>NC_137858.1:35581272-37013772 GCF_948465745.1 Chenopodium album
TTGCAATGGGGTAAAATATAAGGGACGGAGGGAGTATATATTAAGGTATTGGCCTAGATGCCCAGTGGGTAAGATTAAAAGCTTGTGTACGATAGGTGCAATTTTAGCTACCTTACCTTATTTGTTGTCTATGTTGCCATTTGACTCATTAAACAATAATGTTTAATTTTCTACAAAAAGACCAGAAATTAAAATTCAAGAACCAGACTGGACTAATTTTGCTTGGACCGTATCCCGACTTAAGCAATTTTAGATTTTTTTTAATGATTTTATATTATGTGATGGAAAAAAGAAAAAAATAAATAGATATAAGGAAACTGTTTTTTTTTTTTTTTTTTTTTTTTTTTTTTTTTTTATGTATAATTTTTTTTACTATATAAATGATTTTTTAAATAACTATTTTGAACGTTTGATACAATTATACTAAGTACCCATACTAAATAGCTCATAAAATAAATTTTGTTATAGCATATCAATTGTAAAAATTGAACATTATAGAAATTTTATTCAAAATTGTAAACTAGAAACCACTTCGGTCTAAGATTAATTTTTTAGGGGATTTGGACAAAACCGAACCAAAGGCCAGCTACAAAATTTCATTATCTTGAGTATCGGATCAACTCTCTCCACTCTAGTATGGTATAATTTTTAAACACCCGTAAATATACGTGTAAAAGACAAATAAGACTTTTATATGAGGACGGATGAAAAGCCCATCATTCTCCCTCTATCTTTTGCATAGTTGTACTTATATTTCCATTTGGTTCATACAACACACCCATAAGGCATATCATATGCACACATTCACACAAACACCAGTTGCACACCAGAGCAGTAGAGATACAAATACCACAAAACTGAATTTTGTTTTCTGGTTGACTTTACAGCGTGAATCCCAAGAACCCCCCAAAAGGTGGGTCCCACCATCCTTCCCCATTGGAGCTTCTTCTACGGAGAATCTTCGCTCCTCCCAAACCAACCACACTTTCACAGGAATCATCTCTTCCTCCTTTTCTTTCCCTTCAAACAACCCACTTCACAAGAGAGAATTTTTTTTTTTTTGACCTTTTTTTCTCTTCATTTTGATTTGGCAAAAACAAAAAAAAGGGGTCTTTGATTTTCTCTTTTTTTTGGGTTGAAATAATAATAATAATTATTATTATTGTTGGGATTTTTTAAGTTATATAGCCAATATAGGTGGTGTTTTTGCCTCAACATTTCTGACAATTTCTTGAGGCTACTTAAAAGAAAAGAAAGAAAGATTGTACCACATTTTTTTGGGCCTAGTTTTTTTTCAGGTATCTTTTCATTCATTCCCTACTAATTTTAGTAACTTTGCTGTTTGTAATATTGCTTTTCATTGAGCTCCTTTTGTTATGTTTTTCAACAACCTTAATTTGGGTCAAATTTGTTTTCATTGCCTATCTATCATGTTGTTGGATTAATATTTTCGGATGATAACTAGCTTAGTTGGTCAAGTCATCTCATCGGGATAATACCCAAAAACTGAGATCAAATCCCTCTTGTCTTTGTTGATGGCTCTATGTACTCCAAACAAAAAGAAAAAAAAAATGTGTTAATTTCTGATTCAATGATTTTAGCAAGATTGTAATGGGCTGCTACTTTTGTTAATACTTTTGTTCTTGTGCAAAGGCTTAACAAAGAAGCTGTCAAATAAAAAGTGTTGTTCATGCCAACCCAACTTTGAAAGATTCTGTAAAGATTGTATTTTTTAAAATTTTTTTTTTACTCATGTATCAGATTCTTCTGATATTTTTCCACCCTTAATTGTAAGTTGGTTTGGTCCAACTTGTTGGAAAATATTTTCTGGGATTCTCAGATTTGGTGGGGTTTTTATTCCTTTGTGAATTTGATGTGTATTTTCATTTCTATTCTAAGTTATGTCATCAGCTAGCTTCTTTGACTGATGATGATATTGGATACAGAATGAACTTTTAAAGAAAGTTGTGACCAATCTCAAAGGAATGAATTGATTCTTGTTTTTTCTCAGTGGTTGAGTAATAACTAAGGATTTATTAATAAGTATTCGATTCCTATGATTGATTTTTATTTGATTCCTTTATGTGAAGTTCTTTAATTGGTAATAATTTTATTGGACAAATCTGGATTCTCAGCAGGCTAAGATAACATTATAATTTTCAAGGGGCGACGAAATCTTGGAAATGCTTATCTCTTATTGAAGAACATCAGCTTCTGTTTTGATTTAGTGAGTGGAGGTATATTTTGTTTGATAAGGGTTCTTGAAACTTTGTAGAAGAAGTGGGGTTTTTTGCTGATAAATGGATGATGCAGTTTTTCATTCTAGTGTAGCTGTTGGAGCTCCATCAAGTTCTGCAATGGAACTTGATTATATGGATGAGCTCTTGTTAGAGGGATGTTGGTTTGAAGCATTTGATGGCTCTAATTTCTTTCAGCAAAATGCTTCGGCTTCTGGTGCTATATTTGACTCTTCATACCTTTGGCCGATGCTAGAGGTGACAGATGAAAAATCGAGCATGAACTCATCACAGAAATGTGGCCATCAAGCGAGGGAAACTTCTGAAATGGTTGATAACTCACCTCTAGTTGATACCCAAATGGGAGCTCTAGTCAGCATGTCTAATGGTCAGGGTTTGGTTACTGATTCAAATCAGTGTGACAAGTTCTGTGATGACGGTTCTGAGCTTAACAAACTGTTGTGGATCAAGCCAGGGCTAAATAGAGCAGCATCTACTGTAATGGAAAGGTTGTTTAAGGCTCTCGGCTACATAAAAGATTCAGCAAAAGGCAAGGATCTTCTCGTCCAAATATGGGTGCCGGTTGTTAGGGGAAGTACTCGTATTCTGACCACTGTTAATCAACCTTTTTCAATCAACTCTGGCAGCTCACAACTTGCTAGTTACAGAAACATTTCTACCAATTATGAGTTTGCTGCAGAGGAAGACTCCTGTGTTTCAGTGGGTTTGCCTGGGCGGGTTTTCTTGGGTAAAGTCCCTGAATGGACTCCTGATGTTCGATTCTTCAGGGTCGATGAGTACCCACGAGTTTCTTATGCTCAGCAGTGCGATGTGCGTGGGACACTTGCTCTCCCAGTTTTTGAGCAAGGTAGCAGGAACTGCTTGGGTGTTATTGAGGTTGTCATGACCACTCAGAAGGTCAACTATCGACCAGATCTTGAAAGTGTCTGCAGAGCTCTCGAGGTTTGTTGTCTCCATTTATCATCATTAATCTGCTGTTTCATTATGACTTTAATTTATTCGTGGCTTTTTAACCTGAGCAACTATGTTTTGGAAGGTGACTAGATTTCCTTATAAGAGTTGTCTTATAACTAGTTGTTTTATTTTTCATCTTTTGTCAGAAATGTATCCTAAATTTGAGTAGTGTTCTGACTTGATTTTAAGAAACTTTTCAAAAGTTGATATAACTTGCAGTTTCTCTAAACCAGAAATTGTTGTTGTGAAATCAATATATTTTGTGATCTGTGTAAATAGACTGGATAATAAAAACGTCACAAGTAGCTTAGCCTATTCCTTTCAACCCCTTCCCGGCCTCCCCCCTTCTTGCTATGATGAATATGACTTTGACATTTGCCCTGTCCTTCTCAGGCTGTTGATCTTCGAAGTTGTTCCGAAATTCCAGATCCTCAGAAATCAAAGGTAACTATTGTAAACTCTTTGGATAAAGTACAGTTGATTTTTGATAACTTTTTGTAATGAGCAGAATTTTCATCATATCAGGAGTTCTGCAGTTCATACCAAGCTGCCTTACCAGAGATCCTAGAGGTAATAAAATCTGCATGTAGTAGTCATGGGCTTCCCCTAGCCCAAACCTGGGTCCCATGCATCCAACAAGGCAAAGAGGGGTGCCGGCACTCTGATGAGAACCTTTCCCGCTGTGTGTCCACTGTTGATTCAGCTTGCTTTGTTGCTAATCCTTATATGCAAGACTTCCATGAGGCTTGCTCGGAGCACCACTTATTTAAAGGCCAAGGTGTTGCTGGGAAGGCATTCATGACAAATCAACCATGCTTCTCAGAGGACATAACAACTTATTCTAAGACGGAGTATCCACTTTCACACCATGCTAGGATGTTTGGGCTTTGTGCTGCTGTTGCCATTCGCCTTAGGTGTATCTACACTGGTAATGCCGACTTTGTGGTGGAATTCTTCCTGCCTACTAATTGCAGGGATCCTGAAGAGCAAAAGAAAATGCTTACTTCACTATCAATCATTATACAACGGATTTGTAGGAGCTTGAGGGTTGTCAGTGACAAGGAGATAGAGCAAGAAACATTAATGCTGAGTAAGCCCATGTTTTTTTGATTGATTTTTACATAACTGAAATATTTTTTCTGAATAAGAAGCTTTTACTGCTTCAAATCATTTCAAATTGATTATTTTTCTAGCACTATAAAATTTGCTGATTGTTGATTAAGCTGATACTTTGACAAACTGTTTTTTTTGCTGGTTGTCTAGATTTTTTTTTTTTTTTTTTTTTTTTTTGCCGTTTTCTAAATGTACTTACTTCGAGTTAAAGTAATATTTGACAATGGAAAAATATTTGGTTATCTAAAGTTATATCAAGTATTGACAATGAAAACGAATTTTACTGAATTTTATTGTCCGAAGGTGAAGAGAATGCATCCTAACAAAGTAACTGTTATTTCAGATGATGCACTCCATAGGAATAAGGTGTTAAAGGTGGAAGATACTGTGTCAGCTTCGTCTCAGGAAGAGTCATGTGGGACTGCTCTCCAGGAAAGAGAGAGAACTAGGAGTCTCTCAGTTCCTCAAGAGGATCAACAAAGGGAGGTTCTGGCTGGGAAAGTCTTGAACCAGCATCCGTCACAATCCTACATGAAGGGAAGTCCAGGTAGTCTAGATAATTCTGCAGTTGGTGATGGGAGTTTCTCAACTTCTGGAAAACCAGGGGACAAAAAGAGGGCCAAGGCAGAGAAAACTATTACATTGGAAGTTCTTCGTCAGCATTTTGCTGGCAGCCTAAAGGATGCTGCAAAGAGCATTGGAGGTATGCTGTTATTTTCTTTGAATTTGGATAGTTGAAACCCATTAATCATTTTTTCTGAAAAATTTAATTGAAACAATCAAGTATTAATATATTTATAATATAAGTGATGAGTTTGAATAGCTAGGAACTATGTTGGGGGTAATTCAAGCATTGTGAACACCAATTAGGCTCTTGAGTTTTGAAGTGCTAGACTAGTTTTGAAGTGTAGGAGTGGACTCTGAGGATTAGGTCACTTAGGTCAGTTAGGTGTCGTATGCTTGCTTGGGCGAAACGTTAGGATCTCTCCTGCATAGACAGATGAAGTAGGCTCGTATAGTTGTTAGCAAGAGATTGAAAATCTGGCAATATTTCTACTTTAAAAGAATTGACAAGAAAAAGGTACAAGAAAGAAATCAGATAAAAAGATGGAACTATCAAATTGAAGAGTCAAATCACCATTGAAAGCACTTGTATAATTAAACTATTAAGAAGCATACAGTCCTCCAACCTCTTCTTTCTCTTTTATTTACTCTCTATGGACGAATTCTAAGTTTCTAACAATCATAATATAAAAATCATGTTTGACGCTTGGATCCACATTGAGGTCTTCATACATTGTTAGAGCTTATATAAAATCTTAAAATCTAACTATTTTTCTTCTGTTGCAGTCTGTCCTACCACTTTGAAAAGGATATGTAGGCAGCATGGGATCAAGCGGTGGCCTTCCCGAAAGATAAAGAAGGTTGGTCACTCCTTACAGAAGCTTCAAGTTGTGATTGACTCAGTTCAGGGCACCTCTGGTGCTTTGCAAATTGGCTCATTCTATTCAAACTTCCCCGACTTGGCTTCCCCAAATTTCTCAAATACTAGCCCCTTTTCAAATTCTAAGCAAACTGATCCTCCGCAACAAACAAAGGAGCTCGAGGGTACTGCTACATCAAAATCTCCCACGTCCTCCTGCAGCCAGAGTTCTAGCTCAAGCCAGTGCTGCTCATCCGGGACTCAGCAGCAGCCTTCTACAGGTAATAAAGCCTCTGGTAAGCAGGATTCTCAAGGAGGAATTACCTTACGTGAAGGTGCCTTAAAACGAACAAGAAGTGAAGCAGAGATTCTTCACACTCCTAGTCAAAATGCTGCAAACAATATATCAAGGTCCCTGAGCCAAAAATCTCTGAT
Source organism: Chenopodium album (assembly GCF_948465745.1). Lineage (NCBI taxonomy): Eukaryota > Viridiplantae > Streptophyta > Magnoliopsida > Caryophyllales > Amaranthaceae > Chenopodium > Chenopodium album. The sequence goes on from NC_137858.1 coordinate 35,587,456, forward strand.
TGAGCTGCGTAATAATATTGATGATCGTCCGCCTCTTCCAAAATGCGGGGTCCAGATGATCCAAGTAGATGATTCTTTGAGGGTCAAAGTCACTTATGGAGAGGAGAAGATCAGATTTCGCATGCTTAGGAGTTGGGGGTTTAAATATTTAGTGCAGGAAGTAGTTAAGAGATTCCGTATAGGTGAAATGAGTGGTTATCAGCTGAAATACTTAGATGATGACTCTGATTGGGTATTGTTAACGTGTGACGCTGATTTGGAGGAATGTGTTGATATAAGTCAATCATCTCAGAGGCAAACTATCAAGCTCACTCTCCAAGTCTCTCATAGTCATTCAAGAAGTTCTGTTGCAAGCAACGGCCACTTATGACAGTTGGCCACCCACATAAGAAGTCGATGTATGTATTAGTGTTGAGCCTTTGGTAGCTTAATGTAGTTATTGGATGTCCAAAGAAACAAGATAAAAGCAAGACAAACAAACCGTCTCATGAGAATTTTCGTTCTCAGGGTTGCTGCTGGAAGGAACGGCGAGTAGATGTTAAGCTGAATCACAATATTCTTGTAGCAATTTTTATAATTAGTCTGTAATATATGATACCTCATACATTCAAAGCATAAGCATATAAAGCTTTATAGGTATGAAGGTCATAGTTACCAAATTTGTTGTATCTTTGCCTGTATGTTTTTATTTAAGGCAATGAACCTTGATATCTTCTCAGCAAACTGTACCATAAGTTTCCCAATTTCCCCTATATTTTTAATTTCATTATTTTCAAATGAAAGTAGACTGTACCATATGTTTTATAGATTGTAAAGTAATGTTTGAAGTTTATGTAAAATGTATTTTATGTACAAAATAAATTACATTTTGTAGAATACTACAGTAAACAGCGTGCATAATACTATGATAGTGATTGATATTATTGTGTATACTTATGGAGCATATATGCACATACGGAGTGTTCCGTGGTACTATCTTTGTACTATCTTTACACGTACTCTTGTTTGAAAATCCTAGATCCGCCATTACCTTGAGTTCATTAAGCTTATGGAGCATCACATGGCAACTATCATTATTAAGTATATTATTTCCTCTGTTCCAAATACCCACCTCCCAAGTTCCAACTCAAAAAGAGAATATGGCCAAGTGGGGGTAATTTAGGTGTTAATTATGTCATTTAAATAAGTGGTAATTATGTTCATTAGTGTTTCTCATATGGCCACTTGATGTATTAAATTGTCACTGAACAACTGTTTTTCGACATCAGTGATCTAAGGAACCTCTTTAATTATCATACTATATGATATGTTACAAAATATCTAAGAACATAAATTATTCTCAAAAGTTTATCATGCAGCCGAAAGAGCCTCATCAACCCTAAGTGCAAAGAGTCACAAAAGGGTGGTAACTGCACTATGCTAAAGATACTCAAAATGATTAAATAACAAAATTACTCTTTCCTTTCTTTTATGGAGTGTTGTAGCAACTAGTGCATGACTCCAGTGATGCTAACTTTGAAAGTTTGAATATCTAAGATTTCAAAAAAAAAAAAAAAAAAAAAAAAAAAAAAAAAAAAAAAAAAGAAAAGAATATCTAATTGTATAATTTGAGTTATAAAATATAAACTATATAATAAAAGTAATAATAATAGAAAGATTGATGGAAAATCAAACAAGCACAATAAACACCTTCAATCCAAGCTAAATACGTAGTATGTAAATATGTACTTTGTAATGTGCATAATTTGATTTGCAGGCTTAGCAAATTAGAAACTTTCAATAAAACAATCTAATCTAGTTTAAGATAACATTTTTCTAAGCATTCAACTCCATTAGTTCCTTTTTATTTCTCGTTTGTCTGTTTTCAATGCACACATCCACTCGACTACATTTCATCTTATATAAATCGATGAATAGCCAACAATAGTCTATTTTCTCTCTTCAAAAAAGATTCCAAATGGAAAATATACAAAAGGATGAATGTAGATAAAGTATAATTTGAAAATTTGATCTAATAACAAATTCATTTCTTTAATCATGTTTTAGATACATTGAGTACTGGTTCAATTCCTGTACATTAACCTCATCATGTCAAAGACAAATAATAGCCCATAAACTCGTTGACAAACTACAGAATGTGAGACGATACATATAATGTGTCACTCTAGCTTATGTACATAGATGAATCATAATCTATGCTCTCACTCCTCTATTCATCAAGTTATGGTACACTTTACAAGAAGCTGCTGTAAGGGTTAATGAAATCACTGTATGGGTAAATGTGGTCTCAAAACTGATTTTCTTTCGTTCTATCAATTATTTTAGAGGGTAAAATGAATGGGTTGAGTACTCAGCTTAGAACTGTGAAGATGTAGATGGCCGAGCATCTTCGTTCTCTAAGATGAGCCTTGAAGGCGGTCCAAACATGCTTAATAATACCTGCAAGCATTTTACCAGTAGAAAATTCAAATAACTAGACTGTTCATGTGGAAAATGCGAACTTAAGCCACTCTTCTGTGCAATAATCACATCATTTTCAAATTTTTTGTTATATATCATACCAAGCCACAAGATGAATCCATTTGAACCTTCAAGATTATCAATGCAATTGACTCTTTTTCTAAGGGAATTATTCTATGGTTTTTGTGATGTGAAAATATTGTGGAGTAGCCGGGGGAAAAAAAAAAAAAAAGAGGGAAGCAGCCAAATTATCATTGAACAATGTGTGATTTTGTTGTAAATTTTCAACTTTTAAGAATGTTCTATTACTGTTATACTAAGCCCTTAGCAAAATCCTATATTCAACACAGCCTCTAAGCAGTGAAGGTCTAAGAAAAAAAAATGTGTATCTGATATCATTGAGCCAAGAATATAGATTTATTATCTAGCCATGCAGGAACAAGGACCATAAAACAGGAGAATTGGCTTTTTAAATAAGAATAAATTCAGTAAAACAACTCACAGGTAAAAATATTAGACCATGTAGAAAGCCAAGGATGACTAGAGCGAGGTACATCTGGAAGTAATAGACCTGCAGACATGTAAAGGTTTGTAGTGTTAAAGCAAAGAGACTAAGCAAACTTTCATGATAAAGAGAAAAAAGTTCTGAAACACATACCACAAAGACTTGTGATCTGGCGAATGCTAGAACAATAACACCAACTAACTTTGTTAATGTAATTCCACTGCAAAAACGAAAGCAAAGCATTAGAAGATAGGACATTAGTTACTAATAATAAAGGAGATAAATCATAATACACATAATATCATAGCAAAACAAAGCAGAAAACTGATTATTTACATGCTAGATTAGTTCCCATCATGCAATGGAGAATCAGGAGCTAACTGATCTAAAGTTATTACCAGTGCTACCTAATACTCCAATCCCCACTAACACCCCCCCCCCCCAACCTCTCCCACAGGGAATTTCATATTAGGAATGCGTATTTTATCGAATACAAATACTCGTATGCTGGATCACTTTTGGGCTGATTTAACATAAGTAACATATTGCAATCTCATACTCATTTTACTTACCAAAGTGTACTACGGATTACACATTAGACAACCCAAGCTATTACTTATTCACTAAAGAAAGTAAAAACATGTAAAAATAGTCGCATTTTCCCATGTAATTTTCTTATAGGAATGCCAATTATATTATCTGCCAAAAACAGTATGAATAAACCAATACTCCCGGTTCATGTAGCCGACCCCACTTATGGGATTAAGACTTTGATTGATTGATCCCTTTACATATGTCCCACTTTGATTGTCACATTCATTTATGGTATGGATCCACTGATATTTTACTACCTTTTCCAACTATTTAAAGTTAAGGTCCCACACTCTCATTCAATTAAAAAAATTCCTCTATTATCTCCAATCAAATCTACTATTCTACTATATTATAGAGGGATAGATAAGCCACCAACTTATTGCATAATATTAAGAGCAATGCTTGGAATGACTATTGAATTGGGACATAGAGAGTACCATTGTATCTTGTTATTCATGTTTTTTTTAAATCAGCCATAACAGCCTCTAATTCACACAAGCACGACTACCACACCTGAAACATTCTAGTATCATATACTTAGCAACACAGCCAGTACTAACATATATGTCCCACCCAACCACATTGTATTCAAAAAACAGAAACATTGAAAAATATGGGATCAAGGCAGCTTATATATTAGATGTAAAAACCTGAATACAGAAGCCCCCATCGTACCCAAAGCCTCCTTCATACGTTGATCCCTATTGCCACCGCTTACCTGTATGAAGAAGCAGCCAGAAGGGACATCAGAAACTTCACAGCAAGGAGCCATTATAGACAATTAGAAAATGAGAATGAAATAGATATTAACCATGAAAGCATGAGTTATGTGCACACAGAACTCAACAGCAATTCCAACTGACATTACGAGATTAACTACAGAAACTGCATTAAGTTGGATTTTCAAAATGGCCATAACCCCCTGCAAAGTATTAATCATGAATCTAATGTGAGTATAATATATATGCTTATAAAAACAGTTCACAAGCATATTAACCTGAACAGAAAATTAAAATTTAGGAACTTACCATTAAATCTACAACTATCATTGTTATAACAAGTAGAATAATCAGCGAGCTCCATATGCTACAATCATCAACACAAGAAAACAAGTAGTCAGCATCGGTCTATTAACAGAAGTTGAGAAAAGAGTATGGGGGGCGGGGTGGGTTGGCGGAAGAATATGTGTCACAACATATACAAACCTCCAAGTTATAATCAGGCACACAACGAAGACAGCCCCTGTTCAGTCACAAAAAAACAGCATTATTTGTCGTGAGAAGGAAATCAATAGATTTTTGGCAGAACAATTTATGACAAGCAGGTAAAAATGTGTGTAAATTTTAGAAGACTATCAATATTCCTAGTTGAAATAATACATTAGAAATATCCAAAATTATATCTACTGTCAGGGAAGGAAATCAGTAAAATTTAGAAGACGAACAATATTTCTAGTTGATAAATTAGGCAAAACAACTTATAATTTATCATTTTGAATACTTTTGCTGATCATTATAGCTTGAAAAAATTTGACTTTCATGCTTGGCAACTTACAGCTTTGGCTATCCATATCTTCAATTATTAATTAATAAAAAAAAAGTAAAAAGAAGTTTAAAAAATTGGTTTAATAATCCCAACTTTAGGCCATTTGCTTTAAAAATTCCAACTTTGAGTTATTTTCCAATAATCAGAACTTTGGGGGGTATTTTCTCATTCAACAAGTTGCCAGGTGCTTAAGTGGTTTAAATCTATTCCAATACAGTAACAACTAAAGTACTTGGAAAGTAGTATTATCATCTTAAATAGTATATAACCTATTTACGAGAGAAATCTGAGTTAAAAAGCACCTTCAGCTCAGATAGGCTGGAGGGATGGGGGTTGGGGACAAGGTTTAAGCTGTTAACCAACTTCCAGAAGAATACTCCGTAGCAGTTGATGACTTTTATTAATTTATTTTGTTTATTTATTAATAATTTTTTTTTGTTTTGTTTTGTTTTGTTTTGTTTTGTTTTTTGAAAGAAGCAGTTGATTTCTAATTATAGCGATTTGGAACATCTGCACGAAGAAATTTTCCTTTCATCTGTCTTTGTTAATCTGTTACATCTTTGATAGACAATTCTGCTACTTTTAGAGTATTAGGCTTCATCCAGGCATGTTTTGGAAGGCCAGAAGATCGTCAGTAGGGGAAACCAATATGTGGTTAACGGGAGATAGAATAACTAGGCATTCTGTTTCAGTTTAATGTTCTATACTGAGATAACATTAGACTAATCTCACACCCACATTATAAAAATTAATCAGAACCAAAGAACATAATTTTTAGGATATAACAGTCAAAGCATGTGTATGCATTAAGGAGAAAGTAAACATGAGTTGATTCTTTGTCTATGTGCTGCAAGATCTAGATTCTAGATTGACAATATGAAGACCAGTTGATGAAAAATTTACTTTATCTGCATAAGATATTGAATACAGGAGCAAAAGCAGCATAAGACTAACCGATAGCAATTGCAAGGTTTACCAATGCTGTACTCCAAATATCCAGGTATTGCTCAAAGAACATGTAAAACACTGAATATGGAAATACTTCCATCTGCAATAAGGAAAAAAAAAGGAACAAATGAGGAAAAGAACAAAAGACCCACAATTCTAGTGCTCATGCAATCTATTGATGTTTTGTTAGTACAAATTTTGCTTAACAGCAAAGTGAAGAGGGGATCTTAAATGAATTCAAGATTTGGTTTTTGTAATAGATAGATCCTTAGGCTTGATAATCTATGAATACTGAATCCAACACAAAATGACGGAAGACTCAGTAGCACCTAAGATAATACCTTTAATGATTTAGAAATCCTAGAGGTGAACTCGCGTGCTGCTCTCAGTGCATTGACAAAGTCAGTCTGCAAAGTATGAATGTCAGATATAAGGAAGACAAAAAGATATGCAGAGGCCAAGTGACTTGAGTCAGAATTATCGATTGAAAATTTGAAACTAATATCTTCGTACTTGTTTGTTGAGAGGGGTGTGGTAAGTTCGAAATTCTGAAGCCTGAATTACACCACTTTCATATCCTGGAAGTTAAAAAAAATGACAAGCAACCAATTTTAGCAGCTCCATGTCTTATTAAGAGCATAAATGCTTCCATACTTCAAAACTGAATTTTAGAGCAATATATTTCATAACCAACCTTGCAAGTCTACACTGTTTGTATAGGCACCATGTCCTCCTTTGGCACAACTAGCAGAAGGTAAAGCTTTAAGGAACCATGGAAGCTTGTTTTGAAATTGTGAGGTAGTAGGGCGATCATCATCCAGATCTGAGTGAAGAAAGCACTACATATAGCCAACATATAAATAGTCGTCATAATCTTATTTAGAAAACTAAGAAAGATGATGTGCTAAGTGGGCAATGCATAATTTCATTTTCTCATATTCAGATAAAGTACCGTGGTGCAATCTTTGCAAAGTTCACTAACTCCACATGTAGCTTGGTCTGAAGAGCAGCAAGGAGGCTGCAGAAAAATCCAATTTAGCCTTTACAGTTAGAAACATTAGACAAAGAGAACATAGTAATACATAAGAGTCCAAGAAAGTATCTGAATTTTAAAATTCTAAATTTTTTTGGATTTTGTACATGTTGATCTAATGCTCCACTTAGGATAAATTGCGTAACATCTAATTATATGAACAATAATAATAATAATGCACCTGTTCATCAGGTGGACAGTAACTTCCATTTACAAATTTTCTGCAGCAACCAAAAGCTTCAGGAGACATCCATACTAGAAAATCATCAAGCCATGACGCTGCTGGCTTGGCTATGTAGCTTGACTCTGGACTTAAGGATAACCTGGTAATCTACACAAACAGAGGACATGTCAAGTCATATAAGTGTAACCACTGACCTCGTGTTGAGACCAACCCCAAACAGAGAACATAATGTAAACAATTAAGCACAGATATAATGAGAATTAAGCCAGTGCAGGATTACAATTTGCAACTCCAAGGCATACCTCGTTAACAAGAGAATTTGCATCACAGTGGCTGATAGAGCACAATTGATTTGTTTGCCGTGACTCAGAGCTGTGAAGTTGGTAAAAATTAATTAAATAAATTGAATCAAAACACGAAGCTAGACGAGCACTCTTAAATTAGCAAATAATGCTTTAAAAGCTGTAATTGAAAAATCATACACATCAGCAGCAAAATTACCTAAATAGTTTTTTTTTTTTTTTTTTCTAATTCAACCAAGATAATTGTAATAGAATCTTATAATTCATTCAATTAATTGTTCTTGTATTTCAAAAGATATTTAATCAACACCATTAACAGATACACTTTCCCTGGAAACTAACAGGGGGGGGGGGGGGGGGGGGAGAACTGATTTCACAGTTCAAGTGACTTCCCTTAATGGGCTTAATCACACTTGCCTTAACTCCCCTCACACATCTCCCTAACTGACCTAAACATCAGGGTTATTGTTCAAAGTGAATACAGAGAATAATCTCCATTTGATTGTATTCTCCCAGACTCAAGTATAACACTGTAGTTCTATCAACCAAGATATAACTTTTTCATACAAGCACCTCAAAACTTTTGTGGATAATTTGCTAGGCCTTATTGTCCTACTCCCCATATGCTGAAAACTTTCTTCAACATTATTTCTTATAATTATGTTTATATAAAAATTAAAATTAAACAATTCATGGATTTACATATATTATCATTACTTCTTGATATCAACCCAACCCCCGAAACTCTCCTCCCTCCCTTTTTTAAGCATCTCACTTTTAAAACATTTGATTTTCACTCCCTGTCTCCTGAAGACTAATACTATCCCGTTCTCCTTCACATGAATTATGTAACACAAAAGCTTACAAACTCAATATGGAGCTATGGCGGCTTATTTTGCTGCCTCTGTTTATCTTACAACATTCTATTTTAGCATTTCTTGCATTTCTTCATTCCACCGCCATACCATGTTGCATGTCTTCTTGCTTAATCTTAATCATCACAAAATTTTCTGACCCATACTTTTCATCTATTTTGCAACCACTCCCATTTTATATTACATCGCCATCCTATATTCAAATTTCTGCAGTACCATTCCATTTCAGTCAGTCCAAAATATTCCTTCTAGATTCTAGACTTTATCTTGATGCTAATTTGGTAACTTCTCGTCTTCCTCTTTGAAAATGGTCTAACACTCAGTAGTGATAAACTGTTAATTCTCAATATCCATTCTAGATTCCAGAACGTTATCTTGATGCAATTTAGGAAACTTCTCTGCTTCTTAATTTCATTGTCAAGCACTCACCAGGGAAATCTTAGTAGTCCTTACATCTAGTGCCATATTGACTAAGAATGACATAATAAGATGTCAAGGAATCCAAAACTGCATTCTGATTTTATATCATCATAACCAAATCATCTAGGAACATTAGCATCCCCGTCTGCTCTCACTCCAATATAGTCATCAAACTCTCCTAGGCTACTATCATAACTTTTCATCAATATGAATACCTTGAACCAGCATACCAGCTTGTTTAGAACACTTCCCAAAACTCTTCTTGATTTATTCCTCCAACCCTAGCTGCAGTAGAATAACTGATAGAATATCTCAGCTCCTCTCACAAGCTCTGCAGACACCCTATAGTAAGTAGACTAAGTACTCCTACCCTGCACCACATAATAATTACAACTGGCCTTAATTGAATCAAATGCCAATATTATTGGACGCCTTGATCTCTGATCTCTTGTACCTTTTCTTCTACCTACTCGGTCAATTGAGTACATGCTATATTAATCCAATGTTTTGTGAATACCTCTCGTAAGAGTTCCAATATTTCAAGATCCAACATGCAGCTTAATGGCATCTAATCTTCCATGTTTCCTAGAAGTCTAGAGGACAGGCTTCAGCGTTTCTATTAGTCAACAAAGTCACCCCGTGCCTCAAACTTATACGTGTAAAACTGTGACAAAGCAGATAGTTTGAAACAGAAAAAATGCAAGTAACCAAGCAAGTAGAAAAATAACCATTAGAACACCTACTCAATGAAATAAACATATAACTAGACAATAGGAGCACAAATAATCAGACAACATGTTAGCACAAATTACTAACTTTAGTAACTTATGATAATTATCTTTCTTATAAATAAAGTATATTGTTAGGGGACAAAAACCAGTTAAATAAGATAATGCTAGAAGTCAAATATATAACACGCCCCAATAAAGTTATAATGGGCCACACCGCCACAAAATGTGAGACCTGAGAGAAAAGTGATGGTACCTATAATTGTAGTCCTTCACCACAAAATATACTGGTGGTCCAATCCTGAGAAAGTCTGAAATATTTTTAAAATATCCCTGATAAAAAGAACCACCAGAAAAGAGTTAAGAAACTTGAGCCTATGGCACAGCCTCCATATACCATGTATTTTTCTTTTTCAATCTGCAAATCCTGAGCATAAATAATTCAAAACTAGACCTGAAGATAGGAGTCTCTCGGAAGAACGATTTGTTGCTCCAGACCAGGTTCAATCCTGGTGCATAATGTCTGCAGTGCTTCCAGGGTAAGAATCTTTAATTGACCAAACAAAAAAGAAAACAACAAACCAAGTGTGCCAGTGGGGTTTGGAGAGGTCAAGATATCTAGAGAATCCCTTAACCAATTCAAACTAAAGACAAGGCTTGATAATGAATACAAATAGGATAATGGGAAAAACATAGAATCAAAGCATATAGCCTAAACAGAGCAACTTACAATGCTGGACAATGCCATAGCAACAAATACTGAAACAACCAGTATTTTCACTCCCCAAAGGCTCAGAATTGGTGCATGGACATCCTAATAATGATGCAAAAAATTCACCAGATTAGTGCATATACAAACAGGCATAAGTATGTAATGTATATGAAGAGATACACTGAAAATGGCAAGGAGCATACTGTAATTTCACATTAAGAAAGGTTCCTGATTTTACTCAAGGAAAAGATTGAACATGAGTTGCTGGAAAATGGAGTTTCATGTTTCATGGATTAGATTCATGCTTATCAATTTGTATCGAAGATTTCAGATTTTCCAATCTATGAATGTAATGAATTATCCCTATAAGTTACATGATTTTTATCATTTCAATGGAATGAAGTATAGTCAACACATATATTTTAAAAATTGACAGAGCCAATAGAGAGGGAAGGATAAATCTCAGTTATATTAAGGACAAAGATAGCACAAAACAGACATGTTCCAACTACAAGAATACAAGTTTTAACTAGATTAGATACAAGTTTAGAGTAAGTCAGTCCAGTATAGAATTCTCAATGTCCATTCAATACTAAATGTTTCTTCATCAATAGGCAATAAAAAGTGTTATACAGCTTGTACTAGCTCAAGCTTCCATCTACATATATATGCGTACCTTCATATAACGAGCAAGTAATCCTGGATTTCTTTGAATAATCCCTGCAATTTTACAAATCCACACAATACAGTTTAATAAAAGAGGGTGTGAAAACAAAGTATGGAAATACAATACCTAGATACTAATCAGCGGCAGATACCATTGTCTGAGTCCTCGATGGAGGATGCCTTCTTGCAAGGAAAACAATCAACTCTATGCTTTTCAGTCCTCTTAAAGTCAAATACTATCAGTGCAACAAATGCAGTAACTTGCAGAAGGAAGTCCAGCAGAACAGCAAGAGCTTCAAAGAAACAAGGAAAATAACATTCAGCAGCATAATCCACCAATGTATTACTAATAGAAGAAGTCTTCAACAAAGATTGGAAGATAGAGGAGAGAGAAACCTGCAAACATGGAAAACACACGCACAGCTGGCATTGGGATGAAAGTTCCAACTGCAAATGCTAATACCTCGGAGAGGCTAGCCAGTGAAATAGATGGTCCGACTTCTACCAGTGCATTACTTATGCGTTCCTCTAAGGGCAAATCCTGTGGTTGTCTCTTAACGGCATTAACCAAAATGCACATGTTGTCCACCCCAACCTAGTAAATAGAAGGCAATTGTTGTCACAGTGATAAACTTACCCTAAGAGTGCACAAAGTTCATCGAACAGATAAACACATTAAGACATAAAGTTTACACCAAACCTAATAGAAGTTCAGGAGACACGTAAGGCATTAGCCTGGTACAATAGTACGATTTACTATGTGGGGAACTACCAGTACGTTAAAAACTTTGGAATCAACTGCCTAATACGACACCTACGGATTTGGACGCTTGAATAAGCAATGATAAATAAATAAACAAATAAATACTAAATAAAAATAATTAAGGGTAGGAGACAAGCCAAAATGTGGTTGAATGTTAATAAATGGATAGAGAAGAAATTTAGAAAGACAAAGTATAAGAATCGTGAGATATAAAGAGTTGATGTGATCGATAGAAACAGAGAAACCCAAAGCACATTTACAACCTCATAGACATGCAAACAGTCCCCAATTCCCATGTGAGTCTCATACGACCACATGAATTAAATCTTGACTCAATAAGAAAAATAATAGGCTGATGGGATCCTCATGGATAGGGTGTCTTGTATTTTCATGAGAAATTTGTCATTAGAGGGGAAAGTGATAGCATGTAATATCCTACAAGAATGATGTAAGACATCCTGTCGGAAACATCTTATTTTAGTGAGCAGAATAACTTCAGTAAATATAAAAGTCAATGACAATACTATCCCCAAACATTGCCTAAATATAATTTTGCTATAAGCAATTATATATCGACAGAAAAGTAGAACTTACAGCCAAGACAAGGAAAGGAATGACTTCCATTATAATAAGTGTAGATTTTACTCCAATAGCACTGAAAAATCCAACTGATCCAAGAACTGAGAGCATGACCAGCATGACTCCAGAAAGCCCAAGTGATACCTGGAATCTCCCACATTATGCATTTCCAATAATTCAAGAAAAAAAAAAGAAAGATAAAAGGGCAATATAAGTTCAATCTGCAGCTCAAGCAATACATGACAATATAATATAGCTAAACAACAGTTTGAAATTTCCCAAAAGAGAAACTACAGAAGGAAACTGCACATATTTAGGCACGTTAAACACGCGCGGAGCGCGCACACACACACAAACAGAGATGAAAAATATGAGAGTAGATATCCCTGATACTGAGGTAGAAGAGGAGACTTTTCCCCCGTCATTCAGATCAAACTGTCATATAGCCACAATTAGCAGCCAAAATTTACTTTGCAAATCAACTGAAGCACATTTGATCAAAATTTATAAGGGATATGGGAACTACAGGTAGGTGAAAGACAGCCTTTACAAGCCCTTATAACCTTTGGCACATTGGTAGTATCGAAGCATAAGAAACTATCTAGTATTATCTGCTAAAACAACAACTTCGAAATGACCATGCAATTGAACAGTTTGGAAATCCAACTTTTACAAACAATCTTGTTGAAATTTTCGTTGGGTTTCTAGGATTAAGGCTCTAAAACTGTCATTGTGTTGTAAGAATTCTCTGTTATACTTGCTCAAGGAAATATTTGTATCTATTTTCACCATCTTCTTTTGTGAACAACCAATCAACACAATAGCAGCACAGCCTCACATGGTACCTATGCAAATTAAATAAGCAATAACCCAACTAAGTAAGAGAAAAGATGCAATGGATGAATCGTACCTTGGACGAAATAAAAAAGGAAGATAATCGAGGTTTGTCCCCCAGAGTAAGTGATATATAAGCAAACATCACAAGATAGCTTATCTGAAAAGGATTTTAAAAGAAAAAAAAGTTCCAAGTCATTATAAACGTTACAGTATATTGACTACTTTTTTGATGATACAATTGATAGTTGTTTGTGACACCGCTTTGGAAGGAATCTTATATAATAGAGAGGAAAAGAAACACTTGCCACTATAGTTATGACGTCCGCAGTGCTCTCTCTCTTCAGTTCTTCTTCAATGGAACTTTCCGATGAAAAAGAGAGCGTTAGGTTTTTAGCTTGAACCATTTTCATTATCTCATCCTGTTACAAAGAGTCACCAATCAATGACAAAACAAAGAAACGGAAAACCAAAAAAAAAAAAAAAAGGTTTATATAGAAGCAGGAAGGTCAAATTTGAGACATGAATTAGCTATACCAATTATTTTAAATTTCCGTGATGCATGAGCGACATGACAGTGGTTATAATGTAAAGCCTGTTCTTAACATTTTTCATCATTTCTTAACAACTTTAGCGGTTAGCCACATCAACATTTCAGCATATTTGTGAAAAATAGATCTTGGAAGGGTTAGCCTTCTAGCCTCTTCGTGACATAGCAAGAATTGTGATCTAATCCAGGATATGCAATAAACTCTCCCTAGAAATCAAACACCCTTCCATGGTGATCAAAGGACAAACATATAGGGGCAGAGAAATACCCTGAATATAGAAAATTTGAAGGGATGAGGAAATATTATTACAACGTGGAACCACCTCTAGATATAACCCCAAAAGGCCAAACCATAACACAACCAGCTACATAACATATCAGAGGACAGCAAAGCAATGATATCAGTGATATTTAATCCAGGGACAGGCACAAGAAACAACTAATTCAATTCAACAACTTGACCACTCATTTAAGGTTATACTTTCTACTCCGTATATAATTCCCCAAGACCCCAACCCTAGACCAAATGACATCACTATATGACCCTTTCTCAGGGAAGCTATCTGTCAAAGAAAAATAAATTTGCCAACAGGACAATAGCTATAGCACAACAACTCAACCCCCCTCCCCCCCCCCCCCCCCCCCCAAACACACGCACACACACATACACAGACACACACACACACACACACACACACACACACACACAAAAGAGAAAAAAAAAAAAGAAAAGAAAAGAAAAAACCCAAACCAATTACTTCCTACCAGATGCTCTTATAAACTATGGGGATGATGTTCTTCTGACTAATCCAAGGTAAACTAAATGAATACGGAGAAACAACAAGAGCTATTTTATGACTTTGCTAGTTTGCTGCCCATCACCAATGTCATCTTGCTTCCAAAAACTAAAAAAGGTGACTTCTGAAGTCTCAAGTCCAGCCATGTAAACTTACATTTGAACCAAAATTTCAATCTAGGTTCAAGCCAATTATGGAGCTCAGATAAATAGCAGAATATACCCAGGATTATATTTCCATAACACCCAAAGTTAACACAGAATTCTGAAGACCGCGTCAAATTATAAGTTTTGCATAACAGATACACAATCTTAACTATGCTTCTACTTATTACTATATCAAAATGAAACTGCCATTTATTATCTCTACTCACCCTTTTGGTTGGTATTTACACAAACTTGCAATACGTTAACACACTTACACACCCGCATGCTTGAAGTTATTCTACAAACATGTGATAGGTGTAAAAATTTACCACACATAACCACTTTAGGCCTTTAGCAGATATGGTTGCATTTAACAACTACCGAGCAATTTTTTGTGAATTCTATACAGTTATGTGAAAATCAGCATACATATCTTTCTATAACATTTAAGAATTATCATTTTGTATTTTGATCTTCCTCCAATATATATTCAGCAATCTCATTCAGACCCTATTCTATTATCTCAAACAAGATAAGTTCTAAGACCATCTCCAATGGTGAGACTTGAGGGAGTTTCTTTAGGAGAGAGAGAGTATTTTTTGCAAATAATACCAATAAGTTGGTATTTAAACTAAGCAACTCCAAAAAAAGTTGCTAAGTTTAGATACTCAGCTTTGAGTCTCATTTGACAAAAAGTGTGGGCAATTATCAATATTATAATATGTTTTGTAACTTATTTAAGTTTTAATTTTTTTTTTCTAAAAAAAACTTATAGCATGATTTGGTGGGCCATAAATTGAAAGTGACATTAGTATACTTTAGAAAGTCTCACCACTGGGAAATTAGACTTTACATGAGTTGCTAAATTAAGAAGCGGGTAGAGTATCACCATTGGAGGTAAAAAACAACTCATTTTGTATTTCAATACTCAGAATTGAGTCTCACTATTGGAGATGGTCTAATAATGCAAACAATATAATAAGTTCAGACAAATTAAAGTATGGGCACATTAATATTAAGTTATGACAAAATAAATTCTACTACAGCGAATATAACTCCAAATGAGCTCAAGTTCAAATTATACGAAGTAAGTTTAAACAAAATTAGTCAGATAAAAAATATAAAAATAAAGCTTTAATTTTCTTCAACAAACCCCTTTATCACTTACATCTTTTTTCTAAAGCTACTCAATCACTGTAGCTGAAGCCAAGGGGAAAAAATGGAGATCATGCATGTGAGTACTTGTATGTTAGAGAAAAGAGATATAGAGAGTAGGAAGTTATTAAATATAATTGGGCCCCACAAAGTAAGGTAGTGAATGATTAAAAAGAAGTTTCCAAAAAAGGAATATAGTAAAATTGAAGAGAACTTAGAAAAACGGATGAAAAAAAAGTGTAAAGCTTGGGGAAACGGAGGTAGTATAATTTAGTCCAACACCTTTGAAACACATTTTACAACAGTAGGAAGTTTCTTAACAACCCTTTTTCGAGAACCGTCCCAATAGAGGGCTTGTTGCTTTGATAAGAGGGCTTAACCAAATTTGAAGTCGTCACATTTCTCATAAAAGACATAAACCCTTAATGTGGGATAAAGCACACAAGAGTGATACAATTCCCGTTGAAATGAGATATTGAGCTTCAATAATATCATTCAACAGTGATGAAAAAAAAAAATAGTTAAATTCTACTATAATTTAGAGGAGCATTGATATGCTTACCTTTGCAAGTTGAATGAAGGCCCTTTCCCAAACCACTGCCCTTTTTGATTCATTGCTTTCTCTATCAATTGCATTGTTCACTGGATAGGTGACTGTAAACGCAGAAGCCTATAACAAAAACAAACAACCAAAAAATAAAAAATTAATCCATTGCATGCAACAGGAGAAATATCTAGCACTGCAAGAAGTACCTCAGAGTAATTGTTTCCAGAATAACCACCCAGTGCAGTACTAGGATCTAGTGGAGCTTTGAATGCACTCCTACAATTGTCTGCAGTAGAATAATGCTGCAAAAGGCAAATAAATGGTGTCAACCTATATGTTTTTCCAGTCAATCTTGGATTTCACTTCATAGGTGACAGCTAGAAAAGAGAAAAGAAGTCAATGATGGAATTTCTCAAGCTTATTAAAAGTTGTATTACATTATGTACAAAATTTCTGCCATTAATATGGTTATCATAGAAAATACATAATTTTCTCAAACAGAGGTTGCTATAAGATTGTACTAGAATGTCGATTTTTAATTACTGTAGCTCAAATTTATACCTAAGAGAATACCTCAAGATGAAAGAATTTCTGCAAAATCAGAAGAAAAGTAGTATATAATTCTGACCAAACCAACTTTCAATGGGAAATTACACACCTCAAAACAGTACTGAATGTGATCCACTCCACCAAAGCTATCGAAATTGTCAGCATTCATTTTGAAGTACTGGCATCAAAAAGAAAAAGAAACAAAAATATGAGAATTAAAGCCATAATAGCTATGAGATTCCAGATGAAATACTAATGGCCTTATGGGAAACCAGCCAATGATCATAACCTTCACCGAGCATCAAATGCAGTTAGCATGAGTGCATGACTTCTTGCAGACAACTAAAATTTATAGATCAGACATCAATTTCATATGGCATACTATACACTAAGCGGGTGACTTGATGATACCTGGTGACTTGATAAAAAATATACTACTCGAAGTATACAATAAAATAAGAAATCCATGCCCAAAACTAAAACAGCTTCATATTACATTTAGCATGTACAGAGCTTTGACAAAAAGACATGGCATTCTATAACTATGCACAAGGTACTCTATCACTATGCACAAGGTATTCTATCAAGAAGAGGCTACACGGTACTCTATCAAGTTATTAAAATATTAAAATTAATATCAAAACAGATCTTGGAAGGGTTTGCCAAAGAACATCACCATGCCCAAAATGAATACAATATTATATATTAATATATATAACATTGCACAAGATATGCATATATTGCATCAAAATCATTCCTTAGCCTAAACTTCTCAAGACAGAGTAGTAGAATAAATGGTAGTACAGAAGTCTGTCAAATCTGAGAATGTGGATTAAGAAAAAGATAAACTGTTTTACCTGTAAAATGCTCTGAGTGGCACAATCTTGGCCAAGTGGTTTATAACAAATGTCAGTTAGAGATATTACTGAACCTGAAAAGTTGGCTTGAATTCCATCAACCTGTCACGAAGGGAACTATTAAAAAAAAAGAAATAGGAAAAAAAATACAAAGTCTTAACCTTGTCCATGTTAGTAAGCTAGTTGACAGATTACTTCCTAGAAATAGCTAAAGCACCAGGCTTACCTTCTTCTGTATTTCAAAAAGTAATTTGATGTTATCCTCTGTCAAGATACTAGGTGCTTTTCCTTGTCCTCCATCCGGAATTGTAGCAATTATAAGCTGCAGGACAAATAAACAGATGTTATTCACACTTTTCAACATAATGTTGTATATAATGAAATATATCAGAAACTCTATTGTGAAATTATATTGATGAGGGGGCGTTTGGTTCACATGATATTGGTTTCAGGTATGGGTTTAGAATGGTAAAAATCTAGACCTGTTGTTTGGTTAGAGATTTCTTCTATTTTAAAACCCATACCTCAAACCCATAAGGTATGGGTTTTTAAAACCCTTGGGAGGAGCTGGGTATGACTCATACCAATCATGTAGGTGTCACAATAAAAGATTGTGTTCATTCCTACTTAACTTAAACACATGGAATTAGTAATCAAGTTCCAACCTCATACCATCCTAATTTCATTCCTCGTTCCAACTTAATACCATCTAATGTAATTTCCAATTATTGTAAGGCCTTTTAATAGCTCAGAGAAAGATACAAGAGATAAAGAAAGTACCCAAATTCCTCTATATATTTACAGCTCCAATCAAGAATGATATTGGCAAGAACTATCAGATAACATTACAAAAATTTCTCCAATTCAACTTATACAGAAAGGCGGAAACGATATTGGAGTTCGCACAAGTTCTGTAAAATCTCCAAATTCCTCCATCATACAATGAAGAGAGCATCAACTCACAGCAATAATCACTGATCATGGTCTTCATACATGCATTGCTGTATTCACAAATTAGTATTGCATATAGTTGCCGGTCTATCCTTCTATATAAGTGTTCTAATATTTGGTAAGATGTTGGTTTGGATTTCCCAATACAAACAAAGGAATCAAAATAATAAAGCAAACTTTGATACATTCTTGATGATGAAGAAAGAATGTCAAGGGTGCAGCAGTAGCAGAGAAAACACAGATCAACAACAATAACAACAACAGCAAAGCCTTAGTCCTAAAATGATTTGGACAGTGAAAAAAAAGACCACGTAGCAGAAACTCAGGCTGATTTCACTACATGTCACGACACTTGATTCTATATATAAGGTACTCAGTAAAAATGTATATACATTAAAAAAAAAAAAAAAAAAAATATACACACACACATCATCTACAAGTTATTAAATATAAAAATTAATGAAGCACCTGTTCAATTCTGTAAAAAGGTGCCAGATGGGTGTCAAAGAACTGTTTTTCTTTTGCAGCCCTGCTCCCAGGTCCGACCCAAAGCTGAAATTGAACACATATGTAAGGTTCTTCAAAATAAAAAAAACCTGTAGTATATAATTAGATCAGTGTGAACATTCTACATAAATTCTCTGCAAACTTGGCCTGAAATGTGACCCTTGTCCAGAATGATGTTTCCCATTTTCATGTACAATCAGAAATCAGAATATGTAACAAAATCCAGTTTAACGAAGCCTCAAATCCAAAAGAAGAGACAATCTTTTTTTTGGTAAACACCTTTTTAAAAATTTTACATTTCCATTAGACAAAATAAATTGATCATTCCAACAAGATAAGCAATAAATCTTCCTAGAAAAATTAATAATATTTTCTCACCACATTAGCTGAAACTTATTTAATTTTTCAGCTGAAAAAAAAAAAAAAAAAAAAAAAAAAAAAAAAAAAAAAAAAAACAATTTCAACCACACACATGCTCCCAAATGTTGATGGTCAAATCTCAACAAACTTGGCCTAGCCTATTATGGCCAATTTTAGCTTTTGATAATAGTAATGTATCATCCAAGTCCTTTTCTACTTTTCCTATAAAGTAAAAGGTCATGAATTGCCTCTCCAATAAAGATGAAAATCAAAACAGCCCCTTTCATACTGTACAGGAGAAGGTCACCAAGAGCCTTTTGCAACGTATAGATGAGGCTGCAGTTATCGATATCCTAAGCCCATAGTAGAGGCTGCTCACACATTGGACTTCCAACAATCAGGAACCATCCCCATCTTTCGTGATTAAGAAATGTCAAAGCAATTCATCAGGAAAATGTAGCATAACCCTGCTAGTTTTCTGCTTCAAAAATCTTTCTATATGCATAAAAATTCTCACCACAGGATAAGCACAAGAAGTCTCACATAGTATAACTTCAAAGAATCCCATTTTAGCACTGCTGAACAGTAAAACCAGGCTTCAATGGCTACATACCAGTGTCCGGGGTCCGAAGGCTCGAAGCTAGCTCTGGGTTTGAGTGGCATTTCACCTCTTCCTGCTCTTCTTCTGTAATATCATGTCTCATGTGCAGAATTCCTAAAAGTGATATTGATACCGCCTATACTGCTTCTATGTTCATGAGGTAGGTGTACCATCCAACCAGGCGTTTGCTTCTGTCTAATAATATTTTGTCTTTCTCCATTTGAGTAACCTATGCTTCTAATTTAATTGTTCTTGGATTTTTGCTTAATTAAATAGCTCCACATAAAAAAGCACATTTTCACTTTATATCTCCCTTTATTTCCCAAGAAATATTTAATCACTTGATAGTGGAAAATAAAATAATATATATACATGTTGGATTTTTTTTTTTGGCAAGCGAATTACATTGAATGAGTTAGGGACCTATATATTTTGCCTCTTTCATCAGAACATGTTAAGCAACTACTAACAATTAACACAGACATAACAGAACCGGAAGGAGCAGAACAGTAGGTGAATAAAACAGCACAGAAGGATACCTTTTCAGGACGGGTCTCAACTCTTAAGCGGACTAAACCTAAACATAGAACAAGTACAATGGCCAATGATGAAAAAAGAACAAGAGCAGGTTTCCTGGCTACCCATGCTCCATATATCCTGAAAGCCATATGCCAAAGAAATAAAGAATTTTGGTAACCAACATAGACAACAATATATGTAACAATTTTCCGTGCCAGAATTTGGCCTCAAATATACAGGTAATTTTATACAAACCTATAAAAGTGTGACATGTATCCTTGAACCAATGAAAGTCTCGCCTCACCAGAGAGTCGAGCTCTGTCACGAAGAATCTGAAGAGAGAAAATAAATTATACCTCTTAAACAAAAAGATATTGACAAGTGGAGTTTCCATGCTCACGTGTATAAGTAGAAAAAGGTTAAGCATATCAAAGGATCCAGAAACTTTCTCAACTGAGATAGAAACATAAACATACCAAAAACATTTGTCCTATAGAATAGATAATTGGGGGGGGGGGGGGGGGGGGATGCATAAATAAATCCACAAAAGCTTGAACAATGGCACATACTGGCAGAGGAAGGTCCCCATCTTTCTGGTCTGTTGATTGCCTACCATCGCTACTAGTGGCACTAGCCAGTGGTTTTGTTCTCGAAACAGGGCTCATTTTTCTCTTCTGATGAACAAACCCCCATCCAAGGAAAACAGAAAGCGACACAACAAATACCACAGCTACCACAATATCACTGCAATTTGCCTACAGTCATCACAAGCGGTTCAAGATGAATAAGTGTTTACTGCAGTGATCATAAGAACTTAATTTAACTGGCATATTTTTGTGCAGTTTGTGATATGAAATTCAATTAGTAAAAATTAATTCAAATTTGTAAATAATTTCACCTTCACAGAACCCATTTTAATTGAACAAGTACCGCTCTTGCTGATGGACGGAGCTGCTGAATTAGAGCATGTAGGAGATGAAGGACAGTCACCACAAGAACAACCCAGTGAAGTGTCACTGCATGCATAAGTAGATACGTTCATGGGACTCATTCCTGAAGATTCAGGTACACTAGAAGTGAAATTTATTGCATATGGTGAGCCAGGCACATTAGGGCCCACTTGTTTACCAACAAAAGCAAACCACCCTGCAGAGAACAGTCAATTTTTTTACAAATTAGCACTAAATCATAAATTTAAATTTGAAGGGATACTAGAACCAAATGATGCAGCCAAACACTACCTACCTTTCTCTGAGCAACAGGCTTATTTAATAACATGCTAATATGTTAGGGTTCTTCAACATAAATCACCTACCTACCTTTTTTTTGGAAAAACTAAAAACACCTTATATTATCATACTGGCCATTGTAATTGACCATCCATCGACTTTTTGAGCGAAAGGAACACGAAAAAAAAAAAGTTGTATACTTTTACATGTACTGGATGTACGGGGTCTGCATGATGATATTTTTGTTAATCATTATTCAAAATAATTTATGAATCCAAGGACTGAATGGATAAAGGACAGTGGCTAGTGCAGGAAACCAGGAAATATATATTAATTTTTTTCCCAAATGGAAATGTGAGGTTAAGCCCATAGTATCATACTATCATAAAACTCAAATGCCTTTCCTCTTAAAATTTCCAGCAAAATTCTAGAATTATTCCCATCTATATTTGTAGATACAAGGTGTTTTGAGATACTCCCGTCTATCTATGCAACAGAGCAATGAAGCAATCTATAACATAATTTCCAATGTTCGTTCTCTGATTTCCATTTAAAGGTAGTTCTTGTCTGCTTTAAGTAAAATGCTTTTACATTTAATTTTGCAAAAGCTTAATAGGATATCTAACTAAGTTGAGAAAATCCACTAATATGACTACAAACTTCCATAAAGCCATTAGCGAATCTCAATGTTGAAAATTTTTCTTAAAATGCATGACAAATTCAGTATTTTGGGCTGTAAAAAGAAAAGGAAAGCGAAGACATATTGTCCCATGTTCTTGAAACTATTTTAAAGAATTTCCTTTTAACACTACACTTTAGAAAAGTCAACATGTACTCTCTTCATCCCCTTTTGTTTGCCCCATTGGGGTATAATTACTTTTAATAATTTTGATTGGGCAGAGTTGAAGAGAGATAGAATTGATGGAACCAGATGTAGAGAATGTGAGAGTAAAGAGGTAAATTTTTGTGGTCATTTAATTATAAGGAATACTCATAAAGACAACTTAAGGGAAAAACTTAAGGTACGAAGGAAATTGTATTATAGATTCATGCTGACATAACTCATGAATGTCACTTAAATTTCCCCTTTGAACTCTTTACTGATTCCCAGCCATCACACATCTTTATTTAACCAATACTCCAGTGTAATCATCACAATTGCATGAAACAAGAACTATTCTTAAGGAGAGTTGACTATATATAGAACAATTTATATGTAAAAACTGTTTTTGACAGGTAGAATCAACCTTTGAAATCTTTAGCACCACCAGCAACAAATTCTATGGCTCGTGTATTCATAGTACCAAATTTCACATCCTTGCACGAATTGTACAGCCCTTCACCAAAAGTGTCAGTTACATAAAATTCAATTGCGTCCACAGTCAAACTGTTATTAACCTGAAATAGAAAAGATATAAGGCCCAGCTCTTTAAAAACAGACATTCTTGGATATGATTTGCAAATTAGCGAAAAATACATCATATATATATATATATATATATATATATATATATATATATATATATATATATATATATATATCCACAATTGATAAAATTTCTGAAAGAGCTGATCCATCAAACATCAGAGATCCACAATTCCACATGCACTTCTCCTTCCCCACACACACACATATACAACTGTACTATGTATTTAGACTCTTGGTGCAAGGAGTTATGACAACATCAATTTTTCCCTCCTTACAAAAAAGGTGTATACTGGCAAAGCAAGCAAATGAAGTTGCTTAGTAATTTGCTTTGATTGTTAAGAAACTTTTGAGCAGATTAGCTGATGTTCTGCCAGCAGCAATTAGCATTTCACTAAATTACTAGAAAAGGATACAGAAATTTTAATGTGAGAACTCTTTGGGAACATAATTGTAGCATTCTTATAAAAGGATATAATTTTAAAGAGGTTGCAGAATTCTCACCTTTTTAGTAGAAGTGACATTGATGAATAAACTCTGATTAGGAGAACAGGACATTTCGCAAAAGAAATTCAAAAAATTCCTTAAGCACGCTGGACAGCCCACAAGCAGGGGGATTGCCTGACAAAGATGTCCACAAGTTATGCAAGTAAAAATGATATATTTAATTAAAAAAGGCAAGAGATGCATAAAAGTGAATAGGTTCGATTTGGCAGAATCATAGTTAGGCCAATATAGCAAGATTAAAGGAGTGAGTTAAGCTGAACATTGGCATAGTGACTTGCACATTGCACCCAGCCCACCGTCAACACCCTGAGACCTGAGTCCCTGGCTACAAACAAAAAATTTGAGGAAATCTTGGCACATTGACATGATCATAATAGCAGGCTAACAAGAAGACTATAACAAGGAAAGTATTGGATGCATCACTTTAATTCAAAGTTAACAAAATCATGCAGTGGCAACATCTCTAAATATGTGCCTAAGGGTTTGTGGAAAAGATCCAGGTTTCAAATTTTCATGAAGATTTCTTGACTATTGTATTAGCAACCCTGGAGCTGTCTTTGAATCAAAAATCGAATTTGAGAAGCACACCCAACATACAAGAACTTGAAATTATGCAAATATACATTATTCTATAAAATGTAAATATGAAGATTTGAGATTGATTTCATTAACAAAAGTTACAGATATCTTACTTGCTGGACTTGACTCCGTAGTGTATCAAATTGCTTCTCCGTACAGCAAACATTGCCAGTAATTGTGGGGCACAAACTTTGAATCTTTGAGGATAATAAGCCATCCGGCTGTGAATCATTCAGGAATAGGCAAATATGATTATTAAGGAATCTCATAAATAATGACAATCAGCTGATAATAAAAGCTAAATTCTTCCAACAGCTTCTATGATATGGGATGTCACATAATACGAAAAAGAATTTCTCAACATGCATGCTTCAGCTTCAATAAAGCTAAACAAAGCTAAAAGAACAGGCAAGTGGCTTAGTGGCACAGTAAGGCCTCAGTACCTTCACAGCAGGAGCATTTAATGGACAATTTAAAACTCTTCCATCACTTCGTGCACCACATATGTCATACATTGCACATATACCTGGTGCATGCCTCACCCTGAGAATCAGAAAGCATCAGAGTAAGTCTCATTTCCCATTGTATCAAATAAGAATACAGCATTATGTAAGGGTGCAAAATGCAAAGCCAAAGCACATATTTCAACACTTCATATATCAGTGTGTATCAGTTGTTTTGGATAGGGCATTCAAAAAATGTTATTATCATGCAATGTAGTATATGTTTTACCAATCACAGTGATTGAGACCATTATCACTAGTACAAGACTTCCCACATCATTCATTCATACTAGCAGCATTACTAAATGACACAACACAAGCCACACTTTTGTACAGTGATAATAATAGTAATGTATAAAAATATAAAATGAACCAGCTTCTGGAGCAAGGTCGTTTTTTTGGACCGCAATTAACAAAAATTTCACAGTCCCATTATCATCAACTCATACATTTCATGCTCATAATAACAGCAGACTTATACCCATTTGTGTCATTAGGCGTCAAAAGAAAGCGCGTATTAGATGATTTTGCCTCTGATGCAGATGTTGCTACTCTTGTTAGTAAGACCTGCACAACAGAATTCATTGTGCTAATATTAATTATAGAACAAAACAGCTGTAATAAAAATTAAAAATAAATTTTTTTAAAAAATTACTTAAAGACTAGACTTTTTCTGAAAAATGATTAGAACATGCAAAAAGAACAGTAAAAGTTAGTCAGGTCCACTTTAGACACACCAAAAGGGGAAACATTGTTGATAGCCTCCATAATACAGAAAAAATTAATTTCAAATTTTAATTTCATACTTCCTCCGTTTATTTAAGTTACACATTTCTTTATCATGCTCGTCAGCGCACAAATTTAACTATGTTATATCGTAGTTATAAATCACAAAAGCTAGTCAAAGTATTGTTGTTGTCAAAAGCTAAAATATGTCATTTAAAAAAAACGAAGGTAGTATTTTATTTTGTAGTAAAATAAAAATCTAAGTTCAAATTTTATAACTCGAGTAGTGATAAATCTATCTCTAAAATTGGAAAATTTGTCGAATCTCTGAGATTGGACAACAGCTCTATGGTGTGAATTCAACTATCTTAGTCATTTTTTTCACACTATGACAATGAAATACTAGTACGTACGATTACAAATTTCTGTCACGCCCCACACTAGTTAACAAAACCACTCAACACTACTATAAATACTCATTTACTATCTACCATTATTTTCTGGGGGAAAAAACAAATTGGACCAACTTTCCAAAAGTTACAATAGATTTTTCACAGCAGAATTTTATGGTAATTTACACAAAATGACAATTTGTAACAAAATTTTATAAATTCAGCTCAACTACCTACTTCATTTTGTTAACAACAATAGTTTTAATTATTATAAAATTATTTACATAATTATTTTTTTTTTTTTTTTTGTTTTTCTCAGGAAATACATAATTTCTAATATTAGAACAAATTTAAAACAAAAATCAAAATAACAACAGTGAAAGGCATTGATAAACACTATTATTATGTTTAAAAATAAAAGAAAATTAGCAGATAAACATGAAAATTGATAAAAATAAAATATTAAAAAAAAATATAGAAAAATTCAACACCGCCAACGCAATCACACAGCTAATTACCATTAATTTGACAGAAAATCAAATCAATAACTTCGAACAACATATCAACATGACAACATTATACTAAAAAATACAGCGAAATTTTTTAAAAAAATAATATGCTAAAGAATTTTCTGCAATCTTACAAAAAAAATCTGCATATAATTTAATTTGAAACACATAATTGATAATTTAACATGAACAATTAAAAAAATGATAATAACAAAAATTACCTGGAGAGAGAAAAGAAAGAAGAAGAAGAAGAATGTAGAACGAAACTCCATTAATTTCAAAATCTCTGAAAAACAGAGAAAGAAATTAAAGAGAAAGTAGTGGTAGAATTGAAAATCAGAGACGACGTCGTTGAATTAATATGTAGTTAGGAGAGAGAAAAAGAAGAAGAAGATGAGAATGGAGGAGAGAAAGTCAAAACGCCATTAATACAAGTGGTGTACTGTACTGGTTATATATAGTAGCAGTAGCAGTAGTCCAGTATGAATGAATGGAGAGTGGTGCTGGTTTTTGTAAAATTGATGATGACTGAATTTTTCTCTCTCCTCTGGAAATTGTTAGGAATTTGGTGCTGTTTTTTTTTTATAAAAAGAGCGTGCAGAAGAGAAGGAGAATGAATTTGTTTTGATCATTTTACAATTTTGACCTTGCTTTCGGTTCATTTGTCGGGTTTCATCGCTTGTGATTATTTTGGGTTAATTTTGGAGGGATGGACGTAGTATGGAAAAACCAAACAGGAATACAGGATAGATCTATCGGAAAAACTTACGTGGACCTGATCCACAATAATACTACCTCCGTTTATAAATAATTGCTCTATTTCTTCGTGGAGTTTTAGGAGAAATTGATAAAATTTGGAGATAGTGGGATAGTTAAGATAATAAAAAAAATTGTAAAAAGCAAAAGTAGCGGAAAAATAGGAGGAGAGAGAGTATTATGTTGGGGCCACCAAGTGTGAGAAATGAATGAAATATTGTAAAAGCTTTCCAAAAAAGGAAACGGATCAAGTATTTAAAAACGGCCAAAAAAGGAAAGTGGAGCAAATTTTAAAAAACGGAGGGAGTACTATTGTAGACCCGAAATTTATACACACGCAACTGACATTGTATTGAACATAGTGACCCTTATTTTTAACATAAAGACTTTTTTTAACATAGTAAACTTTATTAAAACTTGTATAACGTTTAATATTATTGTGAAATTAAATACGACGTTGTAACCCTAATTTTAACATAGTGACCTTTATTATTCATATTGACCAGTATATAAAATATTTCATTAAAAAAATTAACCTCTTATAGCCTATAAATTACCAAAATGACTTTTATTTTAACATAGTAACCTTATTTTTTTTTATTAATAAAACAATCATAGTTTCTCTAATATTAGTGGTCCACAATAAATTAGTGTCAACCAGGTTCGTTTAAGAATTTGTGTAGATCTAGTGTCAAGATTGAAAATAAAATACGAGTATCATTTATTGGTTTTTTCTCGATTTGGTCCAAAATTTTACTTAATCAAATTTATGAGACATGTGGTTTCAAAAAAAAAATGAGACATGCTGTATGAATATTGAAAATTGAATATAAAGGAAACAAATAAAAATAAGGAAAATGAATCAATTTAACTCTTACCTTTCATTTGTTTAATTTTAACCATAGAATTATGGAAAGAAATCAATTAAACTGAACTCCTTTCTTTTAATTTGAGAAAAGTAAAGGTAATTGTTATCTTAAGTTTTAAAGAAGTAAAATAGAGGTGGAAAGGGTAATGGTAATTGTTACTCAAAAATTCTAACCAAATAATTGCTATAATTAAGTGGTTTAATTGAATTCTCCTAAAAAAAAAAAAAAAAGTGGTTTAATTGTGTCTTTTTCCAACCCAAAAAACACTCTTATAATTAATAAATTGTTATAAAATATGTTATTATGGATGGTCATTATAGCTTATAACAATCCCTTTTATGACTATCTTAAGTGTGGTTGTAATAACATCCTTGTAATCCTCCTTTGTCATTAGTTCACATTAAGCCTCTCATGAATGGACTCTTCATTGTCCATATAGCTTACAATGTTCTATCTTGTATATATATAGATGGTCATGAAATGGATGAAGATAGACAATACAATTACCATCTACATATCTCTCTCTAATCTTCTCCTTTTCCCCTTATGTTATAATACGTTATCAGCACCATACTCTAAACGAAACTATTACATTGATCACTCCGTAAGTATACTAGCCAAGAAAAAAGGTGTTCATTTTATATCATTAGTTAACATGTATCAATATGATGCTAGTAATATGTGTTACGTGATCTTTTAGGAACATGTGCTTAAGTATACTAAGAATTATCATTGCTAGGAAGATGCTAGGAATTCTTATATGCGTTCGGAATTCTTATAATTAGTTGATTACTTTAATGACTTAGTAACATACATATATATTATTATGTGAGCAGATTACTTTTCATGTCTTGTTAACTTGTTATAGTCTTTCTTCTATCTTGTGTAGTTTTATTATGTATATTGATTATTAATGTATCCTTTGTTTTATATGACTATTAGTTTTAGTTTATAAAATCAGTATTATTATAACTATCTGCCTTGACTGATTTATTATGAGCTGTAATTATGCCATATACCATAGTTTGTGATACCACATGCTACTCTAATTGTTGTTGTATTATGCTTTTGTGCTTGTACGAATGAGCTTAGCCATGTTATTTTATTTGTATACATTTTTATTATCAACCATTATGTTATGATATGTATATGTTTGATATTTTATGAGATCTAATTTTGAATATTATTTTATATAGTGAAATATGTCGAATCTTGCCAAGCTTGAATTTGTGGCCCTTGATATTACCGGAAAGAATTATTTATCATGGGTGTTAGATGCTGAAATACACCTAGATGCTAAAGGCCTTGGTGAAACTATTAAGGAGGCTAATAAGGCAACAGCTCAAGATAAGGCTAAAGCCATGATTTTCCTTCGCCATCACCTCCATGAAGGGCTCAAAAATGAATATTTAACTG
Source organism: Chenopodium album (assembly GCF_948465745.1). Lineage (NCBI taxonomy): Eukaryota > Viridiplantae > Streptophyta > Magnoliopsida > Caryophyllales > Amaranthaceae > Chenopodium > Chenopodium album. The sequence goes on from NC_137858.1 coordinate 35,617,055, forward strand.
TGAAAGACCCACAAATCCTTTGGAGCAATCTAAAGGAAAGGTATGACCACCAAAAAACAGTGATACTCCCTAGAGCTCGTTATGAATGGTTGAATTTGAGATTACAAGATTTTAAATCTGTTAGTGAATATAACTCAGCTATGTTTAAAATAACTTCTCAATTGAAATTATGTGGAGAAAATATTACTGATGCAGAAATGCTTGAAAAGACATACTCCACTTTCCATGCTAATAATATTGTCCTGCAGACACAATATAGAGAAAAAGGTTTTAAAAAATATTCTGAATTAATATCTTGTCTTCTTGTGGCTGAGCAAAATAACGAGCTGTTAATGAAAAATCATGAATCATCACGTCATACTGGCTCTACTCCATTCCCTGAAACGAATGTGACAACCCATAACGGGAAAGAAACTAAAAACAGAGACCATTCCAGTAGTAGTGGTCGAGGTAGAGGTCGTGGTCGCGGTCGTGGCCAATGGCGTGGTCGCGGTCGTGGGCGTGGTTTTAGTGGATATGGTAGAGGTCGTGGAGGTCATTACACAAATTATCATTCCCACCAGAAGTGGGAACGTAGGGATGATAAAGAGAAAAATGAGACCAATATATGTTACCGTTGTGGAGGAAAAGGCCATTGGTCTCGGGTTTGTAGAACTCCAAAGCATCTTATTGAACTTTATCAAGAATCATTGAAGAAAGGAAAGAAAGTTGAGGCAAACCTTGTTCTTGAAGATGGTGAGGGTGATTTTGATTTTGGCAATGCAAATCATTTCGATGTTGTTAATTTCCTTACTTCCCCGGAAGGGAATAATTTTGATTTCGGCAGTACAACTCATTTAGAAGTTGGTGATTTCTTCAATGCCCCGGAAAGGAATAATTAAATTTATATTATTTTATGTCAACTTTAAGTATTAGACTTTTTCTAGTTATTTACTAATGTTATATTCTATGGTTGTAATAAGGACTTTATATGCTTTATGAATTTATGAAATATTTGGGTGTTTTTATTGAATTATTTATTTTATCATCTTTATTTTTATGCTTAATATTTTGACATATATTTTATTTCATGAAGAACATGGATATTACTCAAGTTCAGTTTGCTATGAATGGTGAAGAATTATGTCTTGCTGATAGTGCAACTACTCATACAATACTTAGAAATAAAAAATACTTCTCTACATTAATGATGAAAAGGATTAATGTGAGTACCATATCGGGTAGTACAAATATTATTGAGGGCTCCGGAAGAGCCACTATAAAATTGCCTTGGGGAACTGAAATTAAAATAATTGATGCTTTATACTCCCCATTGTCTCAAAGAAATTTATTAAGTTTTAAGGATATTCGCAACAATGGCTATCATATTGAGACAATCAATGAAGAAAATAGCGAATTCCTTCAAATCACAAAAATAACTCAAGGCACAAAACATGTTTTGGAGAAACTCCCTACATTCTCTAGTGGTTTGTACTACACAAAAATCAATACTATTGAAACTCATGCTATAGTAAACCAGAAGTTTACTGATAATTTTGTTGTTTGGCATGACCGGTTAGGCCATCCCGGTTCAATAATGATGCAAAAAATAATTACGAATTCATGTGGACATTCTTTGAAGAGCCAGCAGATTCTTCATAATAATTTTTCATGTGCTGCTTGCTCAGTAGGAAAGTTAATAATTCGCCCATCACCAGCTAAAATTAATTTTGAATCAATTAGTTTTCTGGAACGTATACAAGGAGATATTTGTGGGCCCATCATCCCCCATGTGGACCATTTAGATATTTTATGGTTTTAATTGATGCATCAACAAGATGGTCACATGTGTCCTTGTTATCAACTCGTAACCTGGCGTTTGCGAGATTACTTGCCCAATTGATTAAGTTACGGGCACATTTTCCAGATACTCCTATTAAGAATATTCGGCTTGATAATGCTGGTGAATTTACATCTCAAGCTTTCAATGATTATTGCATGTCCATTGGGATAAATGTTGAACATCCTGTAGCACATGTTAATACACAAAATGGTCTGGCTGAGTCATTAATTAAACGTCTTCAGTTAATTCCTAGACCATTGCTTATGAAATCCAATCTCCCAATTTCTGCTTGGGGACATGCTATATTACATGCAGCAGCACTAATTCGCATTAGGCCAACAAGTTATCATAAGTTCTCCCCATCACAATTGGTTTATGGTCAGGAATCAAATATTTCCCATCTAAGAATTTTTGGATGGGCGGTTTATGTTCCAATAGCTCCACCACAACGCTCTAAGATGGGTCCTCAAAGGAGGTTAGGAATATATATTGGGTTTGAATCCCCGTCAATAATTAAATATCTTGAGCCTACAACAGGGGATTTATTTACGACTCGTTTTGCAGATTGTCATTTTAACGAGTCACTTTTCCCAACATTAGGGGGGGAAAGAGAGAGCTGGAAAAGGAAATTAAATGGAATGAATTATCATTACCTTATCTTGATCCTTGAACTAAACAATGTGAACTGGAAGTTCAAAAGATAATTCATTTACAAAGTTTAGCAAATCAATTGCCAGACTCGTTTGCTGACCCAAAAAGAGTGACCAAGTCACATATTCCAACTGTAAATGCTCCATTTAAAATAAATGTCCCGGAAGGACAAAATAAATTTGCTAATGAGTCTAAACCACGTCAGAAACGTGGAAGACCATTAAGTTCCAAAGATAAGAATCCTCAAAAAAGAAAAGGAGCATTGATTGATGATGGTCAAATTGAAGAAACAAATTTCGAAGGATCTCCCGAAGAGAATTTAGACATGATACAGGAAGAAATTCAGGTACCTGATAATGAAGAAATTTCAACAAATTATATCATGTCTGGAATAACATGGAACCGAAATCAAATCAAAGTCGATTATGTTTTTGCATGCAATATAACATTAGATGTTATGGATAATAATAAGGATCATGAACCAAAATCCATTGAAGAATGTAGACAATGTAATGATTGGCCAAAATGGAAAGAAGCAATTGAAGCAGAATTAAAATCTCTTGGAAAAGAGAAGTATTCGGACCTGTAGTCCGTACACCTGAAGGTGTAAAGCCAGTGGGATATAAATGGGTCTTTGTACAAAAGAGAAATGAAAAGGGTGAAGTTATAAGATATAAGGCACGCTTAGTTGCACAAGGATTCTCACAAAGACTTGGAATTGATTATGAGGAGACATATTCTCCTGTGGTGGATGCAACTACTTTTAGATTTTTAATTAGTCTGGCAATAAGAGAAGGACTTGACTTACGTTTGATGGATGTAGTCACAACTTATTTATATGGCCCACTGGATAATGACATTTACATGAAGCTCCCAGAAGAATTTAAACTGCCAGAAGCAGCAAAATTTAGTTCTCGAGAATATTTCTGTATTAAATTGAACAAATCTCTTTATGGATTGAAACAATCTGGGCGTATATGGTATAACCGTCTAAGTGAGTATTTGTTAAAAGAAGGTTATAAGAATGATCCCATCAGCCCATGTATTTTTATAAAGAAATTTGGATCGGGATTTGTTATAATTGCAGTGTATGTTGATGATTTGAATATCATTGGAACTCCTGAAGAGATTTCAGTGACTGTCAATTATTTAAAGAAAGAGTTCGAAATGAAAAATCTTGGAAAGACAAAATTCTACTTGGGGTTACAAATAGAGCACCTAGAGAATGGAATCCTTGTGCATCAATCAACATACATAGGAAAGGTTCTTAAAAGATTCTCTATGGATACAGCATATCCATTGAGTAGCCCTATGGTTGTAAGATCACTTGAAGTAGATAAAGATCCATTCCGACCTCGGGAAAATGATGAAGAGATTCTTGGTCCTGAAGTACCATATCTTAGTGCAATTGGAGCGCTAATGTACCTTGCAAGTCATACACAACCCGACATATCATTTTCAGTTAATTTATTAGCAAGGTTTAGTTCATGTCCAACTCGGAGGCATTGGAATGGGATCAAACATTTACTTCGTTATCTTCAAGGTACGAAGGATATGGGTTTATTTTTCCCAAAGTTGTCCAAAGAAAATTTGATTGGTTTTGCAGATGCAGGTTATTTATCTGATCCTCACAATGGTCGATCACAAACCGGATATGTGTTCACATATGGTGGTACTGCCATTTCTTGGCGTTCCATGAAACAAACCATTGCAACTACTTCTTCCAATCATTCTGAGATTTTAGCAATTCACGAGGCTAGTCGTGAATGTGTATGGTTAAGGTCAGTAATTCAACACATAAAAGAAGTTTGTGGTTTATCATCTGGGAAGGAGGCACCGACAACTTTATATGAGGATAATGCAGCTTGTATTGCTCAACTTAAGGAAGGATACATCAAAGGCAACAGAACAAAGCACAACTTACCCAAATTCTTCTTCACTCATGATCTTTAGAAGAATGGAGACATAAAAGTATTGCAGATTCGTTCAAGTGAGAATTTAGCAGACTTATTCACTAAGGCTCTTCCGACCGCAACATTTAAAAAGTTAGTTTATCGTATTGGTTGCGTCGTCTCAAAGATCTTCAGTGATATAATAATGAGGGGGAGTAATTGCGCGCTGCACTCTTTTTCCCTTATCCATGGTTTTTTCCCATAGGGTTTTTCCTGGAAAGGTTTTTAATGAGGCAGCATATATGCGCATTATTCTATTTTTAGATAATGACCATCCAAGGGGGAGTGTTATAAAATATGTTATTATGGATGGTCATTATAGCTTATAACAATCCCTTTTATGACTATTTTAAGTGTGGTTGTAATAACATCCTTGTAATCCTCCTTTGTCATCAGTTCACATTAAGCCTCTCATGAATGGACTCTTCATTGTCCATATAGCTTACAATGTTCTATCTTGTATATATATAGATGGTCATGAAATGGATGAAGATAGACAATACAATTACCATCTACATATCTCTCTCTAATCTTCTCCTTTTCCCCTTATGTTATAATAGTATTAAAAGTCTAAATTGTGTATTGCAATTTTCGCAAATGTGACAAATACATATGGTGTATAACTTGAAAATTTTCGAGAAAAAAGATTCCAATTCTACACATATAGTGCTATGGCTAATCAATAAAGGCATTAATATTGAAAAGTCTGCATCTAATGTGTTGAGAAATATGCCTTGAATCGGTGACCGATTAGGTACATGGTCATGTAGTCCATTGTACACGATCGTATAGTCAGTGTTATTATATACTCTTCAATATACACGGCCATGTGGTTCATGGTACATGGTCGTGTAGTTCCACTACTACAAGACTTGTCACACGGTCGTGTAATTCAGGTTACACGACCGTGTAGATGAGCGCACTATTTAACTGTACGATATGCACGATTGTGTGGGTCAAGGTACACGTCCGTGTGGTTTTGGTTCGTGTGTTATTAATTGGGCTTTGGCCCAAATCAGTTTCTGTTTTGGAGAGTTCTATATATACCCCTTAGGGTTATTTCCTAGCCGTGACAATCATAAGTTGAGTGATTATTCAGAAATCTTAGAATCTTTTGTGATTTCTCATATGTGAGATCTGATACGTAAAACATAAGAAATCTAAGAGACAATTAATCTGTTTATGTTATTGGTCTCAAATCTGTTCTGAATCTGTAATTTGTATTCCCCAAAATCATTAAAACTACTACTCTCGCATGCCCGTGGACGTAGCCAACATACTGTTGGTAAACCACGTAAATCTGTGTGTTATTTATTTGTTTTTATTAATTTGTTCTTTCTCACATCTGTTATAACATAATGAATGTAACACACTTAAGCATTTTCAAATCTCACTAATCCTAAACCAAAACAAGACTAAGGGCTTGTTCACTTCAGCTTATTAATTTCAGTTCAGTTAAGCTCCAATCAATTCAGTTCATTTCAGTTCAGCTCCTAATTTTCTTCTCTCATAAAATATTCATTTCAGCTCAGTTCAGTTCTGTTCAGCTCCAATCAGTTTAGTTTAGTTTAGTTCAGTTTAGCTTATTTCAGTAAATATAAACAAGCCCTAAGGTGTTAAATTTAATTATATCGAACCAAATCCAAATAGACCAAATCCAAATAGACCTAGGCACTCTCATCGTACTTAGCTTGACAGGTTGGTTTTTGGTGTTTTTGATTGTGATGTGTGGATTTTGTTATGTTTGGATTTCTGATTTTTTTTAATAACACGTTAGATTATACTCCGTATATTAATACGTTTTTGGCACTTTCATATGATGATGAATGCTTAGGTGCATCAGAGTGCGTGGTGGATTGCATGTTATATTGAAATTATAGTATTATACAACTTGCAGTGTTATCAAGTGGAGTATCAATCTACTACGTAGTTTTCAACAATTTAAATGTTTCTATCCATCATTTAATGAAGGAAAATCATCAATGATAAAGATCAATTATTGGTTGTCCATTAAAGTGTAGATACATTACTACATAGGCCAATAATAAATATAATATTATCCCTCAAAAAAAAAAAAAAAATTTACATATAAAAAATTATGAACTCAAATACAAATACATTTCCGCCAAAAAAAAAAACTACATACGTATCCGCTAAAAAAAACTTCAAATACTTAATATTAAAATGCATTCAATTAGACCAACTTAATGACAAGATACGCTGCATACAAGAATATACAAGTTTATCTTTAGGATAAACAAAACAAAAGTTTATCTAGTGTCATTTCTGTAAATAAATCTAAACTCTACTTTGTATTGCGTACTTGTTTTTCCAAGTACTTTCGAGGCAGCTCACCGCATTTTCGACGAGTCTCTTCAATCATCCTTGGAGCGTATTGTTACTGATAGAGTATAAAACATATTCCTGGGTCTCAACCATCAGCTTAAGCTTTTGGTTGAGTTGGTCCTCTAACATGGTATCAAGAGCCAGCGTGACACAAAGGTCACGGGTTCGAATCTCATCCACCCCCCACCTTCAAGTGGAATATTAAGCGCTGGGTATGAGGGAGGCCCATGCTGCATCCACACTTCTAGCCCAAATGGGCTCTCGTGTGAGGGGGCTGATAGAGTATAAAACATATTCCTGGGCCTCAACCATTAGTTTAAGCTTTTGGTTGAGATGGTCCGCTAACAGTTACTACTTTGGGGCCTGGGTTGGCGATTACCATTTGCGTTTGGAGGGCTTGAATTTCTAGTGACATAAATAAATTTCTCTGGCCGTGGGCTGAAATGCGGAAATTTATGGGTGAAACACCTAGAAATTTTGAACACCCATACGGCGATTCGAAAGATCTAGGTGTTTCATTATTTCAGCCTAAACTTGGCTGAAATTTTGGGCGTTTCCCATTAATTTGTTTTTTTTAAAAAAAAAAATTGTATGTTTGAATTGTTATTATTTTTTTGAATTGTAATTATTTATTATTAATAATTGTTTATTAGAATACTCAACAATTTGTCAGTACTCCATTCTATTAAAAAGTAACTTTTTTATTTTTTATTTTATTTTATTTTTTATTATTTTTTTGTGTCATGGAACTAGGACTGGAGATGAGAAATATCAAATATTTGATGAATTTAATATTTGCTACCACTATTTTATTGAGCTAAGACCTAGTAATAATGATCATTAAACACCCAAAAATGATTTTTAGTTTTTTACCAAGCTCATTCTCTTATAAAGTACCTTAATTATTTAATTTTACTTAATGTGAAATAAAGTTTAACAAGAAATCTAGAAATTATATTCCAAGGTTTGAATTTTGAAAATTACGGTAGTTGGTGGTTGACCTTTATCGTTGGTGGCCATTGAACACTAAAAAGAACTTTAAGGTTACGTAAAAGTGTTAATGAGGTAAAATTAATTATTTTTATAATAAGACTACGTGCATAATTTTAGGTTATTTTATGGGCGTTATTTAGAGATTCGAGGGTGACGTTTAGCTTTCCACAATATAAGTTATTTGTTATTATTGTTATTATTAAATATTAATTTATTACTATAATTATTAAATATTAATCATCTATTATTATTAAATATTAATGATTTATTATTACTATCATTAATACCTAATAGTTATTATTATCTTTAAATATTATTTTTTATTATAAAAAATCAATTATTATTATTATTATTATTTTATTAATAATAAAATAATAATAATGATGATTATTATTATAATAAAATATTAATTATTTAATATTATTATATATTAATTATCATAATAATTCAATATTAATTACTCCCTCCGCCCACAATTATCTGCAACATTTGTCATAAATGTGTACAACAATTTTTTATCTTTCCTCTTTTAGTAAATTTTAAATTGTAAAAAGACCATCTTACCAAATTTTAACATATGGGACCACTATCTCTCTCCTATTTTCCACTCACTGTAACCCACCAACAAAGTTAAACATATGAGACCACTTTCTCTCTCCTATTTCCCTCAATTTAATTAAACCTACATAAACTTAATTAAACTATGCTAAAAGTTTTGCCTAGGAATCCACTAAAAGGAACATAATTCCTTACTTTGTTTTTGTTTTCTTGCTACTATAAAAACAATAAACGCGTTAGTAATTTCAAGGAAACTTAATTAAACAATAATTAAAATGGAATTAAATTAAATTAAATGAGAATTGATTTGGGGCCAAACCCTCAAACAGTTCTACCTTTCACGCCGTGGTTTAAGGACAGAACCCCGGGTAAAGTACGGACTCCTTGGAGTGCTTAAGGAAGGTATTTTGAAAGAGAGAAGGGTAGGCTAGTGTTTAGGCTAGATCATAGAAGAGAAAATGAGAGAATTATTTGATGCCCCGTACATCAGAAAAGAGGGGTTATTTATAGGAAAAAAGTGTTGAGGGAACACACGGAACCCTAAAATGACAGAAACCCTAAAACAGTTTCCCGTGACACGGCAAACTGTACCGTGACACGGTAAACTCCACCGTCAGACGGGAGAGAATCCCGTGACACGGTGCCCTTTTGAGTGACGCGGGATACTTTTAAACAAACGGGGGAAGAAAACGCGTTAGGGTTTACACGAAAAAGACACGAACTGTACCCGTGTCATATCAGGTTTCCCGTGACACGGGATTTCCTACCGTCAGACGGGGGAGAATCCCGTGACGCGGGAATTCCTGCCGTGGCGCGGGACAGTTTTTGTCATTTTTCCGTCTAAATTCATTTGTAACCCTAATTTCATTCAGCTTTTAAATGCCGATTGATAATTTCGGGCCATTTTCAGATTTATTAAAAATGGGCTAAAATAAGAAAATAATTAAAAATAAATAAATAAAAGGGTTTGGGCCAAAAATAAATAATAAAACAATAAAATAAAAAAGGTTTTGGGCTAAAATTAAAACTATGCTTTTACCAAACATCAAGACTGATCCATGGGTTGTTCATCATCGGGTTTGGTTTTGGGGAGACATTTTTAGGTGTCTACACTAATGAATCACATCCTAATCAAGATTTTCAATTCTTTGTAATATTGATCAGAAATAATTAAGTGATAGAGATAATCTAATATGTATCATATCACTAATATATAAAGTCGGTCTTGCAGCTAGATCACGAGACAGTGACACTTGACATTCCAGTTTTTCGCCAAGTGTCACGCCACATAGGTTACAAATAGATACTATTGTGATCAGATTAGAATATTAGATGCAACGTTTTTTTGAAACCAAGATGCAACGTTAGATTAGATTGGATAGATTTGTTTTGGATAAAAAAGTATACATAAAATAATTTATAATTCTTTTGAAAAAATTTATCTTTTTATTGATAGTAGAATTTTACTTATAAAAACACACCACATATTATAATTAATATATCCATTAACAATAGAAATTCACTTCCATACAAATAACTACGTAATAATGAGTATTAATATGCTCGTGTTTGAATAATTTTTATTTATTAATCTATCATTGATTTACCATCAAAGCTTTTGAATCAAGTATTCTTTATATTCAATTGTAACAATTTTGTATATGTTTATGATTTTGTTAATGAAATTAAAGAATTCAAAAACTACTAAAATTAGGACATTGCAAAAATTGTATAACAAAAGGAATTATTATTATTATCAAGAATCCGGGCATCGTTCGGGCACAAAACTAGTATATATATAAAGGGGAGTTTTTTCCCGAGTTTTTAGAGAGCCACATAGGATATAATTTTCTTAGCGCGCCATGTAGGATTATAAATTTTAGTTGTAGTGGCCAATTAAATAAAAGATTATTAATTTTTTTAAGAATTAAATAATTCAAATGCCACATAAGTAAAATTGACGAATGAGTTTTTAAGTTTAAATTAATTAAATATAAAATATTATGAATTTTATCTAGATATGTAACAAATTTTAGCACTTAAACAAAAAAATAAAAATAAATAAATAAATAATAAAAAAAATATTGTTTTTAGAAATTGAAGGTTTATATATATATATATATATATATATATATATATATATATATATATATATATATATATATATATATATATATATATATATATATATATATATATATATATATATATATATATATATATATATATATATTATATATTCCTAAAATTTTAATTAATACTTGTAAAGTGCATGCATAATAATATGAATGTAATGGCATCTCAATTGACAATTTTTTATCTTACTTTTTAATAAGAAATAAGGTGAAAATATGATAAAAAGAGAAAAACTCGGATTAGATAATGTGAATTGAACATAACCTAAGGCTTGTTCTCCTCATTTTATATATTTGCTAAACTTACCCTTTTTTGCTATAATTTATTGATGAGTCTATTAAAGACCTCACATTTATTAATATTATAGTCGTATTCAATTTTTGCTTTTGAGTAGAATTTACTGATTTGACTAAGTAGTCAACTACGTATACTTTTAAAAAATAAACTGAATAATGTTTAACAATGTATCTTTTAGTAGTGGAGGAAGCTTTTAAAATTTGTTCCTATACTATACCTTTAAAATTGTTAATTTTTATACGTAATAGTTAGTTTAGCCAATAGTCACTTTATCGAACACTCATACTCTAATTATTTATCTTCAAAGCTATCAGGTACTGCTACAATTAACAATACAACTACGCACACAACTATATTTTGCCAAACAGTGTATACAATTATTTGTCATCTTTTTAAACATATATGAACCATGGTACTAATACTTTTTCTAGTTTTTTTTTTTTTTTTTTTTTTTTTTTTTGACAAAGAGAACTAATAAACTAAAGAAAACTAAAAAGTATAAAAAAGTAAGCGTCTGCACCGGGCAGCTGTAGCCAAGGAATGCGCTTCCGAAACCAGAGCCCGATCAACCTTGCAAATCTGGCAGGTAGAAAAGAAAGAAATAAGACTACGAATCTCGTGCAGGATCCAAATAACAGAAATATCCGGTGTGCCGCTCTCCTGAACAATCTGCAAAATTCTGATGCAGTCAGTATGTAAACAGATACTAGTAAAACCCCGTTGCCTAGCGTGCCTAAGCCCATAGTAACAGGCTAAGAGCTCCGAATGAAGAGCAGAACTAGCCAAGCAGGCCCTTGCACCTCCTCCCAACTCCCGGGATGAAGAAACCTCCCGAAAACACCAACCAGCACCAGCGTTACAGGATCTCTGGTCCCAAGCACCATCAAAAAGAAGTAAAACCTCACAAGTAGCAGACGAGGCCCCCCGAACAATCCTCCTACAAACAGAAATAGGAAAGCCAGGGGGAACCGTCGGTCCCAAGGGCACAACCAAACGAGCTTTAGTACTGCGAGAGCACCAGTCAGAGGCCAACTCAAGAACAGAGGACGGAGAATACACTTCAGATCTAAATCTAGCCCCGTTCCGAGTTAACCAAAGCACCCAGCAAGTGGAAAAGAAACGGTCAAGACTACACCAATTCTTGGAAGATACGAAAAAGGAAATTACATCAGAAAACCAAACTGAGAAGGAGATAGGGGAAACCAAAGTAGGGCCAGAATCCCATGGGAAAGAGTCCCAAATAAGACGAGCAAAGGAACAGTCCCGAAAAAGATGTGGCGTCGATTCTTCAGCCGAACTACAGAAAATACAAAGAGAATCAACCGGGAGACCCCGAAGAACAAGTAAACCAGCAGAAGGAAGAGCATTATGCAAAACTTTCCAAGCCAACACCTTCTATTTCTGAAGAATAGGTAATCCCCACAGACGTTTCCACCAAGCAGGGGGCGGAAGGACAGAGTTCTGAAGAGAATTCCGCGACACAACAAGGGTATAAGCAGATTTGGTGGAAAGAACACCATCTCTCGTGAACTTCCAGTAAACATAGTCATCAAATCGCTGAATCGGACGATCCAAACCAAGAATCGCAGACGCAACCGACTCAGGAAAGAGATATCTAACAAGAGAACTATTCCAAGAAGAGGAATGAGGAAGCATTAAGTCTGAAACAAAGGCAGGGCGATCATGATGAGGGATTGAATCCTTAAACTTAACCTCAATCATAGGAAGCCAGTGGTCAAGAGAGATACTGATCTTAGAGCTTGAACCAACTTTCCAGGCAAGACCAGCAGAAACAACTGTATTCCCTTCAAGCAGACCACGACTTCCCCAAGAAGGGCGAGCACATGAAAGTGAAGGAGAATTCATAAGAAGAGAAGGATATTTGGCTTTTAGAACACGAGAGGCCAAAAGCTGCGGATTAAACTTCAATCTCCAAGCCTGTTTAGCTAACAAGGCCACATTAAAAGCCTTAAGCTGGCGAATCCCCAACCCTCCCATACCTTTAGGAAGATGCAAGATATTGGAAGAGGTCAAAGCAAGGCCTCTGGAAGTTGTACCAGAAGACCACCAGAAACGAGCCAGCAATGAGTCAATCTTATCACAAATAGTCGAGGGAATCTTAAAAACTGAAAGAACATGATTGAACATTGCCACCAAAATAAAGTTAATAACCACCAGTTTGGCTGCAGGAGATAAGTGTAATGAAGCAAAGGACGAAAGGCGCTGGACAACCTTATCCACCATAAACCGAAACCCCTTGCATTTACTACGACCCAAATCAACTGGAAGACCCAAATAATCTCCAATAGAGGACCGAGCGTTCATACGCAGACTAGAGGCCAAATAATCTCGATAATCATCCGGAGTATTGGAGCTAAATTTCACAAAGGATTTCTGTAAATTAATAATCTGACCTAAATAAGCCTTTGTGATTAAGCCTTTGTGTTCCAGTCGTTAATGGTCTATCACAAAAGTTCTTATCCCGCGTTTGGAACACCTCTTGCGCCAACTTCGCCGATTGGATCACAACCATAGGTCTACTCATCAATTGTAGCGTGAAAATTGGGTCGTATTTCTTGCCTAAGTTCTTATCCGGAGTTCATACTTTTTCTAGTTTTATATGCATGAATGCACAAAATAAACATCACAATGTGTGTGTACATAATTTGATCCCTAATCTTAAATAAAATCACAAGGCCACAAAACATATATATTCATTTTAATTTAGAAATGATACCTCAGATCAGATCAAGTTTAATTAAATGTCGTGTAATATGTAATCTTTTGTTTACGTTTATACATTGGTAAATATGTTTAATAATTATATAAATTAAATATAATAATGCATGCATAGTTAAAAATTGATAATTCATTTGATAAGTTTTTTTTCCCTCAAGGATCAGTGTACAAATAAGTTAGGATAATTTTTGATTTATGAATTAATGTACAAATAATGTTGAAGTTCAATCGGGAATTTAGATTAGATTAGATCAAATTAAACCAAACTAGCTAGGTAAACTAAAACATAGTTCTTTGTGTCATAATAAGGTTTTTTTAAAGGTAAGGAGAAGAACCTAGACAAAACCTCAAACCCTTACTTTTTTTTGGTCCATTATTTACAAGTCGGAAACTTTAAAAGAGTGAAAGTGAAAGGGTGGAACAGTGAAAAAGTAAGGATTCCCCACCCTGAGAGTGTCTTTAGTAAGATTGAACTCCCAACCTCGAATAAAGTTGGAAATGCAATCTTTCATGCTTAGCTTGGTGGGAGAAATAATCTACTTAGTTGACATCAATGAGACCACATCTTAATAAATACTCTTACATATACATTATTGGAAACTAATGTACAAAAAGTATATTTAATTTAATAATATAATAATGGTTAGAGGTAGAACAAATGTCAAATAATTGAAGCATAGAAATATAATAACACTAATAGCAAGTTTATTGTGTGTGGTGTATGGTGTTGTATTGTATCGCCCCCAACCACCAAATGAAGCTTTATTAATGTTATACAATCCCAGCCCCACTTACACTCACAATCACTGTGCTTCGGACATATATATTCAATTTCAATTGTAATTGTGATTGTAATTTATACATCAACATACAACATTCAATATTCAACAATCAACATTAATTCAGTCTCATACACATGTCCATCTTGGTCGTTATGCCTTATAGTATGGGCATCTTAACAACATTATTTATATTATTGTATCATCAATTTATATTACTACGTATATCCTAATACTAGAAAAGTGTTTTTTTTTTTTTTTTTTTTTTTTAAAAAAAAAAAAAAGAAAATGATCAAAAGGATTAGAATATAACTTATCTCAAATATGTAAAGAAAAAAATTCAAAAGATATAGCCGTGATTTTGGAAGCACTAATAATATGTTGTGATAAGAAAACATTAGAAAAACCAATTTACCAACCCACATTGGCACAACAACAACCCAACTCACTATATATGGGCAAAAAAAAAGTGCACGCATGTTAGTCACACCAATGTCAACAAACTATCACTAGCTTCATTCTTGAGGATGAGATGAAGTTGTTGGTGATTTATCTCCGTAATCCATGTGTATTATTAGTGCTCCCAAATCTCATCTGCGTCATTTGCTAATATTTTCTCATTTTGGAATACTCATGATCATGATGATTTTATTTGCAACAACAATCCCTCCGTTTGATAATCACAACATGTCTCTTTGACTCACACTTCTGAAACACGCGACGTTTTAAATAGGACATTAGGACAAGTAAATGAACAAATTACCTATGATAAGGTATATATTAGGCATAATAGTCCATCCTTTGCTTATAATAATTACCATCTCAAATCTTAGCTTCTCCTTAAAATAGCACTAGATGATGTATTAGGCATAATTAACAGGCCCAATAATGACTAGTGTTGGCTATTTTCTCCATAATGACTCAAGTTTTCACTAACTTGCTTATAAATGACATCACACTCACATTAGGAGTCCATCCTTGTTTGTAACTTAAGTTTTTTAGTGTGACTTTAAGTTTTATTTTGCTAAAATAGACTTATAAATAACAAGGTTGTAACTCACAAAATAGGTAATTTAACTGGTTATAGGCAAATTATCCCATGAAACTTTTCATGAGTTCGTTTCATCTATTAACTGCTAGAACTAGCTAATTAAGCTCGTGAGATATCTAGATTAGTAATTACTGAATGACATGTGATATTGTAATTAACAAGATATCATTACCGAGAAGAGAGCTTCATAAGAGATACGTAAAAGAAGACGGTTTATACACTCCAATACAAAACTTCTACTAACTAATACAAGTAGCTCATAAAATTACAGCTCACTAAAACTTCATGATAGCCACCCATTTGTTAAGTTATTCGTCCTTGCAGGGAAGGATAACATAATAAATAGCAAAAGAAACACACTTCCAATATAGTGACACTCACTTTGTTAGTTTGATAGGTTTTGTGTATGAAAATGACCACAGAATCCCCTTAACTTAGGTAAACTCTCGTTTGTAGTAGGAAACAAAATAAATCTTTACAATTACATGACTTAAAGAATAAAATAACAAAACATATAAGGAAATTACCTTTACCTCTTGCATGTCTTAGAAATTGATAGGTCACATACACATCACGTGGTGTGGGATACTTATAGAATACCAAAAAATAGGGCAAGGGTAAAATTGTAAATTTCAACTTATACTACTACATGAAAAGGGAAAAGTTTGTTTATGAGATAAAATTAAACAAAAGAAAAAAGTGGGAAAGTGTTTAGGCTTAAGATGCTAAAAGACATAGACAGGTGATTGGTAAGAAATTAAAAAAAGAATATGAAAGAAGAATGTGGGATTAATGATGTTGGTTATGGGTGGTGGGACATTCATCTTATAAGGATTTCTAGATGAAGTGGACCAACTTTTAGATGAGGTATTGGATCCTAACTCATCAATCTAGGAATTATTAACTCATTGACAAATCTCATTTCTATTTTAAATTTGATTATTTTTTGTTACTATTAATTTAAATTCCAAGTTTTAATCAGTTTGATGTTAGTCATATAGGTTGTATAGAATCTGAGCTAGAAGAAAGGATAGGTTTAATCTAAAAAACACTCTTTCATGTTAAGTTAATTGCGACCAATAGTGTTCATTAAAAACATTGCAACACATACGTATCAGATAAATGGATTGGACATGATACTTGTCAACCAAAGTGAACAAAATTTTTTTGAAATGCGAATTTAATTAGTAATTAATTTTATTATCTCGTTTTATCCTTTTTTTTTTTCAACGTTGTTAATTACATTGTAATTTTTCAAACAAAAGGTCAACAAGATAACATGAAGACATGAATGAGATGTCTTTAAAAAAAAGGAAAAAAAAAAAAGAAACGAAAAGAGACATGAATGAAGTTGATAAATATCTAAGATACAAATGATGTAAACATTTATAAATTGAAAAGGAAGATCGAATATTTAACAGATAAATTAGGCGAAATTGATACAAATTTGTATTATGAGTGAACAATCCTAAATGCAAAACAACCAAATTAAACCAAGTAATAAGTAAAAAACTTTTCTTGATAGTTTTCCCAAGAGCACACAAGTTTGTTTTGAACAAAATATCGAATTAGGTTAAACAACTAACAACTTTATATCTTAGTAGTCCCCTTATTTCACTCTTCATGCTAACTTCCCCTCCATTTTTTATTAACTTAAGTAATTAAATCAATTAATTAGTATTTAATTATCTTCTAGAGGTGTATGTTATATATAAAGTTACTACTAGCTTACTTAGATAATGTTTAATTTAAAGGGATAAAATAAATGGAGTATATAATTCTTTTGGTAAATAGAATATAGAGCTAGTACGTATCTTTATAAAGTAGTATAAAATCTAAGATGATTAGATAATAGCTAGGGTAGCCAAAGTTAGCTTTTAATTAGATTAGAATGGAGCATAAGTCATGATGATTAATATTGATTGATGTTGTGATCATTGTGGCTGCCCACGCCTCGATCATGCAGAAAAATAAAAAGAAATAATTCCACCGTTTTAGGGCTCTTTTTTTGTGTAAATTGTACAAACATCATCAATTAAGGATCACCCTAATATGTACGACTACTATTGTTTTAGACTAACTCACTATATATCTTACTGGTTATTTTTAGACCCAACCTTGTAGGCTTACCCTACCCATTTGTTTTCCAAGTGGGTTAGTACTTGTACTTTGCATTGTTATCATTCCTTTCAAATATACATAAAAATTTTCTTGGTCAATCGGCTTTGTCTTCTAAGATTGCCTCATTTTTCGAATAGTATAAAACACTTGTACTGTAAAAAGGATTACCGTTGTATTCTTACATACACAGATACATTATTTAGATATCTCATCTACTTTTATTTTGAAACTTTATTTATTTGGTTCTAAACGACATTTTCTATTTACTAGGGATTCTTACGCGCGCGTTGCGCGCAGATGGCTAGCCTTTTAAGGAGAATTATGATTGGTACGGTGGTGTTTATGTCTTAAACATATTTGCATGGTATTTTATTATATTTATTTGCATATTTTTTTTTTTTTGACACAATTTGCATATTATTTTTTAAGTACTTATTGATGAGACGAATTAAAGTTAAACAAGTCATCATGTAATTAAATATTTTTTAAATAATGGAGAGTCTATAAAATGCTTTAAATATTGAAATAAACACCAATAATTAATCAATTTTGATGATTCAACAGACGTAAAAGGCTTTTGAATTCAATGGGGGTAAATATGTAAAAGAACTATTCATAAGAGTATTCTCCCACTTTTTATAAGGTAGGGATACAGAGTAATACTCTCGAATTATTTAAGTTGACTCATTTGATATTCCAGTACAGAATATCCCCCCTCCTCAACCTAAATATCCAATCTGGGTGCATTGGTCCCCTTCCCCTCATGGATCGGAGTATTAAAACTCTACTTTGATAGGTCTATTATCAATAATTTTGCATAAGCAGGAGTTATGATTCAGGACCATTATATAGGTTCTTGCAAAATGATGGTCACTTCTTAATTTGCATATTATGTCGCTTCGCTGGGTCACCTGGCACATTATCATCAGCAAATAGACCCTTTTTATTTAGTCAATAATTTTTCCTATTTTCTCAACTATGCTAGATTAGGTCGTCTTTGTCTTAAAAGAAGACGTACCTACTTGAATTTGAGAATTTTTCTATCGAAAAATTAATAAGATTGAAAAAACCCAATATTTCATGAGTGATACACGAAGTAGAGCATGATCTTCCAATAACCCCGGCCTTTACACAAAAACACAGAAAAACCATCTTTAAAATGTTCTTCTACTTCTTTATGAAGGCATTACAAATGTAAACTAAATAAAAATTAAAATTGATATACCTAAAGCAACTAGGAAAACGATGTCTCGTTATATATTCTTGTATGCTTATAGAATAATAAAAGTCAATAAACATGTGTTTTTAGGGATATGGTATGTTTATAATTTTTCTTACTCCCTCCGTGTTTTTTTAAGTGATACATATTGACCGGCACATAGTTTTAGACAATTTAATTGACTTAAATAAAATAAGAGGTAAGTGGGGTAGTGGAGTATTAAAAAATTGTTAAAGAAAGATAGTGAAGTTAATAGTTAATAGAAAAGTAATATATGTGAGAGGAAAGATATAATAAAAAAGTAGTAGTGGGTTTGAGTGGGGACCATGAGAGAAGAGAGATATAATATTTTAATGTATTGTTTTGCCAAAAAAGGAAATGTATCACTTAAGAAAACACGGTCGGAAATAGAAAACGTATCACTTAAAAAAACACGGAGGGAGTAGCTTATATCGGAACTTATTTATATTATTAAATCTGTGAATTGAATTAACTAACATTTTTAATCTAAATTTATTGGAACTTTTATAATTTGTTTTAAATTATTTGAACCCATTTTTTTTAGAAAAAATAGTCGAATAAGTTAAACAGAGCACAATTTAAGTTGAAAACCTTAGCTAACACATGAATTACCTTAGGATCAGAGTATCAATTTTTTTTAAATTTTTTTTTTTAATTTTTTTTTTTTTTTTTTTTTTTTTTGACAATAGCGGAGTATCGATTTAGTCATGTAAAAAATTATGAAACAAGAGGAAAACAAGTGATCAACAAAGTTATCATATGTGTGGAATTTGCCACCGGACATGCAATGTTTTCCAAAAACAATGATCAAATCATTATGGATTAGGGGCTATTCTGATTGACTGAACTGAGCTGAACTTAACTTAACTTATTTAAGCTGAACTATACTAAACTGAATATTTAGTGAGACAAGGAAATTAAAATAAGAAGTGAACTGAACTGAACTAAACTGAATTGAACCGAAAATAAGCTGAAGAGAACAGACCCTTACTAACTAATTAACCATACTATGATGAATTGAGAAGAAATAATGATGGATATAATTTGAGAAAATTACTCGGTGTATGATTTTCACAAAAATGATCATCAAATCCATTAGTGAGAGCATCTTCCTGATCAAGTTTTTATCTAGAATTATCAATCAAAGTTCTTGTTGATTATCTTTCACATCATGAAATACTGAAATTTCCTCCATACTCCTAACCACGTGTAATGGTGTACCATGTACCTTCAACTACTATTTTAACTGCAAATGGGCCTAAAAAAATTGATTCATCATTTTTGGTATTTATTGGACTTTTAACGGAAAACAGTTAACACATAGTACAAGATTATTAATCATGCAAATTGAATTCACAACTAAATTACAATGTTTTTTTTTTTTTGGTGCCAGGCTACCTCAATGATTTTACAAGAGCTATAATGGATGATTAATATGTATGAAGTATGAAGCTCTATGACTACTCCATATATCTATAATTTAGGTCTTCTTCTTCTAAATTGAATGAATTTGAACGAACTTACTAATGCAGCCAAACTGATTGAATGAAAAAAAAAAATGAATGAAATTATATATTGAGAAATTATTTATTGAATGAAATTATTGAGCGTAAAAACTAATAATTGAATTGAACTAAACAAAAATTAAAACAAACTAAATGAAATTAAATTGTAGTGAACTAATTTGAAAAAAAAAAGTCTAAGAAAATTAAAATGTTCCATACTTCCATCTTTTGAAATCTTACACGTTTCTCCATCTAATAATCAACATAAATGAATTGAAATTATTAAGAGGAAGGACTAATCAATTTGAATTAAGCTAAACTAAATTAAACCGTACTAAATATTTCAATTAAAGTAATCGAGCTACATAGTATTTGACCATCAAATTATTAGTAGACAACAATCTAGCAAAAATTAGTTTTTTCCGTCCCTTGGAAGTCCTACACATTCTTCATCTAATAAATCAACTTAACCATCCTTTCAACTTCCTTCAATAGAATAACCTAGGTAGCAATCATATATAGGCTAATAGCATATCTAATCTAAGAACAAACAAATTAAATTATTACTACTTATATATGTTTATGAATCTTAATATAAAGAGCCGACCTTTTATATTTTAAAACATAATTGGCAAAAAAGAAAAAATGATTAGAATGAAAATTTAAATAAAAAAGGAACAAAAAGAATAAAGTGCAAAAAGAAGTGATGATCAAACTAACAGAAAAGGCTAGACAGTAACATAGTCCCAAGCTCCCAGCTAGCTAAGTCAAAAGTGAGAGAAAGGAAGTGAATCAGTGATCACTTACAAATCTCAGCTTTATTTTTAGTAAAAAAGCTAAAATAACAAAGAGTGCTCTACTTAGATTTTTATGCTCTTGCTATTTCACGCTGTGTTCATGTTATTATTATCATACCCTCTAACATTTTTTTTTTTTTTAAAATTTTTTATCATACCCTCTAACATTATCCGTACTATTTTGCATCTTTTTTTTTTCTTAGTTTAATAATACGATGAAGTAAAATAATTGGAGCTAAATTAGTTCCTTTCCAAATTAATACAGTATTCAGTACCTTGTGTACGGTTTTTTTTTTTTTTTTTTTTGGTGTTCCACCCAATTTACCTTTTGGGCTAATTCAGATTCGGATCAGTTGTGGGTAGTTAGGTTCCAGTCCCCCTCCCAATTGTTGTTGGGGGGATTAAACACGGATCCTCCCTACTAAATGTAGTCCCAATCACCAGTAAACTAACAGCCAGTTGATCCGTAACTTGTATATATGTATATATAATCAGTGTGTATCTAGAACATATATTCCTACGAGTTATAAAAAAGGTTAAATATATTATTTAAATTTGGTGTAGGAAAATACACACCACTACACCAGTACCGCAATAATATATGAAGGAGACAGTGCAATAAGAGTTGTTGCTAGTTTGCCATTTTTTATTTTTTTTATTTTTTTGATAAAGGCTAACACGAAAAGAAAGGAACAAAAAAACTAAAAACAGAAGTGAAGAAGCTGACGAGTCCTAGTAGAAGTAGCTAGGCAGTGAGCAGGATAGACCGCATCCCGAGAAACCTTCTGAATGTGACACACATGGAAGGAAGAAAAGATATCCTCAAGTTGTCGATAAATCCAAATAGTGGAAATGTCCCTGGAGACCTCATTCCGCAGAGTAGGAAGGCATGCAATCAGATTGAAGAAGAACCTAGGAGAAACCATGTTGGATAGCCATTCAAAGAGCAAAAAGACAAGACAGCAGTTCAGCCTGAGAGGCTGAAAGAGCAAAACAAGCCCGAGCAGCACCACCAAGTCTATTACCTGTATTTAAAGAAAAGAAGCACCAGCCAATCCCTGCCCTACAGTCCTTGGGATCCCACGCACCATTAACAACGACATTCACAGTCGGAGAAAAGCAATTCCACTACCTCTAAGGCAGCAAGGAAGAGGATAGGAATTAAAACCTGGAGGTGGGGTAGTAACAACCTGAGAATCCCTGGCAGCAAAGCTACGACAACTCCATTCGTGAGCAATCTGAGATGAAGGGGAGTAAGTCGCTTGACGAAACCGAATATTGTTCCTAAGAACCCAGATTGCCTAGGCAAAAGAAAGGATGGAATCCACACCTGACCAGTCCTTAAGATTAATGGTCAACGATATCAAAGATACAAACCACTGCCGCCGAAACCGCCGAAAGATATCAAAGATATGTTATTGGCATGTTAAAGAACCAATTCAATCAAAAAGTAAAACTGATGGTTGAGACTTGGGATTATATTTTATATTTTATCATATGGTGTGGCTTAGCTTCAGACTAATTAGGGTCGTTGGAAAGATAAGGGCTAATTTCTTTTGTGGCTAAAAGCTAGAAGGGTGCTGGTTGAACACATGCATACATAACTTAAGTTATAGCCTTTACATTATTACATATATATTTGGACTATAGTAAGTCTCCATGTTAAAAAAGCTCTTATAAATGTCAAGGACCAACTCAGTCTAAATTTAATTTAAGCAAATGATTAAATCATAAGATTTGTTGGTGTAGTGGCGATTGGGAATTTGGGACTATACTTGGTAGGGAGGACCCATGTTCGGTCTCCCGCAATAACAATTGAGAGGGGATTAAAACTTAATCACCCAGAACTGATCCCCAAATCCGAATTAGCCCAAAAGGGTAAATTGGGTGAAACACAAAAAAAAAAAAAATAAGATTTGTTTATTTATATCATAACGTTGCGTCCTCTCACATGAAAGTCTTTGTGAATAAAATATGGATGTAACATTGATCTCCCCATAGCTAACAATTGATATACTACTTGATAGGAAAATGTTTAAACTAATAGTTGAAACTCATGATTGATTATTTTTATACTATACCAATAAACTTGGCTAGAAACTGGTGGAATATAATTTAGATTTTTTTATCCCAACTACTTGATTAAATGCAATATTATCAGTAGATTGAATCCAAACCAGTTGGTAAAACTCTACAAAATTATCTATTAAGTTAATTAATGTGTTTTATTGTGTGCAGCTGGCCACACATATAGATCCGCCAATGACACAAAGTTGGTCTATTTGTAAAAAACGAAGTAACCCATATAACAATGTATTGTACTAATAGAATACAAGTATATATTAACAGAGTAACCCTATAATATAATACTGATAGAGTAACCCCTATATTACAAACTAAGTAACCCCTATCTATAACACTAACTAAGTAACTCAGTGTGGCCAACCACGTAAAAAGTTAGATTAAGGACCTGTTCATATTTACTTAATTTCAGTTCAGTTCAGTTCCAATCAGTTTAGTTTAGTTCAGTTCAGCTCCAATCAGTTCAGTTCAGTTCAATTCAGTTCTTAATTTCCCTCTCTCATAAAATATTCACTTCAGCTCAGGCCCTAAGTCAAAAAGATGTATTCTAATGATTTAACATTATTTTACAAGTGCTAAGATGATTGTAGAATATTTATTCATGATGCCTTTTCAAACATTCTAGAGATCTTGTCAATAAACTAATTCTACGGAATACTAATTATTCATTAATGGTGTACCAAATTCTATAAGGTAGTCCTGTAACGAATTGTTTGTAACTAATCAATTTAATAAATTCAGAACATATCGAAGAAAATACGCAATTCAGTAAGTTTAGTGACATATATATATAAACACTAAATATCATTTTATATGAATGAATGGGGTACCCCCTAATAAGTAATAACGTAAGAAATTTTGGAAATCCTGGAAAGTTAGACGTGACATAAACATTTCACTTAATATTGGGAAACTTTTGGGTATATGTCAAAACCATTATCTAGTATTCTAGTGTTAAAGTGAGAAATAATTGTGAGAAATAATTGTGAGAAATTTACTGTTTAGGTGTTAGCTAGGCAACGCAGAATTTTTAAAACATTATCTAATGAGTAATGACATAATTTTGACTAAATATTAATTAGTTTTTTTATTATAAAAAAATCATCAGCATAAATAATACGAGTAATAAAATGATTAATAATAATTATACATGAATTTTCTTCATCAGCAAGAATTTATCTTCAAAATTAAACAATGGCATGCCATTAATGTCCAAAATAATGGCATTTAAATCTTCTCATAACTAGTGAGTAGCCCGGGTGTTGCCTCGCGTTGCTACTGTTATAGACGTGCAATCGATAAATTTTGTAAAAGACTTTTTAAAATTGTATAATAATTATTATTGTCAAACTAAAATTAAGTTTTTTTTAGTATATTTTATTTTAATTGAATCTTGTAGTTTGCACTTATATAATTATTTTACATATTGATAATATACTTGATAATTGGCTTAAATGGTGAAATGGTTATTCTTGTTGTAAGTGATTGAGGGTTCAATCCCCCTGTTGGTTGGCATCATGAGACATTGGAAAGATGACGTGGCGCAATTAAAAAGGGACTGCGTGGCACATCGACGTTCTTAGGAATGCCTTTTAATAGATAGTATAGATAATATAGATAGATTAGATTCTCTACTCACATTAATTAGTGAATTACTAGATAATTTAGGGACCACGGAATTCTCTTCCATTAAAGTCAGTTAGCAGGGAATTCTCTTCCATTTTTCATTCGTTCTCCACTAAGCAGGCTAATGTACATAACAAGTAAAATTCATGACTTGTAAAAGTAAGATACTTGTATTAAAGTTGGGAGTATAAATATTTGACTATTCCACTTTCAACATTATCTACTTTTTAAATCATTTTTTGAGTTAAAGAATCACAACGGATCATCTAAAATCAAACCAAGCAAAAAAAAAAAAAAAAAAAAAAAAAAAAAAAAAAAAAAAGAAAAAGAAAAAGAAAGGAGAAACTTGCTTGTAACAATCATATAAAAGTATATAATTAATTATAATGATAATTAAATGATGAGTGGCATGCCTTATAATTTCATGCTTTCATTTCACGAGGAGCAAGCAACCTCACACTATCATACCACAGTGTCACACCTGCTATATATACAATGTAAGGAATTATATATGTGGAGTACCATGAATTTACTAGCCTAAGCTAAGCCACTCTACTGCTCTACATTCGGTAGAGGCCAGGGTAGACTATAATATGGTCATGTAGATCATGACTCGCGAATCGGGGTGTTAATGAGTATAGCTAGTTTGCATGTGAACTATTTGAGTTATTAGGCTGACCTAGAAGATTTCATGAGTTGAATTCAACAAAGCTTGATTTGAGAAATTCTTGAACAAAATCGGAAATTTCCTAGCAAGTTGATCGTCGTTTGATAACAATCAACGGCATAAACTAATATAGTTATATACGTATACAATATGGTTAGAAACTTATAGATATGTGTAACGAGATGAACCCAAAGAACAACTGTTCAAATTAAATAGATGAAGATAAAACTATTAGTTTATAATTGACATATTTTTCTCCAAGCAAAACATTACTGAACGGACGGAGGCCACTAGCTAGCTAATTTGATATGGTGCTTCCTAATTCCTAAGTACGTAGCTTAACATAGGGTTATTGATTGAACTTTGATTCTTTTACATTTTTCCTTGGCCTATAATGACTTAATTAAACTTGTTATATCAAGTTTTTTTTTTTTTTTTTTGGAAGGATTATATCAAGTTACATTAATTACACGATGTTATAAGAAATTATTTTATATGTAACACAAATTAGAATAATATAATATACTACGTATGTAGAGACAAGGTAACTGTTATAATGCAAAGAAAGCAAAGAGCATAGGATTAGTATTAAGAGCCATAACACTATAACAGCCAATATCAGCAAGCATGCCTTAATATTATTATTATTATATATTTATTTCATTTTTGAATAGCATTAGCATGCCTTAATATAATGTATGTGTGTGAGATAAATAAATTATAAAAATGTATGTAGGGCTAAATAAAAAGGCTAATTAAGCAGCTAGCAGGCTTAATTGTGTAAATAGCAATTATGGTTGAAGGTAATAGTTGTAGTTAGGCTGTCTTTATCGCACTAATAAAGTAATTACGTGGTTTGCTTTCACGTCGTGTAAGCATGGATTAAACGACAAATAAAATGCTTATTCATTAAACCTTTACTCGTTTGGGTAATTTGTTTGATCAATATCATATGAAATGCCTAAGTGGCTAATCTTATCTATCAATTTTTGAATACATAGTGATTGACTTGCAAGATAAAATAATGTACCAAAATAATGCAACTTGAACGTTTTGTAAAGTTTTGGAAGTAACTACCATGATCTTCGCTAATTAATTACTTCTACTCCTTACTTTGTCTTCTGTATTTGTGTTGAATAATATATATTCCCGTTTGGATTAAGAACATGTAAGTATGTAACTAGGGTTGGTAATGGTCTCTGATAAAGTTAATTTAGTCCGAAATAAAAAAAAAAAAAAAAAAAAAAAAGGTAATTTGAATGCTTATGAATAGATAAAATATTTTTAACTTGAAATGAAAGATGCATGATGCTTGTATCACGTGAGATATTATGTAGGGTCTTGTCAAATAGCGATCCCCATCCACATGCCCGAAGGTAATGGTCCAGTGGTCCATGTAGATGATAGATATGGGCATGTAAGGATGCAGGCCGATAGTGAACAAAAGCCCTTAATCAGTTATTTGGCCCATTGCCTAGGTCATACTAATAATACACACGGTATAACATCCATAACAGTATAAAAAAAATTCTCAAATAAAAGGTAGGAAAAGCAAAATATTTGTACTTTGTAGTATGTGCTCCCAAATGGACAATACACTTGAATATGTGCTTAGACTTGACACTCGTAATTGTATCTACATAATATTGTTAATACATTATGGAGTTTTACCATCAAAAAAATAATGTATTCCAATTTCAATTCTACTAGAGTAAAATTTGAAAATCATTTTCAAAACTAAAGTATTATAATATACCATACCTAAAGCATTATTTATGAAAATCGTTCCAAAAATATATCCACCATACATGTTATACAAACCTAATTCCTACAAGTGTACTGTCACGATTCACCAAAGACGACTATAAAAAAGTTATCTCACTCGGTAACGGGTCTGGGTCTTGGGCTGGAGCCTCCACCTAACCCATTTTGACGATGAGCCGGAGAAGGGTGATAACTATGGGGCCTTTTAGTCTTAGAAGAACTAGGCTTAGAGCCTTTTGGGTTCATCCTAATGGTACTTATCCTTTCCAATATTATAACGACCTCGGACATTGGTGGCCTGTTTTTTGGGTCGTTTTGAAGACATCTTAATATGAGTTGGGCCAACTTGTTTGCACCTTCGGGTGGGTAATCGTCCATTCTTGGGTCAATTATTTTCTTCACTTTGGACTTTTCACTTAGCATGGGCCTGTACCAGTCCACTAAGCTTGTCTGCCCAGTGGACCTGTTTAAGTCATAGGCCCTAAACCCCGTTAATATCTCCAATAATACAACTCCGAACCCGTACACGTCACTTCTTACGTATAAGTGACCTACACAACAAAATTCAACATTAAACTATGTTTTGACAAGAAATTTAGCATGTTTAAGTTTGATTATGTTTATTTCATGGTGTAAAAGACAAAAAAACTTGAGGCTATTTCTTCAAAAAGAGTACAGTAATTGTTTGTTTCATGGAATAACTAATATTCCGTCCGTCTTATTGTACTCACATTAGTTGGATAAATTAAAATTATATTGCTACGTACATGAATTACATGGAGCTAGCAGTCTAGCACTATATGGTATACCACATACACATTACAATATGAAAAAATTATTTCAACCTAAGTATCACCTCACTCTTTTATTACGTGTTTTTATCTTCGTTGTACCATGTGATTAGTCGAAAATGATATGCAAAAAATCAAAATTCAAATTATTTTATCATTGTAAAAATTAGATCTAGTTATTTTCTCATATTTATTATGGAAAATGAAACAAAGGGAGAATTGCACAAAAATTATACAGTAGAATAAAGGAGTATGTAACAACATTATGATATTAGTATATACTTTTATGATTAGTAAAGAAAGCAAAAAAGAAGGAAAATGGTTAATTACCAGTATTAATATATTCAGGAGCAGCATAACCATACGTGCCCACAGCTTGTGTGGTGACATGAGATTTATCAACCGGTGGGCCTATTCTTGCTAGACCAAAGTCTGAAAGCTTCGCCCCAAAATTCTGAGTCAAATACATGGAACATTCAAACCATATTATTATTATTTGATTTAGTACAACTAGTACATTTTATAATTATTAAGATCAAGATCACGAATCTAATTTCTTCCACTTTTATATTTACCTAAAAAAATAAGAATTATAATAACATTATAGCAATAGAGGTTAAGTTTTTTAAAAAAATTATTGGTAAGGAGAAGACCCGTACGTCTTATTGGGCAACTAAAATGTGCTGGGTGAAGTTCTGGTCTCACGCTTAGAAGTCAAATAACTAGCTGCCTACTCTAACTTCCTATCTCACAAGTTGACAACAAACCATAGTATATTAAAAACTGGCCTATAAAAAAGGTAAGTTAGTGCATATATACCTCATCTAACAAAATGTTAGCAGCTTTAAAATCTCGATAAATAACAGTATTCTCTGATGTATGCAAGAAATCAAGGCCCCGAGCCGCGTCCAATGCTATGTTTATTCTTATTGTCCATGACGGAGGCTCTACTTTGTCTACACAACATACATATACATATACTCCGTATAAGATTTCTTTTTTTAGAAACATAAAGAGTAGTTGTAAATACATACGGAAAAAAAAAAAAAAAAAAAAAAAAAAAAAAGAACACTTACTTTGAAAAAGATGGTTTTCAAGACTTCCTTTATTTAAGTGCTCATATACAAGAAGTAGCTCCTTATCTTCCCAGCAATAACCTATTAACTTCACAAGGTTTGGGTGTGAAAACTTCCCCAAGAAATTGACCTCTGTCTGCATCACCAATCAATAAACAATTTTCATGAATTAGATGTTAATATGTACTGTTATACACAAGACTGAATTTTATACACTAGTCTACCTTATTTATTTCTATGTAATGGAAAACATACAACGAAACATTATCAGATAATAGTAAAAAATACCGACCTATTCGTATTTGAAGGTCTATAGTTTACAAAATCACTACTATATATACTTTGTACGTCATTTTATTGATTTTCGATGTTACTAATTTATAAATTTATGTTAGAGATAATATCGGAAAATATATCACATCACATATATTTTCCGATATTATCTCTAACAATTTATGATAAAATAAATCTATTAAATTCCAACTTTAACACTCGTATTTAGTTAACGTTAATTTTTACCACAAAAAATAAATTAATAACTTATAAATTATTGCTTGTTTCCTAACGTCGTGCACTGGTGAGATAATGTATAGGCATGCAGTTGGAATCAAAAGAGCAGGCGAGATATGGTAGACTGACCTGACGTACCAAATATACAAGTATTAAGTAGTGGAGAGCACTAATTAATATATTGTTCCAATTACATAGTTTAATGTTTAATCTATATTTATATTTGTAATGTCTGAATGATATTTAGCATGCATAATTTTTAATTAGAAGAGGCAGAGTAAGTAGCCAACGTACGTGTAATATTCATATTTATAATGTCGTCTGGTTGATGTATAACTATGAACGTGTTTATTTAGTTGCTTGGTGTTGGGGTTCTTGTCCTAGTTTGTCCACGACTACTCCTCAAGACTATCTAGCTAGCTGGCCGAATCCCGTCTTAGTCTACCTAGTTCAATTAACATGCTAAGTACTTTGAGAGCGATGTAAATAAATAAGGGGTCCTCATTTTCAACGTGGTTAGGTTATGTTTAGTTCACCTTATTTTTAATCAAATTATTCGTTTAGGTCATACTTTATTGTTTTATATATATGCGGTTTTCTATAAATAAATTAAACATCCTTAATTTTATAATAAAAAAATTGTGAAAATTACATATTAATAAAATACACATTAGAATTTATTATAATGTTTTGCGATGACAAAAACATATTAGAATTTCCTTCTATATAAAATCTCTAGAAATATGAGTATACAAAGATCCAATCTGATACAAAGTCTTTATTACGAAGGGACTGTTGATATTTACTGAATTGTGCTGAACTGAACTGGTTGGAGCTGAATTGAAGTGAACTGAACTGAGCTGAAACGAATATTTTATGAGAGAAGAAAATTAGTAGCTGAACTGATTGGAGCTGAACTGATTGGAGCTTAACTGAATTGAACTGAACCGATTGGAGCTGAACTGAAATTAAGTAAATGTGAACATGCCCGAAGTATATAAGTTTTGCGTTAACAAAGGGCATGAGGCTTCGACCTGATCTAGGTCTGTTAAATACGGGTCTGGGCCAATAGGGTCATTTCTCCAAATCTCCAATCTCTAATCTCTAACTTGTATACTACGTATTAGTATTTGATATCCACCATATAAAATTATTCACCTTGAATGTTGGACAACTTATCCCGAAAGCAAGGCTAGAAATGTGCAGTGTATTAACTATATAACCAGTGTTATGTATAAAACACTACTACTAGTCTAGACTAGTAGTAGCTCTTATCAAAATAATATTAGTTGGCCTTTTGACTTTCTCATTCAAAAAATGAAATGATAATTGTAAGTCCACTAATACAAGAGTGTACCACGTCCACTAGCACCGTAGAGAACGACATATTGACTAGTATTAGAGGAAAGTCAGTCCACTTAGCTACATTTTCAAGCATATATGTGAGTAAATGCTTTTAGTTTTGCTGAAATTTCAAACTAACTTCATTCCTTTCTACTCTTAGTAGGAATATAGTTTTATAAAATTATGTTAAACTTAGATTGGTAATAAGTCTAACAATTGCAAGTAAAGAGTGGGTTGGCATTATAAATAAATATATAAATAAATAAACAAATATTATTAATGTTCATGTTTCACCTTAATTCCTTTGTTTATATTATATACACTATGAAAATTATTTATTATGATTGACTATTAAAAATTATTGACGTAGTGAAAGGATTATTAGACATTACTTTCTTGAACTTAAAAATGAATCGATTTTAATCAACTAAATTTCAAAAATATAAAATAAAATTGATTAGGATAAACATTTGATTCGCCTTATTAAGCAAATAAGTGTTATTTTAGAACTTTGGGACCAAATCAAACCAAATCAAATTAGATTAGAACGTCCTATATCTTTTTTGTTAACGACTAAAGAATCTTGTGTTGCAGGTAAGAGAAGCAAATATTATTGAAGTATTCAACACATGAAAGAATTGTTGACAACTTCAAATTGACAAATTCATTAGTTCACACTGTAGTGCAACTGGCTACTTCGTTATTCGTATATTAAAATAGGTTGGTAGGGTGATTGTTTTGTCATTTTATGAACTCAATTTAACGATTTGCACGTTTTTTATGTTGAAAGATTTTGTGAGAAAATGTTGATTTCAAGCTAGCTACATAATGGGAACGACATAATTTCTAAATTACTATGTCTTTATTTCATTAAAATTAACTATTATGAATAAAGTATTTGAATTTTAATGTCCAGAATTCATGTTACGAAAATGTGTGAAATATTTTTCATACGGTACTAAACTGCTAATTAAAGAAAAGTAGTATGTTTAGTGTTTCATAACTGAAGAAATTCAATATAATTATGTATTACTGATGATTATCTTGTATTTATTGTAAAATACAAGCTGAGAAAATTCCAATAAGTATTAAAGTTAGACACTTTTCAGTTCATCTAGTTTCCATTAATGTTCAAGTTTTGGTTTGTAAGGTTTATTTACTTAACAATGGTTATTCAAATTCAATTTACAACTAAAACATTTTTCTGATAACAAAGTGTAATAGGTCTTGATAGGTTAAAAACAAGGTAAGATAAGTTTAAATACTACGAAAATTAAATCAGGTGAATAGAACTTATGCTTACACAACATTTGATTTTACTTATAAATAAGAAAAGACAGTCACAATTAATAAAGCTATTTGAATAATGACAAAATTCAAACTACTACTATGAAGTATTGCAAGTAATGTGAAGGGGGTGAGTATAGTTTTCAATAACAACCAACCAAACAAATGAGAAGTCGATTTAGTACTTTCTATAGTTGTAGAAGAGTTATTTTTCCATTTTGATTTTGCATAAATTTCCACACTATTAAAAAAAGGACAAAAAGAAGAAAAGAAAACTTACTTTCCATTCTTTGAGACCTTGGGCACTATCAGCATTGCACTTCTTGACTGCAACAGGAATGCCAACACCAACTTTAGAAGGTGCCAATGTTGTTTTATCAATCCATCCTTTGTACACCCTCCCAAACCCTCCTTCACCTAACACGGAATCCGGCTTAAAATTTCTTGTTGCACTTTTTAATTCCGTAAATGTATATATTTTCAAGTCTGGTTTTATAATTCGTCCTACCACTGGTCCATGTACTCTTGCTCCACCTCCAACACCACCAGCACTGTTACGCACCATTCCTGGCTGGTTAAAGTTGTTGAACTCTACATAATCACATATACAAATTAAAATTCATGTAAGTAT
This sequence comes from Chenopodium album, assembly GCF_948465745.1. Lineage (NCBI taxonomy): Eukaryota > Viridiplantae > Streptophyta > Magnoliopsida > Caryophyllales > Amaranthaceae > Chenopodium > Chenopodium album. The sequence continues at coordinate 35,649,820 of NC_137858.1, forward strand.
TTAGAGACAGTACAGTTAGAAATATGTATACAAGTCTATATGCATAGTTTAGTTTAAAATGCTTTTACATAGATTCAAACTTAAATTTGAAGAACACTCATCAAATAATAAAGGTCATCTTTTAAGTTTTTTTATCAACAAAAAAACTCACTATAATGAAGAATAATTGACTTGTAAAACAAAATTGCATAGCAATAATAATAATAATAATAATAATAATCTACAAATGTAACAAAATTATAAAAACTTGCCATGTATGAGCATAGGAAAAACATTATAGCTTCCACCCACAAATTAAAATATCTCATTTTAAAATACCAACGTCCACAAAATCTTCAAGGCAAACCAAACCAAAAAAAAAAAAAAAATAGTGATTTTCAATCATTGGAGAAAGGTGAGCCACCATTTTTGACAAAGCCCATATATACTTTATGATTTTAAGAACATATGTACAACATTTAATATTCATATATTTACATAATCAAAGCCCAAAAGGTAATTCATTGATAATTTTGTTTTAATTCCTTATTTTTGTTAGAAACTAAAGATTAAACTACCATTTATTTCATTTAATCAACATGTTAACAAATCATCTTTCTCTCTCTTTTAACTTTTCTTTTGGGTCAACTACACTAAAATCTTGTAGCATGTAATTGATGATCTGAACAAAAATATCCATCTTTTGACACTTCAAGTTTCAAAAAAAAAAAAATGTACCAATCTAAATGATAAAAAACGACAATATACAAGTATATAAATAACCAAAGATAATCAAAGTAAATTATACATACTTACCCCGAGGATTATTAATAATGGGATTGCTAACTTCTTCTTTAGATCCCCATAAGCAATTCCCCATCTTTGTTTTTTCAAATATACGGCGAAAGTAACAGATTAACTCCAAGATCGAGTTCGTGTAATTATTTTCCAATAATAAAACAAGAGTAATGCTCTCCCAAAATCTAATACTAATACCAAAAAAAAAAAAAAGGGGTGAAGAAAAGGAAGCAGAGTAGAAGGAGCAAAAATGAGAAAACTTTACGTTTGAATATTCGATGTTCTTTCCTAATATTGATAAAGTCTTCTTTATAACAAGTATTTGTTTTACAAATAAAACAAGAACAATCTTTATTTGATGTAGGTAGGTTCAAATTGTATGGATTTATGTTGAGTTTGAATTTATAAAGGGAGAAAGAAATTATGGGGGACTTGAAAGAAAGAAAGAAAGAAGGGAAAACTAATTAAGGAGAAGACGTGGAATATAAACAGTTTTAAGTGTTGTTGGAGAAGAACAATTACTAAGTCAACGAATATTGTTAGCCAGACAATTAAATCAGTTTAAGCCTGTTTCAATCGTTGGCACCTCATTGGTGGACAAGATTCATCTTTGACAATGACTTGAACCCAAATTCTTAAATGGACCAGGTTTACACTAATTTATTGTGGACCACTAATATTAGAGAAACTATGGTTGTTTTATTAATTAAAAAAAAAAAAGTCACTATAATAAAATGAATGTCACTATAGGCCTGTTCACATTTACTGAACTGAACTGAACTGATTGGAGCTGAACTGAACTGATTGGAACTGAACTGAACTGAATTGAGCTGAAATGAATATTTTATGTAAGAGGGAAATTAAGAGCTAAATTGAACTGAACTGAACTGATTGGAGCTGCACTGATCGGAGCAGAACTGAACTGAACTGAACTGAAATTAAGTAAATATGAACAGGCCCTATGTTAAAAATAAAAGTCATTTTGGTATTATGTAGGCTATAAGAAGTTATTTTTTAATGAAATATTTTATAAGGTCAATATAAATAATAACTATATTAAAATTAGGGTCATAACGTCGTACTTCAAGTTCACAATAGTATTAAACGTTATACAGCTTTTAATAAAGGTTACTATGTTAAAAATAAGGGTCACATGTTTAATATAATGTCAGTTGCGTGTGTATAAACACGCAAGTATTTCTGTGACTTGAATTGTTTATTTTAATATTTCCTCTATTTCGTAAATATTACAATGTGTGGACTTCTTTATGTTATACCCTTTATCTGGTTCATGTTCATTTGTTGACTAAATAACTAGCTCTGTAGTAATTAGGATGAACATAGGCCGTGTTAGCTGTTAGGTACTTTGTAAAAGTAATTTGCTAAACAAAAAGGTAGACCAAGTAATTTGGTAGTTTGATTTGACCATTCTAAGTGACTAGTCAAGCTTGTTTGGTAAATAGCGTTATAGCGGTTCCCTTAAGCGCGCGATTTGTCATTCAATCTAGTAAAATTTCAAGGAGTTGTAAATGGTATAGTGAGTAGTGTTTTCAAATTAAGGTTAGCTTATAGAGTCTCCAAATGTACTGGCTTTATATAACCATGCATTTGAATATTCCACCAGCACCAATAGCTAAGAAATTTAAATCTATAGATACTAGAATGAAGTTTCATTCTTTGATTGTAAGATAGAAGTGTAGAAGAGGTGAAAGAAATGAGCTTAGAATACAGGAAGCATATGTAACACTCTTACATGAGAAGATGATGTAATAAATATCTAAAACAACTCTAATGGCCTATAATGGATTTCCTATAGTAAAATCTGGAAATCAAAAACTAACTTTTAGAAATACAGGTCATGCATACTTTACATCCCCCCCCCCCCCCCCCCTTTCAAGATTGACTTGGGGAGAGAGTGAGGGATAGCTCAAGTGGTTAGAGCTCTCTCCCGATTCTAGGAGAACTTAGGATCGATTCTCATCCCCATTCTTGTGTCTCTCTTAACACCAATAAAAAAGAAAAAAAGATTGACTTGGAGAGAAGCACAAGGCCAACCTTGAACACAAGGCTGACTAACAAACTAAGGCCAAGTTTACGAGACAAAAAAGGATGTTGATCATAAGCAGATATAACTTGAGCAGTCTAGCTTAATAAAACCAAGTTGCACATACATCTGACATAATGTACATCCTTGTTATGAAATATATAGAAATTAGAGGATTAAGAGAAGAAGGTAATAAGAGAAGTATTACTACTTTTATGTATTACTCTTGGTAATATTTTTGTGCATCATACAAGTGAAATTACATGGCTATTTATAGTAGTAAGAACCACTATTACATTGTGGGCTATAACCTTAGAGGGTGGCAATTAGAGTTGGCTACTACATTAAATGCAATGAAGAAATTGGAGTGTGGACATTCACACCTTGACTAAATTAATTAACTCTTAACACTCCCCCTTGAATGTCCATACAGAATAGGGTATATGTTGCCTCGTTAAAACCTTGCTAGGTAAAACCCTTTAGGATAAAAGCCATAGCTAAGGGAAAAGAGTACAACAATATATTACTATATGCTTTAGTGTACTGCCTCATTAAAAACCTTGTCAGGAAAAACCCATTGGGATAAAAACCTGATCGAAGGGAAAAAGAGTGCAGTGCATATAATGCTCCCCCTGATTTTAACATAGTTTATGAAGACGACGCATCCCAATCTTGTGGACCAACCGCTCAACACTCTTCGAAGGTAGGGACTTTGTAAACAAGTCTGCAAGATTATCAGATGATTGGATCTGTTGGACATTTATCTTCCCTTCCTTCTGCAAATCGTGTGTAAAGAACAGTTTTGGGGATATATGTTTAGTCCTATCACCTTTAATATATCCTTCAGTTACTTGTGCGATACATGCAGTATTATCTTCGTAAATGATGGTTGGACTTTCAGTTACTTCTTTCATCCCACATTCTTCTTGGATATTGCCGATCATTGACCTTAGCCATACACACTCACGTCCTGCTTCATAAAGGGCAATCAACTCAGCATGATTTGATGATGTCGCAGTTAAGGTTTGCTTTGTTGATTTCCAAGAAATTGCAGTTCCACCATAGGTGAACAGATATCCAGTTTGTGACTTGGCGTTTTGTGGGTCTGATAGATATCCAGCATCTGCATATCCGATGAGGGTGGCATCTTGCCTTGATTGATAAAACAAACCAAGATCTTTTGTTCCTCGTAGATATCGTAGTAAGTGTCTTACTCCTTTCCAGTGTCTCTTCGTTGGTGCGTTGCTAAACCTGGCTAACAAATTCACAGAAAAAGCTATGTCTGGTCTAGTATTGTTAGCTAGATACATTAGAGCCCCAATTGCACTTAGATATGGTACTTCAGGTCCAAGGACATCCTCGTTTTCCTCTCGAGGTCTAAATGGATCATATTTCATAGTCAAAGACCGAACAATCATCGGGGTGTTTGTTGGGGTCGCTTTGTCCATGAAAAAACGTTTTAACACTCTTTCGGTGTAGTTAGACTGATGGAATAATATACCATTATTTAAGTGCTCAATTTGCAATCCAAGGCAAAATTTAGTTTGTCCAAGGTCTTTCATCTCAAATTCTTTCATCAAGTATTTTGCAGTTCTTTCAAGTTCATTTGGGGTTCCAATGATATTCAAGTCATCAACATAAACTGCAACAATTGCAAACCCTGATTGTGATCTCTTAATAAAAACACAAGGACTGATTTGATTATTCTTGAACCCTTCTTTCATAAGGTATTCACTAAGACGATTATACCACATCCTCCCAGACTGTTTCAATCCATAAAGTGACCTTTTCAATTTTATGGAAAGTAAATGTCTAGGCTTGTGGTTTTCTGGTAATTTTAGTCCATCTGGGACTTTCATATAAATATCTGTATCGAGTGACCCATATAAATATGCGGTTACTACATCCATTAATCGCATCTTTAGTCCTTCTGAGACTGTCAAGCTTACCAGAAATCTTAACGTAGTTGCATCAACTACGGGAGAATATGTCTCCTCATAATCAATCCTCTCCTCATAATCAATCCCTGGAATTTGAGAAAAACCTTGGGCTACAAGTCTTGCCTTGTATCTAACAATTTCATTTTTCTCATTTCGTTTTCTCACAAATACCCACTTGTATCCAACTGGCTTTACACCTTCTGGTGTAAGGGTTATTTTTCCAAACACTTCTCGTTTTTCGAGTGACTTTAACTCTGTCTGCATTGCCTCTTTCCATTTTGGCCAATCATGCCTGCAACGACATTCTTCCACTGTTCTTGGTTCACTATCATTTTCGTCAGATGCCATTTCAATTGCAATGGAATATGCAAATATTTCATTTACGATAACATCATTTCTATTCCAATAATTCCTGGTAGAAACAAAATTTATTGAAGTTTCATTGTTATCGATGTCATGGTCATCTTGTTCATCCCCTTTCGGATTATCATCTTTTTCTCTATTCTCATCTGTACTTTGTCTTTCTTGACCTTCTGTAAGGGGAATATTGTTGATCTCATCAGGTCTTTTTAATTTTCTTGGTTTAGAGTCTTTTGAACCAAGTGGTCTTCCACGCTTTCGGCGTGCTAGAGATTCATTTTCAGTGATCTTATCACCAGATGGAATTTCAATTCTTGCAGGGGCATTTTCAGCTGGTATATGTGATTTTGTCACTTTCTTTGCATCTATAAATGCATCAGGCAGCTGATTTGCAATGCTTTGTAAATGAACAATTTTCTGAACTTCTTGTTCACACATATTTGTTCGTGGATCAAACATTGACAATTGTGTTGCATTCCAAATTATTTCTATTTCTTTCTTTCGTGGGTCCACTTTCTCTCCCCCTAAGGCTGGGAATATTGTCTCATTGAAATGACAGTCGGCAAATCTGGCCGTAAATAAATCACCGGTCATTGGTTCAAGATATTTAATTATGGAGGGTGATTCAAACCCAACATAAATTCCCAGCCTTCTTTGTGGACCCATCTTTGTTCGTTGGGGTGGAGCAATAGGAACATACACCGCACAACCAAAAATTTTTAGATGTGAGACATTAGGTTCTCGACCAAAAACTAATTGTAGTGGTGAGAACTTATGATAAGCAGTTGGTCTCAACCTAATTAGAGTTGCCGCATGTATTATGGCATGACCCCAAGCAGATGAAGGCAATTTTGATCTCATCAATAATGGCCTTGCAATCAATTGTAGTCTCTTAATTAATGACTCAGCAAGTCCATTTTGTGTATGAACATGAGCTACTGGATGTTCTACAACAATTCCAATCGACATACAATAATCATTAAATGTTTGGGATGTAAATTCCCCTGCATTGTCAAGCCTTATTCTTTTTATTGTATGGTCTGGAAATTGTGCTCTTAGTTTAATAATTTGAGCAAGGAGTTTTGCAAAAGCAACATTTCTACTGGATAAGAGACTTACATGTGACCATCGAGTTGAGGCATCAATTAATACCATAAAATATCGGAATGGTCCACATGCAGGATTAATTGGTCCACAAATGTCTCCTTGAATCCTCTCTAAAAATGTTGGAGATTCAGTAGCAATTTTGTTCATAGATGGCCTTATTATTAATTTGCCAAGTGAACATGCAGAGCATGTTAATTCATCTGATCGAGGGATTTTAACATTCCTAATTGAATGTCCTACTGAATTTGCTATAATCTTGTGCATCATTCCTGTACCAGGATGACCCAAACGATCATGCCATAAATTTAGTAGATTCTTATTATCTAACTTCTGGTTAGATATCGAATTTATTTCAACTGGTCATATATCTATATGCTATAACCCTGAAGAATATGCTGGCAATTTCTCATACACATGTTTCTTGCCATGTTTTTCTGCCGTGAGGCATAAATATTCCTTTTGATCCACTATCATTGTTTCTAAATGAAAACCATTTTGACGCACATCTTTAAAACTTATAAGATTTCTTCGAGATTTACTCGAATATAAAGCGTCATTAATGATTAATTTTGTTCCATTTGGGAGTATTATGCAAGCTTTTCCAGAACCTTCTATTAGCTTGGCTGACCCAGAAATGGTATTAACATTTGCTTGAAATAATTTTAACTTTAAAAAATATTTTCTATCCTTCAGAATAGTGTGTGTTGTTCCACTGTCCAAAAGGCATTGAAATTTGGAACCAACTTCGGGCAGATCCATATCTTCATAAAATAATAAGTATAAGATTAGTTTAAGATAATTAAACTGGACTTACTTTATTAATGATGAATAATTAAGAGTACATAACTTGAACATGAAAAAAAAAACATACAAGAAAAGTACATAATGAAAACATAATACATATCATAGTAATTGATGAATTATCTAAACATGATTATTCTCTCCAAAGATAAATTCACCACCAGCTTCACCATTGTCTATGTGGAAATCAGACACATCAAGGCTAATTCCAGGGACATTTTCTTCATTAACATAATTTGTTTCGGCATGTTTTTCTTTCCCTTTAATGGAAGCCTGGTATAGTTCTACCAGATGTTTGGCCGTACGACAAGTACGTCCCCAATGTCCAGTCATGCCACATCTATAACATGTGTCTTTTCCTTTTGTGGTGGCTTGATTTTTGTTTCCTTGTTGATGCCCCCTTTGAGTGTTGTTTCTAGGGGGAAATTGGCCTCTACCACGGCCATAACCACGTCCACGGCCACGTCCGCGGAAATTTCCACGACCTCTGCCACGGTTATTATATTTTCCACGTCCACCTCTATGAGCAATATTTGTCTCGGGTGGATTTGAGCTTTCTACAGCATTTGTTTCATTGAATGCTTGAGACCCAGTTGGTCTTAGGTTGTGATTCTTCAACAGAAGATCATTATTCTTTTCAGCAACCAATAATGTAGAAATAAGCTCAGAATATTTTGCAAAGCCTCTTTCACGGTATTGCTGTTGCAATACAATGTTGTTAGCATGGAATGTAGAGAGTGTTTTCTCTATCATTTGCACTTCAGTGACTGGTTGATCACAATATCTCAATATTGATACGATTTTATATAGTGATGAATTATAATCACTGACATATTTAAAGTCCTGAAATCTCAGGTTTGTCCACTCAAATTGTGCTGAAGGAAGGAGTACCCTTTTATGGTGGTCATATCTTCCTTTCAAGCTATCCCATAGTTCTCTGGGATTTTCCACCATTAAATACTCAGTTTTCAAACTGTTATGTAAATGATGCCTTAAGAGAACTATAGCTTTTGCTTTCTCTTGATCAGTTGGAACTTTAACTTGAGCAGGGGCATCTTTTTCGTTTCCTGGGATGGTAATTTCTTTGATTGTATGTTCCAATCCCTGAGCCTTCAAATTCATTTGGGCATCAACTGTCCATTCAAGATAATTATGTCCGGACAAGTCTAATACGTCAAATTGTCTTTTCATCAAGTCTCCCATTTTAACTACAATCAAATAGGTAATTATTATTAAGCCAATTAAGCAAGTGATAATTAAAGTAATCAATTTGTAATCATAATAATAATCCATTTAAAAACATATTTGCTTCTCCCCCTTGGGTTATTATTATGATTTACATAAAGTTAAGCTAAAATTAAACATGATAATTACGTTAATTAAACAACGACAACAACAAATATAACAATAACAATGATAATAATAACAATAACAATAAATACTACTACTATCACTACATCACCGACAACAACAACAACAACAATAATAATAATAATATTAATTACATACATTAATGATAAGACAAAAGGAACATTTATTATAACAAAATGCACTTATAATCTACCTAGAAGACAAAAAAAAACTTGAAGTACTACGGAGATTACATGTATGAATTCCCTTTGTCGAAAAACCGAGCACTACTTATGTAAAATGATGAAAATCATCATTGCCATTAATAAAACTACTAGGGCCATAATTAAAACTAAATATAGTTTTAATTTCCTTAAATCTTCTTCAAAGGTAAAGGGGTGTGGTGGTTGTCGGTTGTCGACGGGGAACATGGTGTATGACCGGTGTAAATGGAGGAAGAAGAAGAGGAGATAATTTGGGTAAAGTTTAAGGAGGGGATAAGGTTTGTATGGTGAAATAAGGGGGTGTAATCCGCCTTTTATAGGGGGGTAAATTGTCCGTTTCAGCTTTACACAACTGTAAAAATATCATACAATGTTCTAGTAGACTGGTAAAATAATCGTAATCAAACTATTAATATTTACAAACATAAATAAGTATCACACTGGGATTTGTGTGACCATGAAATTTACTCTATTAACATGCATACAACAAATATTTCCACATGCACAAGTAATTATATATTACTTTCTATAACCATGCATGAGAGTTACCAAACTAAGTATCATAAATAAGGTATGTATTGATATCCTCATTTTTAATCAACATGGCTAATTATGTAGAGTAATTTTGTGGAGAAATATATTGTGAGTTTCTGGTATAGAGGATCCCATATGGGCAACTATAGAGCATACTCCTCAAAATATATTTTGTGAAGGAAATTGAATCTTTGTAAAAATTGGATAATCGGTATAAGTATACCTGATTGAAGATGGTGCTGATAACGTGTTATGAAATATATAGAAATTAGAGGATTAAGAGAAGAAGGTAATAAGAGAAGTATTACTACTTTTATGTATTACTCTTGGTAATATTTTTGTGCATCATACAAGTGAAATTACATGGCTATTTATAGTAGTAAGAACCACTATTACATTGTGGGCTATAACCTTAGAGGGTGGCAATTAGAGTTGGCTACTACATTAAATGCAATGAAGAAATTGGAGTGTGGACATTCACACCTTGACTAAATTAATTAACTCTTAACAATCCTCAATTTATGAAATTTCATCTTCAAATTTTTTGTCCTCTCATAAAAACAAGGATATATATTTTGCAATAAATTGAGTTGCAATATCATCAAAGTTCGAAGTAATACGCTTGGAAACATTGACATCCAAATCATCTAACACCTTATCAAACCAAACAAATTCATCTATTGTCTGGCTAAATATATAGCTGGATCATGCTCCAATACATTCCCTCATTGGAACTCTTTGTCACAACTTCAGCTTCTTAGATAGATATTCCATAAAGGAAAAAATTTTCTCTCTCTAGAAAACCCAGCCCTTATCCCCACCGCTTCCACCGTTTCCCAATTTTTAGCTACAACTCGCCGGCGATCGGCGCTCTCCTTGCCATCGCCGGCGAGTCGATATTTTTCGGCTTTTTGTAGTTTGTTTTCTTGTTTTTAAGGTTGATTTAAGGTTTAGACAGTGGAATCAGGGGACTAGCAGAGAAATTGTTGTCTTCAAGTCCATCGGTGGTTATCAGGTTGGTGTGTCGTTAAGGGTGTCGGAATTGTCCAACTAATCGAGGAGCCAAGGGTATTCTTAACGCCGTCGTCGAAAGGAATTTCGTTAATTGTTTCCCTGACGGTAAAGGTGAAGTTAAGACTAGGGTTTTCCTCCCTTAATCCAAGGTTTGATTCAGGTGAGGTGGTCTTCTTTGTTGGCCTTAACGATAGTTTGTAGTGCTCGTTTCTGCCGGTGCGATAGCCTGAGTACTCCTTGCTTCATATGGTACTCACAGGTTGCTTTGTGTGGTCTGCTAGTTTTCTTTGCTCTGTTTTTTTTTGGTTAAGTTGTTGTTTATGTTTTGTCTTGGTTTAATTATGTTTTATTGCCTTCTTTTGCTTGTGTTGTTGTTCGTGTGTTTAGTTTTCAATAATACCCTTGCCCTGTTTGTTTATGAGTTGGAGTTTCTTCGGATAGTTCTCCGTTTGGAGGCTAATGAAGTGTGGTGGTTGTTTTTGGAGTCTGATTGGTCGGCAATAGCCTTGGATTTAGGGGTAGTACAACTGAGTAGTACCTGGGTTGTTGGCTTGGTGGTCCGTTTAGTTGCTTTATCGGGGAGGGATTGTCTTATGGGGAGTTGTTGTCACTTTGAATGTGTGGCTTCCCTTTATAGTGTCCTCTGTGTCTGTGCTATTTTCCAGAGGCTGGAGTTATTCGTGCAAGTAGATAGTTTTCCCTGCATTTGGAGTTTGCATGGAGAAGTTAATTTTGAGGGGAGAGGTTTGTTTGCGTTTCCTGTTGCTTCTTGGTTGCGGGATGATTTGGGTATTCATTCAGTAACTATCATCCCAGTGTCAGCGTTGGTGATGACAAAGACAGTCATCATTAAAGATTTAAATCTTGAAGGAGGCTCCCCATCTTTAATGGTTGGGGTAAGCAAAGTCCTCCATTTTCTTGCGTTCTATATAAGTAGAATTGCAAGAAAGGAACCTGCATTTTGGTGTAAGGTTCCTCATGGAAGAGTTGTGACAAAATACGACTCTCGTGGGTTGGCTTCTGGACTCTTAGGAGGTGGCTATGCTTTTAGATCCCTAGGAGTGGAGTCGTATTATAGGTTCTTTTTTCGACAACAGAGTGTTGCTTTCGACTTCTGGGTGTATGGTCTCTTCACTACTTCCATCGTAAATTTGCATAGGTGTCAGTGCAAGTTTCGATTCTCTTCTCTAGTGTTAGCTTGCATTCTCAGTCCATCTCCAAGGTTTTGGTTCGTTTGGCAACTATTGGTCCAAGAAAAGTTTTTGGTACGAACCTTATGGTTATCCGGGCTCCAAGGTAATTGGTATGTTGCTCAAGGGTATGGCCAGTCACTTCGTTTTCCATCTACAAGTAAGTGGCAAACCCTCTCTATGGGTTCGTTTGGGCATGTGGGTTCTGCAACAATACACAAGGTTTTCCTTTTTATTTTTGCATGTATAGGTAGTTGGGTTTGGTTGTTTTTAGTTGTTTTAGTTCTCTTAGGTTGTAATTTGTCCTTTATTTATGAAGTTCCCATTGTCAAAAAAAAAAAAAAAAAAAAAAAAAAACTTCAGCTTCTTAGTTTTCCAAGAAACTAAGGCATTATCGAATTAATATTTGTTGACACATTATATTTAGGCACGTTTGCCAACGCATACTTAAATGTAAATATCTTTAATTATGTATTAGCAAACATTATACTGTAGAAATTTGATAGTTGCAAAATAAACATTGAGATGAATGTAACGAGACCCATATGACTATGTTTTTCTGTAACACCCCCAAATCTCCCTCTACGTAAATACTATATTTATACGTATACAAATACCGTAGAGATAGACTTGAGCGTATTACCACCACGTGCAAACGTAAGGCTTAATTAATTACTCAAAATACAGCGGAAAAATAACTAACTTTTATTAATAATATGAATAACCATAATAATTGTTTCAAAATAAACCAATAAAAACTTGTCCATACATAAATAAAATTAATTCCTAACTATGTGATCACAATCCCGACTCTAGTATGCGCACGAACAACTCCACACATGAAATCAAGACTGCTTACCAAAATGGTAAACAGGGCGAACCAAAACAAAAACGAAATCAGATTAGCAAAAACGCTAAGTACGTATAAGAGCAAGGCATATAAATACTTTTATTAGGCAAACATGCTTTCGAAATAACCATTTAAATTTAACTTGTCATAAGTCACATTCGAATTTAGACTTTCTAAAATTTAAACCTTCCAAGGGTAGAAATGTTCATCAATAAAAGCTTTCCAAACCAATAGATTTCCAATTAATAAACTTTCCAAGTTTAAAATATAATTCCCAACCAATTTTCCTCACCTAAGTGTGCACACCCCCCAAACCAATACTCGAGGAAAGACCAAATCATACATAGCTCATGGTCTTACTTAACCAGTCCCGGGTAGAGGGACAAATAAAAAAAAATACTCAAGCTCATAATAAGCTGCAAATTAATTAAATCAAGTGATTTATAAATTAAACCAATTTTTATTAAATCACTCAACATTATTAGAGATCATACCTTTAAAATCATATATTTTAACTCATTACAAAAATCATTAACTTAAATATACATGCGTTTATTCAAACAATTATTAAAACAAACATTTACCAAAACACGCATTGTATCAAGGACCTAACCACCTATACGTACCTTGATCACGAGAACGAATAAGGTACGAATACTAAACTTGACCACGATCGAGGGACTCCTCCTACACAATTAAAATAACCTTAATTAATATAAGGTTAACAAAACTAACACAAAACTATAAATAATACTCTATTTGTGCATAGATTATCTAAATATTAACCTTTATAAGATCAAGTCTTGTTAACAAGTTATTTTAGTATCAACATAACAATCTTAGTTTCATAATAGTATTGTTAGTATCATAAATGGGTATTAGAAAACATAATAATAATAATATATGATAAGGAAATAAGAAGAGTTGTAGTATGTATATATTTTGGTAAGGAATAAGGATGGAAAGGTCGGTGCGTGTTGCACCTTGTGGACTGGCAGTAGGCGGCGTTAGGCAAGGCAGGCAGTAGCAGTTTCCGGCGACAGTAAGGTGGCGACTAGGGTGGTGGCAATACTTGGTTGCGGGTGCAGTGTTTAATCAAACAAGAAGGGAATAGAGGAGGGTGTGAGATTGAGAGTCGAGTAAAGAGTTTTCTGATTATTGGTGTGCGGAATTTGTGAAGGGTTGAGGGTCTATTTATAGTGTTTAAGGGTGGAAATGATAGGATTCAAGAAGGTATAGGATTAGTGTAAAAACTAGATAAGTTTGGTTAGTTAAATGAACTTGAATGCCATTTAGCCTAGGTTAATTTATGTGGAAAAGAAACTAATGAAAGATATTAGAGAAAAAAATAAGATAAGTGTTAATTGGTTAGGGAAATAAGGAAGTAAGAAGATTAGGAGATTTAACATATAAGGTTAGTTGAAGATAATGCTACCTTCAATCTCAAGGCCAAATTTTTTTCCTTTTTTTTATAAAAACGAAAATCATTCTTAAATAAATAAAATAATTAGATTTGATAATTAAATCAAGTTAAAATATATAGATAATATCAAAATTAAGATTAGTTGTAATTCATGTTAAGCTAAAGTTGTTAAGTATTATTAAGATAAAATCCGGAAAATAAAATTAAAAACGGCGTATAACGTTAATTAATAAAGTATGGACCGACCAAGATCATAATTTAGAAATATTTAATTATTTCAATTAATTAAAGAAATTACTAATTAAGAAAATTTTTCCAAAAATTAGGGGTATTACATTTTCTTTACATTGAATCACAAAAAAGAAGTCAAAATAAAGGCAAAAGCTAATGAGCGTCCCCGGGGCGTTAGATAAGAATATTAAAAGTGGAAATATTAGAGTAAAACTAACATTAATTACACCGAACGACGCGTGATTTTGTCATGCATTCCTAACTTAATACTGTTTCAACAAATAAAATTATTCCTTAACTAACGCCCCGGCCGCCCCCGGGTTGCTCGTTAGCAAGATCTGATCTCAAAATAAATTGTGTGAATATTTCATAATGTCAAAACGTGTCATTTAAAAGAAGCAGAAGAAATAATTAAATACTTACTAGTAATTTAATCAAAATCATATGGTGAAATTAATTATTGTTGAATGTTATCATAATATGAAGTAACTAAGGGCCTTACCTGATTGACTGAACATAACTGAATTGAATATTTTATGAGAGGAGATTATTAGAAACTGAACTGAACTGAAAATAATCTAAGATAACAAGCCCTAAATTTTACAGTTTATAATTTCATCTTTGGATACCATATACTCATATCGAGTATCTTACGATATATGGATATCATATTTCATGTTCTTGTAATAACGATGGTTTGGACACCCGACCCATGCTCACCTTGGCTTTAGTATGGTGTATCGATCACCAATCGTTGGCTAACTTGTCTAGTTGTCTTAGCCAGCTTACCCTCCAAATCCATTTGGGTGCCAAATGAACTGAAAAAGTATAGTAGAGTGAACCCAACTGTGTAAAAGTGAGGTAGCATTGGTTGCTTTTCCCTTTTCTTGCATAACAAGATTTCAATTTTATTCTTAAATCCACAATTACTTAGTTTTTGGACACATTTTTGGAGCTCAAAATTAGTAGCTCAGAACACTAAACGCGGATTCTCACAAATTTAGCTCTACAATTCGCAATAACATCGGTTCGTCCTCTTTAATCTTTCGCAATTATAATCTTGTTTTTCTCATTGTAATTGATTCAATTTCTGAAGAATTCTCGATTGTTTTTTGATTCGAAATGATAAACCCTAACCCTAATTGTTCCTTATTTTTTCGATTGATTATTACCTACTGAATCTCGATTGATTGACAGGACATTTGTTTTTTCTGCTATAATTGAGTAAGGATGTTTCTCACCAGGTAATTTAATTGAAATTTGAAACATTGATTGATTTATGTTGTAATCGCTTTCGAATCATTTCTGGGTTTTGACAAATTCTCTTATTTGTTCATGTTGTTGCCAATGAAGGACTGAGTATGACAGAGGTGTCAACACCTTTTCTCCTGAAGGGAGATTGTTTCAAGTTGAATATGCAATTGAAGCTATCAAGGTATTTTTATGCTGATTTTTTGAAGTGTTAATGTGTCATTATTGTTGGAGGGGCGTTATTGGGATCATCCCCGGTGTATACGATATGATTTTAGTGCTAACATGTTCTTCGATCTTCGTCTAAATACAGTTGGGTTCAACTGCAATTGGGATAAGGACCAATGAAGGTGTTGTGCTTGCTGTCGAAAAACGTATCACCTCTCCATTACTGGTATATTCAACTTACATGGTTACTAATATATATTGAGAACAATGTTAATGTAAAACCCTCTTTCATGTCTATTTATTTTGACTCTATTAGTATGCCACTTTTGCCGAAGTAGAAAGTGAAAACTTTTGCTGCAAGGGGTCTACCTTTATGAGAATTTTTCTTGAATATAAGCTGTAACGAACTAGCATTAATACATTTCCAGATAGACTAAATAGGATTTGTAAAGTTTGGTTTTTGCTTGATGAAAGAAGTTACAAGGGCAAATGCGTAGCTATTGGAAAATTGATTCTTGAACATTGTTCCCAATTAATAAATTCAAGTTAGATGTATACACGTAGGGTGTCGATAGAACTCTATACTTGGAGATGCTCTGAAAGAATTGTTGGGCATCATAAAGGCATAAATCAATATATGTACTTCATTTTGTTTATATTTATTTATTTTTGGTAAAATGTTTTTGCACAGTGAAAGAAACTATAAGGCGTGTGAGTGTACAGCTTTTGATTAAAAACGGCTACTTGAACTTGATTCTTGGTCAATAATACAGTAATAAGGAAAATGTGTATACTGTGTATGTAGGATGTCTTTAGGACTCAAGAGATGGAAGTTTAAATTTTCATATACAAGTGACACTTCTTTGTTGAGAAATTTGGTGAATACTATTATTGCTGTTGGTCTTCTGGAAGCAAAAGTGTATGCAGTAAAGACATTTTCTTCCCATATTTTTTTCTTTGTTTGCTTTCTGGCCCCTTAGTAATTAAACTTCTGCAAACCTTTATAGGCTAACTTGGGTTACTTCACGTCAGTTACACTGAGCAGTAAATCAATTTTAGGATTAAACAGATTGTTTAACTTCAAAATTTCTTTCTTTGGCAATTTTTTTTTTTGGCTCTGGCAAAACATCTTTATATTTAGGTCTTCCTCTTGTGCCCCATTTAAAAGCAAATTTATTTGGGATCTAATAATTGAGAGGTGAAAAAGCCTCTCTTTGGAAATTGGGTTGCAAGATATTGTACATTAACCTTACTAAGAGGCACCCTTGTCTAGTATGATCAACTGCTCAAGACAATAATGCAAGCAACATACATATACTACCTCCATTTTGTATTATGTGCAACAAAACCCTTTACACGGACTCCTAGGCAAAATTTGTTTGTGAGTATTAAATGGAGAGAGAAAGATAGAGATGCATTTGATGAAGAGAGTTAGAGAGAAATGATAACTTAAAAAGGGTATAAAACATTTTTTGCATTTAATGTTTATCATCCATTTTCATATATATTGCACATAATATGAAACGGAGATAGTAGGAAATTTGTAAATCGTCTTTTCACGAAGAGAAAACTTGCTGGTGTAGTGTATTAAATTCCAAGAAGTTTGGTCTAATTGAAAATGAAAGCAATTTCAAAATTGAATTAAATTTGTTGTAGTGATAGTGAATGTAATTTTCAGCATAATAAACGTGTTAGAGATCATTGATAATGTTTGTTATTTTTCTCTTGCTAAAATTTCATTTATTTTAGGAAATTTTGTCAGAAACCACCAAATTTTTTTTTTGTTGTCTGGAACCACCCAATTTTAAAAATTAGTTGTCAAACGCCACTAGAGTCTATTTTCCGGCATTGACTCAGAATTCCGGCGTTGACCCTTCCCCCAATTCCCCCCTCTAGGCTTCTATTTCCCCTGTCTTTCTTCTCTCCTCTTCTTCTTCGTATCTGCTGGTCTCCTTCTTTTCTCTTCTCCTTCCATTTCTCTTTCCTCTTCTTCATTATTTGCTACTCTTCTCCTTCTTCTTTCTCTCTTTTCTTTCCTCTTCTCCTTCTCTTTTTCTCTTCTCTTTCCTCTTCTCCCTCCCTTTCTCTTTTCTCTTTTCTTTGTCGCTGGCAAAGGGGTTGGGTCACAACGCCAATTCGGTCCTCTTTCTCGCCGGCGTCGCGTGGAGGTACGGTGGTCGACACGAAATCGATGGTTATTCAGAGATCTAGAGTTTTCATGGTCGAATTTGACCATATTAAACCAAATTCGAGGTCACATTCAAAGCCAAATTCGATTATAAGTATGTTTTCTTGTTTTTAATTTTTCTTTAAAAAAAAATGTCTGTTAAGTTTAGTTTTGGGTTGTGGTTGTGGTTTTGGGCGGTTGTGGTGGGTGGTTTTTGGTGGGTAGTTGGTCGGAATAGGTAGGGTTAGGGTGGTAGTTCTGGGTTTTGTTTGTGTGGGTTTCGGTGATAGATCTGGGTTAGGGTGGATGGGTTCGGATTGGGTTAGGGTTAGGTTGGTTAAGGTGATGGTTCTGGTTAGGTGGGTTAAGGTGGTGGTTCTGGTGGGTGGGTTCGGGTTAGGTGGGTTCGGGTGGTGGGTTGGTTAGGGTTAGGAGGGTAAAGGTGGTGGGTGGGTTTGGGAGAGGTGGGTTAAGGTGGCGAGTTAGGTTAGGTGAGTCTGGTGGGTGGTTTAAGGTGGTGCGATTGGTGGGTTAAGGCAAATGAATTGGTTAAGCGTAGTGGCGGTGGGAGAGCGGTGGTGCGGGGCTTTTTTTATTTTCTTGGTTGGAGTCAACGCTGGAATTCTGAGTCAATGCCGGAAAATAGACTCTAAACGTTTGACAACTAATTTTTAAAATTGGGTGGTTCCAGACAACAAAAATTTTTTCGGGTGGTTTTTAACAAAAAAAGTGTTTTTAACGGGTGGTTTCCGACAAAATTTCCTTTACTTTAATAGTTTCAAGGTGAAGATGTTTTGGCATGACATTTGGTGTGAAATAGCCTTTATAGGCAATTGGTCCATAAACTGCTACGTGTTTGGAATTTGGAATTAAACCATGGTGGTATCTGTTTGGACCTTGATACTTAATACCAAATGTTTGGTAAATATTTTGGAATGTTCCCCCCCCCCCCCCTTTCATTTTAAGGTTTGGTACCCATACGATATACGAAAATTCTTTGAATCAAACACCCCCTTAGAGGTTTAATTTCCAGATCTGTTGAAAATTGTGTTGCTTATGGAGGCAATTGCTTACGAGGTGGTAACATAAAAAATTAATCTATAGCATTGGGCTGTTTCTTTTCATTTTTCGTGATAATTGGATAGAAGATTCAATCTTAAGGATTCTGCATACTTTCTTTTGAGGGAGAACCTGATGGAAATTATCAGGCTATGTTTGCTATATGATGGGATTGGTTCCTTTTCTGCCAAGAAGTTTTGCAAAATTTTTTTAAGAAATTTTTGTCTTGATATTCTTGCCAATGAAATACAATAGATGAAGGCTTCTCAAATTTTTATGTATGGATAGTAGTAGTCAAAAAGAAGAGTAAAAGCCCCCATAGATAATGTTCTGGAGTTCAATCTTGCTTGCTTTTGTTGCTTAAATCAAGAGGAGAGTCTGTTGCTTAACCCATCTCTTTCTATCCTTGGATTCTATTTCTTTGTCACTGATCCTTAGTTTTGATTGGAATGAGTTGAGTTCAATCTCATTCTGTGAAAAATGTTCTTGACAAATTGAAAAGAAGGATGAAGAAAGGTTAGGTGGCTGATGAGTGGATAACGTTTATGTTGGCAATCTGGCGGTGGGCTTGGATTAAAAGGAACAGCAGATTATTGAGGATAGAGGTTTCTTGCTTGGCTGACAGTTCAACTTTCCCTTTTGATTCTATTGTGTTGCTAAAGACAAGTGTTAGGTTTTGGCTATGCTTGACTTTAGTCAAAATTGTAGATAAAACACTATATGCTAGCTTGAGTTCATGATATTTACGTATTCTACATGAATATATGCTGTCTTTAGTTTTAGTCACCAAGTATTCTACAAACTACAGCATGTAAGTGTGAATGCAGAATAAATATTAGTTACACTACTAGACAACTGTAATGTGGAAAGAGTATAGGATAAAATAGGATAAAGGACAGTGTTGAATTTATCATAGTGAAGATTTAAGTTCTACTTTTGAGGAGGTAGTCCTTTGACTTTCCTTCCTGCAATGGCTGCACGATGATATAGAGAGTGTTGATAGAAAACAATAAAAGCTCCACTGTCTTTGTTTGATGTTACAAACCTTTCAATAATTCTGAGTTCCATGGGTTACTTATGGAAGAATACCTATTATAAATGCTAAGCTAGAAGTAAGTTGGCTTCTGTTAGCCATCTTCTGGATTCTTATGTGACAGAAAGAGGGTTTTGAGTCTTTTGACCATCATGAGAGCTTTTTGACCTTCTATGTTCAGTAAGAGTAAAGCATTAATATCCAAGGTTCTTTACATTGTAGAAGAAAATTTAGGAAATCATAGAGGTTGATAGTTTGCTTGAAAATTTTGTGCTTCCTTGAAATTCCTGCATAGATTTCAGGTAAAAATTTATATTTTTGATTGCTTAATGCCACTAGGTATCCTTGACATGGAACAATTAGGTAGTTTGCTAGTTCTGCCAATTATATTAACTTAGGAGGAAAATGTTTCATATTAATTATTTTTTTCTTGTGCACATTGTGAATTATGGTGATTTAATTTTTTAAATGTGTGAAAGATTGATTCTGAGCATTACTGTCTTTGAATTTCTTTCAGGAGCCGAGCAGTGTTGAAAAAATCATGGAAATTGATGAGCATATTGGGTGCGCTATGAGTGGATTGATTGCTGATGCTCGCACACTTGTTGAGCATGCAAGAGTTGAAACCCAGGTACTTCAACATCTTTATTCATTGGTTTATTGTGAACTTATTTTATTAGTGCAATATGGGCTGAAAAATTATTGTTTTTTTCTATTTCCATGCAACAGAATCACAGATTCTCTTATGGTGAGCCAATGAATGTTGAATCTACCACACAAGCTTTGTGTGATCTAGCTCTGCGTTTTGGAGAAGGAGACGAAGAATCAATGGTGAATTGCCTTTACTTTAGAACTTTAGTTGACTTCCTTCATCCCTTGTATTTGCGGCAGGGAGGTAGACTGTATTGTTTCATTATTGAATATATCTATGGAACTACGATGTACTGCAAGTATTAAACATTCAAGCGGACATTCAAAACGATTTTGTGTCATGGGTATGTGCGAATGGGGATCACTTTTCCCTATCTCCCCAACGTAGAGCAAAGAAGTGATTGAAAAACTGAAGTAACTATAGAAAATGGAGTTGTTTCTCATTCCTGTCCCAAAACTACATAAACTGTTTAAATAAACTGTGGAGAAAATGGTTTCATTCCACCAATGATGCTAGATGCCACATAAATCATTATGTTTCTTTTAGGTTTGTTGCTGAACAATTCACACAATCACAGCATTGATTTGATTATAATCAACTTTTTTTTTTTTTCCTTTTCCATCGTAACTATGATGCTCAAGGAAGTAGGAAGATATGAGTATGTTCTAGTGCATTTACTGCAAAGACTAGATTATGAAACTTCTGGACTTTGCAACTGGGCAGTGCTCTCTCAGGAGACATTACCTACCCAGAATCTTACTATATTGAACTGTCATTTCTTGATTCTGTGCTTGTTCAGAGCAGTTGCAGCAAAGCTTTAACAAAAAAGGCTGCATCTTCTTGGTGCCAAGTGATATTCTGTGTAAAACAATTGACTCTAGCTACACAGTAGCTATATTCTTCCTACTTCCCATAGAAGTCCATTTGCTGATTCCCTTCTTTCCCATTACGCTACTGCTTGTTCCTCTCACCCTCCTTCTATGGTGATATGAACTCCTATAATTGCGTTACAGAGAGTCAATTTTTCCTCTACTGTAGGATCTTCTGTCCCATGTGTTTCTAATGTAAAACTATGTCTTTGCAGTCCCGTCCTTTTGGTGTATCTCTTCTCATTGCAGGTCATGATGAAAATGGACCCAGCTTGTAAGTCTACTTCTTGGATATCTTTATATACAGAGGATTTCTCTTAGGTTTTGGCATGTTCTCTACTTGTTTTAAAGTGTTTTTTTTAATGTAAGCTGAAACTCTTTCTCATACAGGTATCATACAGATCCATCTGGTACATTTTGGCAGTGCAGTGCTAAGGCTATCGGTTCTGGTTCTGAAGGTGCAGACAGCAATTTGCAGGAGCAATATAGAAAGGTATGTCCACTGCATGTTATGTGGTACCTCTCCCATAGGATTGAGGTGAACTGGTTACCTTAGCATAGATGCTCTGGATGCTCTGAGTGTTGCTACTAAAACTTTGAATGTCAAGGTTTTTTTTTTTTTTTTTTTTTTTTTTTTTTTTTTTTTGACAAGGAAATGATATTAATAGTATAAATGACCAAAAAAAAAGACCAAATCCATGTACAAATTGTTGTTTCAGGCACCAATTTATAAGTAAAAGGTTGCTAACAAGGTTCCAAAAGCTGGCTCTTAAAGGTAGCAATAAGAATAGAATCATTCTATGAGCTAAAAACTACTCCCTCCAATCCTATTTGTTCTTTTTATTTGGAATCGGGAAGAAATGTAAAACTTAATGAGAGACAATTGAAATAATACTCTCTCCATCAATTCTATGGTTATGTTTAATTTGGCTGTTCCTTCTATGGTTACATTTCTAAACTTTTCTGAAGTAGAATAGTAATTTTACACATTTCCCCCCATATTTTCACATTCCCGATACACTTACCCTCATATTACCTACTTCCAATGCAACCAATTCCATTTACCATATTTACATAATCCCAAAGTAACTATTCCATTTATCAAGATGTTTATCTACTCCCTCACCAAATATTTTCTTTTACCAAAATGTTTATCTAATTCCAGAACAAATATTCTCATTTACATACATCTAAAGTTATTATTATTATTTTTTTGCTTAATATCCGCATAAAAAAAACAAACGTAGCTATAGAAAAGTGATGGAGGGAGTAAGGATTCTAATTTTTACATTAAACTTGTTAATACAAAACAAAAAAAAAATTAAAAAAAAAATAATTAAAAAAACAAAAAAAGAGAAAAGAAAAAAAAAGAGGGACATGGTAGTTGATATGGTGATTGGGAAGAGAGAGTGATGATTAAAAAATTAGAATCCTGCATGGGGAAGTTTAATTAGATGAAAATTGTTCTTGAAAGTTGTATGCGAAAGTGAAAAAAGTACTCTCCTTGTTCCCGAAAGAGGGTTGCGTTTGCTATTTTAGGTGTTCTTCTTTAATGATTATTTTGTAATTATTTCCTACTCCCTCTGCTCCGAAAAGAAGTTTACGTTTAGTGGTTTTTTACGGTTAATAAGGAGAATAAGATAGTGGAAAATAATATTAAATTAACTTTGAAAATAGAAATATTTGTATTGAGAGTAGGTGAATATTTTTGTAAATAGCAATTGATGCTTTGGGAATATGTAAATATTTTGATAAATGGGGATAATTGCATGGAAGATATGTATGTATGTGGGAATTTTGTAAAAGAATAATTGAAACGTAACCATAAAGGGGAATATGTATGTGCCAAAAGGGGCAAATGTAACCCTCTTTTAGAAACGGAGGGAGTAGATTAAAATAATTATTTTTTTTTTACGCATTTCCCATATACATACATTTTTTCATGTAACTATTCTCATTTATTAAATTATTCATATACTCCCAAGGCGATTGTTCCTATTTACAAAAATATTTACCTATTCCCAATGCAAATATTCCTATTTTCAAAGTTGATTTAATGCCTTAATATTTGATATATGTGGTACCTAATTATTGCTTTACCATCTTAGTTTCTCCTTATTAACCGTGTAAAACCACCAAAAGTGACCTTCTTTTGGGAAGGATGGAGTAATAAATTTTGGCACCTTAACCAAATAATTATAGGAAGATTGATGGGATTTTTTGACCATATATCGAAAGTTTTTTTATATGAGAACAACTTTTGAACCTTCCTAATTGGAAACGGGAAGAACAAATAGGATCGGAGGAGTAATAAAATTTTGTTGGAAATCATCTCATTTCTTTAATGATACCATACCAAATATTGAGCTTTGCCAGAGAACTGTCTGATCTCTTTCCACTCCTTAAATTAACATAATAGTTAATGCTCTTAGATTGAGATTGGACAGCCGCAGTCTTCCAAAATTTTCTTGAACCTCTTGAGAGTTTAAATTTTAAATTCCTGAAAGATAAAATCTTTTTGATGTGAAACAAATAATTCCGTATCTCGATACTCATACTACAACAATTACCAAGCATCTGACATTCTAACTATTCCTTTTTCTGGCTGTTGGTTCTGCAAGGTATGAACAGTGTTAAGTTGTCATTAGTTGTTGTTCCAGCGAAAGCATTTTTTGGGAGGCTCTGACCTTCAATAAAATTTGGGACAGGAATATTTTGAAAATTATTTGATAAGATCATCTATCAAATGTAAGATAACACCTTCTACAATTGTATTTATGAGAAATCACCTTTTATGTCGAATTTATTAAAAAAAAGGTGCCTTTTCACCAAATTTTGGTAAGAAGTCAACTCTGATCATTTTCTCCTCCTTTTTTGTACATGTACTCTTGTGCATGATTTACACCCACAATTAAAACTTAATATCTCTTAGGGGTTTCTCTGGGATGGGTGTTTTTTTGAAAATGGGAGGGGGGGAGTAATAATTCTGACATTTTTTTTTAGTTTTGATCTAGGTAACATATTCTCCTTAATAAGAAGGTCAATAATTACCCACCTCCCCTAGTGTAACTATTTTCCCTTGTTTTAAAAAAAAATTTACTCTCCTCTGCTATACTATATCTTCTCTCTCCTCTACTATATACTATCTCCTCACCTCCATAACTCTCCGCCATTGTAGCCGTCCCATGGAAGCAGCTGGCAGCCACCATAGCTGCATGACGAAGCTCACCAATTCTTTTGTGAGGCGATGCTCATGGTGGTCTCAATTCTATCATTGACATGGTGGTTGCTGCCGATGGCCCTGATGTAGTAGTCTTCACCTCAAGATTTTAGAAATTGAAAAATTACCCCCTAAATCAACACATCAACACTCTAGAAGCATCTGACCCATTAAATATTTCCTGTCTTTTTTATCTTTCCTGTTCAATTCCCAAATCTGACATAGATTGAATTTCCATCCCAATTAGCTCTTTTTTTTTTTTTTTTTTTTTTTTTTTTTTTTTGGGTCATGTCAGTTTACGGGTAACCTCCCTCTGCCATTCTATCAATTCTCTCATCAAGCCTTTACAAAAATCTGCACTTGCTCTTCCTTATATGGTCTGAAACTTGTTCCCGGTTAATCAACAGTCCACATTTTCATCTGTGCAACATGAAGATTGCATCTGCTTTGTATGGGCTCTAAAGGGCTTGATGGTGCAGAATGTGAAGACATTAGAAGTGAAACAAAGGGTTACAAATCGCAAAATTCTAGTCATCAAAATTTTTTAAGCCCAAATAAAACAATTGAAGAAGCAGAACACCATTGCTTGTCACTTGTCAGTCAAATGTCCTGCCCAAATTACTGGGAGCCCTTCAATTAGATTTTTTTTTTTCCCCCTCGACTCTTATATTTAGATAAGGTGAATGATGAGAGGAAGTTGTCTTTTGTGTTTAAATCAGCGGAGGGGGGGGGGGGGGGTGGGATTCAATGGTATTGGAGTTAAATAAGGAAGAAACTAGAGATTATAGCCAGATAGGCTAGTGTTTGCGGGGGAAATGGGATTGAAATTGTGAGTGTATTTCATGTGCCAGAGACTTGTTTAGTATATGGAGAAAAGGGAAGTCAAATGTCATATGTTGACTTGTTCCCTGAAATCTGGTGAAATGGTGTCTTTTTATTTTAACAGAATTGACATAAAAGGTGTTTTCTCATAAAACAAAACATAAAAGTGCTTGTTCAACAAACTTTGTTTGGTGAAATAACTATGATTGGCTGCTAGAAACGCCTAAACATACACGATTACACGGTATATATGCTTCTCCTAATAAGAGACTTTGAAAAGTCCAATAAAATCGAGAATTTCCTCATGGAATCCCATTTAGCCAACAATTTTTCTGCTTCCTTGTGAAGATTCCAGTTATCAGAAAGCCTATTGATAAGAAACCTGAGATTCAGAAGCTGGTCAAAAAGTTGTAAATAGGATTAATCCTATCTTCTTGTTTTCTTTGTTGCTCGGTTTCTCTAATTACCTTGCTATACCTGTGTTGGACATGTATGCAATACCTTAAAAAGATGTAGATAACTAATCAGGTAAGGGTCAATTAAGTTTTACAAGCCTTGGATCTAGACAAGTGAACAAAACTCTAAATTGTACAATCTGCTAAAGGAGGCAATCTGCACAATATAGAATGCAGAAGGAATCCTCAAAAATTCTATTAACATTGTAAAACAGAATTTATGGAGTTCGAAAGCTTTTCATTCTAGTATCTGTGAAACTATATCCACCAGGCTCTTTGTTTTTTCCACAACAGGATTTGACCTTTCAAGAAGCTGAGACCATAGCTCTTTCGACCTTGAAGCAGGTTATGGAGGAAAAGGTATTTACCCCCCTTCATTATTGTTTTAGTTGTGAGAAAGGGTTTTTGTCATTGGTGCTCTAACAGTGTAACACTTTAACCCTCTTGTGTTGCAGGTGACACCAAACAATGTTGACATTGCTAAGGTTTCCCCAACCTACCACTTGTATACTCCTGCTGAAGTGGAGGCTGTCATTGCTCGCCTATGAGAAGCACCCTACTTTCAACTGGCGTTCCTATCTTTAGTACTTCCTATTTGACCGGCATTGACATACTTTCTAGAGCTAGGATTGGGGAAATGATGTTTGCTTCCTTCTGAATTAGAGACAGTATGTTGCCGGGAACTTATTCGAACTCTTATTTGAATGTATTCAAAGTTATCTTATTTATCTTGCTTGTATTAAAAGATTAGTAATGAAGTATTTCTCTCTGTTACGTTATCTTATTTATTAGTCCCTTTATATTCACGCATGACCCGTATTGTGAAATGTATGAACTACACGTACGAGTACGACAGTAGGAGCATTGCATTTCGACGTACTAGTAACTAGTAAAGCATCTCAAAATGTTTTTCGTTTGGGTGTGTCTAACACCTTTCAGATCACCAAGGCCATTGTTTTGTTTTGTTTTGTTTTTTTTTTTCTTGACAAGGATTAAGGTCATTGTTATGGTTCTATAAGGTGGCATTTCAATGGTATTAGATTCATGCACAAGCACTGTAATTGGTGGTTGTATATAATGTGACAAAAATGTGAATCTTTTTGCATAATTGTGTTATGTTATCAACGGATAATTTTACAATAGTTACAATTTGTTCATGCATAACCGTTGAAGATGTTACTCCATCCGTTTTTTATATGCATTACTTTGACAATTGCACTATTCACATATTATGGCTGACTTAATTTTTTCACCTCTAAAAAATGAATAAATGTTATTATAATATATATCATTAGATTCGTCATAATGTCTAGTTTCGTAACATAATTTTGTTACAATTTTTACTAATACACAATTAAAGATATTTATGGTCAAAGTAGCGTCTTAGCAAATATGTCGGTCAATAAACTGATGCATATTAAAAAAAAAACAGAGGGAGTATATCTTATTGCGATGTTAATCGATTTTTATTGCAAGCATATATAGATATATATTCTTCTTTTCCATCTTATACATAAAAAATTGCTCCATATCCTCTCCATTTTATGAGTTTCACTTTTCTTGTCCTTGATTCTAAGCAAATTTAGAGATTAGATGAGCATACTAATATGACGAAAAGCATTCATCTCATTTTAGTTCGATTGATTGTCCTTTTCTTCTTAACTGTGCGCTTGCTTTGGAGAGTCCTCCTTTGAGCCGTTTGAGGAGAGCTTCTTTGGAGAGTAAGGATTAGCCTGCTGTTCCGTTGTCAAAGTACTCGAACGTGACGGGGTACTTTGGGCAGTTGATGATGCACTTGGGGGTGATTGGCATTCATTGGCTAAGTAGTCAAGTGCCACCACAATGTCGCTCATACAGGGCCGTAGGTTTGGTTCGTCGTTCAAACACATGGAGGTAACAGCAATCAGGTGACGGGCAGAGCGAGTAGGGAACTTGCCCCTCAGGCGAGGATCTACTATGTCAATGTACTTCCGTCGATCTTTCAAATAGGGACGAGACTGCAACCGTTTTAACATGAAAGAAGTTAATATAATGATCAAATCTTGTATGTATAAGATGTATGAAGAGACTTATTCTTGCTTCAAAAATTAAAACTTCAGCTTTTGAATCTTACCCAAACAACTAGACTCTGATGGCCATGCCTCTTCGTAATGTCGAATGCCTTCTTTCCTGTGACAATTTCCAGTAAGACTACACCAAAACTGAAGATGTCAGATTTTAAAGTAAGTTTTCCAGTCATAGCATATTCCGGAGCACAATATCCAAATGTTCCCATCACCCTTGTTGACACATGAGTATTGTCATCCATAGGACCGAGCTTTGCAAGTCCAAAATCCGAGAGCTTTGGGTTGAATTCGTTATCCAACAAGATGTTGGCTGACTTGAGATCGCGATAGATTACTGGTGGCTTTGCAACACAGTGTAGATACTCTAGTCCTCGTGCAGCACCAGCAGCAATCTTAACCCGCGTATTCCAATCCAGGGCATCTTTGTCGCTCTCAAGATCTAGGAAAAAAAAATAACAAATAGAAAGCTAAATGACAATACATAATGATCCATGAAACAGTAATAAGAAACTGAAATTACTGTCCTGTATATGACAGGAAAAGAGGCAGATAAGTACCGAAAAGATGGTCAGCCAAGCTGCCCTTGGGCATGTACTCGTAAACCAAGATTCTTTGATCGCCTTCAGCACAATAACCAATCAGAGTGACCAGGTGGTCATGATGCAGCAAGCTTAACATCAAAACCTCAATAATGAACTCCTGATTGCCTTGAAGGCTGTCCAAATTAAGCCTTTTAGCAGCAATTAACTGTATAAAAAAGCAGAACAATAAAAGTAAAGCGCAGATGAGTTAGTAAGAAAATTGTTGCTATATCATCACATAATGACATTGCATAAAACAGGAGATTAGATCTTTTTATCATAGAAACTTTTCCTGCAGAAAGTCGCAACAGAGACGCCTTAAGCTAGAGGTTTAGCTTAGCTTGAGGCTTATGGTGGCAATGAGCCAAGATTATTTTCCTCTGCTTGAAACTATAAAGAAATGTTCATTTTAAACTTTAATCTTCAGAATTTGGGGAAATTCCCTGATTCTCATATTGAGAAACGAAATTTGTTTCTCAAGGGGGCATTTTCGTGAAACTAGGGCATCCTCTAGAATTTGTTCAACTTAATGTTTTCCATTTCGGATCATTGGAAAGGGTATGTACAAGAAAGAGTTTTGATGAAAGTTGTTCTTTTATAGTTTTATCATTGCACATTAAATTAGATTCAAGCTTATAATCTTTGGTAAGCAAATCATTAATAAAAATAACATTAAACGTACGAAAAAGTTGGTTCTGCTAGGTATCAATTCAGATTCTTCAGAATTTTGCACATATATATAGCTAAGACTTCATAGCTTTTCCTGTCATGAACAACTTCTAAGGATCCAAATTGGAAGGAATTCCTTTATAATGAAAAGATCAAAATAAGCGATCTTCAATCTCAGTTCGTAACCAATTCCTTTGTAATTCTACATATCAGCAGACAGCAGCTACATTAAGATAGGTGTAACAACACATGATCACATCATAAAATTAAGCACATATAAACCTATGAACAACAGGTTGAATTTGAACCTGATAAAAGAAATTTTAATATGGAAAGGTAATTTACCTGCCCATTATCCAAACGACCCTTATAAACCTTCCCAAAGCCACCTTCTCCGATCAAATTAGACTCCCTAAAGTTCTTTGTCGCGACTGCAAGGTCCCGGAAACTGAAGCTCTCAGCTGCATTGGCATCTATTGTATCAACCACATTCTGCTTATCACCTAAGGACCTTGCTTTTCTATTATGATCTGCATCAATTTTGAAGTAAGAAAACACGAAAATTTAATTTGAATTCATAAGTCATGACCAAGTTTTAATATAGGTCTCACCTGCATTTTCATAAAGTGAATTTTCCTTCCCATCTGCATCAAAATTTACAGGTTTGAAAACAACTCTAAAAATGTTTTCAAAATTATTTCAATCTAACACATTGGAACATCTGATTTCACAAGGATTTGGGATTTTCTACACTTTTACACTCAAATTTCTGATGAAAAAACCCTGAAATTTCATCAAACATTACAACCAAATAAATTCTCTCTCTCTTTTTTTTTTTTTTTCTTCTTTTTTCTTTTTTTCTTTTTTTTTTCCCGAAATGCCACGTACAATGTTTAGTGCCATAATTTGTCAAATTGGATAAAAATAAATGTTTCTTACACAAACTTATCACTTATGTATTGTTTCAACAACAACAACAACAAAAAAAAAACCCTTATCGCTTATGTAGTTATGTTATAACAATTTCTTACATAATGTTGTATTAATTCTACCTATGATGGCAATATGGCATAACACATTGTAATAGTGTCAACCACCTTTCACACCCGGGTTTGAGGATCATAAATTCATAACCCACTCGCTTAGAGCTTAGAGCCCAAGGAAACTCCCCTAACCCCAATTAAACTCAACTTAGTGACCCGAATTGACACCTCCACCTAGAACCCCCAATGACTAGGTACTGCGTGACCCACTGCCCCACCCGCGTATGAGGATCATAACCAACTCTCCTAGAACCCTACGTCCCCCAAAATAAAAGTGCATGCATTTTCTTGATAAAAACAAATTCCATAATTTTTTCTTCTTATTATTAGACAATCAAATGATAAATTAATAATTCGCAATTACAACAAACATAAAAAAAATTAAAAAAAAAGGGAGAAGAAAAGAAACCTGGAGTGTAAGAATAAGAGGGAGAATCAGGATTAAAGAGCCTCTCATCTTCAAAAGGAAACCTCTTTTTGGGTATATTTATGCATGAAAAACAACTCATAATCATCAATTACAAACCCAGAATTCTTTGTTTAATTAATATCTAAATTAATTAATTAAGAAGATGAATATATTAATTTGTAAAGATGGAATTTTTCCCCTTCAAGGGGAAGGGGAAGAAAAGAAAAATCAAATCCCAGAATTCAAGAAGAAAAAAATTGATATAATTTCTTTTGCTCCCAAAAAAAAAAAATCAAAAAGAATGAACACTATTTCTGGCTTTCTGGGTATATTATTTTGAGAGGTAGACCATAAAATTTGGAATCCCAAAACAAGAAAGTGAAAATAAGGGTTTAAGAATATAAGAACAATTATTTAAGATGCTTTTTTTTTCTTTGCCAAAAAAAAAATGCTTGTTATTTTTTCAAGTTTTTTTATGTAATTGAAACCAAGATTGTAAATTTATTCAAAAAAAAAAAAAGAAACCAAGATTGTAAAGAATGTTGGAAGTGTTTAAATTAGGAAAATAATCATGATTATAATTATAAATATTGATTTGAAATCCACCGAATTATTTTGAGGAAAGATTAATTATTTAATCAAAGATTA
This sequence comes from Chenopodium album, assembly GCF_948465745.1. Taxonomy (NCBI): domain Eukaryota; kingdom Viridiplantae; phylum Streptophyta; class Magnoliopsida; order Caryophyllales; family Amaranthaceae; genus Chenopodium; species Chenopodium album. The sequence goes on from NC_137858.1 coordinate 35,680,777, forward strand.
CTACGCGGATAAAGAGTGTAATATTTTTTGCTAATTTTAAAGTCATTTTCTTTAATTTCTCTTTTTTACTGGCCACCTATGTCTTTAGCTAGCTCATGTGTGAGGGAATTTGAGTTGTCTTACCTATGTCTTACTTTCGAGTCGGACCTAACCAGAAACAAACGGAATTTTGGTTCAAGTTATTTCCGGAACCATTTAATTAGAAGTAATAATGTGCTAGACAAGATAGTAGTTATCGTTCTATATACTCTCTTCGTTCCTTTTATTTTATTTTTTTTCTTCTATTGTTGCATGGAGTATTGGAGTTGGATATAAGTTAATTTTTCTGATAGTGGAAAAAAAAATGAAAGGGATAAAAATACGAAAATATGCATATGATATGGAAATAAATATGGTGCAATAGTTATGAAAACTTTCTTAAGAGACTTGATGCAATAATTAAAAAAACAAAAAAGGTACGAGTATATGAATTATCGAGTTATATATAAAATATATTTGCATAATTAATTGTATAGTTGTATGTGTCTTATTTAGATTTAACGTCAGTATCTACAGCTACGAATTATGCCAAAATACTGATGAAGATTCCAATACGTGGGATCCAACACCAACCACCACTTAAGAGTCAACGGTAAAAAATAATTACGAAGAATTAGTAGCATATGTAAATGACATTATATATAGTTCGGAGTAGTACGTAAGGCTTGTTCTCTTCAGATTATTTTCAGTTTAGTTTAGTTATGTTCAGCTTCAATAAGTTTAGTTCTGTTAAGTTCTTATCTTAATTTTCCTCTCTCATAAATTATTCAGTTCAGTTCAGCTCCATTAAGTTCAGCTCAGTTCATTCAGTTCAATTCAGCTTTCAATTCAGCTTAGTTCAATCAATCAGAACAAGCCCTTAATGTAATTAATCAAGCAGAAGACGCGATGTATCATTTAGGTTATATAAATTATTATGAGAAAATCGTTACATAGGCCCTGTTTGATTCACCTTAATTTTGCTTAACTGAAATTATTTTTACTGAACTAAACTTATTTTTACTGAACTGAACTTAATTTTACTGAACTGAAATTATTTTTACTGAAATTATATTATTTTTACTAAACTGAAATTATTTAAACTGATTTTCTATTATAATTCTTCTTTAAGAAAACTGAATTTTACTGAACTGAACTTCTTTTTACTGAACTGAAATTATTTTTACTGAACTGAACTTATTTTTACTGAACTGAAATTATTTTTACTTAATATTATTTTTTTAAGGTGAAAAGAACAGGGTCATAGTCTATGGGCCTGTTCTCATACGATTATTTTCAGTTCAGTTCAGTTCAGTTCAGTTCTAATAAGTTATGTTCAGTCCAGTTTAGTTCAGTTCAGCTCCTAATTTCCTTTCTTATAAAATTTTCATTTCAGTTCAGTTCAGTTCAGCTCTAATAAGTTCAGTTTAGTTCAGCCGAGTTTAGTCAATGAGAACAGGCTTTACGTTAATCATAATTAGCATCAAGCCATCAACGGATCAACCCAATGAAAATTGATCAAATGTACTCCATACATAAAGATGGTTTTAATATACAACTAGGTAATATAGTAATTCGTGTTTGTTTATTTGTATGCAAGATACAAGTGAAAATTAGGCTAAATGGTTAAACAATGATCTTTCTTTAATGAGGTTGAGTGTTTAAAACTTCTCATCCACATTTTTGAAGAATTGAGTATACGTAATGAGGGGTTTACGTGGCACATAGACGTTGTTAAAAACACTTTTTAATATATAAAAATAATAATAATTAGAATAGATTATTATAAGAATACATGTTAAGCATACAAATAAAATTGAGATAACACAAAAGCCGGCATTGGAGATTGAAGAGCCACATCCCATATTCATTGGAATATATTTTAGGAGATGTGATAATATTGTATTTAGTCATGATATTACCTCTGATACAATGATTTGTTTAGTAAATTAGTAATTAGTGTGTAGCCCGGGCGATGCCCTGGATTGTTAGTTTGTACTTGTTGGTTTTGAGTTTAAGTCGCTATAAATATTTTTTAGTTGCCAAACTCAATCATTACATAATGGAAACAAATAGTATAATAAAACACCAATTAACTTATCAAAGTTAACTATAATTTTGTTGGAAAAAAAAAAAAACACAGTTAATAAATGGCTAAGATGGTAATTAAGACTTGTAACTTAAAACTTGTTGGTCTTGAATTCAAGTCTTGTTATAACCAATCCACTATGGAGTAACAATTTGATCAAGATTAATGTAGATTACAAACTTTAATCACCATTAAAGTTACCACCCCAAACTCACCCTCTCAAACACTCAAACCCTTAGTGTTTGGGTTTTCCATGAGGCTTTGTTCTCTCTCTACATCTTTCCCCTCATCCTTATTGAACCGCTCTCCACATTCTCAAACCCAACAATCTCCCACCTGGAGATCGGTTCAAGTGTGAGAACAAACACACTACACATATACTCTCATGGCTTCTCCGATCCATTGTGCTCTAACATCTCTCCATAAGCCTCACAATCTCCCAACTCGGAAATTTTGCTTATAATCACGAGATCACACCAACACAATAAGCCAACCATCGTCATCAACGTCTTTGCTAATCACCATAGCAAAGATCCGTTCTCTCTAAACCAAGAAAACAAATCCACTTCCTCCAAACCAAGGAAGTGACATCAAACATAACTGAGGGACTTTGCCATTTTCTCCAAGCACTTTCGCAATGCTCTAAACCGAAAACACCCTCTAAAACAACACACAAGCCAAAGGAATTCTTCTTTGCTCTTGGAACAACTCACCATGCTCCCACCCGAACAAAACATCCTTTGCTCCACTTGCTTTCCCACACATAATGCCCATGTGTGCAATACATGTCCTCTTCACCAAGGAACACCTCCGAAGTCTACACCAACTTCGACACAACCATTTCCTATTCAACAAGGAAACACCATCTTCTCTACACCAAGGAGACCAAACATCAAGATCAACACCAATCTTGATAAACCACTTTCTCTCCACCAAGAAAGCACCACTTTTCATGTTCTAAATTTTAACTCTTATGTTCTAAATTTTAAATCTGATGTTCTAAACTTTTCCTTAGGTGTTCTAAATTAAATCAAATGTTCTAATTTAGTACTCACATGTTCTAAACCATAAATTAGTTAAGTTTGATATCATAAATTTTATAAAACTTGTTCCAAAATTTTAACTTATATGTTCTAAATTTTAAAACGTGTGTTTAAAGATTTTAATTATATGTTCCAGATTTTAAAGCGTATGTTCTATTTTTTTACTCGTATATTATAAATTTTTTACTCACACGTTCTATATTCTATATTAATTTGTTCTAAATTTTTATTCACATGTTTATAATCTTAAATTAGATTCTCATGTTTAAAATTTCATAAAGCAAATTTAATAAATATTTAATCACCTGTTTTAATTCTTAAATCAGATCTTCTAAACATATTACTCTTACTGATGTTCTAAATTATTACTCATATGTTCTAAATTTTAATTTGAGTCACATGTTCTAAATTTTTATTCGTATGTTCTAAATTTGTACTCACATGTTCTAAATTTAATATCAGTTCTCATATAAGTACAACTTCTCACATATGGGCCTATTCTCACCGGATCCCTCCCTTATATATATATACATGTTACTCATCCTATGGTACTTGTTTACTAAGCTAGTATATAGACTTTCTATGTGCGTCTCCATTTTTTTGTTCCATAACATATAATTAATTAGGTCAAACTTGAAAAACTTTGACCAAAATTTACATCTATACTAGTATATTAAAAGGCATTTATAACAAATTTTATGTGCTATGTAGACCCTTTCACTTACGCCACATCACCACTCAATCAACCTCAATCATCCATGTCATTATTATGATTATGTGCCAAGTAGAGTTAATATAGTCATGTGATTAGATGTTAGATTAATCTCATTGTATATCTTATTAATATCAAAATTTTACTCCCTCCGTCCCCGAATGGTAGTCACTTTTGTCATTTTTGGTGACCCAAAATGTTAGTTACATTTGCTTTTTTTAAGTACCATTAATTATTTTTTTTACCAAAATTCTCTCCCATTTGCAAAAATATTTGTGCAAATTTAACTTTTCCATTTAAATTTTACTTTCCTATGTACTCCCTCCGTCCTTGAAAGAACGACCCATTTGGGTTGATTTTGCGGGTATTAATAAAATTAAATAAAAAGAAGTAAAAGTACATTGGAAAGATAAATTTACATGGGGTTTATAAAAAAGTAGAGAGAGATAGTAATTAAAGTACATGGAAACACAAAATTTTAGGAAATTTTGATAATTATCACCATCTATTGTTGCCAAAATTGAAAATACCACAAGTTTTTTTTTTGAATTTTACCACCTAGTTTTTTTTTCCAAAAGTGTTAAAAATCCCACCACTTTATGAGATGACGTCATTGTGGGACCCACAATTTCGTTTTCCCTCTCTTTCCCTCGATTTCCCCTATTCTTCTACTCCCTTTTTTCAATTGCATCTCTCAAATTTGATTTAAATTACACAAATTTTGCAAATTAGGTTATAATTTCTACAATCTAACCTACAATTGATTAGTTTAATTAGGGTTTGGGTAATCAATTTGGGGGTTTGCTAAATTCGACAATTTCGGGTAATCAATTTGGGGGTTTTGCTAAATTCGACAAATTAGGGTAATCAATTTGGGGGTTTTGCTAAATTCGACCAATTAGGGGGTTTATCCATGGCAATTACTTGTTTACTTGTCCACTTATTCATTCAACTTTAACTTCATAAACCCTAATTTGTCAAATTTAGCAAAACCCCCAAATTAATTACCCAAACTCTAATTAATCTAATCAATTAACTTTAAATGACATCAAATTTCAGAGATGAAATTGAAAGAGGGGAGTAGAATAACAAGGGAAATCGAGGGAAGAATGAGGGAAAACGAAATTATGGGTCCCACTATGACGTCATCTCACAAAGTGGTGGGATTTTTAGAACTTTAGGAAAAAATTAGGTGGTAAAATTCAAAAAAAAAAAAAAAAAAAAACTTGAGGTGGTATTTTCAATTTTGGCAACAATAGATGGTGGTAATTATCAAATTTTCCAAAATTTTATATAGGGAATCTAATTTTGCACAAATATTGTTGCAAATTGGTGGGTATTTTAATGCTAATGGCTCATTCTTTTTGGGACTAAAATTAGGGAGCAATTTAAGGTACACATGGTGTACAAAAGGAATCTTGTACACAAGTTTCCTATTGGTTGAATGGGAATATTCCTTGTATGTGGGCCAACTTCAATTTCATTTGAAATTCAAACTTGTTTTTCAAATTTTCAACTTTTGAATTTCAAATCTTTCTATCCTTTCACCTACCCAAATTAATGTAGTATATAGTCCCAAAAAAAAAATCAGATTTTTTTACCTCATTTTTTTCTCTCTCCTAAAATTTTTTCTCTCTCCTCTATTTTCCCCTCTAATGTATCTGGGTAAAATTAACTTATGAAGAACAATATACAAAAATTGGTTAAAGAGTAGGGGAGTTTGATAACAATGGCAGAAACTAATTTCATCGTTAACAATGGCGTGAAACTAACTTGTTAACAATGGCGTGAAACTAACTTGTTAACAATGGCGTGAAACTAATTTCATCGTTAACAATGGCGTGAAACTAATTTGTTAACAATGGCGGTGCGATATGTAGTCGGTTAATTTTCGAAGGCCGTGAACATTACAAATAGCGGCAGCCTTTAGTTCATGACGCTTTTTGCGAACATCCACAAGAGAACGATGTTGTGGGATGGTTTTACTGCAGCAGCCTTTAGTTCATGAGACTTCCATTTTAATGTTCATGTAGACTTCCATCTGAATTAGAAATATTAGGTGCAAAATTGATTAAAGATTAGGTTTTGCAATTCACCCAAAAGAGCACTATCCGGAATTTGATTCGACTCCAAGAGAACGATGTTGTGGGATGGTTTTACAAACAATGGAATATATAGTTTTTTCCCCACAAAATGAACGTGCTGATACCCCTTAGTCCAATGGTTAACTTCGAAAGCTGCTTGTGCATACATCAAACCATGTTCGAACACTGTGATGACATAAATTGTATTTTTTTTTCTGGTTTTAATTATTTTTAACTTTACAGAACCATATCTAATTTTAAAATATCAGAATAACATAAAATTTAGTGAATGAAACAATGTTTTATGTATATCTGTTATTTAGTTTATAATTATTTTATGTCCCCTAAAAACATTTTCTATTTTAAAGAATCATTCTTCTTTTAATAAAATCTTGATTGATAAACGTGTCGTTATGAGATCTCCGTACAACATGTTTAAAACGCTAGTACACACTGTAGTTTGAAATGCAAAAAATAAAACTAAAGGTATGTTTTGTGGAATATGTGGACCAGACTTCCAACCGCCATCACCTCCCAACCTACTTTGCCCTTTTTTTCCCTTTTACACATTTTTTTTCTCTTTCTTAGATCCATTTTTAGTACATGCATTTTAAAGATCAGAATGACATGTTCAAATTCCATAAGGTGTACAATCTGGCTTGGTGAGAGGCTTGTATATTATCCTAAGTTGAAGTACAAAGATGAACAACACCTTGTTGTTAATAAAACATAATTTTTTTTTATTTCTTTGAAGGGAACAAAGATATACTTTTAGATGTATAATAACTAATCTTTAATAACTATTTTCTTTCTAAAAAAAATATTTTCCAATGGTCTAATAAACAAACCCCTTGAGTTATGATGGATAGTCATCTTGTGGAGGTACAAAAGAAACACATGTTGCTTTTTATTTTTTATAAATTTTCATTTTAAGAATCATTTTTGTATTTAAAAAATCATAACTAATTGTTATTAATATAATATTAAGGAAATCATATTTGTATATATAAAGTCAAAACATACACCATATTTCAAAGTGAAAAAAAAAAATCAAAACACTCTTTTTAATTTAAATGTTTTGCACGTAAACTATTTGTATAATGTGTCTAATCAATTATTTATGGGCATAAGCCAGGAAATTTAGTCTAATAGATATACTATAAAAATTAATTTGTTTTCATCCAATGTATGTGTTGATACCCCTTAGTCTAGTAATAAACAAACCCCTTGAATGACCTAAAACTAGTTGTCTTATGTTCGAATTTTTATGGAGGTATAAAGAAGCACGTTTTGATCTTTTATTTTTTTTTTATAAATTTTCATTTTAAGTATCATTTTTGTATTTAAAAACTCAAAAATAATTAATATTAATTTTAAAGGAATCATATTTGTATTTGTAAAATCAAAACTTACACCGTATTTCAAAGTCATGAAACTTATTGGAACTTTGTAATACCTAATCAAACTTATTATACCTTATTGAACTTATCAGACCTTACTAAACTAATTTGAACTTATTTGAACTTATTGTTCCTTATTGGACCTTATAAGTACAAGTATCCATCATTCGGATTAAAATTCAAAATTTAATCAAATCAAAACTGAATTATTAATTCGGATCGGATTTGAACTTTAAATCGAATTGGATTGGATTGATTTTTTTTTAAAATTCGGACGTTCAAATCGGATTGGATTGACCTTTTTGAATCCAAAAAAACCGAAATAAATTAAATATGAAATCGTTAGTTTATGAATAAGTATTGTTAATATAATCATGCTAAGCTATTATTATAATTATTACTATTTATCATGTAACCTACTTACGTTTTCAATACTTTTATTAATCGTGTACAACTATACTTTTAAGAATTAATTTTTTATTATTGTATTTTAATTTTTATTTTCGCATTAGGCCCAAAAGATTTGAAACGTATTTTTATTTGCACTCTCATATCGAATCCAAATAACCAAATTTTAAATCGGTTTGAATTAGAGTGGATTTGTTGAGGAATTCAGACCAGGTTGGATTTTATAATTGAAAATTAAAATTATTTCGGATCGGATTGGATTTGGGCTAAATTCAAACCAAAAACCGAATGGACACTCCTACTTATTATTAGACTTGATTAGAACTTATTGAAATTTATTAGACCTTATTTAACCTAATGTAACTTATTAGACCTTATTTAACTTATTGGACATTATTATAACTTATCTGAACTAATCTGAACTTATAAGACCTAAAAATTATTTTTATAAGGCTAAGAGAACAAACCCTTAGCGAATGACGGTGTGCAATTGAAATAGTGTTAAATTTGACCGCCTATTAAAATATCTCACTTTGATTAATATATTTAAGTTTTTTTTTTTTTTTTTTTTTTTTTTTTTTTTTGAAACACATTATTAAACCAAACAACAACATACAATAATCATAATAATATATTAATAAGCGTATTATTACCATTTAAGGAATCATATTGTCTTTAATAGAATCATCCAATATGTTTGACATAAATATAATTAAATAGTACAAATAAATAAATAATACGATAATATATGTGTTGATACCCCTTAGTGTAGTTGGTGAATGCTTTCCTATTATGTATAAGTGATCCGTGTTCGAATCCAAACTACTCCATTTTTTTTTGGGTTTTATTTTTAGTTTTCATTTACATAATAGCCATAAATACTAATGTTTCCCATTTTAAATTAGGCTTTTAAATACCAATGATACTAATTATCAATAAAACAATTCGAATCATGATTAATTTAAATTCAATATAACAATTATTATTATTTTTGTTTGCATTTTATATTTCATTCACCTATTACCCATAAATAGTAACGTCCTAATATGAATTAGTACTTTTAAATACTAATGTTACGAATCGTCAATAAAACAGTTCGAGGTCTAGTTTCTTTAAATCTGAAATTATAAAACTCCTACTACAAACCCAAAACATTTCCGCATTTCTGAGCATCAAATTCCATAAAACAACATCTTTCCGAATTTAAACAGCATCAAAATGGTATTAACAGGATCAATTTAAATATTGGCTTACTGATTCATATTTAATTCATACAAATACAAACATTTTCTCAAAGACATAAATATGGCAAAACCTTGTAAATTCTTCATCGCTTGCAAAATACATACCCACAGCCGGAGTACGACTGAATTGTTCTTTTTTCGTTTTACCGATAATGAGAATCATGTTCATTTATATTGTTATTAACCTCAACCTTAATCTCTTCATTACTAATGTTAGTAACCTCAGCTTCTTCATTAATAATCGAATGGCATGCACTGTTGCTTCTTCTTCTGTTACATCATTTGATTCGATCTGCATCTTCGATTGAGCTAATTAATCACATCGTTTATCACTTCATTAAGATTAATGTTCAAACGAGGGGACATGTTTTTGCATTCCATTTCACTGCCACAATGTCAAACACACTACTGTTATTTATTTCAGATTCAACAAAATAAAAAAAGATACTATAAAATTATATTTTAATTTAATATTGACAAAATGATCCTACGTATAAAAAACAGATACTATAAAATTATTGACAGCAGATAAACCTCGATTCCATTTAACAATTGCTTCCATTACAATGGAACCCAGAAAACTCCTTCAATTAAATAACATCTCACAAGAAACAAAACCAAAGACAACATACAAATCAATCTATTAGTCTAAACGATTTACCCTTTCAATTCAATCTTTATAAAAACCTAATTTTTACCCAAAAATCATCTACTTCAAAATCAAACCATGAAAACCCTAAATTATCAAAATCATCAAACTAGGAATTTTAAACGTAATAATTCAGCAACTAACAAGATTACCTGCGAATATTTGTAACTGATTGACGAAATTAATATCCACACTTGAATAATTTCTTCACAATTCTTCCCTTATTCAAATTGGATGTGTTCTTCGCCAAGGAATTTTGGGGGAAAAGATGAAATTTTGGGGGAGAAGATGGGAAATTTTGATGCTTAATTGGGAAATTAATGGTGTATTATCCATTAATTGTTGCCGCCCACTGAAAATTTTGCCGCTCACCTTCCTCACAATGGCGCCTAGGCTGAAAATTTTGGCTCTCATCTTTCCCTTTTCTGTTTTTTTCCTTTCCTTCTTCTTTTTTTAGTTTCCATTATTACATTGATGAGTTGGCGTTTTTTTATTGGTGGTGTACAAATGGAATCTTGTACACTTAGTGTACCCCTAGCCTTTTACCTAAAATTAGGCCAAATGGGTTGTTCTTTCGGGGATGGAGGGAGTACTTTAATTACTTTCTCTCTCTACTTTTTTCCATACCCAATGTAAATTTACTTTTTCAATATACTTTTGTTACTTCTTATTTATGTTTATTAGTTCCCGTGATTTTTTTACCGAAAGTGACTATCAATCGGGAATGGAGGGAGTATACTTTTATGCGTATGACAATAAAATTATATACGGAGTATATTTTAAGACTCGTCTTAAACACCGTAAAATGTAAAAATATAGGAACATTGCGAGTAATTATTTGGCCTGAGATTAAAATAAATTTAAAAATTTAACGGAAACAAAAGTTAAAGTTTGAGATGAACAACTTTTGAGATCAATCTCATACTCGTAACATAAGTCGTTCATGTTTATTAGTACTCCATTATCAATAAAAAGTACATATAATAGTTGCCACAGCTAAAAAAATTGACCACAAAAATTTCTTACAAACAAATAAATTATTACATTATATAGCTTTTTAAGTAGGCAAAAGCTAATAAGCACCCCCAAGACGTTAGATAAGAGAGCTAATTGTGAAAATATTATAGTAATAATAACATCAATTACACCGATCGACGCGTGACAGATTTTGTCATGCATTTCAACTTAATATTATTTTAAGTAATATATAAATCCCTTATCTAATATCTCGGGCGCTTGTTAGCGAGATTTAATATACCAACAAATATATTATTTATACTAGAGTGTATCCGTGCAAAATGCACGGGATATATATTATATTAGAAAGATATAAAATATATACTATAAGAAAAAATGTGCTTAGAATACGGGAAGTTGATTTTGATGTTGTAACTTAGACCCTGTTCTTTTGAGCTGTTGTGGACTTGTGTTCTGGTTTGCTTTGTTGAACTCTGCTCTACTTAATATTATTAATTTGTTGACACTTGGTTTTCCCTGCTAATTGCTATGCTGAAATCTTATGTTCTTTGCCCTGCTCAAAAGCTTAAAAGAACAGGGTCTACTCTTATATGTCAATGACCACGCAATATGCAAGTAATTATAGGGTTTACTTTGTGAAAGCTATATAGGTTACCGGTTTAGTGTTATACGGGTAACTTGGCTCAGTGATGTAGGAGTTACTATGTTCTTTTGCAAACAGTTTTTCGATGAGACCAGTTTCGCAAAAAACGTGTTGTATTTTTTTTTTTTTTTTGGTTATTAGAGAAGTCGAAATTGTTTAGAGGGTAGTTCCTAAAAAAAATACATATAATCGAAGGGTTGGGGATTTTGAGTGTTATGGTGAATTGTTGATAAATGAACTATATACTCGTGGTATTGCATGTCATCTATTATACTACGTAAAAAAATAATTCAAAGTGAAATGTTATTAGTGTACTTAAAAAAAAAGTGTAATATTAGTAATAGTCACTTGTAAAAAATACAAAAAAAAATAAAAATAAAAAGAAATTAGAAAAAAAAAAAATAGTGGAATGGTAGTTATTGATTTTTTTTTTGTGTAATGGGTAGTTGTTGTTTTTTTTTTAATTAAAAAAAAATAATAATATAAAAAAAATGCATGAGAACTCAGGGAGTTTGGAGCATTTATGTATATTTAAAAGAAAAATAAATAAATTGGTAGTTGTAGATATTTTTTTTTTTTTTTTTTTTTTTGTTTGAAAAAATGGAGAAATGGAAGTTATTGTAATGGAAGTTAAAGAGTTAGTTATTAAAAAAAAATTAAAAAAAAAAAAGAGAATGCATAGAATTACTCCATTCAAGGATTAGAGTATTGTGAGTGAAAGTTGAAAAAAAAAACTAATATATTATTTATAGATTTTAAATACTCCGTATTTCATTGGGATTGACAACATAACATGGCTTTTTTATTTAATCTAAAAACAAAGCAATTTAGTTATGCTGTTAAATATCTCATAGTCTCATACGGATAAATTAATTAGCTAACACAATCATATTAACTACTCGTCCAAGAACTTTCCTATAATATATTCTACGCTTTCACTATATCTATCATCTATATATACCGCCCCACTAACGCTCTTCGCTTTCCTTCTATTAGCCGCCATTAACAAAGATCGAGTTGAGTTGAAGAAGTTTAATTTTGATAATAATAATGACTACGTCTATATTTCAACTTCCTCATATTCCTTGTTCCCACCAACAAATTAGAAGCTTGCTTCCATCATCTTGTCTTCGTCATCGTGTCAAGATTGAATGTAAACTTCAATTTCAAGAGTATGAAAGACTGGTCACGTATCGTGTTGACGACATCGGCCAACTCTCCGTCGTACCAATCACACCACACCGTCTCTCCGAAACTATAGTAACGGAACCCTTTAACCCTTTTTGCCGTCATTGCCAATCCGATAACATCAACTTAATGAAGTCTTTAGGCCATTGTGAGGGATTTTCCAATGAATTTTTGGAAAGAGTAGCAAATGAAGTTTGTGACACGGTTAGTCTCAATACAGAATTAGGGTATGCTCTGGATGATTGGTATGAATGGAGCTTATCTCGCTATACTGATCGTGTTTGTGATAATGTTGATGAGGAGGTGTTGAGGGCGTGGGCGGAGAGGGAGTCTTTCGAGGAGGCGGAGGTCAAGCCTACTCCGGCAAGTAAAGTGTCAATCGAGACGTTAGTGAGGTCAATCATCAAGAAGTGCGAGTGTCGTACTAATTGTGCTATATGTCTTGAACAACTTTATAATAAAAAGAAAGAGAAGGCGTTGAAGGTAACAATGCCGTGTAAACACGAATTTCATGAGGGTTGTATCGTTGAATGGCTTCATACTAGTCACCTTTGCCCTATTTGTCGGTTTGAATTACCAAAGCAAATTGCTGATTATTGAAAAACGTTAAGAATCGAACACAACTTATGTATGTATATGAGATATGAGATTGATTCCGCTCAAAAGTTTGTCATTGTTTAGTGTTACATTGTACCAAACAACTATTCTTTTTAATTAGTTATTGTAATTATGTTTGGCAATTTGTTTTTCGGATTATATATTCTGTCTTTTTTTTCGACGCACTTCTTGATCTTAATGTAACAACTGGAGTAAATTAGATTAAGGAGATTAATTAAGGGGATTGTAATAATATAAAACGAGTAAGTATTTATTAATTGCGTATATAATTCTTGCGTGCATTATCTCTGTTTAATGCTTATGTAAATTCTTACTCTGAACTAATAAACAGTGGAGTAATAGATACATAATAAGTTTTGTATCCACAGGAGTACCAGGCCATTAAGTTGCACAAACTAACCAGCTAGCTAATTGTAATTTAATAATGTAAAAACCATAAAGCAAGTATAGCCAATATTGCACAGAGTTAATTAAGACATTTTGGATGAACTAAAGTAAAACCGTGGATGTAAGAATTTTTTCTGATGTAATACCTAACTGGAAAAAAAAAAAAACAATAAAAAAAATAATAAAAACCCGAATAATATAATGTGATACTTGTCAAACTCGATCGTTTTAGCCTTGAAAATCTAAGTTCAAATCTTATGTTTATCCTATTTTACTTAGGTTTTGTTTTTGTTAATCCCTAATTATCTTAGGCATGTTTCAAGGCTGAACACTAGAAATCTATATTGTTATACAGGTGATGCGTGGCGATCAAATTACTCATATGTATTGACCAATGAGGAGAAGATATAAATAAATTTTTAAAATCCAAGTTTAATTTATGGTAGTAAAAAAATAGGGTGATTTCCATAGAAAATGATCAAAGATGCAAAAATACCTAAATTACACCCCTTTTACAAAAAATTTCCGCCATACCGTCCAACTCAGCATGTAATACTTTTAATTTTTTAAACAATTCAGTAGTAAACCACTAAGTTAATTAGGGGCCGTTTGGTTGGTAGAGGGGAAAGGGAAACACATTAGGAAAGGGAATGAGAGAGAAAGGAAAGCAACTCCCCCATTTATAATGTGTTGTTTGTTTTATTAAAAAAGAATGGGAATCAAATACTTGGTATGGCACCAGCATTCTCCACCACCACCATTGCTAGTCCTCAAGTCTTCAACACCGACACCAATTGCCCGACTCTGACTCCGACACCAACTGTCCGACTCCGACTCTGACACCCCGCCGTACCCATGCCATCCTTCTTCTCTCTCTTCTTTTTAAATTTTTTTTTCGTAGATCTGGTAGTTTGTTTGTTTAAGGTGTTAAGGGTTGTTTATTTGGGTGTTTGAGGTTGTTTATGGGGTGGTATGAGTTGTTTATGAAGATGGTTAGGGTTTTTTGGGTGGTTTTCATGGTGGTTTTTGTGGGTAATAGGCGGCGAACGTGGTGGGTGTAAAATTATTTTCGGGTTGGTTTGGGTGGTTTTAAGGAGGGTTGATTTTTTCCCGGGTGGGTTTTGGGTGGTTTCGGTAGGGAAGGGTGGTTTTTGGTGTGGGTGGGTTTTTTTCCTTGGTAGTTTTGGGTGGTTTCGGTGGGGAAGGATGGTGGTTTTGCGGTGGTGAGTGTTTGGGCGTGTTTCCAGTGGCTAGGCGGTGATTCTGGTGGCGGTTGGGAGGTGGTCTGGCCAATGTTTTTAGTGGCTGGGCGGTGGTGTCGATGGTCCCTTGGTGTTTTCAAGGGTTGTCAAGGTAGTTAGAAAGTTGGTCAAGGTAGTTGGCTGAAGAAGAATTTGGGGGTTTGGGTGATTCCCTTGGGGGGGGGGGGGGGTGGGGAATGAAGATAGAGGAAATGGGGAAATGTGAGGGGTAAAGGGAATGGTTGAATTTATCTATCAAACATCAACAAAGGTATTCATGGTAGTTGATTCCCATTCCCTTTATTGAATACCCCCAATCAAACAACCCCTTAGTGATTTATAATATAAGTTAGCGGTTTTGTTGTTAAGTGATAACTAATGCCTCTACAAACTGACACACAATGATACATATTCGCTATTTCTAATTCTTCAAAAGCTGGTTCATGCAAATACCTCCCACCTCGCTTCCATCGTCATCCACTAAACCATTAATCTGAATCAAGAAATTAAACCATCGTTCATCGCTGCGGATCCACTAATACCTTCGTCCCCAATAATGTCTCCGGCAGTCGTGCACAGCTTAACCACCAGACACCAGTAGTGGAAGCATCTTCTGCAAAACATGAAAGCTAATTTATTTTAAAATTAATGGAAAGCTGTACTCCATAATATTAATTTTGTTGAACTGTTTATTGCATTTGTATCGGAATTGATCAAATTGTTGTATGAATCAAGATTTGAACTTAACTTATCTGAACTTAACTGAACTTATTCGAACTTAACTCATCTGAACTTATTAAAACTTATTTTAGTTATACTTTAAAGTTGGGTAACCCTTATAATAATTTATTTTTCCTGAAATGAACTTATCTTAACTTATTAAACCTGAAATAAATGAAAATAAGGTGAACAATATAACAAACCCTAATTCGGGAATTTTTACTTCTTTGAGCATTTTCTATGAAAACAACTCTAAAAAATATTTCATATTTTTTTCGCAACTTTATGATATTATTTGTGAGATATAAAATATTTCAAAGTTGTAAAAAGTATGAAGCAGAATTTGTAAAAAGAATCCAAATAAATTAATTTATGGTTGCCCCAAATTAAAGCAAGATATAAAAAATATTGGTTGAAAATTGTCCCAATGTACACAAATGTAAGTGAACATCACTTACATTTTTTTTTTCTAATTCCCAAAATATATTTCCTTAGGTCCGTCCACAATTCATCCAAAAATTTCTTAAATATATATATGCAATTACTTGTTTATATTTCTTCTATCTTTTTTTTTTTTGATGGAAAAAGGGCATTCATTAAGTTAAATTAGTAGAGTTTTGGCTTCCTATTGGAGAGCCCAAAATTACAGACTGTGGATTACAACTAGTACCAATGCTTGCAATGTCCTTGTCTAAAGCCTTAATACATATTTGCGGAGGAACTAATATATTACATCTTTGGTTCAAAAAATTTAGAGCTCCTCTATCATCCTTAGCTAATATGTCAGCCACAGCATTCTTGCCCCTTTCTCCATAGTGCAGCTTCACATCACTTAGCTCCTGAAGTAGCAGCCTGCATTCATTTAATCTAGGGGTTAGGAAGCAGCAATTGCTTTCATTTATATCCTGCACAACGAATTTACAGTCAGACTCAATATGGCATCTGATCCATCCTTTATCCCTTATCCATGATAAAGCAAGATATATGGCCTTTATTTCAGCCTCTTCTGTAGTAGCTGTATAGCCCTCCATTGAAAGCCTTCTATCCAGTTGCCTTGATCATTTCTACACACACCTGCACATCCAGCCTGCTTGGAACTAGGAGTGAAAGCAGCATCAACATTAATCTTGAGATAGAGCTGAGGGGGAGGGACCCAGTGCTGTATAGTGTGCTCTAATCTAGCTGTGTTGGCTTTTGTATAAAACCATTCAGCTGCAGCCCACAAGCACTGAGTTTTAGACATTTGAAGGGGGGTGTTTGTTTTTGAAAAAATCCAGCTGTTTCTTCTTTTCCAAATCTGCCAAAGAGAGAAGCAAAAGATGGTATTCCAGGGGATATTGTTGTGGCTAGGTGTTTTATTTTTGAGGTTTCTCTGAAGCCAAGATTGGAAAGGTTCATTAGGGGTAGACAGAAGAGAGTGAGGTGAGTTTATTGCAGACCAAAACTCAGAAGCTCTGCTGCAGGCAATGAAGATGTGAGAAGCATTTTCTATTAAATTTGGGCAGAAGGTGCAGGAGTTTGAGGGGGATATGTTCTTGAGGTGTAAGTTTGCAGCACAAGGTAACCTTTCCCACATTAATTGCCAAATGAACATCTTTATCTTGGGATAAATGTCTGCTGTCCATATGGCTAACCAATCCCACTCCATTCCCCTGTTGCTCAGGCAAACATTGCTTCTATTGTCTATCAAAAACTGCCTAGCCTTGCTGCTATTGAATCTACCCTTCTTGGTCCAAGTGGTAAAGTTATAATCATCACTGTCAGAGAGAGATATGCCAGCTATTCTAGAGAAAAGGTCATCAGAGATTTGGAATTGGATAGACTCCTCTAGGTCCTGCTTTGAATGAAAAGGAAGGGAGCTAATGGTTGCATGAGCTGAATTTAGGTGAATGGGTCCTATCAGAATGTCTCTTAGTTTATCTGAGTTTAACCATCTGTCCTCCCAAAAATTTATGTGATGGCCATTTCCCACTTCCCAGTTTAAGCTATGCCTAAATAATTCCCATCCCCTACCTACAGCACTCCAGATATGGGATCCCTTATTAAAAGGTGTTGGTTGATGTTTTCTGTCTATATATTTTTCAAAAAGAATCTTCCCAGCCCAGTTACATTTAGTATCAATCATCCAACAAAGCCTTGCAAGGCTGAGCATGTTATTTTCAGAATTTAACAAAAAACTCAGCCCTCCCTCATCCTTTCTCTTGCAAATACTATCCCAAGAAATCCAAGAAACTTTCCTATTACAAACACCACCACCCCAAAGAAATTTTGAGCAAATAGAATCCATCTTGTGAAGAATAAAAGCAGGGAGTTTGATACAGGACATGGTATACTTAGGGATAGCCAATAGAGTATGATAAGTCCCCCCCCCCCCCCCCCCTAGATAAGGAGTTGGCCTTCCAAGATGCCAATTTTTTCCCCATTTTTTCAATGATAGCAGTAAGATGTCTCCTATTTGGTTTTTTTTTTTCAGTTAAAGGAAAACCCAGGTAAGTCCCCAAATCATTTGACCTGGTAACATTTAAAACCTGTTCAAAATCATCAATGATATTCATGCTAGTATTTTTTGAAAAAAAGATTTGGCTTTTCCCCTCATTATATTTGTTCTATCTAAGTAGCTAAGTTCGTGCAACTGATACTTATACTCTGTACTCAATAATAATTTAAGTGCTTTGACTTACACGCATAAATACACCATTAATCGAGATTCGCAATTTTATATTATTAAAATTACACTTTTTATTGTTAAAACGGATAATAATAAGGTTATTACAATCCACTTACTCCATTAGATTTAGTAATTATTTTCTTAGCTAAGATCATGTTTTGTAAGGATAGATTTACATCAGGATAAAGATTTTAAGATCGAAATTGACTAATTGACTAGAATAAGTATTAAAAAATACGGAGTAGTTTTTTTTGGTGAAGAGTATCAAAATATATAAATTAAATAAACAAGTATTTATTGCCTCAAAAAAAAAAAAAAAATAAAGAAACAAGTTATCAAAGATATTTAAATTTGTCCCTTCAAAATAACTGCTTGAACATTATTATAAAAAAAAAAAAAATTTAATTATATTGTAAACAATGAAATAAACTAACATGAATTGTTTCAATCAAAAAAAAAAAAAAAAACCTAAACTTAAATGAACAGTACAACTTTTGAGATCAATCTCGTAACATAGTGTTTGATTCTTAACATGTTGAAATATCAACCCTGTTTGCTTGCCGGAGTAGGCCGCTTGACCTCCGCCTCGAACGACTCCCTCTCTACCCATGCTCTTAACATCTCAGTATTATCGCAAACACGATCAGTATAAGCAGGTATATCCCACCAATGCTCTTGACTATAATCCAATTTCTTAGAGATAAGACTACTTAACTCATTACAAACATAATCTTTTACTTCTTCCCACAACTTTTCGGAACTTTCATCACAATGACCAAAAGACTTCATTAAGTCAACAATATCAGAGTGGCAATATGCACAAAAAGGGCTAAAGGAATCTGTTGCGGTGTTGTTGGAGAGACGGTATGGTGTGATTGGTACGACGGAGAGTTGGTCAATGTCGTCAACACGATAAGTAACCAATCGTTCAAACTCTTGGAAGTTCAATTTACATTGAATCTTGACACGATAATGATGATAGGATGATGGGAGCGAGCTTCTTTTTTGTTGATGGGAACAAGGAAATTGAAGTAATTGAAATTTAGACATTATTATTAATGTTGATAAAATGGAAGAGATAGCTCAACAAAATCAAGTTTTATTTTATTTGATTGAAAATTTTGTTACGGAGTATGTATGTATGTATAATGCTTAGAGAGGGGATGGGGTTTATATAATTGAATAGGGTAAACATGAGTATTAAATTAGAAACATAAGTTTATTTCCATATTTAAGATAATATTAATCTATCCTTTTGGCTATTAAAGAATCATAAATAAATATAAATAAATAACCCACTTTCCATATATGGCCACCGACATTGTTTTAAAAGATAGCTTTTTAATTAAATTTATAACAAATCAGTTTATTTATTATTATTACAATTGGATTTTTAATTTAAATTGAAAATAAATCAATTTATTCATGTTTGTAAATATCTCACACGGATAAACAACTAACGTGGAGCTTACGCTAACCTTCCCCTATTCCTGTTTTTCTATATAACTAATTAAGCGTACTTTCTTTCTAGCTAATTCAATCAATATTTTTTCTAAAACAAAAAGCTCTAATTTTTCTTCGATCTTTTCCCATAGTAATAATGAGCACATTTAGGTTTCCTCAAATTCCTTGCTCCCACCAACAATTTCGAAGCTCACTTCCATTATCGTATCCTTGTGATGGTGTCAAGATTGAATGCAAATTGAAGCTCCAAGTGTTTGAAAGATTGGTTACTTATCAAGCCGACGACATCGGCCAACTCTCCATCGTTCCAATCACACCATACCGTCCCACCGGCAATAGCATCGTATTGGATCCCTTTAACCCCATTTGTCGTCGTTGTCACTTTGATAATGTCAGCTTACTTAAGTCTTTGGGTCACAGTGATGAAAGTTCCGTCAAATATTTGCAAGATATTAAAGATTATGTTAACTATCAATTAAGTCTCTCCAAAGAATTCGATTATAATCGGGATTATTGGTATGTATGGGACGCACCTGCTTATATTGATCGTATTTGCGAAGATGATGAGGAGTTAAGGGCGTGGGTGGAGTTAGAGTCGTTCGAGGATGAGGAGGCAAAGCCTACTCCGGCAAACAAGGTGTCAATCGAGGCGTTAGCGAGGTCGATCATAAAGACTAACGAGTGTGCTAGTTGTGCTATATGTCTCGAAGAACTTTATGATAACAAGAAAGAGGGAGCGTTGAAGGTAATAATGCCGTGTAAACATGAGTTTCATGAAGGATGTATCGTTGAATGGCTTCATACTAGTCATTTTTGCCCTCTTTGTCGTTTTGAATTACCAACTTCAATGGCTGATTATTGAAATATGTAAAGAACTAAACACGGTTTAGTATTTTTACTAATACTCAAGAACTTTTCTTTTTAATTAGTTATTTTAGTTAATAATATATTCCCTTTCACCTGTCTTGTTATTTTAGATGGATATGTTGGCAATTTATTCTATCTTGATCTTGGTCTTGGTCTATTCTTTACAAAATTTGATCTTTACTCGAGTAAGCTACATATTCAGGGGATTTATTAAGTGGGTTGTAATAATATAAATACAAACTTTTAAATAAATCGGATGTACAATAAATATTGAACATCTGTTATAAAGTTACCCCTAAAATGAACAAAAGTTACCCTAATATGAATAAAAGTTACCCTGACATAAATAAAAGTTACGAAGTATTTATGCTTCACTGATAAAAGTTACCCAAAAAATTGTAAAAGTGACCCTAAACTTAATAAAAAGTGACCCCCGATGTACAGTAAATTACTGTACACCGGATGTATACAAAAGTTATACTAATATAAATCGGCAAACATTAGTTAATTGCGTGTATGATTTACGCGTGCATTATCACTTGCATTTGGATATTTTCTTTTACAAAAAATAAATTGTGAAATCAGAGTACATGAATTTCAAGGAAAATGTATAATGTTCATTCGTCACAAAAATATTACGGACTAAAAGTTCGTTACAATCACAATGGTGATCGATTTGTTAGTAATATAATAAACACAAAGTTATACTACGTACATTGAATTAAGAATTTTTTGACAATTACCCCCTAATATTGTTATCGTTTTAGTTTTTACCATCTATAATTTTTTTTTTGTTTTTTGTTTTGTTTTTTTTTTTTTTTTTTTTTTTTTTTTTTTTTTTTTGTATTTTACTTTAAAACATGAAAATTTCCCACCTAATTGCCTACCTGACGTCATTATTGTGGGCTACATCGACGGATTTTTCAATTTCATTCCTTTTCTAACCTTGTTCTTCGATTATTCGAAATCGCAAATTTAAATTATGTAAACAAACCACTAAATTAGGTACCTAGTATTATATATATATATATATATATATATATATATATATATATATATATATATATATATATATATATATATATATATATATATATATATATATATACATATATATATATATATATATATATATATATATATATAAAATTTGGGGCTAACTAAAGATGGTGTACATCATTTAGGGTTTTGAAATAAAATTAGGAGTTTGTTATTTAGTGATTAATTTACGAAATTGAGACTATTTTTCAACAATTTAGTGTATTATGTCTTCAATTAGTACTGAAATTGATATTATTGTTAAGAAATTATTACTTATTATTGATATAAAAAATTAAGGTACATATGTATTTTAGATATGTTTTAAAATCAACTGTTCTGATTTATGATCCTTAATTGAGGATATATATTAGTTCTATATAGATCGACTTAATCAATGTAAATAATGTTTAATTTGAAAAATTATCTCAGTTTGAAAAAATCCCCAAATTTGGGATAAACCCTAAATGAAGAGGAACAAATTATAATTGACACATAGTAATGACTTAATTATGTTCGTGTGAGCTTTAATTATGTTAAATCGACTACCTAATCTAATTTTATTTTATATTGAAAAAAATCATTAAACATGACAATCGAGGAAGAAGAAGACAGGATGACGTCATGTATATTTTACGCATTAGCGCAAACACAGTCCGTTTAAGCATGTATGTCCCAACAATCTAAATATAATCCAAACTTTTGAGAGACTTAACTAATTCAAATACCGAAGTATAATCTAAAATTCCAAACATAGTCAACTTTTTTTAAAACAAAAATGTTGCTTAGATAAATGAATAGGGTATATATATGACATAGAGTAAAAGATTCCAATAATGTTGATTTATCATTTTGGCTATTTCAAAAACATAAGTAAATTTGTTTTCCCAATTTTCATATCACCTAACTAATAATTTAAACTCTAAAATAGGTCCAATTCATATTAATTTATTGTTAACCACTAATATTTGAGTTACTAAAAATATGGTTAAGTTTACATCAATATAGTATAATAATTTTGTACAATCAATTTATTCAAAATTTTTAAAATGATAATATAATAACATTATCTAATACGGAGTACAAATACTCTTTTTTAGTACTCGTGATAATAAAAAGTCATATTTAATTTATTTATGTATATTTTTTTTTTTTTTTTGAGGGAAGGTCATATTAAATTAGTTGACAAATATTATTATAAAAAATGATATATTACATAAAAAGAAATAATATATAATGTGAAATCGATACAGAGAAACTCTGACATCACATGGATATATTTTTATTTTATTTTTTTTTTAAAAAAAGGTAGGTCTTGAGAACTAAATTAATAAAGAATTTTAAAAAATTTGAAAATAAATACGAGTATAGATAATAAACAATCCATTATTACATGTTGAATAATTAATAGTTAACTGATTTACCTAATTAATCTTAAAAAACAAATTAAATTATTTATGTTTTACAAATATCTAATAGCCTGATATAGATAGGATTAAGCCAACACATTAATTTCCATAATTGCGAAGTATAAACGTGGGTCTTAAGCTATGTCATGACTTAACCCTAATCCTATTTTCTATATACTTGTAAATTACTCTCTAAATTATATATCCACCCAAAAAGGAAGCCAAGCATTTTACATTATATTGACTATATGTCTATATCCTCTCCTCTCTAATAAGCCAAACGTAAACTGCTTTTAAACGAATAATAATGACTAAATTTCAATTTCCTCACTATCCTTGTTCTCACCAACAAATCAGAAGCTTGCTTCCATCATCTTTCCTTCGTCATCGTATCAAGATTGAATGCAAATTTCAACTTCAAGAGTACGAAAGATTCATCAATTATCATGTCGACGACATCGGCCAACTCTCCGTCGTACCAATCACACCGTACCGCCTCGCCAAAACCATAGTAACGGAACCCTTTAACCCTTTTTGCCGTCATTGCTAATCCGATAACATCAACTTCATCAAGTCTTTGGGCCACTCTGATGAATTTTCCATTGATTTTTTGGAAAAACTAGCAAATGATGTTCTAAATAGGGGTCAACTCTATACAGAATTAGACTATGCTCGGAATCATCAGTATTTATGGAGCATACCTACTTATACTGATCGTGTTTGCGATAAAGATGATGAGGTGTTGAGGGTGCGGGTGGAGAGGGAGTCTTTCGAGGAGGCGGAAGTCAAGCATACTCCGGCAAGCAAGGTGTCAATCGAGGCGTTAGCGAGATCGACCATCAAGAATAGCGAGTATACTAATTGTGCTATATGTCTCGAAGAATTGTATGATAACAAGAAAGAGGGAGCGTTGAAGGTAACAATGCCGTGTAAACACGAATTTCACGAGGGTTGTATTGTTGAATGGCTTCATACTAATCATCTATGCCCTCTTTGCCGGTTTGAATTACCAACGCAAATTGCTGATAATTGAAAACATTTTGAATCGAACACAGCTTAAGTATATGAGACGACGAGATTGCTTCCCGCGCGCTCAAAAGTTTGTAATGATTTAGTTATTCAAATTATCAAAAGTTTGTAATGATTTAGTTTGTACCCTCTTTTTAATTAGTTATTTTAATTATTAAATAAAAACTTTTGTATACATCCGGTTTACACTAATATTAGTATACATCAAGTAATATAAGGGTAATTTTTAGCTAATTTTAGGGTAACTTTTTGCCTTTTTTTTGGTAACTTTAAACATAATACAATTTTATATAAATAAACAACAAGAAAAGTTTTATAAAGGTAATTTAATTACATTCAATCACTAATAATTGATTTTTAGTCATTTAAAATGTGATTCTTTACTAATAAAGCGTAGATAATTTTTATTTGAATTGGGTTACCTTTCCGCATATTAGGGTAACTTTTATTCATTTCAGGGTTAACTTTTAATCACTTTAGGCTATCTTTATACTGGATGTACAATATTTATTGTACACCCGATTTTTTTAAAAGTTTATAATTACTAAATATTTTCATATTGGCCTGTCTTGATATTTTAGATAGATTATGTTTGGCAATTTGTCTTGATCTTAATTTAACAACTCGAGTAAATTCAGATTAAGGCAATTAATTAAGGGGATTGTAATGAATATAAATCGGGGAATATTTGTTAATTGCATAAACATTTCATGCGTGCATTATCTCTGTTTAATGCTTATATAAATACTTAGGCTTAGTTCACTTCACCTTAAAAAATAATATTGAGTAAAAATAAGTTCAGTTCAGTAAAATAAGTTCAGTTTAGTAAAATTAATTTCAGTTTTGTAAAAATAAGTCCAATTCAATAAAATTAAGTTTTCTTAGAGAAGAATTATAATAGAAAATCTGTAAAAAATAATTTCAGTTCAGCAAAAATAATTTCAGTTCAGTAAAAATAATTTCTGTTAAGTAAAATAAATTTAAATTCAGTAAAAATAATTTAAGTTCAGCAAATATAATTTTGTTTCAGTAAAAATAATTTCAGTTCAGCAAATAAAAGATGAAGTGAACGGGCCTTAATCTGAACTAATAAACGGTCATACTCCCTCCGTCCCCTTTTAATAGTCCCTTATGGGCAAATTTTAGTCCCAAAATGCTCACCCCATTTGCTTTCTCCAACAACCATTAATATTATTTTTTTTTTACCAAAATTCCCTCCAATTTGCAACAATACTTGTACAAATTTAAATTTTTCATGTAAATTTTGTTTTTCCATGTACTTTTATTACTTTCTCTATCTACTTTTTTGCATACCTAATGTTAATTTACCTTTTCAATTTACTTTTACTATTCTTATTTGTGTTTATTAATTCCCGTGAAAAATGCCCATAAGGGACTATCAAAAGGGGACGAGGTAGTAGATACATAGTAAGTTTTGTTTCTACAAGGAATATCATTAAGTTGAACAAACTAGCCAGCTAGCTAATTGTAATTTAATAATGTGAAAAACATAGAGCAAATATAGCCAATATTGCACACAATTACTTAAGAAATTTTGGATTAACTTAAGTAAAACTGTGGATGTAAGAATTTTTGGACTAGCCAGCTAGCTAACTGCCAATATTGCAAACTGATACATTCTTGTTTTAAAAAAAAACAAATAATTCGAATTATATAATGTGATACTTGTCAAAACTCTTTTTGGCCTTGGAAATCTAAGTTCAAATCTTATTACAAATTCTTAAATGGATCTGGTTCACACTAATTTATTGTGGACCACTAACATTAGAGGAACTATGTTTGTTTTATTAATGAAAAAAAAGTCACTATAATAAAATGAAGGTCACTATGTTGAAAATAAAAGTCATTTTGGTAATATATAGACTATAAGAGGTTAATTTTTTTAATGAAATATTTTTATAAGGTCAATATTAATAATAAAGGTCACTATGTTAAAATTAGGGTCATAACGTCGTACTTCAAGTTCACAATAGTATTAAACGTTATACAACTTTTAATAAAGGTTACTATGTTAAAAGTAAGGTTACTATGTTAAAAATAAAGGTCACTATGTTCAATATAATGTCAGTTGCGTGTGAATAAAACTTGGGTCCACAATAATATTATTGTGAACAGGTTCACGCAAGTAATTCTGCAAATCTTATAGGTTTTGATTTTGTTGATTCCTAATTATCTTAGACATGTTTCTAGATTGAACATTAGTACATCATACCGGCAATGCGTGGCGATCAAGATATTTTAGATAGATTATGTTTGGCAATTTGTCTTGATCTTAATTTATTAACTCGAGTAAATTCAGATTAAGGGGATTAATTAAGGGGATTATAATGAATATAAATCGGGAAATATTTGTTAATTGCGTGTGTATTTCATGCGCACATTATTTCTGTTTAATGCTTATGTAAATACTTAATTGCTCTGAACTAATTAATAAATGAAAATTTTAAGCTACAGGCGGTTGTACCAAGCATGTACCACCAAAAACCGCGGAAAGAACATGTAGCTAATTTGTATAGAACGTACAACTATTTTGTAAAGAACATATATCCGTTTTGTAAAGAACAACTAAATGTTATCACTTTTTATTTTCTAAAGAACATCTGTAAAATTAACAAAGAACATCCTGTCAACACTAGGCGAAAAATAGGGTTGGCCACCGGTTCAAAACCCCCCTTTGCCACCGGTTTTGAACCGCTGGCCAGTGGGGGGGTGGCAAAACCTAGCACAAAAGGCCACCGGTTCAAAACCGGTGGCAAAAACTAGTATTGCCACCGGTTAACCGGTGGCAAAAACTAGTATTGCCACCGGTTAACCGGTGGCAATAACCCTTGGCGCTTATTTTGATCAGGGTTATTGGCACCGGTTCCTGTTCAAAACCGGTGCCAATAATGGCCAAAAAAAATAAAAAAAAAATTTTTTTTTTTTGCATTTTTTTCACTTAAATTGATATATAAACACTAACATATACATAAACTTACTTATTTTTATAAAAAAATGATGTAATATTACAATTTTTGTCCAAAAAAATAAAATAAAATACAAGGTTACTAACAAAGTGGCTGCACAGAAGCAGATTAGCAGCAGCAAGAGTCGAACAGCAGTGGTGTAGAGCATAGCAGCAGCATCAGGAGCATAGAAGCAGTAGCGTAGAAGCATGCAGCAGCAGCCTTGTGATGCGAGGCACCAGCAGCATCAGCATAGAAGCATGCAGCAGCTGCAGCTTCTGCGGTTCTGCCTCACTGATGCAAAGCTCTCTGTATCAAGCCACACTGTCCTTGAAAGTTCCCCTAGATGTGAATTCAAAATCCTGTGAAATAATTCAAGTAAATTATGCCTTATTACAGAGTCACGTCGGCGGACTTCCAACTTAATTTTATACAATATTATACAAACTTTTACAAACGAAACAAACCATAGATCACATGAACAATACATCAATGTAGCATTGTCATTTAAAAGAAAATTATACAATATTATACAATCATCAATTATGTACTCCGCATTTACGAGCCAATTCAATATGTATCAATACTATATCAAATGTGAAATTATAATAATTAATATGGGATTAAGGGAACAATGGGACAGCCTTACATAGTACACAAATACACAAGAATCTCACAACTACCTGATTCCGGGACCGTGACGTCTGAAGGTCTGGTGCCCCGGCCTGAGGAGAAGTATCAGTTACATTCTCTCCTTGTGATGGTACCTAAAATCAGCACAATAATAAATCAAATGATAGTTTTAATACTCAATGTTCAAGCATGAACTAAATGTAATAATTTAAATTTGATTATTGTATGAAAAAAGATTATAAACCAGCTCAAAGTTAGGGAAAACTATCATGTACATCATTACATTAGAAACCCTCCTTATGAGAATGAAAGGGGAGTATAAATTAAGCAAGTGTCCATATAAAATTATAAATCGATATAGATGCCAAACTTTAAATAAAAATTTAGGCCTCATCTAACAACATAATTGGGTCTTATCTGAAAAGAATTTTAATAAAAATTGGGTCTTATCTAAATAGAGAAAAAAAAAATCTCAATAATTGACGTGTCATGTAAGGAAGACTAAATTAAAAATCAAAGTAACATTGTTTATTAGTATAATATGCTTTTCCAGTTCATAGTTTAGGGGGGGGGGGGGGGGGGGGTGACTGGGTGAGTGAGAGCAACTTAGATAACACTATCACCATTTATTAGACATTGGACTTATCGAGACTGAGACATAATAAGTCACTCTTCTTTTTTTTTTTTTTTTTTTTTTTGAGGAAACATAATAAGTCACTCTTGTCGTGTATAACAGAATTTATGAACATATCATGAACATAAAACCATTCAACCAACAAACAAATTGACAGCAGGGTCTTTTACCTTTGATAAAACATTTAAAATCAGGAGCAAACAAGATTTCCTGCTCCCAACTAACATGACAAGAACTAAATTATTACCACATAAGCTAGAAACACTAATTTGCCAAATTATAACTACAGCTCTTGTGACTTTGGGAGTTGTGGTCTTGCACGATAGATCTCCTCGGGTGCATGCAATATTTTCTATTCCCAACTGGTATGGTATAACCGTACAAATTAAAAGGATACAAGGATCCATCCTTAAATTATTACCATCACCAGGGAGCAATAACTCGATAAACAACCGGAGAATACCCCAATATTCACTAACTAATTTTCCAAAAGCCAAAAGACACAAAGTCAAGGGCACAAAACAGTCTATTAGTTGTCCACATGTGCTATATCCTATAAAGCATTAAAAACGAACTATTGTGGGGTTTGTAAAGTATACCTGAAATTAGTTAGAGTTAAAAGCTGTGTGATTTCCTTGTAAAGCTCCCTCTTCGTTAAATGTTGAAAATACTTTCAAATCACCACACAAGTATCTCAACCGCCTTGGACTTGTCTTGCCTAACAAATTCAAACAAACACCACAATTTTAATACCAATTTCACTCCCCCCATATGCAAATATTCAACAAGTACACCAGCATACTATAACCCGATTCACATGTTCCTTAAGAGCTTTATTTCTCTGCAGTTTTTAAGCACAAGAACCAGTACAATCTCTATATATTCAGAACAAAAGAAGCATTTAACCCCTGCAACTTCACTCAAGCAACACCACATTCCAAGCTGCAAACATCATCATCTGTCTCATCACAAATGTACTCCCCATACACCTACCACAAATCACACAACGAGGTTCCCTCGGTTCTGCTTCTCTTTGATCTCAACATCTTACTTTCACTTCATCTATAATAATATCAATCAGATTGTGATCAAATAATCACAAAATTCATCTAAACTACTCCACTAATTACCAACAATTTAATCTTAACTGTGTTTTGTGGTCAAATTACAAGAAAATTCATTAAAATTACTCCAGGAATCACCAGAATTTATTTAATATATAGCACTCAGTTTTATGAACATTCACCTAAATTACTCTACACATTGCCAGAAATTTATCTAATTTACTCATTTTTGAGGTCAAATTTCCATAATATTTGTCTAAATTACTCTACAAATTGTAATTATCAATAAACCACTAGTTTTATCAATGGAGATTAATTAAATTACAGGAAAAATTCACAAAATAGGAAAAAATGATTCTTATGAGAAACATGAATTATGCATAACAAAATGTTTACCTGAATCGTCGTCATCATCATTTCAAATATTAGGGTTTGTACATTCCGATTGATGATTCGTCAAATTCATAGCTGAAAATTCGAATCAAGAGTTCTTTCACTTCCCATTCATTCGAATTCAATTCCCATACATACAAATTACAATAATTATCAGAACAAGAGGGACAAAATCAAATTCAAAATCAAACATCACATACAAATCTAAACTCAAAAACAACGACCCAAATCATAAAATCAAAAATCAAAACCCAAAAACTCAACAAAATCGAAACCCTAACCTAAATTATTCAAAATTAACAAAACAAAGGAGGGTTAAACCTTGTGAGGAGCAGCGTCGCCATTAGAGATCTAGGCATCGTTCTCTTAGTTTTTTAAGGGCTTATGCCATTAGTGACGACTGCGGTGGTGGTGGCGGAAAGCTAGGAGGAAGAGAGAGGAGGGTTGCGTTGGTGGTGACTGCGGTGGGAAGCTAGGATAGAGAGAGAGGAGGGTTGCGCTGGTGGTGGCTGCGGTGGAGCAAGAAGAGAGAGGAGACGGAGAGTT
Source organism: Chenopodium album (assembly GCF_948465745.1). NCBI lineage: Eukaryota > Viridiplantae > Streptophyta > Magnoliopsida > Caryophyllales > Amaranthaceae > Chenopodium > Chenopodium album. The sequence goes on from NC_137858.1 coordinate 35,710,910, forward strand.
CGAGAGGAGAGGAGAGAGAGCGTGTGAGTTAGAGATAGAGAGGGAAAATGGTAGGGTTTGGGGTATATAAAGGGCCGGGTTTTTTTTTTTTTAAATATACTTAGTTATTGCCACCGGTTCAAAACCGGTGGCCTTTCAAATTTTTGCCACGGGTTTGGTTGAACCGGTGGCAATAACTCTTTGCCTCATCCCGCCACTAATTTTTGCCACGGGTTTTCAAAAACCGGTGGCCAATAAGCGTTGTATTTTTCAATTTTTCTACTAGTGCAAATAAAAAAAATAAATAAATAAATAAATAAAGAACATGAATAATATGTAAACATTATTTATATATACCCACCCTAATTTAAAGACGAAATTCAAATAACATTTTACAATAAGCAACGAACATAATATTACAAATAAAAGTACATTAACTGACAATAAAAGAACATGGAAATATGTTCTTTTCACTCTTTTTTGGTAATAATATGTTCCTTTTACTTTAGGTATGTGTTCATTACAATTTAATAGTATGTTCTTTTCACTATAGATGTTTGTTCTTTACATTTGTATAATATGTTCTTTCCGCGAGAAACGTCTGTACAATGCATGGTACAGGCGCCTGTAGGAACCACGCACTAATTAATGAACAGTCATAGATACATAGTAAAAGTTTTGTATCTACATGAGTCATTGTTATTAAAATCCCGATTTAAATCTTAGAATCTTACGATTTTACGATTTACATATGTCACACGATTCGATTTACAATTCTACCTGATTCATTCTACATATATCTCTCAACTAGTGAAAACCTTACAAGTTTAGAACATGTCTACAACGTTATTTATAAGTATATATTGTCAATTATTGGTTGCTGAGTAGTGGATAAACAACTATAATCTATTAATAATAAAATTTAATCTTAGAATTTTTAATATTTTCAATTGAATTTGGATATGACGTCTTGATTTACGATTCGATTCTGAGAGGTCATTCCGATTTAAAATAGAATCCCGATTTTAATAACCCTGTTGCACAAACCAGCCAGCTAGCTAATTGTAATTTAAATAATGTGAAAAACATAGAGCAATAACTTTTGGATGAACTAAAGTAAAACTGTTGATGTAAGAATTTTTTAACTAGCCAGCTAGCTAACTACCAATATTGCACACATTTAACTGATTAATTCTTGACACTCCCTTAAATTTAGTAATTGCTTTCTCAACTAAGATCAAGTTAAGGATAGATTTAGATCAGCATAAAGATCAAGATCAAAATTGACTAGAATAAATATCAAAATATAGGAAATTTTGACAATTACCACCTTCTGGTATGTCCATTTTAGCAATTACCACCTTCTATTTTTTTATTTGAAAATTACCACCTTCTATTTTCAAAAACATAAAAAATTACCACCTTCTTGCCCCCCAACTACCACGTGACGTCATTTTGGGCCCATTCTTTCCTTTTTCTCCCTATTTCCCTCACATTTCTCATTCCTATTTGGATTCTCATCTTCCCTTTCACTTTTTTTACCCCAAACCACCAATAATTGTTCGTCAATTTTGATTTGGAGGAGTGAATTGAAGTGTTTTTGATTGTTTGGGGGAAAAAAAGTGAGAGGGGGGATGAGAATCGAGTTAAGAATGAGAAATGTGAAGGAAATAGGGAGGAAAGGGAAAGAATGAGCCCAAAATGACGTCATGTGGTAGTTGGGAGTCAAGAAGGTGGTAACTTTTGATGTTTTTGAAAATAGAAGGTGGTAATTTTCAAAATAAAAAATAGAAGGTGGTAATTGCTAAAATGGACATAACATAAGGTGGTAATTGTCAAAATTTCCCAAAATATATAAAATAAAGAAACAAGTCTTTATTTAAGATATTTAAAGGAGAAAATTGTGAAAAAGGACCTTTTAAGTGGTCGACTTTTTGAAAAAAGACCTTTTAAGTGAAAACTTGTGAAAAAGGACCTTTTAAGTTGTATTTTGTTTGTATGTGGTACTAGGGTGAACATGCATGGTGGTCAACGCCGGAGCTTCGGGGTTGACTATCACGTATTAGTCACGTGTCTTTTTTAAAAATAAAAAAATAAAAATTTCCCTCATTTCTCGACCTAACCCTTTCGTATAGTATTTCACGGAGGTCGGGAAAGAGGGGAAAATTTGGGGAATTTTCTTATTTTTTTTTAAATAAGTCACGTGACTAACATGTGATAGTTAACACCGGAGCTCCGGCGTTGACCACCTCGCAAGTTCACCCAAGTACCCTATATAAACAATATACAACTTAAAAGGTCCTTTTTCACAAGTTTTCACTTAAAAGGTCCTTTTTCGAAAAGTCAAGTATTTAAAAGGTCATTTTTCACAATCTTCTCTTTAGTTTAATGTGGTTGTTAATTTGGAATGTTCAATCCCCAGGATTATAAATTTTTAATTTGTTCAAGATTTTTTTTTTTTTTTATAAAATAAAGTTCTTCTAGTTATTTTGAAGGGTGCTTCAAAAAAAAAAAAGTTATTTTGAAGGGAAAAAAATATTGAAGGGAGAAATTTAAATATACTCTGACTTGACAAACTAATAAAAAAATGCTTCAATGTTTTAAAAGATAATTTTTTTTTAATTTAAATTCATAACAAATCAATTTATTCATTATTATTACTCCCTCCGTCCCCTATTGATGGTCACTTTTGCCATTTTTGGTGACTCTAAATGTTAGTCACATTTGCTTTTTTCAAGTACCATTAATATTATTTTTTTACCAAAATTCTCTAACATTTGCAAAAATGTTTGTGCAAATTTAACTTTCCCATGTACTTTAATTACTTTCTCTCTCTACTTTTTTACATACCCAATGTAAATTTACTTTTTCAATATACTTTCTTTATTTCTCCTTAATTCCTGTGATTTTTTAGCAAAAGTGACCATCAATAAGGGACGGAGGTAGTAGGATTTTTTGGAAATAACCACCTACTATGGTTGTCGTTATAGTAATTACCATCTATACAATTCTTTAGGGTTTTTTTTTTTTTTTTTTTTTTTTTTGTATTTTACCACCTACTATTTTTAAAAACATAATAAATTCTCGCCTGATTTCCCAAGCCCTCATACATGATGTCATCATGCCTTCTTCTTCCGATCCTCGATTATCATGTTCAATGATTTTTTTTTTTCAATATATATAAAATTAGATTAGGGAAAAGCATTTAGTAGTCGATTTAACATAATTCAAGTTCACACAAACATAATTAAGTCACAAATATGTGTCAATTATAATTTGTTGTTCTTCATTTAGGGTTTATCCCAAATTTGGGGAATTTATAGATTTAGCTTTCAATAAAAAAAAAACGAATACTTTGATCGATCTTTTCCCATAATAATAATGACTACCTTTCAATTTCGTTGTTCTCACCGACAATTTTCCTATCCTCGTGATTGTGTCAAGATTGAAAGCAAATTGATGCTCCAAAAGTTTGAAAGATTGATTACTTATCAAGCCGACGACGTCGGCCAACTCTCCGTCGTTCCAATCACACCATATCGTCCCACCGGCAATAGCACCGTATTGGATCCCTTTAGCCCCTTTTGTCCTCGTTCCCACTTTGATAATGTCAACTTACTTAAGTCTTTGGGTTACACTGATGAAAGTTCCGTCAAACATTTACAAGATATTTTAGATTTTGTTAATCATCAATTAAGTCTCTCCAAAGAATTCGATTATAATCGGGATTATTGGTATGCATGGGACGTACCTATTTATATTGATCGTGTTTGCGAAGATTAATTATTGATAAGTTCAGTTAAGTTCAAATAAGTTCAGATCAGGTTTGATAAGTTCTGATAAGGGTTACCCAAGTACAAATTACAACTAAAATTAGTTTAAATAAGGTCAAATAAGTTCAGATAAGTTCAAATAATAATTAAGTTCAGGTAAGTTAAGATAAGTTCAAATCCGTGAAAATCAGGTGAATAGAGCACACCCTTAATACTTAATAAAAGATCTTGCATGGACCTTATGGTCTCACGTGCAAGCAACAACAGAGGCAGCCCATTTTATACTTCTCATGTTGGAACCTAATGTGTATCACTTGTGAGTGTCCCGCATTGGAGAAAGATGAGAGGTGGTTCCACTTTATAAGGTAGAGGAGTAACTCCTACTATTGCCAATTGGTTTTAGTATGGAAGCTCCAAAGCCTTGTTTGTGGACCTAACTCTCCGTCTCCTTGTTCAAGTTGCCTAGGCCTATTTCATATTGTCTTGAAATTTAACATCTCAGTCCATATATTAAAGTTTCATAATTAATTAAGATAATTTTGATTTTTACTCTAATTTTGGCTATTTAAAAAACATAAATAAATAATTTTTTTTCCAACTTTTGTATCCCTTAACTTATAATTTAAACTCTTAAATAGACTTGATTTCCATTAATTTAGTGTTATTTAACCACTAATATTAGAGTCAGTGTTTCATAACGTGGTGATAATCAACTTTTGAATAAATTGAGTGAACAATAATAATTATGGGGTAAGTTTACATCAATACAGTATAATAATTATTGTACATCACTCAATTTATTCAAAAGTTTAAAAGGATAAATTAAATTATACTGTGACATTTAATTTATACACTCTTTATTATTAGGAAAATTTGCAAAAAAACCACCTTATATAAGAAATTTTTTACAAGAAACCACTGTTTAGGGTAATTTTACCCCTCCATGTGGCCCAATCAGAGGGTGACACGTGTCAGCCCGGGGATGGTCCAAAATGGACCTATCCCTGTTTGACACGTGTCATTCCGGATATTAGGGGAAAAAGTCGGCCTTCAGGCCCAAATCCCGAGAAAGCCGTAATACGGCGCAGCCCATCTCTGATTAGGGTTCTGTCACCTGATCAGGGGCACAAATCCCAATGACCCTATAAATAGGGAGATTCCCCTCTTTTGGAGGGCACGTTTTTCCATTTTACTACAAACTGTCCCTTTGATAGAGACAACTAAGCTAGAAAACCTAGCAGATCCCCACCTGAATTTCCGCACCTTTTTCTCTCCTTCAAGTTACTAACTTGAGCGTTGGAGGCGGAGTACCACCCAAACGGTGTCTCCGTTGATTTTGCAGGTACAGAAGCCCTCCGGACCAGTCTTCGAGTTGTAACTCTCCCAAGGGACAAAAACACCCAAAACATTTGGCGCCGTCTGTGGGGAGAGTACCTCAAGATGGTTCAAAGTTCTGTACCAATTCTCAATTCTACCTCTCTACGTCCGGGCACTCAGACGGGTACCCCGGACGACATGCAACCGATTATTCAGCCGGTAGGGTTTGAAATCCCTCAGCCTCCCCCTCAGCCTCAGCCAGAGGTGTTCACTGAGGAGGAGGAAGAAGATGAAGATGATGATGTGGAGACCTACACATCTAAGGATGGTTCTCTCATCTCTAAATCTATCCGTTCCAGAGATCAACTGGAGCGAAATGAAGACCAGGCGGGCCCAAGCAGGCGCCCATCTGGAAGGCCAGAAGGGGAAACCCAGAAGGCCAAAGGTCAAGCCCCAGTCACCCGAGATGAGCTCATGAAATTCATGAACTCTTTCAAAGGCGAAATCAAGGCCATGATTAACCAAAACAAGGGAGGCTCTAGCAAGAGTCAGCCGGCTAAAAAGACTCCCAATGATGGGAAGAAGAAGAAGCCGGTCAAGGACAGGCAGCCAACTCCTCACCCAAAGGAGAAGGCAGCCACAAAACTTGACTGGTCAAAGATTCTGATGCCCCGGCGACCCCAGCCGGAGGGCAAAAAAGCCTCCACCTTCGATGCTCGAGAAGTCATCAATCGAAGGAGGCAGCAGCAGTCTGAGTCAGCTTCTACCTCAAGCTTTAATTTCCAGACAGCTTCAAGCAAGCTTCTGCAAGGAACTCTATGTCCTTGCATGAGAGTCGGACAGGCGGCAAATCCGTCAACACCGAACCTCAGCTGATGATAGGGTCTATGCCATACGCACCTCAGGCGAAGTATGGGCAATATGGCCTCCAATTCATGCAGCCACCTCCTTTTGGAGGTCAGGCGGCATATACTCCTGCCCAGCCTCTAGACTGGCAGCTTCGGCTAATGAGGCTAGGCGAACAACCGTCTGCCTTTGCAGCCAATATAACCGAGGCGGCTCAGCCGGCCAAGGTTAAGAATGTATTGGTGGGCACCTATGATGGTACCACCAACCCAGAAGACCACCTGATGGCATATACCAACCTCATGTGCTTACAAGGTTGGGACGATGCCACCTGGTGTCGTTATTTCCCGGCTACGCTGAAGGGCATCACCCAGCAGTGGTTTGGCAACTTGCCAGCCGGTTCTATTGACAGCTTCAAGAGGCTAGCCTTCTTGTTTGCTACCAACTTCTCTATGAACATTCCTGCCAAGAAGACGAGCCTTGATTTGAGCACCGTCAGGCAGAGTGAGAGAGAAGGGCTACGCTCATATGTCAGGCGGTTTAACCTGGTCAGAATACAGATCCAGGGGCTGTCTGACGAGGTAGCTTTCACAGACTTTTTCAAGGGTCTGAAGGACGGGTCGGCCTTTAAGTTCGACCTTGTCCGAAAAGGGGCATTTACGCTACAGGCGGCCTTGAGGGAGGCGGAGAGCTACATTCAGGCTATCGACCTCTGCTCGCCTAGTAGCCAGTCATACTCCAAGAAGTCTGACAAACAAAAAGAAAGCCAGTCTGCTCAGCCGGGTAACAAAAAAGAAGAGAGCAAGAAGAGAAAAGAAGTCTGGGCGGTTAGTGATTCTGACCAGCCGTCCCAAAAGAAAAAGAAAGAGTTTAAACCGTACGTCCCCAAGTACGAGTTTAACAAAGATTGCAACTCCATCCTCATGGAGGTGAAGGATCGGCTGTCTATTGAGAAGCCGAATCCGATGAAGAGTTCCGTCCAGTCGCGGAACAAAAATAAATTTTGCCAGTTCCATGAGGAGGTTGGCCATGACACCAACGACTGCTTCAGTCTACAGCGGGCGTTGGACCGTCTGGCTGACAAGAGGCTCCTAAAGTCCTACATCTCTACGTCCCCTGCCGGGGCAAAGAAGAAGAATAAGGGTCAGTCCTCCAAGGCTGGCCCCCAACCTGCTAGTAGCTCAGAAACCGACAAGGATCCGGTCTACACTATAGCAGGCGGTTTTTCATGTGGTGGCCCTACCATCCGGGGCACCAAGAGCCATCTTCGAAAGATGGATAAGGATGATGATGAGCAGGCGTCTGCCTCCTCCACCTTCCCAGACGTCCTCATAATTGAGAAGGATAGGGGCAGCGTCCGCCGTCCGCATGACGATCCGGTCGTCATTGAATGTAAGGTTGCCAACCAGCTGGTTGGACGGATCCTTATTGACACCGGCAGCTCGTCGGATATTATCAGCCTCCGGTGTTTGCAGAAGCTGAAATACAATGTCAGCAGCATGCATCCGGTTACCCACCCCTTGGTTGGTTTTGGGGGTGGGATGGTCTACCCAGCCGGCAGAGTTGACTTGCCCATCCGGCTGGGAGAAAAAGGCCAGGGACGACATATTGTCGTCAGGTTCTTGGTCGTTGAGGAGTTGACCGCCTACAATATCATCCTTGGTAGGCCAACCCTCAACGAAGCTAAGGCGGTGATCATCCCGTCTCTCATGCTCATCAAGTCTGAGCGGGATGACGGCTCTGTTGGTTCCCTGAACGGGGATCAGAAGACGGCAAGGGAGTGCTATCTCTCAGCTGTGAAAGATACTGTGGCCTCAGCTTCGGCTTCAGGCTCAGGTTGCTCCGTCTCAGCCCAGACGAGGAAGGACTCAGGCTCCGGCAGACCCTTTTCTCGCAAGTAGATGACTTCATCAGCATACTTGTGAGCCAAAGCCCAGACGCCATACTCCTTCCCAGGATACAGGGCTTCCCAGGCGATCCTCATCAGGGCATCATTGTCGAAGGCCATCACAGTAACCAGGCGGTTTTGCTCAGCCTCAAGAGTTGCTCGGAAGTTCTCCTGAGCTTTGGCCGCCTCCTCCTCCATTTTAGCAACTTTTCTCTTCAGATCAGCATTCTCTGAAGAGGCACTTTGGAGTGCTTGGAGGCTCTCTTGGGCCTTCTTGAGGTCCTCCCTAAGTTTAGGGAGGTCAGCCTCCGCCTGCTTCTTGGCCGCCTCTGCAGCCTCAGCCTTCTGGTTGGCCGCCTGCAGCTGCGACTCCAGCTCTGAGATCTTGGCCGCCTGCGTCATTTGGGTTGCTTTAGTTTTAAGTTCATTAACGATAGAGGTGTGCAAAGAAACGTCATTGGCATTTGTGGCGGACTGATTGGCCCGTCTTACCTCATCCCGTTTGCGGGTGTAAGGACGCTTGAGCCCGTCTACTCGCAGCATGGCCTGCAAAAATGAACAAGGTTAAGAATGCAGGCCGGGAAAGGGGCAGAAAAAGTTATAAAAAAAAGTGGCTAAGTAAACTACCTCAGCCAGAAGGGTCAAGATACGTTCAAGATTGAACGTCTCAATCCCTAGGATAGCATCCTTATCCCGTTTGCCAACAGCCTCCAGCATGGCCCTCGCATGCTGCTGGACGTCTGGCCAGCGAGGTGATTGATCTGCACCACAATCAGCATCAGATTGAGTTACTAAAGCAGCGCCTATCTGGTTCCGACCGTCTGAGGATGACGTTTGCTGGGAGTGTGATTTCACTCGCAACGGCCATCCTAGTTCAGGCGGGGATTCAAAAGGATTCTTACCTGCAGAGCCGGCGCGGCGAGAGCCGCTGGCAGCCGTTGAGAGCCCCCCGGTTGCAGGAAGACGGTGGGCCAAATCTAGGCCAAAGGGGCCTGCCACCTGCTCACTTCTCCCCCCAACCCTCATTTGCCTCCCAGACGGGGCAACAGGGGTGGCAGAGGAGGCGGCCTTTTTTGAGGACTTGCTAGGGTTAGAGACGGGGGTCTCCTCCCTAGCCCGTTTGAGATTCTTCTCAAACGTCTTGTCCACCTTGCCTCCCTGAAAAAATAACTTAACGTTAGCAGGCGACGAGAGGAAACTTTGAAAGTAAACTCACAAAGCAAGTTAGGCGTTTACCTTGGCCCTAAGCTCTCGTGCCTGGGCTTCCGCCACGTCTCGGCGGATCTGGGCGGAGGACCGCTTGGGGGTCTTTTCTTCAGGCAACATGTTTAATGCGTCTTCTGCAAAGATCAGACGGGAAAACAGTTAGAACATTTTCGAGAAATATATTTCCGACACAAAAGCACTACAGACGGAAGTAATTCAGGCGCATACGTCTATCAAACATGTGCCCTAGCCCGCAGGCGGCTAGGAAGCACTCGTCCCTGAACCAGGCGCTCTTGGGGATCCAATTTTTTGGAACCTTTATTGTATCCCCGGTTGACAGGGTTGCGTCTGTGAGGCCGAAGAGATCAGCCTCAATTATTTTGTCGAAATCCTCATCCGGGATTCGAGGAAGACAGCACTTCCGACCCATAAGTTCGGGCTTCTTATTATACTGGCGGAGCTCGTAGTTCTCCCGCTTGGTGGGAGCCGTGCACAGGTAGAACCTGTTTTTCCAGCCGTCGAATTTGGAGACCTTATCCAAGGTCATCATGTATTGGGGGAACGTGGTCAGAGTATACCACGCTCTGTACCCGCCTGGGTTGCGACTGAGATAGTGCATCTTGGCAAATGCTTCCCAGCCGGGGTGAACCCCTTGGAATTCGCAGGCGGCAACATACCCCAGAATGTTTGCCCAAGAATTGGGGGTAAGTTGCCAGACTCCGAGGCCATAGCCTCTCAAAATTGCCTTCACCGCCTGGTGAAGGGGGAAACGAAGACCCGCCTTGAACGTCGCTTCGTAACAGCCGAAGTAGCCATTTGCGTTGCGCTCAGTGTCTTCCCAAGAAATGGTGCCGTCTGGGGGAGGCACCCTTATTTTCCACCCGTCTCCCATGGGGTGTGCCTTCAAAAATTTATCAAGACCTTTTTCCATAAGGTCAATGTCTTTTGAGGAGACGTGGATCTTATAGGGATCATCTTTCTCCTTCCACGTCTTCCTCTCTTCTTCCTCACTATCCTCAAACGGAGGAAGATCGTCACTGCTTTCTGAGGAAGAGACGTCAAGACCACTTCCCGTCTCCTCCCCAGACAAGGATATGGAAGCTGAGGCGGCCTCCTCACCGCCTTGGTTGTTGACCTCCTCCACGCTTTGGTCGCATTCCTCCAAAAAGGAATCAGGAGGAGTTTGGGGGCCACGCGGAGGAGATCTCTCCGGAGCCGTCTGGTGTCCAGAGCCAGACGTCTCCCCTTCAGGCGTTTGGCCGCCTGAGCCGTCGCTCCTATAATCTGGATCTCGTGCCGTCTGCATAGTCCGAGCCATTGTGTCCTGCACAGACGCGCAAATGGTCGGAATCCAAGCATTAGGGTGGTCCCAAAACCCTGAGACGACACTACCAGTCCTAGACTCAGCCGTCCCTGGTGAACGGCTGGATTCTACCCTAGGTTGTGCCGTGTGTGTTGGTGATGAATCCATTTATTGCAAGGAATATATACAAGCGGAAAAATGAAAAAAGAGCTGAAAGAGTCAGAGACGGTACCTTTAGATTTGATATCTGAAGGTAGACGGGTCCGCCTGTGTTGATGCGACTAAGTTTCTTCGAAATTACGCCTGACTCAGACGGATGACTTCTGTTCTCTCTTTCAAGAATCTCTCTAAGTTTACTCTGAAATTTTTGTGAAGCGTAAACGAAATTATGAGGGTAAACGGCTATATAAAGAGGGTAAATGAAGGGGTATTCCCGTAATTTACTCAGAAGTTGAAAAGTTAAAATTAGGCGGTAAAATTACCACCACTCAGAGAGTGACGCGTGTCACAGATGCCACGTGGCGTGCCACGTCACACCTGTGAGGGGCAAATGTTTAGGGTAATTTTACCCCTCCATGTGGCCCAATCAGAGGGTGACACGTGTCAGCCCGGGGATGGTCCAAAATGGACCTATCCCTGTTTGACACGTGTCATTCCGGATATTAGGGGAAAAAGTCGGCCTTCAGGCCCAAATCCCGAGAAAGCCGAAATACGGCGCAGCCCATCTCTGATTAGGGTTCTGTCACCTGATTAGGGGCACAAATCCCAATGACCCTATAAATAGGGAGATTCCCCTCTTTTGGAGGGCACGTTTTTCCATTTTACTACAAACTGTCCCTTTGATAGAGACAACTAAGCTAGAAAACCTAGCAGATCCCCACCTGAATTTCCGCACCTTTTTCTCTCCTTCAAGTTACTAACTTGAGCGTTGGAGGCGGAGCACCACCCAAACGGTGTCTCCGTTGATTTTGCAGGTACAGAAGCCCTCCGGACCAGTCTTCGAGTTGTAACTCTCCCAAGGGACAAAAACACCCAAAACAACCACCTTATATTTTTTTTTTTTTTTTTTTTTTTTTTTTTTTTTTTGCAATGACACGCCTTAACACACATTTGGCTAGAAAAGAGGGTTTGACCCTATTTGTTGGCGTTGACCTGACCACGTGACCTCTTAACCACTCTCCAACTCTGCCAATCACCAGAATGCCATCAAAACCGCCTTACCCACCCCACCACCACCACCACCGAAACCACTCTCTGGTGGCGTTTGGTGAGTGGCATAGTTATAAAGTGATTGTAAGAAGTCACATTCCTCGCACAAGGTCGGGTCAACGCCGAGAAATAGGGTCATACTCTCTTTTCCGGCAGGTGTCGCATTGCCAAAAAAAAAAAAAAAAATTGATTAAGATGTGTTATTGCAAAGATAAATAAATAATTTCCTTATTATTAATAATATAAGGACATATTTATAAAAAAATTTTAAAAAAAAATAATATAAGGTCATACTTGATTAATTGATGAATATTTATTAAAAATAATGTATTACAATAAAAAAGGAAATATAACTTATAATTTGAACACGGTTGAGAATAAAAAAAAATAAAAAAAAAAAAAAAAAAAAAAAAATTTGAACACAAAGATAGATAAACAATCCATTACATGCAATGGCGAAGAAGTAATAGCTAACTGATTTACCTAATTACATAATAATTATTCCCCTGCGTTTCTTGATTATTATTCTTTATTATTATTATTATTATTATTATTATTATTATTATGGTTTTTTTTTTTTTTTTTTTTTTGATTGGATTATTATTTTTCTTATTATGGTCGTTAACTTGTTAGTACAACATAACATAGATTTTTCTTTGATCTAAAAACAAATCAATAGTTTTTGTTCAACAAATATCTAACAGCCTGATAAGGATAAATCAACACATAATTTCCATATTTGCAAAACATAAACGTGGAGATTAAGCTATCTCATGTCTTAACCCTATTCTTTTTTTTTTTTTTTCTATATAAACGTCAAACCCAAATGTAAATCACGATAGATTAGCTTTCAATCAGATTAAAAAAAAAGAGTTCGAATTCTTTGATCGGTCTTTTCCCATAATAATAATGACTACATTTCAATTTCCTCAATTTCTTTGTTCTCACCTAGAATTGTCCAATCCTTGTGATTGTGAAACTTGTGTCAAGCCTAAATGTAGATTGAATATCCAAGAGTTTGAACGATTGGTTATTTATCAAGTCGATGAACTCGGCCAACTCTCCGTCGTACCAATCACAGCATACCGTATCTCCGGCAACAACACCTTATTGGATCCCTTTAACCCTTTTTGTGGTGATTGCTACTTTAATAATGTCAACTTAATATTGTCTTTGGGTCATAGTGAAGAATACTCCAATGAATACTTGCGAGGGATAAAAGATTTTGTTTGTAATGAGTTGATTGCCTCTAAAGAATTTGGGGAGTATTGGTATCAATGGGACATACCTACTTAAATTGATCGTATTTGCGAGGATGATGAGATGTTGACGGCATGGGTGGAGTTAGAGTCGTTCGAGGATGATGAGGTGAAGCCTACTCCGGCAAACAAGGTGTCAATCGAGGCGTTAGCGAGGTCTATCATCAAGAATTACGAGTGTGCTAATTGCGCTATTTGTCTCGAAGAATTGTATGATAACAAGAAAGAGGGAACACTTAAGGTAACAATGCCTTGTAAACACGAGTTTCATGAAGGATGTATCGTTGAATGGCTTCATACTAGTCATTTTTGTCCTCTTTGTCGGTTTAAATTGCCAACCACGGAACTTGTTGATGATGCAAATCTTTATTGAATTAAACACAACTTATGTATGTAGTAAATGAGATTACGAGGTTGCCTCTCTCAAAAGTTTGTCATGTTTTAGTAATAAAACTCAAGAACTTTTATTTTTATGTAGTCATTAGTTAGAAATTTTTATAAAGATCAGTCATGTCTCGTTATTTTAGATGTTTATTGGCTAGTTGTTTCTCGGATTATTAGATATGTAATTTTAATTGTACGCAAATCTTGGTCCTGGTTTGTCTTTTATAAAATTTGATCTTAACTCGGGTAAATTAAATCCCAAAAGGAATTAAGTGGATTGTAAATTATATAATTCTTCATAGCATATACTCCATCCGTCCCTTAATATAAAGCTTCTTTTTAGCATTTATTACTTGTTATTCTAATAAGCAATAAAACAGAATTAACTTATCTTTTGATGCGTGAACCAAACTGACAATAGCCGCGTCGTGGAGAACCACTGACCTAAAAGACGATTCCGCGCTATCTCCCGGTGCAGTAGACAGATGCGGTCGCCCTCCAGGATAAGCACGGCGCCGGAGTTTATGTGCACTCACAAACCCGACTGGAACTCAGAATATTTGCCCAGAAAACAGAACGAAAAGAACATGTATTTAGATAATTTTAGAGAAGAGAGAAGACTGATTGTTTTGTGTTTAGACTGAGAAAACCACCGAGTATTTATAGGCTGAGGAGGAAAAAACGGGAAGCATAAAAGGTGGGAAGAATATGGCCAAGAAAATGACCAGATTAATTTGGTCAGTCAACAACTGAGGCAAGAAACAAGGATGTAATCAGTCAGCTACAATCAAGGAATTAATGACTGAATTAATTCCGTAATCCCAACAGTCAGAAAAGAATAATCCCAACAGACAAAAAAGGAATATTCTGTTTAACAAAGAAAGGGAAATAAAATTTCTCCAAAAAGATAACAAGGACCCACGCCCGCGCATCGCATTCCCCAAGACCCTAACCCGACCCGACTCGGCACGCGCGCGCGCATGTGTGGAGTAACACACACCTCCAACTCACTCAACTAAGTAGTGATAAAGCACTACAATATAAAAACAAGGAAAAACCTCACTCCCCAATCAATGTGGGACTTTTTCTCCTCAATTGTTTTTCTCTCTCTCTTTGTTTTTCCCCAACACTCTTGTTTTATATCAAGAACTTCCAACATTACTCACATAATAAAGAGAAAGAGACTTTTAATTTAGGGACGGTTTACAAATTCCTAATGATCTTCACCAATATGATTTTCTTTAGAATCGTTAATAAGTAGTAAGATAGACCATAAAAAGGTACTTTTATCTTATTGAATTAATTGTACTTTTATCAGTCATTCAGTCTTAAGTTAACAAGGTCATATAATAATGGTCTCATCACAATAGCTTACTCTGAGGTCTATAGTTTAAGCAAATTAAATTCAGAGTACATCGATATTAGTGTAATTACATCAATCTAATTTTTTTTTTTTTTTGAAACAACATCAATCTAATATATATATATATATATATATATATATATATATATATATATATAAAGGGGAGTTTTTTCACGAGGTTTTAGAGAGTCACGTAGGATTCAATTATCTTAGCGCGTCATATAGGATTATAAATTTTAGTTGTAGCCAATTAAATAAGAATTATTAATTTATTTTAGAATTAATTAATTCAAATGCCACGCAAGCAAAATTGACGAATGATATTTTTAAGTTTAAATTAATTAATATAAAATATTATCTTTTGATATTAGGAATTTTATCTAAATGTGCAACAAATTTTAGCACATAAATATGAAAAAAAATATATATTTTTTAAAAAATTCAAACAAACCGTACACCGCACGGGCTTCATCTAGTATAAGTACATCCTATTCACTTAAAATACCCGCTACAACATTTTTTTTTCATAGGAAATACCCGCAAACATTAGAGATATAGGTCTTCATAAAGAAATATTTAATACGTAGTAAAAATGAAAATAAATAAAGGAAAATGATATACATAGCCCACATATAAGCATTAAATTTACACTTGAAAATCGTAAATATATACACTAATTACACTGATCTATGCGTGTTTTTGTCGTGAATTCCTATTTTTTTACAATTTTCAAGAGTGTATTTAAAACTTATATATATATAGCCCTTAGGGCTACACATAGAATTACCCATAAATAAATAACTAAAAAAAAGTTCTCGAATTTATTGAAAACTAAATTTATAGATCAATCTCATCATCTCAAGAACTCATAGGCATAAGGCATAAGTTGTGTTTTATTCACATTATGAATTATCAGAAACTCTCGCTGGTAATTCAAATCGGCAAAGAGGGCAAAAACGATGGTTATGAAGCCATTTAACGATACAACCCTCATGAAACTCGTGTTTATAAGGAATCGTAACCTTCAATAATGTTGCCACTTTCTTGTTATCATACAATTCTTCAAGACAAATAGCGCAGTTAGTATTCTCATAATCCTTGATGATTGACCTCGTTAATGCCTCGATTGACGTCTTGCTTGCCGGAGTAAGCTTCACCTCCTCCTCAAACGGCCCTCCATCCGCAAATAGGTATGTTCCATACATACTTACGATCACGACAATCACAACTATAATCAAATTCTTTACAGAGACTTAAAAGCACATTATTAACAAACTGTCTTATATCTTGTACAAAGAGACCCAAAGACTTCATTAACTCGAAAATATAAGAGTGACACTGAGCACAATAAGGATTTAAGGGGTCCGATACGATGCTGTTTTCGGTGTTGAGATGGTATGGTATAACTTCTACGAAGGAGTGTTGGCCGGAGTCATCAAGTCGATGTCCGATTAATCGTCTAAACACTTGGAGATAAAATTGTATTCCGATTTTTAAAGGATGACTATCAATTTTTTGGTGGGAACAAGGAAATTGAAGCGTCGACATAATTGTAGAGAAGATCAAGAAACTATATTTTTATTTATTTGATTTGGATACTTTATATTGGCTTATACTATGACTTAAAATCATGATACTTGAGAATTTGATGACTTAAGAGGAAAAAGATTTATACGAAAATTAGGGTAAAATTTTAGTATAAATAGCAAAACTAAGGTATTGACTATATAGAAAGTGAATTGCTAAAGACTACTCGTAAAATAAAAAGATTATTTTTATTAAAAAAAATAAATAAATAAATAAAATAAAATAATTATATCAAGAATCTAGCTTTTTCTGACTTCAAGCTGATAAGATTTTATCAAAAATAAAAAATAACTAATCATTTTTTTTTCCCCACTGATAAGTCTTTTAGATTACTGCGCCATAATTCAAGTACATTTATAAAAGAGAAAATTCAAGTTAATCTCCAAGATAAACTTGAATGGTTTATCCCATGGCATTATTGTAATAAAAGTGCATTGGAGTTCGGGACAAGACAATAAAAAAATGTTATTCAACCTAGGTTTCTGACATTTGTTTATTTGGCAAGCAAAAGTGAAATTGACGACGTTATCTTTGTTGCCGTTTGGATTTAACTCATGGTGAGTTAAGGTTTCAAATAAAAAAAGGTTTAAAAAAAAAATATCAGAATTGAAGTGTAGAGTAAAATTTGGAAATTATATAAACATTTGAGAATGCATTCTGGTAAACGTCAATGGCTAGATCGAAAGCTCATCTTCAATGGGGACGGAAATATCAATTACCCTTTGGGGTTAATCCTGCCCTAAATTTCTCTATTTTTCATAGGGTTTTCGTTTGACAGCGGAGCCGCCGTTAATGTTGGTGTTAGTGTAAGGAGGAGGAAGATGAAGATGGTGGATTAAATTAATCAAAAACTCATGAAAGTGGGTTTGTAAAGCAAAGTGGTGGTAACTGAAACCTATCAGCGTTGACTATACTCCACTACAAAGTACTCCGAATTACAATACTGCGCCGCTGCCGATAATCAACAACCACGACGAGCCCAACAAGACAAGCTACAGCGACGACGATGAAGATGGTGAACAACATTTGAATTCAATGGCTTTCACTGATTTCGAAGACAATGACGGGTAGGACCACTAACTTCCACTAACTATGGTTAAGGGCTTCCTCCTTAACGTCGTTCTATTGGAGTTATTTTGCAAGTTTGTGTATCACAAGCTCTTTACGCATTTACCCTTTCTTTTTTGCGCGAAAAGACAAGAACACCCCTGGATAAACAAGCCCAGTTTATCTCGGAGATTAACTGGGGCCTGCTCTTTATAAAATTCTCATCCTAATTATATTCTTTATTGAATAATTTATGAAGTCTAGTCTAATCCCTCAATAATACGTTACTAGATGAAGCCCGTGCGATGCACTGGTCGATCTATTTTTTTTAAAAAAATATATTTTTCATATTTATGACTTTATGTGATTATATTTGTTATTTTATTAGTTGTATGTACATTTTCTCCGTATTTGTTTAAAAATATTAGATAAAATTTCTTATTTCAAAAGATAATATTTCGTATTTAATTAATGTAACCATTAAAATTTCATTGGTCAATTATGCTTATGTGACACTTGAATTATTTATTGCATATAACTATAAATTATTATCCTACGTGACACGTTAACTAATCTTAGGTGGCATAATTCTATTGTAGTGTTTTAAAATATTTTTTTTTTAAAAAAAAAAAAAAAACAATTAAAACAGTTGTGAGCTGCCCATCCAAACAGCCAATCTTCCATATGCTATAGCTCTTCCCAGTAGAGCTTGTCTTCGGACTTCCCTTTTCGGTTAAAAAGCCAACAGTTGCCCTACTACCAGATAGAGTGTCCCACTGTCCCCTTTAAGGCTTTAATCACATTCTTATTAATACCAAGGTCACCAACACATTAAAAGCAGCTTCCCCAAACACAGTGTTGCCTAATATCAATCATTTTCTAGTTAAAGGGATTACTTTACGGTAGACAATCAGACAAATCGAATATCCGAAAACTGGTTGCTATTAGAATGCCCGCCAAGGGTTTGTGTAAATGCGTCAGTGAAAATCGAAGCAGATCATGCAAATCTCAAATACCTATGTACTAAATGAAAAAATTATAGCTTAGATTGAAGAAAAATAACAAATTTAAAAGAAATTGTTTCCATGAAATATTGATTACCATGGGATCTGGGGTGGGAAGAAGACGGAGAAAGAGGGGTTTCAAGAACACGGTCTTTAAGCGAGAGAAGGAGATTGGGGTCATCTTGATCATGAGTAGATATGGTTACAATTTGCTGGGAATAAAATTATTGGAACTTTCGATAGTTCCTGCTTCCTGCTTTTAATTGCAGAAATTGGAGGGAGAATTCACGTCTCGCGGGAATTTTTAAAATGATGAATAAATTAAATTAGGGCACCTACTATATGGTGCATTAGGAATTCTCCTCATGTGAAGGTTTTTTTTTATGTTTTTTTTTCTTTACTAAAAATAATACATTTTTTAATATTTCAATTTTTTTTTATTTTATGAAAAATAAAAGACTATACAAAAATGAGAAATCTCAGTATATATAAGTACTAGATGATTACATCCAAAAAAAAAAAAAAAATGTATTAAAGGCCTGTTCATATTTACTGAACTGAGCTGAACTGAACTGAACTGAACTGAACTGATTGGAGCTGAACTGAACTGATTGGAACTGAACTGAACTGAACTGAACTGAATTGAGCTGAAATGAATATTTTATGTGAGAGGGAAATTAAGAGCTGAACTGAACTGAACTGAACTGAACTGATTGGAACTGAACTGAACTGAACTGAACTGAACTGAACTGAACTGAACTGAACTGAAATTAAGTAAATGTGAACAGGCCCTAAATGAAGTCCGTACAATGCATGGTTTGTTTGAATTTTATTTAAAATATTGTTTTTAAAATTTATGTGCTAAATTTGGTTATATATTTAGATAAAATTTCTAATATCAAAAAATAATGTTTTATATTTAATTAATTTAAGTTTAAAACTCTCATTCGTCAATTTTGCTTACATGACATTTAAATTATTTAATTATAAAAGATTTTAATAATGTCTTATTTAATTGGCTCCTACTAAAATTTATGATCCTACATGCCGTACTAAGAAAATTAGATCTTAATTATTTGGTTGGTTCTTTTATAAAAAAGTTAATTAAGATTTAATTTTTGATTAATTATTAAAAAATAAAACTTTTTAATAATATAATAAATAAATATAAAATTCCCAGCGCCATCCACTGCCAGAGGCTGGCCGGCGCTACCTCTCTCCCGGCGCCGGCGGCCCCACCTCTCCCGTGACCATTCCCACTTCCCCCTTCCCGTTCATCTCCCTAACAACCCCTCCACCCAATTCGACAACCCTAGTATCCCCCATTCCCGTCATACCCCTCCCCCCTTCCCGTCGTTTCGTCAACCCTATTAGCCCGGTTCAGTCGGATTTCCCAGGTTTGTGGGTAATTAGGTGGGTTTTCGTGGTTGTTAGAGAGTTTCAATGGTTGTGCGGGGCTCATCGTCCACCGTGAAGGTTTTCGGCAACGATTGCGATGAAGTTTTCGTGTCAGGGTGGGAAAGTGAGAGTATGGAAAAAAGGAGGGTGGGTTGCCGCCGCCGAGGGAGGGGCGCTGTTGGCTGGCCTCCTGAAAGAGGGCTGGCCGCCTGGCAGTGTGGGTGATGAAGGGGCGGCTTAGGATTTTATATATATTTTTTTGAAATAAAATTGATTCATAAATAAGTCATACGACATCTACAAAGCTACGATCGCTGTTACAAATCGTACATTTATACATTTAATTAAAATCAATAAATTATTTTTGATTATAAAATGATCCGTTAGGTTTTAGGTCATTTGACCTATTAAAATAAAATAGTTGACTTATTATGAGTTGATCGAAAAGTGGCTTTTTTTTGGACGAGAAGATTAAAGATTTCATTTATATAATAGCCAAACGACACTTACAATCAATTTTTGAGAAATTTAAAATTCCAACAAAAATATATAAAACCCTAAAATTAACATCGCATAATCGATTGATAATAGCCTTAACAAAAAAACTTAATCAGGATGAATAATACACTTCCGTGGTCTTCTAAACTTCGGTAGAAATTGCGAAACCTTCGATCTTCATTTTTCAATAAACAAGTAATTAAAATCCCTACCATGAACACCATCTGAAGGATGGTATCTTTTCATTGAAAGCCTATTAAAGAGAATTAGCTTATTAATTTTCCTGGGCTTATAACAAAAGTATTAAAAAAACAAAATTGATAACTTATAAAAAAAGTATGAAAATATTCTCAAATAATGATACATTAAAATAAAAATAAGCTATTAATTTTGAAGACTCTAAAAAAGAATACGGGTAAGAAATTTAATAAATTGCTCCGGATCACTTTCAGTGTTAGTATTTGCAGCCCTTGTCTCTACGAATGAGGTAGAGGGTTGGATGCCTTATACAGAGACGGGGCTACAAATGCTAACACTTAAAGTGTCTGGTGCAATTTTGTTGAATTGGGACTTAAAATCAATTTTTTAAGGAAAAGTATGTTACTAAATTAAAAAGTCAGGGCCAGTAGTTTTACTTAGGGGCCCTGTGCGATCGACTACCCTGCACATGCTTAGAACCACCCCTGGCCTTATAAGCCTCAGCACCAACACAATAAAGACCGAACAAGGCGGTGAGACAAATATTGGTAGGGTTTCCAGGTCTATAGAGCCTAAAGCCTATAGACGCAGCAAACATGCCGCTGCACCCGCCGATAAGAATATCATCCATAGCAGACCTATTGTTACCACGTAATTTATAGACAACATTCTTTAATAAGCCCTCTAACAAGGTCGTTGCCCCAAATAAAAGGCCTGTTTGAGTCGCACCTATTTTCGGGGCTAACATGGCCGATTTTAAACATTTCGTCTTAGATAGCTAGACACTGGAGGCGGTATCTTTTTTTTTCTTCCCAGTATAATTCCATAACATTGAATGGATAATTAACCATATACCATATAATGGACTTATGAAATGCTTCCCCTACTATTTCTGTGCCCGATAACCTACCCGGGTATTTGCTTGCTTGAAAACGATAACCTTTCGGCTCTGGTAAAGGATTCTGATAACTTTTCAGCTCGCGTTCTCTGTTGGTTGATGGCTTGAATATCTCGTATCTAATTCTCTCGTATAGGCTAAGAGTTGGATAACTCATTATTATGGTTTTATCAATATCTAACACCTCAAACTCACAATATTTTACGGGTACTATTATTATGTTTTTTTTCTTTTTTTTTTGAAAGAATATTATGCTTTTTTATAATGTTCAATACTCTTATTTATAGCCACACAATATGCCTTCCTAGAAGAGCTAATCCTGATAGAATTCAAATATTATCTTCAACAATAAATTAGAAAACTTATCATAATAGCTACCTTATTATTATTATTATTATTATTATTATTATTATTATTATTATTATTATTATTATTATTATTATTATTATTATTATTATTATTATTATTATTATTATTATTATTAACGGTTTGGCAATAGTAAGATATATTTAGGAAATATTATTTGATTTGGAATATCTAGATTTATTAGGATATTATTTCCATAACTTATCTTTGGTAGCTAGCGGTACGTGTTTGCGTAGGTTTAGGAAACTAAGCACAAGATTGTATTATAAAGATTCACCTCTTGAGATTAATGAAAGCAAGTCAGAACTTACAATTTCACAGGTGACCTTTCCTATAAGGCCCAAAACACTACGGACCCAACATTTGCAATCCCGTTGTTGTTTACATAAATTTCGAGACTATTCCGTGAATTTGCAGTGTCGAAGGTAGGGACTATATCGTACTCACATATCTAGACGGCCAATTGACCAGATTGGTAAATAAAAAATACCCCTAGCGATAATTTGGTAAATAAAACTTACTCCGACGACAATTTGGTAAAAAAAAAAAACTAACAATATGTGTCAATTTGGTAAAATTAATAAATTCCGGCGACATTTAGACCAAAAAATCTATTTTTTTTCCTGACAAACTCTTTTAAAATCCTAATTTAATTAGTGTTTGTGTTTTAAAATCTAATTTTTTTCCCGACAAACTCTTTTAAACTCTTTTCCCGACACATATATTTTCCGATATTATTATCTCTAACAATTTTTCCCATTTATAATTTTGAATTTATATGTCATCCCTTTTTATTTCCAACCCCTTTTAAAAAAAAATTCGTTAATAAGGAGTATGAAACTTAGTGAAAATTGATACTTAACCTTTTTTTCTTCACATTGTTATTTCCATAAAAAGGGTTGGTAAAATAACAAGAAAAACGAACTAAATTAAGCATTCACGAGTAATTTATCGAAATTTTTTGTATTTTTTTGGGTTAATTGTCGCCTGAGATCATTTATTTACCAAATTGTCGCTTAAGGTTTGTTTTTTTACCAAATTGTCGCTAAGGGTCTTTTTTATTTACCAATCTGGTCAATTGACCCATATCTAGACCAATGTGACTTGTATTTGACGATGGCAAGATCAAACCGCAGTATTCCCTATCGCAGTCTGATTGAGTGCAGGGTCATATCCAAGTCCCAGTACGAGGCACACCCCATTGATATCTGTTATAAACGAATGTTGTTAATATCATGCCACTTTTGTGAAAAGTAATAATAAAATATTGGGACTGTGTTCTGGACTCCGTTTTCTAATTTTTAATAATAAATGCTACAACGGTACCAAACTAAATTGGAAGTTGACGCCGTCTTCTAATTTTCTGAAATTGTGGTAGGAGGAGAGAGAGTTCGGGAAACCATAAACAAATTAACCGAGAGGAACCTAACATAAAGATGATCGGTGAAGAAGTCGGAGTTGCGTAATCCGGCACAGTCGTCACCTTGCAACCTTTTGAAATAATCAGAAGACCTCTCAATCGGGATTGTGTACAGTAACTGCCGTGGATCTACAATTTCAATTACCTTTGTCAAATCATGACCATGGCCTACATTTAACTTCCTCTTCATACCTCTGCTTCCCTCCACAGGTTCATCCTGCAAACACAAATCAAAGCACCAAAACTTAACTAGCCAAGACCAAAAAATTAACTAATTGATCGATGCATTCCATAACTCACATAATAATCAAGATAAGGAATGCCTGTCAATAAGATTGAAGCCACTACATACTTATTTAATTGCAATTTAAAGATGCGCCCACATAACAATCCAAAAGCAACAACAATTAACGAACATTTAATAGGATTATTACATTAATAAATTACCTTCCTGGGGGGATTCATGACCCTTGCTGCGATGCTGAAAGGGGTGAGCTGAATGAGAACCTTGCTCCAATTCTGGGAAAGGGTGGAGTCCAATTCGCTCGGAAAGGGTTGACCTCCGATTCAGGGAAAGGATGTAGCCGAATATG
This sequence comes from Chenopodium album, assembly GCF_948465745.1. Lineage (NCBI taxonomy): Eukaryota > Viridiplantae > Streptophyta > Magnoliopsida > Caryophyllales > Amaranthaceae > Chenopodium > Chenopodium album. Next base: position 35,734,446 of record NC_137858.1, read on the forward strand.
CACCTCGGTCCGATTCGGGGAAAGGGTGTAGCCAAATATGGGTTTTAGCAACGAATTCTGTTCGCCGATTCTCCTATTTTCTCCGGCTAGGGTTATGGTTGAAGTGTTAGGGGTCCAGCCCAAGTTATGGTAAAATGTTCATTATTTTGGTCTTCATAAATGGCCCAAATTTTATTACATTTTACTTGTTATTTTGAGTCCATCTTGGGGCTTATTTTTTGTGGCTTGTTTAGCAAGCTTGTCAAGGGGTAATTCTTGCTAAGAGTGGGCAGCAAGTGCAGTAAGAAGAGCAGAACAAAAACACACACAAAAGTGAGGGTTTTGAGTGAAGGTGGTCTTCGGATTTTCAGGGACAGCTTTCAGAGATTTGTCCGTCACCGGAAATTCTACCGTTGGATCGTCCCCAAATTTTGACATCTTACTCCTGACATTAAGGGCTTCATTTTGGACGGTTGGATCGTCGTTTTGAGGTCTGGTTTGGTCAGAATCTGCTTCGGACAGAACTGTTGTTTCTTGGGTGAATTCTACTCTTTTGCTCTCTATTTTCGATCTCTTGTTGTTTGTTGTTATTGGTGGGTTGTTAAACCTTTTGCAGACTGATTTGGGTTTACTTTACCCTCAATCATCAATAAGAGAAGCTAGGGTGGACTCCTTAAACGGTCCCGTGGTTTTTATCCTTCACATCGAAGGGGTTTTCCACGTATAATTCGTGTGTGTTGATTATTGTTGTTTCTTCCGATTATTGTTGGTATTGTTGTTCATTTGCTACTGTCCTATTGTTGTCTTGGTGTTTCTATATTGGTTGTGTGATAATTTTGGTTTCATTAGATTGAATTTGGGTTGATTGTCTTGGTTGTGTGACATAGTGGGTGTCGTAGTGACCCCTTCCGATCCCTACAACTTGGTATCAGAGCCGGAATTTTATTTGTCACAGTATGGAGTCGACTAGTGGTAGTTCGATGGTTAAATTGACATCAACTAATTATTCAATTTGGAGACCTATGATGGAAGATTTGTTATATTGTAAAGACTTGCATGAACCGATAGAAACAACCACAAAGACAAATGGTAGCATTGTTAAACCAACAAAACCTGAAAAGATGGATGATAAAGATTGGGCTAAGTTGAAAAGAAAGACTTTAGGGACTATTAGACAATGGATTGATATTAGCATATTCAACCATGTGTCACAGGAGTCCGACCCATATGATTTGTGGAAGAAACTTGAAGGTCTTTATGAAAGGAAGACCGCACATAACAAAGCTTCATTGATTAAGAAACTTGTTAATTTGAAATTGAAGGGTGGAAAGTCAGTTTCTGAACATCTTAATGACTTCCAGGATATTATTAACAAGTTGACTACTATGAAGATTGTTCTTGATGATGAATTGCAGGCTTTGTTCTTATTGAGTTCTTTGCCAGATAGTTGGGAAACTTTGGTTGTGACTATTAGTAACTCTGCTCCAAAAGGTGTGATATCATTGGATGTGATCAAGGAGAGCATGTTCAATGAAGAAATAAGAAGAAAGGAGATGGGAGTTGATAATTCACAAGCTCTTGTTGTTGAGAACAGAGGAAGAGGCAAGAGTAGGGGTCCCAAAGGCCGTGATAACTCAAGGAGTAGGTCCAAATCCAGTGATGGAAGAAATGTGACTACATGCAACTACTGCAAGAAGCCTGGTCATATCAAGAAGTATTGTTTCCGTTTGAAAAAGGAACAAAGAAAAAAGAATGATTCACAGAAAGAGGGAGATGATAAAAACACTGCAGCAACAGCTTCTAAGAGTGATGATGAGGTCACTTTGATTTGTGCAACTAGTGAGTGTCATCATGTTGATAGTTCAGACACAGAGTGGCTTGTAGATACAGGGGCTTCATACCATTGTGTTCCCAGGAGAGAGTACTTCATGAACTACAAGTCTGGTGACTTTGGTAGTGTGAAGATGGGAAATCAGAGCTCGGCAAGCATTGTTGGGTTAGGTGATATTCGTGTGAAGACAAGTGTTGGGTGTGTGCTTACATTGAGGAATGTGCGCCATATTCCAGATCTACGCCTTAATTTGTTGTCTGCTAATGTTCTTGATTTAGAGGGCTTCCGACATACTTTTGGTGATGGTAAGTGGAAGTTGTCTAAGGGTTCGATGACAGTTGCTCGAGGCGAGCTGTGTTGCTCTTTGTATAAGACATACTTGACTGTATGTTCTGGTGAGCTGAATGCAGTTGAAGAGAAGAATTCTCCAAATCTGTGGCATCGAAGATTGGGACATATGAGTGACAAGGGATTGAAACTTTTAGCAGGTAAAGCATTGATTCCTGTTGATAAAACTGTTTCTCTTGACCCTTGTGATCACTGTTTGGCAGGAAAGCAGCATAGAGCTTCCTTTTCTAGGAAGTCTACTAGAAAGCAAGCCAAGTTGGAGTTAGTACACTCCGATGTTTGTGGTCCCATTGAAGTTGAATCTCTTGGTGGCAATAGATATTTTGTCACTTTCATTGATGATGCTACTCGAAGAACTTGGGTATATATGTTGAAGACAAAAAGCCAAGTGTTCGAGGTCTTCCAGAAATTTCATGCCATGGTAGAAAGAGAGACAGAAAGAAAGCTGAAGCGTCTCCAAACTGATAATGGTGGTGAGTATACTTCGAAAGAGTTCAAGCATTATTGCTCACAGCATGGCATTAGACATGAGAAGACAGAGCCCGGTACACCACAACACAATGGAGTTGCAGAAAGGATGAACAGAACCATTGTGGAGAAAGTGAGATGTATGCTTAGAATGTCTGATCTTCCTAAGACATTCTGGGCTGAAGCAGTTCAGTGTGCCGTGTATTTGATCAACCGTTCTCCATCAGTTCCTCTTGGTCTTGACATTCCAGATAGAGCATGGAAAGGGTGTGATCCTTCATATTCACACTTGAGAATCTTTGGATGCAAGGCATACATGCATGTGCCGAAAGATCAGAGATCGAAGCTTGATTCCAAGACCAACCTATGTGTTTTTGTTGGCTATGGTGATGAAGAGTATGGTTTCAGACTATATGATCCTGAAAAGAAGAAGGTTGTGAGAAGCAGAGATGTAGTATTCTTTGAGCATGAGAAGGGTGCAGATCTTCTAAGTACGAGGTATACTTCTACTTTAGAATTGACTTTTGATACTACTTGTAGACACCCATTTGTGTCTCCCCAAAACCAAACCCAGTGATGAATATCTTTTACGTCGAACCATAATCGAATGAGGTAAAAGTGTGAAAAGTCAAGTGTTGCGGTTAGTTTTTATTAAAATCCTTCTTTCTGTTTTCGAAAACCATTTCTATTTTATGAAAACGTCCAATTCAGTTTATTTTGGTCCATGATAAGGGTCCAATAATGGTGTAGTTGGATGGGGCTTGAAAAGATCTTTCCAACGATATATTATAAGCCCAATTCCGATGAATAATGAGGAAGTTATGGCCAAAATACTAAACTGGGCCCAAACCGGATTTTACCTACGACCCAATGATCATGTGGAGGGTCCAAAGGTTTAATCCTATTCCTAAACTAATTAGGATTGATTAGAATCTTCTATCAGTTTCTAAAATATCTTAATTATCCTTTTTTGAAAAGATAAGATCATGGAATTTGATTTGAATATAAACTTTCCTTTTTTAAAACTTTCCTAATTCTATTCGGATTTAAAGATGTTCAAAGATAGTCAGATATTATTTTCGTGCCTCATATTTTTTATCCAAATTTTATATGGTTGGATAGATCTTGAAATTATCTTTCCAATGATATATTATAATAATAAATCCGAGCTATAACGAAAAAGATATGAAAGATATACGAAACTCTATCCAAAACTGACACCGTTCTACTATTTCGTCTATATCTTTTTATCTACAAAAGATTTTAATCTGATTCTAATTTCATTAGAAAGTAGACTTCAAGAGCTTTCCAACGACATATTATATGACTTATTTGGACTTCTGGATCAAAAGATATGATAAAAACAAAATTTGCAAAAACTGCTGTCTACGAGTTTTATTTCGATTTGAATTCGGATTTCTTTTCTTATTCTTCGACCTTCTCTTTTTTCTTATAAATAGAGGTCATATCTCCCTTTTTTCAATCATCAATTCTCATCAATTCTCTCAATCAATTACTATCATTTTCTTAATCAACCTTCATCATCAATCATCATCAATTCTCATTATTTTCTTTCTTTTCTCTCTTGAGCAATTTATGCTTTCTCTCTCTCTTTTTCTAAGCTAGTTTTCACATACAATATTCCGCATACATTAGACTTAGAGTCATCTAGCCAAGTTCGAAGTTGCCTTCGCCCTAGACGTGCAAGGTTCGATATTTCTGAGGGTTTGGTCCAAAACTAGTCTAAACTTTATTTATTTTGATTTCAATTTAGTTCTTTAATTATTCTTTATTATTTTCATTGAAGTTTACTAACTTGTGTGTTTTTGTTATTAGAAAGAGGTACGAGGCTTCTAAGTAAGTAGATTAGCTTACTTCCTATTTCTTTCACAATGTAGATTGCATGTTTATTAATGTTTAATTCCTAGTATCATGTTAGGATGCTTTTAATGCTTTCTAGTATCATGTTAGGATGTTATTTAATGATTTCTAGTATCATGTTAGCATGTTAGTACCATGTTAGGTTTAAAGCTTTGATCTTTATTGTTTAGTGACATGCTAGGATTTGTTATTATTCTTGTTAGTATCGTGCCTAGGATCTTGCTATTATTATTAAGCTTTATTATGCCTTATCATGCTATTATGATCGTTATTGTTTATTTCTTTATTATTATGTTGCTTGATATATTTCTATCGTTATTGCTTGATCACGCCTTTTATGCAGGGTTAAAGGGAATTTGTACTTGAAATCACGCTTAATAAGATAATTATTAATTTGGTTTAGGCTAATGTGATTTTAACTCAAGTGATCGCCAATAATAGTTTATTTGTGCATTAATATTTCAACCAACATAGATAAACAGGGTAGGTTTAACATGATGTTTGTATGTTATTCGAAAAGCGCGCATGAATACGAGCAGAACAAAGTAGAGGCCTATTTTTATAGGGCGGGTCCTTTCTTTTGTAGATTGGATTCGTACCCTCATCCCCGGAACCTGTTTGGTTCAAGACCTTATGGAGTAGTTGATGGTCCTTTTGGATTGTCTTTTGGGTTTACAAGTTCCTTAAAACTTGTTGGCGACTCTTTTTGCTCTTTGTCTTTCCCTTTGGAACGCCACCGTACTTTAGTGTATGATCACAGTGGGGTTCAAGTTTGGGGTTATCATAATGCTTGAAATATTCCCTACAGTTTTTGGCGACTCCACTGGGGAGGATTTCTATTTATATTCCTGAAATTTATTTAATTTTGGCAATTATTTAGAATGAGCGGATGAGACTCGAAAAATTCTAAGTATTTCAGGTGCGTGATTTGATTAACATTATTGTCATATGCATTAAAAGGTCCTCATGGGAGTACCCCATGAGTCAATCCATAGGAATTTTACACGTAGGAAATTTGGGAAATATCTTTCATGACTAGAATCGAAAAGATGATGCGAAATCTGGAAAATTCGAAGAACACAGAAACTTGCCAAGGCATGTAGGAACTAGCGTCTAGAAAACAGGGCTTGTTGCCCGTAAAAAGTTTCTGTCGCCTGGCGACAGAAGCTTTTTTGCGGCGACAGTCCCTGTTGTCTGGCGCCAAGTTCTTCCAATACCGAGCCAGGGGTCTGTCTTCTTGCTTTGACCATTTCTAGTGTTGTTGGCTCGATTTTGCTTATTGATTGAGTCATTTTCTCACTTTTCTGAACCCATATGTGTTCTACATATGGATATAACCCTCTGGGGGTTCCTGCTTCGCCTGCCCAATGGAATATTCCACTATCATGTGCAAAGTTCAGATTTGGGTACGTGTAAGTTTTGTGAATCCACCAAACTGTGGCGTCGAGTTCGATTTCATCACGAACTCGCGGAATCCTGTCCATTCGCTCCAACCCTCCCGGTAGGCTTGTGTGCAATGCATATGGATTCTTAACCATGGACCTTTTTGACTTAACCCATATCCTCGAACTTTAGAGAACTAGAGCCATGGTTAGGTTGCAAACTCATCATGTTGTGACTATGTGAACTACTTGTGCCTTTGTTTGTATATATTATATGTGTGTTAACCGTTTGTTTGACTTGTGTTAAAGACTAATAAATTGACTAATGACTAAAAGGACTTTGTCTAATCAATCAATTAATTAATTTTGAATTAATTAAAGGCTAATAATCTAATCAATTCGACTTAGTACGACTTTAGGCATGTCCATTTAGAGTAAAATTACTGGAAACAGTCCAGATTAATGTTCCAGCAATGGCGCAGGAATTTGGACTGTGGCGCTGCAGTCTAGTGTCTGTCGCCTGGCGACAATTTTGTCGTCTGGCGACAGGCTCTAAACGGTGGCGACAGTTCTGTTGTTTTAGCGACAGTCCAGTTTTCTTACTTGAGTCACCACGGCGAGTCTAATTAACAGTCTACTAATCGGATTAATCAGTTTGTTAATATTTCAAACCATGTTCAAGTCTTTAATTGAGTTTAGGCATTTAAAAGTCCCATGGTCACACACTAGTAGTCAAAGCATGTCACTCACATACACATAAAGCACACACATAACATGTTTGTCACATTATAACCATGTCTAGAGAATCTTGAATGCGTGTTTTCCGTCATTTTTTTTGGGGGGGTAAGTCGGATATTAATCCTCCAATTTTTTAACTTCCCTTAAAATATATACAATATATACCCATTTTTATTTTTATTTTTTCTTTTAATCTTTTAAACATAAAGTCAAGTCAATTAGAGTCAAATATTAAAACAAATATGGTTTAAATTACAGCGCGTGGTCAAGAAAGGAAGGGCGTTTAATCAAAGACAACACTTTTGTTCAAGTTTTACTTTTCGACAAACCAATCGGTAGGAAAAGGAAAGCTAAGAAGGCAATGGCTAGTCAAGAAGAACTTAATGAAGTTAAAGGACAGGTAGCCAACTTGGCTGAGATGTTGCAAAACTTATCGCTGCAAATAAGTAACCCTGAAAAACAAAAACAAATGGACCTAATCCAGGAAAGCTTGGGCAAGTTGTCCAACGATTTCAGATTTCAAGAGATTAGCTCCCAAGGGGTCTCGGTGGATAAGGACCTTCTTCCACAAAAGTTCAATCCCAACGACATCCCTAAGTTCAAGGCTATGGATAACCCCTATTTTCATTTAAGAGCTTTTGAAACTGTAATGAGTATTAAGGGGATAGATAGAAAAGCATTTCATTCTGTATTTTCATTATCCTTAGAAGTTGTATGTCAACAGTGGTACTTTTCACTTGATAAAGAAAAGACCTCTAGTTGGGAATCTATTGTGAGCGCTTTCATTGAAAGGTATAAATGCAATATACAAGTTGAAACCGATCATAGAGAATTAGAAATGCTGAAACAAAAAGAAAACGAGGGTTTCACCTCCTTCTTCAATAAATGGAGGGAAACCACTGCAAAAATGGTTGAAGTGCCTAGTGAAAAGGAATCCATCAGGATGTTCATTAAGAACCTCCAAGAAAAATATTCCAAGCATCTCAAATACCAAAGCAACTTAAATACTTTCAAAGCAGTATATGATATTGGAATTAACATTGAGGATGACCTTGCTAAACAGAAAATTGCTAATAACAACTCAAGTAGTGGCTGGAAAAATAAGAAGAACGACAATCCTTCTTCATCCAAATCTACCCACTCAAATAATGTTAGCACTTTTCCTCTTAATGAAGTATTGGCAATGAAGAATAATCAAGGACAAAAGAAACCATTTAGGAAGAATTATACTCCTATTGGTATGAGTTATGACACCGCGTTTGATCGTTTACATGCAAAAGGTCTTATAACTCCCATTGGACCATTTGGAGACCCATCTGTCGAAAGGAGAACGGCTAGCTGGAACCCAAATGCACATTGCAAATATCACCAAGGTAGGGGTCATCCTACAGAAAATTGTTGGAGATTAAAGGAAGCCATTCAAGATTTGATTGATAGTAACAAGCTCCCATTACCTCCTGCAAGTAAGAAGCCAAGTATCAATACTGCACCCCTATCGGATTCTTTGGCTATTTCCGACGAAGAAAACCAAGAGGATCCATCTAGTCTCATAGAGCCTATCGAGACCATTGAAGAAGAAATCTTCGAAGATGCTCTCGAATTCTCCGGTCAGGAACCCGCAACTAAGCAAGAAGTATTGGCATTAACATTAATACTTTCGGAATTGAAAGAATTAATCTCACAAACCTTCGAGGCCATAAAAGAGAAAAATGAGTTGCTTAAAAATAAACCTCCACTTAAGCAAAAGAAACCATTTTCTTTCCAAGTAATTGACACTCCCAAAAAGAACAATAGGAAATATACTCCAATTGGGACGTCATACACAAACATATTCAAAATGCTCTTCGAGAATGGAAAAATCCAACCTCTCGAGCCAAGACCATTTGAATCGCTGAAAAGGACAGACAAATATTATTGTGCATATCATCAATCAGGAGGACATACAATAGAGCAATGTTTCAAGTTTAAGGACTTGGTTCAACGTTTGATTGATGAGAAAAAGTTAGTTCAACTTCCACAAGATGCCATGATTAATGGAGTATGGGACAGTGACGATGAGGATGTTTACCTTAAAGACATTGAAGAAACTCCTCTATCAACAATATACCCAGTAAGTGACATTTGGGATGAGGAGGATTCACCCATAGATGTCCTCACTAGATCCGGGAGAATACAACCTCCCATTTCAACACAACCCATACCTTCTATTCAGCAAATCCCCATGCCTATTATAGAAGACAACGATGTTGTCAAACAGCTAAAAAAGACTAAAGTAGAAATGAATGTATGGAAACTTTTAGCCACATCTCGAGAACATAGAGTTGCAGTCATGGATGCACTGGCTAAGGTAGGCATAGATTCGGACACCACTCCTGAGGGACTTGCAAACTTCCTCACGAGCGATCTCCCAAGTCCAATTAATTTGGTCACCTTTTCGGATAAAGATCTGCCACCGGAAGGTGACAAACATAATAAAGCTCTAAACCTCACAGTCATATGCAAAAGAATGAATGTCCCTATGACTCTTGTGGATAACGGTTCAACAATTAATGTATGTCCACTTAGAACCGCAAGAATGTTGGGAATAAGAGATGAGGATTTATCCCCGTCAACCCAAGGAATAAGAGCCTATGATAATTCACGTCGTCAAGCATTAGGGAGAATTACTATGAATGTAACGGCAGGCGCAATTGAACATGCTACTACATTTCAAGTAGTAGATATCAAGGCATCTTTCAATTTGCTATTAGGACGCCCTTGGCTTCATGATTTAAAGGCCGTCCCGTCGTCTCTCCATCAACAAGTAAAGGCTATAGTTGGAGGCATTCCAATAACCATTGATGCTTCATCTATGAGGATTAAAATAGTAGAAAATCCCCTAATTAATGTGGAACACGATGAAAACGACGAAGATTTGTGGGGCTTTAGCGAAGAGGTCTCCTTAATAGAGGAAGATGAAAGGACCCCTCTTCATTATGACCTCCACTCGAATATGATAACAAATGCTATCCTAAGAAAACAAGGACACTTTCCCGGAATGACTCTAGGAAAGAAGAAAGGAGTAGCTAAACACATGGGCTTACCTGGCCTCCCTAAATTGGATACTTTCGGACTTGGTTTTGAACCAACCCGCGAAGACCTTAAACGAGCCCAGGAAAAATCAAAAGCACGAAGAAATGCCCGCATACAAAAAAGGGAAATACCCATGGATCAATATCCTCTTACTTTAAATGGGCAATTTATAAGAGAAGGAGAGGATTACCCTTGTCATGAATTTCCTGAACCTTTTGTTGTGAATGGTATAAGGCATCCTGGATTCGAAATCTTTTTGGATTGTTGCTTCCTAGACGAGATCCCAGCTCCAACGTATAAAGAAAAGACACCCCCTTGTTTCGACTTCAATGTCATGGGACTCCTCTTTGGAAGGGAAAAGAACGAATCAAAATATGTGGAAGATGGTTCTTCACTCATCCAAGCAGTCCTCCAAAGCGAAAATTTTGATCCCTCCAAACTTATCACTCCAATAGAAGATCAAGAGCGTGGATGGCGCAAGACAGTGAAGATAGTTACTACAAATGGAAAGAAGATTTCAATAACTACAGGGCAAGGACCAATATTCGAAGAGCCGGCTGAGTCAGAATCTGAGTTAGAGTCTTCCCTCATCGAGTCTTCTAAGTCCTTAGTTGTAGCATCCTCACCTTCTTTTTCTACTCCTAGGATAGTTAGCAATCAAGTCCCGACGGACATTTCTTTATTTGATGTAATGATTTCCGAGTTTAATAATATGTCTTCTTCCCCTTATTCTTCTTGTTTTTCTTTATCTAAAGATGACGAGCATTGCTTAACTAATGATGAAAATGACAAAGAAATAATTAAAGCAATGGAAACACTTGAAAATAAGACACCAATAATTGAGGATACAAAAACGGTTGATATCTCAAAAGATCCAACCATTAAAAGAGAAGTTAAAATCGGACTAACACTAAATAAAGAAGAAAGAACCGATTTAATAAATCTACTTAAAGAATTTATCGATGTATTTGCTTGGTCATACGAAGATATGCCAGGCATTAATAGAGAAATAGCTCAACACACTATACCATTAATTCCAGGAATGAAACCTGTAAAACAAAAGTTACGTCGAATGAAACCCGACGTGGCCCTAAAAATAAAAGAAGAAGTACAAAAACAAATAACTGCAGGTTTTATCCGGGTATCCAAATACCCCGAATGGGTCGCCAACGTTGTCCCAGTTCCGAAAAAAGATGGTAGAGTTCGAATGTGTGTCGACTATCGAGATTTAAATAAGGCAAGTCCAAAAGACGACTTCCCTTTGCCACACATCGATATTTTGGTAGATAACACAGCAAACCATGCACTTCTCTCGTTTATGGATGGATACGCAGGATACAATCAAATCCTCATGGCCGAAGAAGATATGGAGAAAACAACATTTATAACACCTTGGGGTACTTATTGCTATACGGTAATGCCATTCGGGTTGAAAAACGCGGGTGCCACTTACCAACGAGCAGCAACTGCCCTACTCCATGATATGATGCATAAAGAAGTGGAAGTCTATGTGGATGACATGATTGTAAAATCAAAAGACCGCCAAGGACACCCAATAGCTTTAAAGAAATTCTTTGAAAGATTAAGAAAATACAACATGAGGTTAAACCCCTCTAAATATGCTTTTGGGGTTACCTCAGGGAAACTCTTGGGTTATGTCATAAGCTCTAGAGGAATAGAGATAGATCCCACCAAAATTAAAGCAATCATGTCCATGCCACCGCCCAAAACCGAAAAGCAAATTCGAGGATTTATTGGCCGGTTGCAATATATAAGTAGGTTCATATCCAAGTTAACCACGATATGCGAACCAATATTCAAAAAGCTTAAGAAAAATGTACCAATCATATGGGACGATGAGTGTCAAAAAGCCTTTGAGAAGATCAAAGCCTATCTCTCGAATCCTCCCGTATTAGCCCCAGCACTCCCCGGAATACCCTTAAGACTGTACTTAACTGTCACAAAGGAAACGATGGGAGCTATGCTCGCACAAGAGGTAGAAAGCAAAGAAAATGCTATTTACTACTTAAGTAAGAAAATGCTCGAGTATGAAACACGCTACACACCGTTGGAAAAGCTGTGCCTCGCGTTGGTGTGGGCCAAAACTAAATTGAGACATTACATGCTTGTGCATACTGTTTATGTAGTCTCACGAATGGATCCCCTAAAATACCTATTCGAAAGATCTACACTTAATGGACGAATCTCAAGATGGATAGTGAATTTGGCTCAATTCGACATAAGGTTTATGCCTCAAAAAGCAATTAAAGGATCAGTGGTCTCGGATTTTCTAGCGGATTTCCCAATAGAAGATTCAACACTCTTAGAAGAGAATGAATTTCCGGACGAAAATCTAATGATGACGGAGGATGATACATGGACTCTATATTTTGATGGAGCCTCAAACCAAAAAGGGTGTGGCGTAGGGGTCTTATTAGTATCACCTAAGGAAGAACATGTCCCTATATCCATCAAATTAGATTTCGACGTCACCAACAACGCAGCTGAATATGAAGCATGCGTGGTAGGCCTCGAAACCGCTTTAGCCCTAGGCGTAAATAAACTCCGGATATTTGGAGATTCATCCCTAATTATTAATCAAATCTCTAAAAGATGGAAGGTTAGGAGTGAAAGTTTAGCTCCTTACCAAACATATTTGGAAACTCTCACCGACCAATTGGAAAAGGTGGAATACACTTACCTACCTAGAGAGGAAAACCAATTCGCCGACGCCTTGGCAAGGCTAGCCTCAATGGTTAGAATACCTAAGGAAATTGAGCAAATGCCTTTAACCATAGAAAAAAGGCATAAACCAGCGTACATCCAAGCCATAGAGGATGACGAAGTAATTCAAGAAGAAGAACCAGAGGAGGAACCATGGTTCGAAGATATATTGAATTATGTCACCAAAGGAGAATATCCTCCTCATGCTGACAAAAGAGCGAAAAGAGCATTAAGACTCTTAGCTTCCCAGTTTGTACTCATAGGAAATGAACTACACAAAAGGGTACCTAAGGGACGAGCTCTATTATGTGTAGGCAAAAAAGATGCTCAAAGGGCTATGAGAGTAATCCATGAGGGTATATGCGGAACACATGTTAACGGCAAAATGCTAGTCCAAAAGATAATGCGAGAAGGATATTACTGGACTACCATGAACAAAGATTGTCATCAATATGTGAAAAGATGCCCAAAATGTCAAATTTACGCAAATTTGCAACATATCCCACCATCTCTTCTCTACACCTACACTTCACCATGGCCCTTCTCTACATGGGGAATAGACATAATTGGAAAGATTACACCTCCCGGAACAGGAGGTCATGAATACATCTTGGTTGCAATAGATTACTTCACAAAGTGGGTGGAAGCACAATCGTATGCTAAACTCACCGCCAAACATGTAGCACTCTTTATCGAAAGAAACATAATTTGTCGATACGGAGTCCCACATGAAATGATAAGTGACAATGGAACTCACTTTCAAGCACAATGTGAAGAATTGCTACAAAAGTATGGTATTCAACATCACCATTCTTCCCCGTATAGACCTCAAGCAAATGGAGCAGTCGAGGCCGCTAATAAGAATTTGAAAACAATCATTGAGAAAATGACCGAAAATTATAAAGATTGGCCTGACAAACTTCACTTCGCACTGTGGGGTTATCGCACGTCAATCCGAACATCAACAGGAAATACGCCATTCAATTTAGTATATGGGATGGATGTCGTACAACCTGTAGAGTTAGAAATACCTTCTTTACGCATTGCGTTAGAAAGTAAACTCGATGAAGTTGAGTGGACTAGAGCACGATATGAAGAGCTAATCCTACTCGATGAAAAACGACTAGAAGCTCTACATCATACCCAATGTTATCAAACCCGCATGGCTAAACATTTCAACAAGAAGGTCAAGACTAGAAATATCAAGGTTGGGGACTTGGTATTAAAAGCATTAAGGAAAAATGTTTTAGATCCAAGAGGCAAATTCCGGCCCAATTGGTCTAGACCATATATTGTCAAAACAATCCTGTCAGGAGGCGCGGCTATATTAACTGATATGGATGGCAATGAATTTTCAAACATGGCAAACCTTGACCAACTTAAGAAATACTACCCATAAATACTTGAGTGAAACACTCAAGAGAGCTACGTTTGGCCTGATTCCTTAAATAAAGGATACGTAGGCAACCCGTACAGGGTGCGGCCACTTTAATCCTTTCAAATTCTGTATCCCCGAAGCAAAAAATAAATGTCCGCAAAATTTCAAGACTGGCGCCAGGAAACAGACTCTGTCGCCAGACGACAATTTTGTCGCCAGGCGACAGAGCCAAATCGTCAGCGACAGTGCATAAGATAGCAGCACCAGTCTTCTGCAAGTGTCTAGACAAGTTTCATGTATTCTGGAAATTTGTTCGACTCTCGTACTCGAATTAATTCTCCGAAAGATAAATGTTGCAATTGTTTTCATTGCTCTAATTGAAAGTTAATTAAAATAAAAGCTGAAATTTTATTGATTAATAAAGAAAGTACATTATTGATAAAATAAAAGCTGAAAAATTAACTAAAACAAATTAACTTTGTCTAATAAATCAAAAGAAAAGCGATGCTCTAATCTTTTTTCTCCTTCTTCATTCTTTTCCAATTTGTGTCTTCATTCTCTTCCTCTTGATCCATAACCTTCGCTAGGAGACAACCGTTAGAAGATCTACACTCTATTTTAGTATGGATAGTTTCCCCTTCCGCCAGGACTCCATGTTTCTTCTCTATCCAAGCTTCCTTCTTAGTAGAGTCGACTTTCCTTTTCCCTTGATTCTTCTTAGCACTCTTCTTTCTAGGCATAATAGGAGTCTTAAATTCAATTCTTTCCCCTAGGCGCTCTTTAGCAGGGACCTTCTTGTCACCTAGACGATCCTTCACATTGGTCTTTTCAATCGTAGCTTGAGGTTTTTGGAATCTTCCATCAAGCCACTGCTTCACTTTATTTGATAAGCAAGGTGGTTCCTTATGGGTAATCACCTCCCATAAGTGCCTACCACTCCAGTATCCATCAAAGCGCTCAATCTCTTGTGACACAGGAAATTCATAAGGACGACGAAGATCTCCTATAGGGATGGTTTGTGCGAGACCATATTGTCTCATGACTCTACAAGGAAAGTAAAAGGTTAGTCTTGACAAGCTCGGGAGACGACAATATCCTTGGTTACTACAACCAATCATCGCCTCAATCTTCCACCAAGGAAAAACCCAGTTTATGGTAAAGTCACCGGCAGCGAACACCTTGCTCCACTCACGGCGACCGATTTTCAAAAATCGCTTCTTTCGGCGGACTATGCAATTGGGAACATATGTATGAATATCATCAGGAGGATTAATAAGCTTCAGTCTCTCCATGAGCCATATCTGCAAAATATGTATTTGAATTAATATTACAGTGTAAAACTAATATGCTTTAGTTCTTGATAATTAATAATAACATTATTTTATACCTGTAATAAAATTGGAGAACCTCTAAAAGGTGCTCTTGAATTCTTTCTTAGTGCATCTAACCATAGCATAGTCTCTCCAACAATTAATGGCTTTGGATTTCTCCCAGATTCAACTTGTTCTATGACAGATATTATTATTGATTGCCCTTCATCATCTTTACCACTCACTAAGAGCAATTGGTTAAATAAACAATAAAGGAAAGCCCTTCTTTTATAGACACGGAAATCGGGATTGGGATTATCATAAAAATAATGTGCAAATTCTGTCAAATTAACTATGTTACCATGCACTATGTGTTTTAAGGCCGTCCCCCTCAAATCAAAGAAGTGTTCGAAATCCTTATAGTAATATTCATTGATTCTAGGCATTACCGCAAGGTCTGTGGAATAATAACCTATGATGGCTCCAAATTCTTCCGGTAAAGGACATATTTCATCATGGAAAAATCTAAAACAATGAGTATCAATATTCCAATAGTCTATGGAAGAATAAATGAAATCAATATCAAGACTCATCCCCTTGACTCCAAACATACCCCCCATATGAGAAAGATCTAATGCTTTTTTATCTTTAGCAGTTAAGTGACGACACCATTCATCCATGTACCCACAAAAGGTTCTTTTAGCTAAAGGCATGATTACTAGTTAATTAACTACTTGATAAGCTGGTTGAATTATGCAGTAAACGGATGATTCGGGGGCTATTTATAACTTTTTTTGCACGACAGGCTTCAATTCCTGTAGGAAACAGGAAAGCGCGTCTGTCGCCAGGCGACAAAATTGTCGTGTGGCGACAGAGGCTGTCGCGTGGCGACAGGATGGTTTACGCGGCGCCAATTCTTTCCTTAGTAGCGTCACCTATTGCGCGTAGGAAACCGTATTTTTACGTATTTGATTTCGACTTTGACTTGACTTACTGTTCTATTCCTCTTCTCATACCCTCAATATTATGATTTTTATCATATTATTATTATTATTATTATTATTATTATTATTATTATTATTATTATTATTATTATTATTATTATTATTATTATTATTATTATTATTATTATTATTATTATAGTAAAGCTTAATTAATTTTAAGCTTGCCCTCATTTTCTTTTTTCTTTTTTTTTGGGGAGAGAGTCGGTACCCTCCATTAATATTAAAAATGACGGAAAAATTTTGCGCAAAAATTACACTTTCTCACACACTTACAATGCATGCATTATAAAGTAACAAACTAAGTAAATAAAATGTTCAATAAATAATAAAGTGCATATATACAAGTGTCTGGTACATGAGTCACATAAATACAATAGGCAAAGTCCTACAAAAGTCAAATATAAAACAAACACAGGTACAACTATGGCGCTGGAGGTCGCAAGTCGCGAGGGATGCCAAATGTATCGAAAAATGCCCTACTCCGCGGAGTATGTCCATCATCGTCCCCTGGACCACCAGACGGCACAAACTGCAGCTCAGGACCAGGCCACCTAACCTCACCCTGAAACCCGACGGAAAGAGGCTGGGGCTGCAAAGGCTGCAGCGACGACGAGCCAAACTCGTATGTCCCACCACCCATCCCACCTCGAACGGCCGGCCCAGTCGGAACGTCCTCAGGCGATGACGCCGAATCCTCTACAGCGGCGGCCTCAGAACGACCACCTCGGCCACTAGAAGTAGTCCGGCGACGCCTCGAGTCGGACCTAGTAGTCTCCCTCCTAGGCTCGGGCCTCGATCGAGTGCGTGGAGAAGGAATAGGCTGCCCCTGCAAAAGTAAATCAAAGTTAGCAAATGCAACGAAAATAAAGCCAAAAACAGTAAAAATAAAAATAATACCTCCTCAGCGTCGTTGCTACGACAGGTAGCACGGTTCCGCAACCTCACAAGCTGGCTGCGAAAAGCGTCAATGCACCTGGCCATAGCCGTCACCACCTCACGAGAGAACTGTCAAAATAACCAAAGTCAATGACAATTATAAAGCCAACATAAGGATAGTATAAAATAGCCAAACTACTTACTCGAGTCTGGTGACGAGGAATAGACCGCTCCACAAACTGCTCTCCCTCTGGAGCAGGCGGAATAAGCTCCTCGATCGGTCCATACGTACCCTGGTAGCGTATAGACATCCTCGGAGGGATGAACTCCCTAGGACCAGCCTGCTAAAAGTAAAAGTTAGAAAGATACTTGGGGGCTACCTAAGAAAGATAAACTGAACGAATAGAAGCATACCGCTGCCTCCTCTGAAGGGACAGGAGCCGGCGCTAGCAACGGTAGCAGGTCCTCCTCATAGCTCTGCTCAAGGAGAATGTAGGACCTCCAGGGAGTACCCCGTGAAGGCCCACCAGCACGATCCCGCTGCAAGGCATCGTGGAACATATGCCGAGGTGGAGGAGCGGGAACAACAAAGGAATCTGAGGAGTGCTGGATGGCCACCCTCTCCCCTAGGTAGACCACCGCGTCATACGTCCCCAGAAAGTAGCGACGCTCAGCTGTATACTGCGCCACCAGCGCAGAGATGGGGAAACCAGCCCAAGGTCGATATACTGGGCTAGGCTCCTGAAACATCACTAAGTAAGATACTAATGCTAAAGGTGATAAAAGAGAAAGTAAGAATTAAAGAAAAACCCACCGTGAGGATCATCTCTCGAAGGCGTAGCACCTCCGGCGGACCTCTGCGGCCTCCCCAACTAGCAGCAATGGGGAGCACGCGAGGAGAAGGCCTTGCAGGCGCAAGAGCGGGGAAGTACTCGTAGAACCAAATCTATACAAAAAGCGAAAATCAGTAAAAATTGTGTTCCTAAAATCTACAGTTAAAATCTGAATAAGGAAAAAGAGATATACCTCTACGACCCTCCAGAAACTGGAAAGGGCAACCTCCCCAGACAGGGCCTTGTGACGACAGGAGCGCCGTAAGCCCAGTAGAAAATCAGCATAGGCCATGCTGGCCCAGTCATATGTCCCGACCAACTGGAGATCGCGAACAGCAGACAGGTAGTATAGTAGTACTCTACTACCTCGATCAGGGAAAAACGTCCCTGATAGCAGAATCAGCACAAAGATGCGCACCCGCTGCTCTCGGGTAGTCGCATCATCCTCGAAAGCTGCAGCCAACGTACAGCGACGGATGCATCGGGAACTCAGCTGTCCCGACTGAGCCTCAGCCTGGGCCCGAATAACGATCGGCCCCAATAACTCCAAAACCTCTGGCGAGTAAACAGTAACGCAAGCATCGAAGGGTAGCGGAGTAGACTGAAACTCTAGCCCTGTAATGAGACTAAAGTCAGCTGGAGTGATTGTCATCTCACCCCAGGGAAAGTGAAAAGTGTTGGTGGTGTCCCAAAAGAACTCCACCAAAGCCCGAACGACGAGGTTACCCCCGTCGTATGAAAACATGGCCCGAGTAGCCTGCAGCAGGGGAGTCAACCCACATGACTCCCAAAGACGACGAAGCCCCTCATCGCGACTGATGAAGTTGTCGTACAGAGAGATGATGGTGGAATTACCCGAGCCATGGCTACGGGTCCTCCCACTCGCTAGACCTCGTCGGATCCTCTCCGACAGATGATGAACCGGCGCGTGAAATAGAGTGCGCTCGTCCCAATCAGGCATGACGCCCAGCCCGGAAGTAGAAGGTACGTCCTCACCCTCACTGGTGGGCTCGTCCTCTTGACGTGTGTCCCTCGACCGAGAACTGGAACCACGTCGTCTAGCCATGCTAAAGTATGTAAAAGTAATTAAACTTAAGTTTCTACAGTATCTAAAGTTCGCCTAAGCCGCATGATACTATGTTCAAAAAAAAAAACAGAGTACGTAGTACTAAAACAGAGCAAAAATCTCAAACAAGCATGGAAGTGTTCTTTGAGCAAATAAACAATTTCTTGCAAACATATGATGAATATTTATGACAAATTGTACAAGTAAAGCAGTCAAAATGCAAAGAACGACCCACATTGTTCTTCACGACCTTAAGAGGTCCAACAATGGTGAAATGCTCGTTTCTTCACCAAATTGAATCAAACAAGTCTCAAAATACTCCCAAAGTAATATACAAGCATAATTAAACAAATTCAAGGCATAAGATTCAACGAACAAAGCAAATTAAGCAAAATAAGTCTCGAATTTTCGGAAAAAACGCAAACAAGAACGTATAATTCATCAAAAACCGAGTAGAGTTTGAGCAAAACTTAAATAGATCCGGAAATTAGATGAGAAAAGCTTCAATTTGCAACAAGTTTGAGCGAATTTGGTTAAGAAATGAGCAAGAACGAATTTTTTGAAGTTTTTTGCGAAAAAACTGAAGCAGAGCAGCGAAATGAGGAAGAAGAAGAAGACGGGTTTAAAACCCCGATTCTGTCGCCAAACGACAGAATTGTCGCGAGGCGACAGACTCTGTCGCGCGGCGACAGAACCCAAACCTCGCGACAGACACTTCTGGTTAGCGCTGGAGCGGCGACAGAGTGCTGGGCTCTTCCTTATGGTTTTATGGGTCCATTTTAGTAATTTGGGTTCCTTGATACGCCAGTTAGCCCTTTAATTAATTGACATGATTTAGTCAGCTTGATCAAAATCCACTGAGTGATCGACTTGATGAAAGATCGTCTCACTTTAGCTTAAAGCGCCTAAGTATTGGCTCATAATAAGGCATCAAAATAATGGTTCAAGGCACCGAAATAATGGTTCAAGGCACCGAAATAACGGTTCAAGGCACCGAAATATTGGTTCAATAAATGCACCAAAGTAGTGGTACACAAAGGCAAAAGCACCAAAGTACCGGCACAAATATAAAAACAATGATAAATAATGATATTAAGGGTCAATAGGTAAAGTGATTCTTTGGCAATGTCTCAACATAAAGGGAAATTGTTTAGCGGCGAAGTACGGTCGTGACGAGGTAGTGTCACAAATGGTGGAGATGGCGAAGCAAGGCCACCTTCGGCGGTCCCTCAAGGTAAAGAAGAGATTGTCTATAGCGGCGACATACTGCTGTGGCGACGTATGGCCACACCCAGGAGATGACGACATACAGTTATTTTCGATGATGTTCCCGAAATACTGTGGAGGATTGTCACCAAGAATATTGAAGGCGACGACATATGGTTATCTTCAACGATGGCGTTCACGAGGCACTGTGGGGGTTGTCACAAACAACAAATACAGCAAAATGGTTACTTTTCAGAGACGTGTGCTCAACGGTGCAAGATACGCGTTTCTTAACTCTTTTATCTGTTTAACTAATGATTAGTTTGCAGGTATCGGCGTTATAAGAATGATTTGGAATTGCAGAACATTTTGAATCATTCTCCGTCCCTATCGATACTTTGACTCTCGTTTTTCGAAACCTAAGTTTCTTCAAACTCAGTCAAAGTGGGGGCTTCTGTAGACACCCATTTGTGTCTCCCCAAAACCAAACCCAGTGATGAATGCCTTGCGCGTTGTGTTATTATCGAATAAGGTGAAAGTGATTCGAAAGTCAAATGTTGCGGTTTAGTTTTAATTAATTTATTTTCTCTCTGTTTTTGAAAATGACTTTATTTATTTGAAAATGTCCATTTCAGTTTATTTTGGTCCATGATAAGGGTCCAATAATGGTGTAGATGGATGGGGCTCGAAGAGACCTTTCCAACGATATATTATAAGCCCGATTCCGATAAATATTGAGGAAGTTATGGCCAAAATACTAAACTGGGCCCGGTTATTTATTTTAATACGGCCCAATGATCTAGAGGAGGGCCCAATATTAATTATTATTCCTAAAATTATTAGGATTAATTATAGTTTTCTAGAAGTTTCTAGAAAGTTCCTTTTAATTCTAATATTGATAGGTTTAATAATTAATTATCTTTTAATGATTTTTATTTGGAATAAAATATTGTTTTGTTATCTTAAAAATACGTATTTTATCTTCTGTACGGATTCCGTAGATCAAGTTGATTAAAGATCGGATTCCGCGTGAAGAAAAACGCGCTAATACAGGCTATCGCCAAACGACAAGTCTGTTGCCACGCGATAGACTCTGTCGCCGCGCGACAGACCCTGTCGCCGCGCGACAGACCCTGTCGCCGCGCGACAGACCCTGTCGCCTCGCGACAGACATTGTCGCGTCGCGACAGAGTTAATTCCTAGCGACAGCGTGGAGTTTTATTCCTTATCAAATTCTGTGATTTTCCGGATTATTTTCATTATAAATAGCGTCCGAACTCCTGTTTTCAGAATCATCAATCATCATCAATTCTCATTCTTTTCTCTCTTTTCTCTCTTGAGCAATTTATGCTTTCTCTCTCTCTTTTTCTAAGCTAGTTTTTAAAAACAATATTCCGCATACATTAGACTTAGAGTCATCTAGCCAAGTTCGAAGTTGCCTTCGCCCTAGACGTGCAAGGTTCGATATTTCTGAGGGTTTGGTCCAAAACTAGTCTAAACTTTATTTAATTTGATTTTAATTTAATTATTTAATTGTTCTTTATTATTTTCATTGAAGTTTACTAACTTGTGTATTTTGTTATTAGAAAGAGGTACGAGGCTTCAAAGTAAGTAGATTAGCTTACTCCCTATTTTATTAACAATGTAGAAAGCATGTTTATGATTGTTTTATGATTCCTAGTATCATGTTAGGATGTGTTCAATTCTTAGTATCATGTTAAGATGTTATTTTATGCTTTCTAGTATCATGTTTAGGGTGCCTCTTATCTTTTCTAATATCATGTTATCATGTTAATACCATGTTAGGTTTAAAGCTTTGATCTTTATTGTTTAGTGACATGCTAGGATTTGTTATTAATCTTGTTAGTATCATGCCTAGGATCTTGCTATCATTATTAAGCTTTATTATGCCTTATCATGATATTATCATGATTATTATTATACATTGTTTATTCTTATGTTGCTTGATATTTTATCATTGTTATTGCTTGATCACGCCTTTTATGCAGGTTTAAAGGGAATTTGTACTTGAAATCACGCTTAATAAGATAATTATTAATTTGGTTTAGGCTAATGTGATTTTAACTCAAGTGATCGCCAATAATAGTTTTATTTGTGCATTAATTTCAACCAACATAGATAAACAGGGTAGGTTTAATATAATGTTTGTATGTTATTCGAAAAGCGCGCATGAATACGAGCAGAACAAAGTAGAGGCCTATTTTTATAGGGCGGGTCCTTTCTTTTGTAGATTGGATTCGTACCCTCATCCCCGGACCCTATTTGGTTCAAGACCTTATGGAGTAAATGATGGTCCTTTTGGATTGTCTTTTGGGTACAAGTTCCTTAAAACTTGTTGGCGACTCTTTTTGCTCTTTGTCTTTCCCTTTGGAACGCCACCGTACTTTAGTGTATGATCACAGTGGGGTTCAAGTTTGGGGTTATCATAATTCTTGAAATATTCCCTACACCGACCAATTGGAAAAGGTGGAATACACTTACCTACCTTGAGAGGAAAATCAATTCGCCGACGCCTTGGCAAGGCTAGCCTCAATGGTTAGAATACCTAAGGAAATTGAGCAAATGCCTTTAACCATAGAAAAAAGGCATAAACCAGCATACATCCAAGACATAGAGGATGACGAAGTAATTCAAGAAGAAGAACCAGAGGAGGAACCATGGTTCATAGATATATTGAATTATGTCACCAAAGGAGAATATCCTCCTCATGCTGACAAAAGAGCAAAAAGAGCATTAAGACTCTTAGCTTCCCAGTTTGTACTCATCGGAAATGAACTACACAAAAGGGTACCTAAGGGACGAGCTCTATTATGTGTAGGCAAAAAAGATGCTCAAAGGGCTATGAGAGTAATCCATGAGGGTATATGCGGAACACATGTTAACGGCAAAATGCTAGTCCAAAAGATAATGCGAGAAGGATATTACTGGACTACCATGAACAAGGATTGTCATCAATATGTAAAAACATGCCCAAAATGTCAAATTTACGCAAATTTGCAACATATCCCACCATCTCTTCTCTACACCTACACTTCACCATGGCCCTTCTTTACATGGGGAATAGACATAATTGGAAAGATTACACCTCCCGGAACAGGAGGTCATGAATACATCTTGGTTGCAATAGATTACTTCACAAAGTGGGTGGAAGCACAATCGTATGCTAAACTCACCGCCAAACATGTAGCACTCTTTATCGAAAGAAACATAATTTGTCGATACGGAGTCCCACATGAAATGATAAGTGACAATGGAACTCACTTTCAAGCAGAATGTGAAGAATTGCTGCAAAAGTATGGTATTCAACATCACCATTCTTCCCCGTATAGACCTCAAGCAAATGGAGCAGTTGAGGCCGCTAATAAGAATTTGAAAACAATCATTGAGAAAATGACAGAAAATTATAAAGATTGGCCTGATAAACTTCACTTCGCACTGTGGGGTTATCGCACGTCAATCCGAACATCAACAGGAAATACGCCATTCAATTTAGTATATGGGATGGATGCCGTACAACCTGTAGAGTTAGAAATACCTTCTTTACGCATTGCGTTAGAAAGTAAACTCGATGAAGTTGAGTGGGCTAGAGCACGATATGAAGAGCTAATCCTACTCGATGAAAAACGACTAGAAGCTCTACATTATACCCAATGTTATCAAACCCGCATGGCTAGACATTTCAACAAGAAGGTCAAGACTAGAAATATCAAGGTTGGGGACTTGGTATTAAAAGCATTAAGGAAAAATGTTTTAGATCCAAGAGGCAAATTCCGGCCCAATTGGTCTGGACCATATATTGTCAAAACAATCCTGTCAGGAGGCGCGGCTAAATTAACTGATATGGATGGCAATGAATTTTCAAACATGACAAACCTTGACCAACTTAAGAAATACTACCCATAAATACTTGAGTGAAACACTCAAGAGAGCTACGTTTGGCCTGATTCCTTAAATAAAGGATACGTAGGCAACCCGTACAGGGTGCGGCCACTTTAATTCTTTCAAATTCTGTATCCCCGAAGCAAAAAATAAATGTCCGCAAAATTTCAAGACTGGCGCCAGGAAACAGACTCTGTCGCCAGACGACAATTTTGTCGCCAGGCGACAGAGCCAAATCGTCAGCGACAGTGCATCAGATAGCAGCGCCAGTCTTCTGCAAGTGTCTAGACAAGTTTCACGTATTCTGGAAATTTTTTCGACTCTCGTACTCGAATTAATTCTCCGAAAGATAAATGTTGCAATTGTTTTCATTGCTCTAATTGAAAGTTAATTAAAATAAAAGCTGAAATTTTATTGATTAATAAAGAAAGCACATTATTGATAAAATAAAAGCTGAAAAATTAACTAAAACAAATTAACTTTGTCTAATAAATCAAAAGAAAAGCGATGCTCTAATCTTTTTTCTCCTTCTTCATTCTTTTCCAATTTGTGTCTTCATTCTCTTCTTCTTGATCCATAACCTTCGCTAGGAGACAACCGTTAGAAGATCTACACTCTATTTTAGTATGGATAGTTTCTCCTTCCGCCAAGCCACTGCTTCACTTTATTTGATAAGCAAGGTGGTTCCTTATGGGTAATCACCTCCCATAAGTGCCTACCACTCCAGTATCCATCAAAGCGCTCAATCTCTTGTGACACAGGAAATTCATAAGGACGGCGAAGATCTCCTATAGGGATGGTTTGTGCGAGACCATATTGTCTCATGACTCTACAAGGAAAGTAAAAGGTTAGTCTTGACAAGCTCGGGAGACGACAATATCCTTGGTTACTACAACCAATCATCGCCTCAATCTTCCACCAAGGAACAACCCAGTTTATGGTAAAGTCACCGGCAGCAAACACCTTGCTCCACTCACGGCGACCAATTTTCAAAAATCGCTTCTTTGGGCGGACTATGCAATTGGGAACATATGTATGAATATCATCGGGAGGATTAATAAGCTTCAGTCTCTCCATGAGCCATATCTGCAAAATATGTATTTGAATTAATATTACAGTGTAAAACTAATATGCTTTAGTTCTTGATAATTAATAATAACATTATTTTATACCTGTAATAAAATTGGAGAACCTCTAAAAGGTGCTCTTGAATTCTTTCTTAGTGCATCTAACCATAGCATAGTCTCTCCAACAATTAATGGCATTGGATTTCTCCCAGATTCAACTTGTTCTATGACAGATATAATTACTGATTGCCCTTCATCATCTTTACCACTCACTAAGAGCAATTGGTTAAACAAACAATAAAGGAAAGCCCTTCTTTTATAGACACGGAAATCGGGATTGGGATTATCATAAAAATAATGTGCAAATTCTGTCAAATTAACTATGTTACCATGCACTATGTGTTTTAAGGCCGTCCCCCTCAAATCAAAGAAGTGTTCGAAATCCTTATAGTAATATTCATTAATTCTAGGCATTACCGCAAGGTCTGTGGAATAATAACCTATGATGGCCCCAAATTCTTCCGGTAAAGGACATATTTCATCATGGAAAAATCTAAAACAATGAGTATCAACATTCCAATAGTCTATGGCAGAATAAATAAAATCAATATCAAGACTCATCCCCTTGACTCCAAACATACCCCCCATATGAGAAAGATCTAATGCTTTTTTATCTTTAGCAGTTAAGTGACGACACCATTCATCCATGTACCCACAAAAGGTTCTCTTAGCTAAAGGCATGATTACTAGTTAATTAACTATTTGATAAGCTGGTTGAATTATGCAGTAAACGGATGATTCGGGGGCTATTTATAACTTTTTTTGCACGACAGACTTCAATTCCTGTAGGAAACAGGAAAGCGCGTCTGTCGCCAGGCGACAAAATTGTCGCGTGGCGACAGACCCTGTCGCGTGGCGACAGGATGGTTTACGCGGCGCCAGTTCTTTCCTTAGTCGCGTCACCTATCGCGCGTAGGAAACCGTGTTTTTACGTATTTGATTTCGACTTTGACTTGACTTACTGTTCTATTCCCCTTCTCATACCCTCAATATTATGATTTTTATCATCTTTTATTATTATTATTAGTATTATTATTATTATTAGTATTATTATTATTATTATTATTATTATTATTATTATTATTATTATTATTATTATTATTATATTAAAGCTTAATTAATTTTAAGCTTGCCCTCATTTTCTTTTTTCTTTTTTTTGGGGGAGAGAGTCGGTACCCTCCATTAATATTAAAATGACGGAAAATTTTTGCGCAAAAAATACACTTTCTCACACACTTACAATGCATGCATTATAAAGTAACAAACTAAGTAAATAAAATGTTCAATAAATAATAAAGTGCATATATGCAAGTGTCTGGTACATGAGTCACATAAATACAAAAGTCAAACATAAAACAAACACAGGTACAACTATGGCGCTGGAGGTCGCAAGTCGCGAGGAATGCCAAATGTATCGAAAAATGCCCTACTCCGCGGAGTATGTCCATCATCGTCCCCTGGACCACCAGACGACGCAAACTGCAGCTCAGGACCAGGCCACCTAACCTCACCCTGAAACACGACGGAAAGAGGCTGGGGCTGCAAAGGCTGCTGCGACGACGAGCCAAACTCGTATGTCCCACCACCTATCCCACCTCGAACGGTCGGCCCGGTCGCAATGTCCTCAGGCGATGACGCCGAATCCTCTACAGCGGCGGCCTCAGAACGACCACCTCGGCCACTAGAAGTAGTCCGGCGACGCCTCGAGTCGGACCTAGTAGTCTCCCTCCTAGGCTCAGGCCTCGATCGAGTGCGTGGAGAAGGAATAGGCTGCCCCTGCAAAAGTAAATCAAAGTTAGCAAATGCAACGAAAATAAAGCCAAAAGCAGTAAAAGTA
Source organism: Chenopodium album (assembly GCF_948465745.1). Classification (NCBI taxonomy): domain Eukaryota; kingdom Viridiplantae; phylum Streptophyta; class Magnoliopsida; order Caryophyllales; family Amaranthaceae; genus Chenopodium; species Chenopodium album. Next base: position 35,761,406 of record NC_137858.1, read on the forward strand.
AAAGTAATACCTCCTCAGCATCGTTGCTACGACAGGTAGCACGGTTCCGCAACCTCACAAGCTGGCTGCGAAAAGCGTCAATGCACCTGGCCATAGTCGTCACCACCTCACGAGAGAACTGTCAAAATAACCAAAGTCAATAACAATTATAAAGCCAACATAAGGATGGTATAAAATAGCCAAACTACTTACTCGAGTCTGGTGACGAGGAATAGATCGCTCCACAAACTGCTCTCCCTCTGGAGCAGGCGGAATAAGCTCCTCGATCGGTCCATACGTACCCTGGTAGCGTATAGACATCCTCGGAGGGATGAACTCCCTAGGACCAGCCTGCTAAAAGTAAAAGTTAGAAAGATACTTGGGGGCTACCTAAGAAAGATAAACTGAACGAATAGAAGCATACCGCTGCCTCCTCTGAAGGGACAGGAGCCGGCGCTAGCAACGGTAGCAGGTCCTCCTCATAGCTCTGCTCAAGGAGAATGTAGGACCTCCAGGGAGTACCCCGTGAAGGCCCACCAGCACGATCCCGCTGCAAGGCATCATGGAACATATGCCGAGGGGGAGGAGCGGGAACGACGAAGGAATCTGAGGAGTGCTGGATGGCCACCCTCTCCCCTAGGTAGACCACCGCGTCATACGTCCCCAGAAAGTAGCGACGCTCAGCTGTATACTGCGCCGCCAGCGCAGAAATGGGGAAAGCAGCCCAAGGTCGATATACCGGGCTAGGCTCCTAAAACATCACTAAGTAAGATACTAATGCTAAAGGTGATAAAAGAGAAAGTAAGAATTAAAGAAAAACCCACCGTGAGGATCATCTCTCGAAGGCGTAGCACCTCCGGCGGACCTCTGCGGCCTCCCCAACTAGCAGCAATGGGGAGCACGCGAGGAGAAGGCCTTGCAGGCGCAAGAGAGGGGAAGTACTCGTAGAACCAAATCTATACAAAAAGCGAAAATCAGTAAAAATTGTGTTCCTAAAATCTAGAGTTAAAATCTGAATAAGGAAAAAGAGATATACCTCTACGACCCTCCAGAAACTGGAAAGGGCGATCTCCCCAGACAGGGCCTTGTGACGACAGGAGCGCCGTAAGCCCAGTAGAAAATCAGCATAGGCCATGCTGGCCCAGTCATTTGTCCCGACCAACTGGAGGTCGCGAACGGCAGACAGGTAGTATAGTAGTACTCTACTACCTCGATCAGGGGAAAACGTCCCTGATAGAAGAATCAGCACAAAGATGCGCACCCGCTGCTCTCGGGTAGTCGCATCATCCTCGAAAGCTGCAGCCAACGTACAGCGACGGATGCATCGGGAACTCAGCTGTCCCGACTGAGCCTCAGCCTGGGCCCGAATAACGATCGGCCCCAATAACTCCAAAACTTCTGGCGAGTAAACAGTAACGCCAGCATCGAAGGGTAGCGGAGTAGACTGAAACTCTAGCCCCGTAATGAGACTAAAGTCAGCTGGAGTAACTGTCATCTCACCCCAGGGAAAGTGAAAAGTGTTGGTGGTGTCCCAAAAGAACTCCACCAAAGCCCGAACGACGAGGTTACCCCCATCGTATGAAAACATGGCCCGAGTAGCCTGCAGCAGGGGAGTCAATCCACATGACTCCCAAAGACGACGAAGCCCCTCATCGCGGCAGATGAAGTTGTCGTACAGAGAGATGATGGTGGAATTACCCGAGCCATGGCTACGGGTCCTCCCACTCGCTAGACATCGTCGGATCCTCTCCGACAGATGATGAACCGGCGCGTGAAATAGAGTGCGCTCGTCCCAATCAGGCATGACGCCCAGCCCGGAAGTAGAAGGTACGTCCTCACCCTCACTGGTGGGCTCGTCCTCTCGACGTGTGTCCCTCAACCGAGAACTGGAACCACGTCGTCTAGCCATGCTAAAGTATGTAAAAGTAATTAAGCTTAAGTTTCTACAGTATCTAAAGTTCGCCTAAGACGCATGATACTATGTTAAAAAAAAAAACAGAGTACGTAGTACTAAAACAGAGCAAAAATGTCAAACAAGCATGGAAGTGTTCTTTGAGCAAATAAACAATTTCTTGCAAACATATGATGAATATTTGTGACAAATTGTACAAGTAAAGCAGTCAAAATGCAAAGAACGACCCACATTGTCCTTCACGACCTTAAGAGGTCCAACAATGGTGAATTGCTCGTTTCTTCACCAAATTGAGTCAAACAAGTCTCAAAATACTCCCAAAGTAATATACAAGCATAATTAAACGAATTCAAGGCATAAGATTCAACGAGCAAAGCAAATTAAGCAAAATAAGTTTCGAATTTTCGGAAAAAACGCAAACAAGAACGTGTAATTCATCAAAAACCGAGTAGAGTTTGAGCAAAACTTACATAGATCCGGAAATTAGATGAGAAAAGCTTCGATTTGCAACAAGTTTGAGCGAATTTGGTTAAGAAATGAGCAAGAACGAATTTTTTGAAGTTTTTGCGAAAAAACTGAAGCAGAGCAGCGAAATGAGGAAGAAGAAGAAGACGGGTTTAAAACCCCGATTCTGTCGCCAAATGACAGAATTGTCGCGAGGCGACAGACTCTGTCGCGCGGCGACAGAACCCAAACCTCGCGACAGACACTTCTGGTCAGCGCTGGAGCGGTGACAGAGTTCTGGGCTTTTCCTTATGGTTTTGTGGGTCCATTTTAGTAATTTGGGTTCCTTGGTACGCCAGTTAGCCCTTTAAGTAATTGACATGATTTAGTCAGCTCGATCAAAATGCACTGAGTGATCGACTTGATGAAAGATCGTCTCACTTTAGCTTAAAGCGCCTAAGTATTGGCTCATAATAAGGCACCGAAATAATGGTTCAAGGCACCGAAATAATGGTTCAAGGCACCGAAATATTGGTTCAATAAACGCACCAAAGTAATGGTTCACAAAGGCAAAAGCACCAAAGTACCGGCATAAATATATAAAAAACAATGATAAATAATGATATTAAGGGTCAATAGGTAAAGTGATTCTTTATGTCTCAACATAAAGGGAAATTGTTTGGCGGCGAAGTACGGTCGTGACGAGGTAGTGTCACAAATGGTGGAGATGGCGAAGCAAGGCCACCTTCGGCGGTCCCTCAAGGTAAAGAAGAGATTGTCTAATAGCGGCGACATACTGCTGTGGCGACGTATGGCCACACCCAGGAGATGACGACATACAGTTATTTTCGATGATGTTCCCGAAATACTGTGGAGGATTATCACCAAGAATATTGAAGACGACGACATATGGTTATTTTCAATAATGGCGTTCACGAGGCACAGTGGAGGTTGTCACAAGCAACATACAAATGCAACAACAAAATGGTTACTTTCAGAGACGTGTGCTCGACGGTGCAAGATACGCGTTTCTTAACTCTTTTATCTGTTTTAACTAATGATTAGTTTGCAGGTATCGGCGTTATAAGAATGATTTGGAATCGCAGAACGTTTTAAATCATTCTCCGTCCCTATCGATACTTTGACTTTCGTTTACGAAACATAAGTTTCTTCAAACTCAGTCAAAGTGGGGGCTTCCGTAGACACCCATTTGTGTCTCCCCAAAACCAAACCCGGTGATGAATATCTTTTACGTCGAACCATAATCGAATGAGGTAAAACTGTGAAAAGTCAAGTGTTGCGGTTAGTTTTTATTAAAATCCTTCTTTCTGTTTTCGAAAACCATTTCTATTTTATGAAAACGTCCAATTCAGTTTATTTTGGTCCATGATAAGGGTCCAATAATGGTGTAGTTGGATGGGGCTTGAAAAGACCTTTCCAACGATATATTATAAGCCCAATTCCGATGAATAATGAGGAAGTTATGGCCAAAATAGTAAACTGGGCCCAAACCGGATTTTACCTACGACCCAATGATCATGTGGAGGGTCCAAAGGTTTAATCCTATTCCTAAACTAATTAGGATTGATTAGAATCTTCTATAAGTTTCTAAAATATCTTAATTATCCTTTTTTGAAAAGATAAGATCATGGAATTTGATTTGAATATAAACTTTCCTTTTTTAAAACTTTCCTAATTCTATTCGGATTTAAAGATGTTCAAAGATAGTCAGATATTATTTTCGTGCCTCATATTTTTTATCCAAATTTTATATGGTTGGATAGATCTTGAAATTATCTTTCCAATGATATATTATAATAATAAATCCGAGCTATAACGAAAAAGATATGAAAGATATACGAAACTCTATCCAAAACTGACACCGTTCTACTATTTCGTCTATATCTTTTTATCTACAAAAGATTTTAATCTGATTCTAATTTCATTAGAAAGTAGACTTCAAGAGCTTTCCAACGACATATTATATGACTTATTTGGACTTCTGGATCAAAAGATATGATAAAAACAAAATTCGCAAAAACTGCTGTCTACGAGTTTTATTTCGATTTGAATTCGGATTTCTTTTCTTATTCTTCGACCTTCTCTTTTTTATTATAAATAGAGGTCATATCTCCCTTTTTTCAATCATCAATTCTCATCAATTCTCTCAATCAATTACTATCAATTTTCTTAATCAACCTTCATCATCAATCATCATCAATTCTCATTCTTTTCTTTCTTTTCTCTCTTGAGCAATTTATGCTTTCTCTCTCTCTTTTTCTAAGCTAGTTTTCACATACAATATTCCGCATACATTAGACTTAGAGTCATCTAGCCAAGTTCGAAGTTGCCTTCGCCCTAGACGTGCAAGGTTCGATATTTCTGAGGGTTTGGTCCAAAACTAGTCTAAACTTTATTTATTTTGATTTCAATTTAGTTCTTTAATTATTCTTTATTATTTTCATTGAAGTTTACTAACTTGTGTGTTTTTGTTATTAGAAAGAGGTACGAGGCTTCAAAGTAAGTAGATTAGCTTACTTCCTATTTCTTTCACAATGTAGATTGCATGTTTATTAATGTTTAATTCCTAGTATCATGTTAGGGTGCTTTTAATGCTTTCTAGTATCATGTTAGGATGTTATTTAATGCTTTCTAGTATCATGTTAGCATGTTAGTACCATGTTAGGTTTAAAGCTTTGATCTTTATTGTTTAGTGACATGCTAGGATTTGTTATTATTCTTGTTAGTATCGTGCCTAGGATCTTGCTATTATTATTAAGCTTTATTATGCCTTATCATGCTATTATCATCGTTATTGTTTATTTCTTTATTATTATGTTGCTTGATATATTTCTATCGTTATTGCTTGATCATGCCTTTTATGCAGGGTTAAAGGGAATTTGTACTTGAAATCACGCTTAATAAGATAATTATTAATTTGGTTTAGGCTAATGTGATTTTAACTCAAGTGATCGCCAATAATAGTTTATTTGTGCATTAATATTTCAACCAACATAGATAAACAGGGTAGGTTTAACATGATGTTTGTATGTTATTCGAAAAGCGCACATGAATACGAGCAGAACAAAGTAGAGGCCTATTTTTATAGGGCGGGTCCTTTCTTTTGTAGATTGGATTCGTACCCTCATCCCCGGACCCTGTTTGGTTCAAGACCTTATGGAGTAGTTGATGGTCCTTTTGGATTGTCTTTTGGGTTTACAAGTTCCTTAAAACTTGTTGGCGACTCTTTTTGCTCTTTGTCTTTCCCTTTGGAACGCCGCCGTACTTTAGTGTATGATCACAGTGGGGTTCAAGTTTGGGGTTATCATAATGCTTGAAATATTCCCTACACTACTGATGATGTTTCTTCTCCTATACCTCCTGTAAATCAGCCAGCAGATGAGAATGTTGAGGAGAATCATGAAGATGTTGGTGAGGTACAACCTGATGGTGATGTACCAGTTCATGATGAGGATGGTGTTCATGATGATGATGGTGTTGTTGATCTTGATGAGTCTTCATCAGATGAGGAAGAAGTTCATGAAGAAGAGGTTCATGAGCAGGGGGAGCAGCCTACCCCTCAAGTTGAGGATACACAGGTTCGAAGGTCAACTAGAGAGCGTAAACCTTCAACAAAGTATCCAAGCTCAAAGTTCATTCTACTCACTGAGGATGGAGAGCCAGAAAACTATCAAGAAGTGTTGTCTCTTGAAGAGAAAGATATGTGGCTCGATGCAATGAAGGAAGAAATGGAGTCCTTACAGAAGAATGAAACTTATGAGTTGGTGATGCCTCCCAAGGGCAAGAAAGTCTTGAAAAACAGGTGGGTTTTCAAGAACAAGAAAGATGGTGAGAAGATTGTGAAGCGCAAAGCCAGATTGGTGGTAAAGGGATGCAACCAGAAAAAGGGCATTGACTTTGATGAGATCTTCTCTCCTGTTGTCAAAATGACTTCTATCATAACTGTGCTGGGATTAGCTGCAAGTCTTGATCTTGAGTTGGAGCAGCTTGATGTTAAAACTGCTTTTCTACATGGTGACTTGCATGAAGAAATCTACATGGAGCAACCTGAAGGATTTGAAGAGAAAGGGAAAGAAAAGTTTGTTTGCAAACTGAAGAAGAGTCTTTATGGGCTTAAACAGGCACCAAGGCAATGGTACAAGAAATTTGATTCGTTTATGACAAGCAATGGTTATAAACGAACTTTGGCAGATCCTTGTGTGTACATTAGAAAGTTCCCTGGAGGTAACTTCATCATCCTTCTCTTATATGTGGATGATATGCTGATAGTTGGACAAGATGTAGGAACGATTCAAAGTTTGAAGAAAAACTTGTCCAAGTCATTTGACATGAAAGACTTGGGTCCTGCAAAGCAAATCTTAGGCATGGAGATTGCTCGTGACAGGAAGGCTGGAAAGCTGTGGCTTTCACAAGAAAAGTATATTGAACGGGTGCTTGAAAGGTTCAATATGAAGCATGCCAAGCCTGTTAGTACACCACTAGCAACACATTTCAAGCTAAGTAAGAGAGCTTGTCCTACAAAAGAGAAGGAGAAAGAAAGTATGTCATCCATTCCTTACTCTTCTGCTGTTGGTTCTTTGATGTATGCTATGGTGTGTACTAGGCCAAATATTGCACATTCTGTGGGTTTAGTGAGCAGATACTTATCTAATCCGGGTAAGGCTCACTGGGAAGCAGTGAAGTGGATCTTCAGATACTTGCGTGGTACCTCCAAACTTTGCTTGTGTTATGGAGGTAGTAAACCTATTCTCGAAGGCTATACAGATGCTGACATGGCAGGTGATCTTGATAACAGAAAATCTACCTCAGGTTATGTGTTTACATTTTCAGGGGGAGCCATTTCATGGCAATCCAAGCTACAAAAATGTGTAGCATTGTCAACAACTGAGGCAGAGTACATTGCAGCTGTGGAAGCAGGCAAAGAGATGATATGGCTTAAGAGGTTCCTTCGAGAGCTGGGTTTGAAGCAAGGAGAATACGTAGTACTTTGTGACAGTCAAAGTGCTATGGATTTGAGTAAAAATGCTATGTACCATGCTCGTACCAAGCATATTGATGTTAGATAACATTGGTTACGAGATGTGATTGAAGAGAAGCATTTGAAACTGAAGAAAGTCCACACTGACAAGAATGGTGCAGATATGTTAACAAAAGTGGTTCCCGGGAGCAAGCTTGATGTTTGTAGCAAGCTTGTGGGAATGAGCTTCAAGTGATGATTGAAGCGTGTTAGTCTTCCCCGTGTTGGGCTGGAGGGGGAGATTGTTAGGGGTCCAGCCCAAGTTATGGTAAAATGTTCATTATTTTGGTCTTCATAAATGGCCCAAATTTTATTACATTTTACTTGTTATTTTGAGTCCATCTTGGGGCTTATTTTTTGTGGCTTGTTTAGCAAGCTTGTCAAGGGGTAATTCTTGCTAAGAGTGGGCAGCAAGTGCAGTAAGAAGAGCAGAACAAAAACACACACAAAAGTGAGGGTTTTGAGTGAAGGTGGTCTTCGGATTTTCAGGGACAGCTTTCAGAGATTTGTCCGTCACCGGAAATTCCACCGTTGGATCGTCCCCAAATTTTGACAGCTTACTCCTGACATCAAGGGCTTCATTTTGGACGGTTGGATCGTCGTTTTGAGGTCTGGTTTGGTCAGAATCTGCTTCGGACAGAACTGCTGTTTCTTGGGTGAATTCTACTCTTTTGCTCTCTATTTTCGATCTCTTGTTGTTTGTTGTTATTGGTGGGTTGTTAAACCTTTTGTAGACTGATTTGGGTTTACTTTACCCTCAATTATCAATAAGAGAAGCTAGGGTGGACTCCTTAAACGGTCCCGTGGTTTTTATCCTTCACATCGAAGGGGTTTTCCACGTATAATCCGTGTGTGTTGATTATTGTTGTTTCTTCCGATTATTGTTGGTATTGTTGTTCATTTGCTACTGTCCTATTGCTGTCTTGGTGTTGCTATATTGGTTGTGTGATAATTTTGGTTTCATTAGATTGAATTTGGGTTGATTGTCTTGGTTGTGTGACATAGTGGGTGTCGTAGTGACCCCTTCCGATCCCTACATGAAGGTGGTTGATGCGAGTGTGAAGGTGGAACAAATGAACGGAAAGTTAACCTTTGTTATATTTGTCAACTACGACGTTACCATTCAACTCTCTTTAAACGGGGATGATATAACGGGAAGTTACTTGGTTTATTTGCATGGACCTCCGTGCCCCTCATTTAAGTGACTAAAAGACAATATTACCCCTAATATCAACAAATCATGTTGATATCAGTTATCAACTTGTATTTCCTCTCCCAGTACATGCCAGCTTTCGATCTAGTGAATAGGTCAAATTGTAGAAAGTGATTACTGATTAGTCCAGGCGGCAACGAGCCCAGCTTCAACATTTATTATGCAAAGCAAGTAGCCAATAGAACATATATCCAGCAGATAGTCCTTTCTACAACAACAAACTTACTAAACCTAGGACGACGACTACGCCCTTCAAAACGCTTCAGCCTCTCCTTGAATGTACTAGGGTATATCACTAGAGTCTACACTCTACACATATACCGCCTTTGGTGTCGGTGCAATCTATCTACACATGACAAACTTCACTTGGGTCATTGAGAGACACCGCTGTCATTCAGAAGTTGAGAGCTGGAATCGGACAGGCTTGACATACCACCCATTGATCTGCGCCTGAACTTGTTGTAGGGTTGGCCAAGTTACTTGAAGAAAACACTGCAGGTTCCTTTGTGAAACGGGAACTCTACCTTCCCATTGATCTCAAACCACCATATCTATATCTGTTGAAGATGAGCAGAGATCGAGAACCTGGTATCATACAGAAGGAAAACTCAAATCAATAAATAGTTGCTAGACAAAAAGTCTATTAAACAAATAATAAACCACAGTAATTATCTAATTATTTTTTAGTCAATGGAAAGGGAAAGACGGATAAATTAAAGCCTAAGATATTTCATCAACCTTTATACAGCAAGAGGACATTGAGAGTTGCATTCATGTGTTATGGTTGCAACATCTAGACAACCCAACGAGTACTACAAATAAATAATAATGAGCTCGAAATAATGAAAGATCATATTACATGGTTCCAAATATTTTCATAGGATGTTTTGTGATATTCATATTAGAATAGTAGTAGAAGTAGTGTTCTCCAAGGCTCAACTTTTCGGTGAAGCCCTTAGCTTATTGTAGCCGTTATTTTCAAGTATCAATCAAACGAATCCCAAGCTTTCCTCTATTTTTTATTTCACTGTTTCATTTAAGTTAACCAAATCATCTAGTCTATAGCAGGTTCCAAACATCTTCATCGGACAATGAGCAATCAAAGAGAATGAAAGATATATAATACACATATATGGTCCCAAATATTTTCATAAGGAAAACAATCAAAAACATATGCTGAGGAGTGAAGTCTATATAGCATGAAAAACATGCATGTACATCAAAGAATAAAACCAAAATGTCGAAAAGAATTCTGGAGCTCTAAACTCAGGCATCCAACATTTGAGCCCAAGGCAAAATTAATAGACTTGTACTAAATCCCCTTGGTGAAAATTTCCACCTTCATAAGACTAATAACATTCTCTTTTAAGGATTTCGCAAGACTCGGTTGTCAGGGAAAAAAAGCAAAGCCTAGACAGACATATTAACGATAGAAAACCACCTAAAAACATCAACATCATCCATAGAAAACCACCCACTCCATTGCTACACAAAAATATCAATGTCATATCAACGGCCGAACTATAGATGATACAAAAGGAGGAGAAACCTCAATGCTGCTCATAGCTCGATCAGTGTTCCGCATCATTCACGTATGAGCTCGAAAACTAGGGTCGTTCAATATATGAGCTAGCTCTGGATTCCAATCAATGATGTCACAAATCTGAGGACTCACAATATATATCAGCAAACAATCACCTTTTACTTTGCATAAATATCAGGAAAACATTACAATATAATCAGACATGGTATAGATATATAATTTCCTTAAACTAAAACCTTCTTTTAGCCATTTTAGATTTGATAATTGGTTTTGAACTAATCAAACATACATATATCTAGACATGCACATCTCCTATGATGGGTAGGTTCACAAGGCTAAAAAAGGTTGAGTTCTTCCCCTTTTTATTTTCCTGATAACCCAATCTTCCCACTCATCCCAACACCTTAGGGCTTGTTTGGCATCGTTTTTGGTTTTCAGAAAACAATAATAAATATCAAGACAAAAGCGCACAGCATGATGAAGCAAGGAGAAAACAAGCTAACTATACTACATAATAACCAAAAGTAATAAACGATTTACCATGAAACTAATTATTATATTTTAAAAAATAATAAATTAATATTCAAAACAATTCGACAAAGCCAAAGCCTTCATCCCAAGAGGATGGGGTAGACTATATGAACCAACAATTTATCTCCAACGGAGTATACTAATTTCGCATGAAGTAATGAAATTATGCGGAAATCACAGTAGCTTAGCATTTAGATAAGTTACCGCACATTACAATGTTAGAGAAGTGCACACGCTGGAAAAGGAGGAACTTTTTGATTTTGCAGCACTTCAATCACAAAGAAAATTAGGCATTGATTACTGACATATTGCCAGTGGAGCTGCAACACATATAAAATAAATTAGGGCACAAAACAAAGTTAACAACAAATCCTGACTTAAATCATCAAGAAATATAAGTAGGGAAACACAGAAGAGAACTAGCCTTAAGGAAGCATGCATGTTAGCGATCCATGTATATATACACTGGATGATGGAAGTTTAGAAACGAGACGAGCCGCACTATAGAGAGGAGAGTAAAGCTGATGTACAGAGAAGGATGAGGTATCTCAGTGATAGAGCCTATTTGCCAGATCAAAGACTCGTATTTCACCATGCTATACTAACAGTGGCTAATCCTCATTCTCAAACATTTCTACCCAGTGTAATTTAATCAAAAAGATCTTGAAGCATGCTTTGCTTTTGCAGTTTCCTTGAGAATGGCACCAACAAATCCTGCCTGTTCAAGACAATCAGCACGGTGCAATGCATCTAAAAGAACAACACAAGTTTTGGAATGAATGTCAAATCCTTTCTGCCGGGCCTCTTCAAAAAGCATGTAGGCATCTAAAGCCCTATTTGCAATGCTTAGCCCTTCTATTGTAGCATTATAACAGGCTGAATCAAGTCTACCTCCCTTTTCTTTAAACTTCTTGAAAAGTGCATAAGCTTCTGTTACATTGCCAGCCTTTGCAAGTCCACAAATCATGATAGTGTAGGTCACTGCATTGGGCTCTAGTCCTAGTTTCTTCATATCTTGAAGAAATACAAAGGCCTTGTTGAATTTGCGAACACGACAAAGACCATCAATGAGAATGCTATAAGTGAAAGCATTTGGAGTGCATTTCAAATCTTTCATTGACTGAAAGCAGACAAGGGCTTCATTGATCTCCTCTGCCTTGGTCAGCGCATTAAGCAGAGAATTCCATGTGTACACATTAGGAGTCAGGCCATTTTGCATCATTTCTTCCATAATCAGATATGCTTCATCAATTCTACCAACTTTCCCAAAGCCATCAATAAGGCTACTATAAACAGTCACATTCAGAATGATTCCAATTGATTTGGCTTCCTCAAAGAGCATATATGCTTCATCAAGCCTGTCAATCTTTGCAAGCCCATCAATTACAGCACCATAAGTGACTACAGTGGGCACAGCACCTTTTGCTCTCATTTCCTCCAGTAATTGGTAGGCCTTGTTGACCTTACCTGACTTGCAAAATCCATCAATAATAATGTTATATGCACGAGTATCCAATACATAGCCTTTTTCCTTCATCAAGTAATATATTTGATAGGTTTCACGTGCAAATCCTGCCTTGACAAGACCATTTATCAATATTGAATAGCTCTGGACATCTGGAGCAAAACCTCTAGTCTTAATTTCCTCAAACAGTGCTCTGCCTTTATCAACGTCACCAGCTTTAAAAACACAATCCATGTAAGTATTAAGCAGTCTCAGGTCAGGAGAACAGGCATTACGAAGCATTTCCTTGTAAACCTTGTGACCATCTGCTGGCCTGCCAACATTGAAGAAATTCTGTATAAGGGATGTAAATACAACAGCATTAGGAACATGGCCAGAATCCAACATCTTTTCGTACAATCTGTATGCATCATCCACTCTACCATTCCGACCTAAACCATCAATTAAGGTACAAAATGTTACAGCATCTGGGGTGCAGAATTTATGGTCTAGCCCTTCAAATATGGAACAAGCTTCATCAAGTTTACGGGCTTTACACAAACGATTGATCATAATGTTTATAGTCATAACATGAGGAAATAATCCAGCTTCCCTCATGGCATCTTGCAATTTAAGAGCAGCATCAACATTCCCTACAGTGCACAGCATGTCTATAACAATATTATAAGTTAGAAGGTTGGGTGCTGCATCTTTCTTCATGTCATCAAATAATTTTAAAGCCTCTTCTACTTTCCCTTTCCTACCGAGGCAAGTAAGAATGCAGTTGTAAGCAATCACATTCGGAATTGACCCTTTTTCCTTTTGCCTCTCCAGTAGCATATAGGCTTTTTCAAACATCCCAACTGAGCCGTAACCCATTATCATGGTGCTATATGCATATGCGCATGGTACTTCACGTCCATCTTCCATCTGATTAAAAAGCTCTTCTGCTTCATCAAGCCTATTAGCTTTGCATAAAACCCCGATCATGCTAGTATATGTCACATCATCAGGCATAAAACCATGTGCTTTCATTTCGTGAAAGAATTTCCAGGCCATATCCACCTTGCCAAGCTTCCCAAAACAGTCAATGCATACATTATAAAGAACAATGTCTGCCACAAAAGCATTGTTTCTCATCTCATCTAGCAGAGAGAGAACAACATCAATATTCCCTTCCCGGGCAAAAGCGCGAATGACAGTGGTGAACAGATGTACATTTACCTCATAACCTAGCTCTTGCATCTGTTGAAAGAGAGTAAGCAGAAGGTCAGGCTTGTTAACCACAGAAAGAGAGCCTATAAGAGTTGTATAAGCTGAAAACGCAGGTCGGAACTTGAATTTCCTCATAATTTGTATAAAATTGAAAGCCTGATCCAACATATGCGACTTTACACAGCATAAAACAAACTCAACACATGTGCTATTTGATGGCCCAAAACCAGCATGACTCATCTCCTCTAATATCTCTTCAAGATTATGGAACTGTCTACTTCTAGCCATGATCATGAGGAGATTATTATATGCCTCAGGGCAATGCACTTGGCTAGTGCTCCTCTCAGTCCATCGAAAATATTTTATGGCTGTATTAGCATCCTTCATCTTCTTTAAGATTGCAATGATTAGTTCTTGCTGAGGCTTTTCACTGACCCCACGTAAAGCTGTCTCTACGCCAGGGCCCCAAGGTCCACTCTCTAAGATCTTGCACACATCTTCAACACTTTGGTTTGATAGCTGGACATATCTAGAGCTTCCGATGCTATCCCGGCCAGGAGATTTAAGATCCCTGAGCTCCTGCTCCGGATGTTTACCATGCAAGGATGTAAATCTACTATGAATGACGAAGGATAGACCACGCCTATAATCCAAATGATGGATAATTCCTGTGTAGAAAGCAGCATATTAACAGTTGTAGGATAGAATCCTAGTAAAAAAAACAGGAGACAAATTAAAATTCTAAATATATCTCTTCAATTAATATACTTCCTCTGCTCAACTTTAGCAGCAACATTAGGATTTTAACACTATGTATACTATCCCCTATATGATTTAAGTAGAAGAAAAAATAGTCTTGTTGAATTCGTCTCAATGTGTACTTTATTAAAAATCTAAACTTGATATTTTTTACTAGAATGTAACCAAAGATGTTAATAATTTAAATTGTGCATTAGCAATAGCAAGCATGAACAGATAATGTTGCAAGTAATACGGAGCAGAGGAAACATTTATTTTGCGTCTAGAAAAGGGAGGGTCGTACTACACAATTAAGAAATCGATTACAAGTAGCCTTACAAGTCCAAGCAGCAAAAAATGTATGCAACTTTATATAACACTACATAACTTCCGAAAAGATAGAATGAAGGCACAACATAAATCCAGAACATATAAGATCAATTGTGTGATTGAACAAAAAAATAAATGAATTCTCAAGATTTTACCTGAAATACGGCATAGCATGGTTCCTCTTACAAATATCTGCTGCCACATATATTCCAACCTAAACCAATTTCATAGTTCTGCTACACTTTAGCAACCAAATTTGGCTCAATTATCAAATTAAATCCATAACATGAGTAATTATAACCTATAGTTTAATAATCCAGTAGAAAAGAACCTTAATTTGACTCTACTGAAAATAAAATTTACAATAAACCCTAGATTGATAAATGACACTCGATTATGAAATAATAAACATTTTACCTCAAAAGCTGCTTCAATGGAAGAAGGAAATCTGAGAAGAAGCTTCAATGGAGAAGTGGGAGTACGCTTCAATGGAGGGGAGAGAGGGAGGGAGGGAGAAGGAAAAACGTGAAAGGATTTGACAACAATGGTGGAAACTGGAAAGAAATTAAGAGAGTGTGAGTGTACAAGTAATTATGCCCTAAAGATCCCAGGTTCGATTCCTGTGCTAATAGTTTTGCAAAATTAATTCAAATACAAAGTTATACACTCGGTCAAACTGACTCAAAATACATGACACTCAACCCGAAACCACATTATAATTGTTGTTGGTCTTCGTTAGCAAGATCGTTATAATTGATATATTGCTAGCTATGTTTAGACTTTTTCCAAAAATTTAACGTGTAATCTTTAGCTTGAGATATACCATATCAATTCTTTTCCTTTTTCTAAGCTTTCGACAGCAGTAAAGGGCTAACAATCGGATTTTAAATAAACACCAAAAGAATTCAAGGAAACACCGTATTAGTATTTTAATTTTAAATTACGTGCATCTTTTATACACCAAAGTATTATGCTACGTATGATCCAAGGGATTGAGTCTTGATATATAAAGTGGGATTATAAATGAATTAGGCCCTGTTTGATTCACCTTAATTTTGCTGAACTGAAATTATTTTTATTGAACTGAACTTATTTTTACTGAACTGAACTTAATTTTACTGAACTGAAATTATTTTTGCTGAACTGAAATTATTTTTACTGATTTTCTATTATAATTCTTCTTTAAGAAAACTGAATTTTACTGAACTGAACTTATTTTCACTGAACTGAAATTATTTTTACTGAACTGAAATTAATTTTACCGAACTGAAATTATTTTTACTTAATATTATTTTTTTAAGGTGAATCAAACAGGGCCTTAAACTAATCTATTTATCTATCTATACTTAGTATTTAAAAAAGCAAACCAAAAAAGACATGTGTCATCATTCTATTACATTTTCCTATCTTATTCTTCAACTTAACGTGCCACATGTCGTTTTACATTTTTTATTTTTAATTATACAATTTTTCTTAACTCTTTCATTAAACACTTCATCTTCATCTCCCCTCTTTAATTCAACCTTTTTATTTTCTCTCTTTGATTTTAGTCCCTTCATCTTCTTTCTATTAAGTGTCATTTCAAATTAAAGTCCCAAAATTTTTATTTCTTTAATTACGTTTTCATTTACATATTACACTCATAATTATTTATTGGTATTTCCTCTCTCATCTCTCAATCCAATTTTCTATGAACAAGCCGTGCATTGCACGAGCCAGAAGGCTAGTTAATTCATTAATAACAGAATAGTAGAATCTTATAAAGTTATAATGGAGTGCATGAAATCAAATTCGGCACTTTGTGGTTTGTTATAGCATTAAGCCATTAAGTATAGTTATTAAGGCATTACCCTTCGATGATTGCTTAGCTTGTGATAACATAATTAGAATCTCTTTTGTTCCTAAATAATCCTTCATTTAAACTAGGATACTTCTGTTTTTGAATAATGTTTATAAATTTAAAATTCTGATACCACTTTTTGATATTACTGTCAAAATAAATTCTTAAATTAATTTTAAAATTATCATGCTTCTTCATATACTCTATTGTATAAACATTTTTTTATACAAGTATTTCTTTAATTAATCTAATTTAATCTTTTAAGCTTCCTAAATTTTGGTGGAGGATTTTCTAGTCATTATGTTTGGCATCATTTTTGGTTTTTAATTTTCTGTTTTTTTGAAAACCAAAAACCAAAAACAGGAAACAAGAAAAAGGTGTTTTCACTTTTCTGTTGTCAGTTTTCAAAATTATCATGATTTTAATAAGTCTAATTATTTTTTTTATTCATTATGTGACATATATAATACACTTTTAAAAAACAAAAAACCAAAAAACAGAAAACCACAGCGATGCCAAACGAACCCTTAGAAATCGTATGTCGGACTATATTATTCAAGGTATATCTTTGATCTTATACAATTTTTAGGGAGTTTTGGATTTTTGCCAAACATTTTGGTATAAAATTTCCTTCAATTTGGTAATTGAGAAGATTTATCCTATTACAACATTGTACAATTCAACTCGACCAAGTTGAACATGATAGTGTGACCTAAAAATAAGCCAAGATTGACCGGTAAGTGTCGTGCTCATAAAATGGCTAGAGAAAAGGTTGGGCCTAATAGCTAGTTAGCTTATAATATGGTAAATTAGATGAAGTCCATGCGATGCACGATTTATTTGAATTTTTAAAAATATTTTTTTTATTTATGTGCTAAAATTTGTTATATATTTAGATAAAATTCCTAACATTAAAAGATAATATTTTTATATTTAATTCGTTTAAACATAAAAATCTCATTTGCCAATTTTGCTTACGTGTCATTTGAATTATTGAATTCTAAAAGAAAATAAGGAAAATTTGAATTTTGGTACCTCAAAAATGGGGGTAATTGAATTTTAGTACCCATCTAAAATTTTATTTTAAATTGGTACCTCAAAAATGACTAAACTATAGATATCAGTACCTCCGTTAGCATTCTGTCAACTTTGCCGTTAGTGGGTCCCATTATCTAATTATTTAATAATTTAATTTATTACAAAAAAAAGAAAGAACATTTATTAAAAAAAAAAAACTTAAAAAATAATAATAATAAAAAAAAATCAGCCTACTGCCACCCTTCCCCTGTGCCGGCTTCCGGCTATTGGTGGCCGAATTCTCCGGGCACCGGCGCCGGCCACCTCATCCTTTTCCCTCCCTGTTTTCCCCTTCCCTGAAACCCTAGTGCAACCACCTAAACCAGCCCAGCGAGAAGCCGACAGCAGCAAATCAACCCACCATCACCGCATAACTCCTCTACCCTACCCAAAACCGTCGCCGAACTGCCGAAACCCCAACCCACACCCATACCAAAACCCACAAACCATCGTACTCCTCTCACCCTTACCCTGAAACCAAATCGGGGCTGAGGAATTGAAGATCAACGGCTTCAATTGGAAGTGCGAAAGTAGGTGGTTTTTTCGAAGGAATTGGTGCTGGCTGGTGCGTGGCAACGGAGCAGGGGTTGCGGTGCTTTGCTAGTTGCGGGATGTTGGTGGTGAAGGCAGTGGGCTGCCGAAATTTACTGTTGCGGGACTGGAGTAGGGAGGTTATTTTGGGGTTTTAGGGTATTGATGTGGTGGTTTTCAGATCAGGTGGGTGGGGGTGACGTCGTCGCGGGGAGGCAGGGCTGGTAGGGGTTGAGGGGAGGTTGCTGGGCGCGGGGTTGGTCTACCGCCGGTGGAAGCTAAGGTGGGTCGCTGGTGGTATTAGGGGTTTTTTTTCTGATTTTTTTTTTATTATTATTTTTTAAGTTTTTTTTTATTAATTGTTTTTTCTTTTTTTTTTAATAAATTAAATTATTAAATAATTAGATAATGGGCCCCACTAACGAAAAACTTAACGGAACTGGACGGAGGTACTGATATCTATAGTTTAGTCATTTTTGAGGTACCAATTTAAAATAAAATTTTAGATGGGTACTAAAATTCAATTACCCCCATTTTTGAGGTACCAAAATTCAAATTTTCCATAAAATAATAATATCTTATTTGATTGGCTACAACTAAAATATTTAATCAGTAAAATTAATTTCCCGGTTGAATATATTAGTTTTAATCACTACATATCTTCGGATAGATTTTTAAAGCTAAGGATAATATTTCAAAATTTGAGATTATTTTGAGCGAATGAGGCAAAGTTTGGATTCTTCTTGCCAATTAATATAAAAATAATTGAAGTTACTATTTATTAAAAAAATTCATGTTTTTATTTTTTTATTTTTTCGGCACCTACTTAAAATTCACATTTTAAAGTATTTGGGGCGTTTAAATTTCTCAATACTTTTAAATCTAAGATACTCCTCCGTCCCATTATTACATGCCTGTATTCCTTTTTGGGGTGACCAAAATTAAGTGTCTGTTTTTATTTATAGGTTGTACTTTTTACAATATTATTCTCTTTTTGATGATTTGTCACCGTTTTTTTATTATTTTTTTTTTGTGTACTTTAACATCAATTCCCAATACTTTCTTCCTGATTCCCAACTACTTTTTCTTTCTCTCTATCTATCTCTAACCTCATATGCGTATTTATACTCCCAATTATCACTCCCTCCGTCCCAAAAAGAACGACCCATTTGAGTTGATTACGCAGGTATTAAGGAAGTTAAGTAAATAGAAGTAAAAGTATATTGGAAAGATAAATCTACATGGGGTTTATAAAAAAATAGAGAGAGGAAGTAATAAAATAACATGAAAAATCAAGTTTTTATATGGGGAAGCTAATTTTGCACGAATATTGTAGCAAATTGGTGGGTGTTTTAATGTAAATGGGTCATTCTTTTTGGGACAAAGTTTTGACCAAATGAGTCGTTTTTTGTTGGACGGAGGGAGTAGTTTTTAGGAATCATTTACTTTCTTAAATCCCGTTCAAAATGAGAAATAGGTATGTAATAATGGGACGGAGAGAGTATTTTTTTTTTTGAATCCCAACTACTTTTTTTTTATTTGTGTTTTTCCCAAAGACATATTATGAATTCTAACTAGTCAAAATAAGTTAGAATTGAGTCTACATAGTTTTTATTGATTCAAATAAAGTCAAGATATAGTCATACCATTTCTAAAATATTGTTTCAAATTTCCAATCAAAATCTTTTCGAGTTTCAAATTCTCAATGAAAAATAAACAAAGTCTAAAACAATGAATGAATTTTATTTTTAGGAATGAGGGTGTTTTTTATTATTATTTTTTTTTTTTTTTGAATTTTTTGAATGGGAGGAAGTTAATATTTTTAGGATATCCGGTTTGGCCACGGTCAACCGTTTTCACTGGGCGGTTTGACCATGGTCAAACCGGATATCTTGAGCGGTTTGAGCACTGGAATTTAAATTATTATTTTTTTTTAATTTAAATTTATACTAATAATATATTTGTTTATTAATTGTTTAGATTAATTTTAATATTTGTTTAGTAAAAAAAAAATATTTATTTGAAGTTCACGTTTTATGTATAATTTAAAAAAATATTAATTATATATATTTGTTTAATTTAAGTTCACGTTTTATGTATAAGAAATTAAATAATATGTTCGTATATGTTTAGCTTTATTAATTATATGTTTAGGAAAAAAATGATATTGTATATGTTTGTTTTTTTATATGTATAGCTTTATTAAATTTATGTTTAGAAATAAAATAATGTATTTGTGTATTTGAATTTTAAAATAATTAGGTGTATGTTTAGATAATCAACTAGTATAGTTTTATATTTTACGTTGAGTTTAATTAATATATTTGGTAAATTTTAGTTTATATATTAATAGCATTATATTTAGGAAATTAGATAAAAAAAAGTAATTGCATTTATATTTCTATATATATTAAATTTATTGAATCGTATACCAATTACATTTATTAATTAAATGACAGCCACGAAACATGAGGAGGTTAAACATCGAGTTCACACATGTCGAAGGATCAGGTCCTCGACATACACGATCTCGAGGTGTTGATGCTTCTGTTAGGAGGGAGAGGGCAGCTTCTCGAGCGGCGGATGATGACATGTACGATTATGATCCTGATCATGACTACATGGAGGATGCCTCGACTTCCGCAGGAGGCGAGCACGAGGAGGCGCCATCAGGGGTTTTCGTCATGCAAGGTAGAGGAGGGAGGTTTGTGGCTTCTAGTAGTGCGAGTACGAGCACTGGCCGTACTCGTAGGTCTCGTGCTGCTCGAGACGCGGATACTACTTGGCTTGTTCAGGAGGCGATGCCGGGGGGTCCAGTTGATGGGAGTCTTATTCCCAGCTACGCGGCTCATATTGCGTCACGTATTTGGGTCGGACAGGATCGTGAGCCGTTGAGGTGCCACAGTAGGATTCAGTGGTGCAAGTCGCTGCAGGAGTGGGAGACAGAGTTGAGTGCTGATTTACGTGAGCGCGTTAGTGTCACTGGACTACGACACTTGCCGTCTATCATGCATTCCCACATTGATTGGCCTCTGATCTCTGCGTTCGTTGAACGGTGGCAGCCGGATACGAACACTTTTCACCTCCCTTTTGGTGAGATGACCATCATGCTACACGACGTCGCTTACATTCTTGGGATCCCCGTTGACGGGGACTTGGTGGACATGGTCAGCGACAGTGCGTCTCTTCAGGCTGATTTTCAGGAGTTGCTGGGGTTGAGTAGGGATGAGCTGTTGGTGAAACCAAGAGCAGTTTGGGAAAACGGTGCTGTTGCGGTGACTACCATTTATGAGCGGTGCAAGTTGTTGGATCGGGTTCCCGACGTTCAGTTCATGGCTTTCTTTGTTACACTCTTCGGTAGCACCTTATTCGTTGACAAGAGTGGTAACCGCCTTCTTCCCTCCTGCATTTTGGAGTTGAAGAAGTCTACTGACGATCTTGACCGTTACTCTTGGGGGTCAGCTGCACTTGCTTTCCTTTATCGTCAGTTGGGTATCGCCTCCCGTGTTGAGTGTAAGGCCATTGGTGGTTGTCTCACGCTTCTCCAGGCATGGATATATGAGTACTTCCCATCCTTTCGGCCATGTCAGGGAGCTTTGGTGGTACAGCCTGGTGAGGCTCGTGCCTCGATGTGGGATACTAGAGCACAGTCCAGGGATGAGCACCGACTCGCATCATTTCGGGCCCGACTTGATCAGATGACTGATGCTGAGGTATGGTTATTGTTTTATTAAATGTGTAATATTGTTTAACGTGTTGTCATGTAACGTAACATTCTTATTGTTATTGCATATGCAGGTTAACTGGCGGCCCTACTCTCTCACCCCTGCGCAGGACGTCCCGAGGACCACTTACATGGGCTGTATACAGTGTCGGGACATCGTCGAGCCGTATAACCCAGACAGGGTCTTACGGCAACTTGGTCACGTGCAGGGGATACCGCTCCCTGGTTTTGTCCCTGACGAGGCGTATAGACCTGCTAATGTCCGGTCGTACAGCGTCACTTTTCGGGGTCAGGTCTTATGGAAGAAGTTCGGTCCTGGGAGCTGCTGTCTCGGCTTGCATGTCCATCCACCTCTACTAGATGAGATTCCCACATGCTCACCTGACTATTTGCCATGGTTTTTTACGTACTCCCATCCTCGGCTTATCTGCGATACTGCGGAACTAGCCCCTCCGGCAGTTCCAGAGAGGACGAACACTGATTACGTAAGTATTTTATGAAGTGCATCATTGTATTATTTTATTATTGTACAAAATATTATACGTTATGATTATTTGCTTTGTATTTTGCAGTGGATGGGTCGTTCCATGCATGTGATTCGGCGATTCATTGCAGACACGGGCGGTGAGGTCACCCCAACAGTGGTTGAGGCCCAGGAGCTTATTGCGGCGTGGGATGCAATGATGAGAATGTAATAGAATTTAATGTAATTTTTAATTATAACTAAAATTGTAATTAAAAACTAATTAAAACTGGAATTTAAATTGCGTTTTTAATTACAAGTAGAATTTCTATTAATATTATGCCATGTTGCTATCCTACTTGCATATCGTTGGTCCCAATCTTGGACGCTAAATTCACGAACGTCATACCAAAATCCGGCTATTGGGGGAACAGGGAAATTAGGAGACATTTGCAACCGCACGTAGTGATAGTTCCCCACCGTTAGTAGTGCAAGCTCCCTACTCGGGCCCGTGGAAGTGGACGGGGCACTCCACGGTAACACAGTGATGCATGGATACACACCTACACCATCAATGCCTGTACCGAATAGCATAATGACAGCGTTGAACAGATTTGCGATCGGGAACAAGTCTTGAAACACTGCCATCCAATGGTCGCCTGTGCACCTACCACCAGTCCACGTGATACGACGAACCTCATTTTCCAATTGATCACCGTAAATGTGAGAGTAGACGTTAGGATGCCTGGTTATCTCATTCGCAATCACAGTCCTGGCCAATATCCATTCCTCCTGGTTACCCCAAAAGAATTCTGCAACACAACGAAATCCGCAGTTGCCATCACCGATAGGGTCTACCCATCCTTCCAAATACGGCAACATGACATTTGGAAACCAATCGACGTACAAAAACTCGTCGATGTTCATCTGATTACCTGTAAATACATCATCAACGCATTAATTACAATTCGCCATTCATTACGTAATGTACAAAAATATTAATAATAATAACAATTTATACCAGGTGGCGTCCTCATGTTTACAGATTCATTTGATATTCCACGACCGGAGCTGGATGTAGAACGACCCCTGCTTCGCCCACGACTTCGCCCACGACCACGACCACGACTACGACTGCTCGGAATGTGCTCGAACCCACTTGCATCCCGTCTAGTAGACGAAGACCACTGCTGGCCTTGTGGTCGACCCCTGGTTGTCTCGTTTATCTCAGGTTCTTCGTAATCTCCTTCTTCAGGGTGAAGCTCCGCAAACAACACTCGGTTCACACTCCGCACAAAACCGGGGTCGCGTTGTAGAACCTCATCAACTAGGGATCTAAATTGTGCAGTGTCCTGTTCCGACTCATCAGCAAAAGTATGAATGCCTACACCATCCCCAATGACGAGAGTCTTCCAAAAAGGATGGACCTGATCCAAATATAAACCCGTGCCACCCTGAATCGAGGTATATATGGTACAAGCACATGGTAGGCCGTGTGTCATCAACAACGCACAACCACATCGCTCGTACACATCATCAGATAACTCTCTCATCCTGGTCACCTCATGCTTCAGAATTTTGAGACCGTGGAAGGACATATGGCCACTGAGATTGTGCAACGGCATGCCCCTATACTCCACTCCAATTCGTCGTCTGGAGTCCTCCAAATGATGACGAATTCCAATAAGCAGACCCTCTGTGGCGTGGTGCACACGACTGAATATTGAATCCAACGACCCTCTGGAACTACCGAGCCATTGTTTAAGCACAGAATGTTGGCTCTCCACCCTACACGTGTTAACGTTGCCAAAGTGCAACACCTGATTCGTCCATGCCAGGATAAACTTCTCCTTGTGTACAAGCCAAGTTTTTTCCACATAATCCACAACGGTACGCCATGATCTTCCCCAAGTATCCCTCATTTGACGCAACTCAAATTCATACTCAGCCTCAGTTGTTGCATTCATGAGTTTTGACCACCTCCCATTTCTAAATTTCTCAGCTAACACCATATCTTTCTTACACAAATGATATACCTTGGCCAACACATCTTTGTTGATATGCCATCTACATAACAAGTGAGCTGTGTCTGGGAATACCTCTTTCACCGCCTTCAACAGTCCCAACTCTCGATCAGTTAGAATCGCAGTAGGAGTCACTTCAAAACCCATATACAGCTTCAATTTCTCCAACACCCACTTGTAACTCTCATAAGACTCTGTCTTCATTAAAGCATACCCGATCAAAAAGTTTTGGTTTGTCGGTGTGACCCCAACAATCTCGAAGAACGCCATGTTGTACCTGTTTGTCTTGTATGTGGAATCCATCCCTATGACATGTGGATAAGTCCGCAACATATTCGCCATCTCTGGATGTGCCATAAAGGCATGGGTGACAACACGTGTGTCGGGGTCAGCAGCTACCCAACTAACGTACTTGTGCTCGTTGGCCAAGTGAAGAAACTGGTTTACGACATCTCTCCCTTCACTATCATCAACCCTTAAACGACTTCTGAAATTATAGATGTGCCTCATGTTAGGGTTCTCATTGGGATACGCATCTTTCACAGCTGCCATTATGTTACTAGGTTTTGCACATGCTGAACTCATTTGTCGAACCAATTGCTTCGCAGCCGGACTTAAACCACTCACTTGTCTATGACCCTCTCGATAAACCATCATAGGGTGGTTGTGCATGCCATGCAAACCAGATACAGGAATTATTTGCCACCCAAGATCATCTACCACACATGTGATCTTGATCCGAAAAGGACATTTGATACCCTTTCTTTTTGTGTTTTTTCGTACAACATTCTCCATATCCCTGTCTTCGGCTGTATTTCTATGGGCACGATCGCACTTCAGATACTTGACCGGCCGACCATCTCGTTGTGTCTTATATGAAGACTTTGTAAGGAAAAAGCCGCAACCAATAGAGATGTTTTGAGCCCATTCAAAGGCCTCTTCAAAAGTTGGGAACATCGTTGACGTTATAAAGACTGCACTGTAGTCAACTCCATCACCCCCATAATCCGGCAATGACGCCTAAACAAAGAAATAACATGAAATTTAGCATAATAACCATGATAATAATGGAAATAAAAAACATAATAATCACAACAATGATCACAACTTAATTCTACTTATCATAAAAATAACAATAATAGTAGTAGAAATAATAACAATAATAATAGAAATAATAATAATAAAAATATTAGAAATAATAATAATAATAGTAATAATAATAATAGTAATAATAATAATAATAGAAATAATAATAACAGAAATAATAATAATAATAATAATAATAATAATAATAGTAATTAAAGCAAAGAGTTTTTTAAAAAAAAAAATACAAAACCGCCCTAGAAAACCGGTTTGACCATGGTTAAAACGCCCAGGAAAAGCGGTTTGACCATGGTCAAAACGCCCAGAAAAAGCGGTTTGACCATGGTCAAAACGCCCAGAAAAAGCGGTTTGACCACGGTAAACCGGTTGTCCTAGGCGGTTTGACCATGGTCAAATCGCTTTTCCTGGGCGTTTTGACCATGGTCAAACCGGTTTTTTCGGGCGGTTTTGTACATTGTCGGCGAGAAAAATTAAAAATTTACCTCACCAAGTGGGTCCGGCGGGGTGGACACCCTGCTTTCCGCCTCCGACATGTAACCGGGTGGCGATAGTGGTGGTGCTGGTGGTGGTGGCGGTGGTGGTGGTGGTGGTGGTGGTGGTGATAGTGGTGGTAGTGGTGTTGGGTGTTGGTGGTGCTGGCG
Source organism: Chenopodium album (assembly GCF_948465745.1). Taxonomy (NCBI): domain Eukaryota; kingdom Viridiplantae; phylum Streptophyta; class Magnoliopsida; order Caryophyllales; family Amaranthaceae; genus Chenopodium; species Chenopodium album. The sequence goes on from NC_137858.1 coordinate 35,787,197, forward strand.
GTGGTGTTGATGTTGGTAACCGTGGCGGTGTTCGGTGGTGGTAGAGTTTACTTTAGCTCGGTTTTGAGAGTTAGAGTTATGAAAGGGATGGAAGATAACAAATAGAGTTGAAGAGGGTAAGAAATAGAGTCAAGGTTAATATCGTAATTATTTTGTAATTTTGCGGGCGTTTTGAGTAATTTGTGGGCGTTAAATAACAACCCCCTTGTTAAAATAGTCAAATGATAATAAATGATAAATAGAATAAAATCCAGCCAAAATTAATCTTTACAAAGTTTGGTTCAGAAAATATATCTGTTCATTTAATTATTTATAATTACTAAAATTCTCCCGCAAACCCAAAAACCAATAACGAACACCCCTTTTCCTATTAGCCCTCAACCTCCTCCTTCTCCTTCTTCTCATTCCTCTGTTCTTCTCACTATTTCGAATTTAAACCCAGAAAATCCAAAACACCCAGAAAATCATGAATTAAACCCACAAAAATTCCTTATTTCCTTAATTCTTTAATTCACCCAGAAAAATTCTCCAAAAAAAACAAACAATGGTAAGAAAATCAAGGAAGAACATCTTCCTAATCATCCTCGCCATTATCACATTCTTCGCCATTCTCTCTCATCACATCTATCGTTTCGCCAATCAATCTCTTTCTCTCTCCTCCTCCTGCATCTTCCGCCGCCAATCCCTCGATTTTCTCTCTCCACCACCACCACCACCTCCGCCGCCGTCGAAACCTCTCCTTCCATTACAACCACCGCCATTACCACCCTCGAAACTTCCATCATCAACCGAAGCAATTCTAATCCCAGATTGGGAAGTCCTCGTAATTGTACCACCAGAAACCCCATTAATTCCGCCATTAGAGAACAATTACCTCTGCATTTACCCAGATAAATCCTCAACTCCGGCGAAATTCGCCGGAAAACTCCCTTTCAACGGCGGTTTATCCTTCAAGTGCAATTTCCCGGCGAGTAATCGGCGTCGTTTACCGTTTTTTCAACCGGCGTTGGTCCGTACAGAGGAGAGAGAAAATCTTGGTGATGTTCTTCCTCCGCCGAAACTCCTGTTACGGTGGAACTTCATCGTATACGATTCCTTCACCACCAAAAACGACGTCGTTTTGCTCGTTAAAGGGGTCAATAACCGTCAAGGAAGTAGTAGACCTCCGTCAAATTTCCGTTGTGTTTTTGGACATGATTCTTTAACGCCCGTTAAAACTAACGTTACTTCTTCTTGTCAAGAGGTTTTCCGCTGCATTCGTCCGGGAATTACGGGGAGCCGTCCGATTAGTGTAACGATTGAAATTGTGGAGGATGATCGGACGGCTGTGATTATCCCATCGTTGGCTAAGTATGTACCGGATAATCAGCGCACGATAATGCAGTTTGAGAGGAAGTCGCTAATATGCGCTTGTACTATGGTTAATAATGTGGCCAAGTTTTTGAGAGAGTGGGTTATGTTTCATGCTAAAATTGGGGTTGAGAAGTTTATTCTCTATGATAATGATAGTGAGGATGATTTGGGAGCTCAAGTTGAGGGTCTTAGGAATGAAGGGTTTGATGTGAGGACGGTTTATTGGGTTTGGCCTAAGGCGCAAGAGGCCGGGTTTTCTCATTGCGCGCTTTACTCCGCTCGGATATGTGATTGGGCCGCGTTTGTGGATATTGATGAGTTTCTTCTCTCTCCTTCGTGGCTCGAGTCACCACGTCCGACGGCGGATATGCTGAGGGAGTTGTTGCCGGCGAGGCCGGAGGTGGAGCGAGTCGGGCAAGTGTCGATTCGGTGTAATGAGTTTGGGCCGTCGAATCAAACGGCTCACCCAATTGATGGGGTGACTCAAGGGTATACTTGTCGTAGTCGAGTGGATCAAAGGCATAAGTCTATTGTTTACCTTCCGGCATTGGATCATTCCCTCTTGAATGTGATCCACCACTTTCAAGTCAAAGATGGGTATAAGTCTATTCAAATTGGAACGAATCGGGCTATTGTTAACCACTACAAGTACCAAGCTTGGCCCGAATTTCAAGCCAAGTTTCGAAGACGGGTGTCAGCCTATGTTATTGATTGGCGAGTGACTATAAACCCTAGTTCAAATGATAGGGCACCCGGTTTAGGATTTGAGCCTATTGAGCCCCCCGGGTGGGCCCAAAAGTTTTGTGAAGTAATAGATGACCGGATGAAAGTGCTGACTAGGAGGTGGTTTAGGAATAGTGAGTCCACTATGGCTTGGCAAAGTTCATAGTGCGTGTTAGACTATATATTCTTTTTGGTCACATACAAGTCTAGAAATTTTTGCAATACATACATGGATGTGCAAAAGAGATACTTCTATCAAATCTCACAATCTAGGAGTATATAGTATTAGTTGATGAATATTTGCATGTCCCAAAATATACAACAAGAAAACGTCATAATTAGCTGTATATATTAGTCTCTTTAAGACTGATCTCATAGCTAGATTAAAGGGAGAGAATAGGAGTAGGGATTTAATTCACTTTTTTGCTTAATTGTTTTGTAAAGAGTTGATTCTTCAACAAGGCTAATTAAGATGCAAGCTTTGTCATAGTTTCCTGTTTTTGTCATTGTTCAATTGGTTTTTGATAATTTAATCCATCATTTCAACATTATTAATCATTTAAATTGTTAGAAATGTTGAAAACAATAATGAACGTGATGTATTGCGTTGTAGTTAAACTTGGTTTAGTTACTTTTTTGGTTTTTGAGGTAGAAAATAAAGTTTATTTCATTTATAAAATAATTACTTTAGTTCTAAGCTTCATTTAAGCTTTTGGCCTTTTTAAAGGTGTTTGAGATTAATTACGAATCACCCTTCTAATTACGAGATAAATTTATAGTTTTTTAATTTTATTTTTATGTGTGTGCGCTCTTTTTCTTTGGGTGATACACAAGCCAATAAAAGTAAATGTCACATATCCGTTTAATAACGCATAATTCTTTTTGGCAAAGAGGTTTCTGGTGTTTTTTCATGTGGTAAAAATAGGTTTGTAATTGGCTTTTTAACAAGCTTTTTGCTCCTTTTTAGTCAAAAATCTGAAAAGGTGGGGTCTATATCATTTTACATAGCCAATTTTTTCATGTACTTCGTAATTTATAAAAAATCAATATGACAATAGAGTTAAAACAAGCATTCTGCTAAATAATTTACATAGCCAAAAGTCTGATTTTCAATTTTTGCAACATTTGTTTTTGATTTATATTTTGACTATTCATATTCTAATTTGATTACTAATATACTCCGTATTTAATTATACATCAAAGAAAATTATAACACATAATATTGTACAAATATATATTGAGATAGACCAAATCAACTATCAATTCGTAATAAAATGATAAAAGGTCCAAATGTGCAAGAACATAGAAGCATACTTATTATTAACAACTATTTTGAATGTTGCATAAGTATCAAATAAGTTAAGTGAATTAGCCAATAATCAAAGACTAACAACAGTAATAATCAATTATGCTTTCGGAGTTATTATGGCCGTCATGGTATTTCTCCTTTCACTAAGGATATACTTCATAATTCATATAATACATGATTAGTTGATGATAACCTCACAAATTAACATTGTTATAAAATTGGAGCTTTGAATTGTATGGTGTGAAAGTTCTTCCTTTATTTTCTATTTTGCCATCTTGTTTTTATGAGTGAATAATTTTGAGAGGCAAAAAAGGTCGTGCCGAAGTTCAAGATATTGGTATTATTGCATGTGCATGAGTTATACAAACGTACCATACACAAAATAATTAGATAAAGTACAAATATTTAGTGGAATACGAACTTTATTATTGGTAAAGTAATAATAAACTAGACTAGGGACTTAGGTAGTTTGGTGGGTATCAGATGATCAGTTTGTTAACTGCTTCTTCTGTATTAAATTGGCTGTTAAATAACTAATTGTATCATAAAAAGCTCTATTATTATTTCCTCACTTTATACAAAGTACAAGTATAAATTAATGGACATCCTAACATTATTGGTTATGAATTAATGATGTATGTGTGTTATACTGTAATGTAGTAGTTTTTTTTTTTTTTTTTTTTTTTTTTTTTATTGACTTTGACAGGAAAAGTTCTAGTAGTTTATTATTCTCTCTATTGTATAATTATTATAATATAAGGTGTTTTGTGTATTAATAGATTACTAAGTAGGAATGTAGGATGTACACCTATATGGAGAGTATATTGCATGTAAAGGGCTTACTTCATAATCAGTTCATCACTACATTTTTTGGCAATACATGATTATTTTCTTCTATTTGCCTTTTGGGATAATGATTAAAGGCTATGTTAGTTGTTGTTTTGGCATTAGGGAAAAAATGGAATAAACAAATTTATTGAGAATTTTCTAAATTTAATTAATTCTAGCTTTATTTTGATTGATTAATTGATGCGATGCTTAATAAAAAAAAAAAAAAAAAATTAATGATATGTATGCAAAAGAAGTTATATTAATACAACTCTGTATACATATATTATAATGACTCCATGAATTGAATATTACTATAATTATAATGCAAATCGTTCTTTCTAAATTATCAAGTCTCTTAAATAGTGTAAATTTTCTCATACTTAGAAGAGCATCGAGTTTAGTGCTTCTAATGAACTATACTATCACATGCATCATTTATCCCCACATCTTCTAATTTACATCGCGTATCGCCACACATATTCAAGTGACATAAAATGCACGGGGTGGCATGAAGAACATGGTGCAGTGCTCTATGACTTGACGCACGGCCTGAACCACTGTATTGCGTTGTTAAAAAAAAAACAAAGGCTTTTTTGGGGGGAGGAACATAACCAGGCTAGTAGAACCACTGTAAACCACTAAAAAAATCCACACGATATATAGTGACTTAGGGATAATGTCAATGGCACTAGAATGTGCAATCAATTGAGCAGAAGACATATCTATGCGGCGTAAATTAAGGCAACATAGTTAGGTGATACTTACCTTTACCCTATATCCATCTGCTGCTATTAGTGCTGTAAATCTCATTATATGATTGCATCCGTCTTTATCACAACTGATTTGGTCATTATATCCTAACACATTAACATTTGACAGTTTTGGATGCATAAACTTGAAAAAAATCCTTATTCGAAACAAATTCCGCAATAAAAAATAGACAAGTTTAAGAGCAAAGCTAAAGATACTGGGAAAAGATGCCATATGGCGTTATTAATGATATTTTTCTTTCCGGAAAAAAAAATAATAATAATACGGAGTAATTAAAATTAGCATACAGGCAAAGTATTAGACTAATGGTTTTGATTAATATAGTTAAACTACTTAAATAAACAAGAAGAAAAGTGTTTTCAGAATAAGTTCAAGTGATAACACCGCGAATTTGTCACCAAGAAAAATTATAATTACGACTTTATTAGCAAGCTCCTTGAATCTGCTACTGTAAAGTCAAAATACCTGTATTAACCTTTAACACAATTACTTGGTACAAAATACAATGAATGTAACTCTCTCTCTCTTTCTATTTCTTTCTACATTTCTTCCTCAAAGAGTCCTTGGGAAAGTTTGCGTTCTTTCCAGAAAAAAAAAAGGAAACAAAATATAAATATGCGAAAGGAGAAGAGCTTCCTAAATCACCAGAACCGTATAGTTTTCCTCAATTAAACCCAATAGTTGGTGAACCAATCTGTACAGCGTTTCACCCGTTTCTACTACCACTGTGACTGTACCAGCCAAGAGAGAATTGCCATATTTATACCTACAACTAAAGAAAACCCTAACATTGATATTTCAAAGCTGCAGGACTAAGTCTAGTTGCGGTGGAGAACCAATGGGCAAATTTGTACTTTTCGAACCAGATGCCTGGAATCCCTTATTGAGCTCTGCTGGATATGGGCGATCCCAACTTTCTTGTATGGATAGATTCTGCCAATATGGCATCCCATGGGTGACCATATCATTTTCGGAGTTTATCACGCCATTGAAGCTTCTTGAGGGATCAAATGAGCTTGAATCCAAAGCATGAGGATTAAAGAATGATGATGATGTCTGCCTACCCAGTGCTTCCTGAAAATGAGAGCCTGGAGCAAAACTGCCACTGAAACCATTCATGCGTGGTTGAACAGAACCTTGATGTTGAATCTGCAACGAAGGGCCAGGTCCCACCACCCCATTACCACCTTTCAGTGAAGACCATTCAACATTGGAACTTAATTCTCGAGAATCCATTGGTTTTTCAGGGCAAGATGTAGTGGGTTTACCAGCAAAATTAGAATTTCTGAAGCCTGATGTTGACAGATGGTGTGATTCACTATTGAAGGAATCTTGTGGCTGTAATGAGTTCTCTGGCAAACAAGGGAGTTGCGCTGATGACACCTTGGTTTCGCCAACCCATCCGGGACCAAACTCTACACCTGGTGGCAGAACACTTCTGATCTTTTTCGAGGCAACCTTCCAAACTTCAGGCCCAAGTTTCGCAGCAAATTGAGCTAGGCTTCTTGCATAGCTATTAGGATCTGAGGCAAGACCTACCTGCTTGAGTTTTCACAGGGAAGCATATTAGCCAAAAAGGTACTTAAACAGGGAAAGTCAATATAACAAGAAACAGTGTCTAAGATGATCTAAAATATACATACTGGAATTAATTGCCTCTCAAGGCCTCCAAAAGTAGCCATTTGTTGATCCTGGCCAGAATCAGGCTCAACAGAAAAGTAGTAAGAGTCACGCCTACTTTCATCGGAACCAAATGACTTTTTTCCATACCTGGCTGACATTGATTTAGAAGAAGATCCTGAAGGCCAGTTGACAAAAGAATCAGACATCAATAATCTTTGAGATGATGAGCAAAGAAGGTATGAAAGAAGCTGTTTAACATAATAAACAAGAGAGAATAAATAACGAGTATGAAGCAGCAAAAACACACTTCATTGGATTACCTGAAAAATCAAAACAATTTTCAAGATAGCGAGGGAACCGGTATAAACTAGGTCCTTTCCTCAAATTGTAAGAGCCTGATCTTCCCACGTCCTCCTCCTGAGAAGCAGGAGTGGCTACTCGAGAAGCAGGTGTGGCACCTCGAGAAGCAGGTGTGGCACCACGAGAAGCAGGTGTGACATCTCGAGAAGCAGGAGTGGCATCTGATGATGACTCACGAACATTGCGATCTGGGGGTGAGCTCTGAAGGAGCTTTTTCAAATTTCTACTACCTGGTGGTCTACCTCTCCTGGGTTTGGCAGGTAGCTCAATAACACCACCATCTTGTTTCAATGTTTCAAATTCCTTCTTTGCAAGTTCTTGGATAGCTCGGGCCTGAGACAAACACCAGCTTTAAAGTAATGAACAAGATGACCCAAAGAAACTCGGAATGATGAGAGCTCTTACCTGTCGATGAAATACCGTTGAAGGTGAATTGTACTTCATTGCATTCGAACATATTAAATTTATGTCATCCTGTACAGAAATTCAAGAGCTTAGTAACCACTAACCAGTGGCAGGTAATGAACCCTTGAATACAAATCAGTGCAGCCACGATCAATAGAAAAACAGCAATATTTTCTTAATTAACTATATCAGACTCTATTATAAATCAGGCAAACACAGCCTATATCATGCCAAATCATGAGCATCAAACTCAGCAAGGCATAAGGAACAGAGATTTATTCATCTAGAAGCTAATATGATAAAACATCATGCCTCTGGTTGTGCATATGTAGTACAGATTACAGAAAAAAGGATCCCTGCTCACCCTGCCCCCACTGATATTTAACTTGAAAGAAGATAGAGCAAATTAAAGTACACGATACAGATGCCCTACCCTGTACAGCAACTACATATCAGGAGTCAGAAGGCAGGGTGCAGATTTAGCAGAAAGAGATGCAATTAGAATAACAGTGAAGGATTAGCAAGGGTCCAAAGTAGATTGGGCCTAGATGTGGGCTTCTTCTTCTTCTATCCATAAACAGATATGAAAAGGTTGTCATACATTATAATGAACTTAAGGCAAACATCTCAGAGCAACACTAAACACCAACTAAATGCAGTATACTCTTCTCATGAACAACAAATGCAATAACAGATGTTTACTTTAATGCTTCCTGCTTCAATAAGGAGTTGAATAGTATACCAATTTAAACCTCTAAATACAGTAACAGTAAAGCATTTTCAATTCCTTATCAGGAGACAGATAAATAATTCAAAAGGTCCAACCCCGACAAAATAATATGTTGATTACCAAAAGAACCATTTAAGGCGAAGTTATTAGCCATCAGTCACACAGATAAGAAGAATTCTTGTAGTATAAAGTTTCAAAAGAACCTTAAAACCATTCAACTAACCTCAAGCTGCTGCAAAATCACATATAAGCCACCTAAGAGTTTCTTCCTCACTGTTTCAAAATCCATGGGATTCTCAATAATCTCATGGTAGTCTGGAAGCTGAAATCAAAACAACATTTTCACAATCAAAACAACCACGACATAACAACAACTAGTCAAATACCACCAACATAAGAATAACCAAGTCCTGATTAATATATACCTCCTCTGGATCAACCGGCTCTGCAAACACGCCTCGAGTATCCTTCCTACAAAGAGCAGCAATCACATAACATCTCATTGTCAATTACAATCATCCAATAAGAAGAAAACCTAATAAATGTATAAAAAGTACAGTAATCCATGCATAAATAAATGAAAGGAAATATAAAATAAAATTTTTTTAAAAAAAACCCACTTTTGTAGTTTATCAAGAATGAGCAGCAGCAACTTTTTATCAGGCAAAGGTGTACTTGTTGAAGTAGCTGTAGCTGTAGCAGTAGCAGAAGTTGAAGGTGTGGGGCCATTCTCCAAAGCACCACCTACCATCCTCCTTGTCCCTGTCCTCTCACACAAGATTCAATTTACCCATTTTAGTATTCTCAATTATATTTTCACTAAATTCTTTCAACTTTTTTTTTTAAATTATAAATTAAAAAAAAAAAATTAAAGATTTTGAAAACCCCAAAAAAACCAAAAAGAAGAATGAAGAAGATTGAATAACCATTATCGTTGTCAGTCGCTTTCGAACGCTTTACGTCCTGCAAAGATTCATTCACTCAATTATTTATTCAATTATTTATATATTCAAATTTATATTTTCTACAACATCAAATTCAACAGTAAAATCAAAAACAATCTTAAATTAAACTGATTTCGAGTACGGAATATTCAATTCTTCGAAATCTATAACACGACAAAATCCATACATTCCGAATAATTCGTTAAACGAAAAAAAAAAATAATTGCAGTAATAATAAAGTAAGAGAAAAAATAATGCTTTAAATGGAATGAAGGCGAACAAAATTCAATATTATCCGACAATTGCAGATAATATGGTGGGGCGACAAGAATAGAAAATTTAACAACAACAACAACAACACCAACATCAACACTCAGTCAAAGAAGAAAAAAAGGGGAAAAGGCCCTCTTCTAGAATGTTCGAAAAAAGCGCGAAATCCGAGGAAATTATCTGGGGAAAGAAACAAAATTCGATTCCAGAAACGATATAAGTAGAAGTAGAACAAGTAGTAGGTGATTAATTAATTGATTGATTGATTAATTAATTAAATAAATTAGTTGATTGATTAATTAATTAATTACCAAAACGAATTGGGTATTTAAGAAATTGCAAAATTCACCTGAGAAGCAACGGCATTGATGAATTTGTTGGAGGAAGAATTTGGGAATTGAACGACGAGTTTAACCTTTTTCTCAGCCCTTTCATCATCATCATCATCAACAACATCATCATCATCATTCTCATTATCATCATCATCATCATCATTTTGAACTAAATTATCGGAATCAATTGAATGATCGTCGGAATCAGAACCGTCGATAAAACGGGCGGGTAAATTAGGGATCCGACGAGCAGATCGAGAACGACGATTAGGGTTTGATTGAGGAAAATGAAATTGGGAATTAGGGTTTTGTTGTTGTTGTTGTTGAAGAAGAAGAGCACGATTTTGAAGATCTGCTAATGAAGGGCGACCCTTTTTCTTCTTGAGAGGTGCGCCGGTGTTGAGTGTTGCGACGGCGGTTGTGGCGGCGGCGGTTCGTCGCACCATTGTTGGTTGTGATTGTGTGGACGGGTGGATGGAATTGGGTTGGGATGCTTTTACCCAACAAGTCTTTCTCTTTTCTTTTTCTTTTTTTGTTTTCTCTCTTTTTTTCTCTCTCCTCTCTCTTCTTTCTCTAATTGTTTTACTAATTTTATTTTTTATTTTTTTGTGAAAAATTATTTAAAAAAAAAAAAAATTAAGTTTTCATTTTATTGGCATGTGTAGTGTAAGTGTAACTTTTTAACTTCCTTGCTCAAGCCTTGTATTGGGAAGTGAAGTGGTCTCTCCGTTTTATGTCTCATCTTGTGTCTCAGCTTTATTAAAATAAGGAATGAAAAACGTGACATTGGTTGTTCAATTCGTATATTAGGAAGTGAAATGATACCTTCATTTTATATCATCTTGTGTCTCGACTTTATTGAAAACGTGACATTGTAATATTTGGGTAGCTTTTGAATTGTTATGACCTGGTCTAAAGTAAGTAGTGAAATGGTATCTTCGTTTTTATATGTGTCTCACATTGTTTCTTGGATTTATTATATTATTATAGAGTCTTGAGAATTAAAATTGTAACATTGTACGTATTTCAATAGTTGAATTGTTGTCATATGATTTAGGAAAAGTAACGATGTGGGTAGTATTTGCAATAACTAACTAAACTCTTTTTGTGTTATAGGTGAATCCAAATGTTATCTATTGTTTCCATTTTATAGAGAATTAGAGTGTTGGATTGTGAAATAATCTTGTATCTGATTAATTAAATAGTTGAATCCATATAGATAATATTTGTTTTCTTAAGATATTACTCAATAATTAGACATCATAAGTAAAATGTTGTATAAACCTTACATAATAAATAATAATAATCTTAGGGATTAAAGGAGTTAGAATAATATTTAGATTGAAACCTTATCCGCTACATTTAATACTTGGACTTTTTTAATCATGTTCAAACTAGAATTTGAATTTTATTTGGGAGATAGAGGATGCATAAAGAGAAAAAGAGTCGTATATACGGGAATATAAATATATAGTCAAGTTCTCAAGCCAATAATTAACATGTCTTTTTTTTACAGCAAATATTAACACTTGTTTTCTTAAGGTTTCCTAGTTCATTCTAATTGTTTTATGAGAAGATTTTGCGTGAGACCGTTTCACGTGAGTCCGGATTATAATGCACATACTCATCCCCCACCCATTTCATCGTCGTCTTTGCCGATCTCCGCCGTCTTGGCCACCACCACCACCTTTGCCGTTATCCTTTCATGCCCTTTTTCGTCATCGACAAAACTAACCCAGCAACTCGAATTCAACCCGAACAACCCATCAATGAAAGACCCGAATTCCTACCTCTAAGGTTCAATTCTTTGAGGGAAGGAACCAAGGATATTCAGAGTGTTGTTGCATTGCTTCTCTTTGGTGCTGCTTGTGGTGCTCTTACTGCTAGAACCATGTACTTGATTTGGTCCTTGTTCAATCACTGACATGGATCTTACCTGATGCATGGGTAATCAGACATTTCTTTGTTTCGTGGGTAATCAAATATTCTCAGTGATTAGTGATTAGTATAAAATATTAAGTATTTTTTAGTATTTTCTAATCAGAAATAAGATTTGTTAGTCAGGAATGAGTTAATTTTCTTTAGGAATTAGATATTGTTAGTCAGAAATAAAATCATTCTAGTCCGGAATAAGTTAGTTTTCATCATGAATAAGTTAATTTTTTGTTATATGATCGGACTCATATGAGTCTGTTCTACCTAATACTTTTATTTAATTTATTGTGTTTTAGGAGCATTAAACTTATATTTTACTTATTTTGATTCATTTTTCTGCCCTATATTAACCACAAGAAGGCATGGAAGAAGAAATCAGCACTATGCTCCTCAAGGTCACTTACAATCCACTCTATCCGTCTAAGAACAACAAGAAAACACGTCTTTTTTTTACTCTCTTTACCATTCAATATAAAAATCTATCGTGAAAACCATTTTGATGATTGTGTATTATGCTGTCACAGATTAATTACAGATTTAGAATACGCTACTTGTAATTATTAATGATTTCGCATTGGAGGATCCAGGATTCCGAATCTAGGGTAGCGCAGTAGCGTAGAGTTGTTTAAGAATATTTAGAACTAAATACAAATCGAACTTTAGTTTAGGGATTCAATTCATATTATATAATTTCCCCAAGAACGATTAACAAAATAACAAACTGAATGATTTTTTTGATGCAATGCAATGTGTCAGCACATTGTTGTGCTCCTTATTAATTGACAATTTGATTTTGGAAATTCAATTCGTTAAACAAACAATTGTTGCAAGGCATGCATCTCATACATTTGACAGAGAACTAAGGGCCTGTTTACACTTTCTTAATTTCAGTTTAGTTTAGCTCCAATCAGTTCAATTCAGCTCCAATTAGTTCAGTTCAGTTCAGCTCCTAATTTCTCTCTCTTATAAAATATTTATTTCAGCTCGGTTCAGTTCAGTTCAGCTCCAATCAGTTCAGTTCAGTTCAGTTTAGCTCACTTAGGGCCTGTTCATATTTACTTAATTTCAGTTCAGTTCAGTTCAGTTCAGCTCCAATCAGTTCAGTTCAGTTCAGTTCCAATCACTTCAGTTCAGTTCAGTTCAGTTCAGCTCTTAATTTCCCTCTCACATAAAATATTCATTTCAGCTCAATTCAGTTCAGTTCAGTTCCAATCAGTTCAGTTCAGTTCAGCTCCAATCAGTTCAGTTCAGCTCAGTTCAGTAAATATGAACAGGCCCTTATAAATGTGAACAGGCCCTAATTCAAAAAACAATACAATAAAAAAACTACATAATAGTATGAACCATGAAATATCAAATTATTTCATTTTATTTTAATTAATACTAGTATTTTGTACTCCATACTCCATAGATAATTTGTAAATTTGAAATAAATAAATAAATAAACATTATTTAAGAGTAATGGAGAAAGTTAAATTACTTGTAATCATATTAATGTTTTTCTTTGGAACAAAGAACAAGGATAGGTGGGTAAAAATACTTACACCAACCTCATGATATAATTTATCCTCTATCGTAACGTCGGTAAAATTCAAACAATAAAAAATCACGTTAATCCAATCACAAGATAGAGAGAGAATAGAGTACAAGACCGGCATCAACAATAACATACTATACAATATCTTAATATCATATCTCATTTTATGTCTCATTTCGTGTCTTGGCTTTATTTAAAAAATCTTGGGGTTGAAAACATGAGATAGTAATGATTTATATCGTAGAATTATTGACCCAATACTATGTTAATTATAAGTGAATCTAAAATGACACTATATTTTGATAAGTGAATCTAGATTCTACAGTGAATTTAGGGACTCCTATTAATGGAGAGGATATTTTGATGGAGGAGAATTTTAATAATATGGAAAATACTGAGGTTTTAGTTGGCAATGGTGTGAATCAGGAAAAGGATAATTTTTTATCTAAGGAAATTATCTCGAAAAAAAGATATGATAAGTATGGCAAGAAAGATATGCGATTACCTTTATCAAATCTTAACAAATCTTTTAAGCCTTCGAAACAACTTGGTAACAAAGTGGTTCAAAAAACTTCTTTTAATACCAAGTCAGTGAATAAAAGTTTTAAGGAGAATTCAATCGAAGTTGCTTCCCATACACCCACGGCCCTGCAGCAATCCAATCAGAGTGGTGGTTGTGTGAACACTTCTGTTCATGATGAATCCATTGAGAGTGCCAGTCACTTTGGAGACAAAAGTGCCCCCGGAGTTCGAGACCTTCACAGACTTCCAGACACAGGGGCCATCGATGGTTGTAGTCCATCCTTTAGCAGACAAGATCAACCTTGTGGTGACCACATTTCTTCCCCCGGTTCACAGTGCTCCGGAGATGATGATGTTATTCCAGATTCCGTTCCAAACGGACAGACCAATGAAAGCCTTGAGGGAGGTATTTCTCAGAATGTTGCTTAACGTTCCTGCGAACGTGTATGATAGTTTCCCAATTTTTCCTCAGTTTAATATGTCTATCAAAATTATGATTTGGAATGTTCAAGGGGTGGGAAATAAGGTGACAATTATTCGTGAATTAATTAGAATCAATGACCCTATGGTCCTAGTTTTGGTTGAGACTCATATGAGTGGCACTCAAGCTACTCGAATTTGTGATGCTATTGGTTTCTCTGGGCAGTCACGAGTGGAAGCTCAAGGCTTTCGAGGTGGGATTTGGATGTTTTGGAGAGCAGAGAAGGTGAGTGTTACTCCCTATGGAGAGCACTCTCAACATCTTTCTGTAGAAATTTCGAAACTTGGTGAGGTTCCTTGGCTTTTTTCGGCTGTATATGCAAGCCCTGATAGTTCTCTTCGTAGAGAGCTTTGGGAGGAGTTGGAGAAAATTAAAGAGAATTATGCTGGTCCGTGGTTATTGGGTGGAGATTTTAATGAAACCATGAGCATGGATGAAAGGAATGGTGTTGGAGGCTCGGAGATGCAAAGAAGATGTAGGGATTTTTCTAATTGGGTTGAGAACAATGCGTTGGTTGACCTTGGGTGTTCAGGTCCTAGTCATACTTGGTTTAGAGGGAACTCTCCTGAGACCTTTAAATCAGCCAGGTTAGATAGAGGATTGGTGAATGAAGCTTGGAGATTGAGATTTGTCGAAGCTGCTGTTCGGAATCTCCCTAAAGCGCAATCCGATCATTGTCCTATTCTCATAAGTACTACAGGTTTTGCTCCTCTTCCAACTGCTCTAAAACCATTTAGATTCCAAGCGACATGGTTAAATAACCAAAAATTTGCTGAGTTCGTACATAGTAATTGGGATAGTTCTGCTCCTATTGTGCCTTTCTTGAAGAATTTTGCTGCTAAATTAAATACTTGGAATAAAGAGGAGTATTATAATATTTTTCGAAAGAAATATGAGCTTTGGGCTAGGCTTGAAGGTATTCAAGTCGAGTTATCTCATGGGAGACAGAGGCACCTTGTTAAGCTGGAAGCAAAATTGCGAAAGGAACTTGATGATGTGTTGACTGAAGAGGAAATGTTGTGGTTTCAAAAGTCTCGTGTTGATGCGATTTGTGATGGTGATAGAAACACTAGATATTTTCATATATCTACTGTTATTAGGCGAAAAAAGAATAGAATTGAAACGCTTCAAGACAATGAAGGAGCATGGATTACTGATTGTAATGCTGTTAAGCAATTGGTGATTGATTACTGGGAAAATTTGTTTAAGGAAGAAGGAAATTCGTATGATAGGGTCTCCTTGCTATGGGATTATTTTCCAGTGCTGGACAGAGATGAGATGGACCAAGTGACAAGGCCTTTTAGTTCCTGTGAGGTATTGGCTGCTCTCAAAAGTATGAAATCTTACAAAGCTCCAGGGCCGGATGGGTTTCAACCAATTTTTTATAAATCATTCTGGAATTTAGTTGAGCCTAATGTAGTGGAGTTAGTTCGACAGATTCTGGATGGGAATGAGTTCCCGAATGGCTTTAATGATGCTTACTTGGTGTTGATTCCGAAGGTTGATGTTCCTCAAAAGGCTAATCAATTTCGTCCTATTGGATTGTGTAACATTATTTACAAAATTGTTACCAAGGTGATTGTGAACATATTGAAACCAGTGCTTCCTAAATTAATTTCCCCTACTCAATGTTCGTTTGTTCCTAAGCGCCAAATCACGGATAATGTGATTATCGTTCAAGAAATGTTGCATACAATGAGGAACAAACAGGGAAGGGATGGTTATATGGCGATAAAAATTGATTTTGAAAAGGCCTATGACCGTCTTAGGTGGTCGTTTATCAAAGAGTCTTTGTGTGAACTTCGGCTTCCAATCAATATTGTGGATGTTGTTATGAAGTGTGTTTCCTCGACAAACCTCCAGATTTTGTGGAATGGAGAACCAACAGATTCGTTTAAGCCGACTCGTGGTATTCGCCAAGGGGACCCCTTATCTCCGTATTTGTACGTGATTTGTATGGAAAGACTAGCCCATTTAATCGAGAGAGAGGTGAAGTTAGGGGCATGGACTCCTGTTCGGGCTAGTAGGAATGGCCCTCCAATTTCCAATCTTGCGTTTGCGGATGACTTGATCTTATTTGGCCATGCTTCTGTGATCCAAGCCGAAGTTATGATGCATTGCTTGACTCAATTTTGCTCGGCTTCGGGGAGTAAAGTAAGCATTGACAAGTCAAGGGTATTCTTTTCCCAAAACACAAATCTGGAAGTTCGAGAAGCTATATGCTCGACTCTTGGTATGGAGGAGACAGATGACTTTGGTAAATACCTTGGGGTACCTACTATTAATGGTAGGACATCGAAAAGGGATTATCAATATCTTGTGGATCGTATTAATGGCAAATTGGCTGGCTGGAAGACTCGAATGCTATCTATGGCAGGGCGTATGACTTTAATTCAATCTACTTTGAATGCTATCCCCTTTTACACAATGCAATCTACTAAACTTCCAAGAACGACTTGTGATGATATTGACAGAAAAGCAAGGAAGTTTTTGTGGAAAGAAGATGGTGACAATCGCAAGGTCCATTTGATTTATTGGGATACAATCACCAAACCGAAGCTCTCTGGAGGGTTGGGTATTCGAAACATGAGACAATCCAATAAGGCCTTTCTTGCTAAATTGGGGTGGAGATTATTGGCGGAACCCAATTCTCTTTGGTCACGTGTCTTGAGAGCTAAATATTGCAATAATCGATGTGATATCGATATGTTTAAGGAACGAGGTAATGCTTCAAATGCTTGGCGAGGTATAATGAGTAGTGTCGATGTGGTTCGAAAAGGTTTAAGTATGGCTGTGGGAAATGGGGTCGCACTTTTTTCTGGCATCACAGATGGGCGAGTGAAGAACCTCTGCTGAGTTATGTTGATGAAGACCCTCCATTGGATCTCCAAGATTGCACAGTACGCGAGATGTGGGATAAGGAGTTGGGTTGGAAATTTGATGAATTCGCTGACTATCTTCCAGATTCAATTCTCAAAGAGATTGCAGCCCACGAATTGGTAGAAGATGATGAAGCTATTGATGAGGTGTCTTGGAATGGCTCAAGCTCAGGAGGCTTTACTATTAGCTCGGCTTTGAACATTGTGAGGGAAATTGATGGTTTGAGAGATGAGGAAAAAGAGGGATGGGATGAAATCTGGAAAATCAAAGTGCCGCAAAGAATTCGTTTCTTCATTTGGATGGCTGTACAGGATCGACTGATGACTAATGTTGCTAGATTTATTAGAACATTATCAAATGATCCTAGATGTACTTTTTGTGATGCAGCTGAAGAGAACGTTTATCACATTCTGCGCTTCTGTCCTGCAGCTCGAAGATTATGGTCCAAGTTGGGGGTCAAGGGGAGCAATTTACACGAAGACTTGTCTCTGGAGCAGTGGATTCTTCTTAATCTGAATGAAAAAAAAGCTGATATGGGGAGTGAATGGCCAAGGATGTTTGCTACTAGCTGTTGGTGGTTGTGGAAATGGCGTAATGCCAAAACTTTCCAGGATGACCCTAGTATTCCGATTGATCAGGTGGGCTTTATTTTGGCTCGTGTTGGTGAGATTAAGAGAGCCATGTCAAGAGAGTTGGGGCAGGAAGAGCAAGGTAGAAAATTGCGAGTTGAAAAATTGATTAAGTGGAAATTTCCTAAGGAAGGCTGGGTTCGATTAAATACAGATGGGGCTTCTAAAGGAAATCCAGGAGATGCAGGAGCAGGAGGTATTATTCGAGGCCATCGAGGTGAGGTTTTTGAAGTCTTTGCTGTGAATTGTGGTAAGTGTTCTTGCACTAGAGCTGAATTGATTGGTGTACTGCGGGGACTTGGAATTGCTTGGGAAGGTGGTCATAGAAAAATCCAGCTCTCGGTTGATTCGGAGGTAGTTGTTCGTTTGTTGGTTGAGGATCCTCCTTCCAACTCCCCTTTTATTCACATCATTCGTCGGTGTAAAGCTCTAATTTCTCATCGAGAATGGGAGGTGTCTATCTCTCATTGTTATCGTGAGGCTAACCGTGCTACTGATTGGTTAGCTAATTTTGGGGTTCAGGCGTCTGAGAAAGTTACCATGTTTGAGGCGATCCCGATGGATCTTCGTGCTGTTTTATTGGAGGACCTCAGTGGTGTTGCTTGGTCTCGGATGGTGCCGGATTCTAGAGTAGACTTAGTCTAGTCTAGTTTTATTTTTATTTGTTTTGTTGCTTTTGTTTTTGTTTTTCTTTTCTTGTTTGCTGTTGGGGCTTGCCCCTCTCTTTCACCAAAAAAAAATATTTTGATAATTATTGACCCAACACTATGTTAATTATACCGACCTAGTTGAGATGGGCAAAAACAAGACCGAATCACTAGTTTCATATTATTTCAAATGGGTTTGTGGTGCTAAGATTTTGTGATGATATTTATTTAGGTCTAGCAACATATGAGCATTAAAACGCACATAGGATAGAGGTTGATCATATTATCTACATAAGATATTACTCAACACATTCCTAAAAAATAAAATCTTGTAAACTAACATATTACTATATTAGTGTTTAAATTAGGAAGGTTGAGTCCTTACCCACTACATTACATTTATACTTGGACATTTTTGAATCAAGCTCAAACAAGAATTTGATTTTTATGTTTGAAAGAGAGAGGATGCATGAAGAGAAACAAGTCTTAGAAAAATAATTTTGGGTCGGTAGTCGTTCTTGAGACGATAAAAAAATTCTCTTATATTTGCATGCATTTAAGCCCACTCAATATGTCTAAGCCCAAGTAAGGAAAGCCCAATCCAGGGAAAGCAACGGAAAAAGAAAATTAAAACCAATACATCACTCCTACAATTTCAAAAGTTCCAATTAGGCTCATTTTGGATAAGAAGTCATGTAGTTTTGGACATTCTAAATGCTTTATAGGAGAATGGCAGCTCGAGTTCTTGTGTCCAAGAGGAATTGGATGGGTTTGATCTTGATTATCATCTAAGGTACGTTTTAATCACATCAGTTAGCTGCCTCATTTAGAATACTGTAGTATAGCTCTAAAGGATGTGCCTAAAGCTAAAGTAGAACTTATTGACTAAGGGCCTATTCTCTTCAGCTTAATTTCAGTTCAGTTCACCTCAACTCTAATGAGTTCAGTTCAGTTCTATTTAGCTCCAATCAGTTCATTTCAGCTCCGATCCTAATTTCCTTCTCTCATAAAATATTCATTTCAGCTCTATTCAGTTCAGTTCAGCTTTATTCAGTTCAACTCCAATCAGTTCAATTAATTTCAGTTCAGTAAAACAGAACAGGCCCTAATGTAGAACATTCTAGGTAGTCATAAGACAACAAGCCTGGCCCATATCGTCCCATGATATATATATATATATATATATATTTTCAATTTTGACTTGATGTGAACGAATGAATGTGACTTAAGAAAGCTCTTGAAATTCAACTCAATAGTCTGGCGCGATTATAAAGCCACCCAATTTAAGAATCTGTTCTCTTTAGCTTAATTTAGTTTAGTTTAGTTCAATTCAGTTCCTGATTTCCTTCTGTCATAAACAATTCATTTCAGTTCAGTTCACTTCCAATCATTTCAATTCAGCTCAGTAAATCAAACACAGGCCCTAACTCGGGCTTACTATATAAAATGCCTAATACATCTATGTAAATGTATATATATACCTTTTATATTAACTAGGGTGGTTAACATGCGCCATAGCTAGCCTTAGGGCCTGTTTATATATACTTAATTTCAGTTCAATTCAGTTCAGTTCAGCTCCAATCAGTTCAGTTCCGTTCAACTCCAATCAGTTCATTTCAGTTCAGCTCGTAATTTCCCTCTCTCATAAAATATTCATTTCAGCTCAGTTTAGTTCATTTCAGTTCAGCTCAGCTCAGTTCAGTAAATGTGAACTGACCCTTAGTTTGTTCGGAGAGCTTTTTTATTTTTTGGTACATTTATAAAGGAAAATTTGTAAACAAATATTTTTGGGTTGTAAATGTTTGCACACTATTCTAAGTAATTTTACAAAAATTTACATTAGTGAAGACCAAAAAATAAAAAAACAATTAACATCAATGAAGGAAAAATAAGAACATATACATATTAATAAGGGTAAACATGTAAATGCACTTTTTGAAGGGTATTATTGACATCACACTATTCATAAGAGTTATCTTGTACTTTTTATAAGAGAAGAAGAAATAAAAACATGTATATACTAATGAGGGTAAACATGTAAATGCACATTTTGAAGGATATAATTGACATCACACTATTCATAAGAATTATCTTATACTTTTTTTGTAATAAAATAGAAGAAGAAACAAAGAACGAGAAGAGAAGAGAAGAGAAGAAAAGATAGGGATAGGGAAATAGAAAGAAAAATTGGCTCTAAATAATCTCAACTATTGTTTTAATTTATACTTGTGTGTGCAAAATAATAAGACCTAAGATATGACATGAGCTCACAACATCACCAGTTTCACCACCTATTCAACTATTTGGGCGGAAATAATAATACGTCATGGAATTGGGATCTTAGGGAATATTCTATTAAATTAATAGTTTTATATTAAATTAAGACCTCGGTTCGTAAGTAAGGAATGTCTCGGTATACGTACTTCGTTTTTTTTTGGTGTTTAGAGCCCACAAGGGTATGAAAATCGAGAGAAATTCTCACCACTTGATCTATTCCTCACTCTCACGCATACGTCATTTCTAAAAAAAGTTTTATGTCTCAATTAATTAACCCATCTCGATCTTCAAAATTTTCTCAAATTAATTAAACTTTATAGAATTATGGTATTACACTTGTTTTTGGTAATTTTTTTTCTCCCTACCACATTTTCCAAGGTGAAACTCATACTCAATTTCTCTCACTACTTTTTTTTTCTTAAACGCAAACTATTGGGTGCGTCCAGCTGCCATGTATTTGTGCGTCCACCCGCACCCAAACCAAATCAGACGATGACGACAATGGTGGATGAGACGATTGGCGATTGAAACCCTAGATTGTGGTGGCTCGTAGCAGGGGAGGGGTTGTGGCTCGTAGCAGGATAGCAGCAGGGGAGGGGTCGTGGTGGGTCATAGCAGGGTAGCAGCAAGTTAGGGTGATGGCCTGAGGTTAGGGTGATGGCTGGTTGGGTGTGGCGTGAGGTTAGGGTGAGTGAGGTTAAGGTCATGGTTTGTTGGCTTTTGGGTGGTGGTGTGAGAAACAATGGGTGGTGGTGTGGGAAACAATGGCATGAGAAACAAATTAAAGAGAAACAATGGCATGAAAAACAAAGAGAAAGGAAGAAAGAGGAAAGAGGAATTGAAAGAGGAGAGAGAAAGAAATAAATATAGTAGTATCATATTAATTAGCCAACAAATAACTCATATCAGTAATCGAAATGTACATATATATTAGCCAACTAAGGTGTGATATTAATCAATATTAGAGACATATGAAATTTTAATAAAACGTATCAGTCAACACGAGAAGCATATCAGCCAACAAGAGTAATATATCAGCCAATAAGAGTGAAATACCGGCCATAAAAAGGTACTTATCAACCAAGATAAGAACATATCATCCAACAAAAGAAGCATATCAACCAACAAAACGATGAAATCAACAAAAAAAAGGTATAAATAAGTCAACATAAGGAACATATCAGGCAACAAATAAAGCATATCAGCCAACAAATGGATGAAATCATCAAACAAAAGCAACAGGTAAGCCAACAAAATAAACATATCAGCCAACAAAATGAAACAGATAAGCAATAATTAAAATATACATATCAACCAACAAAATAAATATATCAACCAACTAAAAAAAGATATATATAACTCAAATGATGTCTGATATCAGCCAACAAAAAAAAAAGCATTTCAGCCAACAAAAGGATTATATTAGCTAACATATATAAAAACCATATCAGCCAACAAATGGAACATATCAGCCAACACATGAAACATATCAGCCAACAAATGAAATATCAGTCAAGCCTCCTGCACCAAACAGTTCATGCGTTCGTAAGCACGCAATACCTCCTCTTTCTTAAATCTATTCCAAAATGATATATTGATACTCCCTCCATGTTTATTTAATTATTTCAGTTCTTGCTCCATTTCCTCTTTTTAAAATTTTTAACAATATTTAAATACTTTCCTCCTCACGTACTAGTGGTCCTCTCACATCATATATTAATATTTTCATATTCCCTCTCATCTTTACTTAGACCCTCTTCAATGGTGAGACTCAAGTGAGTATTTTTAGGAGAGAAAGAGTATTTTTTGCAATGTATACCAATTAGTTGGTATCTAAACTTAGCAACCCCAAAAGAAAGTTGCTAAGTTTAGATACTCAACTTTGAGTCTCATTTGACAAAAAGTGTGGGCCTTTGTCAATATTCTAATATATTTTGTAATTTTGTTTCAAAAAAAATATATATTTTGTAATTTATTTAAGTTTTACCATTTTTTTATTATTTTTTAATCTAACAATAATTGATGGGACATAAATTGAAAGTGACATTTGTATATTTTAGAGAGTCTCATCATTGGAAAATTAGACTTAACATGAGTTGCTAAATTGAGAATTGGGTATGATCTCAACGTTGGAGGTAAAAAACAACTCATTTTGTATTTCAATACTCAAAGTTGAGTCTTACTATTGGAGATGGTCTAACACTTTAATTTTTTTTTTTAGATATTTCAAGTTTTTTTAACAAACTACACTTACATAATAAAATGATATTTTCTACTATTCCTCTTAATACTTCGTGTCCATAAAAAAGATACTTCGTATAAGTAATAATATACAAAGAGAGTATTTGACAGTTGAAATGAGTCGAGAGGTCGTGAGGAGAAATATTGTCGCTCCAACAACTTTTACAACTTGTTAAGTGTTGAGAAATCTCTTCCGTAGAGAATAAAACCAACAACATTTCTAGCCATGCGCAAAGATTATGCAAACTCAGCAATCCAAATTGGATTATAGGCATTTCATCAATGTGTAACCAAAGTTGGCAAATAGCAAAAATTGGGTGGCATCTTTACAAATGCAATGAGTACTAATCAATTTGGAAGGCCTATTAACAGTATTTACGTGACCATGATGCTTCCTACAACGTACATCCATCTTTGATCTTTCCCAATAGTGTAAAGGAGGCGCAACAATTCATTCATTGCAACTACAAGAATGCACCAAATTTATTGCTTTCATTTCCACTTGAAATTGATGGGATTATTAGAAAGAAACATAACCAATTTGGTGTAAGAAGATACATTTAAAATGACAACACGAACTAGAACTGAAATATTTGAGCAAGTTTTAGCTTAACATGACATGAGGCCACATGACACAAACCTAAACCAATTTATACTCATTCCAATCAAACACTTTTTATGCAATTATCTTGCTTTTCACATGAACTTTTACAAGAATATATTTGGTAAACAAAAATAACTAGACACTATACAAAACGATACAACATGTTTACTTGTTTTGCCAAGAATATGAAGTAGTGAATTTGGCTCAATATTAATTTTGAGCATCTTTCTTAGAATAATTTCTTCTGTGATGACCTCCCAATTAATCTCGCTCTATAATTGAGGAGGACAAATTAAGAAAATTTGCTGATTATGAAGGTTATTAAATGCCATACGTAATACTCCATCTGATTCATAATATAATTCTCATTTCAGTTTACATGATCCTTATTTGCACATCAACATCTTAAATTTTGTGCTTAAAAATTGTAAAAATCTAATATTATAAAATTACACATTACGACAAATCTAACAAAATTTTATATATATGACTGTACATTTAGTACATATCAAAGAGAATTATTGGTCAAGATATTCATTATTTTGACCGCAAATAATATAGATATACGGGATTCATTATTGTTAAATGGGGTTATCATTGTTTACAAGTGAAATTATTCTTTTAGAAATCAAAACAAAAGAATGAGTTACATAAATAAACATATAAAGTTACTTTGTTTCTAATAAAGTTTTTTTTTTTTTTTTTTTTTAACACAAGTTTCTAATAAAGAATTGATGTTACTCAAATAATAAATTGGATAATTCCATAAACAAAATAAGATTACCGTAATAAATATTTGGGATTACTCACGTTAACAAATAAGGGTTACCTAAAAAAATAAATAAATAATTAAAAAGTGATCACGCATTGTTACTGACTACAAGTCTACACACAATACTTCACGAATGAAATAACAAGTTTGCTTTAATCATATCATGCCTAGAATTCTTTCAAAACTTGTTGGAAACATGCATACAAGTGTCAATGCCAAGTGTTAAACCAATCTTAAACAGTGTAAGCATAATAAAATTGTTAAGCATGAAATACTCAAAATGGTCCAAACACATGCAACATGCAAGACATATGATTGGCCAAATTTCATAATTTTCCTAAATATATATTCCCAATTAAGCCATTAACAATAACAAGGCAATCTTGACATAGCAAGCTTATCTTTTAATCACCAATACAACAAGATATGCATGCACATGAACATCTAGGCTACGGACTCGTAATAGTTATGTGTAGTATGTAAACATGCAAGTCGTACAATTGTCATTGCTCATCTGATATTTTAAATTGATTTTAATTTTAGTTGATTTTTTTAGTTACGTTTTTCAAAACACATTTTAAAATGTTTATCATTTTAAAATTTTAATAAAATAACAATAACAATAAATAAAATTACAAAATTTACGTACACATGTTCAGTTCAGTTTAGCTCAGCTCTTAATTTCCTTCTCTCATTGACAATTCATTTCAGCTCTATTCATTTCAGTTCAGTACAGTTCGGCCCAGTTCAGTAAATCAGAACAAGCCCTAAGAGGCTAAGGGTCTGTTCACAATTACTTAATTTCAGTTCAGTAATCAATACAGTTCAACTCCAATCAGTTCAGTTCAGTTTAGCTCCAATCAGTTCAGTTCAGTAAATGTGAACAGG
Source organism: Chenopodium album (assembly GCF_948465745.1). NCBI lineage: Eukaryota > Viridiplantae > Streptophyta > Magnoliopsida > Caryophyllales > Amaranthaceae > Chenopodium > Chenopodium album. The sequence continues at coordinate 35,812,261 of NC_137858.1, forward strand.
CCCTAAGAGGTAATAAAAAAACTAGGGGCAGATAAGGATTGCCAATAATATAATAATAAAATAAAACAAATGTATGTAAAATTAAAAAGAAAAAATAAAAACAAAGCACAACAAAATTACATAATTGATGATAACATTTGGGAACGTGGAGCCTGTTCACATTTACTGAACTGAACTGATTGGAGCTAAACTGAACTGAATAGAGCTGAAATGAATATTTTATAAGAGAATAAAATTAGGAACTAAACTGATTGGAGTTGAACTGAAATTAAACTGAAGTGAACAAACCCTATTATATTTTATTAAATATAATATCTTGAAATTTTTATAATGGTCGTTTAAAATATAACTACTACTCCCTCCGTTTTTAAATACTTGCTCCATTTTCCTTTTCCGGCCATTTTTTAATACTTGCTCTATTTTCTTTTTTGGAAAGTTTTTACAATATTCAATTCATTTCATTCTCACACGTAGTGGACCCAACATAATATTCTCTCTCTCTCTCTCTCCTCCTATTATTCCACTACTTTTGTTTTTTACAATTTTTTATTTTTTCAACTACCCCTCTACCTCCACAATTTATTACTTTCTTCAATTTCTTCTAAAACTCCGCACATGGAGAAATGGAGCAAGTATTTAAAAACTGAGGGAGTATAATATTTTAATGATTATGCAGTTCATGATTAACTATTTATTATGCAGTTCATGGCCTATTTACTATGCAGTTCAAGATTGACTTTTTATTAGCAGCTAGAAATAAAGCACAGAGTTCTTTTTTTTTTTAGATATAAAATAGCATCAACATTTTTTAATTTATCTAATTTTTAGTTTCATTTATGTAATTTCCCAATATACACCGGATATAATCAAGTTAGAATATGTATAAAGTTGTAAGAAAAATAGCAACTTACAAAAAATAGTTATACAATTAATATTCAAGTAAATTTAGAGTATTGTTTTGTTATACATAGCCCTAAGGGCTATGCATAAGAATCAACAATTTCATATCATTAATTGTATTTTTCTTTTTTCAATGGAATCTTATAGTATTATTAATCTAGAACTAATTCATCCAAAAATGTAATTAATACTTTTCTAGTTTTCTTACCAACACAATTAATTCCCATGAAAATGCTTTTTTCCAAAAAATTAAAATAAAAAATCAATATCATCATCTTCTAATAAGATACCTTTATTTGATCTATATGAATGAAATATTTTGAACCAATGAAGATTGGCTAGGCATGGAAATAGTACTCCATAGTTTTGTTTGGATGGGAGTACGTAGAAACAAATGAAAAGCTTGAAAAGGAAAAGTAACTAAGTTTAACTTCTAATAAACCAAATCAGGCGACCACAATGTATTAACCAAATCTTAGCAGCACAATATTTTTTTGACAAGAGCAGCACAATATTAAATTGCAGTATTGTCCACTTAATATAATCTAATAGATGGGTTGGTTGGGTTCCTTGGTTTAATAGATGGTTTGGTTGCTTTATGTTTCTTGGAAGAATGTGGGTAAAAGATTGATTTGCACGGTGTTTATTTTGGATTTTAATACTACTATTTTTTATTTTTTTTTATTTTTTTTTACAGTATGTATAATTTTCTATTGGTGTGATGTTAGATTGTTAGTGCTTAAATGTAAACTTGGAGTAGAATTATTTTGAAGTTCCAAGCTACTACTGTATTTAATTTGTGATAATGATAGATATTTGGGATGTAATTAATTTGACTTTTACAACCATTTAATGGGACGAGGCAAGCAATTGTTGGCTTTTTCCTTCCTATCCTCACCTAACATTCTCATCCCCATTCTCATCCTCTCAACGAGTCTAAAACCATCCCCGCCCACCCTCTACTTAGATATCTTACTTATATCACTATTTTTTGTTAATAAAGTCATATATCATCATTTGCTATGTTATACTCCAATCAACCATCAAGCAAGGTCAGGATGAAAGGAGGTTTTGTAAATAATTTCTTTTAGAATGAAAATAGTAAGAAATATCATATCCAAAATTGCGTTTATAATTATTTGTAAGAAATATCATATCCAAATTTATTATTTTTTTTCATAACCAATTACTACGGAGTTTCATATTCTTTTGTCTACTATTAAGAGAGGAATTTTTTTAAAAAAATATTAAGAGAAGACTTCTAGTTTACATATAATGATAGTTGAGACAAATTCGCTAAACACCAAAATCAGGAAAAGAAAAAGAAAAAAAAACTACAAACCACAACTAAAATCTGATCTTATAATCAAGAGGCCATAAGTTTAATACTCCCTCTATCCCTATTTTTTGCCTCATTGGACTTTACACGGTCTCCAAGACATGTCTTGTAACATAAATAACTTTATTTCTATACACGTAAAAAGTATAAAAACTAAATATTAATAAAATATACTCCGTATTATGTAATGAATCCAACAAGATCCCATATAAATATATTACTGTATCCCTTATTAATTAATGGGTAATTAGGGACAAAGTTTACGAAGTTTGACACTTTGACCCCATTATCTGCAATGGGGCAAAAAAAATATAGGGACAGGGGAGTAGCAAAATAAACTGTCAAACACGTTAAAACACCAAGAGACAAAAATATGAACAAAGAGAGAATTTTAAAGAGTTACTACTATCAAACATATAGTCAAAATTAAGAGAATATACTGAAATTCTGGAAGGGAAAAAAAAAAAAAAAAATTAGTCATAACTATAATCTAAAATTTGGAACAATTGATATCCAACAAATACATTGGATTAAATTGTCATAATTTAGTCCAACTCAATAAATCTCATTATCTCAACAAGAAATACAACTTGTCAATTCAAAATTTATTGTCAAAATTGACAAATAATTAAAGTCATCAATATTACTAATCTCTATTATAGCATGACACAGCGATTAATTTGACTAAACCCATATAACAACTAATGATAGTGGTACAGGTATGATAATTAATAAAGACTTTTTGTAAACCACATTAGTTTTTGTTTTTGTTTTTTATAACAAGATATCACATGATTATGTTTTCTCATGCCCTGTTCTCTTCACCTTATTTTTGCTGAACTGATATTATTTTTATTGAAATGAAATTATGTTTGCTGAACTGAAATTATTTTTACTGAATTGAAATTATTTTTGCTGAACTGAAATTATTTTTACTGATTTCATATTATATTTCTTCTTTTAGTTTACTGATTTTTACTGAACTGAAATTATTTTTACTGAACAAAAATTATTTTTGCTGAACTGAACTTATTTTTACTCAACTGAAATTAGTTATACTGAATTGAAATTACTTTTAGCGAATATTATTTTTTAAAGGTGAATAGAACAAGGCCTTACTCTGTAGTCTGTATGCGCCTCGAAAGGGACTTAAGGGAGCATGCACATAGTGACTATAAAAGGGAAGGAGCCACTCCTTGACTACTTCTGAAGTAGTGCGAAGTAGTATAGTTTTAGTCCATAGCCAATAAGAAAAACGGCATAAATGTGCATCAAGTTGTCAATAAAACCAGCAACAATGCCCACTTGATAGTTGATATTCAAGCAATTAAAACAGCAATATTTTCATACAAAAAGACTAACAACAAAGTTACTTGTATCAAACACCTTAAAGAAAACAAAGCTAAGAAGAGAAAAAATGTGCATAACTGCATTTGCTTGGCAAGCACTCTCCCTCCACCCTTTCGTTCTGTTGCTCAACCGAGACGAAGATCTCAACAGGCAAGTAGTATACACATTTCATTTGACTGCTCTAATGCAATGAATACATTTAATATACGTTAAATAAGATACATGATTATTGACATATTTTCATGCATGTGTATAACGGGATTATGACATTGCTTAACAGGCCGACGAAGCCACTAGGGTGGTGGGAAGGAGGAGAGATTATAGGAGGTCGAGATGAAGTAGGTGGAGGTACCTGGCTTGCGTGTACTAAAAAGGGAAAGGTAGCCTTCATTACCAACGTTCTGGAGCTTCATACTCTTGCTGATGCAAAATCCCGAGGAGAGTTACCAGTTCGTTTCCTCAAGGTAAGTTGCTCGTAAGGCTTCTTAGTTTCAACCTCATACATCTAGTTTCAATCAACATTGAACTGGAAGGAATAGAATATACATGAGCTTCATCAATTTGGATTAGCAATTTGTAAATAAAAGCATTAAGGAATAGAAAATACGAGTCGTGAACTTTTGGATGAGCATTATACGTAATTTATTCATGAAATTTGCAGCTTAAGCGCACTATAAAGTTTCCAAATAAGCCAACAAATTGAAGCCATACCTTGTGTTATATAAGGTTTGGACTACATTAATTGGACTCTTCATTTTCTCCATTTCACCTACCTATGTTACTATACCAGACACAACTCACAAGTAACCGAGTCTGAGTAACATAGCTTCTGAAATATTTTGAGCTTTCCTCTTTGTTCTTCACACACAATGATAGTATGATACAAGAATGTAGCCATAGATCAGTTCATCCATATGGGTATTGTTGCAGGGTAAACATAGTCCGAGAGAATATGCAGAGATGGTAGCAGAAGAGGCTCATGAATACAACGGCTTCAACCTGATAGTAGCTGATCTTCTCTCGAAAAGCATGATTTACATAACCAACAGACCGAAAGGAGAATCTACCAGAATTCAAGAGGTTCCACCAGGCATCCACGTCCTCACAAATGGCAGGCTGGATTCTCCGTGGCCAAAGGTCAGAAGCTAAGAAATACACTGTGGTAGTTTTCGTTGCTGAATACAGGAATGCACTTTCCATATCTAGCTCATACAGCTAACATGGCCTGTGAATGAAGAAGAAATTGGAAAAGCATTAATTTTACTAGCCGGATTGCATTTAAGGAAATGGTTGGAAAAAGAAAGTTAAGAATTAGACTAAAAAATTCTAAGCATTTAGGATCTTCTAGTTCATGACAAGAGTTTAAAAATATAAAGAACATAGAAAGCATTAGTTTTACTAGTAGGATTGCATTTAAGGAAATGGCACAAAAAAAAAAAAAAGACAAAAAAAATTTAAGCATTCAGGACCATCTAGTTCATGACAGAGTTTAAAAAGAAAAGGAAAGTAAGAGGGGGCTACCTCATACGTTGATCAGTAGGTCAGTACAAGTTAAGCAAGAAGTAGACAAAGATTTCAGTTTCGTATAACTGTTTTAAGGAAGCAAGATGGATACTACAGAAGAATTTTGCTTTTGCGATAGTATATAGTACTCGTAACAAACTAACAAACCACATGCAAATGCATATCTAACAGACCCCAGATCTTCAATGTAACCAAATAAGTACATTTCATGTCTAGCCTTAAACCATATTCTTTTTTTTTTTTTCCTTTTTTTTTTTGTTTGTGAAAAATTACCACTAATATGGATTCAGCAATCTTCCAAATTAATTTAACTTCTGCATTATCTCGCATCCTAATAACCGTGGGGATTGAGGACCCCTTCTCAAAATAGTCCATGTGACCAACCTTACTAGAATACTTCACAGCAGCTTAAAAGAGTCAAAAACACTCTCATCCCCGCATATTCAACCTTGACTCACTATAAACGCCATCAGAAACTCACCGGCTTGTGCACAACCATCTGGCACACCTCCACACACTCCAGCTCTGTAAACAAGGTGCCATGACACCAGTCCCCCTTCCTCACTCTTCCATCAATCACCCCACTAAAACCATTTTTTACTCCCTCTCTCGCTTGTATTCTAGCAATAAAGGCCAAATTAGGGAGGGGTGCCCAGCAGAAGGTTGGGGAGGGGGGCAGCAAACCTAGCATTCTAGCAAATATGGCTAAATTTTTAGTAGAATACTATTCTTCAATGTTTTACTGCCTGTTCATCTTCTTTTATACACAAATCCTTGCTTTAAAACAATACTGACTTGTCTGTTGCAAAAGTTCCAGTTACTTTCTCTGCAGAAGTATATAAATTAATTATTACATATTCACTCAACTATACAATAATTCCGTGAACCTGCCACTGCTTCCAAACTTACAGGCAGAGCGTTTGGCATTAAAGTTCAAGAAATTGCTGTACAGATATGATGAGGGTGAAATACCGGTCAAAGATATGGTTAACAAAGTTATGAGGGACACAAAAAAAGCTGATGAAAGCAAGCTGCCTCATATTTGCTCACTTGACTGGGAATTCAGACTGAGCTCTATCTTTGTGACAGCGGATTCAACCTCGGTAAGTAATTTTGAAAACCTCTGCTCTTTCACTAAACAATAGCCCATCAAAATAAGAGATTAATTGTATTGTATGACACAGAGATATTCATATTATTGCACAAGAAGCACCGCAGCAGTAACAGTGTCAGGAAATGGAGAAGTAAACTTCTATGAAACATATCTTGAGAAAGAAGTGTGGAAAGAGCGCATAATTAATTACTGCATTGAAAAGCCAAAACACGTGTAATTCATGGTAGCACTACCTAAACAGGAGAAAAGACCCGGTTATCATTGTTTATATGATGGTTTATAATGTCTGATGCCTACGAGCATGAATATATTCTCCTGCCAGATCAATTAGAACTTTTGTAGCCTTCATGCTGAAATTGTTGAATGATTTCTGTTTTTTTTTCCCTTTCCTTCTCCCTCTGGAGGGTTGTTCCAGCAATGGCAGCATATATGCTGCAATTTTCCCTTATTCTAAGCGATGTAGTTGGGATGATGGTTAGTTCTTCGTTTCTTATTAAACAAAAATTTAAAACTTGTCTTTGTGTCTAAAAAATAAGGTTGTCAATTTTCCATTAGTATGATTTCCAGACAGGTACTCTTCTCTCTTTTCTCCCTAGTTTTCCAGGTGCAAATTTTTTGGTCCAAGAGTCAGTCCAAAGTCCAAAATCAAGTATCAGTGAAAGAAAACGCAACAAAAGCAGCATTATAAAAGTTGATGTCTTACTCAAAATCCAGGTAGAAAAGGCCATCAAAAGGCAGGTCAAGCACATTTGGATGAACTATTTCATATAATCTAGACTCTAGAGTATAGAGGAGAGACAACATACACCATTGATATCTAATTACAAATGGGGGAAAGGAAATTGCATCACTTGCATGTGTACATAACCAAAAGCAATACACTAGATTTAACATGTTCAATAGGAGTCTCAGCTTTTAAGTCACATAACCATCATAATTGTTGGGCCACGACTCGTGTCGCAGACTTGCAATGACATAAATTCATTAAATCATAGTTTATGCTATATGAATATGATAAACACAACATTAAAAGATCAGGAGAGTCATTATTCATTGAGCTTCTCAATAGACATAGAAGGTATGTTTTGTTGTTGATGGCTCATCCTAAAAATTTGCCTTAATAATCTAGAGAAGGAAAAGTGAAAGAATTGGCACAAAATTATCCAGTAGACAGCCTAGCTATATCATTAAATAGTTAAGAATAAAGACATTCATTAACCAATTACTACAAATATTAAAACAAACCTGACAAGCTTTACATATCAAGTTGCACCAAATGGGACCTCAGTTCAGCATCCAATTTGTACCCAGCCAGCTCTAACTCCTTGCATACCTCCTTGCACTTAGCAAACCTCCCAGAGAGCAGGTACATACTGATCATGTCCCGGTAAATATCATAAGTTGGAGAAAAACCTGCCTCCTTAATCTTAGAAAAATATCTAACTGCCCTCGGGAGGTCATTTAGAGCAACAAGTAGCTTAATCACCACCCTATATGCTGGCAAATCAAAGTGACAATTTAAGCGCTCCATTTCCCAAACTACAGCCAATGCCTCCCTATATTTCATAGCAAACAGGCGGCTATAAATCACAGTAGTATACATAACAACACTTGGCTGATTTCCATTCTGTTGAAACCAATCAAACAAGGACTCCACGAAATCAAAGTTCCCAAGCCTAATACAAACTTTCATAATGGCAGTGCAGTCCTGCAGGCTTAAGTTCAGATTTTCTCGCTGCCCAAGCTCTTCCAGTAAGACTACAACAAGGTCATCTTTATCAGGGTTTTTTCCCAGCTCTGATAATAGCTTGACATAGATGCTGGAGTCCAACATTCTTTTACCACGTCTAGCTGCAGATAAAAGCTTCCATGCCAGATTCAAGCTTCCTCCCTTGATAAAACCCTTAGCAATTGCTTCTAGAACACCACGACTAGCCAAATTAACAAATTTATCAAGATCAAAGGGTAATTTAAGGTCATGGGTCCTTGCCAAAATTTCTACAGTAGTTGCCAGAATCCGGTCATCTGGGAACAGGTGGGTTTGTTTTTGTGCCCAACAGAATGTCTTCAATGCTCGGTCAGGAAAACCCATGTGACCCAGTTCCCGGATGGTCAAAGACAAAGACCCCTTACGTAGAAATCTACCCCATTTGTTGAGAACACAGGAAACATCTGCCTCTGCAGGAAGGTTTCTAATTTCTCTTGCCAAACTGAGTAAGAAAACTGGGTCCTTGTAGACTTGCTTTGATACTGATAGTCTTGAGAGCGCTGCTGGTGAAGAAGACCTAACATGCTTCTTTGTCTTAGGGAGTCCCAATGGTCGGATTTTATGGGGAAGAGGTAGTGGAAGTGGCCTTCTCATATTCAACTTCCCGGGTTTTTGAGGTATTCTTCCTCGAAATAGAGATGATATTGCCTCGACTTCATCAGCTTCCCAAACATCATGTTCATCCTCATCTTTGACTTCATCATTCTCGTCATCACTAAAACCAACACTTTCAACAGGATCATCAGAATTCCACTCAATTTGGACATCCATTTCAGAGCGATCCTCAACCTCATTCCCTGATCTTATGAATGTATCAATCCCAAAATCAGGAGGAAGCTTGGTACGGCGTGGATAACGTAGATATTTAGGAGGTTTTCTAAGGTGAATTGCAGAATCAAAATGCACCTTGGCATATACTTTGGACAAATTCACACGTTCTACATTTCGAATTAACTTTTGGGTGAAAATTTGAACAACGGGTAGGGGATAATGTGATCTAGACCTCAAAATAGCAGAATCCATGTTATCACACTAAAATTCATCAACCCAAAAAAATTAGCAGTACACTCTACACTTCTACAGTATGATGAAACTCAAAGAAGACTTCTAAGCATCATCAACACCCTTTTCTCATGCAAATTTGATTCAATCTGTAAAACAAACCATTTAACCATTACTAAATCCCTACAAATCAACCATAAATTTGGATTCCAGTACAAAACAACCAACCCCAAGTCATAGTTCAATTCTAACATTAAGGGGTTCTGCAACACATTAGCAACCAAATTTGATTCAATCATCACAAAAATAATCTTAAGTAGGAAAGGCATATTTTAGTCAATTATCAAATTTCTTTGCTGGTTATCAATTTTCATATAATCTTATTACTGTGATTAGAACCAATAGTTCAAATATTCGAACCCTAAACTTACTACACTGACAATTAAATCAAATTAAACCAAACAGAAACAATAAATTACCTCAGAAGCTGCTTCAATGGGGGATACAACTCGTACAATGATACAAGTATCAGGCGCTTCAATCCGGTTTTTTGTTTTTTGGTTTTTGTTTTTTGGTTTTTTTTTTTTTTTTTTTTTTTTCTTATCACAATTAGAGGTGTTCAAACGGTTGGAGCCCCAATTAGCCTAACCCGCCCCACTATAATTGGGTCAGGTCCGTCCAATATATAAATGGGACGGCCGGACGGGTCTTTATAGGGTAGTCCAATCAGAAAAATAAGCAAATCGAATTTGACTCATTTTTCATTTTCGATCTACTATGGGCCTATTCTTGTTTACTGAACTAAACTAAACTAAATATTTTATGAGAGCAAAAAATTAGGAAATGAACTGAACTGAAAATAAGATGAAGAGAACAGGCCCTATATTGGGTGATTTCCAAATCTAAAATTGTTTTTGTTATTATTGAATATGAGAATTGACGACAACTCTTGATTTAAGGATTCTGACTTTTGATTCATATGATTCTATGCTAACTTTTTTGTTTCTCTCCATAATTGGATGTGGATGATATAAAGATTAAACAAAAATAGAATAGTTTTTTACCAAGCTTTTAGAGATCCACATAGGATCTAATTTTTTTTTTTTTTTTTAGTGTGCCATGTAGGATTATAAATTTTATTAGTAGCCAATTAAATAAGAAATTATTAAAATATTTTACAATTAAATAATTCAAATGCTACGTAAGCAAAGTTGGCGAATGAGATTTTAAAATTTAAATTATAATTAAATAATTCTAATGTCATATAAGCAAAATTGGCGAATGTGATTTTAAAATTTAATTGATTAAGTATAAAATATTAACTTTTGATAATAAGAATTTTATCTAAATATATAACCAATTTTAGCACATAGTTTTAAAAAAATCTGTTTTAAAAAATTTAAACAAACCGTGCATTGCACGGGCTTCATCTAGTTAAAAAATATAACTAAGGGAATACAAAAAAATCGAGCATCCCACAAATATATTCAACTAATTTTATCCATATTTTGGGAGAGAGCAAGAGAGGAAGATGTATAGTACTTACCAAGTTACTAATTAAAGAAGAAGAGCCTTCCCTATTGATGAAGATGAAGAATATTGAAACAATAATTTTTGCTAAAATAGTAAAATCTAAGAATAATAATGTGTCCTCAAACTATTTGTTCCATTTGGGCCTTACTTGGAGGATGGGTGTAGATCAGAATTGGGTTGTGTCATGTTAAAGCTACATTTGGGTCGTGAAACTAATCAAAGATTAGAGCCGATAAAAACTAACTAATCTGACACGATTTGCGTGGAAGGCCTCTTAGTTTGATTTTTTTTTTCTTGTCATATAAATACTCTCTAGCCCCCAAATTGAGATATACAATTTTTTTGTAATCTCTGAAACCCTAAACATATAGACACAAACATTCCCTTTGACATCTGAACAGTTTTGAGTGATTTCACTCTTCGGGTTTAGGTACACGAATACGAGGAGAGTTGTGTTAACATTGGTGGCGTGCGTCATCAGGAAACCTATACCGGTGGTGGTGTATTTTGCTTCCAATAGATTATGTTCAACGACACAACTGTATTATTGAGATTTTCAATCAAGCATTTTTCCTTTTATCTTCTTTATTTGTTATTGGAATCGACAGGTATTTTACCAACAATAATCATTCTTTAAAAAAAAAAAAATTAAATTAAATTAAATTATAAAAAAAAAAAAAAAAAAAAAAAAAAGCAATGTTGCCATGTTGGAGAATTTATGTAGTCATATTCAGGATGGTGAGGCTAGACCCAGATTGGATGGGCCTTATTAACAAGGCATGTAGCCCAATATACAATTGAATAAAGATCAGGCCAATACCCATATTGAATAAAGATCAGCCCAATATCCATATGAATAAAGTTCAGCCCGATAACCAAAGATCTGTTGATATTTTGTTTGCATAGGAGATAAGAAGATGCTTCTCAAATTCCTCTTTCTCTTTCCTACGTCTAGCATTATCTCTTTATTTAGGTAGGGGGGCAAAATAGGCATTCTAAAAACCCACTTCATTGACGGTCCAAATATATTATTTTAATTTAATTTTTTATGAGTGGGTTTATTTGGATGATAAAATGGTCATTTTGAGGAGGTTAGGCAATGTGAGCAAGGAAACGCGTATAGTAGGTTTTACAAAGGCAACTTGGGAAGGTGGGGTATATTAATTTTTGAAAGGCCAAGGGTATTTTCGTCATAATCAAAGTTTATTATTGTATGCCTTTAATATCTTCCACTCAAATCTGATTCCATCGGAATATTAATCTCACAATAAATTTTATATTAAGATCTCTTTTTTTGTAAATTACTTTTCCAACTAACTTTCACAAGCTTTCTTCCTCTACCCACATGTTGTGACTAGTACCAGTAGTGAGTACAATTTTGTTTTAAAGTTTTGTTACTATTTAACTAATTATTATTTTCTAAAGGTCACTTTAAAGCCTCTGAAGTTCTTTTTTTGGAAATACTCTGTATGTGTTTTTGCTCAACTTATCTATCTCTGATTTTATAAAATCTAGTACAGTAAATACTACGTATTTAAGTCATTTTTCAAACTAAATAAGTTTGAATAAGTTCATATTGATACGAAGTACAATGTAAAATTGTAAGTTTAGGTAATATAAATCAAATTTGACAAAATAAGCTTAAACAGGTTCATATAAGTGTGAATATAATACAACTTTTTTTTTTTTTTTGACAAGGAATATAATACAACTTAGGATATACGATTCATTAATGAAAATTTATTAATTTAGGATAATACAAGTTTAGCACTACTTACTTACTTAGGCTCTATTATCTACACCTTATTTGAATAATAATCCGTAAATATTTTAATTTGGTAAAAACAAATTCAGCGCAACACAATATAATTTCAATTCAACAAAAATAAGCTTAGTTCATTGAAAAATAGTAACTTCAAAGAACAAAGATAATAGAGATTCATAGAAATCTATTTAAGGTCATGTTCTTTCCGACCACCTTATTTTCGCTGAACTTTAATTATTTTTTTACCGAACTGAAATTAATTTGACTTATCCTCTATTAAATTTCTTCTTTAAATTTGTTGTCTTCAATGAACTAAAATACTTTTATTGAAATAAAAAATTTTACTAAAATGAACTAAAATTTCGTGAACTAAATATTTTTATTGATATTATTTTTTAAGGAGAAGAGAACAGACATTAGTTAGTTAAAATAATTTAAGCTTCGTTAAAATAATTTAAATTTATAAAAAAATAATTGAATTTTAGTAAAAATATTTTTTTTATTAGAAGAAAGTTTATTGCAAAAATAGTAAAGATGAAACAAACCGGAAAAAAAAACCTCTTCTCTCCCCCTCTCTACTAGGTTTTTCCAAAATCCTGGCCATTTAGGCTAGAAATAGTCTAATTTCTTCGGAAATTAGACTATTTCCGACCCATTTAATTATTCTTAATTTTCAGTTTTGCAATTTTGGTTTTAATTAATCTACACGAGTAGTGTAGATATTCGTCCGTCTCCCTATGGTGGAGTGTCTCCATGTGGAGGAGTCATTAGTTTTTGTTAGTTTAGGGTTCGTTTGGCATCGCTGTGGTTTTCTATTTTTTGGTTTTTTGTTTTTTAAAAGTATATTATATATGTCACATAATGAATCAAAACTTTTTTTTATTATTATTATTTTTTTTGACGGGTTTCAACAATTATTTAGACTCATTAAAATCATGATAATTTTAAAAACTGACAACAAAAAAGTGGAAACACCTTTTTCTTGTTTCCTGTTATTGGTTTTTAGTTTTAAAAAAAAAAAACTGAAAACTGAAAACCAAAAATGATGTCAAACAAACCCTTGGGTTCGTTTGGCATTGTTGTGGTTTTCTGTTTTTTGTTTTTTGAAAGTCTATGATATATATCACATAATGAATCAAAAATTATTTAAACTTATTCAAATCATGATGATTTTGAAAACTGACAACTAAAAAGTGGAAACACCTTTTTCTTGTTTTATGTTTTTGGTTTTTAGAAAAAAAAAAAACTGAAAACTGAAAACAAAAAATGATGCTAAACAAGCCCAGTTGTTTGTTTATGTTTTGGGTTTTTTGTGTGTTTGGGTTTGTAAAAAAGATAATCATCTTTTACCCTATTGTTAGTTCGTTGGTAAAGATTTGTTCGGGATCACAATGGTTGTTAAGTTTTCAAATGCGTTCAATCGAATTAGATGAAAATCATCCTTATGGCGGCTACAACAAATCATTATTTTGTCTCTCCGAAAATTAAAGGTTGTATATTTCAGCGATGTGTGCGAGAAATGTACCACAGTGCAAGTTCTTTTCATCGATCGTAGCTTTGATAAAGGAAACCCTAATTTGATTCAATATTATGTTATTTGTTAATTTAGATTTTATTTGTACATGTCAGATCGCTTTTTATTAATGAATTGATTTGTTTCCAAAAAAAAACCGAAAAAATGATGATAATACTATAGTTATTAAAAAAATGATAATACTATAGGAATCTCACATAATATATTATTTTAATAAATAAATTACATTTTTTTGAAGAAATTTTAATAATTTGTGCTTTTGGTTGTTATTGTAATTTAGTTCATATATGGAAGATAATAAAGTAGTGGATACGCTTACCAATATAGGTGTCCGTCATTCTTTAAAATTAAGTTGTTTATTTCAATGCTCCTCCGATCAAAATAAATAACATTCTTCCTTCTAGTTATAATTTGATTGTAGTTTCTTCTTTCCAAGCTTGGCCCCCTTTCGCGTTAAAAAATTAAAAATTTAAAAAAAATGATAAGATGGAGAAACCTAAGGAAATATAGGGGCAAATAAGGAAGAAATGGGAATGTTTTTAAGAGGGGGGAACAATTCGATCAATGTTGGTCTTGCCAAATGCCAACCATGAAGTTCCTTAACATCCCTTTATAAATACTTTCACAACGGTTTCATTATGAACAACCTTAAAATCAATATGCTTTATGGGGGAAACCTTCGTCCCATGCAGGAAGAAGAAAGTTTGATCACTCCATAATCAACTTGATATGAAGTGCTTTAGTAATCAAAGCCTTTTTATCAAGTCCGTTGATATTGAATTAATTACAATTTTATGCTGAAGAACATTATTGAAAAATTACTTTTAAACAAAATCGAAACTATAGTGTTTTGTATAAGAACCAAAATTATGTACTTTATGTCTACATGAGAAAGCTCACTCTCAAATGAGCTCCATAATCCCTAATCATAAGGAATCGAGGTGGGGAATGAACGATGCCAATACTCCACAACCTATTCTTAAAAGTGTTGAGTTAATTATTCCTCGGACCTTGTCCTACAAATCTATAATCGAGGATTCTAATGATGAATAGATGATAGGTATGAAGGAAATATACATAGTAATGTAATCCAAAAAAAAAAAAAAATATAGGGGTATCATGTCATTCATTATATAGGGTTGTGTATAATTGTTTTCGTGCAATTTTAGACTTTTGATAAAATGATTACTGTACGTAGTACATGCATGCATGTATGATGTATCTTACATATGATGAGGATCCTTAAAAATTAAACAAGGGACAAGAAAAGGCAATGTTGGGAAGATTGTTTTAGGAGTGTCCACCCATGACACCAAATTCACATACGTTGGGCTAAGACACACAATAATGTGTACCAAATCTAGTTGTAAAGACTCTATCAATACTAAAGAACTACTCGTAGATACAATAAAATCTAGTTTATAAGCGATGTTTTGATTCGACATTGGTTTGTCAATACGTGACATGCGTGTTTTTGTTTAATTTTTACTAATATGTTGTATATAAATTGTGTTATTTGTATTGAACTTTTGTTCATATCCAGCGTACGTGTTAACTATCTATTCACCTAACTTTCACTCATATAAACTTTTTTTATCGTATTTGAATTTATCTAAACTTATTAGACCTTATTAAAACTTTTTTTAGTGTTAAATATTGTATTGGGAAAAATAGTTATCTCTATTTTTTCTCCTTGTACAATACAATATATAGACAATAAGAATAATATTTAACCCCAATATTCCTTATTATCTTAACTTCCTAAATCTATCATAATATATGACATATATCTTTTTACAATATTTAACAATTAGCTATTTTTGTATTTGGGTAGAACTTATGTTTCTTGAACTAAACTTATTGGACTATAAATAAGTGAAAATAAGATAATCGAAAAGAACACACTCTAATATTACTTAGCAAGGCTTGCTTTCTTTAATCGTGTGTTACAAGTGTATTTATTTTATTTGGTACTATACAAATGTTGTAGTAAATTGGACAAAGAAAAGTTAGTCAATAATATAATGCTTGTTGTTTTGAGTTAACTAGCTTGAAAAGTTTTGTTGAGTGTATGAATGTCCATTGCTTTAACCATATAGTTTGTACAGCCTATTCAAGGATTGAAGACATTTTTTTTTTATAGAAGACATAACTTCAAATGAATTCTTCAAACCAACTAATTTAACATTCTCACACCGCTAGCAAGCAAATAAGCTAAACTATCATTTTTTTTTAGCATGTTCATTTGTATAGAAATATATATCACAAGCTAGTTAAATGTTTCTAAGAGGTTTTTTTTTAAAAAACTTTAGAAAAGTCATGATGATTAATTTATGATAATGTAGGGCCTGTTCACATTAACTTAATTTCAGTTCAGTTCAGCTCCAATCAGTTCAGTTCAGCTCAGCTCAGTAAATGTGAACAGGCCCGTAGTAGATTAATTTTAATACTTCGTAGAAATTAGTTAGTTTGTTTGTTTAGGGTGTATGTGTATTAATCTTAGGACATGTGTGACATATGTATGGATGTCTGTACATAGTTTTGAACGCAGAGATTATGTTTGCAAGCTAAATAATGGGCTGAAGCAGCTTACAAGACAATGGCACAAGAGGCTTGAGGACTATGGTGATACAGTAGTGATTGTGCTTGACTCTTATGATTCTGTATGATTGTTGTACCCACTACAATATGATAGCAAATGGCCTGGTTTTTCTATACACCAGGTCATGTATGTAGATGATATGCTAGTTTGTAGATTAAGAAATTGAATTGCAGTGTCTCTCAAACGCTATATTTAATTTGTTATGAATGATATGGGTGCAGTTTGTTTTGCAAATAAAAACACGCAAGGATAAAGGTTAGAAAATAAATAAATTATCACATAAACTGATAAACGTGTATTGTTAAATATTAGCAAGTCTATAATTTTAAATACTCCCTAATAATTGCAAATATCCAATTTTCTACTATGTTTCCAGGTAAACAACCCCCATTGATCTTATTGATAATTAGACTTTGTTGTTAAGTTGGTGAATTCGTAATTAAAAGGCACAGTGATACCATACACATCAGATTTGTGGTGTTCATGTTTCATGCGTTGCTACACTAAGAGCTAGAACTCTTTCTTCCTTTCACGATCTCCACCCACTTTCGACTAACACTTTCACTGACAATCCCACCATCTTAGGCGGATTCAATGCATTGTTAAACAAAAACTCTATGAAAAAGGTGAGATTCAAGACATGGCTAATCCCAAAGGATATGATAGACCATGTTGCAAAGCGGCGTTTTAGGATGTGCTTCATGGTTGATCTTCAAATTGACGACGAGATGGTGGTGGTGGCGATGAGGGGTTTTGGCGAGCAAACGATAAGATCAGTGGTGGAGGTGATGGGTTTTGGAGAGGGATGAGCTTGCATCTGTTTGGCAAAAGTAGTGGTATCGGGTAGCTTTTAGCGGTCGTGTAGCGGGTAGTTGTTAAGGTAGCGAGTAGCGGTCAAATAGTAGAGAGTAGAGGTTAGCTGTCAAAGTAACGGTTGATAGTATGAGTGTTTGGTAAAAGTAGCGGTTGCAATACCATAATATATCAAAATTCATATAATTATTGTTTTAAAATTATTAATAATTTGCCAAACGCTACCCGCTACTTCTAAACGCTACTATTTTTAACGTTTGAGAAAAGCTACCTACACGCTACCTCTATCGCTAACCGCTACTTAAATTGCTACCTTGCCAAACACTCTCAAATTTTTTCTAGTAGTGTTTTGACTGGTCAAAACGCTACCCGCTACCTCAAACGCTACCACCAAATAGGGCCTTAATGAATTGTCAATAGTCCGCTGATTAAGGTCCTGTTTGGCAAAAGTAGCGGTAGCGGGTAGCTTTTAGCGGTCGAGTAGCGGGTAGCTATTAAGGTAGCGAGTAGTGGTCAATTAGTAGTGGGTAGAGGTTAGCTGTCAAAGTAACGGTTGATAGCATGAGTGTTTGGCAAAAGCAGCGGTTGTAATATCAAAATATATCAACATTCATATAAATATTGTTTTAAAATTAATAAATGCTAGAAAGAGGAATGTAATTTAGGGACGGAGGGAGTACCTAATTTTAAAAGTTAAGGATAGATAAATTTGATAGGCGATATTTGAACATGTGTCTCTCAGTACTAATAACTAAGGCAAGACCTAGTAAATATTTATATCCTATGTTTTTATAATTTGGTTTGATAATCTGTTAGGGTATGTTCTGTTCAAATAAGTTCAGTTAAATTCAGATCAAGTTTAATATGGTCAAGTTCTAATAAGTTCAGATAAGTACAGGTAAGTTCAGATAAGTTAGGATAAGTTTAGATCAGTGAAAATCAGGTGAATAGAACACAATCGAATATAAATAAATAATTCCAAATATCTTTTTTAAAATTTAAAATTAATCAGTAATATTCATTCTACCATAGTTTTTTTTATTTAAGGATAGAGAACATGATCAGTAGGAGAGATTTGAACTTGCGCCACACAGTCTTAGCCACTAGGTTGATACAATACCTCACCTACATTCTACATTTTTTCAGTTGTGTAGGATTAGTCATATGTTAACGGGATAAACAATTCCAACCGTCTTTTCTTAATTCAGATTTAGCATTGATATCCACTATATTCTCCTTTCCTAAAATTTTTAAGATAAAAGAAAGACGCGACACATTTCTCAAGAAATACTGTAAATCATTGATGCATGATCATTGTATCCAATCCCATACAAAATATCTAAAACTTGGTACACTGCAGTTTTCATAAACCATAGTTGGATAAAAAATTCAAAAGCACCAAAAACTCAAACATAACGGTCGAAAAAATGAACAAATCAACTCAATGAAGAAAAAAATTCCGTTAGGCAACAAGCACAATAGAAAAACACAACAGAAAATAAAAAAAATAAAAATAAAAAAACAAAAGGAACAGATCGATAAAATCCCAAAAATATCTCCCAAAACCAATCCAAAAGCAAGCACACGGATCAGTGACGTGTGAAGCAACAAAATAAAAAAAGAAAAAAAAAATAAAAAAAATCCCGCCTAAAAATCCTAAGCTTTTAATGAAAAATTGTATTCCACTTAAGAAGGAGAAAACTGAAAAACACTCGCGTAGGAATATCAATTCAAATTCCCACAAAACCCCTCCTCTTCTCCCCTTTTATCCCTCCGCTCCTTTCAACTTCTCTTCTTATCATTCTCTCTCTTTCTCTCTCTCTCAATTCGCATTTCTCTCTTCAAACCGCATATCTTTCTCTCTCTATTTTCTCTCTCTTCCTTCAAACCCTAACCCTAGCCTCCAGGTACCTCTCTCTTCTCATATTTTCTCGATTTTTAGCGTTTTTTCGTCGTTTTTCTGCTTGTTTTTCGCTGATCTTTCGATTTTTTTGTTCATTTTTTTTGTTTTTGATTGTTTGTTGTAGATATGAAGGGAGGAAAAGCTACTAAGGCTGATACCAGGAGAGGCGGCGATGCTAAGTATGTTAATTATTTATTTTTTTATTAATTTTTTTTGTTTTTTTATAATTGTTGTTGAATTTGATTGTTTGTGGTTTGCTTGTGGTTGTTGATCTCTCGGTATTGATGCGTTTCAGTTCGAGATTGTTTTCCTGTTTATTGAGCATATATGAGATTTTTTTCCCGATTTCTGAGCATATTTGTGATTTTTTTGGGATTATTGAGCATATTTGTGATTTTTTCGGATTATTGAACATATTTCTGGTGTTTGATTTGTTTGAATCGTGTCGTAATTTGTTGAATTTGATATTTATAGCGTTGTTATTATTTCAATTTATTTTCGTCTAATTTTTGAGCATATTTGTGGTTATTGATCTTTTGTTCCTCAATTGTTTTGGTAAATTGTTGAAAAATGAGATTTCTAGTTTTTTATAATATTTTTGAGCATATTTTGTGGCTTTAATTATGACGTTTACGTAGATTTGTTGATATTCAGATGTGTGGTGAATTTGTTTTGATTTTTGTTTATAATAATGAGCTTGATTGTTGTTGGTTATCATCCTTAGATTGGAGGATATGTAAATTTTTTGGTAGTTTTTGCTTTCCAGATCTGAGATCTTCATGTAATGTATCCGTTATATTGTTTGTTTACACGAATACAGCGATTGAATTGAGTTTTTACTTTATTATTTAGGCTTTCTGTGAAGAAAGGAGCCGCAGCTAAGAAGGGGAAGCCAGCAAAGGACCCTAACAAGCCAAAGAGGCCCCCAAGTGCCTTCTTTGTTTTCATGTATAACTCTAGCTCTCGCTCATTTTTCGGTTTTTCTGTTGGTTAATTCTGGAAATATTCTGTGTTTGCTCGATATTGACTTGTCAATTTTGAATCATAGGGAGGAGTTCAGAGTGACATACAAGCAGAAGCATCCTAATAACAAATCTGTTGCTGCTGTGAGTCTCGATTTTGCGATCTGCCTTTTGAATTATTTGATTTTGATAGTTTGTCATTTGATGGAATATGATTTTATGTTTAGGTTGGGAAAGCTGGTGGTGAGAAATGGAAATCATTGACTGATGAAGTAAGTTTGATCTTGATTACTCTCTGCTGGGTTGACTTTTGTATGTGATTTGAAATAATTGAACTAATCATTGTTTTGTAATTGGTTTCAGGAAAAGGCTCCCTACATCCAGAAAGCAGAGAAGAGGAAGGCTGATTATGAAAAGAGCATGAACGTATACAACAAGAAATTGGTATAGTCTAATTTTACTTTTGAAAGCTTAATATTCATGCTGTTATAATTTTGTGTTAATGCAGTAGAATTGATAATTGGAGAATTAAATTGTTAACCAGTGGTATGTAAATGAAATGCAGGCTGAAGGTAAAGATGCTGAGGAAGAAGAGGAGTCAGACAAGTCTAGGTCTGAAGTGAATGATGAGGATGACGAAGAAGGCAGTGGCGAGGTATCCTAGTGATCTGTGTTCTTAGTTTAGGTTTGGGTTTCATTGCTCTCAAAGTTTGTTAATTGTTTGTTGTTTGCTTTGATCAAATAGGAGGAAGAAGATGATGATTAAGTGTTCCACTGAGCAGGGATGATGAAGGCGTTTTGTGGTTTTGGAGCGCCTCATCTTGATTGGGAAGTATAAACTGTTGGTAGTTTAATATAAGGAACCAAGGAAAAAATCATCACTCTGTATTTTAAGTCTTAACTTTGACTTGATTTAGCTTTTGGCATCTTTGCCCTGTAGAGCAAGTAGTGATTTACTTTCGTTCTTAGTTTAAACATGATTAAGATCGCGTTGGGTTAGCTGAATGGTAATCTTAAATACAGTAGTTGTTTTTCTGTGCCCAATTCTCTCGAGTAAATTGAATGTCATCTATCCTTTTCATTATCTGTTTGTTGTTTGGCTGCTGGTAATTTATTGTTGTGGAACTTATTGCTCTTTTGGCCTTTGCCTTCCTTATCCCTTTGTTCATGAGCATTTTGCGAAAGCTGATAACATTTAACTCTTAAATTGGCAAATTTGCTGTAACTGTTTTCGAAACCAACGGATAGTCGAATACCAGTACTAGTTTAAATTACATTCCGTTATCCGGGTACACTGATGCTTATCTAGCTGTTTTAGCAACTTTGATTCTGTTAAGTGTGCTGTGTTTCAGTTATTTTAGTGAAGTGTCGTTGTGCCTGAGTTTTGGTATGTGGGATTTTTGAAGTGTTGGTATTTTGCAAGCTTTGTCGGAAGTACAAAGAACTAAAGAAAGCCAAATGCATTTCAACGATTGTTTCCTTCGTGTTATTCTTATTTAGGAAACTCAATTTTAACTGTGGAAACTCTAAACGTTTGATCGTATAGGCAATTAGGCAGGGCAACATTAGTACTCCACTACTGTAATATTTAATTACTCCAAGTCAAAGTTAGTATTTGATCATTTGATTAGTTGATTTAAATATGATTTGATAATATAATGTCTCAAGTAGGAGTATTATTCTGTGAATATTAAAGATAATCGATCCATTATTCCATTGAAGTTTAATATACTTGAAAGTTGAAAGTCAATGTATTTAGACAGGACAATCTTTGAACAGTGATTAGATAATAAAACTTCTATTTCATATTACTCTCTGTAGTTGACAAGTTATATTAAATCACATTTGCCTATGCTGCTATACATGAAATGAATAAAACTATATTTTCAGATGAATCAATAGAGAAAACTATACTTTTAGATGAATTAATAGTTTGTCATGTATACAAATCAATGTAGCCTATATAAATACTGTCAAAGTCAAAATGCATTAATCAAACTACGGAGTAACAAATGGGATATGTCTACTTCATGGCCCCAAAACAAGTATAACTTGCTGGTTTGCTCAGCATTGTAATTTATTTTGTATTTGTTTTTTGACATAAGCATTGCTATGGTTTAGGAGGCTAATTAAATTTTAGAAATGACTAATTAAATAAGATCATACATCCTTAATTTTTTTGGTTAGTTGCAAGGCTTGCAACTATTTGGCTTATGGACTATGAGTCTATAACCCATAATTACTTTGACATTTGTTTTTAGTACATAAGATAGTTGTATGATTCATTTCAATCTATGTAACTTATAATCAAAATTTAATACTTTATTGATAAAACAAGATGAGATAATGCATGGATAAATATGAAATTAGAAGGGTTGCAACTTATTTATTTATTTACTAAATAATTCCTGAGCCATGTTCGGTTTTTTATTTGTATTTTTTAATTTTTTTTGAGGGGAAGAGCAAAGGCTTATTCATTTTAAAGTATCCATGAGTACATAGGAGGAGATTTCTAAATGCACACAATCCTCCCAATTGCTTTCCATTACAAGGAATCATTTTAGCAAGGTTATGAGCTACTGTATTGCCGTGTCACGTCGCACATGAGACCAATGAACATGAGTGAAAGACGAGCTTAATCTCATAGCATCGTTGAGGACTGCATCAAGATCAGTAAGGTAGCCATAAAAATCTGACTCAAAAATCACCTTCTCACATCTCAACTTGAGACCCAGTTTGATAGCCATAAATAATAGCCTTTGCCTCCGCGACTTCTACCTGCCACCAATTACAATTCTTAAAATACCCACGCTAATATGAACATAAACAGAGCTAATATCATTCAACATCAGGTATAGGGATCCTTTTTTTAATTGATGCTGGTTGATATTAACTCTGTCTTTTTCAAAAAATATTGACATGTTATTTTGGTATTCCATATACTTATGAAGTAATTTTTTTCAACAAAAATTATTGTTACGAATAAAGTCAAAGCTTAATTATGTCAGGAAAATTAATATTCGTAAAATACCCACACTAATATGGATATATTGACTTGTTTTATTTGGTACCTCTCATATGAAGTAATTTTTTTCAACAAAAATTAGTGTAAAACTAAGGTCAAGGCTTAATTATGTCAGGAAATCAGATTAGTTATATAAAAAATTCAATGCAATTGAAATCAATCAAATCAATAGAACTAAATATAGCTATATACTTTGTTTCAAAAAAAAAAAAAAAAAAAAATGGCTATATACTTAGTACGGAGTACAAATTAATCATGGTTCAAGAATTGAATTAGCTACCCATCACATAACCCTTGTAGTTAGGTTACTAAGGTGTATGTAGCCTATGTTAGGAATCAAAATCAATAGTGTCTCTACTTTGTGGGTGAGCAAATGTTTAGTTGTGAAATTGTGAATCGTTGATGGTTGCAGACTAGACACAGGCCCAACAAACTAAAGGCTTTGTGCCTTTACTTAAAAAGTCTCGAGCCTGTGTTTGTAGGCCGTGCAAAGTTGCATTTATCATATATGTCCAGTATAACTAACTTGCAAAGTTGCATTATTACTTGAGCTTTTTTTTACAAGAATCTTGTTAAGGAATGTCCTTGGCCCCTAGGACGTTAGCTAAGCATTTAGGGCCCGTTTGGTTCGCACGGGGGAGTCGGAATGGAATGTATAAAGGGAAAGACAAGGAATGGAATGAAAATCCCCCAATTTTAGGGTTTTGTTTGTTTTGAATAACAAAGGAATGGAATGAATGGAAGTCCACTAGTCCAACCACCACACCACCACCACATTGCTTCACTTCCCACCATTTCCAGCCACCACCCAGCCACTCCACCACTCGCTGCACCTCCTCCACAACTCCCTGCCCTTCGCCGCGCCTCCCCCGCCGCCGCTAGCCACGCCTGCCTCGACCTCCCCTCCCCCGAAAAAACCACCCCTAGCCCCGATCTCCCTCTCCCTTAAAACCGTCGCCTGGCCCTCCCACCACCCACAAAACCCTAGCTGCTAGGGTTTCGAAGGTGGTGGGAGGGCTGGGCGGCGGTTTTACGGGGATATGGAGGGGTTTATAGGGTTTTTCGATGGTTGTGGGATGTTTTTGCGGGGGAGGGGAGGGCGGAGAGGGTCGGGGGAGGGGCGGCGGTGGTTGGGGTAGGGGCGGCGGTGCCACGGTGGTCTGGTATGGAGGTGGGCTGGTTTTCCGGTGGTGTTAGTAGGTGTAAAGGTGGTGATGTGGTGGTGTGAAGGTGGGTAGGGAATGAGAATGGAAATACCTAGGAAGGGTGGGTGGGGAATGATCTTAGAGGACTTTGGGGGAATGAAAATGTAATACCCCGTATTTTTAACGTATTTTATATTTTATTTATTTATTTATGAAGTATATTTTGGATCAAACTATTTTAATTATTGGATTATAGATTAATCAAGTATTTATAATTGGGTCAACAAGTATTTAATCCAAATGTAGCCCATCTTTCTTATGAACCCAATCACCCTATTTTTACTTTTGGGCCACCTATTTCAACATTTAAAGTCCATGACTATATGAAGCCCAAACCTACACTAATTACCCTACACTATATATATCTATTAGATCCCCAAAATTTCCCACACAAAAAGGTTAGTCTTATTTTCTTCCTTTTTCTCTCCTCTTTTCATTCTAGCTATTTTGATGATTTTATTTATGGGTTTTGGTTTTAATTATTCAAAGTATGTTTAATTAGTATCATAATTATGTTTTGATGATTAAAGATTGTAAATTTTAAATAATAAAGTGTTTTATTTTCAGATTTCATAAAATTATAAGTTAGGGTTTTAAAATTATTAAAGACTTGATTTTTAGGGTTTTTATGAACAATTGATTTAGGGCTTTTATAGTAATGATATTTTGGAAATTTTGGTGATTATAACTACTAATTAGTTTAACTTAATTCTAGATTATTTTGAACACATAAATTCGTGTTTTAATTTATAGATTCCCGTTCGTTAATATTAATCCCGTTTTAATCCCGATCAGGTTCTAAACTCATCCGATTTTGACAAAAAAGTAGTGTTTTCCATGTGGAAACAACGTTTTAAGAAAGACTCACTACCTTTGGTAGTGAGCACCACCCTCTCGTGGCCAATTCAGCCTCTAAGTATGATTTTCGGGCAGTTTTTGATTTTTAACGGAGTTTTTTTTTTTAATTTTTATCCTTGAGTTTAAAGGGTAAGAGATAATTTAATTTCTCTATGGATAATTTAAGTATGAAAATATATTTTGATGAAGTTTTAAAGGGGTTTTTGATTAGTTTAAAATGCTGGAATTTTATTTAAAGTAGTATAATTGTGATTTTAATAAAAGGGTGTGATAACCTATTAAAAAGGAGTTAATTAGGGGTTTTTAAATAATTTTCAGATTATTCTAAATAGTTTAAAGTGAGTTTAAGATGCTGGAAATTGTGTATACAAGAGTAATTAATTTAGTATCATTGTCCCTTATTGTAGGAGACTTGATTCGGGAATTGTTGTAGTATTTTCGGCTACTTTATGGGCTTAATTGAGGTACGTTCGCGTACTTAGCATATTTGATGATGTAGAATCATTCTAGGTTTGGTTTCAATCAATTAAAAGTAGCATCATGCTAAGGTTTATGTATTAAATTGTGAATTTATTAGTATTGGTGATTGAATTATGAATCATGAATTTATTTGTGATGATCTATGGATTGGAAATTATATTTTGGCATGACTATATGGACTACATATTTATTTATGGCATGTTAGAGAGAATGTTTAATTAAACTAATTGTTTAATTATGTTTAGAATATTGAAAAGGAATTTTATTATAGTCCATATAATTTTTATTGATGCATTAAGCATGAGGAAGGAGCTATATAAGTGTCTATAAAAAAAGTACACAAGGAATAAATGGTATGTTGGTGCCTTTGTGCACTTAAGGTGTTTTTACACCGAGGGATAGGATTGTTGGCGCTTTATGCGTTTAAGGTGTCTTTGACACTGAGGTAGTTTTAAAAAGGGTTCAACATTAAATTATATGTGGTCACTAATTATTCAAGAATTAAATTGGTATGTTTGTTTGATTGAATAATTGTTGTTGATTGAGTTATTATGCTTTGGGAGTCATCACCAAGTTTAATAATCTGTAAATAACGTAAAGTGAAAGAGATTACGCACCAAAACTCTTGGAACGTATATACCTTGAGTATGAACATATGGGGGGAGTTATGTGACTTTATATTTGATCATAACTTCTAATGGAGTACAGGACGCTGTATATTCCTTTTATTATTATTTTGCGCTGGAATTCCGCCACCAATGTGTGGCATAGGTGATGCTGGCACGGTTAGCTCCCGTGTTAGTGGGCCTCAATTTATTGAGGTAGGTTTAGTTGGAAACCCGTTCGATGCGTAATCAACGCTAAATGAATTATTTAGTGTCCAGTCAAAGAGTCTTGTTGTTTGTTGTGTGTGCTTGTAAACAGGTGCAAAGAGGTAAGTCTGTGTGATGATAGGAGAATGCATGTTAGTGTGTTTAATTACGCTTATGTACTCAGCTTTGCTGATTGAGTGTGTTGTTTGTGTCTGGCTATGTCTTTATCTTGGCCCTACGATGATCCATTTCTATGGAGAGTAGTGGGGACAAGTGGAGATAATCTTTTCAGGCGTTGAAGCATATTCATGACGGGGCATGTGTGAAGAGCGAATCATGCTAGTTTCTATTAGTTGAGAAGTGGTTTATTTCTTTCAAATATTATATTATGTTATGCTTATGAGACTAACGCAAAGGTTTTCATAATTTAATTGGTTTTGATAAGGGCCTTCAATGGTTCCAAGTTGTAGGTTGATTTTATTTGACTTCGTTTGACTTTGGTTTTAATCTTTACTTTCGTTTGGTTGACTTTTAAGTTGACTCGTTTTTGAATGGTTTTGAGTTAAGTCTTCCGCTGTGTGTCTTTGATAATTGCCTTAGCCGTTTTCACGGTGGCGGTAATATCTTAGATATTCCTAAATCGTATTTTAAAAAGAGTAAAGTGTATTTTAAAGGAAAGGAATTTCTAGGGTGTTACAGAAAAGGGTAAAGGGAATAGGAAAAATGTGTTAACAAACAACAACAAACGAAATGAGGGCAGTTGATTCACATTCCCTTTGATGATTAACCCCAACCAAACGACCCCTTAAAATATTTTAAAAAAAGGTATTAATTTTGGAATGTATATCAAAATCAAGTGTTGATCGGTGTAATTAATATTTATTTTAGTTTAATATTTCAACTTTTAATTATCTTATCTAACGCCGGGGGTGTTCGTTAGCTTTTGCCTTTAAAATTTTCAATATTATTATGCAGTTTAATATAGGACAAGTTATAAATAACTCGCACACTAGAGAAGTAGCGAGACCTCAAGCTAAAATTTCTATAGTTTTTAAGGGCATACCCCAAAATTAATAGGAAATTGATAAGAATAATCCCAAATTTGCTCGATTAGCCAAAAATAATCCCAACTTTTGATCATTATTTAATAATCCGAACTTTATTATGAATTTGCTTTCAATGGTCTCAGGTGAGCGTTCACCTATTGAATAGGTAATTTTTTTTTAAAAAAAAGTTTAATGTACACGTGTCATTACATATTGGTGAAAAATAAGTTTAATTTGTATTTTAATTTATATTATTGATTTAATTAATAAACTGAAATAAAATTGTTAAAAAAACACCACCAGTGAACCACAACCTCCGACGGCCGGCGCCTAGCTGACCCCTGGCTAGCCGGGCCGATCCTGCCAGCTCCTTTCCCCCGTCCCCCGCCGAGGCAGCTCACTCCATGTAGGCATCGTTTGAAGTGCGCTTACGTTAAGCATGTGGTGAATGTGCTTGGCACTCATAGGAAGTGGGAATTGACAAATACGATTAGGGACAAGGAAAGTAGGGAGCCGTCAACAAGTTTTTAAGAAACTTGTAAACCGTTCAGGGATCATAAAAGGCAACCACGAATAAGGGACAACGAAGGCAACAACGATTGACCCGTGAAGGTTACACCCCATTCATAATCCATTAGATTACTAACTCCATATGGTTCGGAACCACGAAAGGAGGATCGGGGAATCGGGGATGATGGTACGAAGTGAGTCATGGAGTCACATTCGCACGTATTGGCCTCTACTCGATTCTTATTGTGAAAAGCATTCTTGTGATCTCAAAGGCATACAAACAAAATTTTCTATTCGCTCCAAACTATTATTATGCTAAGTTAGTTGAATATTAATGCAACATATAATTCTAATTATATTTGTGATCACTTCGATTAAATAACAAGATTAAAGGACCCAAAACCGGTTGTCCAAATTATCTTTTTAGTCGTTATTTTCAATTACATATTCCCTTTCACATGCAATATGGTGATCATAAATAATAGGAAATTTTATGAAAAACTACCTATTATAGTCTAGAATTTGCGAGAAACTACCTATTAAAAAAATGTTGTAATAGACTACCTAATTTTTGAAAAAATGTAGCAATTTACTACCTTACGCCGGATTATGAAGGATTTTGACCAAAATTCTCCGGCGTTGACTTGGTCACGTGACACTTGGTGAAAGAAAAGGGTCATTAAGTGTCACGTGATGGTCACGTGACCAAGTCAACGCCGGAGAACTTTGGTCAAACTCCTTCATAATCCGGCGTAAGGTAGTAATAAATTACAACATTTTTCGAAAATTAGGTAGTCAATTATAACATTTTTTTAATAGGTAGTTTCTCGCAAATTCTGCACTATAATAGGTAGTTTTTCACAAAATTTCATAAATAATAATAGAATAAACATTAATATTGGAAGCAATTTAACAATATTCCAACAATAAAAAAATCGTTAGAAAAATAATAGAAATAAAAGGAATATGATTCCTTACTTTGATTTTGCTTGCTTGCAACTATAAAAACAATATACACGTTGATAACTTCAAGGAAAATTAATAAAACAATAATATAATTAAATTAAATAGAGTTGATTTGGGGCCAAACCCTCAAACAGTTTTACCTTTCACGCCTTGGTTTAAGGACAAAACCTTGGGTAAAGTACGAACTCCTTGGAGTGCTTAAGGAAGGTATTTTGAGAAAATAGGGTAGGCTAGTGTTTAGGCTAGAGCATAGAAGAGAATGAGAGAATTAATTGATGCCCCGAACAGAGGGGGGTGTTTGTAGGAAAAATGAGCAAAGGGAACACACGGAACCCTAAAAAGGATAAAACCCTAAAAAGACTACTGCGACAAGGCAAAAAATGCCGCAACACGGCACAAAATCCCGTGACACGGAAATAATTAAGGTACTGGATACAAAACGCGTGAAGGACGCGGAAAGGACACGGAGCTGCCTCGTGTCACAGGATGGGCATCGTGACACGGAAAATCATACCGTGACACGACAATGTTTCCCGTGTCGCGACACTGCTTCCCGTGACGCGATGAATCCTGTTTCCATTTTTCCGCTCAAATACATTTTAACCCTAATTACGTCCAGCATTTTTAAGGGCCACTTCATAATTTCGGGCTATTTAAATTTATTATTTATTAATTGGGCTAAAATAATAAATTATGTGAAATGAATAAAAAGGTTTGGGCCAAAATAAAAAATGAACTATGCTTTGTCTAAACATTAGGACTGATCAGTAAATATGGGACGGGGGTTGTACCGGGGAGGGAGGGTCATTTATGCGATGGATCAGGGATGGGAGGAGGGCGTTAACAAATTAAAAAATGGGTACATGCCAATCTAGAAAGAGAGAGAAGCAGCAAGAATCTTAGTAGATAAAACACAGATACCATCAGGAAGAAATCCAAAAAGAAGAGAAGCCCTATCTTCAAAAAACACAGCAGATGGCAAACAAAGAGACAACGTAAGAGTATGAACACCCACATAAGCTGGAATTGCCCAAATTCCTAATTGATCTGATAATTTCTTAAAAACCTCCATTAACCCATCTTTATCTCACCCATATTGCTTTTTAAATTATGTTCCTACTATTATTGCTACTACTACAACAATTCCCACTCCCCATTTTTTCAACCCCAGAAGGAGGAGGTCAGCACGTTGGGGTGGGGGAATTTAGGAAGTAGGGGTTGTTCATGGGAAGGGGAAATAACTCGAGTCCAACATGAATACTTTCTTTTGTAACCAACATGCATTAGCATCGTAAATAAAACATAAATTGTTTTGGACTGAACTAATTTGGGTCCGCCTGTTAATGAACTGAATTGTTCCCAAAATTAAGACAACTTGATTTGAATTGTTCCCGAAATAATCTGAACCAAATTGAACTGAACTATTCAAACAAACTAGCCTGAAATAACTTGAACTGAAGTGAACTTAAACTATTTTGGTCAACTCAAAGCCGTCTTGATAGCCCGAATTGACACCCCCATTATATATATCACAAATATGATTAACGGTGCGTTTGATTCAACTTATCTTTAGTTTTAGAAAAATTCAAATCAAATAAAAACATTCAGATCAGATAAAAAAAATCAGATCAAATCAGAAAAATTATAATAAGATTAGATTAGATCTGAAAATTTCAGACAAATCAAATGTATCCTAAAGGGAAATTAAATAGTATTTTTTTGATAAAGTTTGTTCATATTTTATGCATTTTTTTAATCCAGATTGATTAGTCAACTTAAATCTCATTTTAAATAAGACTACTCCCTCCGTTCTGTAATATTTTGTGCACTTTACTTATATAGACGTTTGATAATGTTTTATGCATTGTACTTTATTTGTGACATGCTTTAACTATTTTAAAAATCGCAATAGATATTTTTTTTAGTCTACTGATCATGACACTAGTGGACCGGTCTATATTTTGGATCGGCCTAGGAGATTAATTTTTTGACCAGTGTATAGCCGGTATACGGATACATTGAAAACGAGTGCCCTACAATGAAGACTGCGTGGGCCAATTAGAGTGCTGGTTCGTGGCCTTGCAAATTAAATGATTCATAAGGTAGTTAGCTAGTTAGAGTTTCTTTTCCTCAATTTTCCATCTCAATTTATCTATCTTATCATCTTTTTCATAAATTCTCTCAACAATCGCCAGTCAAAAATAAACAAATAACAATCAACCATAAACAATCAACAAATCATGTGCAACAACTCAATATCTCTATCTAGTATTCATCTCGAATAACCTTCAAAATTAATCTCATATTGATGATTTGTTTTTTTTAAATTATATAGTTATTTTTAAATTTATTGCATGATTAATTGTTTTGATGGCTACATCCCGTGATTTATCGAAGTCTAGTATACATTTTGTCAATTAATAATTTCTTTTAATTTTATTTTCAGTAGTGGATTGTACTGTATTTTCTAAATAAATCACTATGGTTACATGTAGGGGTGGATCAATGTTCAAGATAATTTGTAAAACAAATACTTGTTATAAATATATGATATTAAGATGAAAGACTAATAAGTTATTTAACATTAAATTAGTTAACATATGATAAATTTTTTTTTATTGATTTATCAATATCAATAGATTTATGTGTCAATAATGTCCAATATAATACATACGTAATTTCATGTAATTTGTTAATTTATAAATAATTATAATATAATTTGTTTAATTTTGATTTAATTTGTCAATTATGGAGCTATTCAACAATTGACCCTAAAACCAAGAGAGAAAGGAAGTGCATATTTTCTTATAGCCTCCTTGAACCTGCCCTAAATCAGGGAAGAG
This sequence comes from Chenopodium album, assembly GCF_948465745.1. Taxonomy (NCBI): domain Eukaryota; kingdom Viridiplantae; phylum Streptophyta; class Magnoliopsida; order Caryophyllales; family Amaranthaceae; genus Chenopodium; species Chenopodium album. Next base: position 35,844,115 of record NC_137858.1, read on the forward strand.
ATATGATAACCTTTCTATGAAGTACTTTTTATCAATTGTTGAAATCTTTTGCTCTTTGAATAATCATTTTGTTTCTACGAATTATGATTGATTCATTATCTTGCTTAATATCTTTGTCTCTTGAAGAAGTTATCTATTGTATTTAATTATATTATCTACTTGCATTAATCATTTGTATACTTGTGCTATGTACTATCGTGCAAAAATTGAACAAGTGTCTTGAACCAAGGAAGTGTTAGTCGAGAGAGCATGTTGTTTCTACAGCTAGACACAATATTGCTAAGGATAAAAAAAGTCAATCTATTCGTATACTATAACAAATATTTGAGAAAATTAAACTAATGAGCAAGACATTATATCGAGGGGAAGCAATGGAGTTGTGAATGCTACACAAGTTTTATTAGTCGTCTTGATAAGTTTAACAAGACTGATGTTGATAGAAAATTGGTCACTGAGTTAGAAGAAAATGGGCTCTTTGTGATTAGGTTCGCCATGTGGGATCATTTCTATCAAACAAGACGTTAAGAGAGCCGCGATTTTGTGTATGTGTCAAGTCCACCAGGATTAGAAGATAGAGATCGGAAGGCTGAATCTCATTGTGTGGTTGTAACTGGGCAAAGGGTTCGAGAAGGTGATGGGTTGTCATTTAGGGAGTATCTGAACTCCTATATAAGTTCATTTCGCAATATTTCTGCTCTTCTAGAAGAGAAAAGCTTAGGTCTTGGTCGGGTTGCCAAGGATTCTGTAGTAGTTGTTGTTGTTCCACATGATTGTTGTGTGAGCTGTAAAGGAGAATCTAGTCTTGTTCAACAAGAAGTGAGCAGCCATGGAGGGGAAGAAACATGAAATAGATAATACTTTTTAGTGTTATAAATTATTGTGGGATTATGTAGTGGATATGCTAAGTGATTTGATTTTTAAATAGGAATTCAGTACTTTTGTTAACTATAGAATTTTGTTGTAAACTATCAAAATATCTTGTAATGGTAGTTGTGCTCCTTACAAATTTTCTCATTGAATGCACATTGTGTGCAAACTTAATTCAAATCAGGAATCCATTTAAGTTCCTGTAGTCTTTCTCATTAAGATCTTCTCTCAAGGGACCATTTTCCTTGAATGGCTAGACGAAATAGCTTTTTTGAAATGATAAAAAGAATTTGGCGTATTGTTGATACATCATTCTGTAGCAACAAGATAGTTTGGTCTTGCTGGTAAATATTGAGGTAGTCACTAATATTCTTCAATTTTTTGAGTTGATTAAGTTATTCAGGTAATGTTAAAGACACTCAATAAACCATTAAATATTTCATTGTTCTAATATCATTCAATGTGACATGGTTAAAACTATCCTCAGCACTTAACTTGCTATAGCATAAAATTTCTTCTCAGTATTAAGTCTAAAAGACCAATTCCTCAGTTATTCAAGCAGTTTAATTAGGTTTCGGTGCTTCTTCCTTTTGTGGGTATCCAACATCAGAGATTAATAGATTATTAGCAATGATGTCCTTTTCTTCTCTCTTATTAATCCTTGTTTATCTTCTCACCTCATGTTTCATATGTTAGATGAGGTTTCTTCTTGTGATTGAAGTTTCATGTTTTCATTGATGCTTGTTAAACCATTATACAAAGTAGTTAGTTTTGTGTTGCAGTCATCTAGCACGTTGACACAAGAACCCTGGAGTAAACTAACATGATTCAGGATAAGTTTGATAACATAAGGTCACACAACCGTCATGACGTGCTTCGGCACCTATGTGCTATAGCCTATAGGCGTCGACCTGCGCCCCCCCATTCGACTCGTCTTGAAACCCGGACCAAGGAGTATGATATGTGTGCGAGTCAACGGGCGAGTAAACCCGTGCGTCGCAAGGAAGCTAATTGGCGGGATCCCCAAGCGGGTGCACTGCCGACCGACCTAGATCTTCTGAGAAAAGTTTGAGTGAGCTAGAACATACCTGTCGGGACCCGAAAGATGGTGAACTATGCCTGAGCGGGGCGAAGCCAATGGAAAATTTGGTGTAGGCCCGAAGCGATACTGATGTGCAAATCGTTCGTCTGACTTAGGTATAGGGGAGAAAGAATAATCGAACCGTCTAGTAGCTGGTTCCCTCCGAAATTCCCCTCGGGATAGCTGGAGCTCATTCGCGAGTTCTATCAGGTAAAGCTAGTGATTAGAGGCCTCAAGGGCGCAACGCCCTCGACTTATTCTCAAACTTTAAATAGGTAGGACAACGCGGCTGCTTTCTTAGCCATGCCATAGAATCGAGAGCTCCAAGTGGGCCAATTTTGGTAAGTAGTGTTGGTGATACGGGATGAACTGGAAGTTGGGTTATGGTACGGTGCCCAACTACGTGCTAACCTAGATCCCACAAAGGGTATTGGTTGATTAAGACAACAGGACGGTGGTCATGGAAGTCGAAATCCGCTAAGGAGTGTGTAACAAACCACCTACCGAATCAACTAGCCTCGAAAATAGATGGCGTTCAAGCGCGTGCCCTAAACCCAGCCATCGGGGCAAGTTCCAGGCCCCAATGAGTAGGAGGGCGCAGCGGTCACTGCAAAACCTGTGGTGTGAGCTAGGGTAGAGCGGCCGTTGGTGCAGATCTTGGTGGTAGTAGCAAATATTCAACTGAGAACTTTGAAGACCGAAGAGGGGAAAGGTTCCATGTGAATGACACTTGCATATGGGTTAGTCGATCATAAGAGTCGGGGGAGACCTGTTTGATAGCGCGTTTCGCGCGAGCTTCGAAAGGGAATCAGGTTAAAATTCCTTGATCGGGACATGGCAGTTGACGGCAACGTTAGGATGTTTGGAGAAGTCAGTGGGAGCCTCGAGAAGAGTTATCTTTTCTGTTTAACAGCCTGCCCACCTTGGAATCGACTCAGTCGAAGGTAGGGTTCAGCGGCTGGAAGATCACCGCATGTTTTTTGGTGTCCGGTGCGCCCCCAGCGGCCCTTGAAAATCCGTAGGACCGAGTGCCGACCACGCCTGGTCGTACTCATAACCGCATCAGTTCTCCAAGGTGAATAACCTCTAGTAGATGGAACAATGTAGGTAAGGGAAGTCGACAAAATGGATCCGTAACTTGGAAAAACGATTGACTCTTAGGGCTGGGCACGGGGGTCCCAGTCCCGAACCCGTCGACCGTCGGTGGACTGCTTGAGCTGCTTCCGTGGTGAGAGCAGGTCGTCGCGTGCCAGCCGGGGGAGGACTGGGAACAGTCCCTTCGGGGGCCTTCCCCGGGCTTCGAACAGTCAACTCAGAACTCGTACGAATGTTTAATCAAAACAAAGCATTGCGATCATTTGTTTTTAGTACATAAAAATATATAAGATTATCGTATGAGTTGAAGATGAAAGTGTTGGTAAAGCTAACTGCCATGTCAAAAAAAAAAAAAGATAGTCGTATGAGTTTTTTTTAGATTCATTTTACTCTATATAACGCATAATCAAAATTTGATACTCCCTCTGTTTTTTTATATGCATCAGTTTGACCGGCACATTTGCCGAGACGTTACTTTGACTATTAATATCTTTAATTGTGCATTAGTAAAATTTGTAACAAAATTATATTATGAAACTACACATTATGACAAATCTAATGATATATTATATAATAACATTTATTTATTTTTTAGAGGTGAAAAATTTAAGTCAACCATGGTATGTGAATAGTGCAATTGTCAAATTGATGCATATAAAAAAAAATACGGAGGGAGTACTTTATTGATAAAACAAGATGAGATAATGCATTGAAAAATATGAAATTAGAAGGGTTGCAACTTATTTACCAGATAATTCCCGAGCTATGCTCGGTTTTTTAAGATATTGATAATTGAAATATATAAGTTCTAGAGAAATATAACACAATAGTCAATAATAATAATTGTCTTCAAAAAAAATTATCATAATACCTAATATATAAAGCTAAACTTTTAGCCATGCCACGAGAGAGTGACACTTGGCGTTCCAGTTTTTCGCCAAATGTCGCGCCACGTTGGCAATGTATAAAGTTTTTTTTTTGACACATGATTTATTTGTTTAATTAATAGAAAAATAGATAGATTTATAAGACTTTCTAGGATAAAAAAGTTAGTTATTGACAAGGGGGGATTGGATTTCTGATCCTACGATGTTGAAGCAGATTGTTATTGATTACTAGAAGAATTTGTTTTCAGAAGAAGGAAGTAATACTCAAGCCCACAAGCTTTTAGAGAATTATTATCCCGAGATCAATAATTCTGATTGGGAGATGATCAACCAGTCATTTGCTAACTGTGAAATCATTGCTGCAATCCAGAGTATGGACCCATACAAGGCCATGGAACCCGATGGATTTCAACCGATTTTTTATCAAAATTTACAAAAACTTTGCATGCTTTTGTGCCTCCGGTTTACAATAATTTTATTGTACATCGAACATTTTACGAAAAGTGACCCTTTTTTCTTACAAAAGTGATCCTTTTGTTTTATAAAAGTGACTCATTTTTTTTTTTTTACAAAAATGACTCCTTTTTTTTTTTCACAAAAATGACCCTTTTTTTTCTCTCACAAAAATGACCCCCCCTTTTTTTTTTTTAACAAAAGCGACCCCTTTTTTTGTTTTTTTTTCACAAAAGTGACCTTTTTTATTCACAAAAGTGACCCTTTTTTCACAAAAAAAAAAATTAAGCTACATATGCAAAACAGAGTATCAAGATCAACAAAAATAAACACAAAATTAACAATAGTCATGAAAAAAATAGTATAATCACTTAAACAAATCGAAATAATAAAGATCAATATAACAACAAAATCAATAAAAAATAAAACAAAATAAAAAAGAAAATGTACATTCATTTAGATCAACTTCATCAGAAATTGGATTATTGAAGATCGACATCATGTAGCTAGCAACAAAATTACAAAAAATTACTGAAAAAAGGTCTGAAAAAAGATTGACATCATTGCTGGTGGGTGTGGGGGTGGTTGGTGGCCGCATTTAGATAAACTTCATCGATCAGATAAGTAGTCTCTTCTTCTTGCATTTTTCATGAGTTAAAAATTACTGAAAAAAGATGAAAGCAATCCAATTAAAATTTCAAACAATCAAGAACAAAACTACAGCATACTAGGATAAAGAAGGAAGAAAGCAAATTAAGAGTGAGAAAGCTTAGCTTGAATCACCGGAAAACGGAAAGGAAGAGAGGAGAGAGAAAAGTAATGTTATAATTGTGGGTGAAATTTTTTTTCCTCGTATGAAGGAGGGAAAACTTTCCTCTTTCATAGTTCCATACAATAAATAGTGTACACCGGATTTTTTCAAACATTTGTGCAAAACTTATGGGATTAATTAATCCAAGTGTAATCAATTCGGTGATAGATATTTTTGCAGGGAAGTCGTTTCCAGAAGGTTTTAATGATGCCTTTCTTGTTCTCATACCGAAGATGGATATTCCGGCGAAGGCTAATCATTTCCGACCAATTGACTTATACAACATAACATACAAGATTGTACCACTTTCTATGTTGCTATCAATAAAAAAATTGCACATATATATATATATTTTTTTTAATATAGGTTATGGGGTACCCTATAGGTTCTGATTCCAATATATTGAGAACCAGTTGCAGACTCTGTTGCATCAAGTTATCCATTTTACCAATCGAAATCGAAACCTCTTGTATAGTTCCCGTTTTGAAACCTGCAATTCCTAACAGGTTTTGGTTCTGATCAAGGTACCCTGATTTTTTTTCTCACCCCTAAATACTAAACCTGGGAAAATAATAAAACTTTTCTCTCTTTTCTTTTCTAGAACAATCCCATCAACCAAGCAAAGCGTTAGGGTTAGCAGTTATCTTGGTGGGAGAGGTATTAGTTTTCCCTCCATCAATTAGTATGATATACTCCTGGAGTACTATGGATTATCGTACTCCTTACACAATATATGAGTTATTTTGCGTACACTTTATGTTATTTTGTTTAAATGTCGTGTTATTTTGTTACAACAATATGTTATTTACTTATTTATTACTTCAACTTCAACTCATGCTATTTTTAATTTACATTAAATAACATGTACTTATTTAAAAATAACATATAAATATAAATTGAAATAATAATAAATTCATATCAAAATAACATTAGCAGTGTTGAGTTTCAATGCATGGTGAAGAGAATTAAACACTGTAGAAGATACTAAATTTTTGGACATAAACACATTTAAACCCTTAAATTACCTTCAAATCAATTGATTTTTAAGAAACCCAAAAACTTAGAAGAAGAAAAGAGGAGAGAGAAAGTGTGTTTGATTTGAGTTGGAGTAGTGAGAGGAAGAGAGGGTGAGTGAGAGTGTGGTTGATTCCTAAAAAACCCAGAAAATTGGAAGAAGAAAGGAGAGAGAAAGTGTATGATTTTGAGTTGAAGTAGCTGAGAGGAAGAGAGAGTTAGTGCGGGAGAAAGATGAATGAGTAAAAGGGCGAATAATATAGATGTATTTAAAAATAATATACATACAATTTGAAATAATAAAAAATTAACATCAAAATAACACGAGTTTTATAAAATCTGGTACTCCAGGAGTGATAGAAATTGCGATAAACCCCTAACTTCCCGTTTCTTCTGCATTTCATTCCTGATTTAATTTTCTCATATTATTGATTGAATTCTGCGAATTCTCAAACGATTCTTGCGAATAGCAATATGATTCACCAATTTCAATCAAAACAACAATTTCATTACCCTTATTCTTATCGAATTTTTACACGATTTTTTGAGACCATTTTCCAAACAAAACAACATCTTGATGATATCCGAAATTGCTACAAATTCATCATATTTGATTGTTGCAATTGTTATTTCAAACTTTTAGTTGTTGGTTTGCAACAGATCAATTGAAGAAGCAATAAAACGAAATGTCTAGCTTGCTGTACTCAAGATGTTCGATGAAATGCTTGAACCAGTTACACTATCAGAAGGAGCTTAATTTGGCAGAAAATGGAGGAGTTTTTTCTGGAGGTGCTTGCTAAGTTCCTGAAACTCAAATAATTCCTGTCTTAGGATTCTTAATTGTTAAATTCTGCCATTCTGATACTTTATTGCTTGAAACTGATGAATAATTTGAACTTAAATTCCGCTTTTCAGTACTTCTTATTGTTTTTGGACACAGCACATTTGGTAATGTTTTAGTGGATATGTTAGAGATATGAGATATCGGAAAATATATATTTCATATCTCTAACAGGATATTTACGGTCTTTAGGAGGGGGGTTGGCGCGGAGGGAAAAGGGCATGATTGCATGAATTCATCTAGTTATTAGTATGCTTAGCGTTTGACAGAATGTTACAGCCAGAAATAACACTCCATTTGTGACCAGTATTCTTCCTGGAACTCTATCATAGGAGTAGTTCTGATTGTTAATGTATGAGTTTGTTTCTCGGGGAGGGTGTTGGTGCTGAGTTTGATGACTCAGAGCTACACTATGAGGGAAAAGCTAAGTCTGATGACCAGTAACTTATTGAGGTTAGAAACTTAGAATGGGATGAGCACATGGAGCTTGAGGCAATCAAATAAAGTGTCACTGAAGGAGATGGTCTTAGACAAAAACCTGAATTTAGGGACATGTACAAATACCAGATTTTTTATTTTACCATATTTGAGGGAGCGTATGTATCTGATTAGAGGCAGCCTATTGATGAAAGGCCGTAAATTCAAAGATGTAAATGTGAGAGAGGAATAAAAAATCTAGGGCGAGTCATTGTTTATTCAATGAGAGAGTTTACATGAAGTTTGTGGATTTGTCTGTGAGCTTAAAGTACACTTCACATAAGCAAGCAATATTGTTGTGTTCGATTCAGAGCTAAGGACCTGATTTTATAAATAGTGACATGAAGCAAATCCATTTAGGTTGTGTCCATTGTTGATAGGTTCTAACACTAGTCTTCACACTGAGGATCCTAGCGCCTGGCTTTAAATCATTGCAGCTAGTTAATAGCAGAAAGTTATCCAGTTAGAGATTATCTTAGAATCCAAGATTGATGCCAACTGAGGTAAAGCAAGACATGAAGGACATTCTGAGGCTGTAATTAGTTTAAGAAAGAGTCAAAGAGCTAAGAACAAGTCTTTAAATACTGTCATGAGTCCTCATGACTCAGGATTCTAATGCGAAAACAATGTGGGATATTGAAACCCAATTGGTGTAATTAGATAAGTCTAACCTTGGAACTACATGACGGCACTTGAGAGTTGAGACCGAAGGACAAAAAGCTGTTTTTATTGTTTCTTCACATATATCTAGGAAAAACGCTTCAAAGAGTCTTGTAGGCCAAATATTGGGATAGATGGGGCATATTTTGTGTTTTAAAGGGGAGAAGTCGAAACAAATTCATTACAAATGTGAGATGGAGGAAGGGCTGACAATTGTGTCAGATAGAAAAAGACAAGTACATTCTTTATTTTCCATGGAGCTATTATGTATAAATGTATTGCTAAATATCCATTTGACAACTGAGAGGGATTAAGGTTCTTCTTTTGATCTTAATTTGCCGTGATGTTTCGATGGCTCTTTGTAGTGTTCTTTGGCCTAAAATATGAAATATTACCTAATCAGTGAGAAAGTATTTGATGAGAAAAATTGGTGTGGGTTATTGTTAGTTCATGGGTGTTTTAGGACCAAATGAATGAATTAGCAAACTCCTTGTTGTATAACTCTGAGGTCGGTGCAATTGTAGTGGTTGCTTTCCAAGTTCATTAATGTACACTACTTTTAATTTGGAGGGCTTCATGAGAACTCCTAAGGTTCTTTTATTTTTTTTCAAGATTTTTATATTATTTTATTTCAGGCAATAAGTATTATGACGTTCTAAGTTCAACTAAGTTAAAATAAGTGCTTGTAAGTTCAGACAGAGAAGGTTTAGATAAATTTAGACAAAACACGTTCTAGCACACTCACATATAGCTATACAAGCTTTGCTACTCTGAAAATTATTTCTGATAACATAAGTTTAGATAATTTAAGTTCAGATCATATAATTTCTACCAAATATAGTTGAACCAAACAGAGATTTAATTAAATCAATCAAACACATTCTAGAATGATCAAAGTGTACCGATTAATGAATGCTGCTTGCTACATGTTAATGTTTGTTAATACTGTGGCAGCTTTTAATCAAGCTTAGTGAATTTTCTTTTGACTGAGTTGTTTAGAGAGTTAGGATCATTATTTTGTCAGAATTATGACTATCAGAATTATGATTATCAGAATTATGACTAGTAAGTCATCTGTCTATCCTGATATTCGTTAAAATTCTATTCATCGGTCTTTTTTCTCCATCTGTAAATGACATCTCAAACACAAAACTTGTCCATCAGCTGGGCCAGTAATTAAACTTTTTTTTTAGATGACTTGATGTTATAAATGGCTAATGACCACCTGTAGCCTTTTTCACTATATTTGGGTGCTCTAGCTTGACATGAATGCTAGGATTTTCCAGAATTGGTACTTTCTTTTTCAATACTTATGGATCAAGTGGTTAATCTTGCTCACGTACATAACTGGTTCATCAGCTGGGTCAGGATTGACTAGATGGTATAGTATTCCTATCAACGGTCTAGTGACCAGTATGATAACAGTAACATTTTTCACTATATCTGGGTGCTTTAGCTTGATAGGAATGATAGGATATTCCTTGATTTGGTATTTTCTTTATTAATGCTTATGGATCAAGCTGTTACTCTTGCTTTTCTTAGGGGGTTTCTCTGGTGTGGCTCCTTTTTTTTTTTTTTTTTTTTGCTCAAAATTTCTTCTTTATATACACTTAATAATATATACTTCAACTATGTTCTTCTTTTGAAATATAGTAACAAATATTATGTATTGGCTAACTACTCTCAGTCAAACTATTATTACTAACAATTATTTAATATTGAGTATGTGTTGTACTTCCAAAATAGAAGACTCCCTGATGTGGGAGCTCATTGTAATACAACTATACAAGGGTGGCATACTGGAATGGGATCTGAATTTCTGATACCATAAATGTAAGGCTTAAAATCTTTTGGGATGATATGTTTGGTTTTGATGTCCAAAGACTTATGACATTTGGGGGTAGGGGGTTTGACCAGATAAGACACTTGAAAAGCATATAAAATTATTGAAAAATGTGATAACAATTATTCTTGCCCGAGAAATTAGTATCTTCTCTTAAATGCAAATAAATACCTTCAACAGCATCCTGTAGCATGACTGAAATCTGTAAGAATAGGTGCACTGGTAATCAGACTTCTGATCCACTTTTTTCCAAGAAACATGAAAGAATAATATGGAAACAAGAAAAGTAAGTAATTCACACGAGTATGAAGTGGTACATTGGTACATGTCTTTTTGTGTCAGTTCGGCTCACAGGACATGAAAACTCTTCTAGTATAAAATTCCTGAATTGACATGGTGCTCTTGTGGGCAGTCTGCTTGCTAAAGATTAATGCCACCATCAGGTTGCCACAGGTCAGGGTTTTTTTCCCACTGGAATCAGGAAATTATGTTCATTAGGGAAACTGATTAGAAAAGAATAAAGAAAAACACATGCGAAAATGTAAGGTAAGCCAACTTAAGTATTGGAGCTGCTAATCTGAAGAAAAACTGATGAAAGAAGCTAATGATTCAATTATGTAAAGAAAGATGTTATTGTTTAGGTAAATGTATCTCCTCGGGTATAGGAAAGGGCCAAATGGGCTTGGGCACATTGAAAATTGTCATTTTTACTCAGTTAGAGGGTAGCTTGAACAAGAAGAAGAGGGATTTTAGTTAGAGGGCATTAGTGATTAAACTGACTATAGATAGTGGATGTCAATGGGAGAGAGATACTATGTTAGAATTTGTTGAGAATTTATATGCTTCAGCATGTTAGCTTTGGAGTGTGTCAAGCCACTTGAACACATGATAACTATCTTAGCTTTCTGTGATTCTTATATCATCAACCAAAGTTCAAATTGTTTTTATTTTGATTTCCTACCCCAATCCCAGTTTAATATTGTAAGTTAGTAATATAGACTTACCGGCAAAGGATTAAAATCATAGTGTTTGGTTTGGAGATTAGTATGCTCGGAAATTCTCTTGCGAACCTTTTGCTCAAAATCCTCTGGCATGTTGGTTAGAATCAGTTCCTTTAAGGTGGTTCGTTTTAGAACCTCATCGGGGAGCTCTTTCAACTGCTGGCAAGATCTGATCTCTAACTCCTTGATATTGGGCATTCCTCCCGGCTTCACTACCCATTTCTCCAGGCTATTCAGCATCCACAACTTCAATACACGAAGATTAGCAAAGCCATTTTCTGGGCATTGCATTGTTTGTCCACGATAGGATTCAGCCAGGAGCCTGAGGACAGATAAGTATTGAAGCTGTGACAAAATTCCCATTGGATCCTCTTTTAGGTTTGAAACAGACAGTGTGAGAACTTTTATATATGGCGGAAAATCCTTAATGAGCAGATGGCTCAGCTTTCCAAGCAATTTTAAGTGAGTAATTTTATGTAACCCTGACAAGGATTCCAATTCAAGTCTTGATGGGCAACCCATTTCATTCTTTGATGTCAAGCTTAAAGACTGAAGATGAGTTTGGCTTTGAATCCATTTCAGAAGATCATTAAAGCGTGTTAATTGGCGGCAAGTAATGCCTAACTCTCGTAGATCATTCAATTGCTCCAGCCCATTCTTCATATTGCATTCATCATCAATAATTATTCCCCAAAGTGTCAGAAGTTTTTTACTAGGCTGCTGCATTTTCATGTCTAGACGAACCTGAGGTAGATTAAGATGTCGGAGATGCTTCAGTTTCCAAACAGAACTTGGCAAATTGTTGATATATGTGCGCTTTAGGTCCAGAGTTTCAAGGTAGGGAAGATCACCCACAGATTCAGGAAGGTTATCAAGAAATGTCCACCTAAGCCCCAAGTATCTTAATTGAAATAGATGCTTCAATGTTGTAGGCAATATTGGCTTATATACTCCTTCCAGATCAAGCACCCTTAGCAGTCCAAAACCTTTACTGCCGATGATTTGACGTAAGAAGTTCCCTACTCCTTTAGCTGGAGTATCATATCTTGTACAGTTGAATGAAAAGTAGGACCGCAAATTCTGAAAGTCAGAATCAAAATCTTTGTCTGTGATATCAGCATACTCTACTATTCTACGCACCCTTGGTTCTGCTGATGATGCCCCCATGGGATTTTTATTATTTTTATTGGAGGGTGGTTGTCTTTGTTTTGCGGACATGTGATGGATATGAAAAAGCCTGATTTCCTCAGCTTTAGGCAATAACTGTTCACGTAGAAACCCAGGCAAACGGCATTTCTTGGGTCCTCCATCTGATCTAAACTTGGATATTTTAACTAAGTTTCTCATGACCAAATCATCGAAACACTTCTCAGCTAAGTCTTCCCCCAATCCTGATGAGTGTTGTAGAAATCCCTCTGCAAGCCATAGCCGAAGAATTCTTTTTACTGAGAGATCAAATCCTTTTGGAAAGAGTGTCAGGTAGAGCAAGCAGAGCTTATAGTGTGCAGGAAGATCATCGTAGCTCAACAACCAGACATCCGTGTTATCCCAGTTAGCCTGGCTGAACAGTCGGGTCCATTCTGCAGAGTTTATTTTCTTGGTCGATAGGAAACCCCCTAGGAGCACAATATTTAGAGGTAGGCCTTGGCATTTCTCCAGGATCTGATTCCTTAGAGAAACGTGGCCAGAGATGACACATATGCCCTCTTCATTGCGTAAGCTTTTATAAAATAACTCCCAGCTTTCGTTTTCATCAAGTGGTTGCAGTTGAATAGGCTCAGCATCTCCATCCTGTGATTCAGCTAGCACCACGACTTTACACTCATTCATGTCTTGGAGACTATGGAGAGCATCTATCAATTGTTTGCAAGCATCCGGCTGCTTCCTCGCATCATCTAAAATTATCAAGCACTTTTTCCCACTCAGAAATTTACATAGCTTGTCTCTTAGCTCTCCTTCATCAAGAATTGTTAGCTCATTATCCCTTTTCTTGTTGACCTGATTCCATACTTTTAGCAGTAAATCTTTAAGTACATGCTCCTCAGAGACATCAAGCCAAGCGTGACATACAAACTGCTCCTTGATTGACTTGCAATTGTAAATCCTTTTTACTAGGGTAGTTTTCCCAGAACCTACAGGACCAACATCATCAATTCGCTCCCCATGCTTGCTAGTCAATATTCCCTCCAGTACTTTCTCGTAATCCTTGAAGCCAACATAATCTGAATCATCATCTTCACAAATGCCGCTGAGCATTTGCTTTGTTCGAGAGGAACTACCTGTGGTTCTTATCACTGAGGTTACCTCTTATTTGCTCAGTGGAGATGTCGAGTACAAGCTGCTGCTTCTGTTCCCTGCAAAAGGATAACCCTCTCAAGCTTGCATCTTCAATATTATCTGGCCTTGTCTCATTTAGCCATTTTACCTCCCCTTCAATATGCTTCAATTTCCTTCGAAGCTTCCAGCAGGCTGTTATGGTTGAATCCTTCATCTTCTTGTGTACTACTTTGAGGACATAGGATTCAACCATATCCTCCACCTTATATAATGTGTTTAGATATTTCTCAACCCATTTCTTGGCATCATCATCATCCTTTTGACGCTCCTCTGCATCCGTTAGGAATCCCCGCATCTGCCGAAGCTCTAGTCTGATGTCTTCAACTTGGTCGACGACTTTGTCGAATATTTTGGATTCCTGAATTAGTAGGTCTGTGACTTTCTGGATAACCACAGAAACAACTGCTTCAACAGCCATAGTTAGAATAGAAGGTCTAGCTATGGCTGTTATTTAGAATTTGTGATAAGAGTGGTGTCTGTGATTTGAGGTAGAATTACAGAAGTTAGCACTTAGCAGTGTAGAAAAGTCTTGACAGGGTGGGGTTGATGCACTTAATTTTGTTTCTGTAGTTATGCTCTTTGCTGAGTCACTCAATGCACCCACACAGAAGAAGACACTTAACAGTAAACAGAATTAAAATAAGTATAAGATTTTTTTTTATTTATATTTATTTTTTTTTTGAAAGAAAAAATAAGTTTAAGATTGGTGGAACTGCGAAATTTACCTCTGTAATTTTTTTTTTATTTTTTTTAATTTTATTTTTTCACATTAATCATGTACGGTACACTGAAACAGCTATACCGTTCACAAAGAAGTAATCTCAGATTCTATAAGCAAAAGCCCTCTATATTACAAAATGACTAGAATCATTAACTATTACTACTTTACTAGACATTGGATGTGAATCATGTGATCAGAGTTGTCAACTAATTTTCAAAAATGGAAGTTTTACCTTGAACAAGATAAGGTTTTATATTATTTGAACCTTTTACATCACCTCAAGTACTCGTGTTGAAATTTTGACACTTAGACATGACTAAGATGTGTTGGCCCTTAGTTTTGTGCAAAAGGCCCAAAGCGGTGGACAATTTTTTCAAAATAATTGAGTTAGACACTTGGACATACCTTTCCTAGCATGAGCAACATAGATAGGATCGAGATGACTTGTTGACAGGCTTAGCTTGGCTTCCACAATTGGCATTAAGTAACAGTCTTTCCATTGGCGCACAGCTTGACTAGTTAATAATCGGGACCTTTTCAACGACTCTCTTAGTTAAATTTCCTTGGCTTTGTGACGAAACATCTTTTAACGTTCCTATTCAATTTTTATTGTCACTCAATTTGTCTTTGATTTTTAAAACCCTTGTTGCCCACTACTAAGTAATGTCCCCATGTGTTTGTTACTTTTGCAAAAGTTTTTAATTTGTTATTGCTATTATTATTATAGTCGTTATGCTAGTAGTGCTGCTGTTGTATTTAATTTGCTATATACTACCTCCGTTTCTTTTTAGTTGACATGTTTTCTTTTTGGGTAAATTTTTTACCTTACATTTACAAGCTACCCCACTTGCTTTTTTATTCTCTATCACTCTCTCTCCTCTCCTTAATATATGTGCCTAAATCAAACTCGTCAACTAAATAGAAACAGATGAAGTATGAATTTGCATGGCTCCTAGGCACTGCTTTGACTATAACTACTACGAATATTTTATTTTCCTTCGTATTTGATTATGCTAAAATTATACGGAGTATTATTGCAAATCGACATATTATTTTACATTGTGTATTAGTTAAATGATATGACCAAAGTTATGGACTTAGTAGCAAGTAGCAACTATCTTGGGATGAAGGGGGTATTATTTTTCCTAGACAAACTAGAAATAGTTTATTCAACATATTTGTGACCGTCTCTCTTGGGCCTCTACCAGTTTCTACTGGTAAGGAAATTAGGCTACTACGCCTAGGCGGTGGTGGTTCTTGTTGGTATTTTCAATCTGCGATGCTCCTTGTGTACCATGTATAGACAATAACTTATCACTCTATTCTGTTAGTTGCATCTTGTAAATTCGGTAGACTGAAACCCATGTTACTGCCAAACATATTAGTTACCTTTGAAGACATGCTTCTTTTCTTGTATGGAGGGGGAGGGGGTTTGAGGGTGCATGTAGGAATCTTGTAGAAAGCAACAATAAAACGTTTTGGAATAAGCATTCGCAAATAGTACAGACTGTTTACATAACAATTTTAATAATTAAGTTTTACATTTGAACACACAGATGTGTAAAACTTTTCCTTGCTCTTTTGGCCATTAGTCGAAGAAGAGTGCAGAGCTTCATCCTTCCTGAGAATCGCTGCAGCCTCTGCGAATTCCTGTCATTTGGTTCCATTTTCCTTGATATTCTCCGTAATTAATTTTGCCACCAGGTAATCTGGAGCTGTTTCCAGAATGTCATCATTGCATTCTTTGATGAAGAGACGCTTAACACATTGCATTGCCCCTTTACCCATTCTCCAATGCTTCACAATCAATTCTTCAACATACAAAACTTCAAGCTGCAGGAATCCTCCCTCACTGCATGTAATTTCTTCTCCGCTAATAGCCTTTTTAAGTAATTTAAGGATCCTTAGATTAGGGAGTTTCTCTAGGGTCTTGATACAATCTAGTTGCAGTTCAGTCTCCAAGAGAGTTAGCTTGGTAAGGCTCAAGGGGAATGCATTTAGGTCTGGTGGAAGTTTTGTGCTTTTTTCTATCCTTAGAGATTGAAGATGGTATAAATGGTCGAGGCTATTTAGAAAATTACATGTGAGATCTGAGTCGAAACTGCATATTTTCAATTTTCTAACATTAGGGAACTTGGCCCTGACCATTAGCCACTTCAGATTCTTGTCTGAATATACACCAGAGATAGTCTGTAGATTTGAAAGGACACTACCACTAGTTTTTGGTAGATAAGTAAAGGCCCCAAGGTAAAGATGTCTGAGATTCTGCATCTTCCATATTCCATGTGGTAAGTTAATGGGACAACAAGATTCTCTCATGTCTAATGTCTCCAATTGTTGAAGGTTGACGATAAAAGATGGCAGGTGTTTGACATTTGGAACCCTCAACCTTAAATACCTCAAATGTTTCAGTTTGCCTAGCTCTTTAGGCACCTTATCTAACTCCAGAAAACCCAAATTTAATACCCTGAGTTTGGGAAACTTGTGGAGTAGATTTTTCCAAAAGTCTTCTGAGCGGATAGGGGTAGGATGAGTATTCTTTCCAAAGCAATGAAGAGAATGAGCAGAGCAGTTCTCAAAGCTTTTCAAAACATCTGTGACTGATTCACTATGAATCGCCTTTCTTATTATATCTGTATTAGGCTTGGGATTGTTATTCATGTGAACCTCTAAAAACTGTTCAGCTCCACCTTCATATATCAAGAAATGGGAGAAGTTACTGGATACACGGCATGTTTTCACACTTTCATCAGCCCTAATTGTGTCTATTTGGATGAAGGATTGGTCAATGAATCTCTTCAAGTATTCCTCTCCAATTTCTTCTGCTTCTTTGCTGCCCTTTTTCTCCAGTAGCCCTTCAGCCATCCACATTTGGATCATTTGCTTGGCAGATATACTACCATCTTCAGGAAAAAGACCAAAGTATAACAAGCATAACTGTAGGGCTTTACAATCTTTATGAAGATCATAATAATTAGAAAGGTCAGGATAGCCTACCAGAAACTTTGACCACATCTGCTCTGTTTTTTCTGCACTATTCAAGATTGCTGCCGTGGCCATAATTGCCGGGGGTGAGCCCTTGCATGTCTCTGCCAATCTTTTACCGAGGTTCTCTAGGTCTGAATGAGTTTCCCCTTCGAGTAATTTCCTTGATAAGAGCTGCCAGCTCTGGTTTGCATCTAGTGGTTTGACTTCATATGAAAATGAAATTCTTTGCTGTACATGTAATTTTGCTTGTGGCACTCGACTAGTTAGCAATATTCGACTTCCGTTTGACTCCTTAGGAAATAAGGACATAAGCCCATCCAATTCATTATCGTTATACACTCTGTCGATGACTACGAGGTACCTCTTGCCTTTCAATCTTTCCCAAAATCCAGTCTTCAACTCATCCTTGGAAAGGCAATCGGTTTGGTTACTTGTTGAGCCGGTGTATTTCAAAGTTCTGCATAACAATTCTCCAAGTGAGAGATCTTGTGGAAAGGACATCCACTCTGGATCGCCAAAATGTTCCTTGATACGACCATCGTTGCAGATCATCTTGGACAAAGTTGTTTTGCCAGAGCCTGCCTTTCCATGGATCAAAAGTACCTCAAGCTCAAGCTGTGTTTTGGCACCACCAATAAGCTCTTTCACCAAAGTCTCCTGGGCATCTTTGAATCCTACTACCTCATCGCTCTTGAAGCTGATTGAACGGTGGCTATGATGAGACTCCTTGATTGATCCAGCATCATCCTTGAATGAATAGATGCTGTCAATCTTATTCTCTATATTCTCTATCTCCTCAACATGATGTTTGATTACCTTTTCTCTTGAGAGTAACCTTCCCAGCTTACTCTTCTGATTTTGATAATTAGTCTCCACAATAACGGAATCAATCACTTCCTGTGTCTTGTAAGCTACATCTCTGACTTTGCTTAGCCAATCTGCTACATCTTGTTCATACTCTTGGCCGTCAAACTCTTCGAGTAAAGTGCTAATAGTACTAAACCTTGTTTTGACATTTCTGAGAGATTTTAATTTTTGTGTCTCTTTAACTATAGCTGGTACTTGCTTTAGCTGTTTAACAACATTTTTGACGGCTAAAGAAGTAACCTTTTCCGCCATCTCTGTAGCTGGGTTGTTGTTGATTGGCTAAAGCACTAGGTGAAAATTCATAGAACACAAGGACTTTTTTTTTTGTAAGATTTTTCCATACATAAGCTAAGGCTACTGCAAATTTACGGATACTGACCACCAAGTGTTCTAATGGAAGGGAAAGATGCTTCTTCTGTCAAAATCAACGCAGAGCACATCAAGGAAGGGCTTGGGGGTGAGGACAGTAAGACAGCCTGGTTGAAAGAGCAAAAGAGGGTTGGCTGCTCTGCTATTACTTGTCAAATATTGAGCTTGTCGTTTGCAAAAGGGTCTGCATTTGATTAGCTGTGATATTTTGAGGAATGTGTGTTAGAGGTTCAAGTAAATTATGTTATGGGTCCTATCTATTCTGATTTTGACTAAGCCAACGGTTTATTTTTCCTTCAAACGATTATACAGTTAAAGGACTAAAAGCTAGCTCTTGATGTCATGTTAATAGACCAACTCAACCAAAAGTTTAAGCTGAGGCTCTGGAAGAACAGACTCTTTATATTTTATCATATACAAATTGTCCTTTAAAGCTAGCTGTCCATCTTTGGCACGGTTGGCCAAACCAAGATGACCAAGCAAAGTGGTGGTAGATTAAGAATTTATCCTCTATTTTTCTTTTCATGGGTTTTGTTAACAAGTAAATAGTTAACATTTATATGATTATCTAATGAAGTTCTAGTCTTTACAAATTTGTGTTGTTTCATTATTGTTTCGCATTTGTTTTATTAATTTATTGGCAAAGGTCTATCAAAACAATACAAGGGGCAAAGAATACCCTTGTGTGGACCTGGTTCACAATATTGTTATTGTGGACCCGAGGTTTATGCACACGCAACTGCCATTATATTGAACATAGTGACCTTATTTTTAACATAGTAACTTTTATTAAAACTTGTATAACGTTTCATATTATTGTGAATTTGAGATACGACGTTATGACTCTAATTTTAACATCGAGACCTTTATTATTTATATTGACCATATAAAATATTTCATTAAAAAATTAACCTCTTATAACTTATGTATTACCAAAATGACTTTAATTTCAACATAGTGACCTTTTTTTTTTTTTTTTTAATTATTATTATAGTGATTTTTTTTATTAATAAAATAACCATAATTTCTCTAATGTTAGTGGTCCACAATAAATTAGTGTGAACCAGATCCATTTAAGAATTTGTGATCATTCGATATGTATGTTACGGTGTAAATAATTTAGTTGGTTATAAAGCGAGTGATATATATTGATATTAAAATCACGAGATTAAATTTAGGTCAATAGTGAACTTGTTTTATCGGTTAATAAACTTGGTAAATTTTGTTTTTACTTGTGTTTAGGTAATGTTGTTTTGTTTTATCCCCTTAAATTCCTTGAATTTGAATTGGTTCTTTAAAATAGGTTTATTGTCTACAAGCGCACTTATGAGTCCCCTTAAAAATTTGACATCATTGTATTGTGCATTAAAAAAGTTGACCCAAGTCTTCTACCTAATTGGGACCCTTACTCTTCACACGCTGCCAAAGTCCAAAATTATTCTAATCAACCTTTCTCCTCTTTATTGCTGGGCCTTGGGGGGACCTATTTAGTCTCTCCCTCATGTGAGGTTATATATGACCATAGACCATGTCCCACAAGGCGGCCTTTGGCTGAATTTTAACATTGGATATCAGTAAAGGATTGGAGAGAAGTGCCAAATTTGTAGAGGCATACTCGTATTGCCCAGGTTATTGTGCTCTAGATAGGCGTGTAGTGTTTGACATGAGTGTGATCTAATGAAGGGATTAAGTGTCTTATCCATGTTTGAGTGTTGAGGATCTGATACTTGATGTAAAATGAAATGAAGAGTATATGTAACATAGGTACTTGATGCCTGTGATTATGGTTTACATTAATCATTTTTTTTTTGCTGTCCATGATTCCTATTTCAATTGTGTTGAACTTTTTTCAAGAGGCAATGTGAAGAAAGTGTTGTGAAAATTATGTATTGTTTTTAGGATGATTTCATTGTGATTTATCAAGTACGGACATTTAAAATCGGACTGATGCAGACTATGAAATAAGCCACTTGAACACTTGTTACAGTACTAATTAGTCATCCTTATTTCTTTTATAATTTATAGGTTTACATTTCTAATATTTTACTGCACAGTATGATGCCAGAAGCTGCCTAAATTCCTCTTCAGGTAAAACAGAAGTTGACTTGAACAAAAAGTTGACGAAAACTGATGTATGCAACTTTGTTGGAAAATTTTATCATGTCCTTCATAACAATTTGTAACATCTCTAAATTTTCATATTGGCAGCATATTGTGTCCTTCCAAGCATCTTGCGACGCTGCTGTATCTACAGGTTAGCAATACTACACTGCTACAGCTGCCCATTATTGATCTTATTGTTATTGATGCTTATTACAATTCTCTGGACTACTTGTGCAGATTTCTGAGATTGTTTGGCATTTAACAAGTTTCTTGCTTGAAGCCATGCCCCGTCCAGGTAAAATTTACCTGTTTTATTTCTCCTTTTTCGTTATGGCTGGGTTGTTTGTCATCATTGAAAGGAGGGGCCTGACGAAGTTGTTTCTAGAAAAGCTTAGAAAATTTTGGATGGTTTGTCAGTTGAGGTTTCTGGTTTCTTTCAGCCTTTTCTTGCAAATTGCATTGATATTTTTGGGCAAGCTCAGAAAGCGCAATGGAAAACTTGGCTGAGATTTTCGATTTGGTCTGCATATTTATTGGCAGACTGGGTGGCAACAGTTGCACTTGGGGTTATCCTCAACAGTGTCCAAGCACACCCAAAAGAAGATGTTCTTATATCATTTTGGGCACCTTTCTTGCTGCTCCATCTGGGTGGTCCTGATACAATCACCGCCTACTCGTTAGAGGACAACCAGCTTTGGCAGAGGCGAGTGCTTGAGCTGGTGACCCAATTTCTTGTGGCTGTTTACATATTATTTATAGCCTGGCCAGTTAAGTTCTTTCTCTCTCTCCTGACTATCCCAATGCTGCTAGCTGGTGTAATCAAGTTTGGAGAGAGAATATATTCGCTAAGATCTGCTAGCACTGATCAGTTCCGCTTTTCACAAATGACAGAACCTGATCCGGGACCGAATTATTCCAAGTTTATGGAGGAATTCACTCTAAAAAAGGCAGAGGGTTTCCACGTGAGAGCAATTGAGATTATTGAGACCCCTCTTCCTACTCATAATCCAGATTCCATTAAGAATTAAGATTTGGTTCTTAAAGCGTATGACCTATTCCAAACCTTCAAGTGCCTTTTTGTAGACCTCATTCTTAGCTTCAAAGATCGAGATGAGAGTCAGCGATTCTTCCACAGTCTTGATTATGAAAAAGCCTTTGAGGTGATTGAGATTGAGCTTGGATTTGCATATGATGTGTTCTACACCAAGGCGCCTGCTGCTTATAATCAAAGGGGGCACATTCACCGCCTAATTACCTTTCTCGCAACCTTGTTTTCACTGGTGACCTTTGTCATTTTCCGCTGGATCAAGAAAGATAATTACCACTTATCTGACCTCATAATAACCTATATACTGCTAGTGGTAGCTATAATATTGGAGATTTGTTCGTACCTCACTCTTTTATTCTCAGACTGGTCAGATCACTGGCTGAAGAAGCACTACAAAAATAGCATCATCTCTAGCTCCAGGAACCGATTTTGGGCACCAAGGAAGCGATGGTCTAACTCAATCGCCCAGTATAGCATACAAAATTTTTGTCGAGAACAAAAGTCAAGCAAACATCCTCAATTCTTGAAGCTCTTGATGGCTAAAAACAAGGTAGATGAACTTTACTACCTTACCTATACCGGTGTGTCTAATGATTTAAAGAAATTGATCTTCAAACATTTTTTTAAAGATCTCAAAATGTGGTAATAAGAGCCAATTTACTGCTTTATGCACCTCCAGAGGCAAGCATGTCCAGGATGATAATGGATTGTAGCGACTTGAATTGGTCTACCACTGAAGTGGAATTCGACCGAAGTATTCTTCTGTGGCACATTGCAACTGATCTATGTTACCACACAGATGATGTTAGTGAAAAGTTTGGAAAAGAAACAGAAAGAGAGCATGCAGAAAGCAATGGTAGTGAAAAGTTAGGAGAAGAAACAAAGTCATCGCATACAGAAAGCAATGGTAGTACAAAGTCGGGAGAAGAAATAAATTCAGAGCGTACAGAAAGCAAACACATGTCAGAGTACATGATGTATCTTTTGGCATTGTGTCCTTTCATGTTGCCTATTGGGATTGGGATGATAAGGCTCAGAGATACTTGTGCAGAGGCTAGAGAATTCTTCAAAGAGCAACGACAGCAACCTAATAAAGCCCAAGCATGTAGGATGTTGCTTCGGGTAAATACTGAAATCCAACCAGGTAACTTTCTTTTTCTCCATTTTCTGAAACTAGAATTGACTGTTAAATCGATTGGAAGCTATTTGTATATGTATGTGACATCTAATGTGAAGCTTGAATTTTATCAAATTAGACTTTTATCAATTGTGCAAGCTTGAAAATGGAAGTATTTGTGAAAGAAGAGAGTCGACTGCCCCTATCTAATCTTTCTTCCCTTTTTTCTGTTCTTCCATTGGTTCTCCATTTATTTTTTTTATTTTTATTTTTATTTTTAATTAGTATTACATCTTGCAATTCTAACAAGTGAATTATATACTTATCTCCATATAATCAAGTGCTCTATCTTTTTGCGAACTAATACTTGCTGTTAGTTTAATGCACAGGAAAGCACGACTTTCAAATTTCTTGAGTTTTTTTTATTTGTTTATTTAATCGTATTTTTTTTTATTTTTTTGAAGAACATATGACTAATATGGTATACAAGTTTAGTTTATAATTAATCCTCTCATTCTTTTAATTTACTCTGTAATATTAACCCCACTCAAAAATGACATTATTCATTTTTCTTTAATACCCTATTTGATGTGAGAAGATCAGCTCCTGTTTTCCAAATCTGTTAATGTGTATTGGATAAAGACTACGGCGTACTACATATTAAATCATCTTCTGTTATGTACCAGGTAAAGTTAAAGGGGATAGAAGCAAATCTGTTCTGTTTGATGCTTGTAGGCTAGCCACTGAATTGCTATCCAATCAAGAAGGGTCAAGTATGGGAGATTATAAGCCAAGTTTGGGTAGAGATCTTGGCTTATGCTGCATGCCATTGTCGTGGAACTCACCATGCTCAACAGCTTAGAAAAGGGGGAGAGCTCCTTACCCATGTCTGGCTTCTGATGGCACATTTAGGCATCACCGAACAGTTTCAGATATCTCAAGGTCATGCTAGAGCTAAGTTAAGTGCAAAATAAATCCTTGTACAGTCAGCTTATGCAGCTTCGTCCTCTTAGTTTGGGCAGATGGCGGTCATTTTTCAGGCAATTTTCTTATGCTTCCTAGTTATATATGGTGATCTGTAGCATTTCAATGTTTCAAGGTGTTCTAAACTGGATTGCATCCATGAACCCATCCGTTGTTGACTGGAGAGCTCAAGCCTTTTGTATATTTCTTTTTTTTTTTTTTTTAATTTCACTATCTATCTATCTTGTATCCCAGGATAGCAACAATACTGTTCTCTTTTATGCAACATCCTTTTGTCCTAATTAATTTTCTACACTCGGCAGCATGATTTAGTTTCACTCGCACCCTCTTTGCTGTATTTTATGCAGCATCTGAGGTTGACACAGGTTAAATAGTGTTAATATTTAGATTGAAGCAGATATCAAGTTTGTCAGTTACGTTGTTACTGACTAGCCGTCCAAAGGTAAGACAAACTATATAACAGAAATTGGATAGTAGCTAGTTAAGCCATGATCATAAGAAAGCCACTATTTTTTTGGTGTTTAGAGAGCCACAAGGGTGGGGGTGAAAATCGAGCCCAAGATCTCTTGGAATCGGGAGGGAAGCTCTAACCACTTGAGCTATCCCTCACTCTCATAAGAAAGCCACTATGTTATTGTTACATTCAATAGCAGATACATGTCAGTCAATGTCATATAGTACAATAATAACTGAATATGTTATGTGTACCCTTTTATGTCCATCTGATGTATTGTAGAGTTTAAGGCTTTATAATGAAGTTTCAACTTGTTTGATTGGAATCTCAAATAGTTTTAGTTTAACCCCTTCAAAGCTAATGCCTATTGTATGTATGAGTTATATATGTCTATAATATATTGTGAGATTTTGTGACTGATTTATGAACTTGAATACAGAAATTTCTTGCAGGGATATATGTTTACATGAATGATACTCCTGTATGTAATGGTCATGGTCTTGGCAATTTGGCATCGACCACTCTTCTTTTTGGTATATATGACTTGCTCAAATTAATTTCAATCTCAAAAAAAATCACTGGTTCATTCTCTTATGTATTTTCTTAGAGGTAGTTATTTATTAATTACCTAGCTCGGTAGTTTGACAAGAAAATAAGTAGTTAACGAATTTGGGAGTGGGCAAGGTGGTTGATTAGTTACTTGATTACTGTATTTAATAGCATGGGAGAAAGGAGTAAATATAAGTTGATCTAATAGATTAATTGGGCACGGCTCAGAGTTACTCCTTTTATTTTAGAAATGACAACCATGAGGTAAATCATAATTTGCATTTCAAATGAGAAAATACCATCACATGCCCATTTACGCACAATACGTACAATACTAACGTAGATTTGGAAGTTGTGTTGGGAAATGCTATTAGAATAAAATTAATACATAATAACAAGTTATAGAAGTACTTTCAGTTTGGGCTATATGTTAAAGGACCAACTCAACCAAAAACTTAAGCTGATGGTTGAGGCCAAACACAGGCCCACCCATAGCTGGTGCGAATTAATTCCACTTTGAAGGAGGGGTGAATGAGATTCGAATCCGTGACCTTTGTGTCACGTTGGCTCTTGATATCAGGTTAAAGGTTCAACTCAACCAAAAGCTTAAGCTGATGGTTGAGGCCCAGGAATATGTTTTATACTCTATCACTATAAATAATAAATAGTAAATAGTCAAACTCATCAATTACCATTACCACCAAAAGTATCATGAACATCAAGTGACGACACCTATCAAAAATTAAAAAAAATAAAATAAAAATAAAGAGTTCAAATTGGTGCAAGATTGATGAAGACGGTCACAATAAAGGTACATTAGCAATCTTCTTGCTTGACTTGTTAGGTTTGTATTTAAAATTTTCTTGTGTGTTTTTGTTTTTGGTAGTCATGGTAATGAGTTAGGATGGTACAATATGAGGCTCTTCGAAGTCAAAATTATAAAACTGTTTTTTTTTTTTTTTTTTTTTTTTTGATTTTTTATGTCAAAATTAATCATAATATTTTTTTTTTTTTTTTTTTATATTTTCTTAATTAATTTCTGAATATTTTTTTTAATTTTTGTAATAATAAAACTGATTTTTTTTTAATTTTCTAGGAAAATTATGAAAAAAATTCAAAAATTATTTCAATATTAATAACTGAATTTTAAAAATTAGATAAATGATTTATAATTAATTTTGACATTAAATTATAAATTAAAATAAGCCAATAAAAATTAATACAATGGTAGTCTTTTCAAGGATGACTACTATAGCAAATTAATTGCACTTCTTTTCCACAAAGCTGTCCTGAATTACTTGCATTGCTATTACTATTCTTAACAGTTTTATCCATATATATTACGAGTAATATATAAACTACTACTTGTTGATGTAATACAGTGCTGGTGATTTCAAGATTGGTAAGGAAAGCAGAAGGCATGCAAGAAAATGAAAAGTCAAAGATCATAAATATATGCGGAATGAAAGGCCAAATATGCGATGACTTATGTTTAGGGTAAAATTACCCCTAATACGTGGTCCAATATTGGGCCACGTGTCATCACAAGAAGATGACACGTAGAAGGAGCAAGAGAGCACTTGAAATCAAGTTATGTCATAAAAGACTCCTTACATCACGAGGCCTAAATTCCTAGGAAAGCCGCAAAAACGGCGCCCCCTTAGGACACGTTTCCTAACTTGATTGCGCAGCCAATCAGAGCCCAATTCCTAGGTCACTTACCCTAAGGGGCACAAATTTCCACCCCTATAAATACCCCAATCATTGATGATGGGAGGGGGGATTGTGACATATCATTAAAAAGAGCACTAAGAGTTCCAACTTCTCTCTAGTTTCTCTCTCTAAATTTATTCTGTTTTCAGTCACTAACTTGATCGTCGGAGGCGAATCTCCGATCACCGAAGATTCGTTGTTTTGCAGGTGGTCGAGTCCCGTTGCCAGGTAGAGCGTGACTAGTATCCCGAGGGATTCCAAAAAACCCCGAAACAATTGGCGCTGTCTGTGGGGATACTCGTCCGTTATTGGCAGTGGATGGTTAAACACCAAGCACCGGTCCTCTCCCTGGCCAAGACGACCATGTAGAGGATATAGTCACTACGATTCACTCGAGTGATCCTCTGACCGCTTCATTCCATGAGGCGAAGGATCCTCCGGTTACTGCTGGTTCGCTTCTGCTCGTGCTTTGAACAAGCTCCGAAAGGAGATGGAGGGTAAATAACCGTCTTCTTCTAGGCCGCCGCCAAGGAGAGAAGGGGATGGCCAGAAAAAGAACCCCAGAGCAAAGCTACTAATGCTGAAGATGCTGGTAACACCCCATATCGCCGGCATGAACATTCGCCGAGGGTACCGAGGGCAGATTTGTCCCGGATCCTTAAAAAAACGCAGTCGGCTGGGGGGGCAGGACAGACGACCTCCGAAAGAGATTACTGAGCTGTCTTATCGATTTAAGGATGATAGAGACTATCTCCGGTACAAGCAGTGTGAACGAATAGCCTATTCGGACACTGCCTCTACGCCATCAATGCCGGATGATTTTTCAAACCACACCTCCTCTAAGATGGGCACCATGACATGAGAAACATTATCATACCGTGACATGACAATGTTTCTCATGTCGCGTCACTGCCTCCCGTGACACAGGGAATCCTGTTTCCAATTTTTTGCCCAAATACATTTTAACCCTAATTACGTCCAGCATTTTTAAGTGCCACTTCATAATTTCAGGCTATTTAAGTTTATTATTTATTAATTGGGCTAAAATAATAAATAATGTGAAATGAATAAAAAGGTTTGGGCCAAAATAAATTATGAACTATGCTTTGTCTAAACATTAGGACTGATCCGTTGACTATTTTATGAACTGAATTGATTGACTATAAATTTTAAGCACTCCCGGGAATAAATACTCGACCCGACCAATAATGATGGTGAAAGGTTGTTCATCATCGGGTTTGTTTTCGGGGAGACATTTTTAGGTGTCTACACTCCACTCCTCTTGTAGGGAATATTTCAAGCACTATAACCCCAAGCTTGAACCCCACTATGATCATACACTAAAGTATGGTGGCGTTCTAAAGGGAAAGAAAAGAGAGCAAAAGAGTCGCCAACAAGTTTTAGGAACTTGTAAACCCAAAACGATCCAGGAGATCGTCAACTCCATAAGGTCAGGAACCAAATAGGGTTCGGGGATGAGGGTACGAATTCAATCTACAAAAGAAAGGACCCACCCTATAAAATAGGCCTCTACTTTGTTCTGCTCGTATTCATGTGCGCTTTCTGACTAACATGCAAACATTATATTAACCCTAAACCTGTTTATCTATGTTGGTTGAATATTAATGCACAAATAATTCTATTATTGGCGATCACTTGAGTTAAAATCATATTAGCCTAAAATCAAATTATTAATTATCTTATTAAGCGTGATTTCAAGTACAAATTCCCTTTAACAAGCATAAAAGGCGTGATCAAGCAATAACAATAATAATAAATAATAATCAAGCAACGTAATTATAAGCAT
Organism: Chenopodium album; assembly: GCF_948465745.1. NCBI lineage: Eukaryota > Viridiplantae > Streptophyta > Magnoliopsida > Caryophyllales > Amaranthaceae > Chenopodium > Chenopodium album. The sequence continues at coordinate 35,872,202 of NC_137858.1, forward strand.
AATAATAATAATAATAATAATAATAATAATAATAATAATAATAATAATAATAATAATAAATAAGCATAATGATAATCATAATCATAAAAGGCATAATAAAGCTTAATAACAATAGCAAGATCCTAGGCATGATACTAACAAGATTAATAACAAATCCTAGCATGTCACTAAGCAATAAAGATCAAAGTTTTAAACCTAACATGGCACTAACATGCTATTAGAAAGAATAAAGGCACCCTAAACATAATACTAGAAAGCATTAAATAACATCCTAACATGAAATTAGGAATTAATCAAACCTAAATATACTTTCTACATTGAAAATAAAATGGGGATTAAATTAATCTACTTACTTTGAAGCCTCGTACCTCTTTCTAATAACAAAATACACAAGTTAGTAAACTTCAATAAAAATAATAAAAAAATTAAAGAATTAAATTGAATGATCAAATTGAATTAAGTTTAAACTAGATTTGGACCAAACCCTCAGAATATATTAAACCTTGTACGTCTAGGGCGAAGGCAACTTCGAACTTGGCTAGATGATTCTAAGTCTTGTATATGCGGAATTGTGTTTAAAAGGTTGGTTTAGAAAGAGAGAGAAGAGGAATAAAGCATATATTGCTCAAAAGAGAATAGAGAGAATTGATTAAAGTTGATGATTGTGAATTGATTGTTGATTGATTGTTGGTGAAAGTTGATGAATAAAAACGGAGGTTTAGGACCCTATTTATAAGGAATAAAACTCCACGCTGTCGCTAACAAACCGACCTTGTCGGCAGAAATTCATCTTGTGACCAGGCGACGAACTTGTTGTTTGGCGACAAAGACAATTTTTGCGGATTTTGTTTTTATCATATCTTTTGATCCAAAAGTCCAAATAAGTCATATAATATTTCGTTGGAAAGATCTTGAAGTATACTTTCCAATGAAATTAAAATCAGATTAAAATCTTTTGTAGATAAAAAGATATGGCCGAAATAGTGAAAGGGTGTCAGTTTTGGATAGAGTTTCGTATTCCTTTCATATCTTTTTCGTTATAGCTCAGATTTAATATTATAATATATCATTGGAAAGATAATTTCAAGATCTATCCAACCATATAAAATTTGGATAAAAAATATGAGGCACGAAAATAATATCTGACTGTCTTTGAATATCTTTAAATCCGAATAGAATTAGGACTCTAAAAAAGGAAAGTTTTATTCAAATTCAAACTCTATGATCTTATCTTTTCAAAAAAGGATAATTAAGATCTTTTAGAAAATTATAAAAGATTCTAATCAATCCTAATTAGTTTAGGAATAGGATTAAACCTTTGGACCCTCCTCATGATCATTGGGTCGTAGGTAAAATCCGGTATGGGCCCAGTTTAGTATTTTGGCCATAACTTCCTCATTATTCATCGGAATTGGGCTTATAATATATCGTTGGAAAGGTCTTTTCAAGCCCCATCCAAATACACTATTATTGGACCCTTATCATGGACCAAACTAAACTGGATTGAACGCTTTTATAAAATAGAGTAGGTTTTCGAAAACAGAGAGAAGAGAATTTTTAATAAAAACTAAACTGCAACACTTGACTTTCCACACTTTCACCTCATTCGATTATGGTTCGACGTGAAAGACATTCATCACTGAGTTTGGTTTTGGGGAGACACAAATGGGTGTCTACACCTCTCCACCGCCGGTAAATATGGGTCGGGGGTCGTACCGGGGAGGGAGGGTCTTTTATGCGATAGATCAGGGATAGGAGGAGGATGTTAGCAAATTAAAAAATGGGTACATGCCAATCCAGAAAGAGAGAGAAGGAGCAAGAATCTTAGCAGAAAAAACACGGATACCAGAAAGAAGAAACCCAAAAAGAAGAGAAGCCCCAACTTAAAAAAAACACAGCAGATGGCAAACAAAGAAACAATGTAAGAGTATGAACACCCACATAAGCTGGAATTGCCCAAATTCTAAAAAAATTATAATAAGATTAGATTAGATCAGAAAATTTCAAACAAATCAAACGTATCATAAAGGGAAATTAAATAGTATTTCTCTGATAAAGTTTGTTCATATGTTATGCATTTTTTAAATCCAGATTGGATTAATCATCTTAAATCTCATTTTAAAACAGGTTATTCCCTCCGTTCTGTAATATTTTGTGCACTTTACTTATATAGACGTTTTATAATGTTTTATGCACTGTACTTTATTTGTGACATGCTTTAACTATTTAGAAAATCGCAATAGATATTTTTTTTGTCTACTCATGACACTAGTGGACCGGTCTATATTTAGGACCGGCCCAGCATATTCAGTTTTTGACCAGTGTATAGCCGGTATGCGGATACATTGAAAACGGGTGCCCGACAATGAAGATTGCGTGGGCCCATTAGAGTACTGGTTCGTGGCCTTGCGAATTAAATGATTCATAAGGTAGTTAGCTAGTTAGAGTTTCTTTTCCTCATTTTTCCATCTCAATTAATCTATCTTATCATCTTTTTCATCAATCCTCTCAACAATCGCCAATTAAAAATTAACAAATAACAATAAACCATCAACAATCAACAAATCATGTGCAACAACTTGAAATCTCTATCAAGTATTCATCCCGACTAACCTTCAAAATTAATCTCAAATTGATGATTTGTTTTATTTAATTATATAGTTATTATTAAAATTTATCGCATGATTAATTGTTTTAATGGCTACATCCCGTGATTTATCGAAGTCTAGTATACATTTTGTCAATGAATAATTTTTTTTAAATTTATTTTTAGTAATGGATTGTACTGTATTTTCTAAATAAATCACCGTGGTTACATGCAGAGGTGGATCTATGTTCAAGATCAGATAATGGGGTCAATTGACCCCACTTATTTTTATAAAACAAATACTTGTTATAAATATTTAAAATTAAGATAAAAGACTAATAAACTATTTATCATTTAATTAATATGTGATATAAAATTGTTATTAATTTATCAATATCAATAGATATATGTGTCAATAATGTCCAATATAATATATACGTATGCAATGAACAAACCACCTCCACCCACTGTCCTCACTTACAGCAGACGACATGAGCAGCAACAACATCAGAACAACAACAACAAGCATTAGCCATTGCAAAGAGGGGCAGCAGACCGTTGGAGAGCAGGGGACAAGCAACTTTATCAAATTGATTATTACTAGACTTAAGTAGTAAAGTGACAAAAGTAGTACTTGTAGTAATTAAGGCTTTAATTGCCATTTCTATGATTGTAATGTTATTATAAATAGAACTAGTCTAGCAATTGGGAAGGCATCCTGAAAATTATTGTATTGACATTGGAGAGTCATGGCCTAAAGCCATGTTCGTTTTACGCAAGCTTTAAGCTAATACGTATTACAAACTTCCTCTGTTTTCTGTCTTACATTGAGTGAACACGGTTGTTCGTTGCAACGTAGTTTCATGTAATTTGTTAATTTATAGATAATTATAATATAAAAAATTTAATTTTGATTTAATTTTTCAATTATGGAGCTATTCAACAATTGACCCTAAATTAAAGAGAGGAAGAAAATGTATTTTTTCTTATAGCCTCCTTGAACCTGCCCTAAATTTGGGAAGAGGTATGATAGCCTTTCTATGGAGTACTTTTTATCAATTGTTGAAATCTTTTGCTCTTTGAATAATCATTTTGTTTCTACGAATTATGATTGATTCATTATCTTGCTTAATATCTTTGTCTCTTGAAGAAGTTATCTATTGTATTTAATTATATTATCATGCTAAAATTTAATGCAAAGGGAACTTGCATTAATCATTTGTATACTTATGCTATGTACTATTGTGCAAAAATTGAACAAGTGTCTTGAAACAAGCAAGTGTTGGTCGAGAGAGCATGTTGTTTCTACAGCTAGACACAATCTCTTCGTATAATGCAACAAATATTTGAGAAAATTAAACTAATAAGCAAGACATTATATCGAGGGGAAGCAATGGAGTTGTGAAAGCTACACAAGTTTTATTAGTCGTCTTGATGAGTCTAACAAGACTGATGTTGATAGAAAATTGATCATTGAGTTAGAAGAAAATGGGCTCTTTGTGATTAGGTTCGCCATGTGGGATCAATTCTATTAAACAAGACTTTAAGAGAGCCGCGATTTTGTGTATGTGTTAAGTCCACCAGGATTAGAAGATAGAGATCGGAGGGCTGAATCTCATTGTGTGGTTGTAACTGGGCAAGGGGTTCGAGAAGGTGATGGATTGTCATTTTGGGAGAATCTGAACTCCTATATAAGTTTATTTCGCAATATTTCTGCTCTTCTAGAAGAGAAAAGCTTAAGTCTTGGTCGGGTTGTGGTTGTTGTTCCACATGATTGTTGTGTGAGTAGTGAAGGAGAATCTAGTCTTGTTCAACAAGAAGTGAGCAGCCATGGAGGGGAAGAAACAGGAAATGGATAATACTTTTTTAGTGTTATAAATTATTGTGGGATTATGTAGTGGATATGCTAAGTGATTTGATTTTTAATTAGGAATTCAGTACTTCAGTTAACAATAGAATTCTGTTGTAAACTCTCAAAATATCTTGTAATGGAAGTTGTGCTCCTTACAAAATTTTCTCATTGAATGCACATTGTGTGCAAACTTAATTCAAATCACGAATCCATTTAAGGTCCTCTAGTTTTTTTCATTAAGCTCTTCTCTCAAGGGACCCTTTTCCTTGACTGGCTAGACGAATTAGCATTTTGAAATGATAAAAAGAATTTGGCGCATTGTTGATACATCATTTGTAGCAACAAGATAGTTTGGTCTTGTTGGTAAATATTGAGGTAGTCACTAAAATTCTTCAATTTTTCGAGCTGATTCGGTTATTCAGGTAATGTTAAAGACACTCAATAAACCATTAAATATTCCATTGTACTAATGTAACACCCCAATAATTATCCCTTTTTCAAACCACTTTTTTTAAATAAAATAGGGGAGAACCATTGACATGTTACCGCCACGTGTTCAAACGTTAAGGCTTTATCAAAGTATCGCAGCGGAAAAGTAAACTTAAGTCTTTAAAATAACATAGTTTAGAAAATGAATAAGTCAAAGCTTACAAATTGGAACAACCATATAAGGCCCTTATTTAAAACCAAACCAATAATTAAAATCCAAAACATAATTAAAATAGTAAAACATAAATAAGTTCAACACAAAGAACGAATACTCTCAATCACACACATCCCTAGACAATGCGTATTTCAAATCCCGAACTTCACATCATCAAGCTAACTTGTGCAATGCTGCTCCCCAATAATACAAGTGTAATAATAAGATCATCGCAGGGTCATTGAAAGGCGAAGGCCATGACCAAAAGAAAACACACACAAATCACGCAATCAGCAAAGTTGAGTACATACAAGCTACAACGTACAAAACAAGCATGCTCAATTAATTAAAGTAAATAAACATACAACATGAATTCAATAATCAAGACTCCACACTTAAACAATTCAATTGACTCAACATACTTACTAACTAATTCCAAACACTTGACTCTTTATATTTAATTAATTAATTTAGTTTGGAGTAAGCAATAGATGTGGTTGTCCAATCCACCAAATCATTTTGGTCCCAAATGACCATTTAAAATTAAAGTTTAGCGCGATGCAAGAATGGGCGCGACTCCATTCTCACAAAGCTAGTCTAGGATCCCATCTAACTTTCATAATAAAATAAAATGTAAATTCCAAAAAAAAGAGGACATGTTGATCAAACAAGCCTCGAAAAGCCACGGGCTACCACCGTGTCCCCAACCCATAATTATCAATACTCTAGAAGTGCACGCTTTCCAGAGTTTTATTGCTCATCCATGTTTCACTTTACGTGATTACAATTTTAATTAATAGACAACTCATTCAAGAAGACCATACATAACAATCATACATCAATTCACTTTTAATCTTATTTAGGACAATGGTGATCACATCACAAGTTGACCTTTAATTCCATTAAACTTCCATATTATCCAAAATTGTTGAATATAGTCAACTCACCTAGCCATTCGGCTTAATCCACCTTTACTCAACATACTAACAAGTCATGATTGAGTAATAAATAAATAAATAATAACCTTGTGGAATAATTAATAAATTCATTCCACTTAAACCATTCAATTCCAATCCTTTAATAATCCAAATATGGTTAACAAACCAATCCAATAAAATATGTTTGTATCAACATTCCATACAAACAATTAATCCAATATAATTCAACATGCTTGTATCTATAATTCCATACAAACATAATAAATTCACCAAAACATGTCTCATTAACATAAGCACATGAATCAATTAAATCAATGTGTAACCAAACAATTTCCATCCAATTGTTTCTTAATCATGAAATTAAGTTCTTTTCTTTTGGTACCTAAACATGATACTACTTATAACGAAGTAGACATGTACGTACCTCATATAAACAATCCTTTGTGCCACTTTTAATAACTTAAAAGTCTCCTAGGTAAAAATCACTTCCTAGAAAACAACCAACAACAATAAATTAATACTTAGCCAAATTTCCAGCAATATAATTTAGATTAAAACTCCTTAAAACTTCATTAAAAACATATTTTTATGCTTAATTAACTTTAAACATAATTAATTTTATAAATCAAACTCAAGGATAAAATTTTAAGCATAAAAAACTTCGTTAAAAATAAAAAACTGCCCGAAAATCATATTTAAAGGCTGAATTTGGCCCGAAAATAAAAAACTTCGTTAAACATTGTTTCCACATGGAAAACACTACTCTTTTTTTTTTTTTTTTTTTTTTTTTTATCAAAATCAGGTGAGTTTAGAACCTGATCGGGATTAATATTAACGAACCGAAATTTAAAAATTAGAACACAAATTTACGTGTTCAAAATAATCTGGAATTAAGTTAAACTAATTAGTAATTATAATCACCTAAATTTCAAAACATCATTACTATAAAAGCCCTAAATCAATTGGTCATAATAAAAACCCTAAAATCATGATTTTCAATAATTAAAAAAAAAAACTCTAGGTTATAAAATTTACAAAATCTGAAAATTATGACATTTATAAAATCTGAAATTATAAAGTTTAATCATCAAAATACAATTTGATACTAATTAAGTTAATTTCAAACAATAAAATCAAAACCCATAATCAATAATTATAATTACACAAATTAATAAAACAAAGGAGAAAGAAAATAAGACTAACCTTTTGTGTGGGGAAAATTTTGGGGATGTATGGGGTATTTATAGGAGAGAGGGTTGTGTAGGCGTAAGTATTAAGATTGGGCCTCATAAAATTAATGGGCCAATTAAGAAAGTAAAGTGGGTTTGGTTTGTTTGTTGGACATAAATTATAGAAGGAATGTTCGTAAAAAGTTCTTTGTAATAGAATCGTTTATCAATCCCAAAAATAATTTGAAACTGTTTGTTAGTTGAGACGATTAATACAAGAGGGGGGGTGAATTGTATCGAGTTCCTAATGACTACTTTTTGCGGATTAGTAAACAATGCATATAGGTACTTGCAAGCACACACAGATTTTACGAGGAAACCTTCCAGGGCCCAACTGGAAGTAAAACCTCAACCCTGCCTTAGGGATTTCAAACACACAAACTCCACTATAATAGGGCAAACACCAAGTTACAACCTATTAGACACGGACCTTTAGTTTCACAAGTTCCTCACTGGAATTGCTACTTGATAGGACCCTATCCTACCCAACCTAAGCACCACACTTGGATTCACTCGTACTGCCAAAGTACTACACGTACTGCCAAAGTACAAACTCTCAGCCTCACCAAGAAGCTTACAAAACTGTGTATGAAATAAACGATAATCTCACAAAAATAATACAACCCAATACAAATGTACGACACCTAGTATGTAAGGCAAGCAATGCACGAAATCCGAAACTAATATGACAAGTTAGAAGCTTGGTAAACTTACTCAATTACGCACAATGATTTCTTCACGCATAAACTCACAAAAACCTAAAACCATTTTGCTCTCTACTATTTATACAAGTCACACTCGTATAGAAAGTAGGTTTTCTAAAAGATAAATAAGTTAACTTAACTTATCTTTAAAACACGGTTTTATGTAAATCACATGAATAAAATCTTTTCCGGAAAATAAAGATAAAAAGATATTAATGAATACTACAAGAAGGGGGGGTTGAATTGTAGTATGAGAGTTTAGCCAAACTTTTTGCGGAATTAAAACTAAGTAAGCTAAAGGAACAGAAAGATAAACTGAAGGAACAAAAGTGCACGAGAGATTTTTACGTGGAAAACTCCTTGGCCCTAATCAAGGAGAAAAACCACGACCACTTGGGATTTTAGGAAAAGAATCTTCACTAGAATAGGGCAGTAAATCCTATTACAAACTAAAGACTCTTACTTCAAGTTCCTCAACAAACTTGAAGCCTCGAGGAACAAGTCACCCAACTTGTTACTCCTTCTCTTCTCACTTCTCTCTGCTCTTTCTCTTCTCTTTCTCACTTCTCTTTCTCACAATACAGAAGTTCACTCAAACTTCCCCATTCCCCAAATTACAACTCAAAAGAAAGAAATTAAAATCTAGTATAAGAACATTAAGAACACTCAAATAGACTTGTATGGAATTGGACTCTTAACTCGATTAAAAGATGAAAACTTATGTGAGCAAGGGTGAATTTTTCCAGCAGAAATTGAGAGCTATTTATAGAGCATAAGACGCCTTGGAAAAACTTCATTTTGCAGTAAATCCACTACGCCACTACTCATACCCACTAAGAAGATCATGTCCCTAAAATTAAGGGACCATGAACTCCTCAATGTGCAAGACCATGTCTAGAAGAAGAACATGGGAGAGTAGGCCGCAAGTTTAGAGAAAACGTGGAGATTTTATTTTGTCAAAAACATTTTCCGAAAATCAGAAAAAGAAAAGAAAATAAAATCTTTTTAATTTAAGAAAAAGATAAAATTTAAATTGCAACAATTTTCCTAAAACCTAGCATGCACAATATTTTATCCTAAGACCAATTCCACACTGATTTTTCGAGTGTAACTAACTTTCTCATACTTACATAAATCTTAAAATATATAAAATATTTAGTCTTCATGTTTCTCTGATGAAGCTTCTACTCCGAGGCTTCTGTTCCTTGGAAGGAACTTCTCTTCTCTGGCGATGCTTCTTCTCTGAAGCTTCTGTTCCCAGAGGAAACCTTCTCTTCTCAAGTCTTCATTTCTGAAGCGCCAGTTCCTGTGAGGGAACTCTTCTTTTTGGATAACTTTGTTTCTGGCCTTCCTGTTCCTCATGGTATCTTTGCTTGACACTTAATTCTCCTAGTCTTTGCACTGATCACACACTTAAACAATCAAGCCTTTATTAGTATGTAAGTAAGTAAGGTTGTGTCATCATCAAAATCATTAAGTCCAACAGATATTTTGTTAAAAAGAATTATCTTTTTAACAAACCGATTTAAAGGAAATAAATCTTTTAGAAAATATTTTCCTAAAATCTATCTTTTATTATTTTCCGTTTTATTTTATTTACCAAGCCAACTTGTCACGCTTCTAATAAATTCCGTGCAATAACCTACTTAACATATTAACAAATAATTGATGAGTGACATTTATGTCACTCCTAAGGAGTAGTTTTAGAGTCTTTTCCGTGTTTATTTTCCCTTATTTTCCTTTTATTCTCTTGTTTTCTCTTTAATAAAGTTTCTAGTTTATTTTGGTAATTTTGGTGTGTTTTATTTTATTTTCTTTATTTTATTAGTTTTAGTCTATTTTCCTATTTTATTTTATTTTATTTATTTCTATTTTATTTATTTTATTTTATTTTTCGTGGTATTGTTTTATTTCGTCCTTTGTTTATTTTCATTTTATCTTATTTTATGTCCCGATTCTCCAATGTGTATCCTTGGTTGTGTAGGTATGTTTTCGGGTTGAAACACGGATTTCAAAGTCAAGCTGCTGCCCATAAACCTTCACCACACCATCACCTTATCCTACACCACACACACACCAACTCTCCTTCTCCCCTGCTCAATTCCCCTGCTCCTCACGCAATCACACACACTAACAGCCTCACACCAACAACACCAGCAGTTACAACCTCCCACAATTCACCACACACACACCCCACACACCACCAACAACCCCAATTACATCAACAACACCAACCCGCAACTCCAACCTTACCAAAACCAACCACCAGCCGTCACACCGACACCACCCAACACCCCGCAACAACCAAACCAAACAACACCTCCCACCAATTCGTACCTCCCTCAATCAAACACCATACACACCAGCACCCACCACGCAAACCACCATCAGCACCAATTCACAACCGAACCACTGCCAATTCATCCCCGACACACCACCACACAGCGCCAACAACAGCAGCAACAGAGTAGCAGCAACGCAGCAGCGAGGAGCAACCCAGACCACCGCGGGCGCGGCTGCTGCTGCCGCGGGCGCGGCCCTCTGTTCTCCAGCCTTTATCCAAATTTCAGTAGATGCCCGGGAGATGCCCAGGCGTGGCCGCTCCGGTCTTTCACGTGATGTTGTACGGAATTAATGAGCTTCAACGGCCACGATTCCTTCAACTAATCCAAAGGCTGAGAATTTGGTAATGCTAGATGATGATGATGTTGATGAACGGTGGTGATGATGGTTGTTTGGGCTGATGCGGTGATGATTAATTGGAGCAGCCACGAAATGAAGGAGGTGGAATCGGGGGTCTGCTGTGTTTTGGGGGATTTGGGTTTTAATTATTTTCTTTTCTTTTTATTTTATTTTCTTTATCCTTTCTCTTTTCTTATTTCTTTTTATTTTCTTTATTTATTTTTCTTATTTTTATTAGCTTAGTATTTATACCCATTTTTAGGGTAATTAGAAAAAACTTATCATCCACATATTATTCTACTCTCTAATTAGTTTTAGGAGAGCTTCTCTCTCTAGGTTTAGCTTAGAATTAGGGTAGTTTAGAGAGAGAAAGTGAGGGTTTCACCATTGTTGAACTTGGATTTTGAAGAAGAAATTGATCATCTTTTCTATAGATTTACATCTTCAATCAATGAGAATCTCTAACTCTCTCTCCTCTATTTTTATTGTTTTATTTTGATTATTGTTTTTGTTGTTGGTATTGCTTGTTGATCATGTTGATTCTTGATTATTTGTTGATTAATCTTGTTATTATCATGATTAGTGAGTAATTTCCCCATTGAGGGGATGGTTGTGGTGTAGTTGGATCTTGAGCATGTTCTAGGTTTAGAGTTGATTTATTTGTGATTAAAGTCTTTATATGCTTGATATTCTTTAGTCCTCTTGCAAGTGCACATTGTTGGTTGATTAAAGGTGAATCTTTGCTAACAAGGAACGGAAGTTGACTTAGTTAAGGTTCATTATTATCGATTGTTATTTGATAGTACCTCCTAGTATATGGTTCTAATGTGGAAGCATAGAGGTTATGTTAGGAGAAGCCAATTGACCCCGGAAGGCGGCTAGATTGGATCTTTTATTTCGATTTTGAGCATGTTTAGTTCATAATTAATTCAACTTCTATGCTTTTGTTTATGTTCAAGTGAATGTTATACCTAAACCATTTCCCTTAATGTTTTATTTCTTGTTTTAGCATTTTTAGACTTTAGTTTATTTATCTCCTATTCCGGACTAGCTTAATTGCCGATAACATTTGGTAGTGTTTAACTGTTCTTTGTGGTTCGACCCCTATGCTTGCCTTATACTCGTATTAGGTTTGTTTAGGTTATATAAATTGTATTTGATCTAGGGATAGACAATTGACGACGCGTTTATTCCCATGTCAAATTGGCGCCGTTGCCGGGGAACGGCTTCCATTACCGTTGTGTTATCTTATTGAGACTAGTCCATTGTATATATTTTTACTTTGATTTATTTTTGTTCTCTTTGTTTTGTTTTTGTTGTTGAAAAATGGCACGTTTTTCTTTTCCTCAATATGATAGTGAGCCTTTTTATGTCTATTTCCATAGACTTGTAGAGTTTTTGAACTATAATGGTTGTAATCCTTGTGAAGCTTGTGAGATTTGTTATTATGGCATGAATGAACAAACGAGATATGAAGTTGAAAGTAGGTTTAATGGTGAATTTCAAGCATTAACGGTTCATAGTGCTTGGGGCTTTTTTGTACGGTTCGCTAAGGATGTACGCAATAGGGCATGTAATGTTGCTAATTTTGATTCTCAATGTGATAATAGTTTTATTGGTGGCATGAATCCCCATGATTTGTCTTGTGATCCTATATGTGAACCTAGTACAAGTGATTTCAACTCTTTTTCTCCTATTGTTGATGATGAATCTCATTTGCTTGATTATGCCCCCTTTCCCCAATATGATGATGCTCATGTATATAATGTGAATGATCCTCCCTCCTCATCTTCTTGTTCTTACATGGCTCCAAATGATTTCCCTTATGCTCCTAATGAATCCTTTTATGAGGGTAATTCTATGGAAAATTTGAAGGAAGAGAAGATAATGAAGATAATGGAGATGATGGAGAGGTATAACGAGATGAGGGAAGTTGAGAATAGGGAGGTGGAAGCTAGAATGAAGATGCTTGAGAGCCAAATTCTCCAATTAGCCAACTCTTAAGAAAATGCCCTTCCTTCTTCTTCTCTTCCCCATATGGGTGAGGATCCCATTAGAGAGCATTCGAGTGATGGTGAAGGAGTAGAGAATGAAGAGAGTGTTGATTTTGAAAATCCTAATCCTCTTTCCCATCTTGATGAGTCTCAAGTGTATGTTTGTGACCCTTCAATCTACGAGTATATAGACTCTTTTGAGGTAATGTACCACATATTTTTCGAGAGTCATATGAGGACTTATAGATTATTGGATGATTTCATCGAGAACGCTTCTTGGGACTTAGATGAGTTTGAGATGAATCTACCTCCATTCATGCATGATTTTGGGACCTTGGGTTTTGAGATAGTTGAAGGAAAAGTTGTCTATTGTGGTGAAAAGGAGGATAAGGTTGATTCCCTTGGAGTTTTTGAGCTTGAGGGAGGTGTAGATCGTGAGTGCCCTTCGTTTGAGGACTCTATGATTGATTTTCATGCCCTCATTGGCGATGTGAGGCCTTGTGGTGAGGGAATAGCTACCCCTTTTCCCGTTTCTCATACCCCTTTTTCTCTAAGGTTTGACCACATCCTTCCTTACCCTATTTCTCTCCCTTCCTATCTCAAAGAGCCTATTGGGGAGCCGCCCTCTATGGATGATTTTCATGTCCCTCCTTACATCATTGTTGAGGATAAGAGGAATTTTGCCAACCAAAAATTTTGTGATGAGGATTTGCCTTTTACCTTTTCTTTCCATTCTTCTTTTCCTTCTTCTACTTCTTACTTTCTTGAGTTTCCTTTCGATCCTTCTTCTTCTTTCTTTTGGCATCTCCCTCTTCACTTATGTGCAATAATTTTATTGCACGTTCTTATTCCGTCATTTGCCTATTTACACCCCCATGAAATGTGTAGTAGTGCATTTGACAAGCTCTTGCGTGCGTTGAATTATTATTTCCTAGAGCGGTCTTGCTTGGACGTTAAACAAGCCTTTGCGGGAAGTAACCCGTGTTTTATTGCTTTCATTTTCTTTTGTTTTTAGATTAGATTTTCTCTCATGGACGTGTTTGTGTTCCTTGCTAGGTACACAACTTGATATACTCTTGCGCATTGGTGATGATCAAGAATCAAGGAAATGTGCCTCAACTTACCTATCATGTGGAATTCAAGCCTTATTTGTAGAGAGTGTGGCTCATATGAGGTTATTTTGGTTTTTTTTTTTGTGTGATTTTTCATTTATCCCACATCCGGTAATATCCTTCTTTTCCCTCTCTCTCTTACTTATTGTGACTTGAAGATCATGTGTTGGTAATGTTGGATTAATTTTTCCTTGTTTTCCCCTCCTTGGTTTCATCGTTTATGTTTTGAGAGCTTGGTTTCATTCAAGCTTGGGGGAGGGTATTCTATCATGTTTGGTGGGATGTTGATTCATACATGTCATGCACTTGAGTATATGCATTTCCATGTTTTTAACGCTTTTGGAAAATCCAAAAATATTTTTGTTTACTTCAAGGCAAGTTTAGCAAAATGTGTTTTGTTTGTACTTATTTTGGACATCATATCTTTTGGATTTGTTTACTCTTGAATGCCTTTCTTCCTAAGTGGTTAATGTGTGCACGGTTTGAGAGTGTCATTGGTTGACTCACTAGTGGAAAAAATCTCATTCGTAACAGGCTATTTGTAACGGGCAAAGCTTTGCTCGTTACAATTAAGATATTCGTAACAGGCAAAATAATGTCCGTTACGAATAAATAAGTATTCGTAACGGGCAAAATAGTGTCCTTACAAATACTTATTTATTCGTAACGGGCAATATAGTGTCCGTTACGAATACTATATTATTTGTAACGGGCAAAACACCGCACGTTACGAATAGTATACTATTTAAAACGGACATCATTGGCCCGTTACAAATGATTGGTCCAGCGTCCAGCTGATAAGATGAGCCCATTAGTTACTTAGGGTTTCACACTTCTCCTCAGCCTTCACTCCCCTCTCTTTCTCTCTCCTTAGAAATCATTCTATAACTTTCTCTTTCACTCACTCACTCTCTTTCTCTCTCCTCTCTAGAACTCACTGTCTTTCTCTTTCCTCAGGATTCATTCTCTTTCACTCTCTTTACCACCTCTCCTTAACTCCATATTCTCTTTCCTCTTGATTATGCGTATTTTTTTTTTTAATTTATGTTTTGTTTTTGCTACTAGATCTGTAGCAATTAGATTCAAATTGTAGAATTTTTGGGTTTTATAATTAGATTTTAATCTGATTTTTATTTGAATTATTTTTGCTAGTTTATTGTTTTAAACCAAGAGGAGGAAGTGAAATAAGAGGCGAAAAAGAGGAAGAAGGCACTAACGGCGACGGAGAAATCAATGGTTAGATCGTTGGAAACCACCGCTTACAAGGATCTTATTTCTTTTATTTATTTATTTATTTATTTTTAATCTTATTTCTTTTAATTTTTTGTTACTTGTTACCCTTTTTTTTTCAAGTGCTATGATTTTTCTGGATTTTTAAAATTATTTTTGGGAATTTTGTTTTTATTTCTTGGAAAATCGATTGAAATGACTTAGTTTTGGGAATTTTTCCGCTTCTCTTTCGTTCTTCACATTTCGAAAATTCTCCCCTTTCAATTCTCAATCTGCAACTTCAGAGAATTCAACAATGGCGGCTTCAAACAATCAATTAAAGTTAGTAATAATTTTCGCTATGATTCTTGTTTCATGTTCAATCTCAGCAGTGGGGGATTTGGAATCAGCTTTTATTGTAGCTCACAAGTAGGCTACCCTTACAAAGCTTAGCAATGACGTCGAACGTATCTCCGAATCTGTCGACCTCTACAATTGTGGATCTTTGTATGCGTTTTCTCTTTTCTACCGATTCTGCATTTAATGCTATGATTTTAGATCTTGTTTGCGTTTTAATTTCCATTTTTATGAATTTCATAATTGAATTTTGTTTTCTGTGTTTGATGCTATTTTTTGTTTGCATGTTGATTTGGAGGAAGTGATAATGTTGGAAATGAATTTCGGTTTCAATTGCGAATTTTAATCTTAAATTATCTGCACTTGTTTGATTTTGTGAGTTTGCTGTTTGTGAAATACTGTAGTTTATTTGTAAGGTTGAATTACTATAATTAATCCTGTAAATTATAGAAGTACTTGCAATTTTAACTTAAGATTGTGCATCAAAATTATAAGTTTATTACATACTGTCATTAGGTTATACATCAATTTCTTTATATTTTTCCATTAATCTTTCTAGAATTATCTCCTTGTTTCAATAGTTTAACATTCAATAATGGATGAAGGAGGAGCAATCTATCTAACAATGTTTAATAGAGTTGACTTAGTTTTCCATTTTTTATTTTAATTTATTTTTTTTTAAATGAAAAAGTTGGCCATATCATAATTGCTAACTTCCAATGTGTGATAGAGTATTATATAGTATGAATTGACGAGGTGTATAATGCCAAAGGGTGTGTTTAATTCGATATTTCGCAATCTCGCATTGCGTGCTAAGAGTTGTGGTTGTATTAATGTGTAGATACATACAACATACGTTCGTAGTACCTTAGGAATTGACTAGAAGAAAAGTCTTGAATGAGTGTTGAACCACATATTAAAGCTAGAATTTTATGCCATTTGGTCTAATTTTGTTGATGAAAAAAACAAATTAATTCAAGTAAACAAATTAAACAAAATTAATTTAAGTTTGACGTTGTGTAGTCTTACAGTACAATAACTATCTTAGTAGTTAAGGTGATTTGCAACTTCAATTAAAGAATTAATGCATATAACATATTAAAGAAATTGTCACAAATTTTAACTCTTGTTGTATAGGTATAGGCGCTTAATCTCATCTATTAGTCTATTACACGCACCTTCAATAAAGCAAGTTTATTCTACTTGTAATTTTTCTTTGAATATGAATACATAACTTAGTGATACATGACAGTGTGACATACATGACTAGTATGTATCATACGAAGTATGTGATATCCTATCATAGCTAACAAGGCATGAATAAATGATTTTTGGTCTTAGAGTCTTTAAGAATATTTTTGGTCTTAAATTGATTCTAGTATGTAGCTGGCTCAACTGGGAAATGAAGTTTGGTTTAATTGCTACTTATGTTATAATTGCTGATTTGAGGAAGGTCCCTTGATAGGATAGTGGTCAGAGGATGCAAAGTAGGATGTTGGTCAACATTGGATTATGCATTTCTAGTGCATTATACTGCCTTTTCTGCTCTGTGCTGCTACATATTAACTGAATTATAGATTGATTGAACCTTTTTTTACTTTTGCTGATAATGTCTAATGTGGCCCATGCAAGTGTGATACTTGTATGGCTGGCTCCTTGTGTTAGTCCCTCAATTTTATTAATTTTTGGGCATTGGGTTCTCTAAAACTTTGCAAATCTTTCAAATTGATTGTTTGTCTTGTGTTTGTGTTTTGGTGGCTGACTTAGTGTTTGGGTTAGGGTTCTTAATTTTTGCTAATCTATGATTTTTTTTTCCTAATCTTTTAGGAGGCAAGAAGTTCTATTGATGTTGCTGAAGACAGAGACATTGGTGACGAAGCAATCAAGAATGGCAGTGTTAATCCTTTTAATGTTGAGGATAGTGATAGAGAAATGTCCGAGACATCATGTACCAGAAGATTTATTACTATGAGGCTCTAACTTTTTTTTTCTGAAATTTCCCTTCAATCTATGTAGCTATGTATCTTGGTTCAATCAAGAAGAATTTTATCTGAAATCCAATTTGGTGTATATGTTATTTTTGATAATATGTTTGTGGCAAGAAATATTTGGATTTATTATAAATTATTCTAATAATTTGGGTGGTAAATGGAAAGAAGAATAGGGGCATTTGTAACTAGCACCTGAAATGCTAGTTACAAATGCCCCTAATTTTTTGTCTTATTCGGAGATTATTCGTAACGGACATTGTAATTGCCCGTTATGAATAAGTAGTTATTCGTAACGGGCGTTTCAAGTGCCCGTTACGAATAACTACTTATTCGTAACGGGCACCTGAAACGCCCGTTACGAATAATGGGTTATTCGTAACGGGCACCTGAAATGCCTGTTACGAATAACTACTTATTCGTAACGGACATTGTAAGTGCCCGTTACGAATAAGTAGTTATTCGTAACGGACGGTGCCCGTTACGAATAATAATGGCCATCCGTAACGGCAGCATACGTAACGGACGCTGCCCGTTACGGATGGGCCCTTTTTGCCCGTTACGGATGGCCTTTTTTCCACTAGTGACTCTAGGATATTACATGCTAAGGTAGCCGGGTTAAGAACTTTTAGGGCGCCATGAAGCCCTAGTTCACGGGTATGTGGTAAGATGGTGTTGCTCTCTATAGTGGATTTGGCACCCTTGGTTGGTATTTGCTTAGTTATAATCCCGTGTGAGGTAACATTGTTCTAGCCTTCATCACTTTGTTGTGTGGCGCATTTGGATCCTTAGCTATGCATGTCTTGATCCTTGTTTTGACTTATAGCTCCCAAGATCGTGACCGAAGCACTCTAGGGGAGGAAAAGGGCATTTCTTTCTCATTTTCCTTTATCTTCTTTTTATTTTGTTACAAATTTGATTTTCTATTTTGCATAAACCTACTTGCTAACCAATTTGAGCCTTATGTTTCCCGCTCTTGTTTAAACCACATTACAAACCTAATGACCTATGTTTACCAACCTTTTAGTTAGTGAAGCATTGGCATGTGAGGTTTGAAGTTTTGAGTTGTTGATCATAAACAAGAAGCACTTTGAGATTTGGTTAGAGTTGAGCTTGAAAAGAAATATGCAAATTTATGGAAATCAAATGAAGTTTCAAGAAAAAGCCGTCCATAATTTGAAAAAGGCAAGGACAATGAATAAAGTTAAAAAAAAAAGAAAAAAGAAAAACAAAAACAACAAAAATATTTTAGTTGGTTTCATTTTCTTCCTTAGTTTAAGCATTGAGGACAATGCTTTGTTCAAGCTTGGGGGGAATATTGTGTGTTTGTGTTGAATAAGCTTGGGGGAATGGCATTAGTGGTATTTTTGCTTGATATTTAGTGAATTCTTGAGTTATTTTTGAGTGTCGGCCGCACTTTTTGCTTCACTTAGGAAATTTCACCAAATTTTAAATTTTTACCCCGCCTTAACCCTTAGCCTTACGTTACAACCAATAAAAAGACCCTAAGACTCTAGTGGGTTAGGTCAAAAGAACGGTGGAGGGAGATAGACTTCAAACCTATGGAAAGAGTATGCATAGTTGAGACGTCGGGATTACCTTCTCAAATTTCTCATTTCTTTAAATTTTTCCGGTTCCTTCGTGGAATCTTGAGAAGCTAGCTTAAGGGTTGATTTGAAGCTAGTGGAGAGAACGTGGCCCGATTGGTTGGGGCTAGGGTGGATTGAGTCCTAAGTAGTTCTCTATGCTTAGCATATGTTATGTTTCAATCAACCATTGACATCTTGGAACGTGCATACATTTGTCCATTTAGAAAGGTTTGCATTCATTAGTACTTGTCCTCATCTCTTGTCCATATATGAGCTTGTGTTTTGCTTTTTCTCTTCGTGTTTCTTTTCCTTTTCCTTTTGTTGTCTTGCCTTGGCTTTTGTCGAGAGTTGTGGGGTAAGCTCTTAGGAAACCTTCACGAGACCTCACTCGTCCTCATAGGCGACTTTGGGGTTTTAAGGGCTTGTTGTAGCTAAAAACAACCGTGATTCCTACGACAGTGAGTTAGTGTACATTCTTTCTCTTTGTTTCTATTTTTGTTTCTTTTGCTTTCAATAATTCCTTCTTGTTCTCTTTTATCTTAGCTTTGCTCGAGGACGAGCAAAGGTTTAGCTTGGGGGAATTTGATGAGTGACATTTATGTCACTCCTAAGGAGTAGTTTTAGAGGCTTTTCCGTGTTTATTTTCCCTTATTTTCCTTTTATTCTCTTGTTTTCTCTTTAATAAAGTTTCTAGTTTATTTTGGTAATTTTGGTGTGTTTTATTTTATTTTCTTTATTTTATTAGTTTTAGTCTATTTTCCTATTTTATTTTATTTTATTTATTTCTATTTTATTTATTTTATTTTATTTGTCGTGGTTTTGTTTTATTTCTTCCTTTGTTTATTTTCATTTTATCTTATTTTATGTCCCGATTCTCCAATGTGTATCCTTGGTTGTGTAGGTATGTTTTCGGGTTGAAACACGGATTTCAAAGTCAAGCTGCTGCCCATAAACCTTCACCACACCATCACCTTATCCTACACCACACACACACCAACTCTCCTTCTCCCCTGCTCAATTCCCCTGCTCCTCACGCAATCACACACACTAACAGCCTCACACCAACAACACCAGCAGTTACAACCTCCCACAATTCACCACACACACACACCCCACACACCACCAACAACCCCAATTACATCAACAACACCAACCCGCAACTCCAACCTTACCAAAACCAACCACCAGCCGTCACACCGACACCACCCAACACCCCGCAACAACCAAACCAAACAACACCTCCCACCAATTCGTACCTCCCTCAATCAAACACCATACACACCAGCACCCACCACGCAAACCACCATCAGCACCAATTCACAACCGAACCACTGCCAATTCATCCCCGACACACCACCACACAGCGCCAACAACAGCAGCAACAGAGTAGCAGCAACGCAGCAGCGAGGAGCAACCCAGACCACCGCGGGCGCGGCTGCTGCTGCCGCGGGCGCGGCCCTCTGTTCTCCAGCCTTTATCCAAATTTCAGTAGATGCCCGGGAGATGCCCAGGCGTGGCCGCTCCGGTCTTTCACGTGATGTTGTACGGAATTAATGAGCTTCAACGGCCACGATTCCTTCAACTAATCCAAAGGCTGAGAATTTGGTAATGCTAGATGATGATGATGTTGATGAACGGTGGTGATGATGGTTGTTTGGGCTGATGCGGTGATGATTAATTGGAGCAGCCACGAAATGAAGGAGGTGGAATCGGGGGTCTGCTGTGTTTTGGGGGATTTGGGTTTTAATTATTTTCTTTTCTTTTTATTTTATTTTCTTTATCCTTTCTCTTTTCTTATTTCTTTTTATTTTCTTTATTTATTTTTCTTATTTTTATTAGCTTAGTATTTATACCCATTTTTAGGGTAATTAGAAAAAACTTATCATCCACATATTATTCTACTCTCTAATTAGTTTTAGGAGAGCTTCTCTCTCTAGGTTTAGCTTAGAATTAGGGTAGTTTAGAGAGAGAAAGTGAGGGTTTCACCATTGTTGAACTTGGATTTTGAAGAAGAAATTGATCATCTTTTCTATAGATTTACATCTTCAATCAATGAGAATCTCTAACTCTCTCTCCTCTATTTTTATTGTTTTATTTTGATTATTGTTTTTGTTGTTGGTATTGCTTGTTGATCATGTTGATTCTTGATTATTTGTTGATTAATCTTGTTATTATCATGATTAGTGAGTAATTTCCCCATTGAGAGGATGGTTGTGGTGTAGTTGGATCTTGAGCATGTTCTAGGTTTAGAGTTGATTTATTTGTGATTAAAGTCTTTATATGCTTGATATTCTTTAGTCCTCTTGCAAGTGCACATTGTTGGTTGATTAAAGGTGAATCTTTGCTAACAAGGAACGGAAGTTGACTTAGTTAAGGTTCATTATTATCGATTGTTATTTGATAGTACCTCCTAGTATATGGTTCTAATGTGGAAGCATAGAGGTTATGTTAGGAGAAGCCAATTGACCCCGGAAGGCGGCTAGATTGGATCTTTTATTTCGATTTTGAGCATGTTTAGTTCATAATTAATTCAACTTCTATGCTTTTGTTTATGTTCAAGTGAATGTTATACCTAAACCATTTCCCTTAATGTTTTATTTCTTGTTTTAGCATTTTTAGACTTTAGTTTATTTATCTCCTATTCCGGACTAGCTTAATTGCCGATAACATTTGGTAGTGTTTAACTGTTCTCTGTGGTTCGACCCCTATGCTTGCCTGATACTCGTATTAGGTTTGTTTAGGTTATATAAATTGTATTTGATCTAGGGATAGACAATTAACGACACGTTTATTCCCTTGTCAATAATCTAGAAAGATAAAACCTTAACTAAATTTGTAGCTGCGCCACGCTTTTGTTTTGGTAGATTACTTGGGCTCCAAGCTTATTAAGTTCCGCCAAAGAACCTCAGCTTGCTGTCTTCAAGTTCCTGTTAGGGAACTCAGTTCTTGTTAGAGAACTAGTTCTTGTTAGAGAACTCTTCTTCTAATTTGTTTAACTTCTTTCACAAAGATCTCTTCATGTCTTCTTAGTTCCAACTACTTCTTCCATCACCATGAGCAACTTCACCTAAACCAATCAAACACTTGAAAACCTTTATTAGTCGAGTTTGCTTTAGTTTAAGTTCCTCATCATCAAAACCTTTATGCTTCAACACTTTTGAAATTAAATCCGAAAAAATACAAATAAATATTATGAATAAAATATAATTTCATTAATAATATATTTAAAAAATACAGGGGATTGCAACTAATATCATTCAAAGTGACACGGTTAAAACTATCCTTAGCACTTAACCTGCTACAGCATAAATTTTCTTCTCAGTATTAAGTCTAAAAGACCAATTCCTTAGTTATTCAAGCAGTTTAGGTTTCGGTGCTTCTTCCTTTTGTGGGTATCAAACATCAGAGATTATCTGCAATGGTGTCCTTTTCTCTCTTTTTAATCCTTGTTTATCTTCTCACCTCATGTAGTCATGTTTCATATGTTAGATGAGGTTTCTTCTTGTGATTGAAGTTTTATGTCTTCATTGATGCTTGTTAAACCATCATACGAAGTAGTTAGTTATGTGTTTCAGTCATCTAGCACGTTGAGACAAGAACCCTGGAGTAAACTAACATTATTTAGAATAAGTTTGATAACATAAGGTCACAACCTTTATCTTACGCAACCATCACGACGTGCTTTGGCACCTATGTGCTATAGCATATAGGCATCGACCTATGCCCCCTCATTCGGCTCGTCTTGAAACTCGGACCAAGGAGTACGATATGTGTGCGAGTCAACCGGAGAGTAAACCCGTACGGCTCAAGGAAGCTAATTGGCGGAATCCCTAAGCGGGTGCACCGCCGACCGACCTAGATCTTCTGAGAAAAGTTTGAGTGAGCTAGAGCATACCCGTCGGGACCCCAAAGATGGTGAACTATGCCTGAGCGGGGCGAAGCCAAATGAAAAGTTGGTGTTGGCCCAAAGCGATACCGACGTGCAAATCGTTCGTTTGACTTGGGTATAGGGGCGAAAGAATAATCGAACCGTCTAGTAGCTAGTTCCCTTCGAAATTCCCCTCAGGGTAGCTGGAGCTCATTCGCGAGTTCTATCAGGTAAAGCCAATGATTAGAGGCCTCGGGGGCGCAACGCTCTTGACCTATTCTCAAATTTTAAATAGGTAGGAGTGTAGGACAACGCGTCTTCTTTCTTGAGCCGTGCCATAGAATAATCGAGAGCACCAAGTGGGCTAATTTTGGTAATAGAACTGGTGATGCGGGATGAACTGGAAGCCGGGTTATGGTACGGTGCCCAACTACGTGGTAACCTAGATCCCACAAAGGGTGTTGGTCGATTAAGACAGCAGGACAGTGGACATGGAAGTCGAAATCCGCTAAGGAGTGTGTAACAAATCACCTACCGAATCAACTAGCCCCGAAAATGGATGGTGTAAGGAGGGTGCTCCTATCGTAGGGGATCCTTCTCATTAGATGCCCACAGCCCTTTAAAAGCCTAGGACTTTACACTTGTCAGGCTGTATTAGGGTTTGAATTCCTAACTGTTTGGGAGACCTTGAATTAGAGATGATTCTATCATACACGCTATTTTGTAAGGAACAAGTAGGAGTCGCCAGTGAGTTTTAGGAAAACTCATAAACCTCGTTCATGCCTTTCTCCCAAGTAGATTTCAAGGGATATTTAGCATGAATCATAAGTTTACCCATGCCCAAATTGGTCTAGAAACCAGAAATGAGTTCGGGAGCGAGGGTACTAAGATAACGTTCCTTTTTAGAGGGGAATCACGATCCTAGCCCTAGTGCGGCCTCTACTAGCTCTTCCTTTGCACAATTTCATTACCAAACAATATATGCAACGTCATACCTAAAACTATGTTAGTTGATTTTATTTACACACATCAATTCACGTAGAAATTACATTGTGATGTCGTTATTCTTTATTTAATCAAATTTGTGAAAAGAACAAGAAATAAACAATATTCTCCTTGGCTAAAGTGATCAAACAATCAATTAATTATTCAAATTCTAGTCTTAATTAACGAAAGAATACTATGTGAAATTAATTAATTAATTATTTTAAAAGTGATCAAGCAACACTAATTGATTAATTAAAATTCCTTTAAACAAGAAAGTAAATGTGATTTAACTAAGTGCTCGAGATTTTACCACTACTCTTTGCTAGATCTCCGTTTAGAACACTTATGAACTCCTTCTTGTTGGGGAATCTCCACCGTAGTAACAAAGTATCGAAAAGGGTGAGTGTTTAGGACAAGGGGGTTGCCAGAATTTAGGTTATTTTTATGTGTATTTAAGCCTCGAATTAGGGTCTTATTTATAGGGAATGATTAGGTTTAGGGTTTAGAGCATTATGCCGCAGCAGGTGTCGCGCGCAAGTGAATAGGTTGCGCGCGTTATACGAGCGCAACTATTTGTCTTGAGCGCAGCTCTATGGTAAGATTTGATTTTCCAATATTTTGATATTCTGAATCTTTCGCGAGCGCATCTCCAAAAGTTGCGCTGGATGCTGCGCGCAACTGAATAAGTTGCGCGCAACTGCTGATGGCGACTTTGTGAGATGTGCGCGACATTTTCCGCGGCAGCTTTAATTTTAACCTAGACGCTCCTAAATTCGTCATTATTGGGTTTTAAGCACGAGCATAAGCCTAATTATGATCGGGTTTAGTATACTCTTTCCTCATCTCCCTCAATTTCTTTTGTGACTCCCTCGTCACTCTTTTGTTGCTTCTTTTTCTCAACATCAACTATCTCATTTTCAAACTCATCCTCATTTCTCACCACAACTCCCTCATCTCTCTTTTGAGGCTCCTCTTCACTCATGACCGGCCCTTCATAACCTCTCCCCGATCTCAAAGTAATGGCCTTAGCTTTCTCCTTTGGGTTCACCACCGTTGAGCTTGGGAAATGACCGCTAGGATTGGTGGATGAACTTCCAACTTGTTGTGCTATTTGTGCCAATTGATTCTCAATTATCTTGTTGTGTGCTTGAAGTTGTTGGATGTTCACTTGCATATCCGCATTGCTTCTTCCTTGTTGTGTAATGAAGGTCTCAAGCGCGGCTTCAAGGCTAGACTTTTGAGGAGGTGGAGGAGCGGGTTGGTTATATTGTTGCCTTTGTTGGTCTTGGTTGGGATGGCGATATGGAGCTTGTCGGTTTTGAGAGTGAGGTTGATTGTAGTGGTTTTGGGATTGGTTTTGGCTTTGATTGTAACTATTTTGTGGGGGCCCTTGGTTTTGTTGTTTCCATCCCGTACTTTGTTGGGGTTTCCAACTTTGATTATAGGATTGGGGGTATGGCTCATTTCTTTGCCCAATTGCCGCCGCTTGCTCTTGGTTAGATGAGTTGCAATAAGAGGACATGTGATAATTTCCTCCATAAGTTTCACAAGACATGACTTGTTGTGAAGAAGAGTTTGGATATGTAAGGGTGGCTTGATCTAGCTTATGAGCTAGCATGTCAAACTTTGATGCAATAAGGTCTATTGCAGTAAGATCGTGGATTCCGGCCTTCTTTGCTTTAGGTTGCCTTCTATCACCTCCGTATGCGTAGTGCTTTGCCACTTCTTCAATCATTTTGTATGCTTCATCCACCGATAACTTTTTAAGGCTACCACCGGCCCCGTTATCAAGCTTGGCCCTTGAAGTAGGAGTAAGACCATCATAAAAGCTTTGATTAATGATCCATGATTTGAAACCATGGTGTGGGCACTTTCTAGTGTAGTCTTTGAAACGCTCCCAAGCTTCACTTAAAGTCTCATCAATCTCTTGGTTGAAATTGGTGATTTTTCTCCTTAGTTCGGCGGTCTTTTCGGGTGGACAATACTTTCCAAGGAAAGCTCTAGTGACTTCATCCTATATGGTCAATGATCCACTAGTGGAAAAATTCCTATTTGTAACACCCTATTTGTAACGGGCATAAGTATGCCAGTTACAATAAACCTATCCGTAACGGGAAATATAATAAGCCGTTACATTAAAACAACGCGGAGATTTGGAGGATACGTATTCGTAACAGGCAAAAAGGTGTCCGTTACAAATAATATGTTATTTGTAACGGGCAGCGTTTTGCCCGTTACGATAATTATATTATTCATAACAGGCAAAACTTGCCCGATACAAATACAAATATACGAAATTACGGAGTAGATGTTAAAAACCCAAGCCGTCTAACTTCACTTTTCTTATTTTCCTCTCCTCCTCTCTCTCTCCTCAATTGACTCTTTCTCTCTCTTCTCATACGACTCTAGCTTTCTCTCTCTTCTCATTGTTGCAATGAAAACTGAGCTGTTTTGGGTCGAAACATGCTATAATTTTGTCTAGGAAGGGAATGTTGCCCCTCAAACTTCCAAGGTATTCTATACTTTTGGTGTTTTTAATATTAAGTTTTTTAATTTTTGGTGTTTTTTTCGCTAGATCTGGAGCAAAATATTGTTTTTTTTTTCTTTCTTAATCCCCCCAAATCGATTTCTTAATAAAGGTTCCCTCATTTTTTGTTGAATTGCTTTTTCGTAAGCCCCAATTGACAGATTTTCATCGGGGGAAAAACCTTAATTTTTTAATTAGAATTCTATTTTTAATTTCGAATTTGATTTTTCCAATTGTTTTTAATTTATTTGATGAATCCTAAACCCTAATTTCAGTATAGTTAAATCGATTTTAAAGTTGAATAGAGATAAAGCAATCAAAGAGGATGAAGAGAAAAGTGTAGCCTTCAAAGCAGCAAAGTACGTAGCAGTATTTCTGGAAATACGAAAAGAATTAGTTTTGAGGGTGAGGAAGAAAAACTTACTAGATCTGGATTTTGTTCTATAAATTATATTTGTGATTGTTCAATTTTTAAGATCATAGATTATACAATAATGGTACAATTTGATCTTTATAAGTGTTGGCCTTGTTGATTTCGGCTTGTTTGTGACAGGTATCTCTCGTGATTCTTTGTTCAAAATGTGTGCCGCTAGTGCCAAGAACAACTGAAGAAGGTTCGGAGGTAGAAGCATAAGTAAGTTTAATTTTTCTACTTTTTCTCGATATTTTTTTATCAATTTATATTTCTGGGTCTTATATGAACTTGCAAATATTTAAGTTTCTGGGCTCAATTATATTTTGTGCTACAATTGAATCTTTTAGATAGTTTGGATTGGTTGATTGATTATGTTATTGTGAGATTTATGTTGATGAAATGAGAATTAAGTAGTATGCTGAATTACTTTGACTTAGGTAGTAGTTAAAACTTGTTTTGATTGAAATTAAAGCTGATAGGTGAGATATACTGTCATTTTGGGGTATGTATTTGTCGTGCTGAAGCACTAGTATTATTGAAATACAATCAAATCTGACTTTGCGATTTGATGAATTTTGTAGGTGCGTGCAGATGGTGGTGTGCTGTTGGGTTGCAGGTTTTTATTGGTTTATATTATGCTTGATTTTTTCCTTTTATCTCCAGCATTCTTGTTCTTATTGGATGAATAATTTGATCTCTTCAATGTTGTTCAGGTTATAAGCACATGGGGTGTTCAAAACAAAATTGACTTCCTTTCACTGTCATATACTCGTCATGCAGAAGATGTTCGCCAAGTATTAGGTGGTGCAATATGGTTATTGTAGACACCCATTTGTGTCTCCCCAAAACCAAACCCAGTGATGAATGCCTTTTGTGTCGAACCATAATCGAATAAGGAGAAAGTGTGAAAAGTCAAGTGTTAAGGTTAGTTTTTATTAAAATTCTCTTCTTTCTGTTTTCGAAAACCCACTCTATTATAAGAAAACGTCCATTCCAGTTTAGTTTGGTCCATGATAAGGGTCCAATAATGGTGTAGTTGGATGGGGCTTGAAAATATCTTTCCAACGATATATTATAAGCCCAATTCCGATGAATAATGAGGAAGTTATGGCCAAAATACTAAACTGGGCCCAAACCGGATTTTACCTACGACCCAATGATCATGAGGAGGGTCCAAAGGTTTAATCCTATTCCTAAACTAATTAGGATTGATTAGAATCTTCTATAAGTTTCTAAAATATCTTAATTATCTTTTTTGAAAAGATAAGATCATGGAATATGATTTGAATATAAACTTTCCTTTTTTAAAACTTTCCTAATTCTATTCGGATTTAAAGATGTTTAAAGATAGTCAGATATTATTTTCGTACCCTCATCCCCGAACCCTGTTTGGTTCAAGACCTTATGGAGTTGATGGTCCTTTTGGATTGTCTTTTGGGTTTACAAGTTCCTAAAACTTGTTGGCGACTCTTTTGCTCTTTTTTCTTTCCCTTTGGAACGCCACCATACTTTAGTATATGATCACAGTGGGGTTCAAGTTTGGGATCATAATGCTTGAAATATTCCCTACAGTTTTTTGGCGACTCCACTGGGGAGGATTTCTATTTATATTCCTGAAATTTATTTTGGCAATTATTTAGAATGAGCGGATGAGACTCGAAAAATTCTAAGTATTTCATGTGCGTAATTTGATTAACATTATTGTCATTTGCATTAAAAGGTTCTCATTGGATAGACCAATGAGTCAAAACACAGGATTTTTACACGTAGGAAATTTGAGAAATATCTTTCATGACTGGAATCGAAAAAACGCTACGAAATCTGGAAAATTCTAAGAACACAGACACTTGCCAAGGCATGTAGGAACTAACATCTAGAAAATAGGGCTTGTCGCCTGTAAAGAGCTTCTGTCGCCTGGCGAAAGTTCTGTCGCTTGGCGACAGAGGTTCTTTTGCGGCGACAGTCCCTGTAATCTGGCGCCAAGTTCTTCCAATACCGAGCCAGGAATATGCCTTCTTGTTTTGACCATTTCTAGCACTGTTGGCTCGATTCTACTTATTGATTGAGTCCTTTTCTCACTTTTCTGAACCCATATGTGTTCTACATATGGACATAACCCTCTGGGGGTTCCTGCTTCACCTGCCCAATTGAATATCCACTTTGTGTGCAACAACGGGTACGTGCAAAGTTTGTGAATCCACCAAACCATGGAGTCGAGTTCGATTTCATCACGAACTCGCGGGGTTCCGTCCATTCGCACCAACCCTCACGGTAGGCTTGTGTGCAATGCATATGGACTCATAACCATGGACCCTTTTTGACTTAACCCATATCCTTGAACTTTAGAGAACTAGAGCCATGGTCAGGTTGCAAACTCATTGCATCATATTGTGACTATGTGAACTACTTGTGCATTATTTGCTTGTGCATAGCTTATATGTGACTAAACTAACCGTTTGGTTTGACTTGTGTTTGTAAATAAGTCTAAATAAACTAACCAATGACTAAAGGACTTTGTTTAATTAATTAATTAATTAATTTGAACTAATGAACAAGCCTAAAATCGAGTCATTATTCCTTTTAGTCAACCCGGATTTTTATTCCCGTATATTGCACATGCGTCAACGTGTTTTGGTCATATCCGGAATTCTAGGAAGAACCACGAGTCGTACAACCTATGGATCTGTAGCCCTGAGTTTTATCTTTAATTTGGCGTTGGTTTCGTCCCAACCAGAGTCAGAGATTAAAAGTTATGACTAAAATACCACAGCCTGTCCAGTTTAATGCACATACGTGGAGTCTTAACTTAGTCCTTGCTTAAGTCTAGTCACATAGTCTAGCCACATGGTTATGACACAAGTCTTAACATGTCACCTACACTCACTAGTCTTAGCACACACTTTGTACATGTCACCATGACCATGTCTTAGGTTCATGCATGAGTCGTTTTTCCGTCATTTGAGTTGGGGGTCCATTCTATTCCTAATTCTTCCATATTTCTCCATCCAACATCTTCCCACTCACTACATTCTTTCCCCATGCATATCATACTTCTCACTCTTCCATAATCTTCTTCCATCTATTGCATGTTGAATAAAGCTTGAGTCAAAATAATTGGTATAAAACTTATCCCTAATCTCCCTTTCTACAGTACTTGGTCAAGGAGAGAAGGGCGTTTAATCAAGGACAACACTTTCATTCAAGTAACACTTTTTGACAAACCGGTTAGTAGGAAAAGGAAAGCTAAGAAGACAATGGCTAGTCAAGAAGAACTTAATGAGGTCAAGGGACAGGTAGCCAACTTGGCTGAGACATTGCAAAACTTATCTCTGCAAATAAGTGACCCTGCGAGACAAAAACAAATGGACCTAATCCAGGAAAGCTTGGGCAAGCTGTCCAACGACTATAG
Organism: Chenopodium album; assembly: GCF_948465745.1. Classification (NCBI taxonomy): domain Eukaryota; kingdom Viridiplantae; phylum Streptophyta; class Magnoliopsida; order Caryophyllales; family Amaranthaceae; genus Chenopodium; species Chenopodium album. The sequence goes on from NC_137858.1 coordinate 35,902,292, forward strand.
ATTCCAAGGGATTAGCTCACAAGGGGTCTCGGTGGATAAGGACCTTCTCCCGCAGAAGTTCAATCCCAACGACATCCCTAAATTTAAGCCTATGGATAACCCTTACTTTCATTTAAGAGCATTTGAAACTATAATGAATATTAAAGGGATAGACAAGAAAGCCTTTCATTCTGTATTTTCTTTGTCTTTAGAAGCTATATGTCAACAATGGTACTTTTCTCTTGACAAAGAGAAGACATCCAATTGGGAAGAAATAAAAAATGCTTTCATCAATAGATATAAATGTAACATTCAAGTTGAAACTGACCATAGACAGCTTGAGATGCTAAGACAAAAAGAAAATGAAAGTTTTGCTTCCTTTTTCAACAAGTGGAGGGAAACTTCCGCTAATATGATTGAAGTCCCTACTGAGAAGGAGTCTGTGAGGTTGTTTATCAAGAATTTACAAGAGAAGTATTCGAAGCATTTGAGATATCAACACAACTTGAACACTTTCAAGGCAGTCTACGACATAGGCATAGAGATTGAAGATGACCTTGCAAAACAATAAGCTACTAACAATAGTAACCACAGTGGCTGGAAAGGAAAGAAGAACGACAATCCTTCTTCTTCTGAAAGCACCCACTCTAGTAACAATGTTAGTACCTTTGACCTCAATGAAGTCTTAGCCATGAATAACCAAGAATCTAGGAAAGAATTAAGGAAAGAATTCACTCCTATTGGGATGAGCTATGATGTTGCCTTCGATCATATCGACTCCATACTAAGGGGCTCATTACTCCCATTGTACCTATTCAAGACCCCGCACCTGAAAAGAGATTGCCTAGTTGGAATCCAGATGCACATTGTAAGTACCATCAAGGTAGGGGTCATACTACTGAGAGCTGTTGGAAGCTAAAGGAGGCCATCCAATATTTGATCGACAATAACAAGCTTCCTATACCTCCAGTCGGCAAGAAGACCGGGTGATGATAAAGCACAAGACAAGAGGCGAGCTTCAACGACAAGATTTCGTGACCTCTTTTTTCTATTTCTTTTTTTAATTCCTTTCCGCAATAAAGTCTAGCATAGGCACCTTTCATTTTCCCCCAGTTTTTACTTTGTAGGACTTTCATTTACTTTTTTCCTTTTAATAAAATGAGCATTTTATTTTCTTGCATGTGATCATTGCATTGCATTGTCAAAAAAAAAAAAGTCAAATAAAAAAAAAAATCAAGGTCGAACTAAGCACAAGGTATACCAATGATTTGAGGCACCTCTTGTAGCCATATCATATCTTTCACCCTTTAAATATATAATCCTTTTCTTGATAAACCACTTTGAACCTCGTCTAACAATAGACCTCTCATTTTTTCAACCCACATCTACTTAACCTTGGGATGGGATGGTGTGTAACTTATGCAAGTTCCAAATATGAAAAGCTTGAGCAATCTCAAAAGAATAAAATATAAATAATAATAAATAAAAGTGTACAAAAGGGCAAGTGTTCCAATGTCTTTGATATGAAAATATCTTCGATAAGAACATGTCTCAGATTGCGTCTCTTATCGAGTGCTCGGTACCGTGCCTGAGAAACATGAATGCCAACTGAGTGATAGACCGCATGATCGAGATTGCCCACGCTTATAAAAAAAAAATGCGAATATGAAAAATGCAAAAGCAAAAAAGAAGAGCAAAACAAAAAAAAGAAAAAGAGCTCAAAAATGAGAAAACTCAAGCAAAAAAAAAAAATACAAAGATTCAAAAGCAAGGTTACACACCTTGGGGGGGCTTATCTAGGGTCTTGAGCCTTTATCCCCTTCTTCTCTAACCTTTAGCCTAACCACGTTACAACCCTTAAAAAGACCTTTTTGAGGTATACACACACTTGTGCGAGGTTCGGCTAGAGCTACGTTTGGCCTGATTCCTAAAGGATACGTAGGCAACCTCATATTGAGGTGCGGCCATAATAAAAATGCATTCATTTTCATATTCACACACTTACACCATGATCATATCAAGGGATTTCCCATGCTCATCCCTATTCACTTAGAGCTAGACTTGGGGGCTTGATCCTTACATCATTAGCCTACCTAGCCTAAGAGTCACCATCTCTTGACTCTTTTTAATATATTTTCCCCACCGTTAGCCTTTGCAGCCTAACCTTAGTGTCACTTTCACACACATCACGGATACATGACCAAATAGACTTCCAATTAGGAACCCTTTTGTCATGAAGTCTTAACATAACGTTGAAACATGCTTTGTCATATCAACATCACTCATCACTTGTAATCATCATGTATCAAAGTATGAAGTGCTTAGCCTCCATGCCTAAGTTACCCAAATACTTTCATAATCAAGTCAACTAAGATAGTTTAGGAGGAATTAATCCTTGCACCTTGAGGGATAGTATCAAATGCATATACTTGATTAAGCTCATTCAACATGCACCATCAAACACTTCGATTCTTTTTTGCGTCTTTCTTTTTCGGGAGAAAGTCGGTACCCTCCACAAAATGACGGAAAATTTTTTCTTTTTGCATTTTCGAGTCGCACATCACACACAAGTCATGTACATTGAGTCATGTTGTGTCATATCACATCGAGTGGAGTCTAACACATGTGTCAAACGATTTGAGTCGAGTCATGTCAAATCAATGAGTCAAGCAACACTAAGCCTTAGGTGAACCCTAAGATAATAAAAGATTAGCAAAGTCCTATAGTCCAAAATATAGATGCAGGTACATTCCAGCGAGCAAGAATATTCCCGGATTATTTCGAAAAAAAACCGCGAATATAGATATATGAGATTCTTCCAAGATAAGAGAAGTTTGAGCAAAATTATGAAGAGCTTTAATTTCCAAAAGATTTGAGCGGATTTGGTTGTAAGGAAACGACCAACTTGAAAGTTCGAAGTGAAACCAGGCAATGAACAGCAGCAGCAGCAGTAGAAATGGAAAAGGAATCTGTCGCCAAACAACAAGTTTGTCGCCTGGCGACAGAACGATATCACGGCGACAGAAGATTCTGGCATGCGCCAGTGCAGCGACATAATGTGTGGCCCCATATAGGATTATGCGGACCTTTTACAGAAATTTCGGGTTCCTTGGTACGCCAGTTAGCCCCTCTAAGCAATTTGACATGATTTAGTAATCGACTCGATTACAATCACAATGAGTGATCGACCTGCCAAAAGATCGTCTCACTTAGCTTAAAGCGCTTAAGCATTGGCTCATCGCAAGCACCGAAGTAACGGTTCACAACGATTTCCTAGGATGGAAGATGATTTGAAGGTTCAAGAAGACGAAGCATTCAACAGGGGGCTTTAAGATTAAAAAAAGTCTATTGCTTGGATTTGAGAAGGGCGGTTTGAGATGAAGCGACCTTCAATAGCTTTCACTATGATTGGGGAGGTTATTATTAGATTTGAGAAGAACGATTCAAGATGAAGCAGTCTTTGATAGCTTTCGCTAAGATTGAGGAAGTTATCACTTGATTTGGAGAAGATAGCACGAGATGGGCGATCTTCGACGACCTTCACCAAGATTGTGGAAGTTGTCATCAGGATTTGAGAAGATAGCACGAGATGGGCGATCTTCGACGACCTTCGCTAAGATTGTGGAAGTTGTCATCAAGATTTGAGAAGATAGCACGAGATGGGCGATCTTCGACGACCTTCGCTAAAATTGTGGAAGTTGTCATCAAGATTTGAGAAGATAGCACGAGATGGGCGGTCTTCGATGACATTCACTAAGATTGTGGAAGTTGTCACCTATATTTGAGAAGAGCGGTTCGTGATGAGGCGGTCTTCGACGACGTTCGCTATGATTGGGAAGGTTGTCACCATGATTCAAGGAAAAGCTCGAGATGTAGCAGCAACGATAAACAGTGTTCCCTAGGATGTGGAGAGTTGTCACAAATTCTGAAGATGGCGAGATATGGTCACCTTCGACAGTCCCTCAAGATAAAGAAGAGATTGTCTATAGCGGCGACGCACTGCCGTGGCGACGTACTGCCACAACCTTGAAGATGACGACATACAGTTATTTTCCACGATGTTCCCGAAATACTGTGGAGGATTGTCACCAAGAATATTGAAGACGACGAAATATGGTTATCTTCAACGATGGCGTTCACGAGACACTGTGGAGGTTGTCACAAACAACGAATGAAGCAACAACAAAATGGTTACGTACAGAGACGTGTGCTCGACGGTGCAAGATACGCGTTTCTTAACTCTCTTATCTGTTTAACTAACATTTTTTTACAGGTATCGGCGTTATAAGAATGATTTAGGATCGCAGAACGTTTTGAATCATTCTCCGTCCCTATCGCTACTTTGACTTTTGTTTTCGAAACCTAAGTTTCTCCAAACTCAGTCAAAATGGGGGCTTCTATAGACACCCATTTGTGTCTCCCCAAAACCAAACCCATTGATGAATGCCTTTTGTGTCGAACCATAATCGAATAAGGTGAAAGTGTGAAAAGTCAAGTGTTGCGGTTAGTTTTTATTAAAATTCTCTTCTTTCTGTTTTCGAAAACCCACTCTATTATATGAAAACGTCCATTCCAGTTTAGTTTGGTCCATGATAAGGGTCCAATAATGGTGTAGTTGGATGGGGCTTGAAAATACCTTTCCAACGATATATTATAAGCCCAATTCCGATGAATAATGAGGAAGTTATGGCCAAAATACTAAACTGGGCCCAAACCGGATTTTACCTACGACCCAATGATCATGGAGGGTCCAAAGGTTTAATCCTATTCCTAAACTAATTAGGATTGATTAGAATCTTCTATAATTAAGTTTCTAAAATATCTTAATTATCTTTTTTGAAAAGATAAGATCATGGAATTTGATTTGAATATAAACTTTCCTTTTTTAAAACTTTCCTAATTCTATTCGGATTTAAAGATGTTCAAAGATAGTCAGATATTATTTTCGTACCCTCATCCCCGAACCCTGTTTGGTTCAAGACCTTATGGAGTTGATGGTCCTTTTGGATTGTCTTTTGGGTTTACAAGTTCCTAAAACTTGTTGGCGACTCTTTTGCTCTTTTTTCTTTCCCTTTGGAACGCCACCATACTTTAGTATATGATCACAGTGGGGTTCAAGTTTGGGATTATAATACTTGAAATATTCCCTACAGTTATCTTTTGAGTAATCTCCTCCTATGCATTGCTATATTTAATTGTATCTTTTTGTTTTTGTTTAGGCACATGAGCTGCTGCAAGTTTAGGTGATCTTAATCAGACTCAGATATTTGCAAAGATTGAAAAATGTTGAGGTATAAGCCATCATGATTCATTCCACAATAATGAGCTTCTAAAATTTTCTTTATTCATTCCCCAACATTATTATATGCTGTATTGTTTTCATTATTTTGATTAATTGTACAATATTGAATTAATTAAACTAAATATCTAGGGCTTTGTCACCATGCAGAATCCTTTTCAATATTGTCTTCATGCCTATTTATTCTCTTTTTGTTTATTTAATTATTTATTTATGAATCTTACTTTACAATGTAGGCTGAAAAGGTATTCAATCAAGATCAGTACTTCAAGAAAGCTGTCAAGCATGTGGGAGAGCCAATGTCTCACCTGCAATCTATTGGTTCTTTTGCTGTAAGCCCCATCTAAAATTTTACGTTTACATGTGTATGTGTTTATGTATGTCTGCCTTGAAGGTAAAGGTATCTGTGATCATCTGTTTCACTTGTATTACGCTTATTATAGCTTCTTTTTTTATCTTTTCACTACTACAAAAACATGAATATAAAACGCCTAAAACATGCAATATAGAGCGCCTCAGAGGCGTTCTTCTGAGGGGGTGCCCTATAAAGTCTACAGAACGCCTCTTTGAGGCGTTCTATATCTAACACAATACAGATCGCCTATCTTAGATAGGCGCTTTGTATTCTAGGTACAAAGTAAATAAAAAACATGGAAAATAGAACGGTCATCTTAGGATAGGCGCTCTATAACTATATGAAAAGAAAACGCCTATCTGTGATAGGCGCTCTCTTTTCCTTACTTTTTTTTTAAAAAAAAATTATTATTATTATTATTATTATTATTAAATAATAATAATAATAATAATAATAATAATAATAATAATAATAATAATAACTCATACCCAATAAATAAAACACTGTAGCAAATTAGTTATAACATTAAATAAATTAAAAATTAACTTATGTTTCAATTACAATAACTAAATTCCTTACAAGAAATTTACACTACAAATTTTCTAATACAACTAATTTCCGATTGTGTCAAGGCTGCCGTTGTCGAGAAAATTTCCCCTCTAATATCTGTAAAAAGCACACCATCAACGCACCAAACAGTAAATGAGATCTGGAGCTTCTGTTACCTTGCAAGATCAACGACCTCTCTAACTCGGATGCTCACAACCCCCAAAGATGCTCACACGGATTGAAATTGGTGGCTGTTTTAATGCCTTGATATCAAATTGGTGGCCAACTATATGAACTTCCTATCACTAAGATGTCAAAGTGTTGCTTAACACAGCAATCAAGCCACATACAGCTATGATCACTTGATCTCCTAAACACAAGATCCAAGCAATTTTAAATGAGATCAGAGTCAGAAATTTTATATCTAACATAATTGAAATCAAAAACAAAACTAAAGATAAATCAGAAATCACTTAAATTAGAGAGCAAAAAATAATTGAGGAGATTAAAACGCAAAATGAAAATAGAATTAGAATAAAATCGAACTATAGATCGAAAAAAAAGACAATAATGATTCCTAAATCTGCAAAAAAACGGCACAAAATATCCCAAAAAAACCAGTACCCAGAAACTTAAATCAACTAAAAATAACAAAAAATTCAAAAAATAAAGGTAAATCAACTCAGACAATCATCATTTACCACATTTAAATTGATAAAACTTACAATTTGATATTCGATGATTACAGAGAAAAAACACACCTTGCATCAGCAACTTTAAATATAACCAATTGTTCAATAATCTAATGTAGAAGAATCGTTAATGGCTAAGGATGCGAGGCTTCAATTCCCTGTTCATCACTTCGTTTGGCTAAATAGAACATCAATTGCTTCAATGGTGGGCTAGAAGAGGATGAGAGGCTCGCTTCTATGGTGGGTTAGACGATGATGAGGCGCTCGCTGTTCATTAATTCATTCTATGACTTAGATCTAAAGAGGAAGATAGGAAGAGAAGAGGAGATGGAGGTGAGAGAAAGAAACTGAAGGGAATGAGAGTAATAGCGGCGAATTAGCTCTAGGTTTTGTTCTTTTTTTTTTTTTTTAAAGCATTTTTTATTATTATGTTAAAAGCAAATAGAGTTATAGAGCTGTTAACCAAAACAGGCGCTCTATATTACAAAGTCACTTTTTTTTATTAAAATAGTTATAAATTATACACAACGGCCAAGTAGGGGAGGCGATCTATAAGTTCAACTTACAAATCGCTCATGTGACTTAGGCGTTGTGTAATATTCTAGAGATCGCCTATCTAACTTGACTGTTGTGTATTGTGTGTTGCTTATTCCCATTTTTGTGGTAGTGTTTGTTTTGATCTGATGAATTTGTTTAGTTTGATTGGAAATTGGATCTGGTCTATGATTTTTTTATATATGTTTTTGGATTGATTTCTATTTTGTTCTTCAATTTTTGATGTTTTCGGTTTAGATCGACGCTAGAATCCATGTCCTGTTGTGTTTAGTTGCAAAAAATTTGCTATTTTTTCGTCATTAAATCATCATAAATGTTAGGTTATTAGATGTTTGTAGTTGTATTTTGTTGTTGTTATTTGCTGCTTTTTTAATGGAACTTTTTTTATAGTACTGTTTTTTTGCGATTTTTTAAGCTTATTTTGCCTCAAATTGCTTACATCTATGCATCTGAATATCTACGAATTTTACGTTAGTTTTTGGTTGATCTTATGCTTTACATTCATTTTCAATGATTACAATAAGCCTATTAAATGTTTTTTTAAAATTTTGCATGCGAAGCTTCTTGCAGTTTGTTGATTTTGTTTTGTTTGCATTAGAGATTCGTATTCCAGATGCTAAAAACAGAATACTGGTGTTGTATTATGGAATCTTGAATTATGTAAGGTTTGAAGTTGTTCTATGTTGATTTGGGATGATTTTCAGGCCTCATTATTGCCACTTACACACATGTCAAGTGTTATTTGAATTTTCCTTATTATGCTAGCAGATTAGCCACTGAGTCTTTTTAGTAACTCAGTGTCCCTTTCTTTAGGTTTTTGTTTTTGTGGGAGCAACGAGTGCCTATCCGTTATTCATGTTATTAGTAACTCAGTGTAACCCATTATGTATGGTTGTGAATATATGAATGAGTGTGGAGGAAAAAAGAAGCATTTTGCTGTTTTCTGGCTTTTTGGATTTTTAAATTGAAATGTACAAGCTTAATCTCGTGCCATCTTTTTTAAATTGATGGGCCATGGCACTGAGACGGGCAGGTGGGGGTTAGTAGCTAGGTGAACCAAGGGTATTTTTTGCTCATTATAGTGATTAGTGCTCATTTAATCATCAAATGAGTAAACCGAGTGTATATAAGAGTTTAAAGGGACTGATTATTGATAATGCGGCTTGAATCATTGTCTGATTTTCATCCATGTCATGAAGTCTACAGGCATGCTTTATATGGTCATTTCAAGCAATTTTAATTGATAGAATGATCTTGCCCATCACATTGTTTGGATTAATTGGGTATTGATCCTATTTAGAAGAAGATTGTTGTTTTTTATTTTTCACTATTATCTTACTACAGTCCAACAGGAGAACAACTAAAATCTTGCAAGGAGGTATCATCATATCCACAATCTTATTTTGGGATAAATGATGCTAAACTTGTGAGGGACACTAGGGTTGAATCTCAGCAACTTCAAACAGTAGATTCAGTCAATGTAAGTTCTAATCTTCTGCAAGTTTGATGTTATATATATGTTGCTTATCAAAATTAATTGAGTATGCTTCCATCCAACAGCATATGTGCATGATCTCTGAGGAATGGCAACTTCATGATGGACCTTTCAAATTCACCTCTACGGCTCTACATGTTTACCTATTGAACATGAGATGGATGCTTTACTTTTTGGCATTGAGAATCTACTAGATGTTCGGAGTATTATTTATATAGTAGCTTTTGACTCATGTTAGGGAGTTGTTGTAAATTCAATTTGGACATTTGTTAAAGTTTGTATCTTTGATTTTATAACTAATTAAATTTTACATTTATTATTATTGAATATTGATAATAGTAATTAAAATTTGGCATTATAGAAGATTATCAAGTTAGCAGTGTAGCAGGTATCACCTGCTGCATTTTTTTTTAATTTGGGTTCAATAGCATTAGTAATGGATAGTTTGACTGCCTGTTACGAATAACGGGGTTATTCGTAAGTCGTAACGGGCAGTCAAACTGTCCGTTACAAATAACGGGTTATTCGTAACGGGCAATTTGACTGCCCGTTACGAATAACATAACCTATCCGTCACGGCAGCATACGTAATGCCCGTTGCCCGTTACGAATAGGCTATTTTTGCCCGTTACGGATAGCTATTTTTCCACTAGTGATCCCTCTTCTACCGTTCTCAACCAATGCTTTGCCTTGTCACGGAGGGAGAATTGAAACATATGCATACGGATGAACACTTCCGTAATGTTGTTTTGCTTGATGGTGGTGCACAATTCGAGAAAGTTGTCCAAATGAGCAAAAGGACACTCATGAGATCTACCACCAAATTGATCACTTTGTATCATACAGATGAGTTGAGGTGAAAGCTCAAAATTGTTTGCATTAGTGGTGGGGAGACGTATGCCACTCCGAAGTGTGAAGGCATTGGGGTGGTCATAATCTCGTAGCAATGGTGGAGGAGGATCGTTATCACCCATATTCTGTTCTTCGTTGGTTGAAAAGATTTCTTCCGGATCCGAATCCGAATACACAATGGAGAACTCGGGTGTGCCCTGCAAAAGTCTCTTGACGTTTCTCAAAGTCCTATTTAGCTCTGGATCAACGGGAATAAGCGGTGATTGCTTACTCTTTCGTGTCATGCAAAGTTAAACAAAGCTAAGAAAAACGTTAGCAATGACTATCACAAGTTGAAAGCACAAATATACAAAAATAAATAAGAAAAATTATGATACAAATACACACACTTTGACTCATTCAACAATAATACATTCAATGTGACTTTGCCTCCCCGGCAACAGCGCCAAAATTTGATAGGCCGTCGTCGAGCCTACCAAAGATAAAGTCCTATCTTGGTCTCACTAGCTAATAGCAAGGGTAAGAAAGGGTCGAACCCAAGAGAGGCGTTGAATTAACCACCGAAATACTATCGCATAAATAAGCTAAATGAAGTCGAAATTGGTTTGGTTTTATGTAACAAGTACTAGTTCGAGTCAACTAAAGCTAGGGGGAGATTAACAATATTTAGAGGATTCTAGGGCTCGGGTTATACCACTCAACTTCATTGCAAATCACAATTAGCATGCACAAACAAGGTAAAATAAGGGATAAAATAGGGGAAATCATCTAAAGCACCCAACTACTCTCTCAAGCTAGAGGGATTACTTGAATCATGAATACAACCTACTCTCGTGGTTACAAAGCATAAAGCAATTGTTAAAGCATAATCACGATGACATAAACATTCCCTTGACTAGAAATTCCTATTCTCATGGAATTTCAAGTCAATCAAGCATAAGGGAGCTAACTCAAGTTCATCTCTCGATCCTTCGTAGAGAAAGCTTGGATAATAGTTCTAGCAATGGCCTTATACAAGAACTAAAAAATTAAGCCATTTAAGCTCGACTAATTAACACCCAACAATTACCAAATTAGCACATGCAACAAGTAATTAGTGACTACATTGAGGGTTTAACCCAAACCCTAAAAAATTGGACTACTCACAATCCATGGAGATTAAAGTAATTAAGGATTTCAAACAATTCATGAGAACAATCAAACTAAGAATTAAGCTAATTAACAATCTAAGCATACAAGAATTAAGCAAGTATTTACCAACAAAGCAAGAAGAAATAGGAGTTTAGAGTGAGAAATAATTACTAAAAAGCTTCAACTTTGATTAACAATGGTGGAACTTGTCTTCAACAATGATTGAGATTGAAATTTCCGAGCTAATAATTAAGATCTAACTAATGAATTGAGAGTATTTGTGTTTCTACAATTACAAACTAAGAGGAAGCACTAAAAACTTGGATGCCGTACAAATGAGCAAAGGGGGGGGGGGTATTTACATGACCCAAAAAAAAGGACGGAAAGGGTCTGGCATGGCTACAGGTTCGCACGGACGTGCCAGGCTTGGCACGAACGTGCAGCCTGTTCAGCACGGGCGTGCCAGCATATGCACAGACGTGCTGAACCAGAGGGGGGAATTAGTTTTGAAACTGATTTGGCCAAAATTTACTGCACTGACGTGCCAAATATGGCACGGACGTGCATCCTTGAAGTGCAGAATCAGTTTTGAAACTGATTTGGGCCAAGTGAGCTGCACGGACGTGCTGCTTCTGCATGGACTCGCTGCTTCAGCACGGACGTGCTGGCTGACTTGCACGGACGTGATGAAGTCTTGCACGGCCGTGCAAGACCAGACAGAAGCAATGACTTGCTGGAACACCCCTGCACGGTCGTTCAGGACATGGCACGGCCGTGCAGGGTCTTCTAGGCCCTTCTCCTCACATCTTCTTCGGTTTTGCTCCTTTGTCACGGCTTCTAACCTCGGTTTATCATCCATATGCTTCAAATGATCGTCTTTGGACTTAAAAACTCAACAAAAACACTAACAACCCGTGAAGCAAGGGATACACATAAATTAAACGAAAATAGGATAGAAGTGAACCAAAATGCTAAAATATCGAGTAAACAAGGTTTAAAATCACCCTAAAATCATATCAAATAACAAGTTATCAGACCGAGCCCAATCTTCACCACATCTTCGGACCTTCGGCAAGGTCCCATTGTTTTCACCTGAAACAATTTGGCGCCATCTGTGGGGAAGACTTTCAAAAAATCTTTAAGCCAATCTCAATAGTTCTACCGTAATCTTAGTATCAATGGCTAAGAATCGAAAGAGCAAGAATAACCGTGCTTCTCCCTCGAAGAAGCGCTGAATGACGTTAAGTGGGAGGCCCTTGGATCCTCCTACTGCTACGCCATCTCCCTCTCCGGATCGGAATTCCTCCAAGGAGCCCAGTTCGGGAGGACCGTATCGGGAGAGATCCCTTTCACCCGTGATCCAATCCAATCACAACCCGAGTCCACCTCGGTCAAATGCTGAAAATCAGTCCACTCATAGGACTCAATCCCATGCTCGTAGTCATCCTTTGAGAATTCATTCTCATTCTCACTCTTAGCCGAGGACACCCCAAACAGGGCCCAACTCGAAAGAGGTAGCGAGAGCTTTGGCAGTACTCATGGACGCCATGAGGGCCCAGAACATGCCACCTCCACGCAACCGAACTCCTCCGCAAACTAGGCATTAGCGGAGAAAGTTCGGCCAGGAGGGGGAGAAACCCCCCCTCTTTTAGGGAGTTGGCAGATTGGGAAGAGGAAACCTGGAGAACCGAGCGAGAAAAGAGAAGAAACTCCCACTTCTTCAGGGAACCGACCACCTAACTCACCTTGAGCAAAACCAACAGAAGCAACAGCTCTGCCTCTCGGCCAGAGTCTGTTCGCCGAAGCGCTCTCGACTGTCTTGCCGACAGGGAGCGGAGCGTGCACAACCGCCTCTCCTACCTTGCAGTCGAGGCCCAAACTTCCCAGCCAGGGACGATGAAAAGAAAACTTGGACCGTTTTTACGGATCGATCCTCCACCGTAAATGGTTCGGGGGCAGGGGTAGTGATAACCTCTCCCGAAGGAAATTTGTTCGAGTATGCACTGAAATTTTCTTTCAAAGCTTCGAACAACGAAGCCGAATATGAGGCAGCAATCGCTGGCCTAGAACTGTGCATCTCTTTGGAAGCTGAACATGTCTGTCTGAAGACAGACTCTCAGCTAGTTGCATATCAGATCGGGGGCAGCTATAAGGCCAAAGAGCCCTCAATGATAGCCTATCTTGCCAGGATCAAATCATTCATTGCAAAGCTGAGAACCTTTGAAGTTCAGCTGATCCCAAGGGGTCAGAATGCTCAAGCCGACGCACTCTTTAAACTTGCTAATTTAACTCTTACTAAGCTGAACCGATCTTCTATGTGAAAGTGCGCCGAGAAAGAAGTGTTGACGAAGCACCCGAAGTGTGCTGCGTTGACCAAGCACCTAGCTGGATGGACCCCATCCTAGCTTTTAAGCTTTGGGGAGAAATTCTCGAAGACAAAATTTTAGCCTCCAAACTGAAGCGAACCAGCTCAAGGTTCATCATCTTGAAGGGAGAGCTTCTAAAAAAATCCTTCTCAGCCCCATTGTTGAAGTGCGTGGGCCCAACAGATGTGCGAATTACATCCTTCGGGAAATTCACCTTGGCATCTGTGGGAACCATATTGGGGGAAGGACTTTGGCCCACAAGGCATTGAGGGCCGGGTACTATTAGCCCACCATGGTCTCGGACGCTAAGGAGCTGGTCAGAAAGTGTTAAAAATGAAAAATTCGCAGCAGTTATCCATCAGCCAGCCAGAGACCTTCAGCCGATCCTTAATCCACTTCTATTTGCTCAATGGGGGTTGGATATTTTGGGACCCTTTCCAGATGCGCCGTACCAAAAAAGATGGTCGATAGTCGGCATTGACTATTTTAGCAAATGGATTGAGGCTAAAGCAGCTTTGAATATCACAGAGCAAACTGTCATGAAATTCATCTGGCAGAACATCATCACTCGCTTTGGTATTCCGAAGGTTTTTGTCTTCGACCATGGGAGGCAATTTGATAATTTTCGCTGAGGCGATACACTGATCAGTTCGGCATTAAGTTGGCATATTCAGCAGTGTTTCATCCACAAAGTAATGGCCAAGCCGAAGTTGCAAATAAGCAGATCCTCAATGCTTTGAAGAAAAGGGTTGAAGATCAAAAGTCCAAGTGGATAGAGGAACTCCCAGGAACCCTCTGGTCACTTCGGACAACCGAAAAAGAGGCAACGGGTTACTCACCTTTTGGGCTGGTGTATGGTGCCGAAGTCGTTCTTCTAGTGAAAATCGGTTCTGAAAGTCTGCGAGTGCATCACTTCTCGGCTGAGAACGAGAAACTTATGAAGGAATCCCTTGATTTCCTCGATGAAGTAAGAGACTCAGCCCGAGACAGAAAGCTGCATACAAGAAAAGAATCAGCAAATTTTACAACCGAAGAGTTCATGCGAGGCCTCTCAAAGTTGGAGACCTCGTCCTTCGGAATGCTGCTGCAGTTTAGAAAAGCCGAATCCATGGGAAACTCTCAGCTGCTTGGGAGGGAACCTATGAAATTTATGATAAACTTCAGCTAGGAACATACCGACTTCGATAGTTGAATGGAACTGAGATGAAAAATCACTAGAATGTTGATGTACTTAAGAAATATCATGTGTAAACCCTTCGGGGCAGAACAATCTTTGTAAGTACATTTTGGATTATTAATGAAAGGCCTCAAAGCCACTATTTCTACAAATATTTGCAATTTTTATTCTTTCATTTTTTTTCTTTTTTCTATCTACTCTTCAAGGGTTTTCTTTATCCCTGTCTGAAACCTTCGCCTTCAGGGCACTAGGTTACGGATTGCTGATAAACTCGTCTTTTAAAGAACTCTTGTCTTTCAGCTGAAGTGAAAACTTCAGTAAGACTTGTTCTCCAAGACAATGAGTCCATGGAAAAATCTGGGATATTGCCTTAATTGAGCCTTGTATCCCAGAGAGCCATTATCTGAAACATTGCCTTCAGTTGGTCCTATGTTTCAGATATCCATTCTTTCAGATAGGCAGAAAACCAAGAATAATAGCATAACTGTTATAAATTTTTACTTAGTTTCGTCAGAAAGCAAAAGAGACAAGAAACCATCTCAGAAATTTGGAGACCAAGTCTTCAAATTTCTGGGGGGGCAAGAGGCACTACAAGTGCAGGTTATCCTCAGCTGATAGGTTATCCTCAGTTGAAATCTTCAAGCCGAAGCTCTTTACTTAGTAAATTTTGCGAAAAATTTCAGAACTCAGAAAAGCAAGCATGCAAGTTCAAAGAAAGGCAATAGAAGGAAAGAAACAGATTCATAGATGAAAGTTATGCTCAGATCACGAGCTACAAATTCAAGTGTTTCAGAAATTAAAATAAAGCATCAGCAGTCGCCCACAAGCGAAAAAATTACAGCTACCGAAGTACGTACAAAGACAAAAATTAAACTGTTTGTACATCAAGGGAAGCTGAAGCAAAAACAAGGCAAAAAAATGTTCAGAAAGCGGCAAGTCTAAAGTTAGGCACACGTTGATCCTTAAGATTCTGAAGACGACTACCCGAGTTCCTATGCTTCAGCTGAAGGGTCAAGCCGATCGGCATTACTAGGCTCTTGTATAGATTCAGCTCTGGCAGCGGAGGAGGCAGGCTTGGCCTTCATCTAAGCTTCCCTCTCTTTCTGTTCAGCTTCAATCTCTTTCAGCTCGGCTTCCTCTTCGGCTTCTTCAGCCTTTAGGATCTCCAGCTCAACAGGAGTGGGGAACTGCATATGAGGGTCTTCAGGATTCTAGGCCCAGACAGCACACTTGGCCCAATCCAGAGAAGGCTCGGCATGAAGAGCTACCCTCCTAGCCACTCTATACCCCTTCTTGTAACCCATATCATATTCTTCCTGGGTATAGATGCGGACTTGGAGTAGGGCTTCAGCGTCAGCCAGCTTCTTTTGACTCTCCTCCAAGTCTTTCTTGAATTTGTTCAGCTCATCAGTGAGCTTGGAGGAAGAGTTCTTCTGTTTGTTCAGCTCCAGCTGAACCCTTGAAGCTTCGGCCTTAGCCTGGGACCAATCGTCCTCCTTTATCTTTAGTTGACCCTCCAGATCTTGTAGTTTCTGGTCTTGGGCCTCAGTAGCAGTTTTAGCCTTAGAGAGCTGAGCGTCTCTTGCCTGAAGTGCCTCTTCGGTAGCCATCCTGTCGGCCTCAAGAGCCTCTATCCTTTGCTGCAGCTCTCGGGTTTGCTCAGCTGCCCCATCAGTTATTCGGCGCGCAATTGCAGCCTTAAAATTGGGAATATCAACTGCCCCGCACTCTTTAATGAACTTCTCTCCAGCTATCAGAAGAGGGAAGATCTCATTTTCCATGGCATGGTAGAAGGTCTGGAGGGCTTCGGCTGCCTGCTTTTCATACTTTTTAGCCTCGGCCTGCTTCTCCTCAGCAGCCAGCTGCTTAGCACATCCAGCTTTGCCTCCTCTTAGGCAATTTTTGCGTCCTTCTGGGCAACCTTCAGCATGTCTTGGAGGGTGTCTATCAGCTCTACGGTGAGAGTCTGATTGTGCACATCCTGATTGCAGGGGCACATTAGTTAAAAAAGAAGAAGAAAGAAACTGAACTAAAGGGCTGAACTTGCGAAAAAGAAAATAAACGACAGAGTACCTGCATCAGCAGTAGCTGATTGGCTCTGGCAGGGTTAGGGACCCTTCGGCTGGATTCGCCCATTCCAGCAGTGGCCTTTAGGGACCACACCCTTGCCTGATCTACCTCGGACATACCAGCAACGTCGCCGAAGTAGGCCGCAGATCCTTCTCGGTTCTGGCCCCATATAAGTTCCCAAATGTGATCGGGGATTGGAATGCGGGGGGCCGAGAAACCCATGTCTCCAGAATGCAGCGTTTGGAACGAAGGAAAGGAAGACGAGGGGACCTCTTGAACCTTAACTGGTTCAGCATCTTTCTTCTCCTCTTTAGTGGAGCCTAGCTGATATCCACCAAGGTCGACCACCACGACCTCTTCTTCCTCTCCAACTTCAGGTTGACGAATGAGTGCGTCAACCTCCCTATCAATATCAGCCGAGAAACCCTCAGTAGTAGGTTTCTCAGCAGCTTCAGCAGAGTGCTTTACAGCACTCCCTTGGTTCAGAACCTCCTCTTGAACCCCTCCTTTCAGGTCACCAGTTCTTTGGTCCACCTCCATTTCCCGAGTCTCGGGTGGTGGTGAAGGGGTTCGGGGAGGAGGGTTTACTGGTGGAGGGGGAGCCCTCGGCGAGCCTCTACCTTTGTCAGGCTCCCTTATGTTGATGCCCCCAGTTGGCATCGGCCTCGTCTGAAACTGACGGGGACCCAGTATTGTTATCCCCGTCCTCCTTCTCTTGATCAGAGGCTGCTCGTCCATATTAGATTCTTCGGATTCAAACGGTGGCAAGTCTTCAGGATGAGCAAGAGCTTTGCCTTCTCTCCTACTGCCTCCTTCTTCAGACTGCAGAAGTGGGGGGCAAGAAAGGTTTGAGTAAAAAAAAAAAAGGCTGAAAAGTTAAGTTCAGAAAACTCACCGAAGTCTTCAGCAAGGCCTTGTCTTCTGCTGCTGCTCTTGCCGCTGCTTCGTCCTCAGCAGCTATGGAGGTCCCTTCACCTCCTTCACAAGCCTCGATTGCTCGGGCAACCTCTTTAGCTGTCCAAGCAGCGTCTTCTTCTTCGGGAAGTAAGCGCCTCAAAAGGTCACTCTTCTTCCACCAAGGTTTCTGCCTTTGATAGAGCACAACAGCCTCAATATGAAGATGATTTGAGTGCAAATGCGGCTCTCGGTCCTTTGGATCAGTAATGGATGGAGCCGGATCGATTATGGTCCTCTCCACATTGACTCCTAAGCGCCGATAGTCAACCTTGGCAGTAGCCTCGGTCAGCTCTGAGCAAACAATAAGAGCAAAATTAGTTCAGCAAATGAGACGCTGAATAGTGTTAAAGAAAAAATGCAAAGCAAAAATAAAAAGCAAAAGTCCTCGGCCCCAGCCGTAGGAGCTTACCATCTCTAAACTTTCGGCTGAAGCCGACGGCAGCAAGCATATTTTCCTCGAAAGCGTAGTGAGAATTCGAAAGCCAGGTCTCGGAAAAAATCTCATTCGGCCGACCCCTTCGGGATTATCACTCTTCCCGAAGATGTTTGCCTGGTTGAGGTTGAAATCTCTTTGGCCATCATTTTCGAGTGGGCCCAGATCTGACATCTTTGGGTCCGGCTCGGAGAGATATCGAGGAGCGCTGAAGACATGAGGGTGATCAGGATCTGTGGGTGCCCTAACCCATATCCACTGTCCTCTCCAATCTTTATCCGAATAGTCGTTCGGCCACATTGTTAAGTACTGGGGGTGGGTCTCAATCCGATACCACCCAGGACCATGGTCGTTGTACCTACTTTGGGCATTCCGCACCAGCTTATGAAGCTTCTTGAAGCAGTGCAGGTTCGGCGTGTACTTGAAAATTTTGCAGACCCATAAATACGTCATCGCCCTTCGGATGCTGACGGGGGTCAACTGACACAGAGAGATCCTGTAGTATATCAAAAGATCCCTGACGAAATCGTCTAGGGGGAATCGTAGCCCATACTGCAGCTGCCTAGTGTACACCCCCACATACCCAGGGGGTGAACGATGAATCCGATCAGACGCCGTGGGCATTCGACACCAATACCCATCGGCTTCCAAGATGCCATAATGCAGTTCTATTTGTTCGGCGAACCGATACACTTCGGGATACCTGACCCACCAGGAGTAAGGCCTGTTCCTCATCATAGCCGAGACCGTCTCGAGGTTTTGCCATTCTGTGAAGCCGGGGAGTAAATCCCAGGGCGCGATCCCAGGGCGCGGCCGGAACTTCCTCCTCCTGCCTAGAAATGCTCGGCTCCTCCGTTCCTTGGGGATCGGAGGCGCCGAAGAGATTGGGGTAGCTCGAATACCCTCTTCAAGGTCGAGTCCTACCCTTTCCCCGTTCCAAATCTCAGTTCGGTCCCTTGGGTCTGGAATTTTCCTAGCTCGACGGGGTTGATGCGCTCTACCTCTCGCACCTCTCACCATGGTCGGAATTTCGAAAGAAAAATCGAGAAAAGGGGAGTGCTTTCAAATTCGAGAAAAATCGAAGAGAAATCAAAGAAAATTACCTTAATCTGAAGCGGAATTTGCCGATCTACAAGTTCGGAGTGACGAATTTTAGTTTCGAAGCCTTAATTTCGGGGATTTAGTGAAGTTTTGCAGCGGAATTAGGGGTTTCTTTGGGAGTTCAAGTGCGAATTTGTGAAGAAGTGAGGAGAGAGTGCGGTTCTTTGTTTATTTTTCAAGAAATGGGAAGTTTGGGAGTCTGCGCCTTTAATCTCTCTTAAATACCTCACTAAGTAACCGTTAAACACACTCCCTCCAAATTAACTACCCATTATCCGTCCAACTTCCTCCATTGTCCATCCAACTGCCGTTATTTCATTAATTGCAGTTTAAATTCAAATTATTTGGATTAATTAAATCATTTACTTCCCTCCGTTTTTCTAATTAATTAAACCCGATCGGTCATCCTTCCAAATCGGGTCTGGGGGGCAAGTTGTTTGGGTCCAATTTAGTCTAATTGGGCCTAGTCCATAAATGGTTCAATTTAAAGCCCAAGGTCCAAGGTTTAACTCTCCAACTGTGCTAAAGTCAAGGTCAGTCAACATGGCAAGCCCATTTGGCTTAGGCCCACTTCTCTAAGTTTTGCAAAGGTATAAAAGCCATCAATTGTACAACTTTACATTCATTCACATATATCCCTCAAGCAATTAATTCTCTTGCATAGTTATTTGTCTCTATACATTGCACTGACTTTAGCATCGGAGGGGCCTTCCTCGGCAACACCCCCGAGGCTAGTTTACGTGTGTTAGTTATGCAGGAAACCCTCGGCCCAACATTACTTGGACCGAGCCCAGTCTTCACCACATCTTCGGACCTTCGGCAAGGTCCCATTGTTTTACCCGAAACAATAGTTATTTCAAACTTGTAGTTGTTGGTTTGCAACTGATCAATTGAAGAAGCAATAAAACGAAATGTCTAACTTGGTGTACGTTACTCAAGATGTTCGATGAAATGCTTGAACCAGTTGCACTATCAAAAGGAGCTTAATTTGGCAGAAAATGGAGGAGCTTTTTGGAGGTGCTTGGTAAGTTCCTGTAACTCAAATAATCCCTGTCTTATGATTCTTAATTGTAAAATTCTGCCATTCTGATTCTTTATTGCTTGAAACTGATGAATAATTTGAACTTAAATTCCGCTTTTCAGTACTTCTTTTTGTTTTTGGACACAGCACATTTGGTAATGTTTTAGTGGATATGTTAGAGGTATGAGATATCGGAAAATATATATTTCATATCTCTAACAGGATATTTACAATCTTTAGGGGGGGGGTGGTGGTGTGGTGAGGAGGGAGGAGGGCATGAATTCATCTAGTGATTAGTGACCAGTATGACAGAATGTTACAGCCATAAATAACACTCCATTTGTGACCAGTATTCTTTCTGGAACTCTATCATAGGTGTAGTTCTGATTGTTGATTGATATCTGAGATTGTTTTACGGTGAGGGTGTCGGCACAACACATAATGGAGTTCTTTTCCCCATATTAGGAGAAGAGGATGCTTATGATGCTGAGTTTGATGACTCAGAGTGACACTATGAGGGAAAAGCTAAGTCTGATGCAGAGTGACACTATGAGGGAAAAGCTAAGTCTGATGACCGGTAAATTATTGAGGTTTGAAACTTAGAATGGGATGGAGCTTGAGGCAATCAAATAAAGTGTCACTGAAGGAAATGGTCTTAGACAAAAACCTGAATTTTCTCAAGAAGTTCAATAGAAAAGTACCCCAAAAATTTAGGGACTTATGTACAAATAAATAGCCAGATTTTTACTTTACCATATTTGAATGAGCGTACCTATCAGATTAGAGGCAGCCTAATGAAGAAAGGCCGCGATTTCAAAGATGTAAGGTGAGAGAGGAATAAAAAATCTAGGGTGAGGGGCGTGAGGCATTGTTTATTCAATGAGAGAGTTCACGTGAAGTTTGTGGATTTGTCTGTGAGCTTAAAGTACACTTCACATAAGCAAGCAATATTGTTATTTTCGATTCAGAAGCGTAAGGACCTAATGTTTGTAAAGAGTGACATGAAGCAAATCCATTTAGGTTGTTTCCATTGTTGATAGGTTCTAACACTAGTCTTCACGCTGAGGATCCTAGCGCCTGGCTTTAAATCATTGCAGCCAATTCATGGCTCCATTCATGTGTGGAAACCTTGTACGACAGATTAGTGGCAGAAAATTATCCATTTAGTGAGTATCTTAGAATCCAAGATTGATTCCAACTGAGGTAAAGCAAGACAAAAAGGACATATCTGAGGCAATAATTAGTTAAAGTAAGAGTCAAAGAGCTAAGAACAAGTCTTTAAATACTGTCATGAGTCCTCATTACTCATGATTCTAATGCAAAAACAATGTGGGATATTGAAACGCAATTGGTGTAATTAGATAAGTCTAACCTTGGAACTACATGACGACACTTGAGAGTTGAGACCGAAGGACAAAAAGCTGTTTTATTGTTTCTTCACATGCTTTTATATCTTGGAAAAAAGCTTCAAAGAGTCTTGTAGGCCAAATATTGGGATAGATGGGGCAAATATTGTGTTTTAAAGGGGAGAAGTCGAAACAAATTCATTACGAGTATAATAGTTGCTTTAGCTGCGGTAGAGGAAAGAGAGGAGTTGATTGGATACTTTATGAAGTCAATTACTGAAGACTTACAACAAATGTGAGATGGAGGAAGGGTGGAGAATTGTGTCAGATAGAAAAAGAAAAGTACATTCTTTATTTTCCATGAAGTTATTATGTATAAATGTATTGCTAAATATCCGTTTGACATCTGAGAGATTAAAGTTCTTCTTTTGATCTTTATTTGCCGTGATGTTTGCATGGCCCCTTGTAGTGTTCTTTGGCCTAAAACATGAAATATTACCTAACAAGTGAGAAAATATTTGATGAGAAATTGGTGTGGGTTAATGTTGTTAGTTTATGGGTGTTTTAGGACCAAATGAATGAATTAGCAAACTCCTTGTTGAATAACTCTGAGGTCGGTGCAATTGTAGTAGTTGCTTTCCAAGTTCATTAATGAACACTACTTTTAATTTGGAGGGCTTCATGAGAACTCCTAATAATTTTTTCAAGTTTTTTTAATTTTATTTCAGGCAATAAGTATGATGACGTTCTAAGTTCAACTTAGTTAAAATAAGTGCTTGTAAGTTCAGACAGAGGAGGTTTAGATAAATTTAGACAAAACAAGTTCTAGCACCTCACATATAGCTATACAAGCTATGCTACTCTGAAAATTATTTCTGATAACATAAGTTTAGATAATTTAAGTTCAGATCATATAATTTCAACCAAATGTAGTTGAACCAAACAGAGCTTAAATTAAATCAATCAAACACATTCTTACCTTCTTTGATCATGTTTATACTCTAAGCCCAAGGAATAATCAAAGTGTACTGATTAATGAATGCTGCTTGCTACATGTTAATGTTTGTTGATGCTGTGGCAGCTTTTACTCAAGCTTAGTGAATTTTCTTTTGACTAAGTTTTATACAGTTAGGATCATTATTTTGTCAGAATTAGGACTAGTAAGTCATCTGTCTATCCTGATATTCTTTAAAATTCTATTCATCGGTCTCTGCTCCCCATCTGTAAATGACATCTCAAACACAAAATTTGTCTATCAGCTGGGCCAGTAATTAAACTTTCTTTAGATGATTAGATGTTATAAATGGCTAGTGACCACCACTAGCCTTTTTTTTTTTTCACTATATTTGGGTGCTTTAGCTTAACAAGAATGCCAGGATTTTCCAGAATTGGTACTTTCTTTTTCAATACTTATGGATCAAGTGGTTAATCTTGCTCACATACATAACTGGTTCATCAGCTGGGTCAGGAATCAAACTTATCTAAATGACTAGATGGTATATCAACGGTCTAGTGACCAGTATGATACCAGTAACATTTTTCACTATATCTGGGTGCTTTAGCTTGACAGAAATGATAGGATATTCCTTGATTTGATAGTTTCTCTATAAATGCTTATGGATCAAGTTGTTACTCTTTCTTTTCTTAGGGGGTTTCTCTGGTGTGGCTCTTTTTTTTTCATTATATATTCTTAATAATATATACTTCAACTATGTGTGTTCTTCTTTTGAAATATGTAACAAAAATTACTTTTCGGCTAACTACTCTCAGTCAAACTATTATTACTAACAATTTTTTAAGACTCCCTGATTGGGAGCTCATTGTAATACAAGGGTGGCATACTGGCATGGGATCTGAATATCTGATACCATAAATGTAAGGCTTAAAATCTTTTGGGATGATATGTTTGGTTTTGATCTTCAAAGACTTATGACATTTGGGGGTAGGGGGTTTGACCAGATAAGACACTTGAAAAGCATATAAAATTATTGAAAATTGTGATAACAATTATTCTTGCCCGAGAAATTAGTATCTTCTCTTAAATGCAAATAAATACCTTCAACAGCATCCTGTAGCATGACTGAAATCTGTAAGAATAGGTGCACTGGTGATCAGACTTCTGATCCACTTTTTTCCAAGAAACATGAAAGAATAATATGGAAACAAGAAAAGTAAGTAATTCACACGAGTATGAAGTGGTACATTGGTACATGTCTTTTTGTGTCAGTTCGGCTCACAGGACATGAAAACTCTTCTAGTATGAAATTCCTGAATTGACATGGTGCTCTTGTGGGCAGTCTGCTTGCTAAAGATTAATGCCACCATCAGGTTGCCACAGTTGAGGGTTTTTTTCCCACTGGAATCAGGAAATTATGTTCATTAGGGAAACTGATTAGAAAAGAATAAAGAAAAACACATGCGAAAATGTAAGGTCAGCCAACTTATATTAAGTATTGGAGCTGCTAATCTGAAGAAAAACTGATGAGAGAAGCTAATGATTCAATTATGTAAAGAAAGATGTTGTTGTTTAGGTAAATGTATCTCCTCGGGTATAGGAAAGGGCCAAATGGGCTTGGGCACATTGAAAATTGTCAATTTTACTCAGTTAGAGGGTAGCTTGAACAAGAAGAAGAGGGAATTTAGTTAGAGGGCATTAGTGATTAAACTGACTATAGATAGTGGATGTGAATGGGAGAGAGATACTATGTTGGAATTTGTTGAGAATTTATATGCTTCAGCTTGTTAGCTTTGGAGTGTGTCAAGCCACTTGAACACATGATAACTATCTTAGCTTTCTGTGATTCTTATATCATCAACCAAAGTTCAAATTGTTTCTATTTTGATTTCCTGCCCCAATCCCAGTTTAATATAGTAAGTTAGTAACATAGACTTACCGGCAAAGGATTAAACTCATAGTGGTTGGTTTGGAGATTAGTATGCTGACTATGGTCGGAAATACTCTTGCGAACCTTTTGCTCAAAACCCTCTGGCATGTTGGTTAGAATCAGTTCCTTTAAGGTGGTTCGTTCTAGAAACTTATCGGGGAGCCCTTTCAACTGCTGGCAAGATCTGATCTCTAACTCCTTGATATTGGGCATTCCTCCCGGCTGCACTACCCATTCCTCCAGGTTATTCAGCATCCACAACTTCAATACACGAAGATTAGCAAAGCCATTTTCTGGGCATTCCATTTTTTTTCCACGATAGGATTCAGCCAGGAGCCTGAGGACAGATAAGCATTGAAGCTGTGACAAAACTCCCATTGGGTCTTTATCTAGGTTTGAAACAGACAGCGTGAGAACTCTTATATTTGGCGGAAACTCCTCCTTATTGAGTAGATGGCTCAGCTTTCCAAGCAATTTTAAGTGAGTAATTTTACGTAACTCTGACAAAGATTCCAATTCAAGTCTGGATGGGCAACCTGCTTTATTCTTCGATGTCAAGCTCAACGACTGAAGATGAATTTGGCTTTTAATCCATTTCAGCAGACCTGTAAAGTGTGTTAATTGACAAGTAATACCTAACTCTCGTAGATTATTTAAAAGCCCCAGCCCATCCGTCATGATGCATCCATCATCAATAATTATTCCCCAAAGTGTCAGAAGTTGTGAACTAGGCTGCTGCATTCTCGTGTCTAGGCGAAATTGATGAGGGAGATTAAGATGTCGTAGATGCTTTAGTTTCCATACAGAACTTGGCAATTTTTTGATATATGTGCGCTTTAGGTCCAGGGTTTCAAGGTAGGGAAGATCACCCACTGATTCGGGAAGGCTATCAAGTAATGTCCACCTAAGCCCCAAGTATCTCAATTGAAATAGATGCTTCAATGTTGTAGACAATATTGGCTTATATACCCTTTCCAGATCAAGCACCCTTAGCATTCCAAAACCTTTACTGCCGATGATTCGATGTAAGTTCCCTACTCCTTTAGCTGGAGTGTAATATCTTGAAAAGTTGAATGAAAAGTAAGACCGCAAAATCTGGAAGTTAGAATCAAAATCATCGGCTGTGATATCAGCATACTCTACTATTCTACGCATCTGTAGAATGCTTGGTTCTGCTGGTGATGTCTTCGTAGTATGTTTATTGTGATGGTTATGAAAAAGCCTGATTTCTTCGGCTTTGGGCGATAACTGTTCACGTAGAAACCCAGGCAAACGGCATTTCTTGGGGCCTCCATCTGATCGAAGCTTGGTTACTTTAACTAAGTTTCTCCTGGCCAAATCATCGAAACACATCTCAGCTAAGTCTTCCCCCAATCCTGATGAGAGTTGTAGAAATCCCTCTGCAAGCCATAGCCGAAGAATTCTTCTTACGGAGATGTCAAATTCTTTTGGAAAGAGTGTCAGGTAGAGCAAGCAGAGCTTATAGTGTGCAGGGAGATCAGCGTAGCTCAACAACCAGACATCCGTGTTATCCCAGTTAGCCTGGCTGAACAGTCGGGTCCATTCTGCAGAGTTCATTTTCTTGGTCGATAGGAAACCCCCTAGGAGCACAATATTTAGAGGTAGGCCTTGGCATTTCTTGAGGATCTGATTCTTTAGAGAAGCGTGGCCAGAGATGACACATATGCCCTCTTCATTGCGTAAGCTTTTCGAAAATAATTCCCAGCTTTCGTTTTCATCAAGTGGTTGCAGTTGAATAGGCTCAGCATCTCCATACCGTGATTCAGCTAGCACCACAACTTTACACTCATTCATGTCTTGGAGACTATGGAGAGCATCTATCAATTGTTTGCAAGCATCCTGTTTCTTCCTCGCATCATCTAAAATTATCAAGCACTTTTTCCCACTCAGAAATTCACATAGCTCGTCTCTTAGCTCTCCTTCATGAAGAATTGTTAGCTCATTATCCCTTTTCTTGTTGACCTGATCCCATACTTTTAGCAGTAAATCTTTAAGTACATGCTCCCCAGAGACATCAAGCCAAGCGTGACATTCAAACTGCTCCTTGATTGACTTGCAATTGTAAATCTTTTTTACTAGGGTAGTCTTCCCAGAACCTACAGGACCAACAACATCAATTCGTTCCCCATGCTTGCTAGTCAATAATCCCTTCAGTACTTTCTCGTAATGCTTGAAGCCAACATAATCTGAATCATCATCTTCACAAATGCCGTGCTTAGTGGAGATGTCGAGTACAAGCTGCTGCATTTGCTTAGTGGGGATGTCGAGTACAAGCTGCTGCTTCTGTTCTATGCAAAAGGATAATTCTCTCAAGCTTGCATCTTTAATACTATCTGGCCTTATCTTATTTAGGCATTTTATCTCCTCCTCAATATGCTTCAATCTCCTTCGAAGCTTCCAGCAGGCTGTTATGGTTGAATCCTTCATCTTCTTATTGTGTACTAATTTGAGGACATAGAATTCAACCATATCCTCCACCTCATATAATGTGTTTAGATATGTCTCAACCCATTTCTTGGCATCATCATCATCCTTTTGACGCTCCTCTGCATCCGTTACGAATCCTCGCATCTGCCGAAGCTCTAGTCTGATGTCTTCAACTTGGTCGACGACCTTGTCGAATATTTTGGATTCCTGAATTAGTAGGTCTGTGACTTTCTGGATAACCACAGAAACAACTGCTTCAACAGCCATAGTTAGAATAGAAGGTCTTTTTTTTTTTTTTTTTTTTTTTTTTTGAAAGATAGAAGGTCTAGCTGTGGCTGTTGTTGAGAATTTGTGATAAGAGTGGTGTCTGTGAGTTCAGTAGAATGATCAAGGGGTAGACAGAAGTTTGCACTATAGAATAGTCTTGACAGGGTGGGGTTGATGCACTTAACTTTATTTCTGTAGTTATGACTGAGTCACTCAATGCGCCCACACAGAAGAAGACATTTAGCAGAATTAGAGGTATCAAAACCACTGGCGGAGCCAGCATGAGATAAGGGGGGACAGCTGTCCCCCCCCCCCCCCCCCACCTTCCCCAAAACAAATCAGGTCAAATACATTATTGTGTGATATATTGAATCCTACAAAGTAAGGTGGAGCAGTGATTAGTGTGATAAGCTTTTATGCACGAGGTTTGGATATAGACGCTTGGTGCGTGCAGTATTTTACAATTATTTATTTATTTATTTTTATTATTTACTCCTACAAGATATTATTGCTTCCATTTTTTTTATCAACTGCATGTATTTATCTAAATAATTTTTTTTTGTTACTACTCCTACAAGATATTATTGCTTCCATTTTTATTAACAAGTACTGCATGTATTTATCTAAATCTAATATATATATATATATAAAGGGGAGTTTTTTTCCGAGATTTTAGAGAGCCACGTAGGATTTAATTTTCTTAGCGCGTCATGTAGGATTATAAATCTTAGTAGTAGCCAATTAAATAAGAGATTATCAATTTCTTTTAGAATTAAATAATTCAAATGCCATGTAAGCAAAATTGGCGAATGAGATTTTTGAATTTAAATTAATTAAATATAAAATATTATCTTTTAATATTAGGAATTTTATCTAAATATACAACAAATTTTAGCTCATAAAAAAAAAATCAAACAAACCGTGCGTCGCACGGGCTTCATCTAGTAGTTATTGTAATACGGAGTAGTAATATAATTTTGCATGAATAGAGTTCATTAAGGATGTACAACCTCCGTTTTTAAATACTTGCTCCAATTTACTATGCGCAGAATTTTAGGAGAAATTGGAAATAGTAAAAAAATATGGAGATAGTGGGATTGATGGAAAAATAAAAAATTGTAAAAAGCAAAAGTATTGGAGAGAATTAGAGGAAAGAGAATATATATGTTGGATCCACTAGGTGAGAGAAATTAATTAAATATTTTAAAACCTTTTCAAATAAGGAAATGAAGCAAGTATTTAAAAACGGCAACAAATGGAAAGTGGAGCAAGTATTTAAAAACGCAGGGAGTAATAGGGAAGGATGTAATTGGGAATTATGATTTATGAAAATATCATTTAATTACTGTATAGGGTAGCTCCCGCTGAACTATCGCCCAGCCCCCAGGGTGCACACTCACTGCCGAGTAAGCAAATAAAGAAGGGCTCATCAGCCCGGCAGAGTCAGCCCGCAGGGCTCACTAGGCTAAACTCTCCACGAAGGAGATGGTACGCCTATAAATAGAGGGTAAAGTACAACGGAAAGGAGGTTAGACATTAAAGTTATTACAATCTATACATCTTTCTAAGTACACTTTCTCTCTCTAAACACTTTCTGTCTTAAGCTTCGGAGGGGGGTTCCTCGAGCCACCCCCGAGGGCAGTTTACGTGTGCTGCCTTGTGTAGGTAGTTGACGGGACCCAGCTCACCCATCAGAACCCTTGGATCCACACCTGGAACAATAGGCGCTAGAAGGAGAGGATAGGATCACCTAACCTGAGGTTCACCAACTGAGCTAGGGACTAGTTAACTTACCACCATGGCCGGAGAAGAAACTGTACAAACACCCACGTCCAAAGCTAATGAGACCAACCAAACACCACAAAAAGCACCCTTAGTAACTAACGATCCAAAACCACCGGAAACCCCAAATCAACCATCTCACAGAAATCGAACCCCGTCGGATCAACGTCAGCTACTGCTAAAGCAGTCGCGAAACCATTAGATCCGGTAGGATCCAGCTATATTTTCAAGTACGGAATGCCATTAACTGATGCGAACAATGAACTTATTGTTTCAGCACCTATAACCTAGAAACCGTAGCCCGTGAATATGCCAGCCATTCTGCAGAACCTCTCTAAGTGCAGTAAGGAGCAAGTGAGCAACTGGCTGCAATGACGGCGGTCCTTACCAACATGGGTGAGGGAGCCGGTCCATCATCGGCAACGGCAGCTGTGCAGCTCGCAGCGAAAACGCCGGAAGTCTTGACTCTCACCCCTGAGCAGAAGGAGCTCATTTAACTGAGGAAAAAAAGTTTTGGAGCTAGAGGCTCGCAACCTGATCCGAGAATGGAGCGTGGAGGAAATAACCCCTACTCAGATCAGCCCGGAGAAGCGAGTCCCTCGCAGTAGGTCACCGGCCGCAGACCGGGGACCCAGCCCGGAGAGAGACAAGCGAGCGCGAATCCAGGTTGTTCCAGATGATTCCCCATTTTGCCGGGAGATTTTGGAGGAACCCATGGAGAAGGTGAAGATGCCGAGCTGCAAGTACAGTGGGACTACAACACCCAAAAGCCACATATCAGCTTTCGAGAATCATATGGTACTCTACACCATGACAAACTCAGTCTGGTGTAAGGCTTTCCCACCAACTCTGGAGGGGCTGACAGCGGAATGGTACGGCGCCATCCCTAAATGTTCTGTATACTCGTACAACCAGCTGAAGAGGATGTTCATGGAGCACTTATAACCCTGGTGGACAGAACTAAGATGACAACCGAGCTGATGTCCTTGGTTTAGGGAAAAGATGAGCCTATAAGGGATTTTATCACCAGATTCAACAAGGAGGCAACAACCATTCCAAACATGAGCCAGGAGGTAGCACTGTTGGCAATGCAGAGTGGTCTACTGCCAGGGTCACCCTTCAGAGCTTATATGGGACGTAAGAGCCTCAAAACGCTCGCAGAAGCGCTGGGTAAAGCACATGAGTTCATCAAGGCAGATGAGACTGACAGGGCAATGCTAGATAGGAAATCAGCAGGTGACCCAGTCAGGCGGGCAGAGGTCACCCGGGCAGAGAACGTGCCCAGGGTGGACCAGCCAAGCAGAGCTGAGCAAACCCGCAAAGAAGCGGACAGGGTCGTAGGGCTGAGAAGATCCAAGGCCTGGGAAGTTTGATCAATACACCCCACTGACCCATTCAAGATCTCACATATTCAGGGTGAACAAAGCTGGTGATAAGTGGCAGAGGCCCCCAAGGATGATAAACAGAAGTCGTGATACCAGCAGGTGGTGTGACTTCCATAGGGACAATGGCCACACCACTGAAGAGTGCACACACTTAAAGGACAACATAGAGGACTTAATCAGGAGAGGATACCTGACCCAATTTAAGCAGCGTGATGATCCTCCCAGAAGGAGGGAGGAGGATAGAGCGGGCCGAGCTGACCGCAGAGGAGGTCATAGGGGTCCAGCTGGAGACAAGGACAGAGATGGCAAGCCAGAGGGCAGGGTGTATGTGATCAGTGGAGGACCAGTACATGGGGGGACAGTCAACAGAACGCTGGCTAACCTAAGGGCAATGATACATCAGATTAATGACAATAACAAGCGTAGATGGCCACCCCTTCCCCCGCAACCACGAGCCACGTTTGATGAGTATGACCAGAAGGGCATAATTTACCCTCATGACGACCCGCTGGTGGTAACAATGAGAATTGCAAACTGGGAAGTGGATAGAATACTGATAGACGGAGGCATCTCAGCCAACATCAGCTACATCAGTGCGTTCAACGAGCTGAAGTTTGACAGAAAGGATCTAAAGAGAGTAAACTACGAGGTCACCGGGTTTAATGGCTCGGGGCTCACCCTTGAGGGCATAATCGAGCTCTTAGTCCGGGTAGGAGAGAGGTCAAGAAGGCGTGATGTCCGAGCAGAATTTCTCTTGATAAACTCTCCCTCACCCTACAATGTAATCATGGGAAGGCCGCTCATCCACAAGATAGGCAGGGTGGTATCCACTTACCACCTGGCGATGGCTTACACAACTAATGAGGGGCGATCTGCAAAGCTCAGGGGAAGTCAGAGGAAGTCAAGGAAGAGAAAGCGTGAAGAGTATCACAGGGAGAAGGATAAGCAAAAGTTGGCGATGGAAGACTTCGAGCCTGCCAAAGAAGAAGTGGCCAGACCACTTCCCAGCAGGGAGCATGTCAAGGTCGAGCTCAAAGAAGGTGACCCCTCGAGAACAGTGAAAATCGGGAAAGACATTGATCCAGGAGTGGGGGTCAACCTCATAGAGCTGCTAAGAAAGAATAAAGACATTTTTGCATTTTCCGTAGATGAGATTCCCGGAATTGATCCAGCGGTCATGGTGCATAGGCTGAATGTAAAAGAGGATATTAGACCAGCCAGGCAGAAAAAGCGAAGCTTCTCCACGGAGAAAAATCAGGCAATCCAGGAAGAGGTGGAAAAACTCTTGGAAGCAGGATTTATCGAACCCTGTGACTATCCAGAATGGTTAGCCAACGTGGTCATGGTGAAGAAGGCAAATGGTCAATGGAGAATGTGTGTCGACTTCACAAATCTTAACAAGGCCTGCCCGAAGGACTGTTACCCACTGCCACGAATAGATCAACTAGTAGACTCAACGAGCGAGCACACCCTACTAAGCTTTATGGACGCCTTCTCAGGGTACCACCAGATCAGCCTGCACGAGCCAGACAGGCAGAAAACTGCATTCATCACTGAAGGGGGAGTGTACAATTACATAGTTAAGCCCTTCGGGCTGAAGAATGTGGGGGCAACTTTTCAGAAGGCAATGGATAGAGTGTTCCTTCACCCGAAAGGACGAAATGTAGAAGTATACGTTGACGATTTAATTGTCAAGAGCGTCACGCAGGCTGGACATATCATGGATTTAGAGGAAACATTCGCTACCTTGAACAAGTATAAGATCAAGCTCAACCCGAAGAAATGTGTCTTTGGAGTGAGCTCGGGAAAGTTCTTGGGTTTTCTGATCAGCGAAAGGGGAATAGATGCCAACTCGGAAAAGGTCGAAGCAGTTCTCAATCTGCCCGAGCCTAAGAGCATTAAGGATGTCATGAGGTTGATAGGCAGAATGGCCGCATTGACCAGGTTCATCAGTAAGTCAGCAGACAAAGTCTTACCATTCTATCAGCTATTGAAAAGAAACAGGGAATTCAAGTGGGGGGCCAAAGAGAAAGAAGCCTTTGAAGGCATCAAGGAGCATCTGACTAAGCTCCCGACAATGATCAGCCCGGAGCTGAGGGAAAAGCTGCAGTTATACATCTCATCATCAATACAAACAATCGCAGCCGTTCTGCTGGTAAAAAGACAGAAGCAACAAAGGCCAATATATTTCGTGAGTCACGTGCTGACTGACGCAGAGCAAAGATACCCCCTGGTAGAAAAGCTAGCCTTCGCGGTGGTCACGACAGCAAGAAAGCTAAAACCATACTTCGACGCGCATATAATAGAGGTTCTCACAAACCACCCGTTGGAAATTAAAAAGCATTGCAACAGATGGACGCATCAGGCAGACTCTTGAAATGGGTAATTGAACTTTCTGAGTATGAATTTGAGGTCAAGCCTAGAGCAGCCATCAAGGCACAAGCTCTAGCAGACTTCATAGTTGAAGCCTCTTATGAGGAGAAGAAAGATGACATTGGAGTCTGGAAGGTGGAAGTGGATGGGTCCTCAGCCCAAACGGGGAGTGGAGCAAGAGTCATAATGGCGTCTCCAAAAGGAAACGTATTCGAGTATTCCATCAAGTTCAAGTTCAAAGCGTCTAACAATGAAGCAGAGTAGGAAGCGGCGCTAGCAGGCTTGCGCATGAATCTCGCAGCCGGAGCTCACAAAGTACACTTGCGGACTGATTCCCAGCTCGTTGCCAGTCAGCTGCAGGGGGCATATGAGATAAGGGAGGCCACTATGATGAAATATGTGACCAAAGTAAAGGAACTGGCAGCCCAGCTAGTCCATTTCCAGATAGACTTAATCCCCCGAGCAAGAAACTCTCAGGCTGATGCCCTATCTAAGTTGGCCAGCTCCACCTTGCAAAGCCTCACAAGAATAGTGATGGTCGAAGCAGTGTATAAAAAAGCGCAAGGCGCACTAAGGCGATAAGGGTGCTAGAGCCTAGGCGTAAGGCGCAAGCGCAAGGCGCGCGCCTTATTAAAGTAAGGCGCACTTTTGTAAAATTAAAGGTTATTGTACTTATGTTACTGAAATATAATATAAAAACACATAAATTTAAGAACATAATATTGCTTTCCCACAAATATTATAATAATCTCAAAAGGATATGTCAACTTGTCATCTTGTAATCTTGTATCATCATCTGAAACAATGCACATCTGTCAATATATACCAAAAAAAGACTAAATAATTAAATGAAATTGATTAAATAATTAATAAAGTATTTTTATTTGAATGTTTTGGTTAGTGGTGACGTCAGTCTTTTAAAAAATTGTGGTGCATGTGACTTTTTAGGCAGAAAATGACAAGTGGCTGATGGTTGATATTTTCATTAATTGTACATTTTATTTGCATGCAAACTTTAAAGATAATAACAGTATTATAAAAGGATATGGTTCTCATCCCTCTAAAAACTATGATAGATGGAGTTCTTAAATAAAATTTTTTTTAAAAAAAAAAAAACTCAAAGAGATGGAGAAGATTTCAACCAAAAACCCAGAAAAAAACGAAAGAAAAATGAAGAAAAAGAAAGGGAAGAAATGGAAAGACAAAGAAGAGAAGGAAAAATAAAATGATGAATACGTACCTGATGGTTTTCTTCAAGATTCAATTTGTTGAAACTTGGGCTGGCTGAAGCATCTTTTCTTCTACTCTTCTTTCTTTTTTCATCTTTTTTCCTTTTTTTTATACTCTTGGTCCACTTTTTAGTATTAAGGATATTATATGGTGTGGACCAGGATACATTTAACAAGATAAAAAACTGAAAAAAGGAATTTTTTATTAAAGCGCACAAAAGCACGCTTCTGCGCCTACTGCGCTTCACGCGCTTCGATGCGCCTACCTGCGCTTCATTCAAAACGCCTCGCCTAGCATTAATTAAGCGCCTACCCCCAAACGCCTATCGCATTAGCGCCTGCGTCGGAGAACCTGGTTCTCTGACATCTTGGCATACAAGCTTCATGGCTCGCTGCCCGATGACGAAGTACAAGCTAGAAAGGTGAAGAAAGATGCAAATTGGTATGTGGTGATGAATGGAGAGCTCAAAAAGAAAGGCTTTTCAAAGCCACTACTGTGGTGCATCCCAGAATGGGAGCAAGAGGGTATCATGGAAGAAGCCCACTCCGGGATATGTGCCAATCACATTGGCGGGAAAGCATTGGAGTGGAGGTCCTTAGAAGAGGGGCATATTGGCCAACTCTCACACAGGACACACTAGCGTATGTTAAAAAAATGCGACAAGTGTCAGAAATATTCACCGGTCATAAATCAGCCAGCAAACGATCTGATTGACATGAGTAACCTCATACCACCTCTTGAGGGGCTAGTTGTATAGGGTAGCTCCCGCTGAACTATCGCCCAGCCCCCAGGGTGCGCACTCACTGCCGAGTAAGCAATTAAAGAAGGGCTCATCAGCCTGGCAGAGTCAGCCCGCAGGGCTGACCAGGCTAAACTCTCCACGAAGGAGATGGTACGCCTATAAATAGAGGGTAAAGTACAACGGAAAAGTGGTTAGACACTAAAGTTATTACAATCTATACATCTTTCTAAGTACACTTTCTCTCTCTAATCACTTTCTGACTTAAGTTTCGGGGGGGGGGGGGGGGGGGGGTTCCTCGAGCCACCATCGAGGGCAGCTTACGTGTGCTGCCTTGTGTAGGTAGTTGACGGGACCCAGCTCACCCAGCAGAACCCTTGGATCCACAACTGGGACAATTACATATTCAAAACTACACCCGACCCGACCCGAAAAGTATCCGATTAGGTTTGGACTCACGTGGACACAATAATTTAGCATGAATTGACTTTAAAAATTGACCCGACCTGTCCAGATCTCATTAGGCCTTTATTTGATCATTCGAATTGACACCTCTAAATTGTAATAAACTAAGTTTAAGATTTGTGGAATTTCGGAATTCACCTATGTAATTCATAGTCATGTACGGCACATTGAAACAATCATATCGTTCACCAAGAACTAATCTCATATTCTAAAAGCAAAAACCCATTATACTACCTTCGTTAATTGTTATTTGCAACCAAGGGGGTCAGCGCGGACACCTAGGCAAAACTTCAAAAACCTGATTATTGAAAGTTATAGATATTTAGCTAACTATTAATCACATTTTTTTTTTAAAAAAAAAAAAAGCAATTACAATGTAAACATAATTTCCCGGAAACACCACCACATGCTACCCAGAATCCATGAACCACCACCCACGCCACCTAGAATTCACCAGAATTCACCCAATAACCACCGAAATCCACCCAAGAACCACCGAATCCACCCAAGAACCGCTGAATTCCACCCACCCAAGAACCACCGAAATCCACCCAACAAGAAATCCATGAAACACGAACTACGAAAATCACCCAACAACCACGAAATCGACACAACAACCACCGAAATTCACCCACAAATTACCCCCACAAACCTGCAAATCCACCCACGGGCCACCAAATCAAAGAATAACCAGATCTGAAATCCACTATTAGGATGGATTGAAATTTAAAGGGTGATGAGAGATGTAGGAAGAAAGAGAGAAGGATGAACTGAGAGATGAAGGAGAAGAGACAAAAAAAAAACTTTTAGATTAAGGTTATAATATTTTGTAATAATGTGTAGTATTATATGCTAATAATTTTTAAATGAGGGTATTTTGGTCATTTTAACAGAAAAAGGTACTTAAATAGAAAAGAAATAAGTTAGTTGCAAATAATAATTAGCACTCTTTTTTGGTAAATGTTGCAAATAACTGTTAATGGAGGTAGTATTACAAAATGACTAGAGTCATTATCCTGCTTTAATAGACATTGGATGTGAATCATGTGATCAGAGTTGTCAAATATATATACATATTTCGACAAAAGAAGTATATTGCTCCCTCCGTTTTTAAATACTTGCTCCACTTTTCATTTACGGCCGTTTTTAAATACTTGCTTCATTTCCTTATTTAGAAAGTTTTTACAATATTTTATTAACTTCTCTCACATAGTGGACCCAACATATATTCTCTCTCCTCCAATTCTCACCATTACTTTCGCTTTTTACAATTTTTTTTATTCTTCCACCTACCCCACTACCTCCATATTTTTCTACTTTCTCCAATTTCTCTTAAAACTCCGCGCATGGAGAAATGGAGCAAGTATTTAAAAACGGAGGGAGTACGTGAAATCTGTACATCACTTCAAGTACTCGTGTTGGAATTTCGACACTCAGACATAACTAAGATGTATGGGCCCTTAATTCTGTGTCAAAGGCCCAAAACCGTGGACAATTTTTTAAAAAAATAGTTGAGTTGGGCACTTGGACATACCTATCTTAGTCTGAGCAGCATAGATAGGATCAAGATGACTTGTTGACAGACTAAGCCCTTCCATGGGAATAAGCTTCTTGGAATTTTCTTTTGCATTTCACATTTTTATTGAAACTTACCCATTATATACTTGAGAATAAACATGGGCATCATGCCGTGCCGGGCCGTGCCTGGGTGGGGCTCGTGCCATGCGATGCCAAATTTTGGCACATTACAGCCCACATGCCGGGCAGCGGGCCAACCCGTATTTTTTTTAAAATATATATATATATATGTATATAAAAAAAATCAATATATATAAAATTTTTTGAACAACTTAAGTTTATATAAATAACGTTATTAATTTATGTTTATGTTAATGTTAATATTTTTTTGAACAAATTTTATTTAATTAAGTTTATATAAATAATTTATGTTTAAGGTTTAAATAAATAAACTTATTTATTTATTAATTAAATAAATTTATTTAATTAAATAAGTTTATATAAATTAAGGTGGGCATGGGTCGTGCCTCGTGTCAGGCTGGTGGGCCGTGCCAGCGTGCTGACCCATGGGCCGAAGACCGTGCCGCCCACCGTGCCCGTGATGGATTTCAATTTTTTTGTTCACGGCTGGCCGTCGTGCTGAGCCATGCCGGAATTGTGCCGGGCCCGTGCCGCCCACTTGCCGGCACGACCCATGCCCACCTTTACTTGAGAAACAACCAATAAGTAACGGTCTTTCCATTGCGCACACCTTGCCTTTTAAATCGGGACCTTTTGACGAAACATCGTTTAATGTTCCTGTTTAATTTTTATTTCTCTTTGATTTTTCAAATTCCTTGTTGTCCACTAGGCCACTAGTAAGTAATGTCCGGTATGTCCCCATGTGTTTGTTACTTTTGCAAAAGTTTTCAATCTGTTATTGCTATTATCATTGGCGGATCCAGGTGTGGTCCCGGTGGGTCATGTGATCTAGGGAAAAAAATTATAAAAAAAAAAAAAAAAACAAACAAAACAAAACAAAACTAAGGTATTTATAAAAATGAAAGCAATTAATTATCACATGTGCATTGGTGGTGTAGTGGTTCTCACTACTTACAATAGCTTGCTTTATAAATCCTGGGACTACCATTTTTGAAGTATTTTTTTTAACTTCATATTTTGTATAAGTAGCATTATTATATTATAAAATGCTCATTGTGGGAATTTGTATGAAATCTTTGCTTCATTTGTTCTTCATTATAATTTTTTTTTTATCTTTTTCATCAAAATCGAAGCATATACTATAAAAATTAGTAATTGCTATAATTCTAATTATTCAGATTATTAGTTTTTTCTATTTTTACTCTATTTAGGGATCAGTGTGATTAGTTTTACCATTTTTTTCCTTAATCTATACTACATCTAATTTTTAACACAATTATACTTTAATTAACCTAATCCTAACTTATTTAGTGCGATCCATAACGGTAACCTATATTCATTATATGAGTGATATTAATTAATTAATATCAGTAATTTTATTGATATTGTGACTTAATTTCAAAATGAAAGAAAAAAAAGTGTGATATAACGACAAGTTTTTCAGTCCAAAATTCATCCTCTTCCTCTATCACAAAATCATCCTCCAAAAATTAAAATTCACCTCTTGAATCTATAGGTATGTGGTTAATGGGTGACGGTGACCCAACACCCATAAAATCTTGGATCCGCCACTGGCTATTATAGTTCTTGTTCTTTGTAAAAGTATGCTAACACAATAATAAGTCTTTATGCTAGTAGTACTGCTGTTGTATTTAAATAGTTATAGTATATTTGAATTTGCATGGTCTCCTAGGCACTGCTAGACCTGACAATTTTGACCCTGACTTGATGATCCGACCTGAAAATAGTGACCCGAAATTGACCCAAATCCCAAATCAACCCGACTCAACCCATACCCGACCCGAAGTGGAATTGACCCGAAACCCGAAACGACCCGACCCGAGACCCGAAACAACCTGACCCTAAATGACCCTAGACCCGAAGTTGACTCTATACCCAAAGTGACCCAACCTTTAACTTGAATTAATGAACCCTAATAGACTCGAAACCCAAAGTGACCCGAACCAAAATTATCTTATACCTTAAATGACCAGAACCTATTTAAGCTAAAGACTTGATTTGAGCAAACTGAAATAGAAAAAAATCGCAATCAAACTGACTTAATTTATTTTTATTAATTTGTAATGTGTAACAATGTAAATGTAGACACCAATGTCTCCCCGAAACCAAACCCGATGATAAACAACCTTTCACCGTCACTATTGGTCGGGTTCAGTATTTAATCCCGAGAGTGCTTAAAAATCATATTTAATTAAATTCATATTTTTGAACAGTCCATGGATTAGTCTTGATGTTTGATAAAAGCATAGTTTTAATTTCAGCCTAAACCTCTTTCTTATTTTATTGTTTTATTATTTTTGGCCCAAGCCTTTTATTTATTTATTTTTACTTATTTTCTTATTTTAGCCCAATAATAATAAATCAGAAAATGGCCCGAAATTATCAATCGGCACTTAAAATGCTGAATGAAATTAGGGTTAAAAATGTATTTAGACGGAAAAGTGAATTGGAAATTCCCGTGCCACGGCAGGAATCTACCGCGTCACGGGAAACTCTGCCGTCTGACGGTGAGAATTCCCGTGACACGAGAAGTTTGCTGTGACACGGGAATTTCTGCGTCTTTTCCGCGTAAACCCTAACGCGTTTTCTTCCCCCGTTTGCTAAAAACATCCCGCGTCACCCAAAAATTGCACCGTGTCACGGGAATCATTCCCGTCTGACGGTGGAATTCCCCGTGTCACGGTATAGTTTGCCGTGTCGCGGGATACTTTTTTAGGGTTTTTATCTTTTTAGGGTTCCGTGTGTTCCCTCAACACTTTTTTTCTATAAATACCCCCTCATTTCTGATGTACGGGGCATCAATTAACTCTCTCATTTCTCTTCTATGCTTTAGCCTAAACACTAGCCTACCCTTCTCTCTCAAAATACCTTCCTTAAGCACTCCAAGGAGTCCGTACTTTACCCGAGGTTCTATCCTTAAACCATGGCGTGAAAGGTAGAACTGTTTGAGGGTTTGGCCCCAAATCAATTCTATTTAATTTAATTTAATTCCATTTTAATTATTGTTTAATTAATTTTCCTTGAAGTTACTAACGCGTTTATTGTTTTTATAGTAGTAAGCAAACAAAATCAAAGTAAGGAATCATGTTCTTTTTATTTCTATTATTTTTTCTAACGATTTTATCGAGTAGAGGCCAATACGGGCGAATGTGACTCCATGACTCACTTCGTACCATCATCCCCGATCCTCCTTTCGTGGTTCCGAACCATATAGAGTTAGTAATCTCATGGATTATGAGTGGGGTGTAACCTTCACGGGTCAATCGTTGTTGCCTATCGTTGTCCCTTAATCGTGGTTGCCTTAAATGATCCGTGAACGGTTTACAAGTTCCTTAAAAGCTTGTTGGAGGCTCCCTACTTTGCTTTGTCCCTAATCGTTGTCCCTAATCGTAATGTCAATTCCCACTTCCTATGAGTGCCAAACATATTCACAACATGCTTTAACGTAGGCGCACTTCAAACGACGCCTACAATAAGTAATTTACAAATTTTGAGCATTACTTTTCTCGATTTCTTCGGCCTTTTATCTCCATAATTTATTAAAAATTCGTAAAAAGATTGAAATTTATTGACTGTTCTACGAAATTTGTCCATGAGATTAAAAAAATTAACTAAGGCTCAAAATAAAAGTCACAATTCTCACAAGTCTAGGAAAAATAAAATAGTACAATAATACTGCGTACATAACATAATGTTCAATACCAAATGAAATTACAAAATAATCTAAACTCAACCAATTATTGTATTACATTAAAAAAGTAGCCTTAATAAATATAGTGAGTTTCTTGTCAAAAAATATATAAATATATACAGAGTTGAATTTAACCCAATGCATCGGACCGAATATGACCCGACCCGAAGTTGACCCGAAAATTGGACCCGAAAATTGACCTGAACTGACCCGACCCAAACTTGACCCGACTCGAACTCGACCTAAAATGTTGACCTGTAACCCAAACCGATTATCAGTTGACCCGAAATCAAACCTAAACCTGAAATGACCCGACCCGAACTAGACCCGATAACTTTTTGACCTAAACTTTACCCGATCTGAAATGACCCGACCCATACCCGACCCGAATGACCCATTTACTAGCACTGCTTTGACTATAACTACTATGGAGCATTATTTTATTTTCCTTCGTATGTGATTATGCTAAAATTATATGGAGTATTATTGTAACAAATCGACATATTATTTTACATTCTGTATTAGTTAAATGATAGAAAAATTTTAACTTTTACAACCTCCAAAAAACCACTTATTGGCATTTACCACCTACATAAAAGTTCTATTTCACTACAACA
The DNA here is from genome assembly GCF_948465745.1 of Chenopodium album. Lineage (NCBI taxonomy): Eukaryota > Viridiplantae > Streptophyta > Magnoliopsida > Caryophyllales > Amaranthaceae > Chenopodium > Chenopodium album. The sequence goes on from NC_137858.1 coordinate 35,943,232, forward strand.
TAAAAGAAAATTAAATAATATAAAAAAAAAAAAAAAAAAAAGTTGGCTTTTACCACCAATCATCTCCAACTAACAGATTTTGTCCATAAATCCGTTAGTGGGTCCTACTACGTACACGTGTCACTACATTATTGAATAATTTTATTTTTTTTTAAAAAAAAACAATTTTTGTTTTAAAACAAAATTAATAAAAACTCAGCCACCGCCGGAGTGGCTACCAACTTCACCGCCGAACTTCGTCTACTAGCCCCACCGCTGAACCGGCTACCAACCCCACCACCAACTCGCCACACATCAGCCATCGCACAACCACAACCATCGCACTAGCCATTCAACCGCGGATTCCGTCCCTCTCCCACCGAATTTCGACCCTCTTTCCACTTATTTTTGACCTCAAAACCCTAGCCATCGGATTTCGACCACCCATAAACCCCCTTCGAATTCCGACCACTCTTAAACCCTAGCCGCCACCAAATTAAATTTCGCACTTCTAAAACCCTAGCACCACAAAATTTTGCAGTTCTAAAATCCTAGCCACCACCTAATTCTGACCACCTCCCTAGCCCACACCAAATTCCAAACTCTTCCTTGACCCTACATGAAATTCCGACCAACCGAGGTGGGTTGATTTCGTTGCTGGCTAATTGACATGGAAAATCGGGGAAAATGAAGAAAAAACGTCAAAAGTTGGGCCCTACTAACAGATTCATGGACGGAATCCGTTAATTGGTGGTAAAATCCAATTTTGACATTTTGATGGTGGTTAAAATAAAACCTTTGTTTTTATGTAGATGGTAAAAGCCAATGAGTAGTTTTTTTGATGGTGGTAAAAGTCAAAATAACCTAAATGATATGACCGAAGTTATGAACTCAGTAGCAAGTAGCATTTTCTTGGGATGAACGGGGTATTACTTTTCCAAGACAAACTAGAAATAGTTTATTCAAATCTATTTGTGACTATCCCTCTTGGGCCCCAACCAGTTTACGTTGGTAAGAAATTAGGCTACTACGCCTAGGCGGTGGTGGTTCTTGTTGGTATTTTCAATCTGCGATGCTCCTTATGTACCATGTATAGACAATAACTTATCGTTCTATTATGTTGGTCGCATCTTGTAGATTTCGGTAGAATGAAACTTGTGTTACTGCAAAACGTATTAACTACCTCTGAAGACATGCTTCTTTTCATGTATGGAGGGGGTTTGAGGGTGTATGTAGATTTCTTGTACTCCCTCCATCCCAAATTACTTGCAAAGGTTTGACTTTTTGCACTATTCACACATCTCCCTTTGACCATCTTTTTTAACTATTATATTAAAGTCAACGTAATCATGTAATATTTTTTTTGAGGTATATTTTAATGTATAGTTTCTTAACATAAAGTTTTTATAACTTATATAAATATATAATAAAAGATATCAACGCTCAAACATGTGCATCGGCAAGCGTGTCCTGTAAAAATGTGCAAGTAAACTAGGACAGAGGGAGTAGAAAGCAATAGTAAAATGTTTCATATAAGCATTCACAAAACAATACAGACTATTTACATTACAATTTTAATAATTTAGCAGTACATCTAAACACACAAATTTGTATAGAATTTTTCGTGCTCTTTTGGCCAATAGTTTTAGAAGAGAGCAAAACTTCGTCCTTCTCCGAGAATCGTTACAGCCTCTACAATTTCCTGTCATTCGGTTCCCTTCTCCTACATTTATTTTGCCACCCGACGCAGGTTTTTATGGAGATGTTTCCAAAATTTCTGCATTGCATTCTTTGATAAAGAAACTCTTAACACATTTCATTGCTCCTTTACCCATTCCCCAGTTCTTCACAGTCAAATTTTCTACATACAAACCTTCAAGCTGAAGGAATCCTTCATCACTGCACTCAATTTCTTCTCCGCTAATAGCCTTTTTAAGTAATTTAAGGATCCTTAGATTAGGGAGTTTCTCTGTCTTGATACATTCTGGTTGTAGTTCAATCTCCAAGAGTGTTAGCTTGGTGGAAAAACGCAAGTTTCGAAAACAAAAGTCAAAGTAGCGACAGGGACGGAGAATGATTCAGAACGTTGTACGATCCTAAATCATTCTTGTATTGCCGATGCCTGCAAACTAGTGTTAAACAGATAAAATAATTAAGAAACGTGTATCTTGCACCGTCGAGTACACGCCTTTGAGTAGTAACCGATTTTGTTGCTGTATTTGTTAAGACGACCTTCCACAAGCTAGGGAAAGTCATCTTGCTGTTGTTGATGTTCACTCGTCTCTAAACAAAAGAGTTTCTTTTTTAGGACTGTTCACTTGTCTCTGAACAATGGAGCTTGTTTATGAGATGTACACGCGTCTTTAAACAAAGAACTTGATAGGATGCCCACGCGTTTCTGAGCAAAAGAGCTTAAAATGAATGTCCGCGCATCTCTGAACAAAGAGCTTTGAATGATATGCCTTCACGTCTTTGAGCAAAAGAGCTTTGAAAGAAATGTTCACGCGTCTCAGAACAAAGAGCTTTGAAGGATATGCCCACGCATCTCTGAGCAAAAGAGCTTTGAAAGAAATGCCCACGCGTCTCTGAACAAAGAGTTTTGAATGATATGCCCACGCTTCTCTGAGCAAAAGAGCTTTGAATGATATGTCCACGTGTCTCTGAGCAAAAGAGCTTTGAATGATATGTCCACGCGTCTTTGAACAAAAAGCTTTGAATGATATGCCCACGCGTCTGTGAGCAAAAGAGCTTGGAAAGACATGTCCACGCATCACTGAACAAAAAGAGCTTTGAATGCTTGAATGTTTGTTGAGATCGTTCGGTTGGCTGCGAACAGGATCTTTGCTGAATGGTTGTATCCTGTAAAATCAAAAAATTGCCAAAAGACTTTGCTGGTGTTTTTCTTAGGGTTGACCTAAGGCTTGATGTTTTTCTTAGGGTTGACCTAAGGTGATTGAATGACTTGAGGTTAACTCAATGTGTTTTGACACGTGTGTGACTCTTGTGTTAGACTCAATTCAAGGTGATATGACACGACATGACTCAATGTGCATGACTCGTGTGTGCATTATAATGTGATTGTGTGACTCGAAAAATGCAATAAAGTAAAAAAATTCCGTCACTTTCGTGGAGGGTACCGACTTTCTCCCGAAAAGAAAGACACGAAAAGGAAGAAGTGAAGTGTATGAGGGTGCATGTTGAATGAGCTTAGTCAAGTGTATGCATTGATGTTGTATCTCATAGTGCAAGGATTAATTCATCCTAGGCTATCTCAATTGTTGACTCAATGATGATAGTATTTGGGTGATTTAGGCGTGGAGGCTAAGTACTTCATACTTTATAATGATGATCATAATGATTGATGAGTGATGTTGATATGACAAGGCATGCTTCAACTACTACCACAAAAATGGGAATATAGAACGCCTAAAACATGCAATATAGAACGCCTCAGAGGCGTTCTTCTGAGGGGGTGCCCTATAAAGTCTACAGAACGCCTCTTTGAGGCGTTCTATATCTTACACAATACGAATCGCCTATCCAAGATAGGCGCTCATATCCTATGTACAAAGTGAATAAAAAACATGGGATAAAGAGCGGTTATCTAAAGATAGGCGCTCTATAAGTATGTAAATAGAGAACGCCTATCATAGATAGGCGTTCTCTTTTCCTTACTTTTTTTTCAAAAAAAATAAACAAAATATTATTATTGTTATTAATATTATTAATAATATTATTAATAACAATAATAATAATTCAAAGAAAATATATCTACAAATACAAAAAAAACACCAAAAGCATAGTTTCTCATTATAACTTCAATTAATAACAAAATACATGTACATAGAAAAACTCAAATACAATTAATTAAAAACTAAATATAACACAAATTATACAATTTAAGATCAATTTCAATATTATGCAGTAGCATTGTTGCGTCTTCGCATCGTCACGAGAATTATTCTATCGGTTCATGTACACTCATATCTGCGTATGCATCAAAAGCCAAAAAAAAAAAAAATTACAAAACAATTGTATAAAGAGCACCAACATAGCAAAATACCACCACTAACTACAACACCCCCGACCACTGCAGTACAACAACCTACACCACCACCTGCAGCACAACCCCCAAAAAATCCGCCACACTACATACAAAATCCGCAACACACCCAAACAATTAGCAAAATTAAATAAATTAACACAAACTCAAAGATAATTAAAGATAAAATCAGATCTAAGTAATAACGAAAACATCAAACAATTATAATTGGAAATCTAAATTAAAAACAAAAATAAGAAAAGCTAGATTTATAAATGGCGAAAAAATAACAACCTGCTTGCTGTAAATATTGAAGTTGAGAGGATGAGGGCTCAGATCTGAAATTGAATAACCTTGACCAACTAAAGGCTCAGATAGACATCTCATGGCTCAATGGTGGCCCGTCATTGGACGCTCGTGGGTCTACGATGGCTCGTAGCTCGGTGGTTGACGAACGTTGCTCAACGGTGGCTAGTGGCTTAACGGTGGGCATGAAAAGGTTGATAGGTGGTCCACTTGTAGGTGTGGGAAGCTGAACGATGGTGTTGCTTGGGATTTGTAGAGAGAGGATGAGGGGGACGATGAGAGAGAGAGGAGGGAGCCAGGAAGATCTTAATATTTGATAAGAAATAAAGGAAGTGAGAAAGAGCTAGAAGAAGATAGAAAGGGGGCGGCTCTATTGGTATACGAAGTACTAGTATATATTAGGGTTAGGCGTGATGTGGGAAGTAAATGATACGTTCAACTTTTTTTTTATTAAAATTATAATACTTATAGAACGCCTATGTTTACATAGGCGTTCTATATTATATAGAAAAAATTTGGATGTATCAAATAGAGCTGTTAACTTAGACAGGCGCTCTATAAGTTTTAACATACAAAACGCTTATCTTACATAGGCGATCTGTATAATTCTAGAGATCGCCTATGAGACTTGACCGTTGTGTATTGTGTGTTACTTATTCCCTATTTTGTGGTAGTGAACGTTGTGCTAAGATTTCATGACAAAGAGTTCCTAAGGGATGGATTATTTGGTCATGTATATGTGATGTGTGTGAAAGTGACACTAAAGTTAGGCCTCAAGGGCTAAGTGTGTGGAAAAATATTATTTCAAGAAGAGTCAAATGATGGTGACTCTTAGGCTAGGTAAGCTAATGATGTAGGGATCAAGCCCCCAAGTTTAGCTCTAAATAAATAGGGATGAGCATTGGATATCCCTTGATATGATCATGGTGTGAGTGTGTGAATGTGAATATGAATGCATTTTTATTATGGCCATACCTCGATGTGAGGTTGCCTAGGTATCCATTAGGAATTAGGCCGAACGTAGCTCTAGCCGAACCTCGCACAAGTGTGTGTATACCTCAAAGAGGTATTTTTAAGGGTTGTAACGTGGTTAGGCTAAAGGTTGAAAATGAAGGGGATAAAGGCTCAAGACCTTACCCCAAGGTGTGCAACCTTGCTTTTGAATCTTTGCATTACTATGCTTGAGTTTTTCTCACTCTTAAACTCTCTTTTGTTTATATTTTTGCTCTCCTTTTGCTTTTGCATTTTTTTTTTTATTTTTATCTAATTATTTTTTGATAAGTGTGGGCAATCCCGATCATGCGGTCTATCACTCACTTGGCATTCATGTTTCTCAGGCATGGTACCGAGCACTCGATAAGAGACGCAATATGAGACGTGTTCATATCAAAGACATGTTCATATCAAAAACATTGAAACACTTGCCCTTTTGCACACTTATAATTATTTTTTTCTTATTTTAATTTTTTGAAATTATTCAATGTTTTAAAATTGCATAAGTTGCACACCATCTCATCCCAAGGTTAGGTAGATGTGGGTTGAAGAAAAGGTCTATTATTAGACAAGGCTCAAAGTGGTGTATGAATAAAGGATTGTAATTTTTAAAGGTGAGAGTGATATGACATGGCTACAAGGGTGCCTCTAATCATGGATATACCTTGTACTTAGTTTAGCATTTTTTTTTATTTTTTTTTATTTTTAATCTCATCATTACTTTTTTTTTCTTCTTGTCAATCACATGACTCAAACTCAATTCAACATGCAATAGATGGAAAAAAATCATGGAAGAATGAGGTAAATGATATGTGGAAAGTGTGAGATATGCAATGTATGGAAAGTGATGTGGATGGAGAAGTATGGAAGCTAAGAGTATAGGAATAGAGTGGACCCCCAACTCAAATAACGGAACGACTGATGCATGAACCTAAGACATGTCATGGTGACATATACACGAAGTGTGTGCTAAGACTAGTGAGTGTAGGTAACATGTTAAGACTTGTGTCTTGACCATGGGACTTTAGACATGTGATAAGACTTGAGCAAAGACTAAGTTAAGACTTCATGTATGTGCATTAAACTGGTCAGGCTGTAGTATTTTAGTCATAACTTTTGATCTGTGACTCTGATTGGGACGAAACCAACGCCTAATGAAAGATAAAATTCGGGGCTATAGATCCATAAGTTGGACGACTCGTAACTCTTCCTAGATCTCCGGCTATGACCAAAACAAGTTGACGCTTGTGCAGTATACAGGAATAAAAATCCAGGTTGACTCAAAGGACCTATGACTCGATTCTAGACATATTTTTTTGTTCAAATTAATTAATCAATTAATTAAGCAAAGTCTTTTAGTCATTAGTTAGTTTTATTTAGACTCATACACAAGTCTAACAAACGGTTAGCTTAGTCACATAATAAGTATGCACAAGTAAGAGATGCACAAGTAGTCAAGTAGTCACAATATAATGCAATGAGTTTGCAACCTAACCATGGCTCTAGCTCTCTAAAGTTCAAGGATAAGGGTTAGTCAAAGAGGTTCCATGGTTATGAGACCGGAGGCATCGCGCGGAAGCCTTACCTTTAGAAGGGTTGACGCTTATGGATGAGACCCTGAAAGTTAAACTTGCTTCCACGGTTTGGTGGATTCACAAACTTGGATGTACCTTCGATTGGGTAGATGGAGCGTTAATCTCCATAGGGTTTTAGCCATATGTAGAACACATATGAGTTCAGAAAAGAGGGAAAAACTCAATCAGGAAGTAGAACCGAGCAAACAGTACTAGAACTGGTTGGCTCGATATTACAAGAACTTGGTGCGAGACAACAGAGACTGTCGCCAGGAGATGGTTCTGTCGCCAAGCGACAGAGCCATCGCATTGGCGACGAGCTCTGTTTTCTCGGCGCTAGTTCGTACATGCCTCAGCAGCTTTCTATGTTCTTAGAATTTTCCAGTTTTCGCAGTATTATTTTGAACTAGTTGTGAAAGATATTTCCCAAATTTCCTACGTGTAAAAATCTTATGTTTTTGACGCATTACGGATGGTCTATCCAATGCGGACCTTTTTATGCTTATGCCACAATGGTAATCAAAATTAGGTACATACGTACATGAATACTTAGAACTTTTTGAGTCTCATCCACTCATTCTATATTATTGCCAAAATAAATTTTAGGAATTAAAATAGAAATCCTCCCTAGTGGAGTTGCCAAAAACTGTAGGGAATAATTTCAAGCATCCCAAACTTGAACCCCACTGTGATCATACACTGAAGCATGGTGGCGTCCAAAGGGAAGGAAACAAGTGCAAAAGAGTCGCCAACAAGTTTTAGGAACTTGTAAACCGTTCACAGGGTGAAGGTTACACCCCTTCACGATCCTAGAGATCGCTAACTCCATTGTGGTCTGGAACCATGACTGAATATTCGGGGATGAAGGTACGAATCCAATTTAAAAGAGACAGTACCCGCCATAAAAATAGGTCTCTACTTTATTCTTTTCATATTCATGTGCGTTTTCCGACTAACATACAATCATTAGATTAACCGCCCTAAACCTGTTTATCTATGTTTGTTGAATATTAATGCACAAATAAAACTATTATTGGCGATCACTTGAATTAAAATCATATTAGCCTAAATCAAATTATTAAGGAAATTTTGACAATTACCACCTTCTGTTATGTCCATTTTAGCAATTATCACCTTCTATTTTTTTTTTTTTTGAAAATTACCACCTTCTATTTTCAAAAAATCAAAAGTTACCACCTTCTTGCCTCCCAACTACCACGTGACGTCATTTTGGGCTCATTATTTCCCATTCCTCCCTATTTCCCTCACATTTCTCATTCCTAACTCAATTCTTATCCCCCCTTTCACTTTTTTTCCCCCAAACAATCAAAAACACTTCAATTCACTCCTCCAAATCAAAATTGACGAACAATTATTGGTGGTTTGAGGGAAAAAATTAAAGTGAAAGGGGAGATGAGAATCCAAATAGGAATGAGAAATGTGAGGGAAATAGGGAGGAAAGGGAAAGAATGAGCCCAAAATGACGTCACGTGGTAGTTGGGGGGCAAGAAGGTGGTAACTTTTGATGTTTTTGAAAATAGAAGGTGGTAATTTTCAAAAAAAATAGAAGGTGGTAATTGCTAAAATGGACATAACAGAAGGTGATAATTGTCAAAATTTCCAATTATTAATTATATTAGGCGTGATTTCAAGTACAAATTCCCTTTAAATCTGCAAAAAAGACGTGATAAAGCAATAACAATAATATATATCAAGCAACATGATAACATAGACAATTATAATAATAAGGCATAATAAAGCTTAATAACAATAGCAAGATCTTGGCCTAGGCATGATATTAACAAGATTAATAACAAATCCTAGCATGCCACTAAACAATCAAGATCAAAGCTTTAGCCCTAACATTATACGAATATGATATTAGAATGAAGGAAAAGGCAACTTAAACATGATACTAGAAAGCATAAAAGACATCCTAACATGATACTAGGAATTAATAAATAATAAAAAATGCTTTCTACAAGAATAGAGTAATAAAGCTATACACGTACTTTGATGCCTCGTGCCCGTTTCTATAACAAAATACACGCGTTAGTAAACTTTAAGAAAATAATAAAATCAAAGAATTAAATAATTAAAGAATTGAAAGAAAGAGTTAAAAAGTTTAGACTGGATTTGGGACCAAACCCTCAGAAGGTATCAACTTTTCACGTCTGGGGCGAAGGCAACTTCGAACTTGGCTAGGTGTGTCTAGAACTAATGAGTGCAGTATTGTGTATTTTTGAGAAAGCTAGTTTAGGAAGCTATAGGGAGAAATAAATAAGCTATATTGTTTAAGGAGAGAAAGATAGAATTATGAAAATTGTGGGTCATTTGAAAACGGAGGTCAAGGACCCTATTTATAAGAAAAATAGTTCGAAAACGATAGAAAAGAGTTAGAATTCCATTCGAAATAAAAGACCTCCTGTCGTCAGACGACAAGGTCCTGCGCCAGGCGATAGAGTCTAGCGCCAGGTGACAAAGTCATCTGTCGTTTGGCGATAAGACAATATTTTACGGATTTTGTTTTTATAATATCTTTTGATCCAAAAGTCAAAATAAGTCATATAATATGTCGTTGGAAAGCTCTTGAAGTCTACTTTGCAACCCATAGAATCAGATAAAAAGATATGACTGAAATAGTGGAACGGCGTCAGTTTTGGATAAAGTTTCGTTTTTTTCATATCTTTTTCGTTATAGCTCGGAATTAATATTATAATATATCATTGGAAATACAATTTCAATATCTATCCAACCATATATCATTGGAAAGACATAAAAATAATATCTGAACATATTTCTTTTCGTACAGATTTAAGACTCTCAAAAAGAGGATTTTTATTCAATTTCAAACTCTTTGATCTTATTTTTTCAGAAAGGATAATTAAGATCTTTTAGAAACTTATAGAAGTTTCTAATAAATCCTAATTATTTTAGGAATGGGATTAAATTGGATTCGTAATCTATTGCTAGAACTTCGTTGCCCAGTCACGCTTTGGACCCTCCTCATGATCATTGGGTCGTAGGTAAAATCTGGTTTGGGCCCAATTTAGTATTTTGGTTATAACTTCCTCATTATTCATCGGAATTTAGCTTATAATATATCGTTGGAAATGTCTTTTCAAACCCCATCCAACTATACAATTATTGGACCCATATCATGGACCAAGCTAAACTGGACTTGACGTTTTTATAAATAATGTAGATTTTCAAAAACAGAAAGAAGGTATTTTATTAAAAATAACCGCATCGCTTAGAATTTTCACACTTTCACTTCGTTCGATAATCAAATGATGTGAAAAATATTCATCACTGAGTTTGGTTTTGGGGAGACACAATTAGGTGTCTACACTTGGTAAGGCTCAAGGGGAATGCATCTAGGTCTGGTGGAAGTTTCGTGCTTTTTCTACGACCCTTAGAGATTGAAGATGGTATAAATGGTCGAGGCTATTTAGAAAATTACATGTAAGATCTGAGTCGAAACTGCATATTCTCAATTTTCTAACATTAGGGAACTTGGCCCTGACCATTAGCCACTTCAGATTCTTGTCTGAATATACACCAGAGATAGTCTGTAGATTTGAAAGGGCACTACCACTAGTTTTTTCATAGATAAGTAAAGGCCCCATGGGGTAAGTTAGTGGGACGACAAGATTCTCTCATATCTAATGTCTCCTATTGTTGAAGGTTGACAGTAAAAGATGGCAGGTGTTTGGCATTTGGAACCCTCAACCTTAAATACCTTAAATGTTTCAATTTGCCTAGCTCTTTAGGAACCTCATCTAACTCTAGAAAACCTAAATTTAATACATTGAGTTGGGGAAAATCGTTAAGTAGAGTTTCCCAAAAGCCTTCTGAGCGGATAGGGGTAGGATGACTATTCTTGCCAAAGCAATGAAGAGACTGAGCACAGCAGCTCTCAAAGATTTTCAAGACATTTGTGACTGATTTGACTGATTCACTATGAATCGCCTTCATTTTTATTTCTGTATTAGGCTTGAGATTGTTATTCATGTGAACCTCAAAAAACTTTGCAGTTGCACCTTTAGTTATTAAACAATGGGAGATGTGACTGGATGCACGACATGTTTTCACACTTTCATCAGCCCTTCTTGTGTGTATTCGGATGAAGAATTGGTCAATAAGTTTCTTCAAGTATTCCTCTCCAATTTCTTCTACTTTTTTGCTGCCCTTTTTCTTAAGTAGCCCTTCGGGCTTCAGCATCCACATTTGGATCATTTGCTTGGCAAATATACTAACATCTTCCGGAAAAAGACCAAAGTATAACAAGCATAACTTTAGGTCTTTGCAATCTTTAGGAAGATCATAATAATTAGAAGAGTCAGCATAGGCTACTAGAAATTTTGACCACATCTTTTCTGTTTTTTCTGCATTTTTCAAGATTCTTGCCAAGGCCACAATTGCCCGGGGTGAGCCCTCTAGGTCTGAATGAGTTTTCCCCTCGAGTAATTTCTTTGATAAGAGCTACCAGCTCTGGTTTACATCTAGTGGTTTGACATTATATGATTATGAAGTTCTTTGTTGTACATGTAAAATTGCTCGTGGCACTCGACTTGTTAGCAATATTCGACTTCTATTTAACTCGTTTGGAAATAAGGACATAAGCCCAACCAAATCATCATTGTTATATACTCTGTCAATGACTACAGGGTACCTCTTGCCTTTCAAACTTTCCCAAAATCTTGTCTCCAACTTATCCTTGGAAAGGCAATCTGTTAGGTTACTTGTTGAGCTGGTACATTTCAAAGTTCTGCGTAACCATTCTTCAAAATGCTAGTACTTGTGGAAAGGACATCCACTCTAGGTCGCCAAAATGTGCTCTAATACGACCATCATTGCAGATCATCTTGGCCAAAATTGTTTTGCCAGAGCTTGCCTTTCCATGGATCAAAAGTACTTCAAGATGTGTTTCGGCATCACCAATAAGCTTTCTCACCAAAGTCTCCTGGCAGGCTGGCATCTCTTAATCCTACTACCTCATCGTTCTTGAAGCTGATTGAATGGTGGCTATGACGAGACTCTTCATTTGATCCGGCAACATCTTTAAATGAATAGATGCTCTCGATCTGCTCCTCTATATTCCATATCTCCTCGACATGATGTTTGTTTACCTTTTCTATCGAGAGCAACCTTCCCAGCTTATGTTAGAGATATGAGATATCAGAAAATATATGTGTGATATATTTTCAGTAGATATCATTAAAAGAATAATATATTTAGGTTTATTTATGTCAAGATATTATTTAGAGAATATATCTTTAGGGTTTATGATTATGCTAATATATCTTTAGAAAGATTATTTTTAATCTTATGAGTTTAGGTTATGTATAAATACTCAACCTATTGATGAATAATAAACAAGCCATTCTATTCTATTTCTCTCTAATTTATCATAGTATCAAGAGCAGGTTAAATCTTGGGACCGTTCACAAAAATTTTCCACGTGCCAGTGGGTTAATTAAAAAGTTAAACCCACTGGTGGGATTCATAAATTTGCTTCCACTATGCAATAGTATTGCTCTTTGAAATTTCTACTTTTTGATTTAATTTTTTTTTTTTTTGGAATAACCATGTGATACGTGGGTTCTTTATTGGTATATGTGATCAATATTAATGATCATATGTGATTTGGTTAGGTTGAAGTGTTTGAGTGTGCTTCCTACGTTATTGCATCTCCATGGAGATGAAGAAAAGCCACGTTTGGCGTATTTTTTTATTTTTAAAAAAAATAAAAGTTTTGTAGAAAACCACGGACACCAGCAAAGGGCCGTGGCAAAGAAGATCACGGACACCAGCAAAGGGCCGTGGCAGAAGAAGTTCACGGACACCACCAAAGGGCCGTGACATAAGAAGATCACGGACACCAGCAAAGGGCCGTGGCAAAGAAGATCACGGACATCAGCAAAGGGTCATGGCAAAGAAGATCACGGACACCAGCATAGGGCCGTGGCAAAGAAGATCACGGAAGGGTGTTAGAGATATGTGACATCGGAAAATATATGTTTGATATATTTTCCGTAGATATCATTATGAGTAATATATTTAGGTTTATTTTATGTTAAGATATATTTAGAGAATATATCTTTACTCTCCTGATTTTGATAATAAGTATCCACAACAATGGAACCAATTACTTCCTGCGTCTTGTAAGCAACGTCTCTGACTTTCTTTAACCAAACAGCTACATCTGGCTCGTACTCTTGGCCATCAAACTATTCGAGTAGAGTACTAATAGTACTAAACCTTTTTTTGACTCTTCTAAGAGATTTTAGTTTTGGTCTCTCTTTAACTATGGCTAGTACTTGCTCTAGCTGTGTAACAACGTTTTCTACGGCTAAAGAAGTAACTTTAATGGCCATCTCTAGCTGTGATTGGTTGTATATACGCTAAAGCACTAGGTGAAAAATCAAAGAACACAAGGACTTCTTATTGTTAAATTGTGACTCGAAATCTAGTAGGGCTGACTTTGAACGCTTATATCTCTCAAAATAAAACTGATTTGGAGGTGATTCAAGTTGGAGGTGATAGCTTGGTTCAAGAACTTTCCAACGATAGGTCATATGCCCAATTACAATAAGAAACGAGAAAGTTATGACCGTTTTACGAAAACCTGACGAAGCTGGAAATTTGCAACGAGGCTGCGAGCTATAGCTCTATGCGAGTGAGCTATAGCTCGGCCCTATGAGGACTTGCTGCAGGCTTGAGCTAGCTGCCGAGCTATAGCTCGGTAGTTAGGTTATTCTAGGATAATTGATGGAATATTTCCTAAAATTATATCTTTTTTGTGACGGCCATTTGAGTATACTTGGGGAACAATCTTAGGGTTTTATTAGGGTTTCCTTGTGTTATAAAAGGACCCTTTAGTATGATCTATTAGATCAAACTTTTTTGAGCCATTAGATTTAGGACTCCTTGTATTATTCTCTTGTTTCTTTCTTCATTATAGTGAAGAAGCTCTCGAATCCCCCACCCGTGGATGTAGGTCTATTTTGGCCGAACCACGTAAATCCTTGTGTTCTTTATTTGTCTTCTTTATTGTTTTTCTCTTCCTTAATTTCATTGACTTGTTCCGCATTAATCAAACACAATTACACCCATATTTCCTAACAAGTGGTATCAGAGCCAAGGTTTTAAGGTCTTAAGGTTTAGGTGTTTATAGATTAGTACTATGCCAATGAAATTTGACATTGAGAAATTCGATAAGCAATTGAATTTTGGCCTATGGCAATTGAAGATGAAAGCCATCTTGGTTCAAAGTGGCTGTCACAAGGCTCTTGAAGGTGTATCCAAAAAGCCTTCGGGCATGATGGTGGATACGTGGGAGGAGATCGATTTGAAGGCTATTTCGGCAATTCAATTATGTCTTTTTGATGATGTTTTGAGAGAGTTTGCCAAGGAGACGACTTCTGCGGGTTTGTGGTTGAAGTTGGAGTCACTTTATATGACAAAGAGCGTGACCAACCATCTACTACTCAAATCTAGATTTCATGATCTTCGTCTAGAAGAAGGTAAACCGCTTAAGTCTTATTTAGATGAATTCTTCTCTATTATTATGGATTTGCAAAACATCGATGTTGAGATCGATGATGAGGATATGGCTATTAGGTTGTTGTGTTCTTTACTGCCTACGTATAAGCACTTTCGAGATACTTTATTGTATGGTAGAGATGATTTGAGTTTGGAGGATGTTAAGGATGCCTTAACCCAGAGAAATTAATTGACAATAAGTTGGTTAATAAATCTAATAATCGTGCTCAAAATAATGCTTTAGTTGCTCATGGTGGTAATAAGAATTTTGGTAAAGGAAATGTTTGTAACTATTGTCATGTGAAGGGTCTTATCAAAGCCGAGCGTCGAAAATTAAAGAAGAAGAAGAATGAGGAGAAGTCCAATGAGGACAAATCCGCAAATATGGCCAACGATGGTGATGATGATGATTATGCACTTTAGGGTTACGAGCTTTGGGGTTGCGGTTTCTACGATCTCTTCATGATAAGTTCCTTTTTGAGATCTCTTGGTAAAACGAGAAACCGTGTGGATTTTTGGTATGGAGTCTATGATAGGTTGCTTTTGATTTTCGTTTGTAATAAAGTAGCAATCTTGGTTATGCATTAGATTTTTGTTCTAGTTATGCTATTTCTTATCTCAATTTCGGTACTTTTGTGATTTATTAAGTACAATTGCAATTTAGAAATTCTTGATGTAATTTTTTTATTTTTCTAGAATTTTGGTTTGATGTTTTTTGAGATGAAGAAGTGTTTGAAGAGAGTTTGGTCAATTTTGATAAGCATGCTTGGTGTCGGGACATTATACTCTCAATCTAGGCCATGTCGTTTTGTGTACGGAATTTTGTGTTCGAAGATGCACCGGTTCACAAGTTATGGAAGATGTCCGTTTGGTGATAGCCTAATGTGAGTAGGCTTATGGATTTTTTGTTTAAGGTGGAGGTTTTATGTTTTATTATGAGCATTACTTCTTGGTTTTTGGTTCAAGGTGGAGTTACCTTGTTTTGGTCGATTTCAAGTCAAGGTGGAGATTGTTAAATTGTGACTCGAAATCTAGTAGGGCTGACTTTGAACGCTTATATCTCTCAAACTACAACTGATTTTGAGGTGATTCAAGTTGGAGGTGATATCTTGGTTCAAGAACTTTCCAACGATAGGTCATATGCCCAATTCCAATTAGAAACGAGAAAGTTATGACCGTTTTACGAAAATCTGACGGAGCTGGAAATTTGCAACGAGGCTGCGAGCTATAGCTCTATGCGAGTGAGCTATAGCTCGGCCCTATGAGGACTTGCTGCAGGCTTGAGCTAGCTGCCGAGCTATAGCTCGGTAGTTAGGTTATTCTAGGATAATTGATGGAATATTTCCTAAAATTATATCTTTTTTGTGACGGCCATTTGAGTATACTTGGGGAACAATCTTAGGGTTTTATTAGGGTTTCCTTGTGTTATAAAAGGACCCTTTTTTTTGAGCCATTAGATTTAGGACTCCTTGTATTATTCTCTTGTTTCTTTCTTCATTATAGTGAAGAAGCTCTCGAATCCCCCACCCGTGAATGTAGGTCTATTTTGGCCGAACCACGTAAATTCTTGTGTTCTTTATTTGTCTTCTTTATTGTTTTTCTCTTTCTTAATTTCATTGACTTGTTCCGCATTAATCAAACACAATTACACCCATATTTCCTAACAATTTTTTTTTTTTTTTTGAAGTGATCCAATGGAAGGGAAAGGTGCTGCTTCTGTCAAAATCAACTCAGAGCACATCAAAGAGGGGCAGGGGCTTAATGAGGGTGAGGACAGTAAGACAGCCTGGTTGAAAGGGCAAAAGAGAGTTGGCTGTGATATTTTGAACAATGCGTATTTGGTTTTAGAGGTTCAAATAAATTATGGGTCCTATCTATCCTGGTTTTGACTAAGCCAACCGTTAATTTTCCCTTCATATGATTACTATTAAAGTACCAAAAGGTGGCTCTTACCATGTTAATAGATTTTATACTAAATCATACGAGTATACAAATACATCTTAAGCTAGCTGCCCATCTTTGGCGTGGTGGATGACCAAGCAAAGTGATAGTTAATTTCATTCCACATCTTTCTCCTAATGGGAAACTATTCAATGTCCTTCCCTTGGTAGATGAAGAGTCTGTCCTCTATTTCTCTTTTCATCAATCAGAGTACGAAGTAAATATTCAACATTTGTATGGTTTTCTAAGTCCAGTTCTAGTCTTTACAAATTTATGTTGTTTTGCGTTTGTTTTATTGGGCAAAGGGTTAAAATGTGTACCTATATACTATACAAAATACAATACTTATCACTCAATAGGTATGTTACGGAGTAAAACTGTAAAATAATTAGTTGGTTATAAAGTCTTTTTTTTTTTTTTTTTTTTTTTGTTTTGTGTGTGTGTAAAGGCAGTTGGTTGTAAAGTCTTATCATCTCTGAAAAACTTATTGATATAAACAAAAACACGAGATAAAATTTTGTTTATACTTGTGTTTAGATAATGTTGTTTTGTTTCTTCACTCCAAATTCCTTGAATTTGAATGGGTTCTTTAAAATTGGATTGGTTTGATTGTCTACAAGCGCAATTATGGGTGACAAATTTTTGACATTATTGTATTGTGCATTCATTAACGAAATTGACCCAAGGATGTGGAGTTGGCTTGATGGTAGCACTCCCATCTCGTAACCTCGAGGTTACGGGATCGATCCTTGTCCCCAGCATATGTTGGAATTTCCCCCGCCCCCGGTTGTACCCGCCCTTGTGGCTCATATGAATCAAAAAAAAATTAACGAAATTGACCCAAGTCTTCTACCTAATTGGGACCCTTACTTTTCACACACTGCCAAAGTCCAAAAATGTTCCAATCAACTTTTCTCATCTTTATAGCTAGGGGGATAGGGGACCTATTTAGTCTCTACCTCATGTGAGGTTATATTTGACATAGACCATGTCCCCCGGGGCGGCCTTTGGTTGAATTATAACGTTGGATATCTGTAAAGGACTGGAGAAAAGAGCCAAGTTTCTAGAGGCATACTCGTGTTGCCCAGGTAATTGTGCTCTAGATAGGAGTGTTCAAGTGTTTGACATGAGTGTGTTCTAATAAAGTGTCTAAAATTAAGGGTCGAAAGTGTCTTATCTATGTTCAAGTGTTGAGGACATGATACTTGACTTAAAATGAAATGAAGAGTATATGTAACAAAAGTATACTTGATGTATATGATTATGGTTTAATCAATTTGTCAAAGTTTTTTTTTTTTTTTTTTTTTTTTTTTTTTTTTTTTTTTTTTTTTTTTTGTTTTGATGAGCTTTTTTTCAAGAGGCAATGTGAAGAAAGTGTTATGAAAATTATGTATTGTTTTTATGGTGATTTCATTGTGATTTATTCAAACTAGTTTACAATAATATTTGTTTATTAAAAACTATACATAATGAATCATTAGAAGTAAAAAAAATATTAAAAAAATAAATAAAAAAATAAAAATAATAATAAATACAATAAATATTGTGATATATCATAAGTTTAATCTCAATGTCTAAATTACTATACAATTAATGTGAGAGGAAGGATGAATAATATTTTAGTATTCGTAATATGAAAGCATACTCTTTACTCATTATTCATGTTATTTGTGTTGATAAAAAAAAATAAAAAAAAAATCTTTTTGATAATATCCTAAATAGTATTTTATAATTTAACATAACATTTATTATTCTTTACCACTATAATTTTTTTTATTTTATTTTGTTTAAATTATTATTGTTGGACATCATTCACTAAATATAAGGCCAAAACTTCTCCTTAAGATATAGTAACAAACTTCTTTCAGTAAAAAAAAATAAATAAAAATAAAAATAAATAAAAAAATAAAAATAATAATAATAAAAATAATAATAATAATAATAAAAATAAAATAAAGTAAGTAAATTTTTTGAGGGGTAATTTTTTTATGAGATGATGATAGGATGGCAGTGGATCGGGTTAAATGGGAGACATGCCCCATCCCCGTTCAAGTGGGGCGGGGATGGAGGGAGGTTTGGCGGGGATGGGTATAAAATGTGTACCCGCCATGGGTGATTGGGCGGGTATGGATTTTAGAGTAGACCCACCCCATACCCATACCGCCCCGTACCCACTTTATACTCGTCTCATATATCCTTTATACTCATTTATGAAACTTAATACCCTCTAAGGGCCCAAACAGTAATAGTCCCAAAATTTTTAGCCTAATTTAATGTAATTGTCATTAATGTGATTCAATGCAACATCATGATTGTGGGTTTGGGACGGTTTTGGGGCGGGTATAGGGTATCCAAGTGAGTGGTGGGGCGGGGATGGATCCTATTTTGTACCCGTGGCGGGTATGGATGTGGAAATTGTACCCGCCATGGGTGGTGGGCAAAGGATGGGTATAAGATTTTTAGGCAGGCATGGGTATGGAAGTACCATCACCCACATCCAACCTACCCCACACGTGTACTTTGGAGATAACTATGGAGATTATTTTAGATATGGGCATTTAAAAATTGGATTGATGTAGACTATGAAATAAGACTTTCCTATTTTTTTCAAAAATCTCAAGTAAGTCTTAAGTTGAGACTTGAAATTTCAAGACTCAACTGAAGACTTGAGATTGGGACCCACTTCACCCACCTCACATTATTATTATTATTATTATTATTATTATTATTATTATTATTATTATTATTATTATTATTATTGTTATTATTGTTATTATTATTATTATTATTATTATTATTATTATTATTATTATTATTATTATTATTATTTTTACACTTTTCTACATATAATATTTCAAATATTTAAGTCTTAGGGCTAAAGTGATAAATTTGTATAAGTCTTAGTGAGTTTTAACAAGAATTTGATGACATCATTTTCAATGGGGACCACAAAAAATGATGTCATATTCAAGTCTTAAGACTTGGGGCTAAATTTGCTCTATGTTTAGCCTCAAGAATACTTGGGGTGACATCATCATCTTGAGTCTCAAGACTTATATTTAAGACTTTCCTCATTTTTCTTCTTAAATAATCTCAAGTAAGTCTCAAGTTGAGTCTTGAAATTTCAAAACTCAACTTAAAACTTGAGATGAATCTTGTGATTGTGACCCACCTCAATTATATTTTTATTATCTTTTTTTTTTAAAACACTTTTCTACATATAATATGTCATATATTTGAGTCCTAGGGCTAAAGTGATAAATTTGAACAAGTCTTAGGGCCTGTTCACATTTATCACATTTACTGAATTGAGCTAAAATGACTGAACTGATTGGAGCTGAACTGATTGAAACTGAACTGAAATTAAGTAAATATGAACAGGTCCTTAGTGAGTCTTAACAAAAATTTGATGATATCATTTTCAATAGGGACCACAAAAAATGACGTCACATTTAAGTCTTAAGACTTGGGGCTAAACTTGCTCTAAGTTCCTTAATTCCCGTAAATAATGGGAAATACCCATGTAGATAAGGGATGGAGTGAGTAATATTTTACTGCACAGTATTATGCCTGCCTAAACTCCTCTCAAGTAGAACAGAAGTTGACTTGAACAAAATCTTGACCGGAAACTGATGTATGCAACTTTGTTGAAATTTTTTATCATGTCCTTCATAACTATGTGTAACATCTCTAAATTTTCATATTGGCAACACATTGTGTCCTTCCAAATATCTTGCAACGCTGCTGTATCTGCAGGTTAGCAAAACTATACAGCTACAGCTGCCCATTATTGATCTCATTGTTATTGGTGCTTGTTACAATTCTCTGGACTACCTGTGCAGATTTCTGAGGTTTTTGGCATTTGACAAGTTTCTTGCCTGAAGCCATGCCCCGTCCAGGTAAAGTTTACCTGTTTTATTTCTTCTTTTTCGTTGTGGCTGGGTTGTATGTCATCATTGAAAGGAGGGGCCAGATGAAGTTTTTTCTAGAAAAGATTAGGAAATTTTGGTTGGTTCATCAGTTGAGATTTCTGGTTTCTTTCAGCCTTTTCTTGCAAATTGCATTGATATTTTTGGGTAAGCTCAGAAAGCGCAATGGAAAGCCTTGGCTGAGATTTTTGATTTGGTCTGCATATTTATTGGCAGACTGGGTGGCAACAGTTGCACTTGGGGTTATCCTCAACAGTGTCCAAGCACACCCAAAAGAAGATGTTCTTATATCATTTTGGGCACCTTTCTTGCTGCTCCATCTGGGTGGTCCTGATACAATCACCGCCTACTCGTTTGAGGACAACCAGCTTTGGCAGAGGCGTGTGCTTGAGCTGGTGACCCAATTTCTTGTGGCTGTTTACATATTATTCATAGCCTGGCCTGTTAAATTCTTTATCTCTCTCCTGACTATCCCAATGCTGCTAGCTGGTGTAATCAAGTTCGGAGAGAGAATTTATTCGCTAAGATCTGCTAGCACTGATCAGTTCCGCTTTTCACAATTGACGGAACCTGATCCGGGACCGAATTATTACATGTTTATGGAGGAATTCAGTCTGAAAAAGGCTGAGGGTTACCACATGAAAGCAATTGAGATTATTGAGACCCCTCTTCCTACTCGTAATCTGATTTCCGTTGAGAATGAAGAGTTGGTTGTTAAAGCGTATGACCTATTCCAAACCTTCAAGTGCCTTTTTGTGGACCTCATTCTTAGCTTCCAAGATCTAGTTGAGAGTCAGCGAGTCTTCCGAAATCTCGATTATGAAAAAGCCTTTGAGGTGATTGAGATTGAGCTTGGATTTGCATACGATGTGTTCTACACTAAGGCACCTGCTGCTTATAATCAAAGGGGGCTCATTCACCGCCTAATTACCTTTCTCGCAACCTTGTTTTCGTTGGTGACCTTTGTAATTTTTCGCAGGATCAAGAAAGATAAATACCACTTAGCTGACCTCATAATAACCTATATACTGCTTGTGGTAGCTATAATATTGGAGATTTGTTCGTACCTCAATCTTTTATTCTCCGACTGGTCAGATCAGTGGGTTAAGAAGCACTACAAAAAGAGCATCGTCTCTTGCTCCAGGAACCGATTTTGGGCACCTAGGAAGCGATGGTCTAACTCGATTGCCCAGTATAGCATACAAATTTTCAATCGAGAACAAAAGTCAAGCAAATTTCCTCAATTCTTGAAGCTCTTGATGGCTGAAAACAAGGTAGATGAACTTTACTACCTTACCTATACCGGTGTGTCTAATGATTTAAAGAAATTGATCTTCAAACATTTTTTAAAGATCTCAAAAAGTGGTAATAAGAGCCAATTTACTGCTTTATGCACCTCTAGAGGCAAGCGTGTCCTGGATGATATGGATTGTAGCGACTTGAATTGGTCTACCACTGAAGTGGCATTCGACCAAAGTATTCTTCTGTGGCACATTGCAACTGATCTGTGTTACCACACAATTGATGAGCGTACAGAAAGCATTGGTATTAGTACAGAGTTGGGAGAAGAAATAAATTCAGAGCGTACAGAAAGCAAACACATGTCAGACTACATGATGTATATATCGGCATTGTGTCCTTTCATGTTGCCTGTTGGGATTGGGATGATAAGGCTCAGAGATACTTGTGCAGAGGCTAGGGAATTCTTCAAAGAGGAACAACAGCAACCTAAAAAATCCCAAGCATGTAGGATGTTGCTTCAGGTAAATACTGAAATCCACCCAGGTAATTTTCTTTTTCTCCCTTTTCTGAAACCAGAATCGACTGTTAAATC
Source organism: Chenopodium album (assembly GCF_948465745.1). Classification (NCBI taxonomy): domain Eukaryota; kingdom Viridiplantae; phylum Streptophyta; class Magnoliopsida; order Caryophyllales; family Amaranthaceae; genus Chenopodium; species Chenopodium album. The sequence continues at coordinate 35,965,378 of NC_137858.1, forward strand.
GATTGGAAGCTACTTGTAAATGTATGTGACATCTAATGTGAAGCTTGAATTTATCAAATTAGACTGTTATCAATTGTGCTAGTTGTCCCCTTAGCGTTTCATGTGAAGCAAATTGACCCCAAAACTTGTATAAATTGGCAGACCAAACAATTAAACCCTGTTGAGGGGGGTATGATACAACTATGATAAAATAGACATTTTTTACATATACACTGTTAGATTGTTTCTTGTTGGGGTATGATACGACTGGAAAATGGAAGTATTTGAGAAAGAAGAGTCAGACTGTCCCTATCTAATCTTTCTCCCTTTTTTTTGCCATTCTTCTAATAATTCTCCATTTGCTTTCTCTTATTAACATCATTTTTTTTAGCTAGTATTACATAGTTTTTTTGTTTCTTAGAATTCTAACAAGCGAATTATATAATTATCACTGTAGATCAAGTGCTGTGTCTATTTGAGAAGTAATACTTGCTGTTAGTTTAATGCACAGGATAGCCTGACTTTCAAATTTCTTGAGATATTTTTTAGGAACAATTGATTATAATAATCCCACCTTCTAGCGGGTTCTTTTTAATAATCCCACCTATCGATTACTATTGAATAATTCCACTTTTTTGGGCCATTCTCTTTTAGTGGTCCTTGACCTGTTGGTGACCGATAATATAGATTTGCAATGATTACTATCTAAGGTTGTGTTTGGATACTCACATTTCATTTGAAATCACTGATTTCAATTCCAGATTTTCAATTTCTAGAATTCAATTCCAAGTTTCATGTTTGGCAAATTAAGAATTTCAAATTTGGAATTTGAAATTCCAAAAACTTGTTTGGGAAAACAAAAAATTTCAAATCCTAGATTCAAGCTAAAACGATAATACACTTCATCAGCAACAAAATGGATTTCTTTTGCCACCAAATTTCAGAATTTGTTTTTGCTTTTCGCTTTTTTCCCAAAATATAAACTTTTGCACATGAATTTAATCAACTCAGAGAATTAAAAAAATTAGAGAAAAAAAATAAGAAATAAAGAAGAACAAGAAATCTGCCGCACAAATTAAACAAATTGAAACTACAACAAAATTGAAGCATGACTTTGGGGAAAACTTAACAATAGAGAATCTCTAATTTCATCAAATTGACAAAATTAAACCTAAAATTAGGGGAAAAACGAAAGCTTATCAAACAAATTGAAAAGAGAGGAGGTTTGAAGAGTAGAGAAATTCAAAAGCTAATTCAAGGGAGGATTAAGGTGTGCTTTAATGGAGGATTCAAGGTAAGCTTCAATGGCAAAGAGAACACAAAAGCCACTACAATGGAGGATTAATTGACAAACACGTCGACAGAGGAGATCGAGAAAGCTCAGTAGTTCCGTTAATGGAGAAGAACATGCTGCTTGATAGTAGAGAACTCACGATCTTCTTCAATGGAGGAGAGAGAAAATAGGAAACCCATCCATAGGAGAGAGAATTTGAGAAATTAGGAGAGAGGGTTGGGCTTTTTTTTAGCTGTTGGAATTTCAAATGACACCTTTTAATTTGGAATTTTAATTCAATCAAAATTAACTTTTGTTTCAAAACCTTGGAATTAGGCCAAATCCAATTCCCAAATTCAGAGTAAATCCAAACAGTGTAATTGGGCCAAATCCAGAATTTCAAATGAAATTCTGGTTTCCAAACAGACCATAAAGTAATTTGTTAGAGAGAATATTATGTTGTTATAATTTTGCAGCTCAACTACTTAAGTTTGTTGTAATGATTCTTCAATTCATTAATGATAATCATAATGACCTCTCTTCTCTCTAAATTATGTTCTGTTTCTTCTTCTTCTTCCTTATCTTCTGAATTTCTCTGTAAATTCTGGGTAAATAACCCCCCTTATAAGTGGTATTAGAGCAGATTGTTACTCTATTCTGCATTGTTCAGTCTCGCTCCCACGGTTATTAATCATGTAAACCAAATGGAATAACAAATGGTAGCTCTGGAAAGGAAGCTTGAGGCTCAGTCTATGGCTTCTTCATAGAAGATTGAGGAGCTGTTAAGGATGATGCAAGGAGTATGCCAAGACCACAATATGAGGAACATGTGCATCAACCTAGGCTGGGTATACACCTAAACTCGAATTTCCTAAATAAGATGGCACAAATCCTAGATTATGGATTAAGAAAATGCTGTAAATATTTCACACTTTGCAAAATTCATGATGAACAAAAAGTTGATCTAGCATCACTTAATATGACTAGATAAGGTAAAATATTGGGTGTCTAGCTACCTCATCTAGTAGCTGATGGGAATCATTTGCTATGTGATTTAGTTTGTAAGAATTTCTCTTGGTCTCTGGTGGGCGTACCTTTGTAGTTGATGTGATGCTTATTGGTTTAGGTAGCTGTGAGGCCTATGACATGGTTCTGGGAGTGCAGTGGTTAAGCACTCTGGGATCTATTTCATGGAACTTCGAACGATTAATCATGAAATTTTACATTAATAAGGATTTAGTTGAGCTGAAACATGTCCCCAGCTAGAAGTTGAAAGTGAGTGAGAAAGGTCTTTTTGCTAAGCTTATGCAAGAAGGAAACTGGTTACTAAAAGCAGTGAAATAGAATAGCAGTTAAAAATTCAGTTTGCTTGAGGAGCCAACTGAGTTACCTCCTAGTAGGGGGGTGTTTTATCACGTAAAAGATAAATTTGGAACCAGAGGAGTCAACATCAGGCCTTATAGATATCCTCTCAAGTAAAAGGATGTGATGGAGCAACTAGTCCAGGAAATACTAGAGAGGGGTATCATATTAAACAGTTCCAACCCTTTGGCATCACCAGTGATTTTAGTTGGGAAAAAAAGATGGGATATGGAGACTGTGTGTAGATTACAAGGAACTGAATAAGAAGACAGTCAAAAATAAGTTTCCCATTCCTGTGTTGGAGGAACTTATTGATGAGTTAGCAGTCTGTACTCTGTAGTATCCAGTAAGCTTAAATTTAAGGGCTAGTTATCATGAGTTGAGAATTCACCCAAAATAATGTGTTCAAAACAACTTTCAAAACTCATGAAGGGCATTATGAGTTTCTTGTCATGCCCTTTAGTTTGACTAATGCTCCTTCCTTCTTCTGGATGAATTCAATGTTAAAGCTTGTCCTAAGGAAGAGTGTGTTGGTTTTCTTTTTATGACATTTTAGTATACAACATGAGTTTTAGCTGACCATTCGCAACATCTTGCAATAGTGTTTAATTAATGAAACAACATTCTTTATATGCTAAGCTGAGCAAGTGCTCTTTTGTTACTAGAAGAGTTGAATACATGGGGAATTTCATATCAGGAAAAACGGAGGTGGGGATTAGGGCCTTAGGGGAGGGGGTGGTGGGCTTAGTGGCAAGGGGGCTGCTTTGGGGTGGGGATTAGGGAGGGGGTTGTTTCGACCGGCGGTGGGCTGGTGCATATATGGCAGCACGCTGTTTGGTTATTCTTTTAAGATGATTTATTTGGTGGCTGCCATTGCAACGAAGGAAGTTAAGGTAGGTAGAAGACATGAGTAGCAAATAGAAAAAAGTTAATAAAATAATAAATAATAATAATAATAATAATAAATACACACAGATTGTTCAGGTTACGGGTCAACAGGGACCAGTAACAGTGAAAGCCCCCCAAAGGTGGGATTATTCAATAGGAAAATTTGATTTAAATAATCCAACCTTTGACGTATTTGTTTTTTTATAATCCAACCTTTTGATTATTCTCCAATAATCCAAGCTTTAGGGGGTATTCTATTTTATTAGGCCAAACCTGTCACCAACCTATAACAGTAGGTTACCTTGCCACGTGTTATATTTTGATTTGCCTATATTTTTTTTCTAAAAACTTTTTTGTTTTTTCATTTCCCCTTCCCCCACCTTCATCCCCTCCATAACTCCCTGCTACCAAGCTTAGAGCATCCACCAGATCTAAGACCAGCCTCCCTAAACCCACTAGGCCACCACATCAAAGACCCACCACCAGAGCACCGTCACAAACCCAGAAACCCTTCGAACCTTGTTTAAACCTGACCCTCGAACCCAGAAAACCCCACCACCGTCACACAAAACCTGAACAAAAACCGATCCATCCTCCCCCAAAACCTTGCTCAAAACCATCGAAAACCCCTACCCCACCGCCGATTTTTGGATTTCGGGGTGTTTGGAATGGTTTTCGCAGCGTATCTTCTGGGTGTCGGGACGAATTTTGCCCAAAAACATCGAAAATCCTAGAGTGGAGCTTCCTTAAGAACTCAATGATTTAATCAAAAATTCAATCGATCCTATGGGACTTGGATTTGGAATTCTGGGTTGGTTATTGTGGGAGAGAAGAAATTTGGGTTATATTGGGAATGTTTATGGAAGTAATTAGTTGAATGGAGGATGATTGATGGTTGGGCGAAGTTGGTGGTGGAGTTGCGCTTCTGCGCTGCCTGTGGAAGGTGATGTGGGATGGGTGGCGATGGACGATCGTGGAGCAGTGGAGCTGACTTGCGGCGACAGGGGAAGGCAAGAGTAGAGGTTATTTTCCGGCGAGTGAAGGGATGGGGTAGGGTGTTTCCCGGGGAAGTGTGGGGGCTGGTGGTTTGAGGGGTTTTTTTAACTTTTTTTGTGAAAAAATTGTAAAAGAAAAAATGTACAAAAAAAAATTACCTGTAGAGAAGGTAACCGGTCATAATGGCCTGATAAAATAGAATACCCCATAAAGCTTGGATTATTGGAGAATAATCAAAAGGTTGGATTATTAAAAACAAATACGCCAAAAGTTGGATTATTTAAATCAAATATTCCTATTCAAATAATAATCGATAGGTGGGATTATTATTTAAAAAAAAAAAAAAAAAAAAAAAAAAACTGCTTAAAGGTGGGATTATTAAAAATCAAATTTTCCTTTGATAGAGTATAAAACATATTCCTGGGCCTAAATCATGGGCTTGTTTGGCATCATTTTTGGTTTTCAGTTTACTGTTTATTTTAAAACCAAAAACTAAAAATAGGAAACAAGAAAAAGGTGTTTCCACTTTTTCGTTGTCAGTTTTCAAAATTATCATGATTTTTTTTTTTTTTTGAAACAAAAAATTATCATGATTTTAATAAGTCTATATATTTTTTGATTCATTATGTGAAATACATAATACACTTTTAAAAAATAAAAAACCAAAAAACTAAAACCACAGCGATGCCAAACGAGCCCTAAAGCTTTTGGTTGAGTTGGTCCAACATTCTTTTTTTGATTGTTTGTTTATTTACTCATCATATTTATTTTAAAAAGAATACTTATCATTATGATTATTCTGGAGGCTTCAGCAGTATCAATTAGAAGTATGACTAATAGGTATACAAGTTTAGTTTATAATTAATCTTCTCATTCTTCTGATTCCCTTTACTCTAAACAATATGACATATATCATTTTACTTTAATACCCTAATTTGTTGTGAGAAGATCAACTCCTATTTTTCAAATTAGTTAATGTGTATTGGATATTTGATGAGTGATGACAAACATGAAGCTTCATTGAGCGAGCATGTGAGAATTACATGGGTAGCAAATGTTGCGCATTTTGTCACTAACAAATTGGATATTTCCTTTTTTACCTCTTCAGCTTTATACCCCATTCTCACCTCACATGCTTTAGGATCACCCCTCGTGAGGAGAGGTCCTAATTCTTTCCTTTTTTCTTACCTTAAAAAAAAAAGAATTTGAAATTTTTTATTTCTGGTGCTGCATCAAATAAGGGCAGGGTCTAGTTGCATGATCTATACAGACTGAATAGGTAAAAGTCTTGGGAACAGTTTATCACTTTGCCATTAATACTTCCAGAAGTTCGCATCTTTGTTCCTTGTTTGAACTATAATAATTTGCAGGACTTTCCATTAATTGACAAGGTTGCAAACTTGGGAATTTCTTAGGTAGATTAAAAGGCTGATAATTTTAGTTATAGCGCACAAACTTGGGAATTTGTCCATCCAAATTTCAAATGTAAATTGTAATACATGATTTTTTTTTTCAGCTATGAAGACTACTGAGTAGTGAGTACTACATATTGAATCATCTTCTGTTATGTACCAGGTAGAGTTAAAGGGGATCAAAGCAAATCTGTGCTGTTTGATGCTTGTAGGCTAGCCACTGAACTGCTATTCAAGAAGGATCAATTATGGACGATTATAAGCCAAGTTTGGGTAGAGATTTTGGCTTATGCTGCATACCATTGTCGTGGAGCTCACCATGCTCAACAGCTTAGAAAAGGGGGAGAATTCCTAACCCATGTCTGGCTTTTGATGGCACATCTAGGCATCACTGAACAGTTTCCGATATCTCGGGTTCCTAAGTTAAGTGCAAAATAAATCCTTGTTATCAAGGAAATTTTAATTTCTTATGCTACTTGTTATATGTGATGATCTTTAGCATTTCAATGTTTCGAGGTAGCTGAAACTGGATTGCATCATTCCATGAACCCATCGTCCATTGTTGACTGGAGAGCTCAAGCTTTTTATATACTGTATTTCTTTTATATCGCACTATCTTGTATGGTTGTATCCCAGATAGCAACAATTGAACAATATTGTTCTCTTTTATGTAGTATCCTTTGTCCTTATAAATTTTCTACACTCGGCAGCATGATTTAGTTTCACTCGCACCCTCTTTGCTGAATTTTATGCAGCATATGAAAATAGTATAGTGCACCCAGATGCACCATGCGCATGGTGCACCCGCAAAGATTATTAGGCTTATTTTAAAGAACATGAGAAAAGAAGAAAAATTAAAAGAACATACGAGTGTTTGAAAAAGAACATGCTAGTATTTGAAAAAGAACATGCATAATAGTGTTCACCAGAAGAACATGTTTGTGTTTGACAAAGAACATGTCTTCCGAAAAGAACATTAGGCATATTTTAAAGAACATGGAATAAAAAGAACATGTTAGTGTTTGAAAAAGAACAAGGTAGTGTTTGAAAAAGAACATGCTAGTATTTGAAAAAGAACATGCATAATAGTGTTCAACAAAATAACATGTTTGTGTTTGACACAGAACATGGCCTCCGAAAAGAACATAAGACATATTTTAAAGAACATGGAATATATGAACATGTTAGTGTTTGAAAAATTAACCTTGCTTGGTTATCTTTCAGTTGGCTTCAATTCGTTACTATTAATCTTTCTCCTCCAATTGTTCTTTTTAGAACAACTTGTACTTCATAGCTTTAATTAATTTAAAATAAAAACCCCAAATTCACAAAATTAAACACTTTGACTTTAAAATTATTGACGAAAAACAATTTGCATGTACAAAATTTATACTTACATTTTACTTGAATCCACCATTTGTTCAAGTTTGAAGGTTGAATTGTTAAAATAAGTTCAATTTTTTTCTTTGGTTTCACTTTGAAGATGAACAATTTTTGCCATTTTGAAATTTTTTTGAAAAATAGAAAAAGATAAAGAGAAAAGTTCTAGAGAGAGAAAATGAGTACTTTGGAAATTATTTTTACCCAGATAATAGAAGAAGTACCAGTACTACGAGACTGACAGCAAAGTGAGTCCAATTTGAGACCTTCATCGAATTTTTTAGATAAAAACGATGGTGTAAAGGAGAGAGAAAATTGGCAGCAAGAAAGAGAGTGATAGGAAGGGAAAGTGGAGTGAGAAATTGCAGGAGAAGAAAGTGATGGATTTGCAGTTGCATGAAAATAAAAATATGTTCATTTTTTAGTTTTTACCCATGTTCTTTTAAATACACTAAATGTTCTTTCGGGTGCACCATGTGCGGGTGCACCAACCACAAATTATGCAGCATATGAGGTTTTGACACAGATTATATAGTGTTAATAATTTAGTCAGTTACGTTGTTACTGACTAGCCTAACTAGCCTTCCAGAAACAGGAAGTAGAAACCAAGGGTTGTGAGATGCGGGGAGAGTGTCTCTCAATGGCATTTTCGCAATTAAGTCGAAAAAAAAGCAAAACGGTGGTGTAAATTGGAGGGAAAATATAACGTAATAGTAAAATTTACAACGGTGTGGTCCCAATGACGAAAGTGACAAGTGAGTTAAAAAAACAAAAGGTAGAAGAATTTTCGTGAAAGCGAAAAACTTTTGTACTGTTTCCTTCCCTGAAAGCAATCACCATGGGAGTATGTGAAAGAAGCTTGAGGGTTCGCTGAAAACAGCACGGGAAAGTGATATATTTCGTGGACTGGAATGGGTGGTGTTACTGAAGACGGCGCTGTCGTCGTTAGTAACACCGGCGAGGAAGAACTGGCGCTCGATGTTGTCAACGAAGGTGGTCGACGACAGTTCGAAGATCTGGGCGACGGGGCTGCTTTGAAAGAGTTGTTGAAAGGGGTTAGTTATTCGCTTTATTTTAATCGAGAATTAAGTTTATAAATTCGTAAAATTTTAGGGAAAAAATTAGGGTTTCATATATGGAGGCTGTAATTGAGATTGAAATTATAGTTTTGCTGCAAATATTGTCAATTCCTGTATTAGATAGTAATAGTTGTTGAAAATTGAGAATTTTGAGATATGAATTGATAATTGGGTTTGGTATGAAATTGATGTGAGAAAATTGATGTGTGAATATAAGTTGTTGAAAGAATGTGAATTAATATTAATCGTAATTGATAGGTTGATGTGAGTTAAATATGTGTTGTAAAATATGTGTTTAGATCTTTTGTATTGGTTAGCTGGTGGTGGATAATTGTAGTGTGATTGTTAATTGTTGATCCTTTGTATGGAGTTTGTTTATGTTTTGATTGTGTGACAGTTCTCTGCCATATGTGTATATGATTTATGTGTGCCTTGATGAAGGTTGTGGTTGGTGAAGAGTCTTATAAGACTCCAAAGAAAGGGTTTAGTAGTGTTGCAATTTCAGTGGAGATAGAAGAGTATGTTGAAGTTGATGTTGGTCTTCCCCCTCCTTCAATAGGGATGGTTTTCCAGACATGGCAGGAACTGGATGAATATTTTAGGGAATACGGGAAGCAAAATGGGTTTGGTGTAGTTCGTACAAGTGCTTGTAAAGTAGGCAAAGGGCCTAATGCAAAAATGAGAAGGAATTGTTTGTGGACTTGTGAGTGCTTTGGTTTGCCTGATAGGAAGCGGAAGAAGGCTGAGGTATTAGTGACTGATGCTCAGATAGTTGAGGAGAGTGTTTCTGTGGGTGTGAAGAGGAGGAGTAAGAAAGTAGAGTGTCCTGTGAATGTGTATGCTAACGTTAACGAACGTGGGGAATGGGTTATTCAGAGGGCTGAACTGAAGCATGGAGGACACACTCCGACTCCAGGGAAGGCGAAGAATATCAATCGCTTGAGGAAGAAGTTTCTGGTGGAGAATCCACATGTTGTGAGGCAGTTGTTTAATGAACGGAGAGCTGGGGTTCCCGTGGCGAAAATATATAACAAAATGGCGAGAGAGCGTAATGGTGTGGAGAACATGCCTTTTGCCCCGCAAGATCTTCATGAAGAAGTTGCTAAGGAGAAGAAAAGAATCTTTGAGGAAGGTGATGCTAAAGCTATGTTTAGTTATTTTGAGAGTATGGTTGAAGACAACTCAATTTTTTTTTACACATATCGAGTGGACGAGGAGGGGAGGCTGAAGGATGTACTCTGGGTAGATGCAAGGTGTCGCATGGCCTATGAGGAGTTTGGCGATGTGGTTTGTTTTGACTCCACGTACCTGATAAATGAATACAAGTTACCATTTTGCAACTTTGTTGGAGTAAACCATCATGGTCAAACAATTTTATTTGGGTGTGCGCTTGTTAGAAGAGAGACTTCTGAAACCTTTGAGTGGGTTTATAGCAATTGGTTGAGGTGTATGCATAACAAAACACCGAAATCAATACTTACAGATCAGGACCCTGCTATGAGGAAAGCCTTGAAGAACACTATGAAAGGCACTACACAAAGGTGGTGTATTTGGCATATATTGCATAAGTTTTCTACAAAGCTTGGAAAGCATCCCAATTACCCAGAGTTGAAGGATGAGTTAGAGAGTGCGGTGTACGATAGTCTGGACCGTGAAGAGTTCAAATACGGTGGCCTGAGGTTATCAAGAAATACAAGTGTGAAGCAGACGAGTGGCTGGAAGGTGTGTGCTTTGTTTCTGAACTCTGTTTTGTAATGTGTTTTTGAGGTGTAGCAGACGAGTAGCAGTAGTTATTGAGTACTGTAAATTGAAACCTGTTGGGAGTTGTGAAAGAGAACTTATTTTTTTGTTAATGTTGTAATCAGATGCTATTGGTTTATGAATCATATAATTTTGTAAAATAATAATACAACATGTGAAAATGATTAATTGTGATTGTTTTTGTGTAATTTTTGAGATGTAAAATTTCCCCTGTGATGTAAAATATATATTGTAAGGATGTGTATTTTGTTGAGCCAGCTTTTGTAAATTGTGTTGTTGGGTGTTCACAGGGCTGTATTTTGAACGTGATATGTGGGTACCTTCCTTTCTGAAGCATCTGTTTTGGGCCGGTATGAAGACAACCCAGAGGATTGAGAGTATACATAGTTTTTTTGATGGTTATTTGAGCCGGCACACATTGCTTTGTGAATTTGTGGAGAGATATTGTGAGGCTCTAGAAGTCAGGGCTACTAGTGAGAAAAGAGTTGATGATAACAATTCCAGATATGTTAGGCAACCCATGACGGCATTCCCGGCGGAGTCTTTGTTTCGAAAAATATATACGGATGCCAAATTTAAAGAAGTCCAAAGGGAGTGCAGTAGGTTGCTCTATGTGACTGGTAGGGAGGCACTTGTATAGCGTAGTTATTCATTTTATAATATTGATGGTATAGGTGATGTTTTACTAAATTGAATTGGATATGTATGTTGTTGTATAGGTCTGGAGAAGCGGCAGATCTCTGATGCAGTCAGGGAACATGTTCTCGAGGATATTGTTTGGTGGAAACCTAAGAACTCAAGGAAGGAAGTACCCTCTCAGAGGAAACGTGTGTACAAGGTGACATACGATAGCATCACAAAAGAAGCAGATTGCGAATGTAGGTATTTTGATAGCCATGGTATCATATGTCGCCATATGATAATGGTGTATCAGATGAACGACTGCAGAGAAATTCCTGATAAGTACATCTTGCGTCGATGGAGGAAAGATGTAATTAGGAAGCACACTAGAGTGAAAGTGAAGTACCACGATCCGAGCAAGACGGAGGCGGTGTGTAGATTTGATAAGATGATGGTGAAGTTCTCTCCCATTTGTTGTAAGGCATCTGTTTGCAAGAGTGCTTCGGATGTTGTGTTGAATGGTCTCCAGCTCCTCGATATACAAGTAGAAGAGAAATTGTCGATGTTGACCCGTAACAGATCAGACCTTTTGGGGTGTAATGGGACACCTTCGTCTGTTTGTTTGGAAAAAGAGGCATCACCACCTGATACTGAAAAGCAAGGGAGTTGTGCGAAGGACCTTTCAGTAGAGCTTGGCACCATAAAGGACCCGCCAATTCCGAAGAAACCTCCTCACCGTACTACTGCGTCAAGGTACAAGTCCTGTGTTTCCGAAAAAACCAGGTAAGAGGATTGGGAAAAAAGCTGATGCAGCGGTTTCTGAAGCCAACCTCCACTCTTCTGTTCAGCAGGTAATTAAGGAATTTCTGGAGAAGACCTTCGTTGTTATAAATTTTTGTTGTTATAACTAACTTGAAGTGATTGCTTTATAGAATGTCTTTGATCAGGTGCAACATCCATTTCCTATGATGGGTTACAGTCCTCATTGTGTAGGAGGCATTCAAATGACTGATGGAGATGGTTCTTTGGGGTACTTCACCACATTGTCTGGAGTGCAGCGTCCTCCGTCTGTTGGTGTTGGTGCTGGCAGTTCTCCAACTCAGAGGCCCTTTTACCCTCCTCATTTTATGGCGTACCAGTACTATCAAATGCATGGATTGCCGATGCAGGGGGGTGGTTACATGTCGCCTAATACGGCTCTTTCTCAGTTCCCGTACTCTGTGAGGCCTGCAAATGGCACAATGCCTGGTACTATGAGCCAAACTCCCACCCGTGGTGGGTCTAGCAGCACCAAGTAGCTTAACAATCCAATGCGCCCCACCCTTTTTGTGTAGTGATTCTGGGATGTGGGTAATTGATTGTGATTTACCTGAAGTGAGTGGCCTGTTATTTGATTGGGCTTAGTTGTAAATGGGCTTCAGGTCATTTTTTTGTAAAAAAACTCAAACTTATTTACTCTATTTACTCTAACATATGGGGGGTATACGAAGGTATATGATGGGGTATAAGAAGGTATATGATGGGGTGTAAGAAGTTATATGAGTACCTGTTATATGGCATTTTTTGTAAATGAACGCAAAATCTTTTGGAAACACAAATCTGTTGATTTGCTAAGTAAGTTTTTTGTCTTTGTAGTGTACACTTGTTGTCTGTAGTTACACTTAAAACTTATTCCGAGAGGTTTAAGTTATTTGTAGTCCAAATGAACAACGTAAAGGTTCCACTGGATAATGCAAAGGTCCAACTGACCAACGTTGTTAAGGTCCTACTGACCACCGTTGTTAAGGTCCAACTGACCACCGTTTAGGTCCAACCTGAGCACCGTAAAGGTTCCACTTACAAAAGTGTCCAACTAAAGAACGTATAGCTTCAACTAATAGCGTTTACACATGATACGATTGCCACACATGAGCTGGAATGACAACATATATTTCTGAGGTACCATTGTTTGATAATAAGGTTCCATTCTAACTAGGTAACATTCCAATGCAAAGGGTCAAGAGGGGCAGGTAAGGGGTACCTCTAAATCTACGTAGGGTACCTCTAAATCTACCTATCTGTAAATCTTCCAAATCTACCAAACAGAAGGTCAATGGAATTGCAAGCAGTTCAAACGACGTGTGTAGTTGTTAATATGCTTATCCAACTTAATGATGTTATGTACAGTCAATGCAGTTAAGGGGTACCTGTACCTCTACATCTTTGTAGGATACCTCTAAATCTATCTAGGGTATCTGTAAATCTACCAAATCTACGAAACAGAAGGTCAGTGGAATTGTAAGCAGTTCAAACGACTTGTTGAGTTGTTAATATGCTTATCCAACTTAATTAATTGGTACACCTTGTTTTTAGCCTAAAATGACTGACACAAATGCAACTTCAAAGGTATACCTTTTTCCTAGGATAAATGCTCCAAAAAAGTGTAATGGAAGGTCATCATTTTACATTACAAGTCCAATTTATACATAAATTGTGGGATGACTATTTTCCTCAAATGACTGACACAAATGCAACTTCATTGGTGTGCTATTATGGTTTAGCCATAATTCAACCACTATATAAGATGTCTATAGATACATCTCTCTTACTTCGTACGTCATAGTAAATATTCCTTATAACTATAGTTTTTAATTGAGTATTTGTACCAATTAATAGTTGTGTTAAAGGAGTAGGGAGCTTGAAAGAGGACATGGAGTACGAAGGTCTTCCTTGTGCGTCAGTTGCATTCAGAAATGGTTTTAACGACAAGCTTGTAAGTTGTAAACACAACCGTCACAATTATTTTAGTAGTTGTACCAATTCATAGTTGTGTTAACTATTCATATCGTATGTTGTTCTGTAGCCTCTTCCTCCAAATTGGAGACCCTGGCTTCGTCGGGCAACAGATTCAATTAGAGTCATGTGTGGTAATAAAGGTCGTGTTTGGGATGTAACTCTATCTGGTGTTGAAGTTACCTCAAGTAGGCCCGTGTTTCTTCACCTAGGTTGGGAAACGTTTGTCACTGATAATGCTATTGTAGTAGGGGACACATTGAAGGTGTATTACGCTGGAGGCGCTTTATTTTATGTGCGTGTATTCAAAGATGGGAACTAAAGGGGTTGAGGTGATGGCATCGACGTTATGAATTTACGCTTTACTTAATGTGTCATATAAGTCAAATGTGTTTGATTCGTATGGCATCCACTTTGTGAATATGGAGAAAAATAAATTGTGATGATTTCAATAGTATGTTTTTAACACTTAACGGTACACTGTGAAAATTGTGATGATGGACATGCAATGTCAATTAACGGGACGTTTTGTGGTATGAATAGAACAAACGCCTGTTATAGTAGATCGTAAACCTTATCGTAAACACTATGTCCTATATTTTGTGGACTTTATTTTTGGGTTTTAACTGGCATCTAAATAAATACCGCTAAGATTATTTAGGGTACCCCTAACTGGCCAGTTTGACTGTCAGAAACAAGAATCTGTCTGGAAGTACAAACTAATTTCCTGGTTTACCCAATGGTATGGAAAGGTTTCGTTTAGGTGGAATAGTTGTCCATCCTATATTGCTTAGGGTACCTCTGACTCTTTGTAGGGTACCTTCAGTTGTTTAACAGGAAACAATTACTTAAAACATGTATTTTCTGTTAATTAATTACTGTACATGGGGTGATAAACATGTAATATGTGTGTTTAATAATTCGGTAAACCATGTATTATGTGTTAATTAACTAGAACGCATAATGGGAATTGCTTGAATGTGATGTGAATTGAAACACATACGTATAATGTAATAATTGATGACTTCCAATAACAAGTTAAACGGTAAACCAGTTTTTGTGTGGAATTGTAATGCATATGACCATCGTTTGGTCTCTCCTAAACGTACCAATAAATACGATAATTGCATGTCTTCATTTACAATCTTGTACCAACATAACCTTATATTATTCTTATTATTAGTGGCATTACCCGCAATACAATTTACCTTCATCTGTATGTGTATATGCGTTGCAGAATAATACGGCTTCGGTGTTCATATTACATCAACACCATGTCATTAGGTGTTCTTTATTACATGAATGGAAACTAATTTCTATTAGGGGGGGTGTTGAGCAACAACGTTGTTACATGGTCATTATGTGGTTCATCTTGTAAAAGGCAAACATTAGGCTTTCATTACGTACTATTGACGCTGAATTAAACGCAGTTGTAGTTCGATTAGGTGCCATCGAAAAAACTTTAAGTACTACTGGATATATTTGTTAGATCCATTTTAATCTGAATTTGTGCATTTCAAAGTATCAGTGGTACATATATTTATTACAGAAGTGTTGTTATGAAACACGACTGCATACTTTAGGTCATTCATGTTTGCAATGGTACCACTGGAAAACGTTGTTGTTCGTTTTAGTATTCAAATGGTTCAACTACATACCTTCAATTACATACGTTTTAGCAAGTGTACAGCTAAGCGTTGAAATGGTTCAACTACATACGTTTTTATCCAAGAGTTGGTCATACTTGTGTTTCAGAGATAATGGAAAATTTGTGTTTATTCATATAACGCATGTGCCCAAATGAAAATTGTAAGGGGCGCCAAAGTTGATTAGTTTTACCGCCTAAACTTTTCAATTTCCACCTTTTCCCCTTCCCTCCCTTCCCTATATATATGCGACATCAGTTTGCTTAGGTAGAACATAAACTTCAAAATGTCATTGAACACAACATCTTCGGTTCGCCATGGAAACAATTTTATGTCCGGAGCAAGCGACATCGTCTGGGTGGCTGCAAAGAGATGCAATTGCGGGGGGCAATCATTATCCGAATTTCGTATTTCTCTCTCCGAGGCAAATCCAAGGCGACCTTATTACAAGTGCATGTGTTGTTCATTTTGGCAATGGGCGAGGGAAGAGGATTTCATTCGCGGTACGAACAACAATGGAGTGCTGGAGCTGTGGCAAAGGGTCGAGGTAGTCGAAAAGCAAATTTCAATAATCACAAAATTTGCAATTCTGGCATTTGTTGTGGCGCTGGTAGTTCGTATTTGTAGTTTATAAAGAACAATGTACTGCCATTGACTGAACCAAATGTATGTGTTGGATTTTAATAAATTATTGAGCTATTTGAATTACCTATGTTAGTTCCTTTAATTACATACAACTAATAGTATATTTTGTTCAACCATCAGCAAAGAGCCAAAAAAATTAAACACATTTAACTTTAATACATTACCTTTCCAGCAAAACAGAGCCATACCAAAGTAGGATCAGAGTCACAAGTCCCTTACTAAAATAGAAATTATACAGGATACTAAGAAACAGCTATTCTAACGAATGAAAAAGTTCGACACTTATCCAAACCCACACCAAAATACAACTTCATTAATCATAATACATAATAGACTTAACCCGCAGCCCAAGTCCTCCTTCAGGGAGAGGTGGTCATTATCTGAGTTGATTGCTCCATCATCATATCCCCCACCATCTTCGAACCATGTGGAAGCCGGGTGTTCATGCTCGGGACTGTCGCAGAATTTAGCACCTGGCTGCGGAGAGATTACAAAATTGTTTAACATAAACTGAAATTAGTCACAATTCAACTAAATCAACATATTAACTCTGACATTCAATTAAATTAAACATAGTGAGAGACATAAAAATGAAGTTAACAAATAAATAAACTAGAATAAATACCCAAAAAATAACCAAAACTTGAACTCAAATAAAATACCTGGAAATCAACCCCCATTTGATGCCCATAAGCAAGGTCACCCCTTTTAGTCACCCAAGGGTATACATCGGACTTTTGCCAAATAAGCAACACCCCGAAGTACCCATTCACCAACCCGAACCCTTCTACGGAGAATACCCCCTGCAGGACATCAGTCACGTACCCAAGCAATGATGCGTCTGCTCTAGCCTCGGTGACAACCACAACCTCTGGAGAAAATGCATTGTACAGCTTATTAAAGGTTTCCTTGAAAGATGAATGGTTGACATTCCTTGCATTCCACACAATAAATGTAGCACCTTTTGGGAAATTGGGAGCGCCGGGAACATCGTCGGTAGAGCCAAGAACAGAGATACGGTGGTAGCGAATCTTCCTAAGTGAAGTTCTACAACTGAAAACATTTAAACTCACCAGTTTGATGTCCATGTTCACTTCCATGACATGAATTGCTGCTATCTTAGACCCAACGAAGATATGCTTTTCAGTTATAGGAATGGTGTAGATTGGAAGGTGATCCGTCATCACAAGTGGCTTACGGTCGAACACTGGGATCAAATCCTTGGGTATCAATGGAGCCCCAACCACATCCACAGAAAGTTCACACATCCATCTTGCGAACACCGGGACACCCCTATGAAGGTACCCTTCTAGATCCGACAAAGTAGGGTAGTAAGCAGACCTAACATCGAAATCAGCCACCTCCATAATGCTATCGGGTATGAATGTGGTCGTCTCATCTTCAAGAGAATTTATAAGTTGGCTGCGGATTACGCTTATCGGTATCGGATCCATGCTAAGGAAGTAATCGTTCCCAGCGTAGAAACTGATGTCATTGAAGTTGAATTCAGGCTCTAGGGTGGTTAAGAAAGGGGTGAAATACATCACCGGATCTGCTGGGTGTGGCTGCATTAGCCGACCCCAGATGTTCCGCATGCTATTCAGTTTTGTGGACATGGATTCGCGTCAAGTGAAGTACAAGGGTTTGAGATACTTAAGGAAAATGTTTTAGGCGAAATGAGGTAATGTAATGGATCCAAAAATGAATCAACAAAAAACAAATTTAAGTGTGTAGTACATTTGTTCACTGGTCAAGGAAACTGTCCAACCTGACATACATAGTAGTTGTTGATGTGACAATTCAAGACTTCAGCAGAGTAGCTTCTTATAGGTTTGATATTACCCTATTTTTTAGTATTTAAGTGTGTAGCACTATCTATTGAAATAGTACTCTAAGTGAAGTACAACATGTCAGTAAAATACATTATGTGTGTAACAGCTGTTGTGGCCAAGTTCTGTCCAACTGCAAACACAAAAGATCAGTGTGACAAGTTCCTGCAGTGCACTTGGCTCAAGGTGAAAGTCACATTAATAAGTATACTCTACTTTAGAGAATATATAATGAACAGAGAAAAACTTATATTCTCAAGTGCTGGCCAAATTAAATGTGACTTTTGGGGTACTATTGTAATAGGCCAGAAAATCTTTTCAAACCTTGAAAAAGCAATAACTTCACATGTGTGATGTACCTTGTGATAATGTAATCCCAAGAAAAGTAATGTAATTGGTTGTCCAATTTATAAACTTATCCGAACTTCGTTATATAAACAAAATGCGCTACACAAACCTCTAGTAGTGTCAAAAATGAAACCAAAAATCAAAACAAAATGCGACATAATAGATTTTATTTTAGAAGGTGGGATCCAAACTGGTGAGTTAACAGAAATTTACGGGGAAAGTGGAGTTGGGAAAACTCAATTTTGTCTCCAACTGATGCTCACGTGCATGCTAGACCCACCGGATGGGTTGTACGGGTCATCAATTTACATTCAAGCTTGCCCTGTATTTCCTTCAAACAGGTTAAGTGATTTGAGCAAAACCATATGTGGTTCAATTGTTGGTGAAAATCCATTGTCTTCGGTGCTAGTTAAAAAAATTGACAACCCTGACGAAATATTTTTATTGTTGAACCAAGTTGAGCAAATGGTCTTGATTTCACATGAAGGATGCCGACACACAAGGGTCGTTGTACTAGACTCAATTGCGTACTTGTTCAGGCATGCACATGACAACACCGCTAAAGGATTTATGGAGAGGAGTCAAGTTCTAGTGTCGATAGCTAAAAAGATGAAGCACATAGCACGTACTTACAACATTGCGTTCGTTATTGTTAACGAGGTTTGTGATGTGTTCGAAAATACATCCGGATTTCAAAAGACCTTTACCTCAGGCCGGGAAGTGAAGGCATCATTGGGGGAAAAATGGGAACAACAATTGTCGAATAAGATGTTCATTTCATACCAGTACGACACCCACTCAGAGTCCTGGTACCGCGAATGGCTAGTAGTGAAAAACACTAACACTTCCTTGCAAGGCAGGAGATGCCCATTCCGTATATCAAATTTGGGATTGGGTGATTGCTAATCCCCAAAACCCAAACCTAGTGGTCCAACCCAGGCCAGTCAAGGTACCACTACACTGGACTATTGTTAAATTACCTAGAACTCTTATGATCACTAGGGTTCAATTACGTACCACTGTGTTAGACTATTTGAATAATGATGCAAGTACACTTTGCTACAGTTGTTACACTAACAAGGTGAACTCCTGCATTTAATCTTGTAATTGAATACAACACTCATATCGTTGGGCTCAATGCAAATGTACTAAATGTATGGCAAAAGGTAGTTGAATGTATTCAATAGATAAACATTTCTGGATATACACACTATATATACCCACTACATTACAAACAAGTGCTTACAACAAAAACCACAACAGCTACACTAAAGATCTTGATTCACACCAATGGGAAACAAAGGTATTCTTTACACCCACTATTCAAATTCATGTTCTTTTTCATGTTGTTTATTTGTGGTGTTCATGTTCGTCAGACTTATGTACTTGGCAATTACAACAACTACTTGTTTTGTTATGCGCATGAATAGTTGTAGAACTCTAAATAGGAGTCGTATATTTTTGTAATGGCTCAAACATGTCTCAAAAGGGGTAGTATTTTACTGTAACGGGGTCAATGTAATATGTGTCGTTTTACTTAATACATCACTTAGTCAGAAATGGGTCACAAACTCTTTCAATTGGGGTCATGCAAGTATTAGTTCATCTAAAAAATGTCTCAGTTGATATATCAACTTGGGAGATGTCAGCCTTGTCACAACGGGTCACACCTCACATGGTGATGTTATACATCTCTCATTGGGGTTCATACATGTGTCGTTTGGGCTCATAAATGTTTTACTTTGGGCTCATTGGTGGCAGAAAAGGGCAAAAACATGTTTCAGTTGGAATCATATAAGAAACCTCAGGACTCACACACGTGTCAGGTGCAGTCATACATGTCTGAGTTGGGGTCATACATCTATGAGTTGGAGTCATCCATTAATCTGTTGTATATCTGAAATGGGGCTCTCATATGGGCCGTGTGTCAGTTTGGGGTCAAACATGTCTAATTTAGTTTTGTCTCAGTTGGACTCATAAGAAACCAAATGGATAACACATGTGTCAGTTGGGCTCATAATTGACTTACTTGGGCTCTTAAATGGTCTAAAATGGGCAAAACCATGTCTCAATTAGACTCGAAAGACACCAAATGGATCACACATGTGTCGGTTGGACTCAAAAGAAACCAAATTTATTATGTCAAACATGTCTAATTTAGGTTTGTCTGAGTTGGACTCATAAGAAACCAAATGGGTAACACATGTGTCAGTTGGGCTCATAATTGACTTACTTGGGCTCTTAAATGGTCTAAAATGGGCAAAACCATGTCTCAGTTAGACTCGAATGACACCAAATGGATCACACATGTGTCGGTTGGACTCAAAAGAAACCAAATGTATTATGTAAAACATGTCTAATTTATGCTTGTCTTAGTTGGACTCAAAAGAAACCAAATGGATCACACATGTGTTGGGCTCATAATAAACCAAATGCATGCATATGTACCCTTTTCATTACTGTGTGAGACATAGAAAAATGCATATCTTTAGTGGTTCTAAAACAACAATGTTGTATGCAGCTAATTCTCGGGTCGAAAAACGTCGTAGAAAATTACTTCGACGAATCGCGAGGATTAAGAAAACGGGGGTACACGATCCAAAGACCTTGATTAGGGATATGTACATGCCTAAGTACAGTAAACAGTTGATGTTATCCCATCAACTAACCACGATTGCTAGGGGTGGCTTAGAGGAACCGATCAAAGGGATTGACTTTCACCCGGAGTTTCCTTTTCTCACTTTGTTCAAGCTTGGTAGGGCACGCTACTTCCGTAAAGAGGCTTTCTGTTTCATGTGGTATTTGTTGGACGTGGCGAAGATAGCCGTGTGTTTTAATTTGAGGACACTTCGGCGATCCTTAGCTGAGTGTGAATCATACCCAGATTACCACAAGTACGTGCGACGTTTTTTGGAGTTGTTCCAAGAACTTGAGGAATGGTGGTCGGATGTGGATTATCAAATAGGAAAGGGCAATGATTGGGGAGTTATCCTTCTCAGTAGGAGGTTCACAACACCTAATGAACAGGGATTCAAAGTGACATTTGACTGGGTTCATTTCACACAAGAGGATCCGACCTCCTCTTTTGATACTAATTTGCGTATTTCTTTCAGGTGCAAAATGTTAGCTGAAAATGGGTATGATGACTTCTCTCTTGCTGCTACTCACCCATTCACCTACAATGACTACCCACAACAATATGTTGCACGCCTCAACCATGCACTACATTTGTATGAAACCAGGACACAATCCGACTCCGCTGCAGGGTTGGGTTGGACATCAGAATCCAGTTACGAGTTCTGATGGGTCTAGGCTGTTAGAGATGAATTATCTATTTATGCTGTACTCTGGTGTCTTTAAATATCCTTACATCATGCATAATGTATGCTCTACTGTCTCTTTGCATAAACTTAACTCATGCATTATCTATTATATTATCTACATTATCTATTATCTATGCTACAATTAAGATGTTATTTGTAAACTCAAGTTGATTTATATCAGAAGATGTTTAAGCAAAAGTTTCAAACCATTTCCAGTGTTGACTACCATCTGAGATAGTATTTTCCCAACAACACAGGAACTCCTACATCTGAAGGCAACAAATCTGCCTATCCTATGGACCCATGGCCATCTTCATTGCTCACTCCGACAGCAATGGAAAACACAAAACAATGCCAGCACAATATTTACTAAATATTCACAAAACCATCACCGAATATCATCACAATATTTACCACAAAGTTTTGTCACTACTAAAGTACCATAATCACCTAAAATGTGTTCTGAGAAGTTGTTGTTGTTCTTTTCGGCCACACTCGTTCCTTGGGCAACATATCATCAAAGTCGCATATCATTTCATTAAAATAATTGTTCGCATCCTCCAAAAACAACCTCTTCTTCAGGTTTTTCTCCTACATTGTACAACAGCTCAATTACAAACCATGGTTTACATCACCCAGTTACAAACCAAATGCAGCAACATAGATGGTTTCAAACTTACCAGAAGGTACCCGCTTTCAAAGGAACTTCTTGCACAATGTTTGATGCACCCTAGCATTAGCACTCCACAAGAGAACCTGTACATGAAAAAACAACAACAACATGAAACATAAGTGATAATGACTTCAGGTTAAAATTAGGATCATTCAACAGGTTCTTACGTATCAGTTTGCTTGACCATGGGAACCACATGCCTACTCCATTGTTGAACACTCCCAACCTCCCACAGAGGATCCTTTAATTGAAATATAACATCAACACCCTTCACCTAAATACCATTGCAAACATTTCAAATGAATAACAAAATTCTGTAACACACATACAGCTGATTAAAAATAAAACTAGTTGCCTTAAAAACTGACCAATTCTGTGACAAGCACGGCATGCTTCTCATACGGGTCAGTGTACAGGGAGTCGATAATCCAAACCTGCCTCTTCACCATATCAATACACAAGCACCACCAGTGCTCGTCTGACTTCTCAGCACACCCATCAAGCACAGGGAAGAAAACCTGCTTCAGAAACATACATTTAATTACATAAATGTGATACAAGATACCCAATTATGTTTAAACAAAATGCCCACATACAACTCGTATATCCTCATTTGGAGTTGACAACAACAGCTTGCAGTACTTCCTTGCCAGGTTCTCGTAATCCCGTTCGTTAGCCTTTATCATCATCTACACAACATAATAGAAATAAATAATAGAAATACATCATTAAAATATACTATATAATCCATATATCAAACACAACAACTTACAGCAAACGAAGGATCAATCAAAATCCTTTTCCTCCTATTCTGAAACTCCATTTCCCCCCAATACTTAGTGTACATCACCGACGCCATCCGCACATATTGATGACCAACCCGGGCTCTAGGTCCTAGCACACCATAACAGTCCCTCCGACTAGCGTTCATTTCATCACATTTGATAATCGACGGCCCGTCACTGCCAAATAACATATCAAATGACTACCACTACAAAAACTAACAACATTACTTACATGCTTGCAATTTCCTATTCCAAAACCATATGACTAACATGCTAAAACCAAAACAAAAACTAAGAAGATAACTTACTGGTTTTCTTCCTTCAAATCCTTCCAACCTTTCACAAATGCCTCCAACCGCTTATCAAAAGCTGTTTCCCGCACAGAAGCTTCTTGTGGTTCTCCATCAGTCGAATAACTTCCAGTTGATGAGTCATTCCCTTCAGTCCTGCACCTCTCCATTGGTGCTTTGGACTTTAAAACCTTGTTGCTACTGCCACTGAGATGGGGCTGGCTCCCTTTACCAATGCTAAGGGTGTTCTGACCACCAGCTTTACAGCCGCTACCTAGAGCAGTTCCCACTATCCCCTCCACCAAGCTCACTAGCCTAGGGGTTAACATGGCCATGACCTGCAACAGACACAACATACCACAGATGGAATAATACTCCAACAACCCTCAAAGGTGTTTTCTACGATTGAGGCAATACTCCAACAAACAAAACTCAACATACAAAACTATGGAAAATGGAATAATACTACAAAAACTACACAAACATACATGATAATAAATAAAAATAAACCACAACTTCAATTTATTATATTGAGAATCACTGAGAATCACAACCACAAAAAGGAAATAACTTCTACCCTATACAATACTCCAAATACAAGTATAGCATGCAGATAGCAAAGCCTAGTTACCTGATCCGCCATACTACGAACAGCTGACTCAGGAAAAACAACATTACTATCCACCACCTTCAAATTCCTATCCAGTAGCTCCACATCACCATCTCTTGGGACTAGAGGATGGTCCTCCCCATAGGCAACGTCAAGCATCTGTTACAAAGAAGTAAATTTAAATGTACATCTGTCAACCACACAGTAAACATATTCTCATTTATTCACTCACCGGCAACTGCCCAAACTCTTCATCTGACTTCCTGTCTTCATCTACAACAGCACGAACATTTTCTGTGTCCCACGCCATCAGCCTTGGGTATACGCCCCACCGTGTTGGTACACGGTGCCGGTGATCTAAATAAAAAATCTGCAAAACAAACCAGTCCAATCAATGTCTATTACTTACACAACCTAGTGAACAACCACATTAACAAGGCTTACCAAAAGAAACACAATACTACCACCACAACCGCCACGAAATCCATCCTTCTGAAACTTTTGCTGGAACCTATCAGCAGTGTCACGAACCCAATCAAGGGTAAACGAGCACCAGTCATACTCTCTCGCTTCACAAGCCACAGCCAAAGTTGGAACCAAGGACGCAGCAAGGTTTGAACTGTTTGTAGTGGAGCAAACAACCATCCCAAGAGCCACGATTAAAAATGCGTTCATAAAATCCTCCTTATCCACTTCGGACTCCAACTTCACAAGAGAACCATCTTCCAGCTGAGGACATAGTGCTGCAGCTGCTAAATTAAGGGAAACAGTCTCTCCCTTCAACCCAACTCCATATTGTTGAAACACCCGCACTATCTTCTGCGTATCCTCTTCAGAATCCCCGAGAACTAAAGGAACCTCCTTACTGCCCATTGGAATACCAAGTACAGACCTAACTTGTTTAGGCCCCAAAGCAAGAATAGATCCATCCCCAAACAACATAGTACCATCAGCAAACACCCTCGTCATCAGCCAATAACATAATTGCCTCGGGATCACCTTCATATCCAAGTGCAACAAACCGCCAAAACCCATACTTTCAACCAACTCACGCCTCGTGTCATCAAACATCTTCACCACATCACAAAACTTCTCCACTCGACAAACGACATTGGGCTGCTGAAAAACAAAAATCAAATCACATCAAACCTGTTCGAAGCCAACCAAAAACAAATAACACTCATTTCTACATAACCAAATCCTCTATACCTTCCCAATTTTCTCAAAATGTGTCCGTATGACAGAACCATCAGCCATCACTCTATGTCCTTCGGTTTCAAATCCCTGCTAAAACCAATGCATTAGTTAGGCAC
Source organism: Chenopodium album (assembly GCF_948465745.1). NCBI lineage: Eukaryota > Viridiplantae > Streptophyta > Magnoliopsida > Caryophyllales > Amaranthaceae > Chenopodium > Chenopodium album. Next base: position 35,990,363 of record NC_137858.1, read on the forward strand.
ACTTACTCACATTAAAACACAAAATTAACATCTTTTATAGATTTAACCAAAAAAAAAATTAACTATACACATAATTACCTTCTTACTCATCCCTCCTTCAACATACTTCCCTTTTCTCTTCTTACTCTTTCTCTTCATGTATTCCTTTATCAGTACCTTCACCAATCCCGAACTTGAATCTGAACCCTCATTGCTGGAATGTTGCAATTCACCAACCTCATCACCTTCATCTTCCAATATTCCCTTCAATTTACCCATCTCTTTGGAACAGCCCAATGCCTTCGGGTTCGATGGCAAAGCCACAGGTTTACGTACCTCCCGTTTCAATGGACCCTGCTCAATAAATTAAGTAACAGTCAAGTTTACCATGCAAAATAACCATGCAATTGAACTACTATAAAAAAACTCACCCCCCACTTTGTCCGGTTCATCGAACGAACAATAGACTTCTTCTTCATCGCTACCGTAACCCTGCCACACATAAACCCATCCAAAACTTAATCAAACTCAACATGACACAGTACTTTGCCATCAACCACAAATACATTGGTCATACTACAACACACCAGTAACAATCAACTTGGCTCTCAATACTCTCATACCAAAAATAAAAAGGCACATATGTTCGGAACGGGATCATATAACAGGCCTCCTCAACAATGTACACTCTCCATCCTCTAAATAAGTATGCACCCCCATAACACATCATTATAACCACCCCATAGCAGATAAATAAGTATGCAGACCAAATATGTATCAGCCCTACCAAATTCAATCCAATAATTATACAATTCAATTCGAATAAATCAACAGAGTATCCCTAATCACTTCAACAACATTCAACTAAATGAACAGATTCACTATGGACATTCAATTAAATTAAGCCATTATAACTACAAACCCTAACAATCAATTCAAATTATACTGAAATCACATCAAACCTATACCCAATCACAACAAAATAGCATTTTCAATTCTAATGAAAACCAGACATAACATAACACCCAAAACAAAATTAATACAACCATTCAATTTCGACTATAAACCCTTACACATTCATTTGCGTCTACACAACCACACTCAATTCAACAGATTAACTCTGACATTCAATTTAATTAGGCATTATAACTACAAACCCTAACAATCAATACCCAATTTCATAAACAACAATCAATCTCATCAATTTCAATTCAACAAAATAACATTTTCAATTTCGAATTATAACCAAAACAGCAAAAAAAAAAAATCTATACAATTCTCTTCAATTTCGACTATAAACCCTAATACAGTCAATTCCGTTACAGAAAATTTAAGATTAACATATATCCACCCCTTACCGTTACTATACGCAACAATTCCGGCAATAATTCGAAATGTCACTCCAAGCGCCGACCTTTAAACCACTACCAGGGACAGAGAGGGGAGAGTGGGAAACAGAGTGTTTCGCGTACAAGAGAAGATTGAGGACGAAGAGGAGAGAGGGAAACGAAGTGTTTTGCAGAGGAAAGAGAAAATAACTGAAGAAGAGAAGAGAAAACGACACATTAAAGTACAAAAGTACAACAACGGGATTCCTTTACCTCGAAACGGCAAAAACCTATTTCCAAATTCAAAATCATTACGGAATTACCTTTTTGCCCCTGCGAGACACGACTAGACGTCTCACAACCCTGCGTTTAAATGACCTCTTCCATAAATAAGACAAACTTTTATAACAAATATTTGTTAGTAGCTAGTTAAGCCATGATCCACAGGATTATAAGCGAATATTAATAAGAGCAACTCCAATAACAAGCAAAATTTGACAATTAGCTTGCCATGCCACATAAGCTTTTAAGCTAATTATCATTTTAGCTACATTTTGCTCCAATGGCTAGCTAGCTATTAGCTTAGTAGTAGGTGTTGGATAGAAAATACATGGAAATAGCTTAATTGGTGCAATGAACATTTTATTTTGGAAAGTTTAATTCTCAAGTAAATTAGCTTGGCAAAGCTAATTTGCTTAGCCAAGCTAATTGAATTTTCTAGCTCCAATGGTCAAGCTAGTAGCTAGGGATTTATTGAAATTGCAAGCAAGTCCCTAGCTACAACCATTGGAGTTGCTCTAAGGAAGCAAATATAAATCTGTCATTGTTACGTTCAATGGCAAATGTCAATGTGAACCCTTTTATGTCCATCTGATGTAATGTAGATTTTTAGGCTTTGTTAATTAAGTTTCAACATGTTTGGTTGGAATCTAAAATAGTTTTAATTTTGGAAAAATTGCCCGGAATAATCCCACCTTTGGGTCGTCTGCTAAAAATAATCCCACCTTTGGATTATTTTTAAATAATCCCACCTTAATCCTCAATCCGCTCAAATTGGCCCCAAGTGACCTGCTACCGGTTGAGTACGTTTTTTTTAATTAAGTTTATTTTACACATGTCACTACATCATTGGTCAAAAAAATAAGTTTTAATTTAATTTTTTTTAAAAGATGATTATTGGAGTAATTAACATTAATTAATTATTTTGATAAATGATTAAAAATTCAAACAACCACCACCAGCCCCAACAACCTCTACGCCGCCACCATCGGCCTAGACCTAACCCTTCGTCGCTCCCAGATCCAAGCCATTCTCCGCTCCTTCACCTACCTCCGTCCGTCGTCTTTAAATTAATGGTGAAGCCGAAACAATAATTCCCATAACAATAATGGTGATGCCGAAATTGATGGTGAAGGCCGAATTTGATGTTGAAGGTCGAATTTGATGCTTTGGAAGGGGAGGGGGCCGGAATGGGACGAGAGAAGGGGAGGGGTCGAAATCAGGGCGAGGGTAAGGGGAGGAGGCCGGGAAATGTGACGGGGGAGGGGATTGGGTTGAAATCGACTGGAGAGGGGATTGGGTTGAAATCAGGTTGAAGGGCAAGGGAGGGGCCGAAAAAGGGACATGGGAAGGGGAAAGCGTGGTGGGGAGGGGGAGGGATGGAGGAGATGAGTGGTTGCTGCGCAGAGCCTCCCAGCGGTGGCGGCAGAGCTGCGGGCTGGGTCTGGGTTTTTTTTTTATTTTTTTTATTTTTATTTTTTTAAAGGTTTTTTTTTTAACTTTTAATTTTTTTTAGTTTAACTTTCTATATTTGACTAATCACAACCTGGCACGTGTCAAGTAACTTGGTATAACAAGTTAAATGACCGGTTGGAACCAATTTGAGCGGATTGAGGACGAAGGTGGGATTATTTAAAAATAATCAATTTAAAAATAATCCAAAGGTGAGATTATTTTTAGCGGACGACCCAAAGGTGGAATTATTTCGGGCAATTTTTCCTTTAGTTTTACCCTTTCTAGCTAATGCCTATTGTATCATACAATTTGTATGTATGAGTTGTATTTGTCTATAATATATTGTGAGATTTTGTGACTGAATGATCTTGAATGCAGAAGTTTCAGGGATCTATGTTTACATGAATGATATATAATTATATACTCCTGTATGCAATGGTCTTGACATCAATCACTCTTCTTTTTTGGTATATATGACTTGCTCAAATTAATTTCGATCTCAAAAAAAAATCATTGGTTCTCTTATGTATTTTCTTAGAGGTAGTTATTTCTTAGTTACCTAGCTCGGTAGTTTGACAAGAACATAAGTAGTTAACGATTTTGGGAGTGGGCAAGGTGGTAGATTAGTTACTTGATTATTACTTAATTTAATAGCAGGGGAGAAAGGAGTAAATACAAGTTGGTCTAATAGATCAACTAGGCACGACTCAGAGTTACTCCATTTATTTTAGCAATGACAATCATGAGGTAAATCGTAATTTGAATTTCAAAAGAGAAAATACCATTACATGCCCAACACACAATACGTATACAATACTAACGTAGATTTGGAAGTTGTGTTGGGAAATGTTCTAATGCATTATGTGTTAAACTCAAGAATATTGTGGAGAAAACGGCTTAACCTTTGTATTGATAATACTCACATATATATACACAATACATAACTTGCCTAAAACTCCTAACAAGATAAATTTAACATAAATACAATATTAACAAATATAACCAAACCGGCTCTAATACTCCCCCTCAAGTTGGAGCATGCAAATCGCGAATGCCCAACTTGCGCAAGAGAAAACCAAACTGCTGACGACCAAGAGCCTTGGTAAGAATATCTGCCAACTGATGACCTGTCGGAAGATATGAGGTAGAAATATTACCGTTTATCAACTCATCACGAACAAAATGACAGTCTACCTCAATATGCTTCGTACGTTCATGAAACACCGGATTCTTAGCAATATGCAAAGCCGACTGATTATCACAAAACAACTGCATAGGCTTTGAATGCTTAACACCAAGAACAAACAACAATATTTTCAACCATTTCAACTCACGAGAAGTGAGAGACATAGACCTGTATTCGGCTTCAGAAGAGGATATGGCTACAGTAGTCTGTTTCTTAGTCTTCCAAGAAACGGGGGAACGACCTAAGAAAACAAAATAACCTGACAAGGAACGCCGACTCAACGGGCACGCCGCCCAATCACTATCACAAAACGCCGTCAAGCGTAAATCTGTCGTAGGTCGCAACAAAGTACCTTGTCCCGGACTACCCTTAAGATAGCGTAAGACACGAATGGCCGCATCCCAATGAGAAACCTGTGGAACACTCAAAAACTGTGCCAAAACATGCACTGAATAACTCAACTCCGGACGAGTGACCGACAAGTAAACCAGACGACCAACCAAACGAATATATTGTTCCGGTTGAGCGAACGGCTTACCGGTAGCATGTGCAAGACGATGATTCTGCTCCATCGGAGTATCAATGGGTTTACAACCCAACATTCCTGCCTCAGTCAAAATATCTAGAGCATACTTCCGTTGATAAAGAAAGATGCCCTGGGGACTCCGAGAAACCTCAATGCCTAAGAAATACTTAAGCAAACCCAAATCCTTCTTATAGAAGCATTTGCTCAGATAGGCTTTAAATCGAACAATAGCATCATGAGAAGAGCCTGCAATTATCAAGTCATCAACATATACAAGGACATGCAAAGAGACACTGCCCTGTACATAGCTAAATAGAGAGTAATCAGCATATGAGTTTTTAAACCCAAAGCCTCGCAGAGCACTTGACAGTTTTGCAAACCACTGTCTCGGGGCTTGTTTCAAGCCGTATAAAGATTCATCCAACCTGCAAACTTTGCCAGGTGTCGGAGTACCGTACCCTGGAGGTAATTGCATATATACTTCTTCTTCCAAATCACCATGAAGAAAAGCATTATGAACATCCATCTGATGTAACTCCCAATTCAAAGAAACTACAACAGACAACAAACACGTACCGTAGTCATCTTTGCAACTGGAGCGAACGTCTCATTATAATCAGCACCTTCAACCTGACGGTTGCCACAAACAACCAAACGATCCTTGAGATGTTCCACCTTTGACTTGTCTGTGTACTTGATTTTGTACACCCAACCACAACCAATGGCCCTCTTGCCTGGAGGAAGATCCACAATGGTCCATGTGCCATTGCGTTCTAGAGCATCAATCTCATCTTGCATAGCCTTACGCCAACCGACGTCTTTAACCGCCTCTTTGAATGAAGACGGTTCCTTTCCCTTAGTGATCGTCGCTAAAAAACACCTGTGTCTGTTAGAAAAACGATTATATTCAACATGACAAGCTATAGGGAAAGGTTTACCTGAGGAATGTGATTGAGGAGGGACGATAGTTGATGTAGATGGGTCTATATTTTCAGTAATGATAGCGTGAGTAACATAATTCCGATGCCACGAAGGAGGACGTTTCTCACGGTGACTACGACTCAAATTATCCGACGAACTCCCCCTCAAGTATTCCGGATTAATCGAAACAGTTGCACCATCTAAACTTGAGGACCGCACATTACCATCACTGGAACGAGAAAAACCACTAAGATCAACAATATCTTGCTCAACACCACCAGTACCACCATCGAAAACACCACCATCTATCTCCACCACCGGCTGCCGGACCACCTGTGGCATGCCGGTGGGTGGCTCGGGCTAAGCAGGCAGCACAGCAGCCTGCTGCCAAGGCTGGGCAGTGGCGCTGCTATGCTGCCCTGCTCCTGTGCTCCCAGCACGCTGCTGGACAGCAAGGTCCGAAGCTGGGCTGCGGCTGGGAGGCTTCTCCCGCGGCCTGGCTGCGGTTCCTTCTGTTGGGGGTTGTGGGCAGCCTTGCTTGGCAGACTGCTCCGCAGTTGGGCTGCGGTGGAGCTCTTGCTCCCGCGGCCTGGCTGCGGCATAAGCCGGGTCAAAATTTTCGCCCCCATTTTGCACATCGTGCACCAAAAAATAAGCATCATCATCGTAATCCCACATTGGTGGGTTTGAGAAATATTTTTCCCATAATATTCGTCGTTCATCCGGAAGAGAATCAAGATACGGAAACTGATCTTCAAAAAATTGAACATCACGACTAATTAAAAACTCATTAGTAACCAAGTCATACAAGCGCCAACCTTTCTTCCCATTGGGATAGCCAACAAAGCTACTAATAATAATAGCCGAGAATTATAATAGCCTTGAAGAGCAAGGAACACAACCACAATGCTTACTAAGCAATGCAAGACAACAAATAAATATGGCTGCCTTGAAAGAAATAAAGAACAATGCTTACTCACAACCTCACGAGCAATGCAAGAACCTACTGTCCACACGAGCAATAACAACAAACCGAAGCTACCACTCCACTGGACAACCGACAGCACGCAAACACCAGTGGACAGCACACACTACTCTTGGACAGCATGCACTACACCAAACCGAAGCAGCCACACACATAGAGCTACCTCAAACAAACCATACGCGACCTAGCAGCCCGCAACGACCCACGCACTGCCTTCACACTTCGCGCACACACCACACTTCACGCACATAACAATGTATGCACACACAACCGTAGCACTGCCCTGAACAGCACCACACACAACCACAGCAGCACACCGAAGGGAGCACCGCACATAGCACCACAAGGATGATGCGCACCACAAGAACAAACAAAACAAACAAAAAAAATTAATTAGGGTTTGTGAGCCCTAATTAGAAAAATAAAATCTCAAATGGAATTGAAGCCCTAATCTCAACAATTAATTGCGGAAGAAATTAAAAAAAAATCGAAGAGCACACCAAGACCGTTAAATTCTCTAGAAATTATAGAGGCCTGATACCATGTTAAACTCAAGAATATTGTGGAGAAAACGGCTTAATCTTTGTATTGATAATACTCACATATATATACACAATACATAACTTGCCTAAAACTCCTAACAAGATAAACTTAACATAAATACAATATTAACAAATATAACCAAACCGACTCTAATATTATGCCTGCATCATATGTTTGGACGTCACGTAAATTAGCATAAAATTAATACGCAATAAATAAGTTATAGAAGTACTGCATTCAGTTTGAGCTATACATAAATAGAAAGTAGTCAAATTCAAGTACCATTACCACCAAAAGTATCATGAACATTAAGTGACATCTATCAAAAAAAAATAAAAATAAAAATTAAAATTAAATTAAGAAACTTCGAATTGGGGATGAAGACGGTCACAAAGAAGCTAAAATTAACAATCTCAACCATCTTCTTGCTCACCTCGTTAGGTTTGTCTCTAAATTTTTCTAGTGTGTTTTTGTTTTTGGTAGTCATGGTAATGAGTTAGTACAATATGAGACTTCTCGAAGTCTCAACACACAATGTGCTAGAAAGTTTTATAGGGTCAACATGGAACAACATGGGTGATTCGCAATCCATTGTGCTAAATGCTCAATCATGCCCTTATTAATTACTTCATAAGCGTAGTAAATTTTATAGTCTAATTTATAATGTCAAAATTAATTATAAATGTTTTTTTTCTTCATATTTTCTTAATTAATTTCTGAGTAATTTTTTTAATTTCAGTAATAATAAAAACTGAATTTTTAAAAATTCATTAGGAAAATTATTTAAAAAAAATTCAAAAATTGTTTCAATATTAATAAGTGAAATTTAAAAATTAGATAAATAATTTATAATTAATTTTGACATTAAAATGTAAATTAAATTAAGCCAATAAAAAATTAATATAATGGTAGTCATTTTAAGAGCAAATTAATTGCACTACTTTTCCACAAAGCCGTCTTAAATTGGAAAATTCTACTATGGTCCTCTTTATTTGGACCATCACTATACTGAATTATCATTGGCCAATTTTTTATTTATTTTTTACCTCGGTCAAACCTTATTTTTAGTTATTTCCTTTTTTAATTCTTTTTTATTTTCCAAAATTTAATAAATGTATTTCCAAAAATATTTTTGTAATTTTCGAAAATAGTTTATTAAAATCAGCATTTAATTAAATAAAAAAATATTAAATTAAAAAAAAAAAAACAAATTCAAAAAATTGTTCATCAATGTTTGTCATAGTTCATCATTATTCATCGACATTCTTCAATGTCCTTCAACTTTGTTCAACAATAGACGAATTTCTCTATAAATTAAGATCTACTATTGTGCGTCATTGTTCATCGACATTCTTCACATTCTTCAATGTTTTTTAACTTTGTTCAACAATCGAATTTGCAAAATCCGGGGTTATACGGCATATTGGCGTAGATTTTTAATTCTACAAAAATAGATTTCACTAGTACAATATCAATCAACGGTTGCAAAAACATCGAATTTATGTATTCGATCACAAAAATTTGAAGTAATTCAATAATCTACGTTCTTCAAGATAATATGATAAGAAAACGTATGATTTCTCTGGTTTGATCCAAAAAAGAGGAGACCGAATTACAAATCGTGTTTGTGTTTAAGAAATTTACCCCATACGGATAGGACATTATCTATTATATACATTTTAAATATTAAACGATTATGACCATACGTTATGTTGGAAATAAGCAATTATTTTAAAGTACTTTACGATCTTTGCAAAATATTTGTAGCTAAACATGTACAAAAATTTAAATGAATCTATTTTAATGATTATATATATAAAAATATATATATATATATATGTGTGTGTATATATATATATATATATATATATATATATATATATATATATATATATATATATATATATATATATATATATATATATGTATATATATATATGTATATGTATATATGTATATATGTATATACATATACATATATATATATATATATAGAAGATTTCTTATATTATTATTATTGTATAGAAGATTTTAAAATCAATATAATTTTCAAATTTCAAAAGATTATATTCTAATATTTTCTAAATATTAGAATATATATCTTATTGATTTTGTCGACATATCCTATGATTTTGTAAAATTATTGATTTTTATCACGCCTAGAATTATAGTAATATATATCTTTAATAATGCAATAAACATGGAATGTTTGATAAACAATTGTAAAATGAATTTTAAAAAAGGATAAAATTTGGTAAATAGAATATTAATAAATCTTGGGATAATAGTTGATTTACTTTACCTCAAATTTTAGATTTTCTTGAGATTTTGTTATTTCTGTACTCAATTTAGTTAATAGAATATTAACAAAATCTTAGGATAAAAACTTACATACTTCCCTCAAAAAAAGATAAAATTAGGAAAATACCAAATTTTAATTAAGGTTCATGATTTTAATCTTTCTTACTTTTTTTAAGGAAATACTTTAAGTCTTTCTTTTCTAAAATAAGATCAGATTCGTTCAAATTTTTTTTTTTATTTGACATGCTTATTGTAAAGTAAAATCAAAATGTTGATTTCCCTCAGCTCCACGTCGAAAAAATCATAAAGTTGGAATTTTTACAGTATCCAAAATACATATGGTCATTCGTCAAACTCAATAAACTTTCTTTTTTTAGGTAATAACCAATGTACACATAATTTAATTCTTGAGCTTAAACAGATCACAAAATTCACACTTGTGTTCTACGTATCAAACAAGGTTTATGAGAAGAAAATTAAAAAAAAATTGTGTCTTCTTCCTCTAATTGATTTTCTCATTATATATATCTTTGTATCCTAAAATTGCGTAGTATATATTCTTCCTTTGATATAGGTGTAGTCCACATTCTGGTCATAGATGTATAGAAGGTAACTTTTATACACTATTTCTTTTGACGCATATAAATTGCACCTAAAAATTAATAACCCATTCCATTTTAAATGTTTGTTTATTTTAAAAAAGACCAACTCAGATTTAAAATATATACACAGTATAAGCAAACATTTATTTAAAACTAGTCAAATTGTGGCTCAAGAATTACCATTGTTTGGTGCCCAAAAAAAAAGAACAACAAAACTTAGGCCATGTTCTCTTGCGTTAAAATTCAGTTCACTTCAGTTCAGCTCAGCTCAGTTCAGTTCAGTTCAGCTCAGCTCCTAATTTCCTTCTCTTATAAAATATTCATTTCAGTTCAGTTCAGTTCAGCTCAGCTGAGTTCAGTTCAGTTCAGTTCAGCTGAGTTCAGTCAATGAAAACAGCCCCTAGTATGTTTGGTGGAGAACTTACCCTGTGACTTTGAATTTTAAATTTAAATCTTTAATGCAAATTAATTTAAATTCTGATTTATACTAATTTAACATATATAAATTGTATATATTGACAAAAATGTTATTTTGTAATACATAGGAAGTACATTTCAATTACAATTTTTTATTGAAACTTTGTTGGTTGATTATAGATCCGAACTCAAAGTGCAAGAAATTGGGGGAAGCATGTGGTATATTTGGTCATGGTAGCTGCTGTGGGAAAAACAGATGTTCAAACCGCGTTCTTGGAGGACATTGTAAACCATCTAAATATTGATTCTCACAATGCTTGCCTTATTAATGGGCCTTTATTTCATTTGAGTTTGATGATTGGCTAATGAATTCATGGTTAATTAATCACTTTAATGTTAGTGATAATTATGGTGTATTTCTCTCCCAAATAGGGAGTATATGCATGAATAACTAAATTTTATTTCTTTGGTTAACCTAATTAATTCCCGCTTTTATATTTATTTTATAAAAAAAACACATGTTTAATTTACAACATATATGCACGTATTGTTAATATCACGAGTGATGGAGAACATAAGTATATCATTCTAATATGCTTATGTTTGAGTTTGATACATAGGACATAGATGTTCCTTAACCTTAGGTTGAACTATCGCTCAAACGCTATTAGTAGAACCTGTTTAGGCCTTGTAAATAATCAAAGTTGTCATCCATTGATTAAAGCAACTCAAATCATCTAATCAATAATTTGACAATAATGGAATGAAACATTTGGCTAAAGGAATCATGCAATAATTGTTTTTCTTTAGGAAGTATTCCATAAATACATTACACTTTAATTGGAATAAAGACCCTCTTACTTGACCACACACGTCCGTGCCACCCCTTCCAAAAGACCGAGGCAAAAGCTCAAAAAACTAAAATTTTCCACCTGGTATGGGTGTGTCACTGTTTGGCACAGGCGTGCTGATTGGAAACTTGTCAAAAAATTCTAGCGAGCTTTGAAATTGTTCGTAAAGCGACCATAAAATTTTCGTCTCTTATCGGAATTGAGTATATAAATGACCAGTTGTTGGAAAGCTCTTAAAATAAGTTATCACGGTGGCGGCCTCCAATTTGAATAAACCTCAATAGTACTTATAAATTGTAAGATGTGTGCATTTGAAGTGTACCCTCTGTCGTTTTACTAGATTTCAAGTCACAAAAAACATCAATATTTCCAGCTTAACGAGCGAATTGAATACATTCTAATACATACTTATTTTTAGGAAACATTGTAGAACATACTTAATTTGATTTTGATTTACGTGTACATATTTTATTAGGATATAGATAAGGATTGATTGATTTAGGTAATGTGTTTGATATGCACTGATGAACATAGACACCAACATATAAAACGTAAATGTGAGAATAAAGTAGAAAATAGATGAGAAATATACCTGGTTTGGCCAACGAGACCTGCGTTCATAGGGTAATAGATAATTTTTTTTATTAATTAATTTTAATGAAAAATAAACAAGAGATATAACAAAGGAGATGTATACATCTCTCCATCTCACAAAATCTCTTAGGTGGAGTCGTTATATATTAGCTTGAATTGGTCAGGCTAATCAATATGAGTACTAATAATTATCCATCGAACAGTTCCTTATATAACATAAGGAAACCCTAAATTATATCCTAAGGAATAACTGCGCGTTAGTAGCCGTCATAAGCATACCCAAATCTAGGAAACGAAAATGCCTTCACTCGACTAGGCACATATGTGTTGTATATGGCATGGACGTGCTGCTTCATCACTCGTTAGAAAGTTCCAAACTTCAACAATTTTTCGTAAAACGACCATAACTTTCTTGTTTTTTATCGGAATTGGGAAAATGATATATCGTTGGAAATCTCTTGAAACAAGTTATCACCTTCAACTTGAATAACTTTTGTGCATTTGAATTCACCCCTTTGCCATTTCACTATATTTATTTTAAGTCACAAAAAACATAAATTTGATTGCTAATTAGAGATAGATAGTGAGCTATCATTGGCATGTAAATATAGGGGATCACCAAAGTTTGCCTCACTTAAATAGGTCAAAGATTGCATATCTATATTACATTTGTATATAATAAGTTACTAGCTAGGTTAAGCCTTAGTGCAAACACAATGGTTAACCACAATCTTTTGGTTATTATTTATTTTATTAATTTCTCTATCTTCCACCTCACTTATAACCACTTTTATACCCATTTAATAACCAATATATCCCAATAGTTAACCATAACTTTTTGATTATATATATACTCTCTCCTACTTTTACCCAATCTCACCAAACAATCTCTTTCTCTCTCCTAATTTAACCCAACCCCACCAATGACAAATATTAAAAGCAAAAAGTAAATTATTTTAATCTATAACCCAATGTTGATAACCAGGTTATTGTTGTAACCTGGTTACTACATTTTTTTCACCAAATTTTCTCTCCCCTCATTTTTTAATTATTTTTCCAGTTTCTCTCTCATAATAACCAAGTAATGTGGTTATCCACTGGGTGTGCTCTTATGCAATATAAACGTGATTGTTAATATAAATAACTATAATGACAACAAATTTATAAAAGTGATATAAAAAATAACAAATAGGTACACCAATTATTAAAAAAAAAGTTATAATAATAAACAATAATTAATCCTCTTTTCTATAAAGATATTTTTTTTAATAAGTTTTTTGGCTATCAGTTTTGAAGGAAAAATTATTAATGTAATGCTATCAAGTGTCTTTCTTGGTTTTACCTTTAGTAATAATACTTCATATGTAATAGATGTACTAATTTAATCAATTTAGTCCAATAATCTTTAAAAAAAATTGATTCCAATATTATTATTTTTTTTTGCAATACTTTTAATTTGTTTTTCACCATTTTGATTTGTTTATCAATTACGATATAGTGAACTACCATTTTTTTTTCATAAAGTCCATGGCTAATTATTATTAGACCGTAAACTGGATGCAATAAATCACATCCTCCGCCATATTATTTAGCTTATAAACTAGTTTTTGGCCCGGACGATGCCCCGGGTCATTGTTTGTAAATAAAAAAGGATTAACAAAATAAAGTGTGATAAATTGGCGGTTTAATAAAAATAAATCACTTGTTTATTTTTGTTGATATTAGTAAACATTAAAATTTATTATTCAATATGTAGCAACCTAAATTTTATGCTTAGTATAAGATTATTTTTCATTTGTCGTAAAACCTATATTGTGGTTAAAAGAAAAAAACCTTTAAAAACTATGCATTTTAAAGTTATATATTTTAAATACATATAACCTAGATGAATTGTATATGAGTAATTGAAAGAAATGAAATTAATTTGTAATCATATTGTTGTTAAAATATACACATTAAAGTTGACAATTAAAATTTAGAAATTATGAACCTATTAAACTCATTTAAATACAACTTTATTACTCCATAGCAAGTATCATAAGATGTGTCATTGGTGTGTCACATGATTTGTCAAATCATAATGACACGTGGCGGGATTGGCGACACATGGCATGATTATAATCCTTGCCATTGAGTTTTAATATATATATATTGATTGATATTGATTGATAGTGCTTTCTAATTGTGCCATAGGAATTTTATTCATTATTCACTCATTCAATTCCTTCTTTGACTATCTTATGCGTTTTACATGAAATAAAGAAGTATTGCCATGTGAAATCTTATTATTAGATTCCTTTTTTTAATTATTATGTTTTTCCATATTAAATTTTTGTTTGAATTTTGCTGAAAAAATAGTGACAGATATTGATAGTCATAAATTTCGCAACGACAAGTATAAAACTCTAAATTGTGCAATTAAAAAAATTAGAGAAATTATATTGAATCATAGGTTAAAAAAATAAAAAATAAAATAAAAATAAAAAATAAAAAAAAAAAAACCAAAGAAGTAAAATCTTAGTATTATCATTATTTGTATACATGGGAGGACTTACAACATCGATCAAAATAGCCAATCATTTAAACTTTTGACAATAGCCTCCAAAAATAAAATCTGAACAATAGTCGTTTCCACAGCATTGACCTGCAAATGGACCGCATTCTTGCCCTACATGCTTGCACTTTGATTTCAAGTCTACAAAACAAAGTTTCAAGGAACATATTATAAATATTATCAACCATTTACACATAGAATAACATATATGATATATGCAAATACTTGCTAAAAAAAATGAAAAAAAAATATATATATAAGCAAAAACATATAATGCCCTTGTAGCTCTTTCGAACAAAACATATACTTGTTTTAATTGTATGCAATTATTATCTATTTTAGAAAATTCGGCACAATTGCGCAATTATATATAAATGCACATAGCTTAGGTACGTCGGTACTGCAATCAAAGTTTAAGATTTTTGATCTTTAAAAGTTAAAGGTAACAACTATTCATAATGGAGGAAGAACTTTATTTTGAATCAATGCAAATAAATAAATAAATAAATAAATAAAAATGTAAGAAGAATATTTATTTTTGCTAATAGAGTAATATGTTTTGTTAAGTGTGGAAAAATGATGGACATGACCTTATCCAACAAATGTAATGATATGTATAATCCCCTTCTCATTTTAACACCCTTCTCCGATCATTAATAAAAACAAATAGGAAAAAAAAAATATATGTGATCATAAAATCTTTCTCATCCTTTGCATTTTAATACCTTTCTTTATAAATAAATAGGAAAAAAAATATATGTGATCATAAAATCTTTATCATCCTTTGCATTTTAATACCTTTCTTTATCAAATATCGAGTGCAATTAATTGACTAATTTGTATCACAAGAAATTATTGGCTTACCTACAACACATTTAGTACCAGCGCCTTTGCTACACCTATATCCCGGACAACAAGGTTCATCCACAAAAAAATGGCATCTGCTTCCGGAAGTTCTACAGCCTTGCCCTATTGCTTTACCAGCCATTATTTGCACTGCAAATTAAAGTTTTGAATTCATCGTTAACATGTTAATGATTTATCACTTTAATAAAATAATTCTAGGATCTAATTAAAAATCAAACATCATATAAAACAAATTAATACTAGACTTTTTAGAGATTTAATTAATTACCTAGAGCAAGGATTAAAAATATGGCTACTATAT
The DNA here is from genome assembly GCF_948465745.1 of Chenopodium album. NCBI lineage: Eukaryota > Viridiplantae > Streptophyta > Magnoliopsida > Caryophyllales > Amaranthaceae > Chenopodium > Chenopodium album. Next base: position 36,006,052 of record NC_137858.1, read on the forward strand.
TCTTCTTGGATTTGTAGAGAATCAACTTTCCCTCCATTTTGAGTAATATGTTTTGAAAGACAATTAAGTTTTTCAATCAAGAATTAATGTATGCCTTTAAGTTCATGAAAAAGAAAAAGAAAAAGGATTATGACTTTTTTTTTTTTTTTTGAAAGAAAAGGATTATGACTATTTATATAAGTTTAATTTGATTTGAATTATGCCAGATAACATAACAATATAAATAAATACTATAATCTGGCCTGGCATCCAGCTTCAACATAGGTTGTTTTGGAATTATTTATAATTTTTACTAAATAAAATCAAGCATGATCTAGAAGCTGTTACTTTCTAACATGTAAAATAAGCAATATTTATATTTTTATAATTGTGAATCGTGTATTTAAGCGCCATGAATTCTATAGATGATGAATAAGCCTATGACCCAAAGTCATCACAAATATTGAATTCTTATTTTTGAAATTACTTTGTGATTACTTTGGGTTTGAAATTAGAGTTTATAAGGGGGAAATTGAGGGAAAAGGAAAAAACTTCAGTTGTCATGTGCATAGCACATGATTTTATTTGGCCGGAAAAATTATAGTCAACGCCAGAGTTTGGTCATTGGACCCTCCCCACAACCCAAATGGGATATAAGTACCTTTTGTGCCACCTTTTTTATAAAAGGCCTTCCTCACAAGGTCGACCACTTAAAAGAATCTTTCTCGCAAATTTTTCTTACCATTATAACCAAAAAAGATTAATTAGTAATGTACCTATTCTTTCTTTGGCATTGTAACTTTAAGAATTGGCTTTATTTAGCAACTAGCTAGCATAAGCATCATGCAACGCATGGCTTTACTATATTATATAACGAATTACAATGTTAATTAACAATGATCAATAAAATTATCATTTTCATAAATTAGGAAATTTTGCGATTAATAATACAATTTGCCTTTTTTTAAAAAAAAATTAATACAATATTTGGATAATACATAAATAATTAAATATTACAATCATGGTAAAGTTTTGGGTGAGACGGACTCACCGTGAGTCCGCCACCAACACTCACAACACCATTCATTTGATCACCAACTCTCGCTAAAATCCAAATCTAACCATTATCACCTCGTTACCCACTCCCACCTTCTTCCTCCACCACCGCTGCTTTCCCCCGCAACAAGAAACTGCCGGCAAGCAATGATCTGATAATGAGATTCTCTCTCCTCCGCCATAACCATTACATTGTTCAACTTCCAAAGCTCTCATTCATGGCTACTCTAACCACACGCTACCCCCTTTAGGTTGTTTAAGTAGGTTGGGTGACAGATTGGCCGATTGTCACTGATTTGATTGGACTTCGTATCTGAAATTAATAAAAGCTGTAGGAAACTTAAGCTCTTCAAAAATTTCTTCCAACAAATCCCAACTCACAGTGTCGGGCTTGGGCCCATTAGAAGAAGTTGGGTCGGCCTAAATTGATAGTTGCTTCCATGGTTGATTGCTCTGAGCTTTCGTTTAGGATGCTTTGCCGGCTTGCCGCAAGTATGGAGCTCTGCTTATACTCCAATGTTTCATTCTAGAATCTTCTCTGAGACTGAGAAGTATTCTCGTTACCCACTTCCAATTTGATTTAATGTGGGAAATCCCAATTTGGAGGGGTTTCCAATGATGTAATGAGGAGAGAAAAATATTGTAGCCATGGAAGAAGAGGTTAGTGGGGGAGGAGAAAATAATGTGGGGTATTAAATGTTCATTGTCTGGTATTAAATGTTTATTGTCATGTATTAGATTAGTATTGTCAGTATTAGATTAATATAAATATTGTTTATATTTGTCAGGAATTAGAAAATTTTAATCAAGAATAAGATTATTTTAGTTAGGAATAAGATAATTTTAGTAAGGAATAAGATAATTTTTATCAGGAATAAGACCATTTTAGTCAGGAATTAGAATATTATTGTCAGGTATAAGAATATTAGTGTCATGTATTAGAATATTATTGTCAGATATTAGAATATTACTTTCATGTATTAGAATATCATTATATTGTCAGATATTAGAATATTACTTTCATGTATTAGAATATCATTGTCAAATATTGAAATATTAGTGTCATGTATAAGAATATTATTGTCAGGTATTAGGATATTATTGTCATGTAATAGAATATTATTGTCAGGTATTAAAACATTAGTGTCATGTATAAGAATATTATTGTCAGGTATTAGAATATTAATGTCATGTCAAGTATTTGGTGTTGCGGGCCTCGCGATCGGGTTTAGTTAGCCCACATCTTTTTGTTAGACTTTTGTTATTGAGCCCAGTCTCACGTGAGTCCGGTCTCACACAAAACCTTTTGTACAATCATTAGGGGTCTTAATTTAAAAAAAGATGAAACCGGTTAGTAACTTATTTGTATAGGTTAATGTGACCTATATCGCTTTGTAATTTGTTGGGCTGGTATATTTATTCACCTTTTCTAGCTAATTCCTCCTTGCCCATATCAATGGCAGCCGATTCCCACCACCCCTTAAGCCACCACCACCCCGAGACCTTAATGTACATGGGAGAAATCTATGTCTCTTTTGCAGCACCTCTCGGACTCTGTTCTCTTGCCAGAAAAGACGGTCTCATACTGCATTTTCTAGTAAGGGGATGAAGGCACCAGAGTGAGTAGAGGCGGCCCTCGCTAGGCCAACCACCATGAAACCTGTTGGGAATATGCATCCCAAGTCCCACATGGAAGAAATAAGGAGGAGGAGAGCTCCTTATTAATAAGATGTTCACTGAACTAGTATGAGGCCTTTTGGGTTGTGGCCAAAAACAAATCTGTGCGAGCTTGGCCGGCCCAAAGCGGACAATATTATACTAGTGGGTGTGTGAACGTGTGCGGCGGCCCTAACAAGTGGTATCAGAGCCGACGGTTCGGCTGGGACAATACAGGCGTTATGTGTGAGACAGTTCCCTCACGTGTCCTCGAAGTTTGGTGATCTGGTGAGCCTATGTATCGAAAGTCCTCTTGTGTGTGTTCAGCTATGTAGTCTGGAGATTGCCTTGAGATTGGTGGTGGTTGCCCTATAATTTATTGGCGGAGCGTGTGGGCATGTTATCCAATGGGAATGGTCCGATGTGTGGTGGTTCATGGCCGGGTGGACCCTATAACTTGTGGGGATAGAGTGGGTATGTGGCCGAGAGAGATCCGTGGTAGCTGATTGTGTAATCAAGCGGCGGGTCTCGTGGTAGTAACAGCGGTACTGAGATGGGCTAGTAGCAGATTGGGGCTATCGCTCGAGGGGAGGCCATGAGTTTGTGGTCCTTGGTCTCAGGGGAGGATTGTTGGGAATATGCATCCCAAGTCTCACTTGGAAGAAATAAGGAGGAGGGGAGCTCCTTTTTAATGAGATGTTCACTAAACTAGTATGAGGCCTTTTGGGTTGTGCCCAAAAATAAATCCATGAGGGCTTGGCCGGCTCTAAGCGGACGATATCATACTAGTAGGTGTGTGAACGTGTGCGGCAGCCCTAACAAAACCCACCCAAGCCACCACTAAATCTGAGCAACTAACCCAAAACCCACCCGTCACTACGACAAACCCCACCTGAGCAAACCCAAAACCTACCCCCTTCCCTTCCTCAACCACCACGAAACCCACCCTAATCTTGCAGCCACTGGGATAATACGGGGATTGAAAATGTGTTTTTAATTGTATTACGGATTCAATGGGAAATAATTCTGGAATTGCCATTTGATAAACACACATCAAGTTTATCAAAGTTAGCAACATGGGCTTCCTCAAAATTAACCTGGTTGGTTGACATGAATGTCAGTTGTACTTGAGTTAAAAAAATAATTAAAAATCAAAATTGAGCTTGACATGACATGCATGTACGCTTTACAAGTAGGGTGGTCTTAGAAACTAAGGGCCTGTTCACATTTACTGAATTGAGCTGAACTGAACTACAATGAACTGATTGGAGCTGAATTGAACTGAACTAAACTAAACTGATCGGAGCTGAATTGAACTGTACTGAACTGAAATGAATATTTTATGAGAGAGGGAAATAAGGAGCTGAACTGAACTGAACTGATTGGAGCTGAACTGAACTGAACTGATTGGAGCTCAACTGAATTGAATTGAACTGAAATTAAGTAAATATGAACAGGCCCTAAGTCTAATTACTCCCTCCGTGTTTTTTTAAGTGATACACTTTGACTGGCACATAGTTTTAGGCAATTTAATTGACTTAAATGGTAAGTGGGGTAGTGGAGTATTAAAAAATTGTTAAAGAAAGATAGTGGGGTTAATAGTTTATTGAAAAGTAATGAATGTGAGAGGAAAGATATAATAAAAAAGTAGTAGTGGGTTTGGGTGGGGACCATGAGAGGAGAGAGATATAATATTTTAATGTATTTTTTTGCCAAAAAAGGAAGTGTATCACTTAAAAAAACACGGCCGGAAATGGAAAGTGTATCACTTAAAAAAACACGAATGGAGTATTAATATTGTCCAAAAGTCAGAGAGATCTGCCTTGCACATGTATGTCTGAGGGCTCCGCCTTGACGCCTAAGAGCTAGGCCTGCAAAACAGAGAAGGTTAGCTACCCTGAGGGTGTGACCCGGAAAAGCCTCTCCCATGTTTAAGTCAGCGAATGTACTTTTTAGAGAGAGAAAGTAGAGAGAGAGTATACTTAGAGAGAGAAAGTAGAGAGAGAATTAGGAAAAAGTTTTCATCATTAATGAATGATGAGCTATTTATAGATGTACTTTTTAGGTGACAGTCTTATACTTGAGTGGGCAGATTAGGGTTAAATTCGTACTTTGCAATGATTAATTATGGCTTGGATCATGAAGGGGTATTTTCGTTAGTTCGATTACATTGGGCTTAAGACATGGATTTTTTTTTTTTTTGACAAATAGGATATGGACTTGGCCCAAATATCTATCGATAGAAAAATCATGAGTAGTTGATCACTCCCTCCGTTCCTCATGTACGCGTCTAAATTAGGGCTCATAACATTCAATTATAAGGCCTCAATTGTCGTAAGTTACATCCAATATTCTGATTTGCCATAACTTTCAGTTATCATGAATTCGATCGGCGGAACAAAGTAAAAAACGAACTTTTGATTTAAAGTGCTCCTATCTATAGTATTATATAAAGCGAAAAGACTTCTTCGTTGATAAATTTTGCTTTTCTTAAAATATCCTTCGTACTTTTTAAAAATTACTTTATTTACCCACAATTAAAAATTATTTTTTGTTTTTTTTTTTTAAAAAAAAAAACACTATTCTATCATAACTACCCATAAACATAAACCATTATTAAAAAATAAAAATATAAAAACCCTACCTATCATAACTACCCTTAATAACAGCTCTATTTCTTTCACATAAATGTATCTCTTCAACTGTTCTTACTCCATATAAAAAATAAAACTGCTCTTGATTTTTTTTTATGGTCAATTTTTTTTCTTTCTAATTTTTATATGGTACACGCGTAGGGTGTACCTCTTAGCTTGTCAGAATAGTCAAAAACGAACCTTTGATTTAAAGGGCTCCTATATATAAAGCTGTAATTAATTATCGTCATGTTTTATAAGATGTACAATATAGCCAACTTTAAAATAATTGAATGTGCATATTAAATAATGTATCATACGCATGGACGGCATGGTCAATTAACTATTCCTAGTGGTGCTTCGGATGATCATTTCTAGTCCTTTGCACGACGACGATGAGAATGTGTCATATGCAACACATGATCTGATCTTTTATTTGCATTCATAAAATCGGATCCCAAAAGCTACAATATTATGTAGGATACAAGCTATGTCGAAATTTTCCCTTATGGTTTGCTAAAGATTAACTAGTCTTGTAATTTTACCATTAATTAATAATATTTGTAAACGATAAAATTTAAATAGTATAACTGAATAATGGAAGAAATAGGCATAATCTTATTGAATCTGAGATGTACATGGATAAATATAGCTAGCAAGCACACGATCATACGTATTATAAGCACTCGTAGAAGTTCTAATAAGCTAAGTGATCATTTTCGGACCCAATATTAGAATTGGCATTTATATAATTCATCCACAAATTCTTCCCAATAAAATCTTTAATTACTTGAATAACAAATTAATTAATCAAAAACACAAACGCTAATTAACTTGATGTATATCTGCATGAGTAATTAAATCAAAAAAATTAGTCCATGAATAATAGTTAAATACTACTATAATAATTAATTCACCTCGTTAAAAATAAATATAATAAATTAGTAGAACTAAATAGATAATAGCGATTGCGTATAAGTGTTACAATAATATCAAAATAAGGCTGTCAAGTAATATTGAAGGGGACAAAGAGAATATACGTAGTTTATAAATAATATATACAAGTAATTTGGTGGAAACGAAACTACTATAAATAGAGACACATAAATGATGAAATAAAATGCACTTCAAAAACCATAATCTATAAATTATTTAATCATCTTCTAGAAACCAAGCAAGTATATATATACTCCATATTAATAGTTTTTTGCTTCAAAATGGATTCCAACAAGAAGAATATGTTAGCAATTCTGCTCATCATCTTTGTAGTTGGCAACTATGCAGGTAATTTTAAATAACTAATTAAGTATGCATTTTGCCAATAATGTATATATCTTATTCTCGTTAAATCTTAAATGGTAGATGCATGTTAGAATGTTTAATGTAACAATACCAATTTTAATGTTGCAGGTCAAAGTTTAGCGGGGATAATACCCGGTTGTACTGCTAGTACTCATCATGCTTGCGGCGGCTTTTTTGACCCTAGTTGTTGTGGGGGAATGTCATGTGTTTCAGGTTTTTGTAAACAAGGTATGTACCGCATTTTTATCACAAATCAAAATAAATACGAGGAACAAATAGTCCATTAAATTATTTGAATTTGCTAAGTTCAAGAATATCTTGAGAAAATTAAATGTAATACGTATCTTTTTTTGAGTCACTAATTACAACGTAACACATTCAACATTCTTATAGATGCGAACCCAGACTGCTTGAAGGATGGAGAAAGTTGCGGTTGGTTTAGTAAGAGGTGTTGTGGTCTCGCAAAATGCACACAAACAGGAGTTTTTAGTAAACAATGTCAACACTAATTTCAAGTTGTTATTTGGATCTATTGGAGCTTGATATGATTTTCGTTTGGAAACTTTTTATTATTTGTTGTTTTGATAATTTTATGGATTTAATTTGTGTTGGTAATTATTATTTTACCTTGTTGTTTCCCATTCAATTGGTGTGATTTCCTATGTTGCAATGTATTCTCCCATGTCAAAAGTGTATTTTGATAATAAAACTTCGTGTGTTTCATTGTACATGTACTTGGTTTCGTTCCTTTAATTTGAGTTCAGAAGGATTAATATTTTTTTTTCGTAGCAAATGATGAATTGGCGACGTCAATAACCCTTGGTCGATTACAAACTAATATAGCCCGAGCCCAAATACTAGTGTTGTAATGATATGGAGGGAGGCACGCTATTAATCTATTGTTGTTCTTTTAACATAAATAAGACATGTCGAACCAAGTACTAGTTAATAAAGGATAATCCCTTCTTAATCATGCCTCTAATCATGCAAGCCAACTGCTCCTATGAAGAGAAGACAGCTGGAGAGAATATTTTCTTATTGTTGCTGTTATTTTGTTTTCTGTGTAATGATTAGCTGTTATTTGGTTAGGAAGTTTTGTCCTCTAGTATATATACTTTTCTTCTACTAGGGTTGCCTCTTTATGTAAGAAATACATCTGCATTTTGAGCTCGAGCTAATCAAGTTTTCTTCCTCTCTTCTCCTTACTCTCTTCTCTTCTCTCTGCTTAATTTAATCCCCTTGCACTGAGCTTATTAAACTCTTTATGGTATCAGAGCCATAGTGCAACATCGGGATAATTGATAAATTTCAAATTTTTCCGCATTAGCTTCACAAATTTCTTCAAAAATTTCTCACTTTTTCCCATAAAAATTGAAGCTTTATGGCAGCAGACACAAACAGTGTTCTGTATTTACATCCAAATGATGGTTCTTATTCCATCTCTATTGACAAACTCACAGGAGCTAGTGATTATAGATCCTGGAGGAGAAGCATGGAGATAGCTCTCACTTCAAAGAAGAAGATTGGGTTTGTGCTGGGGACTGTACACAGAGCAACCTATGCAGCAGATACAGTGAAAGCAGAACAATGGGACACCTGCAACTCTATGGTAATATCCTGGATACATGCTTGTCTTTCTGATACTATAAAAAAATCTGTTCTTTATGTTAATACAGCTAGAGAGACATGGGTGCAACTTGAAAAACGATTCTCTATGGCAAATGGTTCCAGGAAGTATAAGTTAAGCAAAGATCTCTATAATCTTAACCAGACTAATAATTCTGTCAATGTCTATTATACTGCTATGACTAGTCTTTGGGAAGAATTGGATTCAATGAATGTTATGCCTGTAATCACTGAAACTTCCACTGAAATGAGAACCTTGCTAAATGCTATCACTAAGTATCAGGAAGAAAGTAGGTTATTTCAGTTTCTCAATGGCTTAGATGACTATTATAGTGCTATGAGAACACAGTTGCTAATGATGACTCCATTACCAACTATGGAAACTGCTTGTTCTATTTTGCAACAAGAAGAAAGCCAAAGAGAGATCTTGCAAAAATCTGAGCCTGATAGTTATGCCATGTACAGTAGAAATGCTGCTCAGATTTCAGGCAAAAATATGCCTTGTTCTGCTTGTGGTGGTAAAGGTCATATTCAGTCTAGATGCTGGACTGTTATAGGATATCCTCCCTGGCATTCTAAGCACAAACCAGTTGCTGCTAAACCAATTCCCAGGCCATCTGATAAAAAATGGCACCAGAACAAACCAACTCCCAAACTTGCTGCTGTGGCTCAGGTGGGGAGTTCAGGAACTGGAAATATCACTTTCACACAGCATCAATTTGAACAGCTACTCAAACTTCTACCTTATTCATGTGGTATTATGAAAGGTAGTGACACTGATGAAGAGTTAGACACCAATTTTTCTGGAATGGTGTCATGTAACAGTGCATCTTCTGTCTCTGAAGAGTGGATAATAGACTCTGGTGCCTCAGACCACATGACTTCTTGTCTTGGGTATCTTTCTAATCCCACTGAGGCCAAAAATCATCCTAAAATCATGCTTCCTACTGGTGATTCAGCAGCTATATCTCATATTGGGAATGTTGAGCTCAATAATTCTCTTGTTCTGAAAAATGTTCTTGTAGTTCCTCACTTCAAATACAATCTTCTGTCTGTTCCTAAACTGACAAAAGAGTCTAAGTATGAGGTGAATTTCTTTGGTACTCATTGTGTTATAAAAGATTCTGTTACTAAGAAGATAAAGGGGGTGGGAAAGGCAAGAAATGGTATGTATTACCTAGTCAATACTCCAACTGATGCTGCAACTGCTGAAATCTCTCTCAAACATCCTCATACTTGCCTTACAGCAGGTGCTGGGGCTAAAGATGCTTCATTTGCTATGTGGCATCACAAGCTTGGCCATGCTTCTTTGGGCAAATTGCAGCACATACCTTGTGTAAAAAGGACTATCAGAGAAAATAGTCAAATATGTGTCATTTGTCCCATGGCAAAGTTTACAAAATTGCCCTATGACCTGAGTGATTCTCATGCTTCCTCACCTTTTGAGCTGATACACATGGACATCTGGGGTCCTTACAAAGTGTGTACAAGAGGGAAATACAAGTACTTCCTTACTATTGTTGATGACTACTCCAGAAATACTTGGGTTTACTTGCTCCAACATAAATCTGATGCTTTATCTCAGTTAGAAATCTTTTCTAATTATGCTCAAAATCACTTTAATTCCAAAATCAAATTTCTTAGGTCAGATAATGCCTTAGAATTTGATGATGGACCCTGTCAGGAATTCTTTGCAAAGTTGGGGATAGTGCATCAGACTTCTTGTGTGGATAGACCACAACAAAATGCAAGAGTGGAGAGGAAGCACAGGCATATTCTTGAGATAGCAAGAGCATTGAGATTTCAGGCTGGTTTGTCACTTGGTTATTGGGGTGAATGTATTATGACTGCAGTTCATATCATAAATAGACTGCCAACTCCTATTCTGAACAACAAATATCCTTATGAAATGTTGTTTAAAACTTCTCCTAGTTATGCTCATTTAAGAGTTTTTGGTTGTTTGGCTTTTGCTGCAAATCCTACTCTTGTCAAGGACAAATTCCAGCCTAGAGGTGTTGCTTGTGTGTTTCTAGGTTACCCTGTAACTCAAAAGGGTTACAGAATGCTTGATATCCAAACCAAAAGAATTTTCATCTCTAGAGATGTAATTTTTCATGAAACAATTTTCCCATTTCAGCTTCAATCTCTTGACCAGTACATGAAACCTTTCCCAAACTTTCTTGCCTCAAATTTTCATCTCAACCCAGCTCAAACTCTGTTAGATGATGACATTGCTGAGCAACAAACAGAACAACATGATGACAATACTGAAACCACCTCACCTCCTCTCTCACCATCCCAAAACAATCCTACCTCCACAAATGACCCTATACCTGTTCCCACAAACACAGACCAAAATCCAGAACCACAACCAAGACAAAGTACCAGGACATCTAAACAACCTGGATGGTGGAAAGATTATGTTGTTCCAAAGATAGGAAAAGACAGACAGATTTCAAATCTGGCTGTGGAAGTAATACCATCTGACTTTCACTGTTTCTTGACTATTCTTGCAGAGAATACTGATCCAATTCATTTCAAACATGCTGTTTCACAACAATGCTGGGTAGATGCAATGAATCAGGAGCTTGATCAGTGTGAAAAGAATGATACTTGGGTTGTTACTTCTCTTCCACCTAGAAAGAGAGTAATAGGAAGCAAATGGGTGTACAAAACCAAGTATAAGCCAAATGGAGAGATTGAGAGACACAAAGCAAGAATTGTGATTCTAGGAAATAGACAAAAATATGGCATTGACTATATGGAAACATTTGCTCCAGTTGCTAAGATGACAACTGTAAGAGCCTTGCTTGCAGTTGCTGCTATGAAAAGCTGGATCAATGTTCAAATGGATGTTACAAATGCCATTTTGCATGGAGAATTGGAGGAAGATGTGTACATGTCTCTTCCCCAAGGTTACAGCTCAGCTGGTAGCAGGATCACATTGAATGCTGATGGAACTCAGTCAAAAGAACATCAATTGGTGTGCAAACTGGTGAAGTCATTATATGGGCTTAAGCAGGCCCCTAGACAGTGGTTTTCCAAGCTATCTTCAACCTTGTTGTCTTTTGGATACAAGCAATCAAAGGCAGATTATAGTCTCTTCACCAAAAATACAGCATCTTCAATTACCTCAGTTTTGGTGTATGTTGATGATCTTTTGATCACTGGGAATGATTCAGCAGAAATCAACTCTCTTAAGTCTCTTCTATCAACTCACTTTCACATGAAAGATTTGGGAAAGCTCAGATACTTCCTTGGCCTTGAAATAGATCACTCTGATCAAGGAATATTTGTCTCTCAGAGAAAATATGTCACTGATATTTTAAAGGAACAGGGAATGCTTGATGTGAAACCTTTAAAATTGCCCATGGATTCTCATCTCAAGCTCTATGCTCATAGAGGAATTCCAATGCCAAATCCTGTTATGTATCAGCAACTGATTGGAAAACTCATCTATCTCACTGTGACCAGACCTGATATAGCATTCTCTGTCCAAATTTTGAGTCAATTTATGCACTCTCCTACATCAGTGCATATGCAAGCTGCCAAAAGGCTTCTGAGGTATTTGGCTGGCACTAAGACTCAAGGAATTCTATTGGCTGCAGAATCTGCAGTGCAGCTGACTGCCTACTCTGATAGCGATTGGGCAAGCTGCCCCAATACAAGAAGATCAACTACAGGCTATTGTGTTCTTCTTGGTTCCTCTCCCATCTCTTGGAAAGCCAAGAAACAGTCATTAGTGGCTCGTTCTACTGGTGAAGCAGAGTATAGGGCAATGGCTTTAACAGCTTGTGAAGTGACTTGGTTACAATTCTTGCTGCAGGATCTTGGTCTAACATCCTTGGCTCCAACTCTGCTTAAAAGTGATAGTGAAGCTGCAATTGCTATGGCTGCCAATCCCGTTTTACATGAAAGAACCAAACATGTTGAGATCGACTGTCACTATGTGAGGGATATGGTCAGAAGTGGTGCCTTGATTACTCAACATGTTTCATCTAAGGATCAGTTAGCTGATGTTCTAACAAAGATTCTTCCTGTCAAGCAGCATAATGATCTTTTGCTCAAGCTTGGTGTTGTTACTCCATCCACCACTCAGCTTGAGGGGGGGTAATAAAGGATAATCCCTTCTTAATTATGCCTCTAATCATGCAAGCCAACTGCTCCTATGAAGAGAAGACAGCTGGAGAGAATATTTTCTTATTGTTGCTGTTATTTTGTTTTCTGTGTAATGATTAGCTGTTATTTGGTTAGGAAGTTTTGTCCTCTAGTATATATACTTTTCTTCTACTAGGGTTGCCTCTTTATGTAAGAAATACATCTGCATTTTGAGCTCGAACTAATCAAGTTTTCTTCCTCTCTTCTCCTTACTCTCTTCTCTTCTCTCTGCTTAATTTAATCCCCTTGCACTGAGCTTATTAAACTCTTTACTAGTTGATCAGGCTAGGCTTCACAAAAAACACATGAGCTTGCGCGAGCCTCTCAATCAAAATTTAATTGTGATTTGTTCGAGCTTGGTCTTTTTTTTTTTTTTTTGTCGTCTGAGCTTAGCATACGAGCATCTAATTTAATTCACTCTCGAGCTTCAACCGAGCTATAGTACTATAAATGCGCTACTTTATAAACAAGCCATAATAACGAGTGAGAGGTTGTTATATACACCCGAATGTACCGTACACCCATCTAATTTAAAGTTAGCTTTTGTTTTTCATTTGGCGATAAAATGAAAAAAAAAAATCATCGAAATGAGATCAAATACTTATGGGTGTATAGTACACCCGGGTGTATATAACAAATTCTATAAACGAGCAAGAGGTAAATGAGAAATAAATATACATGTTATTAATATTATAAAAGAAAATTAGAAATAACCCATTCTGATACTTATACACTATATTTATCTTTTGTGATATTTACTATAAATTTCTTAAAGACGTGATAATTAGCATAACTTATTATTTTTATAGTTCTAGCTTGAATAAATTTTATGAGCTTGTAAACATGAATGAACAACCATATAAGGAACGTGAAACAAATCAAATACTAAGTTGTTCGAGCTAGTATATCAAATAAATTTTAAATGTCATCTATTTGCTTCAATATCAATTATTGTAAGTTTGTAACAATTATTTTTGTCCTTAATTTTGTGAACACTTTTCCTAAATAATGCTACGAAAAGTTGCAATTCCAAGTATACAACTACTTTTTCAAAAATTTCTAATACCGAGTAAATCGTCTACATTAGCAAGGGGAGAAAGAATCTTTTTTTTTTTTTAATCGGTTCAGTGAGTGAGCAACTGCTACTTCAAGTAGCAGTTTCCAAAGCTTAATTACTGGTTCACTGCAACTGCTCAATAGGCTAGGAATCATTAAAAAATATGAACATTTCTCGGTATTTCCAAGACTCGAACATTTCTTTGTTTACAAATATTAGAACCCAGCAACAACCCATAACGAACTTTGAAGCGGCAGATGTTGAACTGGTTAAGCTGCCAATTGGAAAAAATAACAGCAAAAAACGACGACCAAATATTCTACTGAGTCAATTAGCAATATAAATGTTATACAAAGCCTGAGACATTACAACTTCGATCATTCTGTACATTGGTGATTTCCGTTTTACTATACATTTTTACACAAAATTCTTGCAGAAATGTTAGCATCCCCTCAAGAGAATATATCCAAAAACTCAACTTTACAAATCAGAGGCACACCTAAGTGACCCAACCCACTGCTAAAAGCCACCATAACTCGAGTCAACCACAAGTCACCCCAACTAAAAATATGTGCCCTTGACATGTGAAACTACGCCTTCTTAATTAAAAGTCAATAATAAATGTTCTATTGAAGTATCATACATGTGCTGTACAGTGCCTAGCTTAACCAGAGCCCAGTAGACAGTAGTTCAGTACACAGTAGTCACTAATCTTCGTCTATGACTGTGACATAGGGCTCCTCTTTAGTAGTCTTGACTGCAAGATATAGAGGGGCAAAATCAAACAAGTTTACAATAGAAACTAAACAAGGACCATTTGAATGCAATTCACACCTTTGCTTTCATCAATTTCCAGCTTCCTGGACTGCGCTGCTGAGATTGATATTCATATTTTTTAATAGAATTTATATCAACTGTCTGATCTCCGCACAAATTGTTATCAATCAAAGAATCCTACAAGCATGTCAGGTAAAACGCTCAGAATTCTGGAAGCAATTCAGTTAGAAAAATATCCGAATCATATTCCTTGTGATCACAACTAACAAAGACGGGATCAACAAATCTAAACAAATTTAGTACCTCGCCCTCAAAACAAAAAGAACTACAAGAGGTTCCAGTGAAATACCTTGCTCTCCGATCCTAGACAAGTCTTAACTTCCAAACGATCATAGTAGAAGAGTATCTGCGCAAAAGAAAATAACTGAATAACTTTGAAAGAACAGGATAGCAAAGAGACTGTTTCTGTCACACTTGCCTCCCCTCCCAAAAATTAGATGAGTGACATATATTAAAGAGGTTAAATCACAAAAGTAACAGCCTGCATGTTCTTGTGGTAAGCATAATTATTAGTAAGCAAAGTCGGCCTTGTATAAAGCAAGGAAATATGAAGTCAAATACCACAATTATCAGGTGTAGGGCATAACAAAATACCCCAGCCAAGAGCCAACTATCAAAGTTGTAAGCAAAATACCCGCCAATAGCCTTACCTTTCCAATTAACTGAGTGTTTAATGCATCAGCAGCCATGATCTGCACTCCAAGACAATGGTTGGTAGAAATGCAGAAAGGGCAGAATATGGAATTGTATACACATCCATCTTCTTGGCACCAGATACCCTGACCTGGAATATCTTTGTTATTCCTATTATAAAGCCGCTGATCAACTGATAATATATCCACTATCAAAACTGGCACAAGAGATGGTGAAGTCTGTAGACTTTGTGGCCCATGTCCTCTAGAAAGATTACTCAAAATAATTTTTGATAGTGAAGTCAAGAAACATGTGACATACAAGCTGTTTTCAGGAAGACCAAGTGGATTTTTGCAGAGTGAGCAAAAAATTTGTGATAGTTGATCCGTACAGAAACCCCCACTCTTGGAAGATATATTACCCTCACTTACCACAGAAGGTTGAGCGCTAGGCTTAAGTTCACATGCTGATAAACTAACCTTAGAAAATTTTGTTCTTTGACTTGAATTGTCAGTTAACTCTGAATAATCCATCATTCTAAAGTCCTGACTATTTTCTGCATTCCCCACATCAAACTTCATTTTCTGAATGGTGTTCATCTGCTGTATATTAAGCAACATCCTCCTTTTCTGTGCATGAGAATTAACACTCAAGTTTGCAGATGACTCTATTTCCTGTGCTAACTCCTTGGTATTTCCCCTTCCAATCCTTTCTGGAGTGACTTCAGCGCACGTCACTTTTGAAGGAGATTGAGCTGAATCTGTTAGAGACACATGATGGGCTTGATCAAACTCAGATGCCTGGATTAAGGTGGAATAAGAATTGTCCTCGTTCATGAAAGGCTCGGGACTAAATACAGCATAGTTTCCAGCCACAGGAGTCTCCTTAACAACAGAAAGTTCTAGCCTTTCTTCAAAATTAGCTGTGCAAGGTGTTTCACAGCACCTGAAAATGAAGGAAACCATGTCAGTAACATTCTCCTGAGTAAACATTGCCAATGACTACTGTAAACTGAGAATAATTCACATGCAAAGGAATTTAGCACAAAAAATAAGACTTCTCTAGGAATCAATTTAGATTGAATATTTCAAGGAAATTTGATAAGCATCAATGTGAGGGGGAGGGGCAATTCAGAGAGTAGTATTTCAGTAGCTTGAAGAGGAAGATGGTTAGCAAGGGTCAGAGCTCAATTTTTCATTACTGGAATATGAGCTCAAGTTGACTTCAACGTCGGCAACACAGCATGAACATTACCGATATATTTTCCACTTCCCATAGAAAAAAATACACTCAGTTATATGTGGATAACAAAAGGTTTCGATTGTTTTTTTTTTTTTTTTTTTTTTTTTGAAGAAAAAAAATATGGATTATATTATTTACATCAAACTTTTGCCCAAAATATATATTTTCAAGAATCCATGATTTAAATTATGTATGGCACTGTAGATATGTGGTAGAAAAAATTACATAAATACAAGATATTACTAACAAACAATAAAAATAATCTCAATTATAGATGTAACGAGCCAATTCATAGATTCTTTGTTAATGTGGCTGAACCCATCCTTTTGGGAATAAGGCTTTAGGTTTTGTTTCTGTAGTATTAGTGTTACTGTGTAACAGAATATAGAACAAACAAGAATCAAATGTGACATACTCCAAACTATAGCAATCTTTGTCAATCTCTTTCTGGTTGTCAATATCTTCCACATGAGTTGATAAAGGTTCCTGGATTCCATTGTTTCTTTGAGATCTTATTGTCGTATGATCAGAGATACCCCCAGCTTTGCGTGATAAACAATGAGAAAGTCCAGTAGATGGCATCTTCATGCTGCCAGAAACCATTCCCATTTCACTGACTTGTGAATTGGTTGATTTCTGAGTTTTCAGTCTTATGGATTCTTTGACTGAAGCATCAGGAAGATTACCTTCTAAATCAGCAAGAGGATCTTGTAACTTAATGGTGTTGCCAACCCTCTCCTGTGAAATATCAGAAAGTAAATATACAAAACTAATGAGACAACAAATGTAACATCAAATAAAGCATCTTGTTTAACCTTGATGTTAGAGAAGAAGGACTTCAATCCTTCAACTGATGTCTCAAAGTTCTCATATGTTCTGATTGACTTCCTTAGCCACTTTGAAATGTAGATCGTATTTCTTTCCTCACGAAATCGTTCATCTGAAAGGGAGTAAGTGAAGAGCCATTATCTAAAGTTGTATAACGTAGACAAGATATATTTACTACCAAAACATGCCAAGATAGGAAGGAGTTAACAACAAGGATACAGGAGGCAGAACACAAAACAAATTAAATATATGCACTGAACATTAAGCGTAGTAAAAGATCAGTTTCCAAGTGAGACCTTGCCTCTATTACCGTGACCTGTGTTGCAACAAACTAGTTTTACCACTAAGTGTTTTGTAGGGACATGAAAAAAAATATGAAACAGTAAGTGGATTTTAAGGCTAAAAGGAGAGAAAAGCAAGGCCAGTCTTCAGTTCAAACCAGGTGAAAAGAGAGAGTGAGGAAAGGTTACTTCGTATAAATTAATGTTTTATAAAGAAAAGGTCGCAAAATAATATACCACCTGTGTTTCACAATAGATGCAATATTTTGACTTTTTCACTTTGTAAAAACACAACAATGACCATTATCCTTTTTTTTTTATCAGTTAGTAAGAAATTATGGAACGATAATATATTGAAAATATACATTGAAACCAATAGAAGAATATTTTATACTTCCTCTGTTTTATTTAATCACACCATTTTTCTTTTAGGGAAGTTGCATATCAATTGCACCATTTCTCTAATGGGTATACTTTCATACACCAAGTACCTATTTAACCCTTACTCACATTTGATATATACCCTTGTAACCTCACTTTTAATCTCTCTTC
Organism: Chenopodium album; assembly: GCF_948465745.1. Lineage (NCBI taxonomy): Eukaryota > Viridiplantae > Streptophyta > Magnoliopsida > Caryophyllales > Amaranthaceae > Chenopodium > Chenopodium album. Next base: position 36,023,892 of record NC_137858.1, read on the forward strand.
TTTGTAGTCACATGGGCTTTTATTATTTCATTCCTTTCATAAACTTTGTGCCAACCCAAATTGTGCAATTAAAAAAAACAGAGGTTTATTATAATTTAATTTTTATACAAGTAAAAAATGTAGTCAAAGTAAATAACTAGATTATAAAAATAAACAAATAAAAAAAAAAGTCAAAACATTGCATGTATTGTGAAATGGAGGTAGTATTAATCATGCTTATGGGTTACACCAAGGCAATAGTTCTACATTTGAAAATCATGCTGTTAGTCTAAATTTTTTCTTCCTAACTAAATCAAAGAATTTTAGAAGATTCAAACTAAAGAAAGCTCACATGTAAATTTGCATTTTTTTTTTTTTTTAAATGCAGTGGTTTTTACATGACAACTTTTAAAAGTTAATTTTCTCTCACAACCAGTCCATTAACCCCATTACTTCTCTCTTTCGACAATTCCTTTCAACCAAAAACTAAGAAAGTAACTGTCTCCCAATGGAGCAAACAAAGGGGAGCAGAGAGAGTATGATATATTTTAAATATTGACAAACATTGACAGCCAGGGGAAAAAAAAAAAAAGACAAACAGACTCCATAAACTAGATTTTATCTTACGCTACAACATTTATGGTTAAGAATCTATTTTATCTCGATCAAGAAAAAAAGAGTTTCTTTTTAAGGCATTGGGATACTCTTCCATCTTGTCAGAAACAACATGATGCAGCCTCTACTCATACATAAACCTTCACACAGATTTATAGAGTCCATAATATTCAGTTTATGCACAATAAATAAAACTGCTTCATCCCTTTCCAAACCAGATCATACCTTTTTGCTCATTCATTTATAAACCTCAATCCCATTCCAATACATTAAAGCAGCAATAAACCAACGGGAAGAACTAAGAAGACAAAGATTACCTAAGAATATGATTGCCCCATAATCATGCCTGTGACGGATACACCTGCCTGTCATCAGGCAAATGAAAGAGTAAATATCACATGGTAAACCCTTGGTTACAAGAATTACAACAGCTAGTTTATAAAAATTATAGTACCGAGAGCAAGGTAGACTTAACCTATACAAACCTATAAAGAAACAATTAGAGCCAATACTTGATTCTAAGAGAATAGAAAGATATAGCCACATGACAATATAAATGATATTTTTTTTTGAAAGAAACAATATAAATGATATGATGATTTGAAAAGTGAGCACATTTAGGGACATGATTTCGTTATGCTTCAAATTTGCGGACACATCTGTTAACCATCGAAATATAATTACTTCAAGTGATCCAGCACTCAAGTTTTGTTGCCTGACCAGTACCAACTAAACCTACCACTGTCCGGTGTTCCAGAGGACTAATCAAACGTACAGAGGAACACACCACGCAAGCACACATACATCAAACGCATAGAGGAACAACAAAAGGTTCTTTTTCATCTTTCTGCTAACTACTTACTACTGCTTGAGTGATCCTTTTGAGATCTCTTGCTTTTAATAAGCCACAAAAATGCAATCATATATTGAGCAGATAAAACCAAAACACCAAAAGATCTTCAAATATCACATACTACCTCCGTTACATATTATTTGCAACGATTAGACACTTTCCCTCTCTACTTTATGTCAAATCGTTGCAAATAATATGTAACGGAGGTAGTATTAAGAATCATGACACATTCCGAGCAGCCTAATTTTTGGTCACGAGAGCCAGACAATAGTACCTCAGTTTTCAGGCTCATAAGTCCATTCAAGCTAACCTTGAGCACCAGGAATCAGTCTAAGCCTCCAAGATAACAAGTATAGGTGAAATTGTTTAGTAAATCAATAGAGCAAAAAAAATTTATTTGAGATTGTTCAAATTGAATGGAAAAGTTGATCAGAAAATAGGATGTTTCTCAGACTTGTTGTCTGATGCTTGTTAGTTTCTCAAATGGTTCTGCCTTCCTAGAAGTTTTGATTGGTAGGAACACTTTAATAAATAAAGCTTCTCAAGACAATTAAACCTTCTAGGAAGGAAGATCAAATACTGATTATTAAGAGAGATCACAGGATCATACAGCCAACCATGGAAATCAATCATCCTTCACCACTAAGGGTCCATCCTTTTCAAGAATTTGAAGTCTAGGAGCAAAATATTTTGGCTGGCTATAGTATGGTGCTTGTAACTAGAAAGAGGGAGGGGGGGGGGGGGGGGGGGGGGGGGGAAGGAGGGACGGGTTTAATTGACTTAAATTCCCCGTAAGTGAGAGCGGCTGGAGTTTTTAAAGGGGCTTCTTCAACAATCACATTTTAGCATGTTATTTTGCAAGGAGATTATGCTTCTAGACTATGGGACTTTTAGGATTTTCACACCATGTATTGATGCTTTAGTTCATCTGTAACCTTGCTATTTAAATTAAACTGAAAACCAATGCTGTTGATCTATAATAACATTGCAGTACATATAGCTTGAAACCGAACTTTCCTTTGTGCAACATCTAGAAAAAAAAAATGTTTCCTTTTCTTTTATATACCCCAAGTTTATCCCTGCATAAAGATTAATTGACGCTCATTTTCTAGTATACCCCTGCATACCTGCAGCCTGATTCAGTGCTCGGAAAGCTTGTTGGCAGTACCAATCACTTCCACTTAGAAGATTCTTGGAGCATTTATATGTGTCATTATACTTCTTCTTCTCTGCAACTTGGATGTCATTTCTGCAAAGATTTCAAAATTGATGATCTCAATTTGGTATACAACCAAAAAACCCAGTTCGATTAAGACAGAAAAGACTAAAAATTCTTACATATTTGGAAAAGGAATACCAATAATTATCTGGAGCAGTGAAGAAGATACATCCCCACAAATATTAGTATAAAGAAGGAATTTCTCATAGCAATAAATAAATAACTAATATACATTGAGCTCATTTTAGTCATAATCTACGTAATCATTACACATAATCTACTTTATATAAAATTTTGAAATAGTTCAAAAAGGATACCACAGCACGAGCATTTTCATCTGAAAAGTCAATTCCTTCAGAAACCTGCACACATAGCCAACAGCCAAAAACCAAGATTCAGCAATTTGAAAGGATCATTTGTCCCCTTACATCAGCATTATAATGTTAATACATTGTTATACTAGAACTCTGACAGAATAAAGTCATCTTATGAAAAAACAGAGCTAAATGAATAATTAAAAAGGAAAGAATTTTTAAATGCAAGAATGCAACCAACAACAAATCACCTAACCTTCGTTCAAACAGAAGCTGACCCTATATATAAAATGCAACAGTCACCTACTATTTACAAAAAGCCTAACAAATTGTCTGATTCAGTAATTGTTTGGTTGAATAGTAGAATTCAGCCTACCCCAGTTACTGGGATTTCCCCAAGGTAGATTTACTACGAACTGCTCATAACTGCTAGATTAAACTTTTTGCGGAAATTTCACAAGCCTGGAATGCTAGGTAAGAAACTTCCCACCTTTTAGAGAACTTCCCAAAAGGTTTTAATTTCTGCATTTTTGTTACCCTATAAGCATATATATTTCTCAGGATGTTTTTTATCTATACTTGATCTGTTAATCAGTTAGCCATTAATTCTATCGAAGTTTAAATGTCTAATCAAAAGAATAGTGAGTTTTTTGACTCCATTAGAAATAAAAACTGGAGAATTATTCAACCATTTAACATACACGGATTCCAAAAATTAAGAAAATCCGACTTGATCAACGTAAGAAAGAACCATTGATCAATAATAGAAAGCCTGCTCTTTAAAAGAGTGCCAACAACAAAATATTGTGAAAAACACCCCACCCTCAAAGGAAGCACTTGCAAATGGTGACATGAAGACTTGACCAAACAATTATGACTATTACAATTCTTCCCACCATCTTTCCTGCTTCGCTTTCGTCAGGAGCTAAGGTCCAAAGCAAGATAAAAATTAACTAGCTGCGGCTGAAATCATAGTTATCTTCTCTCACACTTAGAGAGAGAATCACCCCATAAGATCAATTTTATGAGCTCTTTGCACTGGATGATCAGTACTATGGACCAAGTGATAAAGAGTTATGAGCATTAGAACTTTAGAAGAGCAGCCATCAATTATAAACAAAATATGAAAAGACATCAAAGTCATTCTTGAATCTGCTTCTTGCAAATATAATCACCAAAAAGAGGATAGCTAATGTTTTCACTTCTGGTTGATGTGCTGGCCATTGGGATTACCACAGGTTCTAACACCATCACAGGGATTTAAGGATTATCTGCTATGAAACCACGAATAAAGGCAGAAAAGGCAGGTTTCTTCCATTACATGGTCAATTACTTTTGCGATTTGACTCATGTTTGAAAAAACATGTAATTTGCTCCTTAACTTCTTCAACAGTGTTTACTTTAGTGTTCTCCTTTTTTTATTTGATATTATGTTATCATTTTATCTCCTCAGTAAATATTTCCTCAGTCCAGGTAATAAAAAGAAAAGTATACCTAGATATCTTTCCCCACAAAAGAGCAAAAGAAAGAAAACAGAAGTATTGGACCAAAGAACTCACTGTGTTTCTTCAACCACAAATTTCACGAGATGCCTTAATGTGGTTTAGACTATTAGGAACAGACCCTTTAAAGATGTTCTATTGTTCTGAAATGCTTTTCCTCAATCTAACTTCAAAAACAATCACAAATTTTTTTAAAAAAGAAATAAAAAGGTCATTGGTAGCAACAGCCAGATCTCAGGACTGTAATATGATATCCTTTTAGCACATCAAGCACCACCCAGATCTTTGCTATGAATTAACATGGCTTGAGCTTCATAGATAGCAGAACATAGGAAGAAGATGATGCATTTTGATTAATCAACTGAATTACAGCACTTTTGTATGCTAATTCCACATTCAAGAAGTGGACTCTCTCCCAACCTAGCCCTCTAAAGCTAACTTAATGCATTCAACAATACTCAACATGCTTACCTCTCTCTAATTAGCTCTATTTATAGAACATTTCCCTAACAAACTAACTAAATTCTCCTAGCAACTTTATTGTAACTCTACTCCCTAAATTGCCCCTCTTCCCTAACATCAGTTCATTGCAATCTCGTATAAAACTATTCTTTTAGCACATTCACCAGCCAGATTTCGTAAGACTGAAATAAAATATCCTTTTAGCACATCAAGCACCAGCCAGATCTCATGAGGAGCCCATTATTGTGATCAGGCTTCAACTAAAAAATTTCTTAATTTGAGTTGACCTTGACTTTCATTCCTTCCGTTGGTTCGGACATGTAAGACGGAGACCCCAGGGTGCACCAGTACGAAAGTTGAAGAGTAGGATCATAGCGAAGTTCAATGAGGTAGAGGGAGACCGAAAATGACTTGGTTGGAAGAAGTTAGGAAGGATATGAAGCATATGAATTTGCATGAGAATAAGGTATTTGATTGTAAGGGATGGAGGAGGAAGTTTTAGTGGATGACTATACGAAATAATCACTTTAGGTTCATGTAGCTGACCCCACTTATGGGATTAAGGCTTTGATTGCTTGATGAATATTAGCCTTCTTATAATTTTGTGTCCCAAGGATTCAAGGAGCAAAAAGAATTTAGAAATAATATACACAAGAAAATTAATCACAAACAAAAGACCAAATCTACCAAGCTATAGCCTTAGAAGTGTGCAAAACACACCAAGGTGCAAACGGCCTTGGAACCTATACACAAGTTGAAGGTGTGTGCCTTTAGTAGGCAAGGTAAACCTTATATATATAAAAATATATTTCTAAAAAATGTCTAAGAAATGAATTTTGAGAAAAGGTGAAAGAGATATGTGATCATAAGCTAGGGTAGTTAGGGTTCTGTAAAAAAATGGTTGATACGGGGTTTTAATCTCCTCTAGTAGTAAATCTGACAGTCATGTGGTACTTATTTCAAAATTATCTTACAGATCAGTTGTTGACGCCTTACCACATAAGGTGCAAAGGTCTTTTATCTTATTAAATTAGCATAAATACCAAGGTGCTTATGAAGCTAGCATAGGAGACCTATATGATGTAACCAACTATTTTAAGTATATATCCAGGTCATTGCAAGATTACATATTGACACACACACACATGTACGTAATAGACATAGTAGTATCATGCAGCGAGAAGTTATCATTATAATTCTGTAATGGTGAAGGGTAAAGTCATTCTTACTAGGGACTGAACAATGATGGATAACTATAAAAATCGTCACACACCTTTCCACGGCAAACAGCAAGAAATGCAGCCCCCTCCTTAGATTCCTCAATTGAATTAGCTGTAGTAGACAAATTGGATTTTACTTTCTTTGCCTTTCTCCTTTTTCCAAGAGCTGGCTTAGTGCCTGGACGAATTGCACTATAATAACCTTTCAAAACAGCTTCAAAATCCTCCTGGCTGCCTCCTCTGGGCTCTGCATGTCATAGGATATTAGCAATTATCTTGTAGATTATGCTCCTAAAGTAGTGCAAAACCGGGATTTCTCAAAAAATATCTCTTCCAAATAGCATTTAAATTAAGAACAAAAACAAGAGGCCCTCCAGGTAGTTAACACATACTATCCAATAACATAACATTGAATTTTTTATGTTGCCATTTGCAGAACAGGATTAATTACCAACAAAGACGGGTTTTCTAGCATTCATCCGAGACCACTGGCCTGTTTCAATCCACCTCTTACAAAGCTTATCCATTAGCTTATAGCTTGGGAAAAACACCAGTGAACCACCAGGAACAACCTTGAACAGCTCCTCCAAAGTTTTACCAACAGCATCCTTCATAACAATTCACAATAGAATCAAAATAGATGTGATTGACCTAGACTTCATAGCAATGGAGGGAAAAGAAACTAATAAATTAGCTAAGTACCTGAAACGCATATGCATCGGCTGTCTTATAGCTAGCATTTAAGGGATATTCATGTGGACCAGTAGAAATTATTGAAGCCCAAACCTGTGGAAAATAAAGAACAATAGTCAAAACAAAGCATGAGATAAAGGGACTCGGCCAATAAGACACGACATGTTCACAGACTATACCTGAGATTCAACGTCAATTACGTGTGGAGCCTCTAGAAGCGTGCCAAATGAGATTCCAAGTTCAGATGAAAAAGAATTCATTGGTGATAGAGTCCTGATATTACCCAAAAAATAAAAATAAAAAAAAATTAAAAAAAAAATCATGAAACATTGCGTATTATTAACAGAACAACAACCACGAGAAGTTGCAAATAAAAAATGTAGAAATTAAGAGATTCACTGCCACTTTCATCATCAGCATTCATCAAAAAAGCAGTCCAGTTACTGACATGAGTGGAGCTCATGGAAACAAGTAATTTTCAGCTTTTAGTGAGCCAAGCTCCTGAGGTGCAAACAATATAACAAAACAAAGAAAAAGGCAAGCAGGCATCTTCAAGGAGTGGATTAACTTCAACCAGGGGCACATATGCAATCATGGATTTAATTGACACAAACTGAATTAGTGAACTTTTCAACTACAACTGCAAACCAAATAATTTTCCCGATAAGGAGAAACAATTTCAAAGTATTCAGCCAGCAGCAACATAAACTCAAGAGTGACGGCCCAAAGTATGTTATTGGGTGGTTGCTGTACGACTGACTGCAACAGATTATAAATTAACCACAGCTAATAGCAAAATATGCAAAAACCTACCCAGATGTTAAAATCACTGATAATGAAAGTTCAGTGATATCTCTGAATACAACAGCTGGGTTCAAACACCACAAACTGAAAGTAAGTGTCCAGCTACCTGAAATGTGAATAGCAACACCGCAATAAGATATATTGACAAAATGGTCAAAGTCACATGCAGAAGAAATTCATAGAGAAAAGATGAGAGGGGATGATAATTGTAGGTTTCATAATATATTTGATATTTTTATCTCATACTACATTGTTGGAGCATCATCAACCAAGTCAAGAAAAAACTAGAACATCCTCTCTTTTGGCAAGTCTCACTCCTCTAAATCATTGTGAGTTTGTGACAGCCTGTTCCAAAATGTACTACTTAACTATTACCAAATACATTTTGTCTTTTGAAACAAAGATTTATTCCTCTTTCTATTACTTTATTCATAATAATGTATCAAAAAAGGAAAAAAATAAAAAAGTGTTCAAGCATATATTAAGATGGGTTTTTACTTTTTACTGGTAGATCAAGAAAAAACATATATATCTACAGGTACTTTGACTTTTAATTTATGCCCATCTTTCTTTTTTGTTTCTTCCCCTCCTTCCTCTAATCCGCCTTTCTCTGCCAGATAGCAAGTAATCACGGGTTGGAAGCTGCAAGGGCAGTTATGTCCACATACGAACCTCTAGCAGGGTTCAAGATTGATTCTAAAAGAGCTTATTTCACCAAGTTCCACTGCACCGAGATGTGAAGTGCTGGTGGTGATCATCACCCCAGGTAGTCGAAAAATTAAAAGCAGTATAAATAAGGATGGTGATTCGCGGGAAGACAGGCTTCAGGATATTGTAGTGAAAGAAAGTCCTTGTAAAATTGTCACCTCTCAATTTTGGAGATGTGTTGGCAATGTATTTTATTATATTTCATCTTAAATTGAAGTGAGTTCCTGATTTTAGACATTATATAGAGAAAAACACCATCCTTATTATGATGATCCATTTTTTAGGTCAACATTAAAAAGAATGTAATATGCTCGAGGGCACAATTTATTCTTTTTTCCTTGTTGAGGACTTAAGGATGCTCAAATTACAAGATGGAATGAAGCTAACAATTTAAGAAGACATCAAGAATTCACTTAGTTGAAATGTTAAAGAAAAAAATGAATTAACTCGATATTTGTAGACCTTCAAATTTTAATATAATTTGAAATCCTTAACCTCAGACTTACAAGCCTACCCCCACCATCCTAGCTAGAAGAGGGGGTTAGGTTCAATGCTTCAGAAAAAGAAGATAGCTTGCCAGCAAAATATCATTTGATAGGGTGAAATCCATCGAACTAGTGGCATAGTATCACACTGCAAAGACACGTACATGACCACATAAAAATAATAGATATACATATTTATATACAAGTTGTGCCTTCAAAATCTTTGAGGGTTAAGGAAATCAGCATGTCAATGTTATTTAACCAACAAAACCAGAGAATTGCAATGCAAGTCCACCATATACTGGTCTCCTCATGCATGATAACAATTTCCATCACTTATCAACATTGCATGTTATAAACCAGCATCTAGAAATCTCACCAGTGTCTTTTTTGAAGATGCATTGTACAGCAAGTTGGAAGTCATTTATGTGAAGCCCATTTTTCTGAAAAAAATAATTAAGAGAGCAGAAAAGACCTGCAATGATGAAAACATATCGTGTTAGAGTTTGACAGAATCTGATCAGTAAAGCAGAAGAACTTTCAAAAGTAATTACCTTCCAATGCTACTGCTGACATGCCACTTAAATGAGCTAACCCTGACTCGGTGTCTGAAGCAGCTTTGATAGCCTTAACAAATGGATTGCACACGTTAGCAAAGCAGCAGCTTGGTTATCAAGAGCTAACTTATCAGTAAAGATATGGACCTTAGCAGCACACTCTTGCAAGATTGGGAAGCACTGTTGTGATATGCTAGCCTCTTGGAGCTCCTTTAAAGCCTTATCCCCTGTCCAGCTGCATTTGAAATACAATGGAAGCATAGTTTAATAGGCAGGGTAAAACTCACTATATCAAAATAAATTAGCTCCTTACTATTTTGGATGTTTTAAAAGTAAGCCTCTCTTCCCTTTCCAAGATGGTTATAAGTATCCTCAGACAAACCCCTAAAATAATTGATTGTTTAGACTTTGATGTAGTAGATTATTTTAGAAAGGGAAAATATGTTTAAGGATACGTACACTAGTCAAATAGCCTACTTTAGTATTTGAAGAGGTTTTTTCTTTGGGATAGATTAGAATTATTTATGACTAGTTAAAACACCCTACTCCTTATATGTATGATAATGTTAAAAATAATAGTGCATTTGTACTAGAGCTTAGGATATGAGTTAGAGGCTTAGAGCAAAAAAAATTAATGTTAGATGGTTAAGAACTTAAGACTAAATACAAGCTATGGCATTTAAGGTAGCTCCCTATGGCTCGCCCTTGTTGTGAGTAGGGGGTATACATACCGATTGTCACATTCAAGATTCAACTTTCATAGCATTTTGTTATAAATTTGAAAGTAAAAGAATGATTTACAATATGAGTACAATGCAAACAATTGAACATGATTTTGATTTGCGTGGTGACAATCACTTATCAAAAAATATAAATAGATAGAAAAAACACACATGGTATGGAAAAGGCATGTTTATAGTCTAGTGTAAACCATAAAACCAATGTATAAAAAAGCTCAAGGCACACTAAAGCAATAGAGGTCCTGCTGCGCCTAGGCACACCTCCTTGGGCGGCTTCTTTGAAGTGAGACACACTGTATAAACATTAAAAATATATATATATTGACTAAAATGCGCCTCAGGTAGTCAGGTGAGACTAGGCACCCTTTTTATACACTGATGTAAACCAGATATATAAATCAAAATAATCGAGAACTGAATCACATATTTGTCTTCTTTTCTTCTTCAACCTTTGGTCATACTAAACTAAGCTTGAAAACAGGAGGTAAAGAGAATAATCTACTCACCATGAGACATAGCGCTGAAAATCACGCTTTTCTAAGGCCCCTTTTCGGCGCTCCATCCAGCTTAAAACATCCTACAAGTCTCAGCCATCATAATTGATTAGAGAAAAAATTAATCAGGCAATCCGATTAAATGGATTTATATGCTTAAAAACAAAACAATCACCTGGACCATTTCATACAGAGGCTGGTATGTCAGTGCGTCACCTCCACAGAGCTGACCTAGCTCCATCTGCAATTCTTTTATAAAGTATGGGAGCACTTAGTAACAGATGATAAAGATAAAAGCAGTATACTGTAAGAGATGCACTTACTATGCAAAGCATCTTCATCAACATCCACACTACCAGCTTCTCGAGATATGTCCTCTATATTACTGTCAAGTTTCAACAAGTGATAAGTTCAGAGGTTTCTCTATAAAAACTACCGATACTGGTGACAACATATAAACAGAACCTATGGAATCACACAGAAGTATCACTATCCTTTAATATTCTAGCTTGGTCAGACCACCATTAAAACAACTACAGGTCAGTAATATTCCCAAGAGGAACACCTTTATTATTACATAAAACAAACCCAGAATCATAATTATCAAGTACTTGTGAAATCATAATCCTGCATTTCTTCGTTCATTTCAAATAAAGTCAGCTATGTGGCCTAATGATAACAAAACACAGGAAGCATATGTATCATCAATTGAATTTTAATGTCAGAAGCATACCCAACCCAATTGCTGAAGACAACAAAATTAAAACCACATTTGAAGTAATGGTAATATGGCATTTTGTATTTTTGTGTACAACGTCATAATCGCTTAAGTTACCAGACATAACTTCAGGCTTAATATAAATTAAATATGGCTTCATAGACATGTTCAACTCAAACTGATAAGTGATAACTGGTTAAGCATTTACCTTGTAGAGACCGGGGAGAAAATATGAATAAGACATATAGCAAGATATCAAGAAAAAAATTTTAAAAGTTGACAATTGAGGCACATTCCTTTATACATGACAATAAAAGCTTGTATTTTTAATTGGAGATTGAAGCATTAAACAAAACAAATTTTCTTTATTTTCCAATATATTACACATGTAGAGGCAAGGCTGCAGAAATTGGTATGTTTACCAACATAAAAAAAAGACTAGAGTACAGACTCCTATCAAGAAATCATGATCATAAATGCAGTGGGAAAGAGACAAAGCAGTCAAGATGAGAGTTATAAGCATACTGGGCTTCATCAAGAACAAGAATAGCTCCCTTGATGTCAATTTCCATTGCTCTTCGGATAATTGGATTGGTAATATAACTATACGGGCAAAAAACAATATGTGCATCAACAGCCAATGAACGCGCCGCAAAATATGAGCAACCTGCAAATGGAAAGACATTTGTTCTATTTCAGAGAAAATTTCAGGAATATAGGCTAGACTACAAGGGTAAGAAAAAAAAAAAGCTGAAGCACTGAATAAGCTAACTAACCTTTAACTGTTTTTCCAATTTTAACAAGATCTTCAATATCATGAGCCTCATGACAGCCACCTTTCTGGAGAGATGGATGACTTTTAACTCTATGAGCATTTCTGCACAGACAAAGGGCACAGACATGAAGCTCAGAAACTGTGAAGATTATCTACATGGAACCATGAAAATTACTTACTTGAATTGTGGACACCCAGCTTCTTTATTCTCGAGAAGTAACTTGCTACACAAAAATGCATATCTCCATGTTAGGGGAAGGAAGTAAGAAAGAATACAGAATTAACCTACGTATTTTGGATTAATGAAATTTCACCATTCCTCATCTAGGTTGTCTCCATTACGTATCTTTTCATTAGTGCAATAATGCTTCCTAGATCCCTGGAAAAACGTGAGAAGTAAGGAAAAGGTTTACACATTCTCCACCAAACGAGCATGCATTTGTTCTATGTAGCTAGGTATATCATATGATGAACCACAACCATCCAGCTTACCGGCTCTACCATCATCCCTAGTGTACAAACTCAATAAAAAAAACCCTGGGAATCCAATTGCTGAGGACGAAGCATACCCAACAGCCATTAAACCAAATAAACACATTGAAATCATGATATTTTCCATCAAATCAGATCAAGTCTTCAAGTTATACATTAAAAAAGAGGCATGCTCTCAAAAAAAAAAATACTTTTCATCTACAAAATGAGCAAGTGCATTAGATGACAAGATAGACACGACGGCATGGAAAAACAAGGAGCTTTTTCAGCCAATTCAGAGTTCAGTATTTGGTATCTCGGCCTAAATAGATTAAAAATAAATAAATATAAGTTGCCAGCAGAAACTTAAAAATTGTAAGACTTACCAAAACAGCCATAGGGGCCCTGTAAGTTGTCTTCCGATATTCACGAATAACTTGTGTAATTTGAGAATGAGTTCTCCTAATAAAGTTACAGATAAATTGATAATCAGCACAAATTACTTGGGCAAAAAAATTATAATTTGATTCATCCATCCATATTTAATGTACATAAATACATAATACATAATACATCTCCCTATAAAGCTCCGGTATGTTTATTTATTTTTGAGATTTCTAAGCAAACAAAAAAGTGAGAATCTGCCATAGGCACCTTCCACTTTTATATATAAAATCATATATGTGGTCTTCATCCAATCCTCTTCATGATATTTTCTGTTATTTTATTTAAGAAAAAATAATTACATTGATCAATCAAGAAAAAGCTTACAGAAAAGGACTGTGTACTCTTAAAGAGATGCCAAAAGACAAATAACAAATATATTAAATTCCTCTGAATCTCCCCAATTGAATAACCCTTAAAAGACCCTGCTGCCTTTGCCAATAAAGATGAACAATGTTCCATAGCAATCACAAGAAAAAAAAATATTTAGGATATATACGGCTATTAGCTCCAACCACATAATACACAAGATCACCATCACAACATTTCACCACATCCTCTTCATAGTCGCTATGAGTATGTTTTATACATAAACTAATTGGTCCGGAAACTGAAACAAATGTCCAGGTTTCAGAATTGACTCACTTTTGCAATATGGTGCAACTTTTTTAATCTGGTATCTGGAATTATTCACTATGTTTTATCATTTTATTCTCTAAGAACAGAACTTGCCTGCAGGCATATAGAAAAATTTTCTATAGGACTATAGCTTCTTTTGGCAATGAGGCCTCTGCTCCAGAAAAATTATGTATGCTTTGTAAAATGGCATGCCAAATATATTGTTAATGTTAAGCAGAGACAGGAAAATGAACCCCTTATAATATACAATATTAAATTCAATAATAAACACACAGAAAAGCGACGAGAAATACAATTATGGTCAATAGCTGTCTAGGTTGACAAGATCTGACCAAAAAAGTCAAACATGTCTAGTCATTTTGAGAAGCAAGGTGTGCATTCAAAATCAATTGAGGGTTCCCTAATCTGATATAGAACTTTCTTTACTAAATAATGCTAAAACCCAACTGCTGGTTTATGCGCAGAAAACGGGAAATAATTGACTGCGTGAAAAAGATCGCAAAGAACATCCACACCGCACTTACGAGGCATAATATATGGTGGGCAATGATTTCTTGATTTGACTGGTAGTATTTGTTGCAGGTGGAGCTGTCTCTGGTGTTGAAGTCTCTGGAGGAAAAACTGATCAACTCTTTATAAACATATAATTAGCCGAAACACTTGTCTAGGATATTAAACATAGCATCATTAATGAAGCAAGTATCCAAATCAATTCATATTTATCAACATGTCTGTAAGGGGCATCTAAGCATCTTCACCACTAGCAGAGGTGAGAACATAAATTGTCGCAACTTAAACAACTAAAAAATGTTAAGAGTATCCACCTCTACAATCACTTAACAACAGGGTAAATGCACGCGTATATCATAAGGTATATGTAGATTCCAATTTTAAAAGGACTTCATTTGACAAAAAGGCTCAGTTATTTTGCACACAATTCCATTCTATGCTTCCCACCTAGCAGCTTCATTGTTAAAAATTGAGTGTCAGATGCTTAAAAAAAAAAAAAGCAATAGTTTCCCTAAGCCCTTCCATGAAAACTTTTAACATCAACAACATAAAATAAAAACCCATAACTTTGATTCAAATAAAAATTCTGTTCATTACCCATAAGGCCATAACCTTCACTCTTATCATTTTTGCTCTTGCCACTAGCTTTTTTTCTATCTGCATCAATTAATTTGAAGCTCGAGTTTGACAAATAGTTCTCAACTGTCATAAACTTCCTAATAGAACAGGATAGAGGTCATCATTGAACAGTTCACCCCAAAACCACATACCCTACCTTAAACTTCCAAAAATCCACAACACCAAACTTCTTCGAATTGAACCAGAGGAGTGAAGGACAGATTTCAGACCATTAATAAGTGAATAAACAAACAAAACCCATAAATCTCAAGAAAATTGATCACCCAATAGTCCATAATGGACATACTGAAGTACAATATTATCGATTTTACTAAATTTACATCTAAATTTTCAGCATTTCACCCAAAACCCACAATCCCTACTACCATTATTAAACTTCAAAAACCCTAACCCCACCAAAGTAATTCAAATCAAAATGGGTAAAATTAAAAATCAAAAACCCTAGAATCAGAAAAATGAACAAACACAAGAAAACACAATTTCAGCGGGAAAACAAACCAGAAAGCTGAGAATCAACGACGAAGCCGCCGCCATGATTAAGAGGGTCAGAAGCCGCCCTAGAATCAGGCTTAGAGTGTTGCTGCTGAAAAATGGGGTTTTTGCCGCGATGAAGCTGCCAAGCAAGAGCAGAACAGAGGAGAGAGAGAGACTTTCCAGTACCAGTAGGAGACTCAAGGAGAGCATGGCAATGGCCTTCCCTTTGAGCTCGATCAAGCGTAGAGATGACCCGACCCATGAATGCAAGCTGCGAACCGTACGGTTTGTAAGGGAATTCAACTGGGATTCCTCCAATGTGGTAGACATTTCTAGGGTTTTCTGGAATTTGGTGGGTTGATGCTTCCATTTTTTTCTGGTTTTGCTGTGTTTGAGGAGAGAGAAAGAGAAGGAAGACGATGAAATTGGGTGGAATGAATTGGCGGGAAGGAGGTTTGAAATTGGGGGTTTTGGCCGCGCAATGTATTTCGATAGCTTCTACCGCAAGGGTCAAGAGTTCAATGTGTTTTCAATGTATTTCGATCACTCAAATGGCATATACTAGAAGCATACTGAGGGAGTTTCAACTTGACATGGATTCTGAAGTTGTGTTGCGGATGCTTACGGAGGATGGTCCTGCTAGGCTGCTACTTCGCCTTATGCTCATATCATTCGTAGATGCAAGGCTATGATCCAAAGAGAAAGGTGGGTAGTCTCGTTGAGTCACTGTTATAGAGAAACAAATAGGGCGGCGGATTGGCTTGTTAATTACGGCGTTCGTATGGAGTCGAAGTTGGTGCTTTTTGAGGCGGTCCCGAAGGATCTTCTTGCTATTTTATTGGAGGACCTTAGTGGTGTTTCTCGTGCTCGTATGCTTCCAAGAATGCTGAACTAAGTTTGCTTAGTTGAGTAGGATGGAGTATTTAGCGAGTAGTTTTATTTGTTTTAGTTTATTTTCGTTTGTTTGTTTGTTTGTTCGTTTCTTTCTTTCTTAGGGGCTTGCCCCTCGTGTGCACCCTAAAAAAAAAGGGAGTTTCTCTCCCCGGTTTCAAGGGATTCTAAGATTGATTCTCATCACTTGCTTTTGAAGCACTATAAACACCAAAAAATGTATAGATTGTTTATTATTAAGACGCCTCTGTGGCACGCATTGCTCATATTATTGCGGACTTGCAATTTTATCAAATTAATTTTAACACCAAGATAGAGGAAAAGTTTGCGTCAAACTTGATTAAATTCGATTAAGGAGATCTTATAATGATTTTGGGTATGAATTGATTAAATATTTATAAAGATGAAATTTGTGGTGAGTTACAGAAAGTTTTTGGAGGAGCTATAAGGGGGGACTTATGATCTATTAGAGGTGTGGGAGACAAACAATACTTGAATTATAACCATGCTGAGGTTGGCTATTTGGGTAAAGAAGCAATGTTCTTTCTACTTTTATGTATAGTGCTAATAAACTAGAGAATGAAAGGCACTATAATCCAAAGTGTTACCTTATACATGATTTTGATGATGACACAACTTAACTTATTTACGGACTAATAAGTGTTTGATTGTTTAAGTGTGATCAAATGCATTGATTAGGATAATTGAGTTGTCTTGCGAAGATTCCACGGGGAACAAGATGGCACTGGACAAAGTAATACAAAAGAGAAGAGTTATCTCACACGAACTGAAGTTTCAGAGTTGGCGTACAGGACAAAGTATTTACAAGCCATTGCCCTATTGGCCTATTCGATCTGTAGTGAAGTATCTTTTCCTAACATCCCTTGTAGTCGTGGTTTTATCCTTGTTTAGGATGAAGGAGTTTTTCACGTAAAATCTCTCTTGCACTTTAAGTTCCTTAAGCTTAATGTTTGTATTTCTGCAAAAAGTTTGACAAATCTACCATACTACAATTCAACCTCCCCCCCCCCTTCTCGTAGTATTCATTGAAACAACGCAAAGATATAGAGGTGGGAATGTATATTTGTTACGAGTAAGGGTGCAATTGTACAGGAGAAAAGGAGTAACATTTTATAATTTGTTGAACTACTGAGGGGATTGAGAAACTCATTTGCCCAGAATTGTTGGAGAAAAGTTTCATCGCCTCTGTGGAACGCTTGTATATGAGTTGTTTAAAAAAGGAAAGATGGAAGTATTTGGTTAAGAATTGAACAAGGTGATAAAGAAGACTAAATATCTTCACCAAAAGGCCAATGATTTATTCAATTAATTAAAAAGAGGAAGCAACATTTTTTAATATAGATTGAGGATTGTGGGAAAGGAAATTCTGAAAGCAATTTTTGGACGCTGTGAGATGAGCTTAACATTATACCTTTGGGTTGATAAATACACTTGTAATTGTTACGGACTTGAGGAATCGAATGTTTCAACCATGCATTTTGAGATAAAGTCAATTGTATGCTAAGGTTTTGAGTGTACTAAGTACGTTTTGAGTGCTCGTTCATAAGCTACACGCACTGATGAGAATAAGGAGATCGACAAATATTGGACTAATGATTATTATATTATAAAATACTTAGTCACAAAATCAATCATCTGATTGTATAAGAGGACCTAGCTGTATTAATTTTAATATTTTATGAGTCACAAGTTAAAACGTCTAGTGATAGCTGATATGTCTAGTTTATGTAGTATTTTACCCCCGTCCCTTGGTCATTATTAGTAGTGTTTTTGGCTCTTTAGAGCCATTTTTATTACTAATATGTGTTTTCTAGTGTTTTCGTAGTTTTGGTTGAGTTTTGTAGGGAATTGCACCTTTGGAGTACTTTCCCGGGATTTTATGGAGCAACTACGAGCATTGGAGGAGCACGGCCATCTTTCGTAGCCCAAGATCGGTTAGAGTAATCAAACCGGTGAATAAGGGCTCGACTTGTGTGAAGACGAGGCATTTGGACCGAATGATTAAAGCCCCAAAGAGGATATTTGGTTTGGGCCAAGTTACGAGCCTAAACGAGGAGTCCAAGCGGCCCAAGGGTGTCTGCCCGGTGGTCCGCCCGGTGGTCCGCCCGATGGTCCGCCCGGTGGTCCGCCCGATGGTCCGCCCGGTGGTCCGCCCGATGGTCCGCCCGGTGGTCCGCCCGGTGGTCCGCCCGATGGCGCGCCCGATCGGGCAAAGAAGACTTATATCGCAACAGCCCTTCGCCCGATCAAAAAGGCGCGCCCGGTCGGGCGGTGTGGCGCCCGGTCGGGCGCGTGTCTCTGATAGATCTTTTAAGCATCGTTTAGTTTGTTTTAGTTTAGGATTCTTGCTTATTATAAATATGTTTTTGTTAAGCAAGTTGAGGATTCTTTTTTTACACTTCGTTATTCTTCCTTTACTTTTGTAATTCTTTCTCTTAGATTTTCTCTCTCTACTTAAGCTTATTTTCTCTCTCTACACTATATACTTTGTTCTTTACTCAACTCTTTATTCTGATTACTTTGGTAACGATTTCTTTTCTCTTAATCTCAGTTATTTATTTTATTCCTTCTATCATGTTTTATTTTGTTGCTTTGACTAGTTTAGATTTAATTATGTGTGAGTAGTTCTTTTTCTAGGGTTTATGGGGATCCATAAATAATATGAAGGGGTAATTTATTGTTGTTAATTATCAATGCTATATTAATTTCCTATTGATTGATTTAATGCTCTGTGACTAGATTAGGCCTGATCTTTTATGCATGAGTTTGACAATATTGATTCGAGATTCGAGAGATGAGAATTGATGTTTAGGTCTAGTTTCAATAGGCAGGTTAATCTATAAATGGTTAAGTCGAGATTCGAGAGATGAGATTTAATACCGGTAGATTAATTCTGTGATTGTAATACGTAGCGAAAGCCCTTTATTATCTGGTTAATTGATGCATTAATGATTGGTTATTATGTTTTACCCTGGAATATTATTTATTGGTGAACCTATGCCCTAGGTCCTTAATTCATTGATTCCTCTTATTTTATTTTCCCTACTTATATTCTTCGTAGTATAATCTTTAAATCACAACAAATTGTTACTAATAATTTAGATTGCTATTAATTAGTTAGAAATAGAAAGACTAGTTTCCCTGTGGATTCGACCCTACTTCCCTATCTACTTTAGTTAGAGGACTTAGGTAATTACTTTTGATTAGGTGATACGACTTTAGCCTGTCAATAGCAAAGGACCTCTTCAAAATTTATCTACCTTGAAGCACATCATCTACTGTTTATTAACAATGAAAACTTTCTAGCAGATAGAGTTTCTTTCACCAAAAATAAAGTGCAAGAAAGTCTCTCTATGATGGCTAGTGGCCACCATAGGCCTTAAAGAGACTTAAAACCCTTGTTGTAGACTTACAATGATGACTTGTGACACCCAAATGCAATATCTTACAATTAGTACCCTTTAAGTTCTGACTGGCCTTAGTTTTCCGGCCTTAGTAATTAGCATCAGAAATCTCACAATTACAAAAGAGGGCAGACAAGAACTAGAGGTATATGAGTACTCCTTTCTAAGATAATGGTCACTCTTTCCAATTTCGCCAAACACAAAAATCATGTAAATGAAAGTCAAAGGCGGGGCATATCTATAGAGCATAGATCATCATGACATCAAAAGTACTTGGTTTAATTATTGGTCGGGGTTCTACTTTTAAGTTTCTACAACTTCCCATGATTTCCTCACCGCAATTAAGATAATTCGTAATTTGAGTGCATCCGATGTAAATAATTCATGAACACAAAAGCTAGAAGAATTAATTGAAAAATAAATAAAATTACTTTCTAGCAAGCACGATGTCTGGCCATTGCCACATGCAAGTTCTCCTGTTTACACTACAAGTGATCTAACTCCTAGATGAAGCAAGCTAAGGAAACCCAGTTAAAACTATAAAGATAAACACCACTGGCTCACCCAATCTGGACAACAGTAGCTTCTGAGGAACTTATCATGTACAGATGCTTACTTTGACTCAACCAGATGTCTTCAAACAATCAAAAACAGAAACATCAAGGCCGTGATTGGTTTGATGTAAAAGGTTTTTGTGGAAAATGATTTTTCCATTTTTTTTCCCATTTTCCTTTGTTTGGTTTGTTAAGGGGTGGAAAACAATTTTTCCAAGGGTGGAAAATTCCATCTTTAATGATGGAAAACATTTTCCTTCCCAAAACAAGGGAAGCCACATTTTCCTCTCTCCTCCTTGCCTCCTTTTTTACTTCCCTCCCATTCATCTTTACATTTCCACTCTTGTTTTTTTTTTTTTTTTCTTGTATGCAACCAAACAAAGGAAAACTAATTTACAATTGTGGTTTTCCTTGAAAATATGTTTTCCATGAAAACTAACTTTCCATTGAAATTGTTTTACATTAAACCAAATGGGGACCAAGAATCTACATACTTTCATAATTAGACTCATATTATTATTAGCATTGCAAGCAGCCTCATAGTAAAATTCCGCTGTACAGGCTTATCATTCACTTGGCATTCCTAGTGCTAACCAGATACTAGGTTGCTGGCAGTTCTACTTCAAACAACACTACAGAAGCAACATTAAATAAATGTGTGTAACTAACTTACCTCTTTGCCATGTTTCAGGCTTCCAGCTACAACACACCAAAAAAGGTACTTAGTATGACTTCCATGGCATACATGTACAAGTAAATTATAGCAAGTCCTGCAAATAAATTCAAACATAATAGATAACATTTTCTCATAAAATATAAATGGAAATAGTCATAGAAATTTGTCTTCGCAATCTACAAATTTATTCATTACAAATAATCTCAAGCCAACTAAGTTCAATTCACAAAGTGCTGGTTATGCTAAACTAAGAAATCCCTTACAACCATATAAATTAATGCCATGATAACATCACTATTCATAATGAGTTTAAAAAAAGACATATATAAGATGACAAAATGAACTGCTAGTGCAGATACGATAATGCCCGACACCAAAAGAAGAATAGCTAAAGAAGTAGCAACAAATGCTACATCCATAACTCCTATAGATTCTATTGTTAGAGCAGTAGCCAAATTGAATTGAGTCTTGACTAGTATACGACGGTGGTTTGGATACGGCATAAACAAATATACAATAATAGCTGCCACTAAAAAGAACATAGCAAGACCATTACTACATATGAAAACATAAAATGATACCTTCTCCAATTTTCGAATGATTCTTTGTTGCACTATAGATTCTATAAAGTGAATACGTCGTAGGAAAAGCTAGCGTAGCACGCAACCAGAATGGTTACAAATATATGCAAATCAACTTTCTTTTCTTCACCTCCGAGAGATTCTCCCTCATGTCTTCCTCCTTCCAAGCACTTATCCCCTTCTTCTTTCATACAACTTTCTTAAATTATTTCCAAACATGATTGAGCTCCAGAGGTTATCAAATGCTGGAAGATCGAATTCCTATACCGTTGTAGAAAATGGGAGGGATAAGATTGTAAACATCTAAAGTTGTTTTTTCCTTCTACATTTCGAGCCCAAATATCCAGTTTTGGATGTATTAACAATAATGAAGGGATACAAACATGCTGTGAAACTAATAGTAGAAGAGGTGTATTTCCCTAATGTGGATTAAATCCCTTTAACCTAACAAAAGATCTAAAATCACACAATTAGAATAAAGCTTCGTTCTTGATAAGAAATTCGAACAAAAAATAAACGAAAGTAACTGGATATGACCTTGAATACGACCACTCTTGGAACGAATTCAATGCCTAATCAAACTAGTTAGACTACTCCCATAACTAGATATCTTGATGAACAATACTTTAGAATACTCCTAGATTAAAGAATTGCACGTTCTAACAATCAAGACAACTCCTTGAATTGACAATTAGCAAGAAAGTGTTTAAACAAGAATAATTTGTTAATTACTACCTCAAAAAAGGGGTCTTTGTAAATTACTACCCCTAAAAAAAAAGTTCTTAATTACTACCATAAAACTGATTAATTCTATAGATTGCTACCTTTTTCCCTAATCAGCCCCTATTTAGGTGATTTAATCTATTAATGATATCATTATCCGGCTAATTTGTAATTAGTTGCTTTTAAACCTTAAATAATTAATTAAACCTCATAACCACCTCCACACCACCATTGCACCACCTCCGGCCACCCTCCACCCTCCACCGAATCTACCTCCTCCAACTCCCCACCATGACAACACCCCTTTCTCGGTCCCCACCCTAAAACCACCATCTGCCCACCCTAAAACCACCTCCCTTTCACGATACCCCCCTCCCCACCCGCGACAATCCTGACCCCCCATCCCTCGCCGGAAAACCTTGCCCGACCATCCCCAATCTGCCTTTATCCCCTTTTCCCCTAATCACCACCCTAGGGTTTCAATTTTAGGGCTTTAGGGTTTTAATTTAGGAACTTTAGGGTGGTGATTAGGGGGGAAGGGGATGGAGGAGGCTTAGGGAGGGCCTAATAGGGTTCTCAAGCAAGGGGGGACGGGGTTAGAGTCGCCGGCGGGTGGGGAGGAGGGATATTTCGTGGGTGGGAGGGATTGTTGGGGGTTTAGAGGTGGTGCAATGGGTGGTTTGAAGGTGGGGTGGATGCCGGGGCGGGGATAGGCTGCCGGAGTTGGTGGGGATGCGGTAAGGGGGCTGCCGGAGATGGTGAGGATGGGGTAAGGAGGCTGTCGGAGGTGGTGCTGTGGTGGTTTAGAGGTGGTGTTAGGGTTTATTTAATTAATCATGCCTTAAAGGCAACTAATTAGAAATTAGTCGGATAATGATGTCATTAAGAAATTAAATCACCTAATTAGGGGCTGATTAAGGAAAAGGGTAGCAATCTATAGAATTAATCAGTTTTAGGGTAGTAATTAACAACTTTTTTTTAGGGGTAGTAATTCAAAAAGACCCCTTTTTTAAGGTAGTAATTAACAAATTTTCCTTTAAACAAAGCTAAACAAGTTTATTGAATTAATATGATTTTCTATGACTCTAAAGGCCACGAAAACCCCTTATTTATAAACTAAAAATAAGCTAATTCCATCCCTACAACGATTCGGACAAACCCCTAACCTTGCGCCCAAGTATCCTAACTAAAATAGAAAACCAAACCTAATTGGAATAGGAAACTAATCCTAAACAAACTCTAATTAACTAAAAACTTTCCTAACAACCTTAGGAAGTTTATAGCAATTAAATAACAGAAACTAAACCTTATCCTAAGTGCTTAAACCAAGAAAAACCCTCTCAAATGAAAGGTAAAAACTTGCAAGCAAAACTCTAGAAAAAAACTAAGTATAAAAAATCATCCATTTTGTATCGCCGCCAAAAACACCATTACACGCGCCTCCCTAAGCCTCACGTGCGCGGTCCATGGTGTAGGTGGGTTCAAGGTGGTTCCGGGAAGGTGGCGCGTAGGCCCCATCTCGGCGCGTGGCCACCGTGACTTCTCCGGAAGTGAACTGCTGCAAATCATTTTCCTTGGTGATCAAGCTTCCTTCTTTCCCAATTGATCTATTGAACCTTTTCTTGTTTATTTCCTTATTTGGCAGCCTATAATGAAGTTATTAAGACCTTCTAAAAGCACATTAGATCTTTCAAAAGAATTCCCCTCTTGATTCACATCATTCCTATTATATCTCTTTGATTGACCAATAAATCCCCACTGATTTTGCGTTTTAATAATAATTAATTCACAACTTTTTCTTGTTTGTGAAGTACCGAAACATGTATGACGTTTCTTAGCATCAAATCAACAAAAAAAATACAATGGAGCTTTAGAAATCATTAATTTAATCAGCTTAAGGGACCTTAATGATGCTGCCAAATGTTGAGAAAATGGACCCCTTATATCCTTTAAGTAAATAAGTGATTTTTCCAATTCAATCAATTAACTAACCATAATTACACTCCCTCCATCCGAGATTATATCTTGGCACTTGAGTAACTCCATGTTATGTTGCACAAGAGTTGATTCCATGTCTACATACATTAAAAAATAAATAAAATAAATAAAATAAATAATAAAAAAAAACACACTAGTGTTAAATGAAAAACTCAAAATTGGCCTTAACACTTTGAACTATGCCTTGGGTGCACCGTGCACCCAACATCCTATACGGCTATACTATGCTTAGTAGCCAAAACACCACAACTAATTACATGTGTGCAAAACGCACCTTTAGTGAGTTTTCCGGCTACCATTATCGCCTAAGCCGATGAATTAAATTTTTATTATTCAACTTGCGTGTCGAAAAATGTCTCGTAGAGGTTTTGGGGGTCATTTTGACTCTTAAGAGACTAATTGAGCTCGAAATAAGCAAAAAAAAAGCGTAAATGACTCAATTCGGCTTAAAAACAATGACATGAAAATCGAGATCTTTTATAACACACTAAACGAATCATGTATGCTATTTTTTGCTTGTTTCGAGCTCAAGTTAGGCCCTTATGGGTCAAAATGCATGACCCTTTAAACCTTTACGGGACATTTTTCAACACCCATATCGAAAAATAAAAATTTAATTCACCGGCTCCGATGAGAATGGTGGCCGAAAAACTCATTAAATGCGTGCTTTGCACCTAAATCAATAGATTTTGGTGTTATGGCTACTAAACAAATTATAGGGTGCTGGGTGCACCCATATATAATTTATAGTGTTGAGACAATTTTGCCAATGAAAAATGTTAAACTAAGTCAATTTATTTTTTTAAAAAATTAAGCAAGTGAACAAAATATACTAATTAAAACAAGATAAAATATACCTTGCAATTCATATAGAACCGCAACATGTAGTGCAGAAGTCTCTCTTGGTCCTCTAAAGTTAATCACAATAGGATTCTTCAATAACTTCTTTGCATTATCTATGTGTTTCCTCTCGATAGCAAGAAAAATTGGACTCTCATCAAATGCATTGTAACCGTAGATAATGTTAGGCCCTTACTCAATTAGGTATATCACCACATTTATGTGATATCATAGAACTTTCTGGTGCACTATTTCCTTGTAACTTGCTCATCTTCATCAACAACCTTTTGAAAGGTTGTGCAATGAGATCTTGGATGAACATTAGATGACCTTCCCTTGCAGCAATAGTTAGAGGGAGTGTCTTTGTTACAATTTTCCTACAGTAATAACACGTATAGTAGGAACATACCAAATGCTTGTGAAATTTCCATAATATGCAGCCGGATGCAAAACTGACCTTCTTTGGTGTCACACATGCATCCACATGCACATCACGTATTTTCTCACAAATAAGTTGGTATTCAGCATAAAACTTATTGCACATTCCAAACATTTTCATTTAGAATGATATATTAACATGGGACACCCTTCACGAATATACCATTTTATACAAGTATGTTCAAATTAAATCAAAAATAAATAAATTATATTAAATATATTTATAAATTAACAAATTACATGAAACTGCGTATATATTATTGGACATTATTGTAACATAAAATTATTGATTTTAAAAAAGCTATCATAAATTTATATCACTTTTCTCATATTAAACAAATCAATATAAATATAACTTGTTATTTCTTCATCTTTCAAATATTTGTAATAAGAATTTGTTTTACAAAATTAAGTTAGATCAATTGACCCATTACCTTAAACATAGTTCTGCTTCTGCCTATGGAGTAATTAACTAATGTCATAACTCAATTTGTTCTCCTTTTTTTCTTCATATTACTCAATACCGAAATTCGTGAATTTTTATTGCTTTATTTTAATCATTTTGTCTCTTTAAAACTATTTTTTGTGTTTTATAGATTTAGATTCCATGAAATTGTTATGCCTTATTAACTTACGTCATTGGTATTATTAAAATTAAAAGTATATCATCATAATGCAATAATTGTTTTTTCTATATTTGCAAAACCGAGCATCGCTCGAGAATTATCATCCAGTCTATTAACTATTACTGAAACAAAACGTTGCTAACGTCATCATTGTCCACATGTCACTATCCTAATTCTCTCCTAAATGCAAGGATCGATAATGTCAATTTTTTTTATTTTTATTTTTAAGATCTATCATATTTAACAATTTTGAATTTTGAATATTAGAAGCTTTACATTTTTATTTTTAAGATCTATCATATTCCAGCCTATCAGTTTAAAAAAAATGAAATAATTTTAAATAGCACGCTAATAAATGGACTCCTACATTGAAATATGTATTAATTAGGCAATGTTGAATAGATATTGTATCATAATTTTGATGAATGAAAATCTAAAATTTTAAAATTACAATTTTTTTTTTTGTACAAAGTGCATAATTATCATTTATATTTATCCAATTTTTTAAAAATGTATAGATTATAAGGATAGATTTTATATAAATCGTGCATAGCAAGAGTTCTAACCTAGTACTATACTAAAGCAGAAACCGCTTTAGCAGATTTTCCTCCCAAATTACCCCATTTCCCTCCTAATCCACTCTATTATTTTACTTCTATTTCGATTTATGTTTTTAATGAAAATGAAATCCTTAAAGTAAGGAAATAATAACTTCTTAAGTAACATTTCAACCTACCTGATCTTTCTTTTTACTATTACTATGAAGCTATAAAATTGGAAAGTAACTAAAATTGTGAATTTATTGCTTTATTTCAATTTTTTTCCCTATAAAATTATATTTGCGATTTTATAAATTTGAATTCTATGAAATTGTCATGAGTTATTTACTCTTATATCATCCTCATAATGCAATTAGGTTTTTTTTTTTTTTTATGTGCAAAGCAAGATCATCTAGCTAGTTTTCCTAATAAATGAATGATAAAAATACAGTAGAAGTACTCCCTCCATCCCATAATACTACTATAATTTTTGTTTTCCTATTTTAGAGATCTAAAATGTTGTTCCTGTTTCTATTTTTGGATAGTATGTAAAGACCAGTATATCCTCACCTTTTTTAACTTTATTGATTGTACTTCCTAATTTACCCTTGAATTTTGCACATGCCTTGTACTTTTTTTTTCACTTTTTCTCTCTAAATTTGTCTATGATTGTACTTTTTAATGTACCCTCACCTTTTCTCTCTTACTTCCTAATTCACTCAAATGGCATATATGAGTAGCATATTGAGGGAGTTTCTCTCCCGGTTTCAAGGGATTCTAAGATTGATTCTCATACTTGCTTTTGTAGCAATATAACCACCAAAAAATATATTGATTGTTTATTATCAAGGCGGCTCTTTGGCACGCATTGCTCATAATTGCGCACTTGCAATTTTATCAAATTAATTTTAACACCAAGATTAGAGAAGGGTTGGGTACTACGTGCATAGAGGAAAAGTTTGCGTCAAACTTGATTAAGTTCGATTAAGGAGATCTTATAATGATTTTGGGTATGAATTGATTAAATATTTATAAAGATGAGATTTGTGGTGAGTTACAAAAAGTTTTTGGAGGAAGCTATAAGGGAGGACTTATGATATATTAGAGGTGTGGGAGACAAGCAATACTGGAATTATAACCATGCTGAGGTTGGCTATTTGGGTAAAGAAGCAATGTTCTTTCTTTTTTTTTTTCTTTTTTTTTCTTTTTTTTGAAGGGAGAAGCAATGTTCTTTCTAATTATATAGTGTTAAGAAACCGGATTATAAGAGGCACTATAATCCAAAATTATAGAGGTTGTGAATGAATCTTTGTTACGAGTATAAGGGCGCAATTGTACATGAGAAAAGGAGTAACAATTTTGTAATGTGCTAAACTAATGAGGGGATTGAGAAACATAATTACCAAGAGTTGTTGAAGAGAAGTTTCATTGTCTTGGGAGCGTTTGTATATGAGTTGCCTTGGGTTGATAAATACACTTGTAATTGTTAAGGACTTGGGGAATCAAGTGTTTCAATCATTTTGAGTGAAAGACAATTGTATGCTAAGGTTTTGGGTGTAAGTTTTGTTTATAGAAGGCAATATTCTTTTGGCATTTGGTGTCAGGGGGGAGCGTGGAAGTTAACCTGGAAAGCGTGAATGATACTAAGGGTTGGCCTACACCTAAGAAGGTGTTTGAGGTTCAAATTCCTAGGTTTAATTTAAAAGGATAATATTAGAGGATTGTGAAAAATTACGTTATGGAGGTATCCTCATGGTGAAGTGAAAGATACATACAAAAGGATCATCATACAAAAGTGTTGGGTTTTATTCTAATTCTAATCTAATTACGAGTGCTAGAAATAACCCTATGCCCAGATCCATGTATAATTCAAGAGATTAATCAAAGCATAAAATCTACTTTAAAGACTATACCATTGAAGCGTGATTGTTAGTACGAATGGAGCCAAGAACCGCAAGTGCAATCCCTTTATCGAAAGTCCACCCACAAGATCAAACACGCCTTCATTGTACTAACTTAGAATACTAGACAAGACCCTCAAGGTTATGTGTTTAGATTTAGGTTCTCAATTTTAGAAGGCACTGTTATATCTCTAATTAATTGTCATATGATCATCTAATGATCTTGGGGTATTTATAACTTAATTAATCTCCCTAAAATAATTCTAGTAGCAATAGGAAAGTCGTCTACATAGAACGACTTGTCCTACAAGGACAAGCCAACCGCGAACGACCACCTCATGTGTGTGCCGCATGCCACACTTGTGCCCTTAGGCAAGCAGCATCCCACAAGCTAAGCCTCCCAAGCCCAAGCTACACGTT
This sequence comes from Chenopodium album, assembly GCF_948465745.1. Lineage (NCBI taxonomy): Eukaryota > Viridiplantae > Streptophyta > Magnoliopsida > Caryophyllales > Amaranthaceae > Chenopodium > Chenopodium album. The sequence goes on from NC_137858.1 coordinate 36,052,819, forward strand.
AATCGGCTAGGCCCTACTTTGACCACATATTGGTGCGCCAAGCCTTTGGGCCTAGCTTGTCGTTGCTTGACTTGCTTAGTCTTTGTGATTTGCTTGATCTCCATTTGACGATTTGAGCTTGGACTTAGCACGTTTATTCCAAACATACAACACATTGATCTAAGCTATAGTTATAGACGTATTTGGGCCTTCGACCCACTGCGTCTTACGGTTTGATTTCGTGCTTAAGGTGTGACCCAATAGGTTCAGTCAAGCGCAAGATGTGAGACTAGTCATATATTATTCTCACTAAATGAAAACGGCTTCTAATAGGCATTTCACTTACTTGACTTCACTGAATAATTAACTATGTAATTAACCAAGCAACTAGACCTAACCGAAGGTAGACCCAAGCCAGCTGCTACGAGGCCTAGAAGCAGCCTAGCTGCGGCTTAGGTCATCTCTTTGGTTGACCAAGTCCCCACTGATTTTGTGTGTACCGAAACATGTATGTCGATTCTTAGCATCAAATAAACAAAAAGAATATAATATGGAGCTTTAGAAATCACTAATTTAATCTGCTTAAGGGACCCTAATGATGCTGCCAAATGTAGATAAATTATCTTGTGGCATAGTGTAGGACGCTCCATCCAAGATTATCTTCGCACTTCAGTAACTCTAGGTTATGTTTCACAAGAGTTGATACCATGTCTACATAAATAAATAACACGTTAGCGTAAAATGAAAACGTTAAACTACGTCAATTTCTTAAAAAAAAATTAAGCAGGTGAGCAAAATACTAATTGTAATAAGATATAATATACATTGCAATTCATATAGAACCTCAACATGTAGTGTAGAAGTCCCTCTTGGTTCTCTAGTTAATCACAACAGGATTCTCCAATAACTTGTTTGCAATATCTATGTATTTCCTCTCGATAGCAAGAAAAATTGAACACTTTCATCAGAAGCATTATAATCGTAGATAATGTCAGGGCCTTTTTCAATCAAGTAAGTGTGTCACCACATTTATGTGATTTATTAGAACTGCCTGGTGCAATGCGGTATTTTCCTGGAAATTGTTTATCTTCAACAACCTTTCGAAAGGTTGTGCACATCCCCAGCACCTTCAACATCAACTTACCTTCCTCTTCACGTCCTCAATGAAATCTTGGATAAACATCAGATTACCTTCCCTTATAGCAATAGCTAGAGGGGTATCTTTGTTACAATTTTCTTGCTGTAGACACCTAAAAATGTCTCCCAGAAACCAAACCCGATGATGAACAACTTTTCACCGTCATTATTGGTTGGGTCGAGTATTTAATCCCAGGAGTGCTTAAAGTCCATGTTCAATTAAACTTAATTCACAAAAAGTCAATGGATTAGTCCTAATGTTTAGTCAAAGCATAGTCCAATTTATATTTTGGCCCAAACCTTTTTAATTTTTTTCACTTTATTTATTAATTTAGCCCAATTAATGAATAATAAACATAAATAGCCCGAAATTATAAAATGGCACTTAAAAATGCCGAGTGCAATTAGGTTTAAAATGAATTTGAACGTAAACCCTGTATTTTCATACGTATTTTCCTAATTAATTATTTAGGAATTATTTTATAAAAAGGGTATTTTAGTAAATTTATTAATAGGAGCCAAATAATATTTGAATTTTGGCACCAAAAGTTTTTTGAAAACTAATCATTATTTTGGATAAGACTTATTCTCCATTTATCTTATTTTAAAAACCGGATTATTTACATATTTTGGATATTTTAATTAAAGCAAAATAATGTTTTATTAATTAATTATTATGGCCAAAAATTCCCAATAATGAGCTAAGGAATTTTGGATGGTTATTTATTGGTACATAATTGGTATTTAATTAATTATTTATTTATTATATATTATTTATACAATTATTTTATTCCTTAAAAACCAAGCAAAATCTTCCTAAATATATCTAGAGGAATCCGAAAATTTGATCTATGGTAAGATCAATATTTTCGGCCCTCTTGAAGTATTTTGGGGGAATTTATTTGGTAAAATTGTATTTTTAATTATCTCTCAAAATCTCTTATTTTCCTTAATTCTATTTCTCCATCTTTTTAATATATAATCATCATATTTTCTTACCATTCATTCTTCTTAATTATTCCCCAAGTAATTCCAATTTCCTTATTATTTTTCATGACATACATACCTTCCATAATTAATTATACACAATCACCTTATTATCAAAACTTTCCTTAATTCTTTTACTCACTTCTCCAAGTAATCCCTTAAACCCTACTTACCATAATTCTTCCTACATTTTCCTACCATAATTCATGCTTACACTAGCCTATAAATACCCCTTCAATTCATGATTAAACCTCACACAAATCCTCATAATTCTATCTAAAATTCTCTAATTAATTTCTTATTTTTTTTCTTTTTCTCCTTACGCCAACCACCATCACCGAGCACCACCTTCCACCACCGGCGCCACCTGCTGCCTCCAGCCACCATCGGCAGCAGCCACCTTCCGTCGTGTTGCTGCCCTTGCCGCCACCTCATTCCTTCTCTTCTCCTTGGTTTCTTATCTTTTAATCCTCTTTTCTCTCATTCAATTAATTATAATTATTATGGGATATTTATAAAAATTATTATGAGTAGTTTTAATTACATAAAATCAGATTTTTAATAATCTTTATGTTGAATTGATTTAAAAGGTCCATGTACATATAGTTGGGAGGTTTTTAATTTAATTATTTGTGATTATTTATTAACCTTATATTAATTAAGGTTATATTTATTTGTAGGGTGTTTTTTGATCAAGATCCTTGAGGTTTCTTTTGGAGTGTTTTAGCTAAGCAAGGATCAAGGTACGATAGGTGGCTAGATTCCTTGAAAGTGATTGGTTTGAATAAAGCATGTTTGAATGATTTTGTGGTGATTGAATTAAATTGAATTGAATTGAATTATGATTTATGAAATAAAAGCATGTTTAAATAAGTTGGTTTTGATAAATAAATTGGATTATTGATTTCATATCATGTTTTAAATAAATTAAATTATTATTCTTGTTCAAAAGGTTTGATTTTGGAAGCATGTTGAATTTAATAAATAGGAGTTTTGGAATTTATTATTGTATGGTTGGAACTATTGAATTAAAAAGAGGATTTATTAATCATTGAATTATTATTATTATTATTATTATTATTAATGCTTTATAAGCATGTTGGTAATCCCAGTATGCGGATTTGGTTTATTGATAAGGCCTTGGACTTTGTATGACCGGGACTTTCCTCAAGCATAGCCTTGTAACATAAGGGGACTAGCTTGGGGGGTGTGCACACTTGGGAGATGATTGGTTTTAAAATAATCGAAATTGGTTTTATTGAATATTAGTATTGGTTATTGAAATTGATTTTGGAATTATGAGTTGGAATTATTGGTTTAATGATTGGAATGGATGGAATTGATTTCAAAGCATGTTTGCAAATAAGTTGAGTTTAATTATCTTGCACTTATCGTACTTAGCATATTTTGCTAACCCGTACTTCTTATTTTGTTTTGGTTAGCCCTGTTTACCGTAATAGTAAGCAGTGTTGACTAATTTCAAGTGGAGTCAATAATTGAGCATTTGGAGTCCTGGGAATGGTTTCAGCTAGATTAGGAAATGTTGGTCCTTGTATTTATTTTTGAGTACTCATGACATTGGTTACTATTTTAGTGTATTATTAAATAAAGAGGAGCATTGAAGTTTCCATTGCAAAGTATTGATTTATTTAGTAAGTTTGAGTAGCCTTGCGTAATCACGCGGCGGTAATACACCTAAGTCTATCTCTACGGTATAATTATACTAGTATTTCCGTAGAGGGAGATTTGGGGGTGTTACAACAAAAATGAGAAAAATTTCCACCGCGACATGGCATTAGATGTCGCACCACGGTGGAATATCCCGCGTCGCGGCATATTTTGCCGTGTCACGGCACATATCCCGTGACACGGGGAACTTCCGTGTTTTTCCCACGCCCGTACTTGAACGCGTTTTATCTTTTAGGGCTGCTACTTCCTAGCGTCACGGTACAATATTCCGCGTCACGACATATTTTGCCGTGTTGCGGCATACATCTGACGTGTCACGACACCCAAATTTAGGGTTTTATCTTTTTAGGGTTCCGTGTGTTCCCTCTACTCATTTTCCCTATAAATATGACCCTTATTTATGTAGTCCGGGCACCAATTAACTCTCTCTTCTCTCTTCTATGCTATAGCCTAAACACTAGCCTACCCTATTCTTCCAAAATTCCTTCCTTAAGCACTCCCAAGAGTTCGTACTTTACCCGAGGTTCCATCCTTAAACCACGGCATGAAAGGTAGAACCGTTTGAGGGTTTGGCCCAACTCAACTCTAGTTCATTTTAATTTAATTCTCATTGTTTATTGATTTCCTTGAAGTTACGGATTAACACGAGTATTATTTTGTAGTTGCAAGCAAACAAAATCAAAGTAAGGAATCATGTCCTTTTATTCCTATTATTTTTCTAACGATTTTTATTATGTTTGTCATATATTAATTGTTGGACTAACGTTGTTATGGTTAAAATTCTTCCAATATTAATGTTTATTCTATTGTTATTATGATCACCATATTGCATGTTTAAAGGGAATATATAATTGAAAACCACGTCTAATAAGATAATTTGGACAATCGATTTAGGTTCCTTTAATCTTATTATTTAATCAAGTGGTCACAATATTTTAGAATTATGTATGCATTGATATTTAACCAATTTAGCATAATAATAGTTTGGAGCGAATTGAATATTTTGTTTTGTATGCATTTGAGATTACATGAATATTTTTCACAATAAGAATCGAGTAGAGACCAATACGGGCGAATGTGACTCCATGACTCATTTCGTACCATCATCCCCGATCCTCCTTTCATGGTTCCGAACCATATGGAGTTTGTATCCTCATGGATTATGAATGGGTGTAACCTTTACGGCTCAATCGTTGTTGCCTATCGTTGTCCCTTTATCGTGGTTGTCTTTTATGATCCGTGAACGATTTACAAGTTCCTTAAAAACTTGTTGGCGGCTCCCTACTCTCCTTGTCCCTGTCCCTAATCATAATGTCAATTCCCACTTCCTATGAGTGTAAGCATATTCACACATGCTTAACGTAGGCGCACTTCAAACGACGCCTACACTTGCAGTACCTCCTGTCTCCTGATCGACTTTAGGAATATAGTTAAGTATTACGTCCTCTTCAAACTTACGGAATCGCTTAGTCACCGAAACTTCTTCCCTGAAATGTCAACTCCGATCCACCAGAGAGTGTTTCTTCAAAAACAAGTGTAATAAAATGAACCATTATGTTTACTAATTTATTATCAAAAGCGAACCTATAAAATTTTGCAAAACAATTTTTCTTTAAAGAAATACTCATGTAATTCAAAACAACAATAACAAATGGTTTATATATATATATATATGTGTATATATATATATATATGTATATATATATATATATAAACCATTTGTTATTGTTGTTTTGAATTACATGTATATACATATATATATATACATATATATATATATACATATATATATACATACATATATATATGTATATATATAGGCCCATATGTGAGAATTCATACTTATATGAGAACTGATCTTAAATTTAGAACATGTGAGTACAAATTTGGAACATACGAGTAAAAATTTAGAACATGTGACTCAAATTAAAATTTAGAACATATGAGTAAAAATTTAGAACATCAGTGTGAGTAATATGTTTAGAACATCTGATTTAAGAATTAGAAAAAGTGATTAAATATTTATTAAATTTACTTTACGAAATTTTAAACATGAGTAAAATTTAAAACATCAGATTTAAGATTATGAACATGTGAATAAAAATTTAGAACAAATTGATATAGAATACAGAACGTGTGAGTAAAAAATTTAGAATATAGGAGTAAAAAAAGTAGAACATACGCTTTAAAATCTGCAATATGTAATTCAAAATCTTAGAACACACGTTTTAAAATTTAGAACATATAAGTTAAAATTTTAGAACAAGTTTTTAAAAATTTATGATATCAAACTTAACTAATTTATGGTTTAGAACATGTCAGTACTAAATATATATATATATATATATATATATATATATATATATATATATATATATATAATCACAAAACCAAAAATTCAAATTAAAATACCCATAATTACAACAATTAGACGGAGTATATGAATTATTTACTTATTGGAGTAGTTCATATAAATCAAGCTTTCACATTGTTCCCTTTGGTTTGCCTTCAAGTTTGGCAAGTTTTGTTCTCAAAAACTTGTATTCAAACTTGTTGCCAATTGGTTTGCTCTCTTGATTATAAATCAAAACATTGAATTTGAATTGCCGATACCCTACAACTTCCACCCCTTGTTGGATCTTTTCTTTAAATTCGTTTAGATTTTGTGAAACGAAAAAGTATCACTCACTCCCATCATTAGGAAACCTTAAAAACGCAATAAAATAAAAAATCGATTTAAGAATTAAATCATAAAACACATTGTACACTAATCAGCAAAAAAAATTAAATCAAAATTTTAAGAAAACTTACCAAGATCTTTAGGATGATTATTATAGAAATCAAATGGACTTATATCGTGAATTTCACTAGGTGGAACCAGCTTCGATGTTGCTCTCTTCACAAGGTATTCACATATAATTTCGATATCCGCAAAATTTGTTAATTTATGAATAATTTCATGTAATTTTTTTCACAATTTTTTACAAATAAAATTTGCTATAAATCTCTCACATTTGACGAATGTAATGTTTTTTTTGGTGCAAGAGAGGGAAGCAGCTCCAAAAAAACAGAGAAACGGGAAAAAAAAGAAGCATCAAACGAAACAACGAAACAAAGCAATCAAAAGCAAATAAAACTCCTACTCAGCTAGACCAGACTAAGCACTCCTACGAGAAACAAGGCGAGCCCTAGTCACTCCACTTAGGTCCTCAAAACTTACTGAATCGTGCTATAATTCTCTCACGTTTGACGAAGGTAATCTGATATATATATCTGTATTTTTTATAAATATTTTCTTTTTTTGAAGAAAGCACCAGAGCATTTATTTTATTATTCTTTACAAAGGTATTTTCGTAATTTAAATAATGATTTTAATTTGATGTTAAAATGAATTCAAATTTTGGCACCAAGTTTATATTCAAACTTAATTATTAGTTTAGATTTTAGATAAAAGTAATTATTTATTAAATTAAATTACTAATTCTAAATACAAGTTTTAAGAGCGCCAGGTAGGATTTTGATTAAAAAAAATTAGAGCGCTATGTAAGATTATGATTTTTTCTGTAAAAAAATATGTGTCACATAGCGGCATGAAATATTATTTTTAAAAAGTACGCGTAAGATTAAGATTTTGTAAAAAAAATAACTTGCATAAAATTAATCCTAAAATAATCGTATTGAAAAAACTAATCTTACCTTTATTGTTAATTTATATTTAATAAAATTAACACGTAAATAACCCAAACGAATAAGATAGCATCCTAAATTACCATTTAGTAAAAAAAAAAAAAAAAAAAAAAACTTACACCTTTTAAATAAGGAATAACAATTTATTTAAAATTTTTTTAGATCGTCTAAAAGTATTAAATAGTAAGTTAATTAAAACCAAAATAATCTTGGAGTCTAACTAATCTCCGAGGTATTTTTTTAAATTGACCACACAATAGCTAACAATATTCAGAGCTCTTCTTTGTTTGTCTTGTCTGCTATCCACAACATTCTCTCAGCCAACAAAGCCTGACAGAGACTCAAAAATAATTGAAGCATGCTTATAAGTATCCTAGCAGACTTGCCTGGTTGTGACACAGTCAAATAAAACATGATTTATCAACTCCACCTCAATACCACATGCTATATAGAAATCGCTGGTAGCAATATGGCGTCTATGCAGCTCCTTTACACCAACACTCCATTTACATGCCCTCCACATAAAATGGCTCAACTTCAGAGGACCACCCAAACCCTACACTACGTTCCATAACTTCCTATCATCAGCATTTTAATTCGGATTACTCACATAATTCACACCCTTTTTACCAGACCAACAAGCAAATTTGACGCTAAAAACTCTATCTTTCGAAGGCCACCAGAAGCGCTTATCTGAAATATGGGCAGTAGCTAAAGGTAAGTTACGAATTCGAGAACATACCTCATCATCAAAAAGAGTCGTTAGTGCATTAGCGTCTCAGTCATTACAACAAGGATCAAACAATGAAGAAATTTAACCCGCAACTCATGGTCAAAATTGATACGTGTGTAGGGGCTGCATGAGTTCGTCCATACTCTCACCATTACCGATTCTCCATTTCAGCCCATCTAGCAACAAAGATTTCGACCCCCAAAGGCTCCTCCATGATTAACTTGGATCATAGCCACGAAAGGAGTCTAAAGAGTCGTGCTTGAAGTATCTGACTTTAAGCACGGTGTGAAGCAATGCGTTTTGGTTGGAATATAATTGCCACATTTGTTTAGCCAAGAGAGCTTGGTTGAACACTTTTAGATCTTTAAACCCCATTCCACCCAAAGCCTTTCGGTTTGCAAAGAGACTCCCAATTATGCCAATGCATCTTCCTATTTGTTCCATTCGATCCCCACCAAAAGCGAGTCAATAGTGCATGAATTTCATTATTTAAACCATGTGGGAATGTGGGATACAGAATATGCTCATCATGTAGGTCGGTATGGCTTGGGCAACTGCTTTTATCAATATCTCTTTCCCGGGCTTCGATAGTAGCTTCTCACCCCAACCTTGAATACGGTTCCAAAATCCTTTATTTAATGATTGCAAAAAATCACTTTTTTCGATTTGCCTATGATAGTCGGCAAGCCAAGGTACTTCTCATGTTTTTTCCACCTCCTTGACTCCTAATATATCCACTATCTACTTGCGACGATTGGTATCCACATTCTTGCTAAATACACCATCTGTTTAGTTTAGATTGACCTTTTGACCTAACGCTTTTTCATATATGTTGAGTATATCAGCTATCACCGAACACTCTGCAACATTTGCTTTAGCGAAAAGAATGATATCATCCGCAAAATACAACTGAGAAATTCTAGGAGCACCCCGATAAACTCTAGCCCCGTGAATTGTAAAACCCCGAGCCGCTTTTGCCAGTAGAGTAGAAAAAATACAATCCCGAGCCGCTTTTGCTAGTAGAGTAGAAAAAACATCCGCAACGATAAGGAAAAGATAGGAAGATATCGGATCTGCCTCAATCCTTTTAAAGAGAGCAACGGAATCAGATTTTTTTTTTTTTTAAATGTACTTCATCCACTTTTTTCTTTTATTTCTTAAATACCGTTAAAAAAAATCAAAAAGAGCTATATTATACGACGGAGGGAATACTAGTTTTACATGAAAGTGTAGAGGGAGAATGTACCACTGGACACTGGTCTAAAAAATTGATAAAAAAGCCCCAAACCAAACCAAACCAAAACTGCTTTGATTCGCTGTGCAATTTTTTCTCTCTTCATTTTCTCCTACTCTTCACTCTTTCTCTCTCTTCAATTTCTCATCTGACTCCTTCAATTTCCCCAATCTCTTTTATTTGGGAGAAATTTAAATCCCTAATTTCACAAATTTTGCCCCCCTTTTTTAAATGTACTAATTATTAAGTTCGATTAATTCCGGGTTTGAAGATTTGAAAATGGCGGGTCAAAATCAAGGAAATATGGATCAATTTGAGGCTTTTTTTAAAAGGGCAGATTTGGATCATGATGGTCGGATTAGTGGTGCTGAAGCTGTCGCTTTTTTCCAAGGATCTGGGTTGAATAAACAAGTTCTCGCTCAGGTTTTGCACTTTTTGATTTCTTTTTTTGGGGCATTATTTGTGAACTGGGATTTGTTTATTTGTTAATGATGTAAATTATTAATGTAAATGTGATGTGAAATTATTCAAATGGGAGCTTAATTGTTTTCAGAATTTGATTAAATTGGGTAAGTAGTGAATTTTGGGTGCCTTTTTTTTTTTCTTTTTCTGATAATGCATTCTTCGTGGTTAGTGTGAACAATTTCATGTTATATGTTTGAATATTTAGTTATTTACGAGTTTTTATATTATATCCTAGCTCAATTTGCTAAGATTGTGAGAAAAGTCTAGCAATTTTATGGATTAGTTGGACCGGAACCCCAATGTTTAGTAGACTTGTCGTAGGAGGTATAAACACTTACGAATCATAGGATGGCTGTCCATTATTGGACCCTTTTGTTGGTTTATAGCTTCTGAGAGGCGAGAGATCACAATTTGAGAGAGAATTTGTATAGAGTAGGTAATTTTCTATGAAGTATATGGTTATAGGCATTAATGCTAGAATTAATGATGTGAACATCTAGTAATGAAGTTAGTCTTCCTCCTGTATTGATATGGAGGTTAAAAAAGTTACTTTGTCAATGATCCAAGTTCCAACAATTGTGTACTGAAATAGCTACTGATGAGTGTTCATTCGATTGGTTGTAGATATGGATGCATGCTGATCAGAATCGTGCTGGTTTCCTTGGTCGTCAAGAGTTTTATAATGCTCTCAAGCTGGTCACAGTGGCACAATCTAAGCGAGAACTGACTCCTGAGATTGTGAGGTCAGCATTGCATGGACCAGCTTCAGCCAGGATCCCTCCTCCACAAATAAATCTACCTCCTGCCGCTACAACTCAAGCATCTCCTGTGCCTAGTTCACCTGCAATGTCGATGGGTTCTGGGATGCCTACAGCGTCACAAAATCTTGGTTATAGAGGGCCTTTACCACCTAACCAGAACATGCAGCAGCAATATTTCCAATCTCCAGGGAACCAATTGACGAGGCCTGCTCAAGGTCTGCCTTCTAGCTCTGCTTCACATCCTATTCAAAGTGGTCATGGTCTTCAAAATTTAGGAGTCTCATCAACTGGGGTTCCAAACTCTAACTTGTCATATCCTGGTCGACCAAGCTCGGGCATGTCGACCCCTGGTTTCCAGAGCTCGGGCATGTCGACCCCTGGTTTCCAGAGCTCCGGCATGTCGACCCCTGGTTTCCAGAGCTCAGGCATGTCGACCCCTAGTTTCCAGAGCTCAGGCATGTCGACACCTGGTTTTCCAAGCCCAGGAATATCTGCTCCTGGTGTCCCAAGTTCTGGAATGGCTCCATCTGTTGTTCCAAGCTCAGGAACATCTACTCCTGGTCATCCACACTCTGGTGTCTCAGCCAATTGGATGGGTGGAAACATGAGTGGGGCTCCTTATGGACAAATGTCTCAAGTTTCTAATATGGGGACCACTCCATCTCCACAAAATATGCCAGTGACCCCCCAAGCTGCAAACAATAGCTCTAAAGCAACAGCTGCCTCTGGAGGTGACCCTTTTGCTGCTTTTTCAATGACTAAACCAGGTGCTTCTCCAGCAACATCTTCAGCTATAGTTCCTGTGTCTGCTTCAGCTCCAGCATCTTCTATAACAACTTCGTCAGCAATCGTTCCTGTAGCCTCTTCAACACAGGCTCCATTAAGATCAAATTCTCTTGATTCATTACAGAGTGCCTTTGTGAAGCAGCCTGTGGGGGGTGGTCAGCCACATCAGGCACAAGCTTTCTCGAATTTGTCTCAGTCTTTACCTCAAGTCACTTCCTCTGGTGCTTCACCTGGGCTTCCAGCTGGACCCGTTAAGTCCACTTTAGAACAGTCCCAGCCACCATGGCCAAAGATGACTTCTCCAGGTATACAAAAATATACCAAAGTATTCACAGAGGTGGACACTGATCGAGATGGAAAAATCACGGGTGAACAGGCACGTAATCTGTTTCTGAGCTGGAGACTACCTAGAGGTAAACTGCTGTTCTTATTCTCGGGATTGAGATTCCAAATGAAGTGAATAATATTTTCATTTTAAAAAAAAATGAATTTCCCAATGTAGCAGTTGGTTTCAACATTTCTGTTTATCTCTCACCATTTTCTACATCCTTGATTTTCATCTGAATGCTTAATTTCGCAATGTAAAATTTTGAGGCTTTGCTGTTTTTTTGTTATCAGGGCATGGCCCTTGGATTGTTTGCTCCACTTATCAGGTTTTTATATCTGCTTCACTACTTCTTGCTGTTATGAACAGCTGTCAGTTGCAATGTTTGATGAAGAAATTTAGATTTAGGATTAAGAAATAAAACTCTCTAGGCTTATTAATGGATAAAGTATATGATGATATGGATTATGATTTTCAAAATCATGCTCTCACCTTTGTCTTGGATAGTTGGATATATTATTTTCTTCATACAATGTGATCTTCCTTGAACATTAGAGAGCTTGTGACATTCTATGCTGATAAGGAATTTAATGTATTCTTTAATCACTCACAATATTTCTTTGTCTCAACTTGAAGCCTATATGGATTTTGACTTTGGCCCTTATACCCTCGAACTGAGTTCCTGCATGTTAAATTTTTTCATGCCAAGGTTGGTGTACTTTTTATCTACACCTTTTTTTGGTTTGTATCCCCAAGATCCACTGACACTGTTGTGGGATTGTCTTTTAAAAGTTTTAATTTCACAATTTTGCTTAAACTGGCAACTGGAGACCCAAGTAGTATTTTGGTATGGGGATCAATGAACTGCAATATGCCCCCTGATCTCTAGAATTTCAAATGGTTAGAAGAGGATTTTAGTTTGCTGGATGTGCTTTAAAGAATTACTGTTGATCTTAAAGAGATTGAAACTTTTAAATTTTCCCTGTAAAGGTTTGAAGATGATTGACCCATCTGCATAGCCTCATTCTTTGACCTAAAGCCTAGGCAACCACAAAGGACAAAATTCCGACACAATTATTAGGTGCAATATTTCAGAGCATCAGGAGAATTAGACAATCACTTGATACTTCTTTTTCCTCTCATTTTGAATACATTGTATTTCTTTGATTCAATATTTTTGGTAGGTAATGAGTGAGTATTTTTAAAAGTAATTCTGCTCTGTAGAGCAAATTGTAATATGAATACTAACTAAAAGTTATCAGGGGTGGGGAGGATGGGAAAAATAGAAGCCTCACTTAGAGCTAATGGGTAGATATAGAATTTTCTTCAATAAGTTAATTAGCTATTCATTCAATGGTAGAGAGTGAAGCAATTGATATAACCCCAAGTTGCCCCCTTGTATAAATGGACAAATGGGTATGATATGTGATTATGTGCTGCTCTTAGGGCACTATAAACATCAGATATACTTAAGTAGTTTAAGATTAAAAATTCATGTCAAAATCTTGTTTTAATAAGTGAAATTAATGTTGGATTAGAACCTAATATTTCCACTTTTAGATTCTTATATCCAAACCATGTCATTTTCCTTAAAAAAAATTACAAGAAAAGCAATGACAATTGACAACTACATGGTGTTGACATTAAGAAATTAACCCAAAGATTTTCGTGAGTTGATGTAAGGGAAGTAGAAAAATCTTGGTTGCTGCCTAGAATTGTACAAGGCCACAAGGTACACCCATTTTCAGATTTCTCAAACACCCATCAAGCTGACAAGGCGCATGACCACCACATAATCCTCCCTAATTCTATTCCTCTGTTGGAGAAGCAATAATGAGAATTGGGTTGTTGAAGTTTGGAAGCTGGTTCCCTTTAGTAGTTTGGCAGAGCTTGCGAATCAACACAATTTGTTGACTTGGCATTGTTAAGTACTTCGATAGGCTTTTGTAAAGTTTCCCTTTTGAGCGTTACTTTTCCATTTAGGTTTTTTAGATACAATCATAAAGTCTATAAGTAGAAGATTTGATTTTTATCTAGCTTTCTTGCCTGAGTGTTACTATGTTTGTTAGAGCTTGATGTGTTTTCCTTAGTCCTTTGGTGTAAGGTTGGTATCTTTTAATACAAGTCTTAAAGTCGAGTCTATGTGAATCTAATACCCAGGTTATTAAAGACAGGTTTATTGATTAGAATTGGGATGTTTATCACTAAGGATCATATTGTTGGCTTAGATTGTCTGGCCAACATACGTTTCAATATGCTGGATATGGAGATAGTTAATATATGTTTTTGGTAATGAAGTATTAATGGTTTCAATGGCATACAACAAAGAGGTTACCGAGCTGTCATATACATTAATAATTCCAAACCATATACATTGTAATAAGAATTAAATAATGATGCCCTTTCTAAAATGTCCTATATTGTGAATTTGAGATGGTGATGATTTAAGGCTAGAGCAGTTATTGTTTAATGCTATCTTTCAATGATAGGATGGTTTTTTGATTTGAACTTTCAGAGTTATGATAACCAAACATAATTTGTGAGGGAGTGGCGTTTTACTGTTACAGTTTGTTTGGGGGTAACTAACTAACTATAAAAATTTATCAATCCTGAGAGAAACTTTTTTTCCCTCTTTTTTTTATTTTTATTATTTTTTTATAAAGGTTTAATTAGCCTTTCTGCATGTATACATACCACCTATATCCATCATCAGAAATGGCTTTAGGGTACGAAACCCACTCTCCTCTAGAAAGGATTGTGGGCAAGGGCTCATCATATTTTTATTTAAATGCAAAGCATGATAGTATCATAAAATAAAGGACCATGAAGGAACAACCTCTGAGATAACTGACAAAGGTTGTTAGAAATATCGGAAATTATACGTGTGATATATTTTCCGTAGATATTATTAAGAGAATAATATATTTAGGTTTATTTATGTTAAAGATATATGCTGGATGCACTCGTCAGCGTTGCACTAAGGACAGACAGGATTTCTCATTCTATAAAAGGTGGCAAGTTTGCTCTAAAGAGAAACTCAAAAGACTTTATGCTATATGTTGGATTTTATTTATAACATCAGTGCAATATATGCCTCTGGAGGAAGTTAGCAAATGCATATTTTATGTTAGGCTTGTATGTTATTTCTGATTGATTGATGTGAAATAAGCATATTACTCCCTCATATACTTCCTGTACTTTCTTCCTGTCTTATGCCTATAGATTTAGAGACGAGCACTCTAGTAATCCGTTTGAATGCTCTGCTCATTTTATGATCCAATTTTATTTCTCAGAGGTTTTAAAGCAGGTGTGGGACTTAGCTGATCAGGATAATGACAGCATGCTTTCATTAAGGGAGTTCTGCATAGCCCTATATTTGATGGAGCGGTATCGAGAAGGGCGTCCCCTTCCAGCTTCACTTCCAAATAGCATTATGTTAGATGAAACTCTTATGCGGATGTCAGGTCTTCCAAATTCATCGCATGGCAATGCAGCATGGGGAGCAGCATCTGGTACTGGTATGGTTAACAACACTCTAATTCTCTGATCTCATATCTTTTTTTCCGTTCTTCGTGTTCTTCTTGCTTAGTGGTCCCTTTTTTTAAATTAGGTTACAGACCAGTACAGGGAAACGCTGCTTCCTCACTTGGCGCATCTGGTTTGAGGCCAGTCATGAATTCAGCTCCTCAGCCTGACATGACCGTGCAATCCCAGCAGCCAAAGTCAAGAGCATCTGTATTGGATAATTCCCAAGCTAACCATTTTAGTGACGGTGAGAAGGATTTGCTGCAACCAAGTGCTCTAGAAACAAATGGTGCAGAAAATAAGGTATTGGCTTTCAACATGTTAATTCCGTTGGTAATACTTGGCATTTCTTGGTTATATAGCTAATATGCAAGCCATTCCTGATTTTGTATTGTTGGAAATGGGAGTCAAACATTAACTTTTGAGTGATTATTGACGTTTGTTAATTTTTAGTTACAGTACATTATGGTGGTCCAAGGACATTTTTTCTTTCCTTTTTTTTCCTTTCATGCCCTCTTTTTGTCCACGAGTGATCCTCCCTTCACTATCTCTTAATTACTTTAAAATTGGATCCTGCAAATTTCACAGCACTAAATGCTTTCATGGCCAATGAATAAAAAGGCTCAAGGTGTACCAAGGCACACCTTTTCAAACACTGTTCATGGCTCTTATCTCTTTGTAGATTTGTGTTCTATGATAGTTTCTTCGAGTAATTTTCCATGTTCTCATGACCTTAAGGGCAGCTTCTGTTTTTCATTTCATGTAGCTACAAACTTTATCTTTAATCCGTTTATGATCATCCAGCCTTTTCTTCTTATACATCTTCTCTAGTGCTATCTGAAGAGCAGTGAGAATTAGTAGTGGCCTTTTATTTATTTTTACTACAGCTTTTTACAAGGCTATTTCTTTCCTTGAGAAAACAGAGGTATTGGTGGAAATACTTTGTTTGTTTGTTTGTTTCCTGTGCAATTCATCAGTTTATAAAGGGACACACCTTTTTAGAAATTTGAGCAGCACACTAGTTATATGGTAATACTCCATAGTACCGAATTCACAGTGAGAACTCTGAAAAGTGATCACTCTCTACTAAATTTGTTATTCTCATCAATATGATAAAAACTTAACTGCTCCATGATTTATGAATGCTTAGCTTTTATAAGTTGATTGTGCTGTCTGGTGAGGATGCATGAACTGTGGGGAGAACATGATGCACATAGTTGAAGCAGTTTACACTTCATACAGACATGGGAGTTTCTAGTGACATTATAGCAAAGAATGGGATTCTCAGTAGTCTAAGGCCAAAAATTGTGAGATGCTAGTTGATATTTTGTACTTATATTCTGGTCATTATAGTGTATGGGATGCTAATAAGAATCTATCAATTTCCCCCTACTCAAATGGCTCTGACTTCATCAAATGCAGTATATTCTATTCAAGTTGGGATTAGATCTTTGAAATCAAGTACTTGTCTGATTTCAATTTCAAGGCAAGACACATCAATTTGCATTAGGAATCTTACTTGTCTGACTACTGTATTTATTTGTGTTTTTCTAATATTGTTCATTTATTGTTGTATTATGACATTGGTTGCTTACACATGCATTGACAGCTCTGCTTATATTATTTTGAGTTTTGAAATTGTTTTTTTACTTTCTCTTTTCATCTTCATCAGAATCTTTAACTTTTGTTTCATGAATTGAAGGTTGGAAAGGTAGAGAAAGTATATCTAGATTCCAGGGAAAAGCTCGAGTTCTACCGTACAAAAATGCAGGAACTTGTGAGTGTATAAGTTTTAGATTTTTTCTGCAATTTCAGGAATTTTATTGGCTTATCTCACTGAGCCTTCAATTCTACTAGTATGCTGTTAAAGTTAATGAGTTGTTCATTTTCGAAATCTGACAAATAATTGAGTTCATTTATGGCGCTTGAAAGGTTATAAAATTAGACAGTGACGAACAAAAATCTGTCATACCATTATCCCAAATTCCCAATGCTTTTTTTTAATTATTATTAATTGTTTTTATTTTTAGTGAGAGAGGGGGGGAGAAACCTTCACCTCAAAGAATTTGTTTCTGATTGACCCCTGAACCAGAAGGAAAATAACTTTACAAATTTCTGACCAAAGTAGAGGATAGTGTGATGGTCTACTTGAATATTGGTTGATTACATTGTTATCCAAGCTTTATGAAAGTTCCCATCAGAAACTCTCTAAGTTTTTCTTTTTTGAAAATGAGTAGGTAGCAGTAAAACTCTGCAAAAATCCTCTTGCTATGCTGTTCTGAGTTTGGAAAATCCCACTCATTAATGAAATATAAAAGAATATTACTTGCATTTAAAATCTTGCAAGGACAACTAAAATGGGAAAAAATGATACTAATATCAGCAATCAACTTGACTGCCAGTATCATGATTGAGATACAAGCTTCAATCTATTTTATTGAAATTTTTTTTATAGGACACTTACAGAGGGATCAAAGCATCCTGAATATGTGAGATAGTCCAATTTTCTTTCTCTACAGAGACTTTGACTTTTCATTTGATTGGATGTTGATCCCAAATTTTAAGGTGCCGTTAGAATATTGTTGACTCTGCATAGTGTTGTTTAACTGGATTGGGAATTTTCATGTCCAAAGTGTGCATTTCAGTAGCACTTGTATGAATGTATCTACGTAGTTAGTTTTATAAATTTGAAATATTGTTATGAATGTCCATCTTGGTTTATTTTATAGGTTCTATACAAAAGTCGATGTGATAATCGACTGAATGAAATCATTGAGAGAGCATCTGCAGATAAGCGTGAGGTAAATCATATGTCCAGGGAATTTCATACATTGCATTATCCCTCAACCCACATGTATGATGTATCTAACAAAGTGATTTCTCAGGCGGAGTTACTGGGAAAGAAATATGAAGAAAAATATAAGCAAGTTGCAGAAATAGCTTCCAAGCTGACTATTGAAGAGGCTAATTTCCGAGAATATCAGGTAATTTTTCTTGATTGACATTTTGTGGCAACTTGGCCATCTATGGAAATGATTATTCCATGATTGTGCAAAATTGGTGCCTTTGGTGGTCTATGACTTTCTTTGATATCATTCTACTGCAATCCTGGGCAGCGCTAAAATTGAAGTGAAAAATTGTTGTGTGGTTGAGGTCTCTTCATCTGTATTCTTTCTATAATCTACGGTATCTATTAATTGAATTATGTTTTTTCTTCCTTAGTAATTTACTTGCTTATGCAGTTGTGCTTGATACAACAGTTGTACTATGATTAATCCATGTAATGGGGTCATTTTCTTATTGATTTCTCATGTCTTTGCTTCTGCTGTTCCTTTCTTTCTTCCTTTATTCCCTTACTTTTACTTGAAGAGAGTGTTTTTTCCCTCTTACATTATTGCACCTCCTTTTTCACAAAGTTTGACTACTCTATATTATTTTCGTAAATGAATTAACTGCTTCTGTAATTTGAGTCTACTCATGTCTTGACAGCTTTTTGTTAGGACTTAGGAGCATATGGTAGGTTGGTTGTTGCATAAAATTTTAGTCTCAAAGGTTAGGTTGTTTTCTTTTACAAATTTCTGTCTTTATTCTGTTCAGGGGCGAAAAGCAGAGTTACAGCAAGCAATTATTAACATGGAACAAGGTGGAAGTGTGGATGGTATTCTTCAGGTAGAGTTGTGTATGATGGTTAACACATGAATTTTGCTTTCAATTCTAGACTTGTATGTTGTACCCATGAGTTTCTCTTTTTATAGGTACGTGCTGATAGGATACTGTCAGATTTTGAGGAGCTCCTAAAAGCTTTGTCTGAACGCTGCAAGAAACATGGCATAGACATTAAGTCCGCAGCATTGATTGAGCTTCCTAAAGGTAGTTTGAGTTTTATATCTTGCTTCTTTGTTAATTTCACCCTTTCATAATTTCCAGTTACATCTTATGCTTAGTTTCTTCATTATATCATATGTTGGGAATTGTTTGCATGTTTTGTGCTCGCTTTTAGTGTGATAAAATGAAGCTAATTGTGAACTGACCTGAACATGATTATAATCTTAAGGCTGGCAACCTGGAATTCAAGAAGGAGCTGCTGTCTGGGATGAAGAATGGGACAAGTTTGATGATGAAGGTATAATTGTAGAAATTTTGTTGCTCACCTTTTGTTGATGAAGTTGTTCATATTGCAAATTGTATTAGTTCTAAAGCGTTTCAAAATTTTCCTTTATTGCACAAAGAGAGTAAATAAAGAAATTTGGTGTCTAATCACTTTATTTTTTCAGGACTCCAATTTGACAAGGAGGTTGGTACGGACACACAAACTGCTAAGACTTCTCCAAGATCTACATTATTCGAGAATGGAACATACTCTCATGATGATGTATATAGCCCTGATAGTAAAGGTGAACGTGCTTTTGATAGTGAATCTGCTTACCCCCATAGTGAAGATGATTCAGCAAGAAGCCCACATGGAAGTCCATTACCTCAAGCATCACAAGAATTTTCAGATATTTTTGCAAAGAGCGAGGCAGATACAGATTTCCAGCAGTATGCTTTGCCCATTCTTTGCTTTTTTGTTCAACAGTTCATTTAAATCATTTTTTTTTAAAAAAAAAAAAATTTCTCATTTGTCCTCCACAGAAGCTTTGATGAGCAGGGTTGGGGCAATTTCGATGGTACTGATGATGCAGATTCAGTTTGGGGATTTAATTCCAAGGTAAGTCGGTTGCATCAGTACGCGTTGGATCAAATATTCTTCTTGTCCGGAAATGATTGTCACATTGTCCCAGAATACCTTGTGATTAAGGATGTGACTTGATTTTAATCTAACACTAGCATTTAATGTTTATCTCTATCCCTAATACTTAAATACTCCCTCCATCCCCAAATGATAGGCCTTTATGGGCAAAAATCACGGGAATTAAGAAACTTAAATAAAAGTAGTAAAATTACATTGAAAAGATAAATTTACATTGGGTATGTAAAATAATTAGAGAAAGAAAGTAATAAAAGTACATTCAAAAACAAAATTTACATTGGAAAGTTAAATTTGCACAAATATTGTTGCAATTGGAGGGAATATTGATAAAAAAAATTTGATATTAATGGTACTTAAGAAAGCAAATGGGACTATCAATTTAGGACTAAAAAAAGGCCATAAGGCACTATCATTTGGGGAAGGAGGGAGTGTGTGCGACTCTGGAAGTAGGGAGTATATTTCTGTCTACATCTTTTCATCTAAGGATTTGTTCTTTCATCCTTACAGGACCAGCATAGTGATCGTCTGTTTGAATCCAGTGGCTTTGGTTTAAGTCCTAGAACAGATTCTCCACAAGGGGACAGCAGTTATGATAAAAGAAGCCCATTCAACTTTGCTGACTCTGTGCCAGGAACACCATCATTTTCCAAGTCTGGTAACTCTCCAAGATATAGTGAGGCTGGGGACAACCTCTTTGATAATTACTCAAGGTTTGATTCCTTCAACATGAATGAAAGCAGTCGGTTTTCTCCACCACGTGAAACCCTTACAAGGTTTGACTCCGTAAGTAGCAGCAGGAGTGGCTTTGGTGGCCATAGTCGAGGATTTACTTCGTTTGATGATGCAGATCCCTTTGGATCCTCTGGACCTTTTAAGGTCTCCTCTGAAACACCCAAGAAAGCTTCAGATAATTGGAGTTCATTCTAATTCATTGCGCTTTGTTCTAGGATCAACTCCCATATTGTTCAGTTTGTGGAACAAAGTGATATATGTAGCAGCAATTTTTCGTGTGCCTGTATAGTTTTACTCGTGTAAATTCGTTGGTATTTGTACCCTTGTAATGTTTTGTAGAGACCTGCAATATGTTTCTCCTGGCATATAGAAACCAGTAGACGTTGTGCATTATTAATTCATTTGGGAATTGTGTCAGCTCTTCGCCTGGTTAGGAGTGGAGCGAGATAGAAAAAAGAAACTACTCCATGATGAAAAATTAACACATTGAAATTACATTGTCAAGGCACTGTATTTGAAAGTATTATTCTGTTTAATCTCATGAATTGTATGCGTTTGATATGAGTTTCTAGGTTATTTTGCTTGCTTTTACAAGGCCACTTGTGAAGTCTCAACATCAACATTCTCGCTTTTACAGTGTGAACTTGTGAGGTCAGAACATCAATATAGAAAGGGCCTTATAAGCTAAGAGTTATTCTTTATAAGATATGCTTCTTCCGTTTCATTATAGTTGATACGTTCACACTTGATTAGTCGTATCATTTTGAGTTTCATACTTGTCCATGTAAAACGTTGCCCAAATGCCTTTCTCCAATGGCAGTAAGTTCACATTTACAATAGTCTTGCAGCGTTCTTTTTTCTCTCTCTCAAACAGATAAACTTAACGTTGCAGTGCTCCAAAACTTCAAATCATATCTGCAAGTAATTCATTCAAATCTATTTTTATTTCCTTATATTGAATTGAATTGTAATCATATCTGCAAGTAAATTTTCCGAAACCAAAATTTCACTTGAATTGATGTTGATGTCAAATTATGTACAGTAGTTGCTTTCAGAAGACCCATATCAATTAGATTGTATTCTGTGATTTCTGACGTGTTGTTGGGTTATTCGCAATTTGATGTAAAAATGTTGTCTTTATTGCTCTTCCCAAATTAAATTACTTCGTATAATAAAATAAAATAAATCATGCTTGTTCTTATTTCATTTATGCTCTTGTTTGCTTTCAATCGAATGTAAGAATAATATGGTAGTAATAGATAAGAATCCATGAGTATTTGACTTCCAAAAGCTAAAATTAATTACAAAGATATTGATCATTTGTACCATTGTTTTATTATTGTTTGTATCATTCATAGGGCAATAATGTATCTTGCAATCATAAAGAATTTCATGATTCATCCACTTACTCCGATCCTTAGTCTTAACAAAATTTACGGTATAGTCAAGGAGGTCATTGAGGGAACTTCTCGGGATCTTTTGGAGTACGTAGCTTAGCAAATTGCGACTATCACCTATAGTAAGTTTGCTCAAAAAAACCTCATGTCGCAGTTCAGGGCCAAATAGACTACTTGGGAGTTGAAATTTTCTGCTCAAGACCTGCTGAGTGTTGACATAATATGATCTTTGTCATAATTCTTAACCCCTTGCTCCTAGTAGGGTGTGTGTAAACTTGTAATGGAGAATCTTATGCAAATATTGGTTTGTGTTTTGGGGCAAACGGTTGATAATCTTTCATTGTTCATGCCTCCTATAAATATAATAGCTTGGTGCAAGTACATCATATATAATCCTGAGTTTCTGGTTAAACTTCAGAGTTCAGAGCTGGGAATTCGATCGGTTATGAAGTTCAAGCTGGCATATGGTTTTATTTGTAAGGATAGATAAGCGAGATCTTGTTTTCTAATTTAAGCAGTTTCTATTTAACCTGCGCTGATGTTTCTGAATGAAAGTAATTGATCAACTGTTTAGACCAGTGACCAGAAGATGTATACAAAGTATTCATTATGATTTCCATTGAATTTACCCCTGAACTTACTTCAGAAATAAGTTGGACAACGTTCCAATGATAACATGAAAAAATAACAAAAAAAGAATCACCTTGATTCACAGCCAAAGGATGACTGAAACTTGTCTTGGAACTTTATTACTAGATTCACACTATTCTATGACTAAAACTAATTATAATCTACTACTTGTATTAATTATGTTAGCAAATAGCAAGGCTCAAGCTTAGATTGCTTATTTAATATTACCACCTTTAAAAATTGAAGTTTAGATCTTTACATTCCTTGATTTAAAGCTCCTTATTTTTTTTTTTTTGAAGTAATAAAGCTCCTTAATTTTTGACAAGCCTTTGTTCATTTCACCTTACATTTGCTGAATTGTAATTAATTTTACTGAACAAAAATCATAAATGTTGATATTTTGAAAATACATTGACGAATCTAACAAGATTATGATTCCACATGAATTTATATCATTACCTATAATCACAAAATACGGTCAATAGAATAGTCTATAAGTAGTGCTAAAGTTAAAACGCGTTGGGTTCGTTTGACATTGCTGTTGTTTTCTGTTTTTTGGTTTTTTTGTTATATGAAAGTATACGATATCTGCCACATAATGAATCAAAAATTATATAAACTTATTAAAATCATAATATTTTTGAAAACTGGCAACAAAAAAGTGAAAATACCTTTTTCTTGTTTTCTGTTTTTGGTTTTTAGTTTTGAAAAAAAACAAAGAAACTGAAAACAAAAAATAATGTCAAACAAGCCCTTAGATTAAATTTGGTTTTCGCGATTGATGAAATGAGAAGGCCTAATGAGATGAAAAAAGGCCTCATAAACCAAGTCCCTTGTATATCGATTACTAGCCCATGGCCCGATCACAGTAACCCAAGTACAAACAACAACAACCAAACAAAAAAAAAAAAGAACAAAAAAACCCATAAAAAGGTCGGGGTCTGAAATCCCTAATTGCAAATCTAGCACAAATTGTTGAGCCATTTTTCCCCACTGATCTACAGGTGCGACTTCTCTCTTTCTCTCTCTTTTGAATTCATTCGTCTTTTACAGTTTTTTCGATTGTTCAACAATGCTAGTAGTGTTGCAGAATCTTATCAAATCATCAGATCACAATTGTTACATATAAATTTTAGGGTTTTTAATTTTTTTGATTTATCCTTAATTGAATTCATTTATCTGGATTAATTTCCATGTTTTGTTCTCATTTTCATTTGATTCATCTCGTTCCCTTTTAAGATTACTTCGTTGAATCGAATTTTGTGTTGTTTTAATTCTCCGATTTGATTGTCATGCTATATTGAGCGGGAGTTGGTGTGACTAGTGTTCGATGAAAGTGGCATCTTCAAGCTTAGTAGTGAAATGTTAAGACCTAGTTTTTATAATTTTGGTTAATTGTTAAATGTTGTTTAAACTATCAGACCGGTGATAAATAATTGGCCATAATGTTAGATGATTTTTTTGGTTTTACAATCTATGCGGGTAGATGCATCCTTTTTTGCTTGATTAGGTGATGAGATCGCTCGCATACATTTTTTTTTAAGGAATTTGTATTGCATTTGATTGCAAATATACTGAATTTTGACCATTGTTTGAAAGCATAGTGCTTTTTATTTGGATGTGGACGTTGGAGGAGTTTTTTGTTTAGGGCAGGGACAAGCAGGGTCGGGCAGGGGCTCAGGGAGTGGATGAGGGGAATGTATGTAACAATTGTTGTATCAGTGTTCTGTGTGGCAGTCATTGTTACGTGGACTCGGGTACCCATGTTTGACATGGGCATGTGTCCAAGCGTCCAACTCGGCTATTTTGTGAAAAAAAATCCATGATTTTGAACCAAAAGTCAAGTGTCCAAGTGTTATACCCATGTCCGAGTGTCAAAGGTCCAACATGGATACTTGAGGTGAAAAGAAGAGTCATTGTAACGTAGGTGGCAGTATCAGTATTAGTTCTTCTCTCACTTCTTGTAGATGTCCAAGATTGTCCTATGGACACTCATTGACTGGGGGGGGGGGCATTTTCTGTTTGTGTTGGCATCATCAAAAAAGGTTCTTGGCTTTGTGTTATTTATAAGCTGTTGCCTGCCTTTTATGCTCTTTGATATTTCATATCACCTTGCATTGCACAATTGCACTTGGCCTTTTGAATTTCTCTCTCTCTCTCTCTCTCTCTCTCTCTCTCTCTCTCTCTCTCTCTGCTTTAAACACGTATTTCTTATAAGTCATTGGTGTTCTGCTGCAGGGCAAGGATAATCTTTGGATTACTTACACTTCAACTTCTTAATCATGTAAGTATATATGTTCTCTTGACTTACAAACTAATATGGGTATTAATTATTACATAGTTGGATGGAGCCTCTTATTCCTTGGATCCTGCAATTTTTCTTAGTTTCTAAAGTTCTTATACTGCTTCCATGTGTCCTTTTCCCCAATTTTGTTTTACGTGAAAAGTCAATTTTCATTATGTAAATTCAAGACAAGTGTTCATTGTCTAATAAAAGTCTCCTATATTTACTAGTATCATGTAGATATATTTTAAAAAATTTGCACGTGAGATATTCAATGGCCATAGTTGGTCAATGCTGATTGTAGTTGCATTAAGTTAAAGGTGATCATCTTCTTGCTGGTAGTGGTGGTAGAGCTTGAGAAGGATTTTATGTTAATTTTTTACCATTTGATTTTGCAACAAGGAAAATATGGGTTCACAATGTACGTGGGTTGTGGTGATCTCATCATAGAGTCATGGACAGGACACAAGGGATTTAATGACAGAAAATTTGAACGATATAGCTGTAGAAGTTTTGTGTTCAAGACCACTTGATCTTTTTCTCTTTGTTACAATTGAGAGAGAGATAGAGAGAGAGAGAGAGAAGGGGGGGGGGGGGGGGATAATATTACTGCACTCTTTTAGAGTTAGTAACACTAAGAGTTAACAAACATTAGAACTTTTGATAAGCGATGTGTGATGTGCTTCCTTACATTTCATGACCACCTTTTCTAGCTCTCATAAAAACGATCATTTCTTGATCTGCAGATTTCACTCTAGGTCTATTGTTTCGGTGCCTTTATCTCATGTTTTCATTCATATTAATAATACCATTTTGCTTATGGGAAAGGTTTTCCAAAAGAATGTATTTTAGGATATGCAACAATGTTATTGAAGATTTTTATTCTGTTTCCTTTTGCTGGAATGAAATGACATATTAGCTTGAATCACCTATAATTGGAATTGTTGAGAAGCTGTCTAAACTTTCATTGATGGAATAGTTATAAGTTATAATCCTTAAGAGGTTTTTTCATGAAGAGAGGGCTATCTTTAAATGTATTTATTGTAAAGAAATGGGATGAGAAGGTGGTTTACTTGGAATTCTATGTTGGCTGCTAAGGATCTTGTATGAAGAGTAGATCTGGAGTGCGTTTTGGGTTTATGTTGGTCCAGGATCATCTGTTGAGACTCTATTTTCCAGTTCTTTGTAGGGTGGTATCTTTCATAAAAGCTGTGGTGCAATGAAGTTGTCACGGAATGGCAATCTTAAGCAATTGGATTAAAATATTTCTAGCTTTCTTAATGAGTTTGTAGAGGAAAACAACCTTTATGTTATTGAATTTTCTATTCAATGCTTAGTCTGAAGGAGAACAAATCAACAAATGATGGATTTTGCGCTTATGTTAATGTGAGGTTGTTGAGTCTGTTTGGAAGCAAAGGAAAGTCTTAAACTTTATTTATCTTTCTAAGGGGAATATGCATAAGCATAATGATAGCCTAAAAATATTTATTGTCCCAACCGGATTTTGTTTTGCTAAGGAGCTGTAAGATCAATGATTGTCATGTAGCTCTTTTTTTTAAGCTCTCTTTGGCTTTTGAGTTTATTCGATGCTGCCCTGTTTTTATGGCCAAGGGTTTTTGGTGCCGTGGAAAACGAGAAAAGCAATAGTCTTTAATCAAATTTCATGTAGGCCAATCGTGTAGTTGTGGGAGCCTTGGGAAATGTGTTTCACAGCTTTCACTTAGAATATTGCTTATTTGCTTGCCTGTTTTTGTTTTTTGTTTTTGGGCAGAATATAATGCATGATTCCTTTGGTTTTGGACCTGATGGTTTTTATTTCTAGATCACTGTTTGTGCAAGGGATTTTCATACCCTTTCATAGTTTTCTTTATTGTTAAAAAATCATAGCTATCTTTGGCTTTTGAGTTTATTCGATGCTGCCCTGTTTTTATGGCCAAGGTTTTTTGGTGCCGTGGAAAACGAGAAGCGCAATAGTCTTTAATCAAATTTCATGTAGGCCAATCGTGTAGTTGTGGGCGCCTTGGGAAATGTGTTTCACAGCTTTCACTTAGATATTGCTTATTTGCTCGCCTGTTTTTGTTTTTGGGCAGAATATAATGCATGATTCCTTTGGTTTTGGACCTGATGGTTTTTGTTTCTAGATCACTGTTTGTGCAAGGGATTTTCATACCCTTTCATAGTTTTCTTTACTGTTAAAAAATCACCTAGACTAACAGCGATAAAGTATACAAATGTCAAAATTGAAATTTTGGTTTCATAATAGACCTAGCTTTGCTATAGATTTTAAATGTAAGATTTTCAAGGATCGGAATTTTAAGAGGTTGCCTATCAAGTCTTACTCTTAAAGTTCTGTTAGTTGAGGGCAATAGACAAATACAAATTGATTCTGCTTTTCAGTGTAAGCTAATGGTGAAGTGCTGAGTGCATAGCATTTATTTGTCGATGGTTTGCATCATAGGGTTGTTTAAATGAATTTTGGAGCGTATACTTCACCTTTTTTTTTTTTTTTTTTTAATTTGATTTTTTTTTTGAGTGCTGCTTGGCTAGTAGTTCAAGTACCTTTTTCCACACTCTTTATAGCTATTTCCTATATGTGTGCGTCTTTCCCCATCTCTGTCTTTCCATGACAACTGAAGTTTTTTGCATCATCCACCTTTGTCTTCGTTTCTGAGCTGGCATTGTAGGATTTAGCAAGTCCCTGAAGTATCAGTATTTGAGTGGACATAGACGACCAGCTCTCAAAATCTCACTCAATAAAGTGCACCCCGCTCTCTATTTACCAATAATAAAGAAAAATGAGATATTGTAAAAAGCTATCCTTCTACCAAAGTACTTGTATGTAATCTTATGTATTTTCCACTGTTTTTTATATGTAGGTCGGACGAGGAGCCTGTTGATCCTAAGAGGGAGATTGAAGAAAGCATCTGCAAGCCCAAATGTGTGAAACCGTTGCTTGATTACCAGGTAAATCATGTTTGATATAAAAATCTTTCTGAATGCAAGAATAAGCAAGGACATGGAAAACAGGAAAAGAGATATCACCACTTTATTCAAAGGGGCACTACCTATCAATTGGAAAATTATGCATCTCTGCTTTCAAACCTACCTACCTTCTGTCCAAACTTTCTGCTTATCATGGGACATGGAAAACAGGAAAAGAGATAGGCTGCTCTTTCTTTTTTGTTGCAAATGTTTGCTGATGTGACCTAATATATTCTAAATACAGAAACAAATGTTCTGATCAGCCCTTCTACTATTAAATTATTGTAGCTGCCTTAAATGTGTATTATTCACTTCCACACTTTTCTCAACTAAGCATGCATTGGGAGTTTTTAATTTCTTTCATTTTTCATATAAAGTGTGCACCTCTTATGGCGAATGCTTTTAAGCTTAGTTGGAAGTGCATTCTGATGTTAGAAGCTATAATGCAGGCATGCGTTAAGAGGATCAAGGATGATGAAAGTGGACATAAGCATTGCACTGGACAGTATTTTGACTACTGGTCTTGTATTGATAAATGTGTAAGTTTTCAAACTTTTTTCTTTGGTTAAAACATTCAAGTTGATAGCCTTTCATCTTCATCTGAAACCTTTTTTTTTGTGAAAATGCAGGTTGCTCCAAGATTATTCGCTAAGCTGAAATAATAGCGCCATCCTTCTGGTGTTGCATTGAAGACACTTATTTCTTGTTGCTGTGATGCAAGCTCAACCTTTCTTCTCACATTGTGATTTTGTGTTGCACAATGAATGCCTTGGATTCATAATTTTGTTCTCTTAAAAAGCAGAAAAGAACACTAATTTTTAAGCACACTGAAAACTCGTTCTAGAATAAAAGTTTGTTACTCTGTTTTGACAGATTCACTAGTCTCACCTTCATGTTGCGATACTTAATCCCTCCATTGTGATTCACCATCTTTTTATTTATTTAAATATCTCATCATCCAATAGACACCGAGGAGGAAAGTGTATTGCACGCACTACTGGATGCTCTATGAAGTGAATTTCTACTCTATTTTGCTAGGCTTTATCAGTTGACTCTTATGAGAAAGATGCTCGGTAGTTAGAGATTGAACAGGAGGAGAACATATTAAGACAAGTAAATGAGCTTTGTAGAATTGTTGGTAATGCAAGAACCAAGACAAGGGAGTCCAAAGGGGATATAAAGGTCACATGAGTGAAAATCATGAGAACGTACTCTTCTTATCTTGTGTCAATGATCCTCTTTTCTTGTTAGTAGCTCTGACTTATTTCGAAAGGGGAACTAGGAAAAGGGTGGGTTAAATTCATGCTGACTGCCTTGATTATGCGGCAATCATCAGAAAGGCCACATAATTGTTCACAATGTGCATATGGTCTAGCTAAACAACTGTACGTGCAACCACTCACTCTTTTTCATTACTCTGAATAGTCTATCATGCAAGAATAGCCTATCGCTTAAGCTTCGACTGGTATCTTCTATCATGATCCCTAGTGATAGGTGACAAATAACGTTTGTTGAACATGTAAAAAATAATAATAAATAGAATTTATTTTTCATATGGTTCACAAATGAAAAGTTCAATACAATGAAGATGGTTAGAAGATTGAATTGTTAAGGAGAATTTTGACTGCTTTGCTTTGCTAAATTCCTTGAAAGTTACCCAACTTCGAAAGTAGCCATTATTTGATTTAATGACAAGGGCAGTAGTTAATAACTTACATTGCAAAGTAAGTATTGTTACTATTGTATCGGAAAATCACATTCTCAACAATTCTGATGCTTTCACTGACAAAATTGACAATCACAACTCAATCCCATTCAGTCACGATAAGAGGGCTCCTGGAAATCTGTAACTGTGCCTCAGACATCAAACTTCCAAGCTGCATATGATGCTTGAATCAAAGGGAAATCACCTTGACAGTCACACAACACATTCAGCAGTCATACATCTTACAAATTTTTAGGTGTACCCAGGAACAAGATAGAGGTGCTGTCACGAATCTAGAGGCAATTCCTCCAACAAGATTGAACAAACCTAGCAAAGAAAATAGGTTTTATTAGCCAGAGGTCCAATATTTAAAGTGAGTCTATCCACGAGCCAACTAAAATTGGAACCTTGGGAAACAGAGGATACACCAATGCTTATGATGCTATGCAAATTACAACAGAGGATATCACCACTTTATTCAAAGGGGCACTGTCAATGTTTTTTTTCTTTTTCTTTTTTTTTTTTTTTTGGACTCACTAATTAATTACCAATCACCCAGGCAGAATAAATCATGAAAGGCCTAACTGGCTAGCAGAGATCGAGGTTCTGAATAAATCAAAACAAAATGCATCCTTCATACTAACATATATACATCCCAGCTCCAACCAATAATTACTAATTGTCCAAAACAAACAAGCTTAAAGAAGTAAATTCTAAAGAAAAGAGGATGAGAACATTTCCAATGCAACTGTTATCTTTGAGGTGAATCAGTTGATAGAATCTCTCTCCAGGTTTGGCCACTAATTCCCTTCCAAACATCTTCCTAGTTCTATCCAACTTGACAACCCATAAGAATTCTTCAGTTGCTGACAACTTGGAAATGATGTAGAGGTATCTAACAAAGTTCATAATCCCTTGGCTCTATTTTACTTGCCTACTTCCATATTCTGTGATTTATGTATACTAGTATCAAGAGTATATTTAAAGCCAGAAATGGAGACATTGCAGTTGAGTTCCCACACAGTCATACCAGGTTCCAACCAGAAGTCGGGTTGAAATCACAGGTACCATGGATCATCAAATCATGAGAATGGATTCAAACTCTATTTATAAATTAATCTGATTTTTCACAATTAAACATTAGGAATTCATTGGGTAGAGGCAGCAAGTTACTATCACGAGTTGAGGGCCTGAGAACGGTTCTGAAAGAAGTAAGCTTTGAAAAAGAAGTTAAACATTTAGTTGGTCATGAGCAGGGACACTGGGTGATTAGAAAGGCAATAAATATAAGATACTTTGACTAGAGCAGGTCTACTGTTGGGTTTTAATTCTTGAGCAATGTGTTAAGCCAATACTATTTCTGGCTACAGTTTGGCTAATTGTACAAGATGAGGCTTTGAGCAAATTTCTTCTTGGAAGCTTCCAGCAATTTCATCAACAAAGGTGCTAGATCCACCTCAAGAGTTAAATCCTTCAGCTAATCTTATTCAAAAAGATAAGATGCACAAAGTAAAGAAACAAGAAATTGAAGGGAGCAGAACAATTTACAGAAACAAAAAGATTATACTAATGGAGTAAGATTGTAAGATGCACAAGGTCATAAAAAACTATAAAACACAATAAGGTGAAAGCAAAAGAAACCAAAAAAATAAAGAGATCAGAACATTGTAAAGACAGTATATGTGGAGCTTATAAAGTGGGATAAACAGACAAGGTGACCAAACACTGTAAAGGATCAAGCATATGAAATTTAGAATTGATACCAAATGACTTGCACTAGTCCTCAATTCCATCCATGTGTTGCCGTACTTGTTCGAAAGCATGTAGCATTGATGCCCGCATGTTTGCTATCTCAACCACTTTTTCCAAGGCTGTGTGTCAAAAAGATAAGATGTATTACAATGAGAACAAAAAGTTGCTACAATAGATGTAAAAAGTTCAGGGAACACGTGATAAATAAAAAGAAATGAAGAGAACACTCAAACCTGTTTCAAATGAAAGTTGAGCGGCTCCCAATTTAGGAGAACCTAATGCGCCGAAAACAGCAAGTGACTTTGATCTTTCCTTTTGTACCTGTGCAAAAGGATTTGATGATGCACTTGGCGAGATATCTTCCTTGGCTATCCAGACAAACAAGGAGACTATCAGGAAATCTCTCTGGACAGCTAGACCCAACCAAAAAGGATACAAGAAACAGCACACAAAGGATACAAAAATGATTTTATAGCAGTTGAATCTAATTTTTAGAAATGAGGATCCTGCCAGATCCTTATTGATCCTCATTTAACACTTAAACAGATAGTGTTTCATATTACACACAACATATTCCTCAAGCATCATCACCAGTTCATATAAAGTGACCTAAGTTTATTACCTGTTGTTTGAGATACATCTTTGTTTCGCTGGCGCATACTTTCAGATTTCTGCTGTAGTCCACTATTTCCTTCTTTCATCTTCTCAGAATCTGCAGCATCCTCGGATACCCACTTGCAAAGAGTAAAATGTGGTTCTGCAATAATTCAATACTGGAAGTTTAAAATCAAATAGCTTGACTTGTTATATGAAACTGTTAAGAAAGTTTGTATTGAAGAAATATACTAAGCTTCAATCTGCAAGTAACTAGCAATTTTTTTAGTACTTGAACCCTCATTTCTACATTTAATTAATACATGCATATTGTATCCCTGACTCCTCTCTTTTGTCCCAATATTCCTAATTTCCTATCCAATTTCAATATCACCTCCGACAGCTTAAGATTCTAAACTTATCAAAAGAATCACCAATTCATGAGAGTAAAATGTCAAACACTCACCATCACCCTTTTCTACTTCCAAACGAGTGGCAGCTGAGTGTTCTTTAAGGTCCAATAATACACTATTGACGCGTGAAGTTCCCATGGAATAACGAGCACTAGCAAAATCAAACCATCCCTGAAACCAACGTGTTGAAAGCACGAGTATTAAAAACAGAAATGCCACAATACCAGAACCAAGGGACAACAGGGTTAAGTATTCAAAAACATAAGACAACACTTCCTCCATTGACTGCACCAACCTCACCCCTATCTTAAAGGGCTTTTTTTTTCTAGGAGTGATAATATTCGATTAGATCATCACCGAGGGGAATCACCGATAATCTAGACACCATAGCGTGGCATTACAATTACAATTGAATAACCGACACCCTCCTTAGTTATTTACACAATATTCAAGTTCCTTGCAAGCCACCACCCGAAAAGGCAACGACTTTAACAAATTAATGTAACATACTCCGTATATGTCAATTATAATCAACAAGAACTTGCCACATTTAGTAACTATCTAAAATACAAACAAAGTTGCATCTTCAGTAATATTAATCTGTAAAGTAAAAAAAAAAAAAAAAAAAAAAAAAAAAAATCCCAACTTGCATAAAACATACTGTAGAAAATCAACAATTGATGAACACAAATGGTTTAAGTTTCAATAACAGTAGAAAATCAACAAATTTCAATAGAACAAAAAATAATCAAATTTCAATTCTAGAAAGTTATCCTCGATTCACAATCAATTTAAAACAAGAATTGGAACGTAAAATAGCAGAAGATTGCAGATAACAAGTTGATTAAAAAGTAAATTAGGGATTGGGAAATGAAAAGTAATAAAGTTGAACCTGACGAAGAGTGGAGGAGAGTTCATCGAGTAAAAGAAGGTAAGAATCAAGGGAATCCAAGAATTTGAGCACATCTTCATCATTGTCGTTCTTCTGATTTAGATCATCATGATCAGCAGCAGCAGCATTATGCTGTTCGATGATTGAGGATTCAAATTCAGACATTTGTTGATTTATTTGGTTCAATTTAGGGTTTAATTCACTAATTTAGGGCTCTGCTGATCGCAAATTCGCAATACTCGTATTGAGGAACTCACGATATTTTTGTTCAAAAATTGCGGAGTATGAAACGAGAAACAATAGACTACGAAAGCACGAAATACTAGTATATCCAAAAAAAAAAAAAAAAAAAAAAAAAAGTAGAGGTAAACTTGATCCGGTGGAAATAAGGGTTTGTTCTCTTCAGCTTATTTTTAATTTAGATCAGTTCAATTTAGCTTTTATCTTAATTTTCTTCTCTCATAAAATATTGAGTTTAGCTCCAATAAGTTCAGTTCAATTCAGTCAATCAGTATAAGCCCTAAGAGCACCTTTCAATTATGAAGTTGGAGATTCAATCCCCACAAAAGTATGAAATTTCCTCACATTCCCTCATTCTCCCATATTATCTAGCCTACTAATCCGGGCCGGGTTGACTTGTGAGAGGTTCCAGTCCGATAAGACACTTCATCTTACCTATTAAAATAAAGAAAAAATAATAAAATTATCTACTCGAGTTTGGGTGGATACGTGAGAAGTTCTGGCCACATCAAAAATAGCTTGTCTTGTGTGCGATTGGCCACATTGTGTGACCGCTTGTTAAAGAACCAAGTAACCCCATTAACACTGACTGAGTAACCCCTACAATACCGACCAAGTAATCTCTATAACACTGACTGGGTAACCCCTTTAACACTGTCGAAGTAATTCCCATGTCGTCTAACCACATATAAGAATTTGTAGACTAAAAAATACGAGTAATAATAAAATTAAGGGGTAAGATAGTCAAATCTTGTTGTCCTATGTGGATGTCATAGACATTTCACCCTAATAAACTAAGTAACTATTTGATGAAGTTAGTAAGTGATTCTGGGTGTTCAATCCTCTGTTGGACACTCATGCTGGCTCAACCTATGCCCACAGGCCAGTGGCCACCTCTAGATGGTTAGGTCTAATGTCTAACTATCTAGGCAATGTGTCTTGGAGCGTTGAGCTACGACTAAAGTTTATTCTAATTTAGTAATTTACCCTTTATTCATCCCAACAAACTCCAGAGCTCTGTGATACTCTCCTCTCCCTTTCTCTGCATATTTGCAAATTCAAGCACATATTGCGATTGCCCTAAACATTCAGGTTAGTCCCGAGTTTTAATGAAGAATTTTATTATGATTACTTATTGAAATTCCCCTATTTTTTCTATTTATTTCCAATTCCAATTCGAATAAAGAATTAAGGGGCATTATTCAGCAATTTAGGGATCAAATTGAACTATTTATTCAAGTTGGAATTGTAGTGGGATTATTCTGAAGATTACTTGAGTTGATGAACTGACCAATTTGATTGTGTTTCCTTGTTTCTTTAGAAAGATGCAATCAGAGTTTTTTTTTGGGATGCCCTGAACCTGTTTGTTGAAATGCCTCAGTGAACACTTGTGAGAATTGTTTGTAATTTAGGACTATATACTTTCTGTGGGAGTTTTAAATAGCTAGTGAAATGATGCCAAAAATTTGATCTTTATGTTTTTTAATGCATATGAGAAGAAATATGCTTGTTATTTAACTATCTAGATTGTCCGAGAAATCGTTTCAAAATGTTAATTAGATGACTTATCTCAGACTAAGTTTATAATGGAGAAATTTTGTGTATGTATATATCTTGTATCCTAAAATTAGTTATTAAGTTTCATTCTTAGTCCTTGGAGCTTACTACTTTAGTCACCTTACCACTTATCGACTTTGTGGTATGTTGCCTTGCAGGTTATGGAGATAGATAATGCAAATATTGATTGCAATCAGGAAGAAGAGTATGTATTGCTCGATCTTGATGCGGTGTGTAGCCAAGTTGACATTCCTCCAAATGAACCGTACACTTTATCTGTATGTTATGTTAGCTTTATTGAACAATTATATCATGTCTTGCAAGAATCCTTTATGAATGACTTATTGAGAACAATTATAAGGAAGATTGTTTGATTTATCAATGCATGAATTGTTAGTAGAGTAGGATAGCTGATAATGACATTGTACACGAAGACAAAATATTTTCTACTCTATGTATCCTTGTAAGACTATTAATCAATGGGCTTAAATGTGTCTGGATCATTTTTATGCTAGCTTTTTGGAGTTCCTCATTTTGAAATTCTCCAGGAAAATATATCTTTGTTAATGAGATTTATGGCTGTTCCCCCCTCAAATTTTAGCTTATCTGCTGTCTGCTCTGCATAGTGCAAAGTTTTCTCTTTTGGCATAGGAGTTGATTAGATTATCTTCTTCTGTTATCTCTCTAATTCTTTTGCCTTCTTTTCCCTACTTGAGAACAGTGTTTAGTCTAAAGTGTCTCACTCCCTTGAATTACTTAAGCATGCAAGAGGTATAAGTGTGTGCCATTATGCGGTCACTTGTAATCATGGAATCATCTCACGTGTAAACTCCATTATGTGCTATTATGCTACCTGGATTTTCACCATGCTTATTCACTGGATCACATGATATAAAAACTGTATGGGTTATCTTTCAAACCTAGCTATAGATGCATCTAGTGCTTTTGGGGCATTCTTGAGTCTACATATGACATGGAAAATGTCTCCACAGTCCACATGTTTATTTTAACTAAAGGCTAGGTTTAATACATGCTGACCTCCTGAAGAGTTAAATTGGATCGTCTACCTCATCAAGGGTCTTATGTCATGCCACATATCCTCCTCTTTGTGCCACATTGTTGCTAAGCTGTTCTTCTGTAGTTCATTTTGTTTTTTTTTGTACTTTTGTTAGTTAATGTTAATAATTAGTCACAGTAAGAGAGGTTGAAAAATAAGATAAGACACACAACAAGGTAGTAGATCTCTATCATCTTAGACCTGCCTACAGCAAAATAAAGTCTGGCTAGTTGTTTTTGGTGTCCTTAAGGTGGGCCATCCCTTTTCTATTTTTTTTTTTGTTTTTTTGTTTTTGCCTTTTCATTTAAACGTGGAAAAACCATTGTTATAATTAAGGTTGACAACGCTATTTTAAAGTTTGGATTTTGTGTAATGTTGTATTTATGAATTATTTTTATCTTCTTGATATATGGGAATATTGATGCAGGGTTTGGATACACAGAATCCAGTACTGACCATTGGGAATAAATTGAAGCTGGTGAGTCTCTTGGTCCTTATGATTTCTTTTGCTAAAGCTCAAGGTACATTTTTTTCCTCATGTAAAGTTCATCCTGAATTTGGTCAAAGGTATCTTGCCCTGAATGCGTTTAATCACCTCATCTAATGGGTAAAGGCATGGTCAAGTTAAGGACTACTATAGATACTATTTCTGTGTTATTTTGCATTCAAGGTTCTCTTATATCTCACTGTTTCAAGGATTCAGATTACAGTAGCGGCAGATCTTGGCCGAGTTATCCCTTTGATTTGTTTTCTTTTTGAAAAAAATCAACATATTAAACTATGGCTGAACGAAATGTTCAAAAAGAAACAAAAAATTTGATCTTCAATTTCAAGCTAGGAGAAAGGTTTAGGGACGCAGTAAGATATAATTAGGCTCTGTTTTTTTTATGGTTGATAGTAAACGGTGAACTTTTCAGTAATGCTTCTTTGCCAAGTGCATTACTTTCTTGGATTTAGCCCCTACTGTTTTGAAGAAATTATTGTGTTTGACATGTTTGTAACACTATCCTACCATTTGCAGATAGGAGAATACGAAGAAACAATCGGAACATGCTTAATCTTTTCAGAGAATGGTGAGTTATATTTTCCTCTGATATGTGGTCTTAAAGGATTAACATAAAATAAAGCATTAGAAAGTCATGTAGCAATATTGAGTTGAAAAAAATTATTTTTATTTCCACTTTGAAATGGGAAAAACACCACAACTTGAATTGATGTCAATTATGCGACTGAAGAAAGCACAGCTTGATTGTGCTGTATTATTTGGTTCTCGTACTTCTACTTGTGTATATGAGTATAACTAAACATAGAAATACAAGTAATGAGTTTGATTTCTCTGGAATATGCTAAGAAGAACAGAATTTTGTCTAAACTAGTGGATTGCTTTAATTGTCTGTATATAATGAAATGTAAATTTGACTGAACACCCCTGTATGAAGAGCCTGATATTTTTGTTGCATCGTATTAATTTTTTTTTTTTTTGGTTAATTTTTTTGGTAAATGACTTATCAGTAGTTTTCAACGATTTTTGGCAGAAAAGACATCGTTACTTCATGAAGAAATAGGACCTTCAGAAGCTAATTGTTTCAAGAATGATCGTACTGTTGACCCGAATTTGGGTTCATCCAAGCATATAAAGCCTGTAAGATCCCTTCACAAGATTCTAAAATTTAGAGTGCTAACCGAAGTTGATGAGAAGGATTTGATGGAGAAACCACCTGATCCTCCCGCACAAGAAAATGATCCAACTAAGAAGAATTAAGGGGAAGGTTTTTCTTCGGATCCCTTGTCTTGGTTGGGAATAATGACTTGTTCTATGTAGTAGTGCTGGTAATTAAGAGTTTTAGTTTGGACAGGCACTCCATAATGCATTGATATGGATGCATTAAGTAACAAAATATTAACATGTACAGGTGTGATAGCTTAGAATGTCAGAACATGCATTCCTGAAGTTGTAATAGCTGCCAAAAATGATGAATGAGAATGACCTGTTCTCTCTTTTTACCCCAATTTCAGGTATCCAATTATGGTTTTGAATTTTGTACATGTATTGTTTTTTCTATGCATACTTAGCTAAATTCTTGGATCTTCCAATTGGATGGAGAGGTAGACCAAATTGAAGGGGATTGTTTTAGATAGTAGAGGAAGTTTAATAGGAAATAAGGGGCATTTGGTGTGTTGGAATGATGTGAGTTTGGAAATGGATTGAAATTATGTTGAATATTGTCTCTTTTGCTAAACTTAGGGGGTGATTAAACCGTCCCCTCGCCTTCTCAGTTTTCACCTCACATTAATTTTCTCTCACTCCTTCTCCATTCTACTTTCTTACAAATCTAAGTATTAATACATTGCAAACATTTTCATGAGCTGCCCAAACTTCACATGGCTCGATAATTCTATGAAGAACTATTAACTAACATGTCTGAATATATTATCAAATCATGACTTGAGTATCTCATCCCTTGTAAATCTCCTTAAGAGCTGCCTTTGTCTTTGGCTCGATAACGACTGTTTTTAAACAGGGAATCAATTGGATGTTGCTGATCTCCTAGAGTGCGGTAGTGGTGTTAAAAGCTTGGTATTAAATGGATGTCAACATGTCATCATTTAAAAAATTTCAAGAATAATGTAGGAAAATACATTCAGAGGTAAATAACCAAATCTTAGCAATAGCAATGTTTGCAAGAAACTGTTATCCAATGGATGTGAAAGATTTGAGAATAGGATTTAACTTTTTGCAAATTTATCACCGGACTTTCTGTTTAGGCAGTGATTGTCTCAAAAAAAATGTCAAGGACGTGCGAAGAAATATTATAGACGGAGGGAGTAGTAACTTATTTTCTTGCAAAAGTATTTGATCAGGAGATTTTGGCAATAATAAAGTAAATCTGTGAAACTAATTAATAGCAGTCTTACAGTATAAATGTGGAGGTCATGAATCTGAGTATTGCTTTTTATACAACTCATTCCTGTTCATTTAGGAAGCATACTTCATCCTTTGACAGCATAAGCTATTCTTTTCAAAACGAGTTTGAATCAGAATGGATAAAGTCTGATTTACTTATATTTTCTATCACACAAAACACGAACCAAGAGTTAAGGGAGTAGCAAAAAAGCGCGAAAAACACTCCCTCAATAACTTGTAATTTTACTCACCAATTCATTAGACAATACATGCAACATTTTTGCATATTAAACAACTAATATACCAGTGCATTTGAATCTAATTTCTTTAGAACAACACTACAACCAAAGCTAAGATTCTATGCAGACATTAGCCTAGCTTTAATTTGCTTTCGGACTATGAAGATACAATCCACAAGAAGAGAGTGCACCAAAGAGTGAGCGCAATTGGTGACAAAGCATACGTCCATAACATTATTACTGAACTTTCACTCTCGACTGTTCCAAACATCTCTGTCATTGTACCTGCAGCCAAAATCCATAATGAGCAGCTTTTCTCAAAATCCATAATGTGCAGCTTGCAACAGAGAACGTAAACTTTAGACTTGAAACAACGAAAATAACACTCAACGTTGGTAACAATATATATTTATTCAAAATTGTTGATAACAAGTTTATATACTACCATGTTCTTGGAGTTTGTAAGTCTTGTAAAAATATATGCAACGTGTAATCAACAGTGAAAGCTCAATATATGTAATTATGCATGCCTTGTAAAAGTAGAGCAAAATTTTGGGGAAGAAAAATACTGTAAATGTTTATCAGTAAGACCATAACCCAAGGGAATAAATTAGCGAAATTCATACACAGTAAAGGTGATGTTACTTACTAATGTTCATTGCAGGTGGCACTGCATATTGAAGAAGAAGAACAAACATAAATAGAGGATTGAATTTGATGATGCCAAAATGCACTGCTCCGCGTACAATAAGGATCCCCAACAATGGAAGAAATATATACCGAACTGCTATAATCCCCAAGACAACACTATGCTGGATTCTTGATCCTTTTATGCCTGAAATGCATCCGACTTATCAGAACTTCTTGATTCTTATACCTGCTAGATTAAAATCATATTCGTAGAACATTGGAGTAGAATGAGTTTCTAAATATATATACCTCCAACAAGACTTGCCCCCAGTATTAAGGTCATGGCCGGGACAGCTGCATCTCTGTTTGTAATAGAAGTTTTATGGAAAGATCGACATTATTATTTGATATACTTAAATCAATTGAGTTCAAGAGTGTATGTTCATAGACTACAAGACTACATACCCAATCAGATAAATGGAGTCCTCAATGATATGGAGAACAGCGTCATTGCCAATAAGCAAATTGCGTAATGCAGGAATCATTCCAATGATAAACCCAAGTATCTGCATGATTACAAGAAAGTTATTTGATCAGCATAGTAAAGATTAAATTTTAGCAAGCTAGCCTATGACAGCGAATGTGATAGTTCATGGAATATTGCATATAGTGAGATCAGTAAGGGTTAAAAGACATGAATGCCAAACAAATACTCGTGTGTGAGAAGATAGCCTGATTGCACAGTCATGAAAGAATAACATACTCTGTATGCAATGTATAGTAATATATTGTCCCAACTCTTCGTATCAAAGTATATGATCAAACAATAGTACTCAAAAACCTTATACTTAGTGTAATACTTATATATGTAATTGTAACTAACACGTGGAGCGAGTATAATATATACGAGCATTGATGAATATTAAGAGAAAGGGCGACGAGGGAATACCACTGCAAGAGTTGAAGGTGCCAACAACTCCTTGAGACTGATCTTCTCTAAGAATTTGATTATCCAATTCCTTATACTAGATGAGGAAGGAACCTGTTGACTCATAAAAGGAGAGTATATTATCATATAAAACCAGCTTTTATAGCTTCTTTGATCAAATAGTTGTAAACTAATACTTTGAAATTTTACCTCATTTCCAAGATCCATTAGAGAATAACTTGCTCTACGTAGAAGGGGTTCTACATAGCTCTCTGATGTCGACGCACTGAGTTCATCACTAATTTCAGTATGATTTGCAGGTACTTCTTCCTTTATGAACTCCAATGAAGATAGGCGGACAATGTTGAAAGCATATGACCAGCAAATTATGGCTCCTAACTGAAGCACGCATTTGATTGCACACAGACAGAGTTGACAGTTCAGAAAGCAATATAACAGACCAATATACTGATAGCATACAAATGTTCTCTCAATCCGAAATCAATAATCACATTCCTATTTCAAATTACACTATTGATATAATGATCATTAGTATGTACAAGTGTTCAAGTTAGCAAACATACTGCCATGGAAAGTGAAGCGTAAGCCATGCCATAAGAGTAACAAACATCAGGTTCGCCAAAGGGTCCACCCTTCTCTTTACATAGTGCAGGGATGATGATAATGGGCAAGTTTCCCAAGTTCCCTAATTCGGATAAACTCAAATAGTAAATTCTAAGGCAGAAGCCTTATTTACGGAACCTATACTGAAGGATGCAACCTTAACCTTTAAAAAAAAAAAAAAAAAATTGACAGTACAACTTCATTCAAGTATCTTAAAATGATATATGTAACTCGATCTAGCTTATTCTTTTCGATATATATATGTATACCTGCTGAAGATGAACCTATAATGAGGCCTTTTAGATGCCTTGGAGCTCTTGTAACTTTGACAAGTAACCATCCAAGCGCCGATCCTAGAAGATTTGTGATCAAGACATTTACTGGCATAAACCACCTAAAAATGAAGATAAGATTCACAAGAAATTAAACAAAAACTTAATGAAACATATACCAAAGAATAATGGTGATGAAACTTACAGCGTGCGTAGGCTCTCATAAGTCACAGTTTGTGCCAAGTTGCTACCCACGAAAGCCGGATTGTATACAAAATACACAAGCTATAATTACCCAACAAGAAAATCAACAAGATTAAACACGCATATATAATCCTCTCCGGTTACTAGCTAGACCATATATAACTCGATGATCCAACAATAATAAATTCGTATATGCAAGTTCTTTGTAACAAAAACGCTATATATATATATATATATATATATATATATATATATATATATATATATATATATATATATATATATATATTAATGTTACCTTGTTCAAATACTTCCGCGAAGTGTCACCCAAGAGATCAACACGATCTATGGCGAGTAATGAACCAATCGCGGTGATGATAAGAAGCTTAATAATAGGCATGGAAGCTACTAAAAGTAGATCTAGCACCTTCATCTTGGCAACTTAGTTATCTTATCCGACCAAAATTATTCCTGTAACAAAATCAAAGTCATGTTAATCAGTTTATACCCCAAAAAGATTGGATGTTTATAATTAATAGTTTTGATAACTTTTTATATTGTGATCAACGTTTATTTATTACACGTAACATCCGGAGTAGATTAAATTGGAGTAATGATGAAATGATTGAAATGGGTTATGGTAATATGTTGCATCACGTGGACGTGCAATTCTTCGCAATTTTATCTGTCCACCATAATAATTGTATAGTACCTAATCAACGAGCCATTAAGGAAAAAAAAAAAAAAAACGAACCATTACAATTTAATCCAACAAACCCTATCTGTATACGTAAGATATCTGTCTAAAATTTTAACCCCACATGAGTTGATGATATGACACAACTAACTCAAACATTAACCCTTCACATCTCTCAAACGAAACTATGGCATTCGCAAATTTGGCTTTTTTTTTTTTTTTTTTTTTTTTTATATAAATTGGGGTTCGAGGTTAGTTGTTATTTTTAAGGATAGGTCTATGTGCATATGTTTTAAAGCGATTTAGGCCCTATTCTCTTCACCTTAAAAAATTAATAATAAGTAAAAATAATTTCAATTCAGTATAAATAACTTCAGTTTAGTAAAATTAATTTCAATTCAGTAAAAATAAGTTCAGTTCAGTAAAAACAAGTTCAGTTCAGTGAAATTCAGTTTTCTTAAAGAAGAATTATAAAAGAAAATCAGTAAAAATAATTTCGGTTAAGCAACTATAATTTCAATTGAGTAAAATTAATTTAAGTTAAGTAAAAATAATTTAAGTTCAGCAAATATAATTTTGTTTTAGTAAAAATAATTTCAGTTCTGCAAAAATAAGGTGTAGAGAACGGAATCTTACAAATAATAAAGACTAGAAATGTACATGGATAAAAAAAAAATAGTGAATATTAATATGGAAGGAAATTTGTATTTTACTACCCCTCAAAACACGATGATTAG
Source organism: Chenopodium album (assembly GCF_948465745.1). NCBI lineage: Eukaryota > Viridiplantae > Streptophyta > Magnoliopsida > Caryophyllales > Amaranthaceae > Chenopodium > Chenopodium album. Next base: position 36,096,348 of record NC_137858.1, read on the forward strand.
ATTTAACCACCAGTTTTTTCATTTATTTTTTTTAACCAACTGTAAATAAAAAATAAAAAAAAATTTCCACCTCTTAATATAAACTGTTAAATTTCATTTTTATTTTATAAAAAAAAAAAAAATCGTGCCAACCCTTGCTCTATGAAGGTTTTGGCCTGGGGTCATTTTAGTGCTATTCTATATGAGATTAAAATTGAAAAAAAAAAATTAATAAAATATCTTGTCACGCAAATCGAGACAATTTTTTAGCACACAAAACAGTGGAAATATAATTAATTTTTTTCAATTATGACCTCAAGTTGGACCCTACAACCAAAATGACCCAAAACCTTAAAAGAGCAAGTTTTCAACATAAAAATCGATGAAATTGAAATTTAACAACCGTTTAAGAGGTGGTGAAATCTCTTTTTTTTCACGTTTTTGTAAGAGGTAAAATACAAATTTAAAAAAATGTGATTTTTAAATATAATGTTTTGAGGGTAAGAAAAATTCAAAAAAATTAAAGCCGAGACCCTCTCTAAGCTGTTATGGTGTCTAATTTTTTGACGGTGTGTGATTTTCACCGGATAATTATGCCAGTATGGGTTGGATTTTTCGGAATACTGATTCTTTGCAGGTTCTTGCGGGTGGTGCCAGGGCTTGTCACTCAGCTTCAGCTTAGCTAGAATTACAAGCGTGTCTTTGATTGCTCCAAATGGGCATTCAGAAAGCTTACAATCGAACTCTCATGTAAATTAATTGTTCTACCTTATCGTCCTTGTTGTCTGGTTCGGAATCTATTCCCATTTCTTCAAGGAATTATTACGTGGTATCCAGTTTGCTCTTTTGAGTCAATCATTGTGCAGAATTAGAAAGGTCCCCCATTCTTAGATTACCCCAATGTTCATTGATTGGCCACGAAAGCCTATCATCGTTTGCTTTTGTACTTTTCTTTTTTGTCTTATTTTGTTTTTTAAGTTATTCGTGTAGTAAGCTTTTGTAATTTTCTTTTTGACTTGTTTTGTTTTATAAGTTATTCTTGTATAAAAAAAATAATTTAAAAAAAAGTCTGTTATGGGAAGCTTGTCGATTATCGAATAAAAAGAGTTTTTTTGATAGAAAAAGAGAAAAATGTGATACAAAGTCCGTCCTTGGCGATCCCTCCGAATCGAAGCCAATGAGCAGGCTACATTTCAACTTCTTCTCTTCCCTGAAACAAGTTGAGAAAAGGTTGAAACTTGAACAACCTAATTCTTCACTTGCTCAAACTCCAGAAATCGGCACTTCTCCAACACAATCTCTCTCTTCCCCAATATATCTTCATAATAATACTACTCAACTTCATCGTCAATCTTCAAATCTTGAAGAAGAAGAAGACAGTGAGACCCCACTTCAATTCCTCTCAAATTCCTCCGATTTCCCGCCAACCCATGAAGCAGAATCATTGCTAGAAAAACCCCTTTTGATTAATCCACCTGAAACCCCCCTCGAAGAAGGAATTACAGATTTTGATGAAATTGGATTGTTAATTGAACTTCTAGGGTTAGGGTTATCTGATTTTGACTTAAAATCGGATTTCGAATTGGAAACTTGTGATTCTTGTCATTGTGGTAGTGGGTTTTTGGGGAAGATTGCTGGGGTGAAGGGTCCTAAATGTAAGAAGGAAATGGAGAGATTAGAAGGGTGGATTAGTTATTTTAGGAGTGAAAAGATTGAGCCTTTTAGATTGGCTCATTTGCTATTAGGAAAAGCTGCTTTTGTTCATGGTAATGGTGATGGTGAGGGTTTTGGTGGGATTGAGTTTCCTTCTACGGTTGAGGAGTTCTTGCGGCACGATCCCCCTGCTTCCGGAGGATGAGACTTGATTGGATTAAGGTGATGGATTAATGGGTATATGAATGAATTGTGTATTGTGTATGTGGTTTTGGTCGGATACCGGGTGATGAATCGAGGCGAAACGAGTTTGTGCCATCCGAACCATTGAAGGAAGAGGTATACTCTTGGTTATATTGCTACTCAAATGTGTAGTTTTATTATGGCTTTGGCAATGTATATGCATTATGGTTGCTATGAAATACTGTAATGTAGTAAATCAATGACTCAATGTGTTGTAGGTTTTTTTTCATGATTAGTTTATGAATTAAGGTTCGAGATAGGTGAATTAGACTTAATTTCGAAAGAGTGATCATATTGTACAGTTGGAGATGAGGAAGAGCCTTAACAATGATTTATTCACAGTAGTAGGTATGTCAAACAGAAGATATTATTTTTGTTGAAAAAAAAAAAAAAAAAGCATTGCCACATTGGTTCGTCATAAAATCTACCTAGTATCAAAATACAACTGATGCAGGACCTTGAGCAGTTTATAAGTAGGCAACTATAATAGTGAAAGATTTTTTGAAAGGTTGTTTGCGAAAGATAGAACATTATTATTTCTAATAATGAAAAGCAGGTTTTTGCTATTCACACAAAATTAATAATGCAGAACCATGGTTTGACTCTTATAGTACTTGATTAGAAATGAGGTTTTGCAGATTCTGTCAGGTCAATCTTTAGGGAGAGTGCAAGATTAGGCATATTTATGTTTCGTTATGTTTCGTTTCACTAGTATCACTACTATAACATGATGTAGCTTTCTTTGATATGAACTTTGTTATAATGCAAGTCTGCAATGTATGTGATGATTCTGCTCTGGTTATTAGTCCTTTTACAATTTGTTCTATTCAACTTATATGTAAATTTATCACTCATCCTTGTAAAAATCTGACCAAATCACATCAGATGTGACCAAAACTTTTAATATTCATATACTTATTACGGAGTAATATGTTTCATTATATTATACTAATATAATTTTGGAAATTTTGTCTAGAACTACCCTAAAGATAGGGTTATTTGTGAACAACTACCCATTTTTTTTCTATTTGTTTAGAACTACCCGAAAGTTACAAAACGTTTGGGTAGCACTACCCATTAACGTTTTCCATCCAATTAAGACGTAATTGGGCCTAATTTTTCACTTTTTCCCTCTTAATTAACTCCCCTAAATGCCCTAATTACCTTCTCTCTCCTCCCTAATTAACTTCCCTCAATTCTCACTCGAAAAATCCAAGAGCATATACTCAATCAATTGAACACAAATTCTCAATCATTCATGTAAATATGTAATGTTTCACACTTTCCTTTTAATTCTTTGTTTGTTGTATTTGTTTAAAAGTTCTAATTGAGCGCAATTAACATTATTAGGGTGTAAATTAGTGATTCGGATTAGGGTTTATGGGTTCAAAAAAATTGGGGATTTTGATTTTTAAGGTTTAGGGGTTCAATTGAGTTGTAGGTTTCGATTATTTTGACTTTGAAATTGAATTCAATTGCATTTCAATTACTAATTGGCCATTGTAATGGATAGGATGTCTAATTAGCCATTATAATTGGTAGGATGTCTAAATTTGGGGGTTTTGATTTCTAGGGTTTAGGGGAAGTTAATTAGGGAGGAGAGAAAAGTAATTAGGGAAGTTAATTAAGTGGAAAAAGTGAAAAAGTGGGTCTCATTAACGGTTTTTTTGACGGAAAACGTTAATGGGTAGTGTTACCCAAACGTTTTGTAACTTTCGGGTAGTTCTAAACAAATAGAAAAAAAATGGGTAGTTGTTCACAAATGATCCTATCTTTAGGGTAGTTTTAGACAAAATTTCCTATAATTTTTGAATATCAAATATTTAGAAAGTGCACATTGAGATGAATCTAACAATGTTTTCTCTTATACATAAGTGTAACTATAGGGTTTAAGTTTGGTCTAATTGTGACATCAAACCACACTAGACCAGGCCTTTATAAATTTGGATTTAAAAGCCTGATGTCAGATAAACAGAACAGGTTCTAAGTTCTACAAATGCAAACTCTGAAGAAGCATATTTTTTGTATTTCATTTAGGGATGGCTATCCTAGAAGATAATAATGCACTTCAGAAAGGACGGCATTGGCTTTTATTTATTTATTTTAAATAAAAATTAACTACCTAGTATTGAACTAAAGGATTTAGGAGATCTAAGGGTAAAGCTACCTTAATCTTGTAGTCAGAGATTATTTGAAATGTCATTTATTTAAAGTGAATTTTTGTAATGTACTCGTAGTATGGTTTAAAGTCTAATTGTGTTGAACAATTTCAGTGCTTATTTAAGCTATGTAAGAGAAAGTATCAATGATGTTTTTTCAGGTCAATTTTTGAATGGAGTTCAAGACAAGATTATTTCAAGAATTTCTTCTGTGATTTATTCATCTTTAGTGATGTTTGAAGCTAGAGCTGGGCTATAACTTGAAGCGGCTTGTCCTGTGCTATTGCCCTTTCTACAATACTCATGTTTTAAGGTGATTGAATCTTTGATATGTTATATGACCTGTATGGCTATTACAGTTTTACACCTACAAGCTGGATGTATCTGAATCTGCTCTGGTAATTAGAAATATCATATGCCGTGTACTCGTGTGAATACTGAAGAACCAAAATTTTTACTCCAGAAGATACTGGTTAGTAGCAACAGTATTTCTGTAGCATTTTTTCAGAACAATGTATTCAATTATGTGTTGATTACAATTTCATAATGGTTTGTATGATTTTTTTTAGGAATATTGATTCTTTGGCTGTTTCTTTTTAAATAAATTCGCTGATCTGAAATAAGTGTATGACTGTCTTATTTAAAATGTTGGGCGAAAATGTTTATCACTTGCTCGCAGAGTCGCAATTAATGGTTACTTGATGAGCTAAGATGTAGTTAATTAGAACCAAAGGCTGCATTGTCTGGTTCTGCATTGCCAGTCTCATATATGTTGACACAGTGGTACTACACTACTACTAATGTAAAGTTTCCGGTCTTCTATCTGAAAGGGCTCATCTAAGTCGCACAGAATTGTTGGAAGTTATACCATGAATGCTCATCAATTCTATTTGCTGTGTTAAAAGGGTCATGGATAATCTGTATTACACTCATTCTTTCTGTATTCCAGTGTATAGGCAATCATCTTATTGAAGTTTCGGTGATTTAATTGCAACTCTAACTCTGATGAAATTCTTAACATATGCTGCCGCAAATTGCATCAACTCAACGTAGCATGGTTCCTCCATTGCAAATTGCCCCGAGCAACCTTGAATTATTCTATAAATCTTCCTCCATTTCTCGTTCTAAGCCTTAGCGATTAGAGCAAATATATAAATCAATTAATCAATCATAGCCTTAGTCCCATAAGTGGGGTCGGTTACATGAATCAAATTTGATTATTCAGTGTAGTCATTGACATTAATCTTCCTCCTCCACCCCTTACGAGTTATGATCAGTAGCGGACCCAGGAATTTGACGGTGGGGGACAATTTAGATAATTAAATTTATTAAAAAAAAGTTCGGGTACACAATTTTAAAAAGTCGAGTACATATTCAATCCAAAAGACCATATTAAATGTAGGTGAATATCATATTGGCCCTTTACTCATATTTTTGGATGTTTAGAGAGCCACAAGGGCGGGGATGAGAATCGATCCCATGATCTCCTGGAATCGGGAGGGAAGCTCTAACCACTTGAGCTATCCCTCACTCTCACCCTTTACTCATATTGTTTCTAGCCAACTACCAACTTAGCTAAGGCAAACTTCTTATTTATTTCTTACACACAATTGCATACAAGTATTTTTCCAGTATTTTTTTTTCCTAAAAATTTTTTCCTCCATTTTTTTCCGAAAGTGGGGGACAGTATTCCCCCTTTGTTCCTTAGTGGGTCCGCCCATGCTTACGATCCAATAATTCGAACTTTTGGATATGAGTATATGACTCCATTTAAGTCCGTGGGTAGAGGTGGACATGAACCAATTAAATTCACTCGTTACAAATATGGTTTGATTCGACACCCGCATGAAGCATGCTAGTGGGCCTTGAATGAGTTGGATCGTGCATGAAAATCATTTTCAAAAATTCACACATGCCATGGACGAGTATTACGTCCAGGCTAGCATGTGTGTGTTGCCATCTTTTTCTTAAGCTATTTACCATGGATTATGTTTTAAAAAATTACTAAAGGACCCACTAGCACAGTACACCCCAACGTGATTACGATATGCTGGTCGGGTCGTGCTTAGCCTCTTAACACCATGACTTTTTTTTTGGCCCGTTTTAAGAGCATTTAAATTGGTGGAATAGTGACAGGCTAAAGTCGTATCACCTAATCAAAAGTATTACCTAAATCCTCTAACTAAAGTAGATAGGGAAGTAGGGTCGAATCCACAGGGAAACTGGTCTTTCTACTCCTAATTAATTAATATAGTCTAAATTATCAAGGTAACCAAATTGTTGTATTTAATATGAAACTATGCTATGAAGATTAAGTTTAGGGAGAAAATCAGATATAAGAAGGCCTAGGGTCACAGGTTCACCAATAATTAATACTCCGGGATAAAACATAACAATCAATCAATCAACATTGCACAAATAACATGATTAACAGGCTCTCACAATTTATTAACCAACATAGATCTAACAGGCTCTCGCAATTTACTAGATCTAAGTTCCTATTGAAAATAGCCTTTAATATCAAATTAACATCTGCTCGATTCATCAATTCAATATTGCTAAACATTCACAATCAAATTACATCTGCTCGATTCATAATCCAATTGCAAAGAATTAAAACAATTCAATAAGAAATTATCATGCAAAGTCAATAATCAATAATAATAAATTACCCCTTCATATTAATTATGGATCCCCATAAACCCTAGAATTAAACTACTCGGTCATAATCAAAACTAAACAAAACATAATAATAAAACAAGACATGAAGGAAATCGGAAAGAATAAAATACTGAAATTAATTAAGGAAGAAATCGTACCAAGGCGGCGGAATTACAAAAGTGTCGAGGAACAAGAAAGAAAATAAAATCTAGAGAGAGAAAGTTAAGTAGAGAGAAGGAAGAGAAAAACTAAAACTAGAGTAATAATAATAATAAAAAGAGAGACTAATCTTGCCTAATAATAACATATTAATACTAAGCAAGTATTATTCGTTAAAACAAAACAAATCGGAAAACAAATCGTCGCTGATGAACGACACGCGCCCGGTCGGGCAAGGGCTCGCCCGACCGGGCCCGCCTTCTTCTCCTTAAAAGCTTTCTCGCGCCCGGCCGGGCGCGTGCTTGCTTTGGCCCGCCCGGCCGGGCGCGTGCACCGGGCGGAGAGAGTGGACTTGGGCGAGCTCTTGGGCTTCGAATTCTCCAACTCTTGGGCCTCCGAACTCGGCCCAAGTCCTCAAATCTTCATAACCGGGCCCTTAATCACCGATTTGATCCCTCCAATCGGTCTTGGGCTATCGAACGCGGTCGCGGTATTCCACTACTTGTAGATGCTCCTCTAAAAGCCCGGGAAAATGCTCCAAATACGCAAATTCCTACAAAACTCAAGCAAAACTACCAAAGCACTGGAAAACACAAATTAGTAACAAAAGTGGCTCGGAAGAGCCAAAAACACTACTAATTACGACCAAGGGACGGGGATAAATATATATATAAGATGAACACATCAAACTCCCCCAAGCCAAAACTTTGCTTGTCCCTAAGCAAAGAGCTCCTCAATGAACAAATAAAACATGCCTCACCCCAATATAAAAATCAAGCACAAACGACTCAAGGCAAATCAAGTGAACATGCTTCAAAATCAACCAATCCTATCCATCTAATCACCCTTCATCCCCAACAATTGTCAAGTAGAGCAAACCACAAGAGCATATAGAATTCAAGACTAGTGCTCACACACTCAACTCTCATTTATGTGGCGAGTAAAAGATGTACTCGATCGCTCTCCATCCCAACCCCTTTAATGTGAACAATGCCCTCCCAAACTCACAACTCTCGTGTGTTTAAAAAGACATACACTCAACCTAATAGTCGACTCGGAATATGTCAAATCATAACTTGCATTGATAAACAACACTTTCATATTTACACAACTCTATGCACAAGGTCAAAAGGTTTTTAAAGCTTGTAATGTAAGGCTAGGGTAAAGGGTAGGATAAATTTGGGAAAATGTGAGAGAAAAGCTATGCTTAAAGGGAGCCAAATCCTGATAAACCCATGATCAAAGATAAACAAAGATCAAACATCTCCAACAACATAACTAACTCTAACAAAAACCACCAAATACACTCCAAACAAAATAAACAATCCCAACACTCACAATTTCACTCATAAAAATATGATAATATGGAACTAGAGTGAATAAACAAACTTTGAACTCAATTATTTACATTGAAACTCAACTTCTTTTCTTTTCTTTTGATAAATCTTCACTTAGATAATTTGAACGTCAAACTTTTTTCTTTTTGCTTTTCTAGAAGTTCACTTTCTTTTTTTTACTTTTTTTTTTCTTGAACTTCTCTTTTTTTTTTCCATCACACTTTTATTTTTTTTAAATATATGCACTAAAAACTCATCAAAACAGAAATATGATCAAGAACAAATAACTTCTCAAACCCACCTAAATTGTGCAAATAATGTGCACACTACAAACTCCCTCACCTCACTCACTAATAGCTCCCCCAAGCCAAGCTTGGAACTAGTAACCAATGGGGCAAACATGGCTGATAATGTGGCTAATAAACAACAAAAAGTCAAGGCAACAACATAGGTAGCAAGAAGGGAACAAATGTATCTAAATAAATCTGAAGGCTACCTAAAAGAGTGAACGCCTTCGTCCTCCACATGTGCATAATAGTGAGCCATGAAACACTACTCATCGTTGCAAACCAATACTCAAATTCATTGACATACCAGGAACTAATCACTCATTCCTAACCAAATCAACTAGTCAAGCGCTATATTCACAAGTGGTTGGACAAAATTGACGCATGTTAAGGTTCCAAGGCAATCAAACATCAAATCATGATCAACTAATCCACAATATTTATCATCAAAAACCAAGAATCAAAACAATTTCGAAAAATTCATCAAGGGGCACAGAGAAGTATGATTCATTATTCATTGGAACGTATTTTTCTATTTTTTTAATTTTTCAATTTTTTTGTATTTTTCTCATAAAGAAAGCAGTAAAACTAAACTAGAAAGCAATAAAATCTATACTATGAAAGCAATAAAATCTAAACTAAGCACACCAAAGAAAGATAAAAAGAAAAGGGAAAGAAAGAGTACCTAAATATACAAGAAATCCCCCCAAGCTAAATCAGACAATGTCCTCATTGGCTTGAGGGGAAGCTAGTAATCCAAGAGACTACCCTTCATCATCAAACTTGTCTCCACCACCATCCCAAACATTGCAATGCATCACCTTGGTACAATTTTGGACAAAATAGAAACAAAGTGTTAGTAAGAGAAGAGGCAAAAACGAGTCAGGTCCACTATTTTGCTCATAACTTTTTTTATACAAATTATAATGACGTGATTCCAATTGCATTGGAAAGTAGACTTGAAGAGCTTTCCAATGATAGGTCACACGCAAAATTTCGTTAAGAAACGCAAAAGTTATGGCTGTTTGAAGTTGCCCAGTTTTGCTGCCGCGATCTCGCGCCCGACCGGGCGAGCATGGCCCGACCGGGCCCGCCTCCAAGCTACGACCAGGTCGTGTTTTACGACTTGCTGCACGAGAATTCTTCTTGGCCTTAATTTCCTTCGTACTTTTGCTTGTTTGAGCAAATGCCACCCGATCGGGTGGGACTTTCACTACGGCCTCAAACTCTACAACTTGCTTCTCTTTCTGCACTTGTTCATCCTCAAACCCAAGTCCTACACAATTTAGAGCTCTTTCTATAGCATCAACTTCATCTTTCCATGTACTAGCTTTTCCTGCGGAAGATGCAACACAAGATACCGCCTCCAAGGGATCTCTAACGAGAGCTTGGGGCTTATTAGAAAAATTATTTACATCAACCACACCAACACTATAACACTTCTCCTCTAACATGGGGCTTTTAGGAACATTATTTAAATTAAAAGTAATATTATCATCCCCTACACATAATGTAAGTTTACCACTTTTCACATCAATTATTGCCCCTGCAGTATGAAGGAATGGTCTACCCAAAATAATCGGAATTTGCAAATCTTCCTTCATATCAAGAACAACAAAATCAACAGGTATATAAAATTTACCTACTCTAACAGGAACATCCTCTAAAATACCTAAAGGATATTTAACAGAACGGTCGGCCATTTGCAGAGTAATATTGGTAGATTTTAATTTACCTATATTTAATTTAGAGCTCACAGATAATGGCATAACACTTACACTAGCACCCAAATCACATAAAGCTTTATCAATCATCAGATTACCAATATGACATGGAATAGAAAAACTACCCGGATCTTTTAGTTTAGGTGGAGATTTATTCTGTAAAATAGCACTACATTCTGCAGTAAAAGCAACTGTTTCTACCTCACTAATAGATCTTTTTCTAGTTAAAATTTCTTTCATAAATTTAGAATATGCAGGAACTTGAGTAATTAAATCTGTGAAAGGAACCATTACCTGCAAATTTTTCACAACCTCCAAAAACTTACCAAACTGCTTATCCAACTTACTCTTTAAATGCCTATTAGGGAATGGAAGTTTGATAACTGGTTTCTGTACATCTCCACTCTTGTCATGGAGTCTACCCTGCAAAGAATTATCAGAAATATTAGTGCTACCCTGGAGCCCTGTAGGGCTATTAACAACATCATTTGGTATAACGGAATCAGGATTAGCAATTTTTGTTATAACAGGTTCGTCATCTTTGGGCATAGGAGGCCCATCATAGTGTGAACCACTCCTCAGGGTAATTGCATTCGCATATTCTGTAGGTTGTACTGGCTGTGATGGAAGGGCTCCCTGCTGGCGAGTTTGCAGAGTAGCCGAAAGTTGCGCAATCTGAGTATCTATCATTTTATTATGTGCTATCAATGAGTCAATTTGCGCGTCTCTACTCTGCATCTGCTTCTGCATAGTACCTAACATCGTTTTGATTTCTGATAGGTCAGAATCAAATGGAGGAGTAACAACCTGTTGTGGTCTCTGATGTGGAGGTTGGTAGTACCTCTGCTGTGGTTGTTGTACCTGTGGTGGGGGGTTAGGCACATTCGTACTATTGTACGACATATTTTGGTTATTTTTTAACCCTGCATTGTAGGTGTTGGAGTATGGACTAATTTGCTTATATGCCTGAAAAGCATTAACCTTCTCAAGTGAGCTCCTACAATTATGCGCCCAATGACCTACAAGACCACAATTTTCACAAAATATTACAGGGTTAGTACCAATAGCAGAAACATTAGCAACGGAAGACGAATTAGAATTATTAATATTGTCTAATTTCTGGCTAATAGAAGTCAATTGTGCTTGCAAAAAGGATATAGAATCGACTTGATGTTTTCCCTTATTTGCAAATCCTCTAGGATTCCCATATTGGGAATTATGAATAGCCATCTCTTCGACAACATTGCTCGATATATTCACATCCAAATTCATAAATCTTCCGTTAGCTGCAGAGTCCAAAATCATTCTTGAATTATATCCAAGCCCATTGTAGAAAGCTTGGATTATCTGCCACTGTTCTAGTTTATGATGGGGACATTCTCTCTGCAAATCCTTAAATCTTTCCCAAGCTTCATATAAAGATTCATCCACTTCTTGGGAAAAATTTAGGATTGAACTCCTTAACAAAGCTGTCCTCTCTGCAGGGTAATATTTATTATAGAAATTCAAAACAAGAGTATCCCAGTCAGTAATACCAAGTGCAGTTCTATTCAATCCATTATACCATAATTTAGCTTTACCACACAAAGAAAAAGGAAAAAGAATCTCCCTGATTTGGTCTTGTGTGACCCAGCTTGCCTAATGGTGTTGCAATATTGACAGAAATCTGCAATATGAAGATTTGGATCTTCACCCTTAGTTCCGCTAAATTGCTTTCTTTCAATCATAGTAATAAACTGGGGTTTGATCTCGAATTGTACTCCCTCGAGATTTGGTGTAGGAGATAGATGTGGAAAATCCGTCAGGGATGGCTGCGAATAATCGCTAAGCTTGCGAGGTGGAGTTGGTGGCGGTGGATTCATGCTTGATTCCTGATCTGTACTAAATAAACAAAAATGTGAGAAATTGTCTCAAAGAACTTGCGTTCTCTAAGACGAGAAAACAAAATAAAAATAAAAAAATAAAAAAAAGAATAATCTAGACTACAAAAATAATCAGAAATAAAAATAAAACCGTTTCCCCGGCAACGGCGCCAAAATTTGACAGGCTAAAGTCGTATCACCTAATCAAAAGTATTACCTAAATCCTCTAACTAAAGTAGATAGGGAAGTAGGGTCGAATCCACAGGGAAACTGGTCTTTCTACTCCTAATTAATTAATATAGTCTAAATTATCAAGGTAACCAAATTGTTGTATTTAATATGAAACTATGCTATGAAGATTAAGTTTAGGGAGAAAATCAGATATAAGAAGGCCTAGGGTCACAGGTTCACCAATAATTAATACTCCGGGATAAAACATAACAATCAATCAATCAACATTGCACAAATAACATGATTAACAGGCTCTCACAATTTATTAACCAACATAGATCTAACAGGCTCTCGCAATTTACTAGATCTAAGTTCCTATTGAAAATAGCCTTTAATATCAAATTAACATCTGCTCGATTCATCAATTCAATATTGCTAAACATTCACAATCAAATTACATCTGCTCGATTCATAATCCAATTGCAAAGAATTAAAACAATTCAATAAGAAATTATCATGCAAAGTCAATAATCAATAATAATAAATTACCCCTTCATATTAATTATGGATCCCCATAAACCCTAGAATTAAACTACTCGGTCATAATCAAAACTAAACAAAACATAATAATAAAACAAGACATGAAGGAAATCGGAAAGAATAAAATACTGAAATTAATTAAGGAAGAAATCGTACCAAGGCGGCGGAATTACAAAAGTGTCGAGGAACAAGAAAGAAAATAAAATCTAGAGAGAGAAAGTTAAGTAGAGAGAAGGAAGAGAAAAACTAAAACTAGAGTAATAATAATAATAAAAAGAGAGACTAATCTTGCCTAATAATAACATATTAATACTAAGCAAGTATTATTCGTTAAAACAAAACAAATCGGAAAACAAATCGTCGCTGATGAACGACACGCGCCCGGTCGGGCAAGGGCTCGCCCGACCGGGCCCGCCTTCTTCTCCTTAAAAGCTTTCTCGCGCCCGGCCGGGCGCGTGCTTGCTTTGGCCCGCCCGGCCGGGCGCGTGCACCGGGCGGAGAGAGTGGACTTGGGCGAGCTCTTGGGCTTCGAATTCTCCAACCCTTGGGCCTCCGAACTCGGCCCAAGTCCTCAAATCTTCATAACCGGGCCCTTAATCACCGATTTGATCCCTCCAATCGGTCTTGGGCTATCGAACGCGGTCGCGGTATTCCACTACTTGTAGATGCTCCTCTAAAAGCCCGGGAAAATGCTTCAAGTACGCAAATTCCTACAAAACTCAAGCAAAACTACCAAAGCACTGGAAAACACAAATTAGTAACAAAAGTGGCTCGGAAGAGCCAAAAACACTACTAATTACGACCAAGGGACGGGGATAAATATATATATAAGATGAACACATCAAATAGCTCACAATTTCTCTCTTCAATTTTAACTCTTCCACATCTTATTCCACTAACTTGAATCACTATTATGAGTCACTCATTTATATATATTTTTTTGACAATGGTGAGCTAGCTCACTACAATTTAAAAATTGTTTTTTGTTAGTTTTGGGCAAAAAAATTAAATGAAAATGCAAAAAATTGTTACTTATCAACTTCTTGTTTGTCATTGAGCTCGAATGTTGAGGCAGTCAGTGACTTAGAAAAGGAAGGAGCCTCACCTCATGAGTGTTGTGGTCAATGGAGAGGGTCTTAAGTCACTCATTGTGAATGCTCTAAAACAACGGCCTGAGCCTACCTTTATGGACTTAGAAGAGGAAGGAGCCTCACCTCATGAGTGTTGTGGTCAATGGAGAGGGTATTGAGTCACTCATTTGTGAATGCTCTAAGACAACGGCCCGAGCCTACCTTTATGGCCAACAGTGGCGGATCTAGCGGGGTTCAACTGAACCCCGTTAGATCCGGACAAAAAAATTAAAAGTTATTAAATAATAAAAAAAAAACAGCAAACCTTTAAATATAATATCTTAAACAAATGTTTACTATGTCAGGCAGATTTATTTTGTTGTTTACTTGTGTATTGATATTTATTTGAACACTCTATTTTATACTTGTATACCCGATTTATATCCGTGCATTTGGATATCGAGTGTTTGATAAAAAAAAAATAAAAAAAAAAATCAAAGAGGAGAGAGACTGAACCCATCAGCATTCAATCATGAGTTCATGACTGTAAAGTTTGCAAGTATACTTGTATTTTTTTTATTTTATTTTTTAATTAATTAATTTATTTTGTTTTTTTGGACGAGAAGTATACAAGTATTTTGTTAGTCAACCAATCTTCTTCTTCTGATATTCGTATGACAATTTACAATTACTCTACTCTTTCTTTTTTCTCTTCCTTCTTCAACCACCATTTTTCCAATTTCACCCCTCTTCAAAGAAGAACAAATCATTAAATTCTTTAAATTTTCATTTTTTTTTATTTAGTGATTGTGGGTTTTGCTTGAAATTTGATTCCTGTTGCTCAAATTTTGTGTACAGTCAGTAATTCAAGCAGTTTCTTCACGCGTTGGATCATATTTTGAGGTGTTCCGCTGATTTTTCTCCTTTAATTTAGGTATATTTTTTCTCACTTTTCAATTCATTATTTAATTACCCTTTTGAATGATTGAAATTACTGTTAATTCTATGAATCTGTTAATTTCTAGTTTTGGGTGTTTTAATTTGGCTTGAATATCTTATGTTTAGTTTTGGGTGTTTCTTAATTTGGCTTATGGTTATGTATTTGGTGATGATATCTTTGATTATTAAAAGTTACTGTTATTGATGAATGCTATGAATTTAGTAATGCCTAATGCTTAATTATTTTGGGTGTTTCTTAATTTGGCTTATGTGTAGAAGATTAAGGATATTTTGCTGACTTGTACATAATACTGGTTGATTTCCATGTCCAAATTTTGGTAACAATGTCTTAATCATGGACCAATCGACTACTCCATACAATACGAAAAACGCTAATTTAGGAGTGTTAATACGCAAAAGTTGAGTATTGGAACGAAAATACTGATACGGATTAAGGGGGGATGGGTTATTAGGTAACCTTGGTTGTAACATTTTGAGTTCTAATGCATTTTGTTTCTAATTCAGTAACATTACAGGTAGAGCACCATCTAATTTATGTGCTCATAGAAAACTATCAACTTTAACTAGTAAAGTTAGATTTTCGAAAAGCTACCATCTTTTCAATTATACGAATCTGTATGATGTGTGATAAATGATGGTATAAATAATGATTTTGTGTATACTTCGTCCCAATATCAATGTTCTTGCAACTCCACTCGTGAGTACATGTTTTTTGCTCATAAATTTCCATCACCACTTGATAATTGATACCATTTCTTAAGTAGTAATAGGATTTTTGAAGAGAAACATGTAATTTGGTGGAGTTGCATTATCATAAACAATAGCATGAGACTTTCCTTTAGTGAAGTATGCACAAACTCATCTACCATTGCTGGTTTGGTCACATGTTTATTGTCTACCCACTGGTCATAAGAGGTTAGTAATATGAAGAATATCATCTTCTGTTCTTATAACCACAATTAACAAAAGGGGTAAATTATAAAGTCATGGAGTATATACAGACAGTAAATCTACACAGAATTATCATCATGCATTAGATTACACGATTGACGAGACTAATTGGATCAAAATGATTGCTAATAGACTATTAAAGCATACTTAATGAAGATACAGAGGCCAACCATTATATACGAAATATGTGTAAACTAATGTCTACTTCTAATGGAGTGAAAATTTTTGTTGTTCTTTGACTTTTGTTTGTAATCGACTAAATCATATTGTTAGAATGACTGAACCTCTTACTATTGTGGATCAGCTTGCACTCACTAGCCTTTTGATAGGTGTTACTGAATGGCTGTAATGGGAATGAATTAAAGTGTAAATTTGCTAAGAAAGTATAATTTTAATGTCCATGGTAATGCAAACCCATCCTTCTTCATATATTTCATCACTACCACTCAAGTGGTTATGGATGGTAATGAAAAATTTATGAAGAAAAGAGGTACTTTAGGATGAAGTAGCATTACCATGGGCATAGGCATAGTCATAGGACATTTCGCATAAAATATGACCCATTACCAGCATTTATTACTACATACTAAATGGATAGGGTCAACTGAAACAACTTTTTGGTTATCACAGGAGTAAGGTTTCCTTTCTGACTTCACAGTGGTAGCATCGTTAGAAGTAAGTAGGCTATGATGTTGTAGTATATGAATTATGTGAATTTTTTTCTCTGGTCCAGGAGGTGCTGGTTGAGCAATACATGAGCTTTATCAATTCTTGTGGGTATGTGTACTTGTATAATGTGGGATCATTATGATATGACATGTCTCTCTCTTTCTTAATGGGGTAAAATCTAACATTGATCAGTTTTTATTTGATTGTGTTATAGGCTCTTCGTTGTAATATGGCCGGGAGTTCAGGTGGAAGTACAGACTTTGATAGCCAGTCAGATGATAGCTCACCAGTTGAGAAACTGCATGTAGAGCCCATCTTTAGCCCATTTGTTTGTCCTTTAACAAAGCAGGTCATGCGTGATCCAGTAACCATAGAGAATGGAAACACTTTTGAACGGGAGGCAATCGAGAAATGGTTCAGGGAATGTAAAGAGACTGGAAAGAAGCCTATGTGTCCATTAACTTTGGAGGATCTGAAAAGTACATATTTGAACCCGAGTATTGCTCTGCGGAACACAATTGAAGAATGGACTGCTAGGAATGAAGCCGCACAGCTTGATATTGCTCGCAGATCATTATCCTCAGGCTCTTCAGAACGGGATATACTTCAAGCATTGAGACACGTGGAATACATTTCAAAAGGTAGCAGATTAAATCAGCAAGCGGTTCATAATCCAGAGATAGTGCAAGCAATTGTTGAAATGCTTAGAAACGGCAGCAGGAAAGTACGACATAAAGCATTGGAAACTCTACGGGTCATAGCAGAAAAAGATCCAGATATGAAGGTTGTTTCCTGGTCATTAATTCCTCGTGGAAGTCTACTTTTTTAAGGAAAATCATTGGAATCAATGTTTTCTGATTATTTTGATATTGGTCTTCTATCCTCATTTTGCTAAAGTAGGTCAAGCATTGGTGATGCCAAGAGCAACAATTTAAGCTTGTCTCTGCACATTTACATATCCTACTGAGTGATACATGAAATTGTATTCTACTCTCATATTTCCTTTTAATATTGGAAAGGTACAATGTAATTGAAGTTTCAATTAAAGATTTATGTCTCTGCAGGAAGTGATGGGTGAAGGAGGCACTGTACGTACCATAATGAAATTTTTGTCCTCTAAATCCTCGCCAAAGGAAAAAGAAGAAGCTACCTCTTTGCTATATGAGCTTTCTAAATCTCATAATCTTTCTGAGAAAATTGGTTCAATTAATGGAGCAATCCTTATCTTGATTGGGATGGCCAGCAGCAAGTCAGAAAACATATTGACTACGGAGAAAGCTCATAAAACCCTGGATAATCTGGCGCAGAGTGAACATAATGTTCGGCTGATGGCTGAAAGTGGTAGACTGAAGCCTCTTTTGACACTGCTTCTTGAAGGTTATTGCTCTCACTCTAATATATCTAAATTATTATTGTCTGATGTGTCCACTTAAACCAGGAGACATGAATATACTATCTGAAAGGAGGTGTGGCACTAAGGCGCTAATGTGTGTTGCTTTTAAATTGTGTTTCTTACTTTTAGATATTTTGCTAAGAGATTGTGTCTTTGTGTTGCACTTGTTGAGATGCATATTTAGACTTGAGAACTTTAACTTTTAGAATTTTCCACATAAGCTTGTACATTTGGTCATTTCTCAATATTATCCCCACACTTTCATCTTTTGTCAAGGTAAATCTTATGTGGATATGCCTCACGAAAGTCAAGAAGAAAACTAGTCTCAATGCTACTTGCAAGTGTCTGGTCTTTAGGTTCATCTTACCTTGTATTCCTCTCAACTATCTCTCATCCTTGTCATCATCATGATAATCACTTTATCACACTCTCTCTCTCTTTTTCTTAACACCTCTTATAACCACTGTTCCCACTTAACCTTACCTGAAATTTGGCCAAAAAAAACAAAAGAATTCTGGCCGAATTGGACTGCTCCACCAAAACAGCACTTGAATGCAGTGAACTCGATTAAGCACTTTGGCAACAAATTGAGCCTATGCCCTCGAAGGTCTAAAAATGGCCTTAACTGACATGAAGATTTTGGTGGTGGCTGAGCTTTTTGAGGGGGTGAAGAATATGAAGAGAGGCAGTGGTGTCCTAGAGTGGTGAACTGATTTCTACTTTCTAGGACGTGGCCTGTGGTGTCCTAGGGGATAGGGGAAGGTTGGATCAGCTAGAGAGATAAATAGAGGATAGTGAAACTTCAAAATAATCATCATTATAAACAGTGTTAGCTTTTCAGTCATCTTTAATGAAGTTTGTCTACTTCCTAGTTGAGATGAACATTTGTGGATTATTGGAGAAATGACTTTTGGTAGATTTGTTTGGGATACTTCCCTCTTACTTATAATATATGAAACTAACTTTCTGGTTAAAGAGTGTATCTTTTCACCTCCCCCCACCCCCATCAATGAAGCCCCCATACACTTGTGGACCCTATTATTCTGCCGTTTGGTTATTATATATATATTTTTTAATAATATTTTGGGAAGCATCTTTGTGTTTGAAAGACTCCTTTCATCCTTGAATGTCTGTCTTTCTTCTTACTTTGGCGACAATATTCCTTAGTTAAATGACTGTACTTGGTAGTTATTCTATACATACTCACCAATTATGTTTTCTAATTGCAGCATTTTATACATTATTGGTTTCTTTGAATATTACATTCTTGAACACGTGTATAGATCTTTATGATTGCATTTTGGCAGAGGTCATAAATAAAATCCTAAACTTGTTTTATAATGTTGATACGTGAGATTTGTGATGTTTACAAGACTATTAAGGAGTCTTTTTCTAGTGTTTCATAAAGAAAGAATTCCTAGTGAAGCTTCCCATACTAGTTTAGACATTTATCATGATAAAGTTTTAGGTGACAACTGACAAGTTTGATTATCAATTGCTATTGTTATGAATTAGTAGATGTGGTATGATGTAGTGGGTTTCATTTAAATATTATAAAAATAGATGTGATTGAAGACAATGGGTTTTCTTCATTAATGTGATAGTGTGGGACCCTTATGTACCAAGTAGAAAGATGTACTTACTCCGTTCTCTTTTAACAGCAACATATTCCTTTTTGGGACGTTGCAAACTAACTAGAACATTACTTTATTATACCAATAATGCCTTGTATCTCTCTCCTTATCACATGGGCCTTTCTTTATCTCTCCCTATCTCTTTCCCTTCCTAAAATATTGTGCATCCTCTCCGTGTTGCAATAATAGTGGGACCTTATTGAAATAGAAGTATAAAAACTAATCTAGAATCTAGATAGATGGAGTATAAAAGGGGGCGAAAGTTGCAAATTTCCCCCATTACTTATTGATTATGAAATTGACCTCCTAGCTTACTATATTAGCTTGTCAACTTGTTATATGCATGGACAATATAGGACCCAAGTCTCAATTAGTTATTTGATGATGACATGTTACATTTAATCTATAAATAAATAAATGTTTTTGTTGGTACTTAGTATACTTTCATAAATTTAGTTTATACTTGCTATTATACCTTTCATTGAAGTAAAGTAAGTTATTGACGATGACATGTTACATTTTATCTATAAATAAAAAATTCTTTGGGTAGGAAAGAGAATAAAAGTGTATCGGTTGAGTTGGTTTGGGCATGTAAGACGGAGACCAAAGATGCACTGTAAGGTAAGTATTCCTGAGAGCACATCAGTAGAATTGGGATATTAAAGATGACTTAGATGAAGGGATTTAAGAATGATTGGAGAGAGAGGAGATTGTTTGATAAATACAAGTTATAAATTCTTGGTTTTCGTAGCAGATCCCATCATTGGGATTAAAGCTCTAATATCGTTGTTATTGGGTTGAAAAAAGAAAGTTGTTTAGATTTATGGTTCGAAATATTATCAATTACATTAAGTTGACCTATTTGGTGGAGTAAAGGAGGATGAAAAAGAGAGGGTGGGGGGGGGGGGGGGGGGGGAGGTGCCAAATATGGAGTAAAGTGATAAACATCCTGATGTCAAAAGCATACACAATTGTCCGGAGGACCCTTGTTAATATTTTCATAATTTGGGCACCTCTTGAAAGGAATTGGCCTCCAATCCCTCCATTTACCATTCACATACTTCAACAAGGTGGTGTAAGTGGTTAACAAAATGAATAAGAGATGTTGTTAAATATCTAAGTTGACTTTATTCTACAATATTGCCATGGGAAGATTGGGAACTGCAAGGAAACCATAATCTTATGTTGTTATTTACAATTGCATATGCAACTAAATATATACTTCGTATTTATATGGATTATATTGTTATACAATCAGATTGTTTGATTTAGGATTTATATGGATTAAAATTTTTAATCTCAGATTGTTATTTACAATCAAATTGTTCGCAGATGATATCGTTTTGGTGGATGAGACTAAGGATGGGGTTAATGTCAAGTTGGAGCAATGGAGGCAAAGGTTGGAATCTAGAGGGTTTAAGCTAAGTCGGAGTAAGACTGAATATTTGGTATGTCGTTTTGGCACTCAGAGGGGTACAAGCAATGAAGTGGTGAGTTTGGATGGAAAGGATTTGACCATGAGTGAATGTTTTAAGTACCTAGGGTCGATCATCCAGAAGAATGGTGACATTGATCAAGACGTGACCCACAGGATTAAGTCAGGGTGGCTTAAATGGAGAGCGGCCACGGGAGTGTTATGCGACCGCAGCATTCCCTTAAAGTTGAAGGGAAAATTCTACAGGACTGCCATAAGACCAGTGTTGCTCTATGGTACAGAATGTTGGGCTTCTAAGAAAGAGCATATTAAAAAGATGGAGGTTACGGAAATGCGCATGTTAAG
This sequence comes from Chenopodium album, assembly GCF_948465745.1. Taxonomy (NCBI): domain Eukaryota; kingdom Viridiplantae; phylum Streptophyta; class Magnoliopsida; order Caryophyllales; family Amaranthaceae; genus Chenopodium; species Chenopodium album. The sequence goes on from NC_137858.1 coordinate 36,117,580, forward strand.
GTGGATGTGTGGAAACACTTTAAGAGATAGAATCAGAAATGAGGTTATTCGCAAGAAAGTAGGTGTGGCGGGCATTGTAGATAAATTAAGGGAAAATCGTCTGCGTTGGTTTGGACATGTAAGACGGAGACCCGAGGGTGCACCGGTGCGAAGAGTGGAAGAGTGGGACCATGGAGGGATTAAACGAGGAAGAGGGAGACCAAAGATGACTTGGTTGGAAGGAGTGAGGAAGGATATGAAGTGCATGGATTTACGTGAGGATGAAGTTTTGGATCGTAAGGGATGGAGGAGAAAGATTTATGTTGATGACTACACGGAATAATCAAATTTGGTTCATGTTAGCCGACCCCACTTTTGGGATTAAGGCTTTGATTGATTGATTGATTGATTGATTATAAAGTAAACCTTTCTCTTTCAATAAAATTATATGGATAGATGTTCTCACTTCGTATTATATACTGTTTAAACATTATACATCCATCATTTTTCTGTGAGACAGAATTATAATGGGGGGGTTAATTTCACCATGAGTTTTAGGTACTGAGTCTAATTTCTAAGTCAGGGGGGTGAATTTCGTAGTAAATAAGAGTTAAGGGAGCATATTTCCACTTTATCCATATAAAGAGTGAAGACCAGCCTATAATAAGGTGTGCCTTGGCATTGAGGTAATGGTTGTCCTTGGCTACCTATAATTATTTCAACTTTTTTGCAGGAACTTCTCAAGCCACCTACGAATAATTCACCATGTATGAAATTTGAGAATTCATAGGTGGCTTGAAGTGTTCGCTTATAAAAATTGTTACTTTGTTAGTTAAAGGAACTTCTTCTATGTTATCTAATAGTTTGTATTTGTTTGTGTTTCTATTATACTTCCTCCATTATTTTATTATTGCACCACTTGCTTTCTAAGGGAATTTCACAAATATTGCACCATTTCCATTTAAAGAAACAAAAAATGTGTGTTCACACTATAAATATCCAATATACCCTTACTTTTAACACTTGATTCTTTACTTTATGTTTACATCACATGACTTTTTTGTACTTTTACCCTTCTCTCTCCTAATTTTTCCCACTACCAAAAAATGTGTTCTCAACATGTATGGTGCAATAATAAAAAAACGGAGGAAGTATGAGAAAAGAATCAGAAATATTTTCTTTAGCATCTTGATTCTCATTACAATAATCTTTTTTTTAATAATTGCATACTTCCTCCATTTGGAATTAGTTGCAACATGGGTACGGGAACAGAGATTAAGAAAAAGGAGTTGGTGGGTTTTGGTTCCCACATGGGGTATGAGATGTGGACAAAAATTCCCTTGTATAATGAAAAAGGGAGTTAGTGGGTTTTTGTGCATGGGGCACTTTTGGTATTTTGCTAGGAAAAACTTACTAAATTTAATAATGTTGTAACCAGTGTTTGAAAAAGGCGCAAGGCGTTAGAGGTCATGCGCCTTTTATGGTCTAGGCGAGGCGACTTCAATGAGGCGCAGCTAAAGCGCACCGAGGCGCGCCTAGGCGCACTAAGGCGCACCAAGGCGCAGCTTGAGGCGCACCAAGGCGCAGCCTGAGGCGCATAATGAGTTTTTTTCCAGATTTTTTTGTTTCTTATTATATGCGCCTCACTTCAATGAGGCGCACCAAGGCGCACTGAGGTGCGCCTTAGGCGCAAGGTACTCCAAAACGCCTTGGTGCGCCTTGAGCCTTTTTATACATTGGTTGTAACTCAAAAAACATCCATTTTAGGGAAGTGTTGCAACATAAAAAGAACAGAGGAAATGGAGATCAAGGTGTGTTGTACCTGACATTAATTTACTTTGCCAAGGTAGCAGTAAATATTGCTCACATCTTTTTCATTCAGTATTGCGAGCTGGCATGCTCTTTGTGTTGCATGAAGAGGGCATGCTCTTTGTGTTGCATGAAGAGGCTTTTTAAAGTCCTTCAAATATGGAGTATAACATATGGGTTGCAAACTCATATTGTGGGGTTTGGAAGGGAGGAGAAAAGGTTGATGTGGCGAAATGCCTTGATGGCTATCCTGTGGATCATTTGGCTGTAATGGAATGGTAGATGTTTTATTCGTGACAATTTTATGGCATAAAATAACTTTGTTGACAATATTATGGTCTTAGGCAGCTGGTGCTTAAGACTATATCCAATTTGAGGAAATATAGAGGAACTAGACAAAGCTGTAAATAGTTTTTGTGGTTTTGTGCTTCCCGTAGACGCTGGAGCCTGGAAGGACACCATTTCCTCTTTCTAAGTATATACATAAGATTTTTCATATGTTCTACATTTAGGCCTTGGTTAGTTTGATGTAAAATATTTTCATGGAAAAAAGATTTTCCCATTTTCCTTAGTTTGGTTTGTGAAGGGATGGAAGGCAATTTTCCCAATGTTGGAAAATTGCATCCTTAATTGTGGAAAACATTTTTGTATGAAACAAGAGAAGCCATGATTTTCTCCCTCTTCCTTATCTCCTTTTTACTTTCCTCTCATCCATCCTCACATTTCCACTCCTATTTTTAATCTCTCTATAACTTTCAATGAAATTTAATTTTTCATCAAATTTATTTTACATCAAACCAAATAGGGCCTCAATGTTAGTAGCTAAATAGGATGCCAAGTGTAAACCTCGTGAGCAGTCCTTGGTTTTAGCTTCCATTTCTGGGTGTAACAGCATAATTGTCATTTTTCTTGTCTTTCAGAGTACGTAGAACAATTTTAATGGGGCTCTAAAGTCTTTCTTACGTCTTAACTACTTAGATGTTAGACCATGCAAAGCAGCTGGTCCTACTGAGAAACCTGCTTTATTCAGTGACAATAAAGCACTACAGGTTAGGGTGAGAATTGTGCTAAGTATAGAATCTACACTAATCTGTGTAAGATACTCTTCATCCGGATGACATGCACTACTTATCAGCCAAAATTAGAATTAGGAGAGGGTTGCTTGTTGTAATTAGTGACATGAGACAAATAACAAGAGTACAAGGCATGGCACCATTTCACCAATGAGTCTGTTTGTACAAGCACACAAGCTTAGAGATGAGACTGTTTGTACAAGCACACAAGCTTAGAGATGATTCATCTCTGTAAAAGTCCTTACTTTTTGGGATTGAGATAGATATTTGTTGTTGGTTGCTTGACTTATAGTATGTGATTGGTCATCATGTATGCTGTATAGAGAATTTAGATATGTTTGTCAAATTAAAATTTAGGTTTTTTTTTTTCCTCATGCATCATCTATCTTCATGTTTTGTTATTTTAAGTTTTCCAAAAAAAAAAAAAAACCTCCTAAAAGTGTTGAATTTGCAACAGCTGTCTTGTTAGACTTCTATGTCCTTGATAAGGATGACTACATGGTTAGACTGAACTCACTGAAGCCTTCATATTGCATGCATATCTTTGCAGGACCTCTTGAAACTAAATTATCCATGGCTTCATTACTTGGTGACCTGGGTCTAAACAATGATGTCAAGGTCCTGGTGGCTGAAACTGTGGGTTCATCACTTGTGGATCTCATGAAAAATAATGACATACAATCAAGAGAAGCTTCATTGAAAGCCTTGAACCAGATATCATCGTATGATGCAAGTGCAAAGGTATTAATTGAAGCAGGGATTCTTCCTCCTTTGGTGAAGGACCTTTTTGGTGTTGGTGTGAAACAGCTTCCCATGCGACTGAAAGAGGTTTCAGCTACTATTCTTTCACATGTGGTGAATTCAGGGTATGACATTGATTCAGTAATAATAGGTCCTGAAAACCAGACATTAGTTTCTGAAGACATAATACACAATCTCCTCCAACTCATCAGCAACACTGGTCCATCAATTGAGTGCAAACTCCTCCAGGTCCTTGTTGGATTGACCAGTTACCCTAAAACTGTTCCTAATGTGGTTGCTGCCATCAAAAGCTCTGGTGCTACCATCAGTTTGGTCCAATTCATTGAGGAACGGGATTTGCGTTTAGCTGCTGTGAAGCTTCTGCATAACCTCTCTCTTTTTATGGCCCAAGAACTAGCTGATGCTTTACTCGCAGCTGGCCAGCTTGGGGCTCTTATCAGAATCATATCAGAGAACAATGGAATTACTGAAGAGCAAGCTGCAGCTGTTGGCCTATTGGCTGAACTTCCTGAAAGAGATCTTGAACTCACTAGGCGAATGCTTAAAGAAGATGCTTTCGGGCTGATTATATCTAGAGTAAAGAGAATTAGGCAGGGGGAGGCAAGGGGTGGTCGTTTTATGACTCCGTACCTAGAAGGACTGGTTCGTTCTCTTGCAAGGATTACATATGTGTTAAATGAAGATCCTGAGATATTGGCTTTTTGTTGTGAGCAACATCTTGGATGGCTATTCACTGACTTGCTTCAGGCCAATGGGATTGACAATGTGCAAATAGCTTCTGCTTGGGCTTTGCAGAACCTTTCTTCGGAATCCAAAAACTTGACCAAAAAGCCCGAGCTTCCTTCACCTGGTATTTTGGCATCGATCTTCGGCTGTTTTATCAAACCACCCACAATATCTGCTGGATTATGCCCAGTTCATCAGGGTCTCTGCTCTTTGAAGGAGACATTTTGTCTAGTGGAGGGTCACGCTGTGGAAAAGTTGGTTGCACTTCTTGATCACACGAATGAGAATGTTGTTGAGGCATCGCTTGCTGCTCTATCCACCTTGTTGGATGATGGAGTTAACATTGAAGAAGGGGTTATTACATTGCACAAGGCCGATGGAACCAAACCCATCTTGGATATTTTGGTGGAGAAACGAACAGAAGACTTGAGGAAGAGGGCGGTTTGGGTAACCGAGAGGCTCCTACGGATTGATCTAATAGCATATGAAATTTCGAATGATCAGAATGTTGGAACAGCACTTGTCGATGCTTTCCAGCATGGAGACTACCGCACTAAACAAATAGCTGAGCGTGCATTGAAGCATGTTGATAGAATGCCGAACTTCTCAGGGATTTTCCCCAACAATGGATAGTCTGCAATTTTCTTCGATTATTTTTGTTCCATAAAATTGGCAAAGTGAGAGCCTTCCCACACAATGCGTTATGGGTGTGGTAGGAAAGGGTGGCGAAATTGTACAAGTGTGTAGTATGTTTTTGCATTTGTTGTAAAGTCCATTATGTCAAATCTTCTTTTGTTTTGAAATGTATACAGCTTCTTTACACGAAATGTACCCGTCATACATTTTTTTTTTTTTTTTTTTTACAAGACTACTTTAGCGGTTATTTATGGGTTATGGGACCAACAGATGAACCAACCTTGAATATATTTATAGCTGTGGTAGACTGTTAGTTGAGTAAAATTAAAGAACAAACTTAGAGATGGGCACAGCCGCACAGGTGATGCTGTACAAGCTAGTGAACCTTGTGCTCAAGTTAAATTCGTGGCTGGAACTGGCCTAGGAATAGTTGTGGTGTATCGATCTTTCATAAACGAAGCCCATACATGGCCCGTTTTTTAGATGATCACATTCTTTCAATTATAAGTTTTAAATCCATGATTCAAGTGTAGATGTCTTATGCAACAATATTGTGGGTCTCTATATATATACGCAACAATAGGGTGAATGTCTATTATACATTCAAATGTAAAAATGTACCATGCACATGATTCATCCACGTTCATAGTTTGCTCCTCTATTTAATTGTCAAAAAAGAGTGCAAGTAATACTGTAATAGTACGTTGAGCTGTAAACTGAAGTCAATACTAAAATCAAAACAGGTACAGTTAGTGGGTCAGGAAAGGACATCTTACATTCAATTAGTAAATAATTATGATTTGAGGCCTTCATAATAACAAAACTAATACCAACAACTGTCCACTTTCTGTCATAATTCAACCAACATACATTTCCACTAAGGATCCAGCTTGATCGGTATTAATAGGAAAAACCATACAATTTTGTAATGAAAGGAAAATAAACTGTGCCTGATCAAACTGTAACATACTACAATACATGGGCATGTACATTGCATATTAACCATGCCAAATAATTTAGTTGTTTACAGGGTATCGAAGACTTTCATAAAACTCACCTAAATCGGGCCAATTTTGGCACAATTCTTTCATATGTTTCTGGCACTGTTTATCTGGCTCAACTCTGAAGCAGGGTCAGAGATGTATAGCCATGATAGTTTTTGTCACACACGAAGATGCATCAAGTTCAAGAGCCACACGATTTCTTGATATATGACTCCATTTCATGACCTTGTCGGATACATTGCAAATGGTAAAGAAGTCCAAAACTTGCCCAAATATTTTGAACATTTCAACTCCAAAGATGAGGTTTTTATCAGCAACAAATGCAGCATTCCAATCCATAGGGGCATCAGGATGGACTGATACCTCAATCCAAGCAAGATACATAAGGTCGAGCTCCCACATCTTTCGGATGGCTTTGTTTCTCCTACCTATCTGACCATCTCCTTCACACCACGACACAGAAAGCATGAACAAACGGCTATTGCAAGAAACAAGTTTGGGGTAATATTCATGAACACGAGGAGGTGAAGGGGTTGTTTGGACAACAGTCCAGTATCCTCTTTCTACATCATAGCCAGCAAGCTTGTCAGACTCTGAATAGACAAAGAATGTCCCGTTACAAACCACTCCAGAACAAACAATGCCAAAATCTACAGGAAGTTTTGGAATTTCAATCCATTTATTTGATACAGAGTCATACAGCTCTCCAGAATCTAGAGGCTCATCCCAAGAACCAAGACCACCTATAGCCATCAGCACAAACCTCTTACTATCCCTTAGGCTTGAAGTCTCATTCCTATGTCTCAAAGGCCTGCATTGTTTTTTGATTGGAGCCAAAAATCCGGCATTTTCATCAGACAAGTTTCTCAGCTGTCGTCTGACAGAAAGTCGGTGGGGATCCTCATATACATCAGAGACCCCACCAAGCCTTGACCTTGGAAAACGCCGATCTTGACGATTTGATTGACTATGCACGACTGGACAGTCTAGACTTACCTCAGAAATCCCAAGAATGGGGGAAGACCTAGCATACTTCATAGACGCAACTTTACGCCAAGATTTTGTCGAGGGGCTAAAGACCAACATACTCTTATGTGTCTTGAATGAACTTCTATCTACCCTTCCAAAACTAGTCAGACTGGAACAGCCTCCAACAATGAAAATCTCATCCCTCATGCTGGCAACAGAATACATGAACCTTCCTCTGAGAACTTCAGCATTTATGTTGTGCCACTGATTAAGAGATACATCAAGCACATGAATCTCCCCAGTGCAATAACCTTCTTTAACAGCACCAAAAACAAATAGCCATGGAGTTTGATAAAGACCCTCACTCCGCATCTGCATAAATCGAGGAGTTGTTGTCAAATTATTCCATCTTTTGCACACAAGACGGGCATTCATGAGACTTGATAAAGGAAGTCTCATTAAACACATCTCTAAGATATCATCTGGAAGTGATAGGTTTATTCTGCTGTTTCTGTTAGATCCCTCATACTCTAACTCCTTTCTATTACTTCGCTTCCAAAAACGATCCTTCCTTCCATACGAAAAGCAGTCAACTCCAGTTTCCTCAGCCCCGCATATGGGTTTAAATCCTTTCCCTTCTTCACTAGCACTTGACCTCCTCCTATTGCTTGAATCTCCAAACTCTTCACTGGTGTCAGCCCCTACTTTACAACCTCCACCTCTTCCATACAGAGTGAGACATCTCAAAGAAAACCCATTAGCAGTTTCCTCTTCATCCCCAGCACTTCTGTGAATTCTCTTCTTCCGTAATTTCTGGCTGACACTTCTTACAAGCTTTCTTGACACACTCAGAGACTCCAAATCCTGGCAAAGACCGTCTTCAACAACATCTCTATCAGCAATCATTTCGACGATGAATGCCAATTAACAGCTACTACTATATCCCAATTTGCATAAGTCTCCTTCTCAAGCCCACCTTTATTTCTCAAGCCAATTCACATAAAGCACACTGCAAGAACTATAGACCTATGTTGATATGAAAGAATTGATATTAGATTAATTACTCATAGCAGAATAATTAATTAATAAATTCCTAATTGGAAAGATGTAAGAACCATTACTAACAGTGACTTGCAAAAAAGAAAAAAAAAAAAAGTTTTGAACCCTTATAGATCATAAATGAAACATTTTACAAATACATTGCGTACATATGGGATCATCAAACCTCGAAAAAAAACATACTATATCTATACATCATCAAATCCCAGAAAAATTACAGTAATAAATTAGCAGTAGAAAAAGAAAAGGAATATAAAATTTCAAGGCTTTTTTTCTTTTCACATGAAAAGCAATGCAAAATTCAAAAGAGAATGAAACCCAGAAACAATTTGGCATTTAAAAGTTCAATATATAACAAGCAGGAGAATAATGAAGACATAATCTAACCACAATCATATAAGAAATCAGCAAATAACCCAAGAAATGATTACCAGATCTGTCATAAAAATCATCAATTTAAATTGCATGTGAAAATCAACTTATAACCCATTATAATTTCAACTAAAAACAACAGACCCACTTCAGATTTCCAAATCAAAACTCAACAAATTCACAGTAAAAATGAAAAGAAAAGGAAAAAGAGAAGCTTACCAAGAAATGCCCAAAAATCAGCAACTCTGATAGAAATACAAAGAATGGGTGTATAAATTTTAGAGGAAAAAACAAAATGAGAATTTGAAAAATGAAAAAAAAAAAAGACAAAGATGATGAAATCTGAGTAAGATTATTAGGTTATGTCAGTGTTGAAGAAGAAGATCCAAAAGATGATAAATGGGAGGAGGTGGGAAAAGTAGAAATACACACAAATTCTTTTTCTTTTTAAAAAATAGGAAGTGGAATTTCTTTTGTTTTGTTTTCTTTACATAGTAAAAAAAATTGAGACAGGACACACTGATAAATACGCTTAACAATATCAAAAGCGACTCTTTTTTGCTCTTTCCCATTATCCAATCCCATATGTCATTCTCTCTCTCTACCCTCTAGTCTCTACTTTTTTAAAAAAAGCTGATTAATTTAAACTGATAATTTCAAAACGGAGCCCAATTTGTCATACTGATTATCATGGATTAAGGGCCTGTTTTCATTGACTGAACTCAGTTGAACTGAACTAAAATAAACATTTTATAAGAGAAGGAAATTAGGAGCTGAACTGAACTGAGCTGAGCTGAATTGAATTTCAACGTAAGAGAACGGGCCCTAAATTGTAAATAAAATCAACAAAAATGTTCAGTTAACATGATATTTTCGTAATTCTATCAGTAAATATGGGCTCATATTTAATGAAAAATTATTTTATTTACAATTTTGTCATTTTGTTTATTAAGGTGATAGACTTGTATTTTCTCCCATTTAAATCGCGCTTTGAAATGAATTATGATATCAATACTTATTTAAAACAGTACTAAATGTAACTCTTTTCGATGAAATGAAGTTATGGAGTATGTATAATTTATTAATTGATTTACTTGTTTTTTTTTTTTCCTAAAATCTATTCATTCAAGACATAACCATGTGTTTTTTTTTTGTTTAGAAAAAAAATATATTTGTGGGTACAAGGCATGATTATGATTATGGGTGGTTGCATTTGTAACATTTGAGTATCATCAAGTTGATTGATCTCATATAATGTGGTTAAATATACAGAGTATGGGCCTTGGGGGTTTCTTTGAAATTAAGATTTTTGGTGTAATATTATTATAGGTTAAAACTCCGACCCAAATCCTAAATCAATAGGTTCATTAGTGGAGTTTGATCTCACATGTCACAAGTTCACAACATTATAGTTATGAAATGCAAAAAAAAAAAAAAATAATAAAAAAAAAAAAAAAAATAAATAAATAAATAAATGCAAAAATCTTTTCATTAGATCTAATCTTTACATTGTAGGTATTTAATTGAGTCAAAGTTTAGTTGCTAAAACCTATACTACATGATGAATTATTATATTATACATGTACATATAATGTTTGGTCTTTTCTAATGGTATTTTAAGAAATTCAAACAAATCATGATTGGAAAATTCAATCCTTCTTATAAAAGGCATTTCACACTACTTATTTCTTTTTTTTTCTTTCTTTATTTATTATATATATATATATATATATATATATATATATATATATATATATATATATATATATATATATATAGTCAAATAGGGTACTAGGGTAATGATATAAACGAAATTCCTACGTTGTCTAAATGTTGATATTATTTTCTATCTTAGAATTGATTAATACATATACTAGTATATTTTTAAATTTATTCATCTCGTAAGAAATTGGAGTTTTGAGAAATATATATACATGTGAGCAACTCATAAAGATTACATATAAAAGATTAATATATGGTACTAAGTTATATACAGAAGTCTATAGATATGCTTTAATGGTTTATGGTGGAAAGTTCAATTTCTAATTTTTGAGTGAAAAGTAAAATATTGAAGCAATAATTTTTACCCCACCAAAATGTACATTCTTCAACCTCGAAAAGTAGTTTGATTACTAAGACTTGGTTATAGAGATAGCTTTCTTAAACTTTGAAAGGATGTGTGAATCCTTGTTGAATATGTAAATGGATAAAATTTTATTGAAATTTGGAAGTTCATTTTAAAGCATTATTAATCATTATTAACACAAATTTTCTCAATTGAAATATTTGAATCTCAACTGCAACAATAACAAATTAATACTCATAACATTCAACATATGCTTTCACAAGTTACAACCAAGTTTGAATAATTGACATTGTCAAACTTACATACGTGCCAATGTATTAGTTTGATATTGGACATATATGATTAATACGAAGAGTAAAGAATATGAAAAAAGTTTATAGCTAACAATATACTCCGTATATCATGATAATTTTTTTATTTTTAACACGTGGTATGTTACAAAGAAAATCATAGTCAAACGTGTTAATTATTTGAATAATTTTGATATAGTCATACTCCGTGGTATAATTCTAATTGTCCAAAGTGTTAAAAACCATACCGATGTAGTTGGATTCAATTTAGGGCCTGTTCTCTTACGTTGAAATTCAGTCCAGTCCAGTTCAGTTCCTAATTTCCTTCTCTTATAAAATATTCATTTTAGTTCAGTTCAGTTCAGTTCAGCTTAGTTCAGTCAATGAGAATAGGCCCTTAGTCGGAGCTAGTTGTGGACCAATAGACGCCCTATGAGACTCAACTCTAATTTTGGAGCTTTTTGCCGTTCAACAACTTCCAAAATTCCAATTCACTACATACAAGTCTAGACTCGTGAGTCTTCCAACAATATAGCTAGTGCTATAACATCTGAAGCTTACACAACAATGGCGGCATCCTGGTTATGGCTTGCCGCATTCTTCACCATCCTAACCTTCGCTGCTTCTATCGACGACAAATGCGCTGCTTGCCATGCTGTTGCGGTCTCTCTCTCTCTCTCATTCATCTCTTTCAATTCATAGTGTTGTAGATCTGCAATTTTGCATTTCATTATTTGCCTCAATCTGTGACATTTGCCTTACTTTTTTTTATTCAATATGACAAATTCAAACGTTTCATTGTTTTCTCAATTTCGGTTTTTTCAATCTTGCAGGAAGAGCTGGAGCATGGCCTTGCTAATGTAAGCATTTGCGAAATCACTCTTTTGTATTTCTTGTTTATTCATCCCATAATTCATCCTTTCTTACTTTTGTGATCTTTATTTGTGGTTGCAAAAGATTATGTTTTCAATTTTATTTCATTATTCATCTCTGGTTTTATGTGAATTCAATTCTATATAATCTCATTAGGCCATTACTCATGTTGCAAAATTATATGAAGCTTGATATAATCGAACTATGGCTGTTTTGATTGGCATTATAATATATTATGTTGGATGTGTCTTATGAGAGGAGAGGAAGTTTGAGTTGTCGGCCTTGTCTTATCCCATACCCTATAAGATTCCGTAAATCGTTTTGATGAATTCGAGAAGTATGTGCTGCAAGTGGTGGCTATCATAATTGATTGGTGTTTTGTAGCTTCATTTTTGAAATATTGTCATAGATGTATGTTTCTTATGGACAAAAGAAACAGATGTAGCTTCCTTTACGATATTATCTGAAGATTAGAGAATATGGGATACCCGTACTGCAGCTGTCTAACTTGTAATTTAGAGTGAGCAAGCTATCTATATGCTTAGAAGCTTTTGCAGCTTCCTATAAGAAAGTCATGAATGTTTGTTGTCATTTGTCAATTAATGAAACTGGCCATGGCATGGTCTTGGCGAGGTTAGGAGTATTAGGAAATTAGGTAAATTATTCATGCTTAGGATCCTAGCATCTACAATCCGTGCAAAAATACTCTGCTGAAGTTATAAGGCACATACGGTTTCCAAGCACAAACATTCCTCTAAACTGGACAAGAAATTTTGATAGAGATTATCCAGATTATATATTATGCATATTGTCTGTGTTAAATGCTTGGACTATGTTTAGGCTTGCACTTTACACCTGTACCATTTTTATGACTACACATGATATGATATAGCATGCCCTTATTATTGGAAACCATATGATTCCATGAACTTTATCAGATTACAAGATCTCCGGAGCATATATATGAGATATAGGGTGCAAAGAATGAAAGAAGCAAGTTGGCCATCCATATCCTCAGTTGTGGTAACTCAATTTTTAGCATAACAGTACACCATAATTCACGTGCAACCTATATTCCTATCAATGCACTTCTTCCTTGCATCAAAGTTTGACAACAGAATATGCTTTTTTTTTTTTTTTTTTTTTTTTTTTTTTTTTTTTTTTTAATTAAACCTAAAATTGGGTAATTGCAGAACCATTGTTATCCCCTTTCACCTCTACCACTTGATTATTTGACTTCAAGTCTTCAGATGGAATGGTATGCACGTACGGAATTTTTTGTAGTTAATTATTAGTTCTCTCCAGCCAATCTCCTGGATTTCTTCCTTGTCATTTTTTGGTGATCAAAATTCAAAACACTTCAGATGTATTTACATATATTTCCAGTTGCAAAAAAATAAAAAATTTGTGTATTGTGACTTTTGAGGTTTACAAAGTATTAAATGTGTTAAATTGATTGATTGTTGAGAGTTCACCATTCAACATCATATTAATACAAGCTTCATTGCTTGTCATGGCACTTTTATATCTTGGAAGTATTGCTTTGTATAATGTAAATTAAAATAAATATTCACCTTTATGAAACTTAATGTTTTTTTTTTAAAAAAATATGATTCAGGAGAAACCAAGGAATCATTTGGATTTGAGAAATCGTTTGGATTCAAAGGGACAGCGTAGAGGAAAAGTGATTGATTACAGGTATTATCCCACAGACTCTTTGCCAAACTAACCCTTGTACTTTAAAATTTTATCTTCAAGCTTGTGCTACAAACTGAGTTTGGATTTGGTTAAGGTTTCATCAGGATAATTGCTAAATGTATGTATTGTTTATTGAACATATCATCTATCTTAAGTACTTTCATGAGGCTATGTATATTAATTAAAAAAATCTGCCTCTGTTCTCTTTTAATTGCAACACAGAGGAGATGCACGGTATCTTAGGGAAAGAGAGAGATAAATTGAGATAAAACGATACCCCCATGCGATGAGGAGAGTGTTGAAATATACCCATTGTCGAGCCATAAGTAGTTAAACTACATGAACAATCTAGATTGAGTTTGGTATTAAATAGGCCTCTTTTCCAGGGTTTGAAATTTGGGATTAAAGTTTCTTTCCATTAATGGACCATGCTTATGCTCACAGCCATTGACTCTTTTCTTTCCATTAATGGACCATGCTTATGCTCACAGCCATTAAGTGATGTCTAACTGCATGATCTATATTTTGCAATTTCTTCTAGAGTAAGCGAGCTAAGAGTAGTTGAACTACTGGATGGCCTTTGTGAAAAGATGCAGGATTACACTCTTCAAAAGGTGAGTCTTGGATTGGCTTTGAAATCTTTCCTTTCTGCTTTCAACAAATCCATCCACAATGCGATTTGTGTACTCAGCTCCGTTAAGCAATCAATGTTATTGTTATTTTTCTTCACTTTCAAAGTTTCCAGTCATACTTATATGTTATCTTGAGGATGATTTTGCTTGGCGTGGTGAACAATGAGACTTGGGCTAATTGCAAATTATTACTTTTGTTCGATGCAGGTTGATTCCAAAAGACAAGAGTGGATCAAAGTTAACAACTGGGAGAAACTCACAGTTAGTATGTATCAGTACTTGCTAGCTTAGTGTCATTTCATCCTTTTCTCTCCCTCTACTCTATTATATGTATCACTATAGGATTTTTTTTTTTCAATCAACCATACATTAAACAAACCAAGATTAAAGACAGGAAGGTACCTACGAGATAGAAACCAACTCAACTCAACTCAAACATCAAAAGACTAAATTTTCATAGGATGGAAATGTTACAACATTGCAAACCACTCTCCGTCAACCCTTGTAGTTTTAATGGAGAATGATAGCTCTAATTCTATTAATGACCAAATTATAATACATCTTTAGCTGTCCTTTCTTCCTTAGTAGCACCAAAATCCCAGAAAGCCTTATTTTTAGATCTCCAAACCATTTAAACAATAGCAGCTATGGCATACAGCATCACTTTCTTGGCATTCTAATACCTTGATATATTTCCAAATTCTTTAAAGCATAAGCTTCAAGTCAGATCCTCTGTAACTCACTTGCAGCCAATCATTCACAGCAGTTGAACATTGCTGACTATGTATGCAGTCACACATGAAGTGTATGCTTAGGGACATTAAGCTTGTTCCAAACCTGAACATGCCAGTTAACTCTTTGCACTTGAAGTTTAAGCCAATAGCATCTACTTTAAAGTTTTAATAATGCACCCCCTAGGATAAGTAAGCCGTAACTTGCCTAGTAACTTGGTGCAAATTTTTGTTGGAACATATATATAGATAAATGTGCTTATGATTCATATATGAGATTTATATTTTACCAGGAGTTGAGAAGGATTAGTATAATAATTATAGTATTAATGAAAAGAGAATTACGCAAAATGTGGCATCAAAAGGCAAAATCAATTGATTTGTGATTTGTCCGGTTAGGCGAGCACAAGTTAGGATTTTGTCTATCGTCTTAGTTTTACTGAGATTATGTGCGCCCCCGGTATGACTGGGCGGGGTGTTGACAGCTTTTAACAAGTTTTTCCATGATATGTTGCGTGCCCGACCGGGCAATATTCAAATTTGACAATTATCAGTGATTTTTGAATGGTTTTCTTTGTGAACATATATGTTTGTTGGTTATCAACTGCTCTTCACTTATGCTCTTTAAAATAAAGAGTTTATGTGACATATATGATGGATGATTACGAGAAAAATAATTTTGGGGCTTCCTTTTTTTTAGAGAGAAATTCTTTTAGAGTATTTTCCATTGGTTTAACAAAGACTTGTATGCAAACTTCTTGTTGATTGATTTTGATAAACAACCTAAATCAATTGTCTCTTTTTTGTATCCCAATAGGTTTATCATGATGTCCCCATTGTTTTGTAGAGGGTTGATAATAATCTATTAGGAAAGCGGCTATGTTACATGCCTAGAATATATATCCGGACCCTCTTATTCTTTATCCTCCTATTTCTTCTAACTTTCTCTTTATGATCTTACAACTTTTTTCCAATATCAACTGGCATCAAAGGGAGCACGATAATTCCTTCTATTGAAATTATTTAAAGATAACATGCTTACTCATTTGACCTATAGATTATCAAGTTACCTGCAACATATTACACATATATACCCAATTCCCTAAGCACCTAGATCATACACCCCCCAACCAAAATAAAAAATAAAAAATAAAAACGCGTGAAGTTACAAATAAATTCTTAAGCAACTAGGATAATAGACTTTACCACTCCAAAGGAATTGCCTGCAGACCGCCACCACTTTAGTTTGCACACAATTAGGTAGAGTGGACACTGAAGGCCAATAAAATATGTGCCTTGAACCTCACATTCTAATTCTAGAGATTAGTTCTCCGGAAAGATATCACAATCAGCAACATGAAGCTGCTTAGAGGATATAGAGATAACCAAAAGGTAGAGAACCCAGAGTCTCCAAATATATCAACAACCCTATTGATCATCTCATGAGATATATTAGAACAATGTTAGGCTTGGAGTTAATATAAGCACAGAGACCGGAAGCATGAAAGGAGGAAGCAATGGTTCTAAGCATCCACCAAATAGACTAAAGCCTCCATGAAAGAACATTGAAGGTTTATAAGCAAAGTGCAAATGGCTCAAATTTAGACCTTCAGATCTCTCTATAATGAAAAGAAAAATTAAAATTTTCCACCAACATATCGAAGCAGCCTAAACAAAATTTCATAGCAATGACAATGAACAAGGGAGAAAGAGGGCCCCCTTACCTTATATTAAGCCACAATTTCTAGAGAAGAATTCTTACGGAGATGGTATATGGAATGGAAAGAGAAGTTACAATGGTTATAATCCAAGTGAATTTGGGTAGGCATCTATCTTCTAAGAAATCCCATTTCATAGGATCATAGGTTTTTCCTAGACATTTTGAACCTAAATGTCACTAAAAGGTCCCATAGCAAAAGAGGCTAAATGCATCCCAAAGAAAAACGAGTTGAAGGACCCAACCCCTTTTTGATGTGAGGAAACCCTGCATTGAATGACTTTAAAAAAGACAATGTTGAGCATCCATGCAGTTAATAGTATCTTATCTCTATCTAAGCAATGATAGTTGGTAGTTGACCCCCAACTAGGACAAAGGTTTTGGTAATTGGTATGAAAGCTCCATTCCTTAACCTTTGTCTCCAAGAGTCCCAACTACCACTACGCCACTGGAATGAACAACAATCAACTTCCTTATCTCTGCATTCTTGTTGTGGCTATTATGAGTTATGACACCATACTTTCCAACCTTTTCATCTACCCATTGAGTGAAGGGGGATGAGCTACCCCCCCCCCCCCCTTTTTTTTCTCATTATCAACATTTTTAACAACAGTTGAATAAAAAAATAGTATCAGGATCTCTCTCAAGGACGGAGCATCAAAAGCTTTTACAAGAGGAACAAACAAAAAAAATAGCAGCAGTTTTCATGTTTTGTCACAAAGGGAAAAGAGAGCGATACAGGGCAAGAATTTTGGCAATGTTTTTCACATTAGCGGACCTGTCTTCTCTGTTTGGCTGTGTTTTTTTAAACCCGGGGGGGGGGGGGGGGGGAGGGGTTGTGTGGGCTTATGCCAAATTACCATATTAGGTAAACATAAATAAAAATAGTTTGTGGACCTATACATGTATCCTCATCCCTCAATGGTGTGTGCCTCTGTAGATGTCAACTAAACCTGCATATCTCAGTATATGTCCTATATGGTCTCTAAACTACTTTTAATGAAACCGGATTTTTAATGTGTGCTTTTAGGCAAGCAAGAAGCCCGAGCACATTCTAAAGATATATCATCCTACTGTGGAAGGTTAGTTCCGGTGACACAAACATTTTTACCTATTTTCTGTTGGATTAAGGAAATTGATTTCTAATTTCTGTATATTATAATGGAGTAGGTTGCTGGAGCAAACTGAAGATGAGGCAAGTTTCTGGTTCACTTCTTTCTGAATCCACTCATGTGGAATATCTGTACATTGATCATTCTGACTTTTCATTGGTGTTGCAGTTGGCAGAGTTGATAAAAAATGGGTCTGTTGAACTTGGAGCTGTGGGCAAGGTGCTATGCGAGGATCTTAGCAACCACTGCAGAAAGACTAGGTAATTATGAACTTATTGCTATCGTCACCTGGATATATCTTGTACCATTAGTAAATACTCCCTTCGTCCCATTTTAAGTGCCTGTTTTTTCCTTTCTAGTGTCCCAAACTTGAGTGTCTATTTCTATTTTTGTTTTATGGACAATTACCTACATTCCTCCACTTTATACCTTTTAGCATACTAAAATTTCGTAAATACCCTTCAAAGTTGGTGCCCACATGTACTTCACTCATGCTTTTTCATTATTTTCTCCACTAGAAAACAAAATGTAGTAAATTTTATATTATTTCCATGTTCTTCACACATGTTTTTTATACTTCCTTCATTTGCATTAAAATTGTGAAATATGAGAAACAGGCACTGAAAAATGGGACGGAGGTAGTAAAATTTATTTTTGGTAAGAATGTCAAAAAGAGTGCTGATAAGTGTACTGCTATAGTGGTAGGATGTCCTAGTCCTGGTTCTAGGAAAACTTGGAGTGTAGTCCCTACTTATTTAACAGCCAACAAACTCAAGCCAGGCTGCCCAGCTTCATCCATTCATGTTAAATAACTTTGGAGTTTTCTGGAAGTGAAGCTGAGTGCATTAGATTTTAAAAAGTACTAGTGTGGTGCAGATGTTCTTAGATAAGATTTGAGAATGAGTGTCTAGCCGTTTGAAATGAAAAAAAACATTGAATTTTAATCACAGAACAGCAACAATAACAACAAATAATATCTAAGCTGCAAGCTGTGTTCTAGTCTTCTAGTGGTCAAAATTCCAGCAGGTTTACTCTTATAGTCTTATTCATAAAGATATTAGTACCTTATCCTGCATATTATTCAATCTATTCAAGCATCAGCTGAAGATCTCTAGCAAGGCTACCCAGCTTCAAATTTCACACACTTTTGACTTTTCAAAATTAAGGTCAAATACATTGTAGAAGATATTCCTACCATTTAGTCATTTAAGAATGGGTGTTTTAGTTATCAGATTAGAATCTGCTGTAAAATATTAAAACAATGATGCCGGAGATAACAGCAGCAAGCCAGCTACCACAAGGATTAATCCCCTTAGCAGCCTTTTGGAGTGGTTTATATTTGGGCAATTGTTCCCATGCACTTTTCTGTGATACATTAATAATTTTATCCCTCCAATATCTGAAACATTATAGCAGCATGTGTGTGAAGTAGTTTTGTAGCAATTCCACAATTTATAAGCAAGTGAATGAGAAACATTTGTATTAGCCTGGACGGGTAACTAATAAGGTTCTTCCTGCTTGGAGATAGGTTCTGTATCTCGTTTGATTGTTGAATACACCCTAGTGATGCACATTCTAGCTATTTGCAACTCTGTGCAGATAGAGCTGAATAAATATGACCCTGGAGAGTGGAGATTGACTATAATTTTAAGAATTTGGTGACTACCAGAAGCATAATGGAGTCACTAGGGCTCTTTGTAGTCTACAATTTATACACTGATGGACTTTTGTAACATGTCCATTGAAGATCCCTACAAGTAGCTATGAATGGGTTGTGGTACTATGCAGGATTCACTTAGACTTCGATGACCATGTCTATACAATTACACTAAACTCATTTGGGATTTTCCCTGTGTTTTTTCGTCACTTATGTCAATTATGATTTTGAATTTTGAAAATTCACTGGCATTTCCTTCTTACTGGAACTCTGGACTAGCCTAGCTGCCAAGGCCCAAATTGCTTCATTTTAGAATAGACAAAACCTTAATAATGGCAATCAAAAGCTTCATAGCTAGAGATGTGACTATGTGAGGGGTTAGGATAATCCAGGTGGTGGTTGTTATAAATAGACAAGTAAAAACGGAAGAGGGAGAAGATTTGATAGGCTTGTTTGGACCGTCTACTATTGGTTATGTAAAGTATCGATGTAATTTTGAAACATATCTGGAAAAGAAGAATCCTAAGGTTATGGTTGACAATAATGATATTGCGTGTTCATCCGGAGTGGAACTGAATGGAAAATACAAATGTGATAATTGGAAATGGTAACTCCCCCCCTCCCAAAAAAAAAAAAAAAACACCCCACCCTTTTCGGTCTTTCTTATTCCTCTTCCTTGATCACTTCCCTCATCGTCTAGGGATATCCCAGCTCCACAACCCATCATCACCCTATTCTCAACTTCTCTGTGTCATCCTATTCCTACTCGCTATGAATCTACATTTTATCACCCAGAAGGCAGGCACCTTCCCTTCCAGTTCCCCATGTTTTACCTCATTCCTGTCACTGATATGCCTCTCTCTTGGTGTGTCCATAGCCAGTCTTGCTCACATCATCATTGCTGAAGACTGGAATGGCCTATTCTAGGCATTTGGTGGTTCAATTTTATCTCCTTGCCAATAACTATGTGCCTCATAGAGTCATATGTTATAGTGAACCACTAGAATTCCAGATATAAGCCACTGTGCTACATCAACACATTGCATGAGAAAACAGTGAGGCCTAAGAAGGGTGAGGAAAGAATGGCAAGGGTAGCAATGGTGGCTATACAGTAAAACAAAAATGCTGTGTGGTTGTTTAGGAAGGTTGCAGGGTAATTGACACCGAAGGTGAGGAAGGGAGAGAACAGCAACGATGATGACTGGTGTGCAACAGAATCTCGCTATCTTCTTTTTGAAGCTAATTGTTAAATCAAATCACTACACTACACTACATCCTGTCTGAGGGTTCTTGGCGGTGCATTGCAAATGGCTATTTGATTTTTCGCCTCACACATTTCTTACTTAAAGAGAACAAATTGCTCTTTATCCTTGAATTGATTATCTTAGATGAATATTGATTACCCTTTTTTTTTCTATTAGTTATTTCTTGTTAACTAATTTTTCTTTCCATTATAGTCAACAACTTTATTTAGTTAACTTAGGCCCCGTTCTTTAGAGTTGCTTTGCTCTGCTCTGCCCTGCTCTGCTCTGCTTAAAAATAGTACTTAAAAATAGTTGCTTCAATCTGCTCTGCTCTGCTCTGCTCTGCCCTGCTTCAATCTGCTCTGCTCTGCCCAAAAACTCAAAAGAACAGGGCCTTATTGTGTTTGTCATGATGCTTATTGAACTTTTGGACCAAGTCTTCTGTCCGTTTCCCAATTTATGTTTAATTTAATATATGAAGTTTAGAAGTAAATTAAATTTGTATGAACTTATTGGAACATATTCGAACTTAGTGGCCCTATGATGAATTTACCTGAACTTACCTATATTTCACTTTTATCTGTAAAATGATCTTGGTAACCCTCATCTAAATTTGCTGGAACTGTGCTTTTATTACATCTTCCTGAAACCTTTTTAATCTCTCCTGTTTTGTGCAGTGGCTCAAAAAAGGAAGCTGAAAGTGACGATGATGATGATATAGAAGATGAACTTTGAAGCCTTCGATCTCCAAGCTTCTACAGCACAGTTTTTAATCTTGTGTCACATTACTACTCTGATACAATCCAAAAGTTTGTGAACGATGAGCTATATTCAAGAGTTCCATCACATCAATAGGGCTAGATAGTGGTACAAATAGTGTCATCCTTGTGCTTTTCTCCAGTCCCCAAAGAAAAAGTTTAATACAAGTTTTGTATCACAAGGATTCTTAGAAACATTATCCTCTAATGAGAAGAGAAACCTTCAAGCGATGTCTGTACTGTCACAGTCGTACACCGTAATGTTAACTGTCTTTCAGATCATTTCACTGTGAATTGCAGAATCAAATACCTGTATTTTTCTCTCCATAGATCTTCAGCAGAAATCATTTTGAGTACTTGACTGGTAACTAGAGTGAAAGTTCGTTTTATGGTTTTGAATTACCTGGGTCAACATCCAGCCGTTAACTTTGCTGTTATTTACTTATTTGCCTCAAAAGATCATAAATTGCATATTTACTTATTTGCCATTAATTGCCACTTCTTTTGAACTGTTAAAAATAATATGAGGACATTTATACCCTAATGGGGCGTTTGGTTGGAGGGATGAGATTAAATGGGATAAGGTGAAATTAATAGATAAATAAGGATAAAAATAGTGTATTCCATTATTTGGTATAGGTTGGGATTAGATTGGAATATTAATAAAAATACAAATTACCCTTACTAACCATTTCTTCACTCTCTTCTATGTCTTTCATTAAGGATTGAAATGTTTTTTACCCATTAAATTTAATCCCCATCTCTTATACGAGAAAATACAAGTTTCTCAACATGAGAAACATTGTATGTTTATCAAAAGGGCATTTTCGTATTTTTGTTCAAATTAGCAAGGTTAGTTGTGTCATTTCAACAAATTGATAACCCACAAACACACTTACGCTCTCTCTCCTCAACAATGGAAGTTGAGAATTTTTCAACAATAGATGACTGAAAAGTCGAGGAATTTTTTAACAAAGGAGGGAAAACTCACAAAATCGACAAAAACCTACCATTTGGGGTTAATTATGCCCTAACTTTATACATATTTCTTAGGGGTTTTCGTTAGATTCGGCGGCGAAGCCGCCAGAGATGGTGGTGTTGGGGTGGGGATGGGGTTTGTGATGGTGTTAGTGGTGTTTGTTATGGTGTTGGATTTTGTCAGCCATTGATGATGGAAAGGTTGAAGAAGATGAGAAAGGTTGAAGAAGGAGAAAGAAGATGGTGAGTCAGCCACAAAAAAACAATAAAATATTGGTAACTTTGCAAATATTTACCAATTTTGCCATCTTGAGAAACATCAATGTTTCTCAATTGAGAAACTAGGTCAAGCCCCTCTGATACCACCCCCTTAGTTGTATTAATTTGGAGTGATAACTCCCCTATTTTTTTTTAATCCCCCTCCTAACCCCCTCATAATTCTCATCCCTCTTAACAAACAAAAGGCTCGTTAAATCCCTCCTCTTTTATCCTATCCCCCTCTTTTATCCCACTAAACAAACATTATCTAATAATATTTATTTATGTATTTTTCCTCATTAATATGTCAACAACCAAATTTGTGATTTAAGGTAAAACCGAAAGATCTTCCCGAATAATGTGAGTGATGCTGAGGTCGACGATGAGGTGTGGCGGGCTGTTTGGAACACGAAAATTAAGGCATTTTGTTTGGAGTGCCGTGAAGGGGAATATGGCAGTGAAAGATCGACTAAGGTATCGTCACATTACAACTGACGCTACCTGCCAAATATGTGCAGTGGTGTGAATGAGACAATTTATCACACTCTATTTGAGTGTGTTGTTGCAAAGGAAATTTGGCATTACAGTGAGTACAAAACCAACTTGGAAATATGATGCAGAAGTGGTTAGTTCTATGGCCGCACTGCTTGGAGAGGGAGGAATTTAATCATGTTTCAAGGTGAGAATCCGAATAGTGTGCTGCTGGCAGCCGCGGTTAAGAATACTCACTCTACTTCTCCGGAGGTAGCTGAAGCAATGGCGGTTCCATACGCTTTACAGGTATCAACAAGGCTTGGGTTTGATCGAATTGAAGTGGAAAGTGATGCTCTCAATGCGGTGAAGATCCCAAGCTGTGGAATGACTCCTATTCACCTAGTTTATGATAATATTAGAAATGATAGCATGTGCTTTAATTTTTCTTCTTTTGCTCATGTTAAAAGATCATGTAATATGGTGGCTCACCTAGTGCTGAGGTGGGAAACCGGAGGTAACTCTGAGCTTGTTCGCTGTAGTCCGTTCCCCTCAATGTATTATTGCTTTGGCGGAGTTGGATCTTACTTAATAATATCATTGGCTATTGTTTCTTTCAAAAAAAAAACGGACACTTAATTATAAGACGGTAATTCACAACTTGGAAGCTAATGGCTTAATGTTTGACGACAAATGGCCTACTTGCTTTGCCACTACCTTATGATGGCAATGGAGTACATTTATGGAGATGGAGGAACTCTACAACTTTTGGCAGAGGTATTGACATTCCTACCTATACAGGGGATTTTATTAGAAGCTAAGTAGAATACATCTGGATGATCACTATATGCAGGGATAAAGCGAAGAGAAATCGACAGTATTGAACACTGAAGGGCACCCCTGGCCTAGCAGGTGGTGGAGGCCTTCTGCAAGATAGCAGTGGTGTGTTTCTAGGAGGTTTTGCCGTCAATTTTGGAGTTTGTATAGCTTACAAAGCTGAGTTGCTAGCAATCGAGTTGGGATTCGAGCTAGCCATGAGAAAGATTGAAAGTCAGCAAGCTTGAGCTACAATTGGACAATCAAGCATGTATTATTGAAGCTTTGAAGAATCCAGCAATCCAAGGAGGAGAGTGTGTTCGTTTGCTATTAAATTTGTCTAGTTGGTCAGTCCGAGTTGTTCATTGTTATCATGAGGGAAGTAACATAGCTGATAAGTTAGCTAATTTAGGGGTCATCCAAAGGAAGAAGGTGGTATTTTTCGATGTTGCACCACTGGAAGTCTCTTCCCTTCTCCATGAGGATATCGTAGGAGTGGTCTTGCCACGCTTAGTTGTTTGATTTGTTTTTTTTATTGTACGGGTTTTCCCTCTTTCGAAAAAAAAAACACTCTAGTCTATAAAAATTTTGACTTCTGGCCTCTCTACATTGACTCCTCATTCATTAATTGCGGGGTGATGGAAGAAAGAAATATGAATAATGGTGGTCTTAAATATGATTATTGCAAGAAGCAAATATTGATAACTCGTGTAGCAACTAGTGGTCCGAGTCAGGGGCGGATTACAGAAGGGGCGTACATTAGGAAAAAAAATTATCAACATAAATGAACATGTAAAAGTCCAATAAACTACTTACAAAGTATGACTGAATTCTTTTTAATTTTACCTAGAAACCCAATTCCAATCCCTTTAAAAGTCTAACGTTTTTCCTCTTTACAACTACTCTCACAAATCACAATTATATACAGTACTATATTTGTCCACTTAATCAAATTTTCTCACAGATCATTGACTTAATATGACGAAAACAATCTTTCAATTATGCTAAAAATTATTGCCCCCCCAAAAGAAAATTTTTCAAGATCCGCCACTAGTCCGGGACTCCGGTGGTTCATCACTTTGGTTCGCATAGCAACAACATACTCATAAGTCATAATGCCCTGTAGCAATGATTGTATAGTTAAAAAGGAAATAAATGGGATGCAAAAGAGTTTGCAGCACAATAATTCACTTTAATATACATGTAAAGTTATGACTGGCAAACACACGTAAACTGGCCTCGAGGGTTGTGACGAGGAAGGCCCCTCCGGTGTCGAAGTCAGTACAATGTTTCTAGAGAGAGAAAGCTATGCAAGAGAATTAAGTGCTTAAGGCTTAATGTGAATGAATGTAGAGTGAGGAGAGTGAAGGTTTTTATACTTTACCCAATAGATAAATGAGCCTCAAATCAAATGAGCTTGCCACAATGACTGGACCTTTGACTGACTTTGCACTTGAATGGAGAGTTAAACCTTGCTTTGGGAGTTTGTAATTAACTCATTTATGGACTGACCCAATTGAAGTTAATTGGACCCAAACACTACCAATAGCCAAATACTCGTAAAACACAACCTTGGCAACAAAAGGTGCAAAGAAAGCATAATATGCAATTGTTAGCAGGAAATACACTGTTATAGGCAATCATTGATTTAACAAAGATCTACAAAACTTTGGGAACATAACAGATCTTCTTGTCTCAGGCATTGAAGTCCACAAGAAAAACCAATTATTGATTTCTCCTAAGTAATTTACTCAGTGAAATGGCTTAGGTAAGCAAACAATGTAAAAATTTGAGGGATCAAATTAACACATGAACACATCATCAATATCATGACTTCCTTATATTCCCAATAGCACACTACCACTGCCCAACAAACTATTTTAATGCTTCTTCTCCACACCCAACATAAGACATTTGTAACAAATCATCATCAAAGACATTTGTGAACTGCCACACCTCACACTGTTAAATCATCATCAAAGACATTTGTGAACTGCCACACCTCACACTGTTACTAAGCTTTATTTTCCCCTGACATCACCAAATCCCTAATCCCACCCTTGTATATTCTCAGTCTCAGATCTGTCAGCAAATAACAGAAAATTCGGCCATCACTATTGAAATGCTCACAGCTCACGAAAATATTGAAATAGATCAAAACCATGGAGGCACACATAAAAGTGTTTACAAAATTGTTTCGGAACAAAATCCATAGAAACCATAAGTGTTTACAAAGAGCGAGCATTCATATCAAGCAAAACTAAGATAATCACAAAACCATGAGTTTCGGAAAAACATAGGAATTTCATCACAGCTCTAGAGTCTAGACAAGCTTAAAGTAGAAGGTAATTGAGCCTAAATGACTGGCAAACACATGAAAATCATCATGCTTCGGGTTGAATTTCATGAGTGGTAGAGAGTTGTCATCTAGAGCTTGGGCAGTCCAGCAAAGGGTAGACAATGTCATACCACCATCAGATGCATCCAAATTGACAGCATATTTCAGGACTTGTTCTTTGAACAAGGGCAGATCTATGTTCAATGAAGTGGGGTTAATTGACACACTTATTTTGTAAAAAAATTCTTGTTACAAATATTTGAATAATAAGATATAGGAAATTTTGTTAGAAAAAACCATTTATAACAACTATTTTGTTGGGAAAAACCTTATAAAAAATTTTTGGCAAGGAGAAACCAGATGGTAAAATATTTTTGTTGAAGACAACCAAATATCTCTAGTCACTCCATTAATCACTAATTTACCCTTAATTATTCTAATTAGTCATAACTTTCACTAATTATTTAATAATTAGATTGATTTATATATTAAAAAAAAAAAACCAAAAACCACCCTTACCACCACCAGTCAACCACCCATTCCTTCTCCCCCTCCCATGGCAGCACCCCTCCTCCCGGCCTCCCCCATCCCAAACCAGGAAACCCTCACCCCCTCCAAACCGACCCCCTCCCTTTCCCCTTTACTCTCGCCGCCAACCACACCCTCCTCCAGAACCCAATTCACTATTTTTCTAATTACTCTTTCTCTTTATGTCTCTCCTCTTCTTCCCCAATTCCCCATTTTCTCTCTCCTCTTCTTCCCCAATTCAACATTGTTCAACTGTTGAAGCTATTGTCACGATTATGTTCATCTCATTTTCTCTCTCCTTCAATTCTTCCTATATTCCTTCCGTTATCGCATTCGGCGACACTTTTTCAGCAGATTTTCTCTCTCCTCGAGTTGGAGTTGGGGTAATTTCTGGGTTATGGTTATGGAAGAAGGTGGTATTGGTGGGTGGTTTTTCGGATGAGGGTGGTCGGCGAGGGTAAAGGGTAAAGGGGAGAGGGAGGGGGTCAGTTCGGCAGAGGTGAGGGATTTCAGTCGACGGTTAGGGATGGTGGAGGCTGGGAGGGAGGGGTTGCTGGCTTGCTTCCATGGGAGGGGAGAAGGTGGGGGTGGTTGAGTGGTGGTGGTGAGGGTGGTTTTTGATTTAATTTATAAATCAATTTAATATTAATTAGTTAGTGAAAGTTATGACTAATTAGAAGAATTAAGGGTAAATTAGTGATTAATTTCGTGATTAGAGATCTTTGGTTGTCTTCAACAAAAATATTTTACAATCTGGTTTCTCCTTGCCAAAAAATTTCTAAAAGGTTTTTTCTAACAAAATAGTTGTTATAAATGATTTTTTCTGACAAAATTTCCTAAGATATAATAAGTTATTTAATATAGAATTATATAATATGAGAAGAGTGATATAAATTTATGATAAATCTATTAATAGCCATAATCATAATTGTATGTGTCAATAATATATACGTAGTTTCATGTAATTTGTTATTTTATAATTAACTATAATACAATTTATTTAATTTTGACTTAATTTTAACCCACTTATGTAAAATGTTATTGTTATACCCCGTATTTTCATACGTATTTTCCTAATTGATTAAGGATTATTTTATAAAAAGGGTATTTTAGTAAATTTATTATTTGGAGCCAAAATAATATTTGAATTTTGGCGCCAAAAGCATTTTGAAAACTAATCATTATTTTTGATAAGATTTATTATCCATTTATCTTATTTTAAAAACCGGATTATTTACATATTTCGGATATTTTAATTTATGAAAAATAATATTTTATAAATTAATTATTATGGCCGAAAATTCCCATTTATTTAGCTAGGAAATTTGGATTTTCTATGTATAGAAAATATGATTTTCTTAGTTAATTATTGGTGAATAATTGGTATTTTAATTAATTAATTATTTATTTAATTATTCTATACTATTTACACAATTATTTTTATTCCTTAAACCGAGCAAAATCTTCCTAAATACTAGTAAGGGAATCTCCTATTTTCCTTAATTCTAATTCTCCATCTTTTTAGTATCCAATCATCATATTCTCTTGCCTTTTGTTCCTCTTGATTATTCCCCAAGTAATTCTAATTTCCTTATTATTTTTCATGACATACATACCTTCCATATTCAAGTATACACAATCACCTTAATATCCAAACTTTCCTTAATTCTTTATTCACTTCTCCAAGTTATCTCTTAAACCCTAATTACCATAATTCTTCCTACATTTTCCTACCATAATTCATGCTCATACTAGCCTATAAATACCCCTTCATACCTCTCACATTCTTCACACCAATTCTCTTCTTTTCTTCTCCTCAATTTTACACAAATCATCCCGTTCATCTTTGAAGCCAATTTTCGGGCACTTATGGTCAGTTTTTGGGGTAGTGACATTTCACAGAAGATTGTTCCTCTCAAAAAATCCTTGAGGTTAGGCTCAAGAATCACCCAATTCGGAGTTATATCAAAGGAATTATAGCCTCTGCAAGTTCTGCCTATTATTTCCTACGAAATTTCAATTCTTCTCTTTTCCTTGGTTTCTTATCTTTTCTTCTTCTCTTCTTTTATTCAATTATTGTTATTATTATTATGGGAGATTAATATAAAATTATTATGAGTATTTTTAATTATATAAAATCATATTTTAATGATGTTTATGAGAAATTAATTAAAAGGTTCATGTACATATAGTTGGGGGTTTTTAATTATTTGTTAACCTTATATTGATTAAGGTTATATATTTATTTGTAGGGTGTGTTCGATCAAGATTCTTGAGGTTCTTTTGGTGTGTATAGCTAAGCAAGGATCAAGGTACGTTAGGTGGCTAGATACCTTTGAAAGTGATTGGTTTGAATAACATGT
This sequence comes from Chenopodium album, assembly GCF_948465745.1. NCBI lineage: Eukaryota > Viridiplantae > Streptophyta > Magnoliopsida > Caryophyllales > Amaranthaceae > Chenopodium > Chenopodium album. The sequence continues at coordinate 36,146,519 of NC_137858.1, forward strand.
TTTATATGATTTGATTGGTGATTGAATTAAATTGATTTGAATTGTAATTTTGAAATAAATCATGTTTGGAGGTATTGATAAAAGTATTTTAAATGATTGATTTTTAAATCATGTTTTGAATGGTTTGATCGAATTACTTATCATGTTTAAAGGAATTGATTTGAAAAGTTTATTGAATTAAATAAAAGGTTTTCAAGGAAGAGTTATTGATTTTGAAAAGTATTAATATGAGATTTTATTCTCAAGTATTTATTTAAAAGGTTTTGATTTTGAAAGCATGTGGAAGGAGTTTGAATTATATTGGAATTATTGGATATTAAAAGGATTTATTATTGAACCATTGAAATCTTATTATTAATGCTTTATAAGCATGTTGGTAATCCCACTATGCGGATTTGGTTTATTGATAAGACTATGGACTTTGTATGACCTAGTCTTTCCTCAAGAATAACCTTGTAATATAAGGAGACTAGCTTGGGGGGTGTGCACACTTGGGTGAGGAATTGGTTTATCAATTATTTTGAATGTTGAATCATTGGAATTGGTTTTGAATCATGAGTTTTGGACTTATTGGATTATTTATTGGAATTGGTTTTAAAAGCATGTTTGCAAATAAATTGAGTTTACATTATCTTGTACTTATCGTACATAGCATATTTTGCTAATCCGTATTTTCCTATTTGTTGTGGTTCGCCCTGTTTAAGTGTTGACTATTTTCAGGTGGAGTCATGAATGAGCATATGGGAGTCCCGGGATTTGCTTCACCTAGTTTAGGAATGTTGGTCTTGTGTTTATTTAGAGTACTCATAACAATGTTATTATTTTCATAAGTATTAATTAAAGAAAGTTGAGTTTCTGCTGCAAAGTATTGGTTTTATTTAGTAAGTTTGAGTAGCCTTGCGTAATCACGCGGCGGTAACACGCCCAAGTCTATCTCTACGGTATAATTATACGTATTATACTAGTATTTCCGTAGAGGGAGATTTGGGGGTGTTACAGTTATATTCGTCACTGTCTTCAAACCTCCAGAATCTCCTCGTCACCGGAAATTGTGCCTCTGGAAGGTTAACTTCGTCAACACCATCATGTTGAATCAGGTGCATTAAAAGTACCTGAAACTATAAAATCAATCAAACATATTAATCTGGAAAAATCAACTCTTAACAAGCTCAATTAGTCAATTTCTCTCATTACCTCATCGTCGTCAATCACATTGTGATTCCAAAATCGAGAGAAATCAGTGATGAATGGAGTAGGGTGAATTGTGTAATGTGTATCCTTTTATATTATAACATGTACTACGTATGTTAAATGTTTCCTTTTATATTATAACATATACTAAGTATGTTAAAGGGATGGAGGGAAATGATGTAGGGATGGGTAGAGTGACTCACTTTTGAAACAATATTTTTGGGGAATTTTTATTTTTTGAAACACAGTTTTGAGTGATTTAGGATATGTTCTCTTTAATTTATTTCAGTTATTTATTACTTATTCCTTAATAATTTGAGATCAGTTATTTTAATTATCATTTTTTTTAGAAATCGATAATTTTTACTTAGGCCTCGTTCTTTAGAGCTGCTCTGCTCTACTTTGCTTTGCTCTGCTCTGCTGAGACCTGCTCTAAAGAAATCTGCTATGCTCTGCTCTATTTTCAAATAATAATTAATAACAACAATATTAATAATTAATATTCAATAATAATAATAATTAATATTGTATTGATGATAATAATTTATTAATTGAATAATTATAATAATTATTAATATTAAAATTAATTTTAATAATTATTAATATTAATAATAATTAATATTTATTAATCATAATAACAATTAATGATAATAATTATCAATAATAATATATAATAATTCAAACTATTAATAATTAATATTTAATAATATTATTAATTAATAATTTCTAATAATTATAACAATTCTTTCAAAATAAATAAATAATAATAATAACAATTAATAGCAATTTCTTTTATAAATATTTGATATTAGAATCACAATGTATAGAAACATTTTATGTGGGTATTGATGGTTAGTTCATTGAGTTGAATTTTTTTCAAATCTTTCCATACAATTTAGGAGTCAAAAAAAAAAAAAAAAAAAAAAAAAAAAAAAAAAAAAAAAAGAGGTTAATTATTTTTTTTTTTTTGTTTTGACAAGAAAGAGGTTGTTTTCAAGTAGTACTTTGTATATCATTATTATTTTTAGTGTTAAAAATATATGATTAAGACAAATTTATAAGTAAAATCATTATTTCTCATTTAATCATTTTATTTTTAAATTTTTGTGAAATAAATATAAATAAACCATTGTCTTTTTTCTTTCTACTATTAACTTATGTTAAATATGGTACACATATATTTATGTTTTCACTCGCCTAAATCAATGCTATTAATAATAATGTTGAAATCTGCTCTGCTCGGCTCGGCTCTGCTTTGCTCTGCTATTCTGAAATCTGCTCTGCTCTGCTGAAATTTAATCTGCTGACCCCTGCTCTGCTCTACCCAGAAGCTCAAAAGAACAGGGCCTTATTGCTAAATATTGTAATTGTGTATTACAAAAAATTATGAAAATTACACATTTGAAAAGCTCATAATGAAACAAATTTAACAAGTTCCATTTTGATTGATAATGTTTTTCTTTATAAATTAGTGTTAAAATGCGGTCAAAATTTAGTCAAATTATTAAATCAGATTAGTTATACAAATTCACAAATGCCTTCTGAAAATCAGACAAGACCTCCTTATTTCAGGTGAAGAGAACAAGTTTTTAGGCCCCGTTCAATTCGTTATAACAAATCCGATTTAAATTTCAACTCGCGTGGACATACACGGTAATTTATTATGACTCAACTTTAAAAATTGAACCCAAAGGGAGTTAGGTTTTCAATGATGGTTTACACGTGTAGTGATGGTGAAGTACTGTAGTCTGAAGTGTTAATTAAAGGGTCGGTTAGAAATTTAATTAAGATGTAAGGTTTTTAACTATAAGTTACCACATTATTAGCCTATGAGGTCATGGGGCGTGTTTGGTAAAATATTTCAAGCTATGCATTACAAAAATTACGCAATTGAAGACTAAGAATCAAGACAAATCTATCAACACCGATATGTTCGACTTGAACTCAACCCGAACCCAATATGACCCGTCATGAATTCAAATCAAACCAATTTGACACGTAGTTTATTGCTAATCGTCTCACTTATGTACGTAGGTAATAGGTATGATAAGTCATTGATAATTATTCAATTTAAATTTGGCTTCAAGATAAATGTTACACAGGAATTAATTGAATGAGAAAACTAATTCTTCGCATATCGTAATAATTAACCACGCAATATGAGAAATGACACTGTATGGCCAACCACATTTTTTTTTTCTTTGAAAGATGAATGGGGTTACTTTTGGTCAAGGTTCACTTGGTCGGTTAGGGGTCACTTGATCAGAGTAACTCGACCGATTAGGACTTATCATACTTGTGTTTTAATTGGCTATACGGTGTGGCCAACCACACACAAAAGTTGCTAATTTTATTAACCACTTAAAACTCCACGCAATTTCATATCTAGCCTATAAAATAAAGGAAAAATGGATAAATAATCTCACCTTTGTCCGAACTGAAAATAACAAACCCACCTTTTGATATTTACGAGGCAAACCCACCTTTGTATGTTATCTTCTTTTAATGAACCTAGACCTGTTGGTGACCGCGTTTAGTAGGTTGTATGCCACGTGTTAGATCTTAATTGGTGTGTTTCACTATTTAATAAAAAAAAAGAAAAAAAACAGAAAACAAAATTTTTTTTTAAAAAAAAAAAAAACCCAGCCACCAACCCCCACTAGCCACCTTGAAACCCTAACCGGCGAACCCTAATCCTAGCCACCACCAAAAAGGCAAAAACTGGCCGGTTGCCCTCCTTCCCCACCGAAAACGGCCGGCTAGCTAAGATTTTCGGCCACTTTTGAAGGTCAGAGGCGTTAATCAAGGCTGGGATGGAGGTTTTCGGCCATTTTGCGAAGGTTAGAAGGGTTAATCGGGGATGGGATGGAGATTTTGGTGGTTTGCGAACATTAGAGGGGTTTCTTGGGGTTGGCTGGTGTTTTAAGGGTGGTGGTTATGGTGGTTTAGGGGATAGGATTTGGGCCAAGGGGTGATCGCCGGGGTGGTTGTTTGTATTGAGGGGTTTCGGCCGGTCGATTTCGGCGGTTTAGGGTGGCGTCCAGCCGGTTTTAGGCGGGCCTAGGATAAGGGTTAGGGTTTCGCGGTGGCTTGGGGGGTGGGCGGTGGGCTTCTCTTTTTTTTTTTTTACATATTTTTGTTTTTGTCTTTAACTTTTTTATTTTGAACAAGTTATTGAGCGACATGTGGCTTTAAGAAAATAAAAATAATAAAAAAAAAACACACATTTTAACTTGTTTAACAAGTTGTAGTTAAAAAGGTTTGTTAAAAGAAGATGACACAATATAAAGTTATTAAATACGATGTATTTTCTAAAAAAACGAAAGGAGTATTACTGTAATTGCTTAATTTAGACATAATATAAAGTTAATAAATTTTCCTCAAAATAAAATATATATATATATATATATATATATATATATATATATATATATATATATATATATATATATATATATATATATATATATATATAAAATTATTAAATGCGAAGTATTATCTTTTTTTTTTTTTTTTTTTTTTTTGGGAGTTTGGTTATGTCAATCTGAAAATCATGTTATATTCTTAATTTTAATGGGTTGAACGAGAATGTAACAGCAATTTTCGTACAAAGAGAGTAGTAAACAAGTGATGTACCCCCCAATCCAGCTGCTGCGTACATTAATGGGGGCAAAAGAAATATTGTTTCTATTCAACTACAAGCACTAAACAATTATCCTGGTTGTACAACATAAATAAACTCTGCTGCTATTTCCTGGTGCACAAAAAAATGATCGCCGAATAATTACATCCTACATAACTATGATTCTAAATGAATTGAAACACAATTCATCCTCATAATAGGCCCATCTACAACATTCTCAGATTCCAAGCACTCTGCCCTGCCTCAACAGCCCTCCGTCAGCTTGTATAGCTGCATATCCTTAGATCTTTGCAGCTGCTTCTTAATAGACAGGCCTAATCCATTTCACAGTTTATAATTGCTTCAAATAAAAAGCAGCCTCCATTCTTTGTGTAAAGATTTCACAATTTCTACCCAAAAACTCAAGAGACACCATCCAATACACCCTTCAATAGATTCAGCCCTTCAGCTGATATACTTCTCCGTCTAGTGGGAGGTATCTCAATTCTAGAAGGAGGATCTGCTGAAAAACAAATAACCACAACAGTTAAATTGTCACACGTGTTGCGCTTGAGTGCCTCTCTGACAAGTTCTCTAGAACACCTTTCAGGATCATTATGAAGCATGAGTTCTCTCCGAGCAATTGTTACAGCGCACTGGCTGCTCATCACATCCCAAAGGCCATCACAGGCCAATAAAAGGAATTCATCATCTTCAGTCAAGACCAGTTCCTGCAATTCAGGCTCTGCACTTAAGGGGAAAGAGGAACCTTTCGTGCCCTTCATATGCCAATCTCCAAGAGCACGCGCTACAGATAACTGGCCATTGAGGTAGCCATCATATACTACACCACCAAGTCTCTCAATCCTAAGTCTCTCTGATGAGCAATTTGGTTTGTGGTCTTTAGATAGCTCAACTGCCCTACCTCGTTTTCCCAACACAGCCCGACAATCACCAGCATTAGCGATTAGCATCGTCCTTCACAAAGAAATAAATACAATAAATCAGTTTCACAAAGGCAGGCATATTATAGAAAGTAACAAACCAAGTACTTGTGCCGCTTTTTCTACAATCATAACTTATCAGAATGATAAAAGTGAATTTAATACGTGATTCCCCGTACCAGAACATAAATGTAGCTTACCTTCCAAAAATTAGGGCAGTCAGGGCGGTGGTGCCAGAAGAAATGTCAAGAGCACTAGAATCAGCAAACGCATAATCAGCTTTAATGAAGGCACTCTTAACAGCCTTCTCCACAGAAACTGAAAACTGTGGGTCATCAATTATATACTTGAGAAGGTTGCTACAAACAAAGGAAGCTGCATCTGTTCCACCATGACCATCAAATACCTATTCATATAGGAAAATTTATCAATTTCATAATATTTAAGAGTAGATTTACTTCTAAAATCCCACTAACATAGCAACATATACCATAGCAAGATGATAGTTGTATAAATGAGAACAAGCCAAGCTCCAACAGGACTAAATTTAAACAAACATCTCCAATAAGTTCAAATACTTGAATTAATCATTTGTCCCGGTGTAAGGACTTCGAAAAGGCATAGGTCTCTTAAATTGGGTTCTTCTTATGTACACACACCCAAGGGAATAAGGCACAGATCCAAGAAGTAGAAGGGTTAAAATACTTCTGGCAAGTCTGACACATTTCATGAGTTCAAGAAATGGTTTAAAACTCGATTGATAAGACTACACCATGTGTCACAATGAAAGTTCAACACGGACAGCAAATTTCAGGAGTACAAATTCTAGCAAAAAAAAACTCAAAGTGGTACTGTAAAAATTTATCTATTGATGCATCCAAACTCTGAGATGGGCAACAAGGACACTTTCTCAAAGAACATGAAGAAGGTCATAGATTTTCCTTCAGAACAATTACTTTATGAAAAGAGACCTATATAATTGACTATGAAACAAATTTTGATTCATTTTTCATAAGCAGGAGCTCCATTTGCAGCCAATAGCAGGTGGCTCCCAAAAATTTGAACCACATTCTTACATGAGGTGCTGCACCAGGAACAGACAGCAAGCGACTTCATACGATGTCAACAAACCCACTTTCACCTGAAATACAGGTTCATAAAGTCATCCCAAGCCTCCCCACCCACCCTCTCTTTTTCTAAACCTGATAACAATTTGTTAAGCTAAATCTAACAATTTAACAGCTTTGAAAAAGCAACTAACCCCATAGAATGCTGCAGGACAAGGAAAATCATCAGATGCACCTAGATGTTCGCGGAGATTATCAATACAAACATGCTCATCTTCCATGTATTGCTTTGGCCCTATTTCAGCACAGCTTCCAGAGCGATATACAGGGAGAAACCCAGGTTTTTCATCGGAAGGTGTTTTACTGCAAACAGACCCATCATCCGAGTCCTATAAACAGAAATGTAAGAAATTAAATGTTGATTTGCAATAAATATATAGAGTTCATGTTAGGAGTTCTATAAGATTATAACGGAAAGAAAAAAAAAAAAAAAACTTCCAGAAATCTTAGTTTCAAGCTAAAAATGTTTATATATTTCCCAGTTCCCACTTTGGCACGCCTTATGTTTTCATCTCTAAACAAACCCAAATCATCTATTCCCTTACCCCCTGTATCACCTCCAATAATTAAATAATATAAAAAGAAGCTTGTCATTCAATATATTATTCAGGTCTGAGCTATTTAGGCACAAATGCCTTTGCTAGGTGATGCAAGTATATAGCATTTTTAAGATAAAGCAATAAAGAACTACATACATCCTAAACAAAAATAAATCAGTTCTAGCAGCAAAAATCTGGTCATTACAAGTGGAGATAGACTATCAAGATTCTAAACTTGTTAACCAATTAAATGACTTTCTAATATGGAGTAATTGCTTCCTGATGCTGTTCTCATTCTCAGATCGTAAACAACAGCCAACTGGTCACAATGAAACCCCCAAGTCCTTTTGAGCCTATCATATGATGCAGATTGTATGAAGAGATGGGAAAAGCCAGTACTCAATTTTGCAAGTGCTGTTATAAAAAAGAGTTACCTCAGACTTAATTCCTACCAATCAGAGACGAAATTTGGGTGGTACTGTTCTAACTCCAGGTCCATTTCCCTCTAACTTTACCCGATTATAGAACCATTTTGTTCATTAAAGAATAATGAAAAGGCTCAGTCCTATTTAATTCCCTCCTTCTCCCTAGTTCAACTCACGATACCCTATCCTTTCTTCTAATCCAAACAACTGTAAATGTTGTTATATAGTGTCATAAACTACAAAATATACATCAAAATTACCTAAATGCCTCAAGGAAGGAAAAAGAAACAAACTGTTTGAAGGTGGCTTAGTGGGTCCAATTAATGCAGCCATACTAATAACTCCTTTAATAAACTAATAATCAAAGGTTGCTCAATCCAGACCCTTAATCTAAAATCGAAAAAGTATTTCACATTTCCGAATCAATAGAAGCTGCAAATGGTTTTACAATCGATTTTGATTTTATTCATTATTATCCAAAACAAAAGAACCATTAATCTTCAAAATCGATTCCCAATATCTGACTCCTAGGTCTCTTACAACTCTATGGTATTTTCTTTTTTTTTTTTTTAATAACAGAAGTAACTCAATGCCATCGAAAAAATTCATCCTATTCTCCAACAACTAAATTTCACATACAGTATATTCTCATCTCCATTTCATTGCTTCGTGTTCAACATCATCTGTTCAATTACGGGAACACGGATATCTAGTAATAAATTCCACATTTAGTATACTCTTGTTTCAGTTCCATCACTCCGTATTCAACATCATCCATTCAACCATACAAACAAAGGCATCTTAAGCAGTAATAACCAACATAATCACACTAAGCATAACATTCAGCAGCCACAAAGAAAGCATATTAGTATTATAATCAAAGAAGACGATACTAAGCACATAAGTAAGAATTATACCGTCTCGAGGGCGGCCGGCGGGGAAAGAGTGATAGAGCTCATGGAATGGCGCACAACAGAGATGTGCCTAGGAGGCTTAGCATTGGTAGTTTGCTTGAGATCATCCAAACACTCATCATCCTTCTTATTGTTTTCTTTATTATTATAACTAGTTTCTATAATTGTAAATGTTGGTGAAAATTCAGCACCTGCTGCCATGATCTCTTCTCTCGAACATAAATTCACCCTTTCCTCTTTCATACAAAAATCAACCCCCAAATTTATCAATTTCCACCAAATATTAAACTACGATCACTCAACTTTTAACTCCAACAATCAATCAAATCTCAAACCCAGAATCAATCAATCAGTAACAAACAATAGATCACAAAACCTAATCAAATTTTACAAAATTGGAAATTAATCCACCAAATCCAGCCTCCAAATCCGAAATTGATGATCAAACTCAACACAAAACATCAAAAAAAAACAATGAAAAGTTAAATTTCCCCTTAAAAAAAGGGGGAAAAGGATAGAATCGAAAGAAACCCTAGAAAATCATAGACAGTTAGAAGAAATGATTGTAAATAAATCAATCAATTGAACAAAAATCAAAATTAAAAAGGGAAGAACAAACCCAAGAAAAAATGGAAAATCGAAAATAGAGAAGAAGAAGAGGAGAGAGAAAAAGCGAGAGGTCGGCCACAAAAATAGGAGAGAGAAAGTAGAGAGAGAAAAAAACCAGGCCAGAGACAAAAAGGAAGAGGTAGGAGACGTGGTTGAGGCATGACACGCGTCGAAAGGGGATTGGTTGAGTAGCCGTTGACAGTGGGGAGGATGTGTGGGGTCCACATCCAGCGTCCCTGGCCGTTGGATCTTTTTGAATAATAAAAAAAAGAAAAAAGAAAATGTTTGGTTAGGTCGGTTATTGGCCGTTAATGTGAAGGAGGAGATCGACGGGTGTAAGGTGGACACGTGTAGGTGTAAAAATGACAGCTGTTAGAAGGGAGAGTCAGAGTAAGTTGACAGTTAATTTTTATCTCTCAGCGGGAAAACGACTTTACCCGGTCTTCGTTGTTTCCCGCTTCCACCAACCCCCTCTTTTTTTTTTTCAATTCTCTCGATATGAACGATGTCTAAATGAAAGAATATTTATTTATTATTTTTTTTTTAAACATGAATATGATTAAAATGTATTAATTAATGATTTCATTAGAGATTAATTTGTTAATTTATATTTTTTTTTTGAAGCCAATTTGTTAATTTGTTAATTTATATAATTATATTTTACTTTAAAATATAGGAGTAGTAAAATAGATACAGTATGAAATTATAGATTAAGGTAATAAATTATTTTCGCTGATTTCGACTGCATGTACAGCATTTAGAGCTAGTTTTCAAACTTGCTTATAATCAATGTGTCTCAAATCACTTACTCCATTCTACATTTACTTTTGTTATAGTTAGGGTATGTTCTGTTTACCTTATTCTCACTTATTTCAAGTGTAATAAGTTCATATAATTTCAGTTAAGTTCAGATAAATTCAGATTAGGTTCGATAATAAGGGTTATCCAAGTACAAATTACAATTAAAATAAGTTTTAATAAGGTCTAATAAGTTCAGATAAGTTAAGATATGTTCAAATAAGTAAAAATCAGGTGAATAGAACACATCCTTAATAACAGATCTTTGAAAATTAAAACTGAAAATAATAATAGTCAAAATTACAGAACTATTTGACCTCAAAAACAAAGTGAACGGGACAAATAATACCAGTAGCAAAGTATGAACTACCCGAGTAATAATGATAGTGTAATTTTCGTATAAGGATTTTATTATTTCATATTTAAGTCTAAGGCCCGGATTACTTCGCATTATTTTTGTTAAACTTAAATTATTTAAGTTAATTTTATCAAATTTATTATTTAAAGTTACCGATTTTTTCTAAATTAAAATTTACTAGATATTATGGAGTATTATTATAGGTGAGAGAACAGAACCAAAGAGAGTTGAGTTTCTTGAGTTATAATGTAATAATAGTAATCAAAGTCAAAATTGTTTATAATTGTGTCAATTTTTGTTTCTATTTTTTTTTTCCCACCTTTTATGTTGAAAGCTTTTACTTGTGTCATTTTTTTTCTTTTTTTGGTGTCATTTAGTGATTCTCTAATGATAACATTTTTTTTCAAGTTATTCTGAAGATTCGTTAAATATTAATGATATTATTATTGTAGATGCTGAATTTATGGTCTTCAGATATGGTACTCTGTACTCAATGTATACATCAACTATAGTCTTGGAACATGGCATCTAAAATAATAAGCATAACATGTTATACTGCAAGTCGCACACTATTACGTTTATCATATCAAATTTTCCTCGGGGTTACCTAGAAAAGCAAGCAGTAAAGAACAGTATTGTCAACCTGGTGACTAAGATCCTGATCCTGATCCTGCAAAACCGTCTAAAAGCAAGTATTGTCAACCAGATGACTCCTGCGAAAACGTCTAAAGCACAACTCTAGGCAAATTTGGACACTACTCACGAAAATCATTAATTACTCCAAATTCTTAAGTTGAATGGTGAGGCAGCAGATATATGTGTATGCATCACCAAACAACATAACCTCCCTAGCCAGAAAACACCAATCACTTGAAGCATTTGGCATCTAGTAAAGCTTCTCCCTCAAAAGGCTCGTAATCTTCAATCATTTGACTAACACGCTCCTTTTGAGCCTCATCGTTGATATCCACCTTTTTCCACTCATAAAGTTCCATGTCATAACATTCATCTAGCACAAATTGAGGGATCTCTTGTCCACGGAAGAGCCACAAACCCTTGACCTTGAATGGGGGTTCTGATCCGATCACCAACATCTTGCCAAATGCATACTTCCTAGCAAGATCCATTCTTTGCAAGAATCCACCAACCTTGTTCATGGTCACGAACGAAACAGTATTTTCCTCATTGTACTTATAGTCACAAAACCATAAAGAGTAGCCCTCTGGATCATACATATCCCAAAATCCTGCAAATAAAAAAATAAAGAGATTTTTAAGTTAGATTGCATTAATCCATGCATAACTCACACCTCTTCTGAGAAACAAATATGATATAGAACTTCCAAGTCTTCAACTTCTTGACAGGAACATTCATGAATTGACATTTTTATTCTAAGATTCACCGTACTTCAACAAAATCAAAAGTGGCTTCACCAGTGGTGGTTAAGATGTTATTGCTCTTTTTACAGATAGTATATCTGATACTTCTATGAGAGTTAAAACATGTCTCTTGGTAGTCAACAATTGAGCATAAGCCCACATACTGAAATCCTTAGATGTAACAGGTTTATCTCATACAAAAAGGAGATCTAATGACACAAAACTAATTACCATATGATATTTATTGCACTGGACAAACTCATCTGCTACACAAGTATACAAGTTTAAACATTCAGAAGATACATCATGAAAAGCTGAAAATGGTAATTACCTATCCACAAGCTAAATCTTCACAACACAAGAACGACAGCTGCTATAGAATCTAGACGTGAACATTAATTTATATGTACATAGGCGGTAAAAGAAGATTAGATTATGATGACAACAGAAAAATGCTTACAGCAGAGCAAGAAATGAGAGAGTAACAGTTGGAAGCCAAGAAGAATCGACAACAGCCAAAAAATTTATCAGAACATGCGAATTGCAAAAGGCTATATCTACATAGTTTTCAGTATAATAGTAGCCCTATAGGGTAGGACCTCTGTAGATCAGGTGGTTTAGGATAGCAGATGGGTTCAAAACCTTGTTACACCAATCAAGAAAGAGAAGGGGGTAAACAGAATGGGATCAAGAAAGGGTAACAGAGAATGGAAAGCAAAACCCTTTGATTTAAATTGTTGTTTGGGTAATATTTGGTCAATCACTTCTCTTTCTCCTCTCACTAATGCACCACGACCTTATCCCTCATTCATATGCTGCCACCTCCTTTCATGCTCGCCTCCCTGCCATCGCCGCCATTCCTTGCCGCCGCCATCTTGCTACCACTGCAGCCCCTTCTCTATTTATTTCATCTTAATGGTCAAATTTGATATAAAACTCTAGATCTAGTGTTTTCACAGTGGAATTTGACCTTTAAAAGCCATATTTGAAGACAAGAAAAGGTAGTTACTCATTTTTAACCTCTTCTTTTATATCAATTTGTTAGGGTTGTTCTGGATGGTTGTTGGTTACTTTTTAAAGGAAGGGGGTGGAAGGTGGTGTGGTTTCGTGAGGGTGGGGCGTGGTTTCGAGGAAGGTGAGGTTGGCTTTGGGTGGTTTAAAGGGGTGGTCACGAGGTGATGAAAGTGGTATTAGGTGGTTGGGTGCGGTTTGATTTGTTAAGGGTGGTGGTACTAACGTTGGTGATGAAGGTGGGGGTTGTGGTACTAGAGTTGGTGATGAAGGTGGCGGTGGCAGTAGTTGTTGAACAGTTGCAGTGGTCATTGCTGGTGGTAGTGTCCATGGGTGTGGTTGTGCGGTGTTGCATGGGTGGCTTAGAAAAGGGAATGGAATAAACAGGGAGGGGGAGGGGGAGGGGGTGGTGGTGGGGAATCATGGTGGAGGGAAGTGTGGAATACAAGAGGGGGAAGGGAATGCAGAAAATGACCTAACAAACAACTAAGGGAATCAAGCTAGTTCATTCCCTTACCTTTTATTGAAGACCACATACCAAACGCCCCCGAATGTGTTTTCCATATGCAATAAAGATTTATAACTCACAACTTTTATTCTAATTCACAGCATCATGGAACCAATTATGATTTTAAAACCAATGGGCGGCAGAACTTGGTCAAAGTACAAGTTCAGGTAAACAGTTTAGACTTCAGACACGAGAACTACAGCCACAGTCCACAGGCATCTAAACATCCCACTCAAGCTTATAAAACCAGCCAACCAAACAAAGAAAAAAAAGGGTGTTAACTGTGAAGAGGTTAGAGATAACCAATTTTATCATATTGTTTTACAGCTCAAAAAAGAGTGTTGGTCATGAACTAATCATGGAACTTTGCTGGGGAGGGGGGAATTGTTTATAGGCAAACAAGAACAGCAGTTGATGGAATTATAAAAAAGACAGTAACAATAAAGAGAGATAATAAAGCAAAGAAGAGCCCCCTCTTTTTTTGTTTGTTTGTTTACAGGTCCCAACAGTAATACCTCAATCTATAAAAGCGTTTCCAAAAAAAAAAACATTTAACAGAGAACGACACAGTACCTTTAATTGCAACTTCACGGAAATTGGTTTTGGTGTTAGAGTAGAGCCTTTTCCACTCATCCAGTATCATCTTACTAGGAGGCAGAAGATCAAGAGGATTCTTTGGCTTTGGTTTGGGAGCTTCTTCCTCCTCTACAGGTGTATGAGCTTCTTTGGGCTTGGTCGATTCTTTCTTGACCTCTTTCTTTGGTTCTTCCTTGGGCTTGACAGGCTGAGAAGGTTTCTTTGCAACTGGTGGAACAGATTCTGTTTGTTTAATTTCACCAAGAACCTTCTTAAAATTTGGTTGATTAACCATAGTCCAAAAATATCTTTCAACGTGAGGAAATTCAGAGGTAAATCTCTTAGTCATAATCCGACTAAAACCAAGAACCAAGTTGCATGTCATGACTATATCAGCCAATGTCACACCGTGTCCAACCAGGTAGGTATTAGAAGCAAGATGTGTGTTCAAGGCTTCCAAGCCCCTTTTGACTCCAGAAATGGCAGCTTCCTCAGCCTTCAAAATAATAGAACAATGAAATCAGCTAACAGGCTAAAACAGCAGAGAGAGAGAGAGAGCAAATTCTAAACTAACCGGAGGAAGATATACAGCAAATCCCAGCCTTGGAACGAACCAGCGCAATATATTAGCATCAATCTCTAGAGATGCAAAATCAATCCACTGCTCAATGTGGCCCTGACAAGCAGAAGACAAAAAACAAATTATAGGAGAAGATAACTTCAATTAACCATGCAAAGCACTGAAGCAGCACCATACGCGCATTTGGCATAAGCATCACAAAAACATTCATCATGCCACAAATAATCTTACATAATCAATCAGTGAGGAGCCATAGAGTGGATTATCAGCCTTCAACCGTGTAACTGCAAAATATAGATTAAAGTAATAAGAAACAAGTACATGCAAATAAGTCCAAGACCCTAACTAGAGAGAGGCAACATTAACCTTACCATATCTTGCAATGGCATTGCTTTCAAAAATAGGGCCATCAGGAGTTTCCAAGACTGGAACCTAACAAATGAAAAATAAGTATTTCTATGATCAGGAAGGTTTTAAGAGAAATGAAAGCAAAATTCTGCATGGTAGAAAGGTTACCTTCCCAATGGGGTTCATTTCAAGAAACTCGGGTGTTTTGTTGGAAACACCCATCTCAAAATCTTTGGCCAACTCAACTGTCACGCCAGTATATTCTGCAGCGATGAGAGCCTTGTAGGCATTTTTATTTGTGTTCCCCGCATGCAAGACCTGAGAAAAAACAAACCTTTGTCATAAGATAGATAAACTTAAATGAGTAACCAAGAGTCAATGGTCTGAGCTAGCAATCAGGTGAGTATTGTTCCCTACTTTGACTCTAGTTGATACAAAAGAAGTTCAAAGTTGAGAAAAGGTTAACGTGAAATGACTAAAATCAAATTATATAAAAGAGCAGAAAAGATAGATATAGGCAGTAGTATCAGCACTTTATGGACAGAGAAACTCAAGCTCACTTATCCAGGGAATGTGAGGTATCACGGAAGGTTTTGTTATCCTGAACTTTAGGCACTTATAGCAATCATAGAGTGTCAAAAAGCATCTCTGGATGATTTTTTTTCAAAAATAAAAAATATCCATGTGACACTTTAAGAAGCAAGATTAGTATTCAAAGCTAAAAAATGGGAAATGAATTAGTATTCAAAGGATCAGCCGTTCAGGTTTCAGAACTTAGAACAATCTGAGATATGGAAGAAGAGATGGAGAAGCTTTAACTGAAAAAACAAAAGGAAACTACAGCTAAAAAATTCTCCTTCAGAATCTGAGGTTGTCAATTGAAGGTCAACAAATGGCTAAGCTTTCGGTAGATGGAGCATGTAAAGGAGGTAAACAATCAGAAATCAGCCAAATCAGCACTAGGATGGATCTTGAAATAGGAAGAGCTTCCAGATAAAGAATGTTCAGTAATAATCATTGACACCACAACATTACAGGAAGAAGCCTATGCAAATTTTGCATGATTTAAAATAAGTAGCCCCATTCGTGTATTCACTGGAAATGTGGATAGATTCAACGCAGAGTAAAAGCCCTTGTTGATCAGAAGCAAGAAGGAGATCATTCCTATCATAAACAACATCAAAGCTACAACAGTGTCCTTGAATATAATTAAGATAATAGAGTATTAGTGGAACCGGCCCAGAAGCTAGCGACTTGTTCTAGAAAAAGACCATTTTCCACTAATGTTCCTTGTAATGTTTTGCCAATAAAAGAGAAAAATAGTCTTAAATCGATATACCTAAACTCTTATCTATAGAAGTCACTAAGTATTGAAAAGACATTCGAAGTCGGCAAATGGTGGATAAAAGTGAAGCCACTGCCCACTGATATTAAATCATAAAAACGTAAAATATACAAGGACAAAGTATTGAAAGTAACATCACTAGGACACTTGGTAAAGCTAATATCTTAAGAAAGTGAAAACTACATATCATGGACTAACTAAGAATAGTAACCAAAACAGGCTTGCTACAACGTAGCAAACTATGGCAATTATAAGCCAATTGCATACTTGAAAGTTGAAACTAAATCACGAAAAGAAATAGCAACTCAAATGTTTTGTTGGCAGCAACAAATTAAACATTCAAATTAGAGCAATCAAAAAACTGAATTCAATTAGCAAATTAAATTAATTATAATTTCAGCAAGATTATCATATAAGAAGCATACATATAAACCCCATTTTTGTCATCATCTAAATTTAAAAGCTTCCCATACATCAATAATCACTACCAAAATTAAGCATTCATAAGAAAACATAAATAAAGTAAAGAATTAAAACGTCAAATTCACAATTAGCAGCAAACCCAGTAATTAAAATTGACTAATTTCAACGCTATTAGCAAGTAAAGCACTAATATCACCAATCATAGATCCAAATGGGGAACCCAAAAACAGCGAATTAATTAAAATACCAATCAAATTGTACTCTAATTGATTAAGGATTACTGAATTAGTATGATCATTGTTAAGTATCAAAAGAGGAAGGAAGAAGAAGAGAGCATAAGCATACCAGAGCCATGATTCGGGGCTGCTAAGTTAATGGGCACTGAAAATGAGAGTGAAAATACTAGGGTTTATACTTTATAGAGAGAAAGAGGTGAATAGAAAAATGGAGGAACAAATTGGGAGAAAACTCTTTTGATTGGACTAAGCATAAGGGTATGGCAGTCATTGGCAATACAAGAGATGCGTGCATGTGCAATATAAAAAAAATCTACCAAACTCGATTTTTTTTTCCCAAATATTATCCACCTTATTCTAATAAAAATAATTAGTGGGTTTAAAAATTGTTGTTAAATAAAAATAGCTATTATAAAACCATATGTTATTAAAAAAATATATGTCTATAAGTTCATGAGGCTAAATAATAGAATTTGAATTATCACAAAAAAAAAAATTAAAAAGGATGGTAGTTTTTTTTAAAGGTGGTCATTTTTTTTTAAAGGTGGTATTTTTTTTAAATAAAAAAAAAAAATGAGAAGGGTATTTTGGAATAGTGAAATTTATCACCCAAAATCCCTTCTTACTTTATATGTTACTATAGATTAGCAATTGGATCCAAGTCTAATCCAAAAATTAATCGGATCCTAAAACCAGATCCGAGAACAATCAAAGTTCGATTAGGTCCATCTGGATTCATGTTCGTTCGAGAATGCAATCAAACCTAATTTGCCTATACATTTTTTTTTTGTCTTGTTATATTAAAAATCGTAAATGCATGCAAATAGTTTAATGTTTTTCTTAAAATTTATTCTTTTTATTTTCTGGGCTTGGATATACAAAAATATGTCAGAATTGTTTCAGATACTGAAATCGGGTCGAACTTGGGTCAAATTATGGACTCAAGTTGAACTAAAATCAGGTTCCGTAAAATAGTCCAACTCCTATCTGGAGTCAGACTTTTCTGGACTCAAACGTAGATTTTTTTGGATGTTATTCACACGAAATAGTGACCTATGAGTTTCTCCATGATTTTAAGAACCAATTATATCCCCCCTACAACAAGGCCTTTTGAAAATCTCTTGAAATGCTATCTAATCTTTTTTTTTTTTTTTAAACTCTCGGCATAGAGTTTATTAAAAATCTTTTTTACTCTCTTTCAAAAAAAAAAAAAAAAAAAAAAAAAAAAAAAAAAAAAAAAAAAAAAAAAAAAAGAAGAAGAAGAAGAAGAAGAAGAAGAAGAAGTTCACTTATGCACATTCTTTAAATTGATAGTGTCATTTTTCTCCAAATTTTGTTGGCCCGCGCTTATTGCTATTCATATGATGTTTAACTTATTGTTGTTTGGGGTATTTGGGTCGAGATTTGAGAATGTCTCCAAGAAAAAGATTGAAGTACGTTGAAGAACTAGTTCTACAAACCTACTTATTGTTTTAATAATATGCAACCTTTTTTGTATTGCTAATTTATGTTTATCATGTATTTGTATTCAATAAAAATAATACAAAATAAGGTGAAGTTTGATTGTATATTACTAATCTAACAATTTTACTAAACATCCATTTTTATATTAACAAAAAAAAAATGATTAATAAAAAAAAATAAATGTACCTAGTATGAAATATGAATAGTACAAAGTTAAAACATTGTGACTAAATTAGAGCAAAGAACAAATGAAGCATATACTCTTGAAGAAAGAAGCAAGGAAATGACTAGGGTTTTGCCTTTTTGGCAAGGGATTCTTTTCTTAAAGAGAAGTCAAAGCTTTAGAAAAAAAAAAAAAAACCCAATATCACACATTCACAATTATTAATTGGGAAAATTGATATTATATGCAACAGTAACAACCAACACTAAGAATTAGCTAACCAATGGTAATAGAGTGACAAGCTAACAACTGTGAACATTCAACATTCTATCTTATCCTTTACAAAACTTATTAAAGTTTTGTTACTAGCTCAATTTCGTAAATTATTCAACACTTTTCATTAAATATGAGTATTAATTGTTAATTTTATCACAAAAATTTCATTCAAACTAGGAAATGTTGTTCATTTATTTACAAAATTGCTACTTTATAAATTTTTTTTTTTTGTTATTTATGAGGCTTACTAGTTAATGTAGTATAGTACGAGTAATATTAATCTTGATTCAACTCTCCACAATTACATGCTGCGTACTTGATATGAAACGCGACGGACATCTTGTTGCCTTGTCCTAAACACTAGTCATAGTCAAGTAAAGTCAGGTAAAAAACCAAATAAATAAAGATAGAGAAAGAAATCAGGCAGATAGATAGATATAGATCTAGCAAAAATGAATCAGTGCTGCTGCAAAAATCAGCATCCACGGTACATCAGAAATCAACCTATGTTTTTTTTTTTTTTGGTTGTTGTTGTTGTTCCCATTCACGTGGGGCCCTGCTATCCCCTCCTCTCCTCTCTTTCGTCTGTCTCCTTCAATTCTTCAAACCCCTTATTCTTTTTTCTTTCTTTTTTAATTTTCCTTGTTTTTCTTGTGATTTTTCATTCTATACATTTCTCCATAATTCTCAAATCCAATGTCATTTTCTTATATTAGTAAATTAAATTTTTGTGACCCCATGCAATTATTATTATTTGTGGGACCAAAATGGGTTTGGAATTTGGATTGCACCCTTTGAAATTTCTAGCTACTATTGGTAAGTTTTCTTGTATACTTACTCACCCACTTGTTTTTTTCACATATTTTTTACCATAAGTTGTAAGTTCACTCTCTAAGTAACGCTAAGTCGCTAAGTAATGTGACAATTAAATTTAACTTGAACGTATATTGTTGTGTTCTTTTATAATTCGTATGATCGATATTTTATAATTTGAATATAAATGATGTATTGGAATGTATACGAGGTTTGATCTGGATTTGGGTGTCCCTAAGACTTAACCAACCAACAAAAGCTAATTTTGAAATTGGTACTTATAATGATGGGAGTTTTATTAATAGTCAAGATTGAAATAGAGTAGCATAGGAAGAACAATAGAGGAAGCATATTGTACTTTGTCGTTCAATATTTTTTAAAATTTCCTGTCATATGTTCTTTATTTCATGTGGGCAGTAGTTAGATTACCTGCCCACTTGGGTTTCAGCTCCAAGAAATCTAATATAATATATTCTATTAAACTCTTATTAAAGATTAAATTAGATGCTTGTACTCTCTTTCTGGGCTAGGAATTTGATGTGGGGCACCACTTTTTCTTGAGAAAATTTCATCTTTTTTCCTTTCTTCCCCCTTTTAAATCAGAATCTAGTCATTTTAATTGATGTGTATTAATTAATACTTTGGAGAAAATCTGGGCTTCAGAAGAAAAATTGAGCATAATTAGTGGAAATTAATCTACTATGCTGTTGAAGAAGATGTTCTAAAGTATGTACAAACTCTTACTATTCTTGGAAATTTCTAATTTTTATTTAAAGCTTGCAATTTATATGCTTATATGTTAACTTTCTGGTGTATTTATGCTTGTTATTTGCTTTGATTAAGATGTGGGGTTTTATTGTTTTTAAGTTTTGTTTAGTATTGCATGTTCCAACTGCTTAGCTGTTTGATTATTATATTTTTCAGATGTTTGAGTTACATGTCTCAATAGTAAATTGCTTTCTGGAAACTGGAGGTTTCTTAATTTGTGGAGAAGAGGTCATTATGCAATGCCTGATTGTTTAAGATGAAAATATACCGGTTTCGTGTTCTGTTCATCTGCTTGTTGTTTGTGGTTTCGAATGGTGCTGGTAATGATGCAGCAAGACCTGCTGTCATCAATGTTGGGGCGCTGTTTAACTTCAACTCTAGCATTGGAAAAGTTGCTAAGATTGCACTTCAGGAAGCTGTTAATGATGTCAACTCCGATTCCAGTGTCCTAAATGGTACCAAGCTCAATTTAATAATGAAGGAATCCGTCTGCAGCGGGTTCTTGGGCTTTATTCAAGGTATTTCAACCCCTGAAAGTTTGTTTCTTCAATTGTTTGGAGAATGATGTGTTAGGAAGATTCACCTGATTGTGTTATCTGATAATTTTGGGTTCTGCAGCAATGCAACTGATGGCGAAAGAAGTCGTGGCAATCATAGGCCCTCAGTCTTCTGCAGTTGCTCATATGGTGACTTTGATAGCTAAAGAACTACAAACTCCTTTGCTGTCATTTGCAGCTACTGATGCAACTCTTGCACCCTTAAACTCTCCCTTTTTCGTCAGAGCCACAATCTGTGATTATTATCAGATGACAGCAATTTCTGAATTGGTTGATTATTATGGGTGGAGGGAGGTTGTTGCTGTGTTCGATGATGATGATTATGGAAGGAATGGTATCGCAGCTCTTGATGATGCTCTTGCTGACAAACTTGGCAGGATCTCATATAAAGCTGCAATTCCACCAACCACTAGTGTTACTCGGAGTGATATAATGGACATATTCGTTAAGATTGCAATGCTGGAGTCTCGGGTTATTATCCTGCATGTAAATTCTCATTCAGGCCGTATAATATTCAACGTGGCCAGTTATCTGGGGATGATAGGAAATGGATATGCTTGGATATCCACTGACTGGCTTTCTTCTCTTCTTGATTCGTATTCCCCCCTTCCTCCTGACATGATGAATTCGATGCAAGGATTCCTTGTCATGCGTGCTCACACACGAGATTCTAATAGAAAGAGAGCCTTTGCCTCAAGGTGGAAAAGCATTACTGGTGGTTCTCCTGGATTGAATGCATTTGCTCTATATGCTTATGATTCAGTTTCGATCCTTGCACATGCAATTGATGCATATTTAAATCAAGGTGGAAATGTCTCATTTTCCAGTGATACGAAATTACACTCATCAAATAGCAGTGAACGTTTTCTTCAAGGAATGCGCAAATTTGATGGAGGACCAGCATTGTTGAGCAATATACTGAAGACCAATATCACGGGCTTGACAGGTCCATTAAAGTTTGATTCAGAAAGGTCTCTGGTTGACCCTGCATATGATGTACTCAATGTAATAGGAACTGGTTATCGGGTGGTTGGCTATTGGTCTAATTATTCAGGTTTATCTACTACTCTACCAGAAAGTCTCTATAGCAGACCGCCTAATCGTTCAAGTGCAAATCAACACCTACACCCTGTATTCTGGCCAGATGGGTCTACCACTCCACCTCGTGGCTGGGTCTTCCCAAATAGTGGTACACAATTGAAAATCGGGGTCCCTCTTCGGGTTAGTTTTAAGGAGTTTGTTTCTCGGGTGCCTGGAACCAATGATATGTTCAAGGGATTTTGCATTGATGTATTTCAAGCTGCTGTCAATTTGCTACCATACCCTGTTCCATACGAATTTGTTTCCTTCGGGGATGGTCATAAAAACCCAAACTACACGGACCTAGTGAATATGATATTAGCTGGTGTGAGTGTCATTATGTTCTGTTAATGCATAAAGTTCATTTTTCATTCTGACATATACAAGTATAATAAATTTTATGTTTGTTGCTGTAGCAATTTGATGCTGCAGTTGGTGATATTGCTATTGTC
The DNA here is from genome assembly GCF_948465745.1 of Chenopodium album. Classification (NCBI taxonomy): domain Eukaryota; kingdom Viridiplantae; phylum Streptophyta; class Magnoliopsida; order Caryophyllales; family Amaranthaceae; genus Chenopodium; species Chenopodium album. Next base: position 36,169,025 of record NC_137858.1, read on the forward strand.
ACAAGCAGGACCAAAATAGTTGATTTTACACAACCATTTGTTTCATCTGGCCTAGTGGTGGTGGCGCCTTTCAAGAAGCTAAATTCAGGAGCTTGGGCTTTTCTAGAGCCATTTTCACCGCTAATGTGGGGTGTCATTGTTCTCTCGTTCCTTACTGTTGGTGTGGTTGTGTGGATTTTGGAGCACAGGATAAATGATGAGTTCAGAGGCTCTCCCACAAGGCAGTTCATAACCATTCTATGGTGAGTCCAACGTGTCAATAAAATATGTATACATGGTATATTAGAAATGTTAGTTTGATTGGTCTTTTGTATACATTAGGTTTTGTAGTGTCATAATTGCTATATATTATGTAGTTGAGGTAGGCCTTGACGAGTAATCATTTAAGGCGTGTCTAAGAAAAAGGGCAGGTATAGTCTAAGATATTTACAACATAGCTGTGGATTGATCTGGATGGTTGAAGACAGTATAACTTTCTACAGGGCATAGGTTTGGTCATAATATACATGTTTCGGTTAATGGCATGAAAGTATGCATTATTTAATTATGGTGTACTTTGTTAGGGATTGAGATTGTGATTGATGAGGATGATATTCTTGTATCTTGTCTTTCGTTGAAAAGGATGCACACTTAGGACATTTGGATGTTAATTTCTGATCTCACTTCTTGTGTACTTTCAGGTTCAGTTTTTCAACATTGACTTTTTCTCATAGTAAGTCTGCTGTTTTTTTTGTTTTTGTTTTTGTTTTTATTTTGTTTTTTTTTTTTTTGATTTTTTTTGCTAGTCTTAGTTATATAAGCTCGTTGTGTAGCTAATCAGATGCTTAATTGCAGAGGAGAATACTATTAGCTGCCTTGGTCGGATGGTAGTAATCATATGGCTCTTTGTGGTTCTGATACTCACCTCAAGCTATACTGCGAGCTTAACCTCAATTCTTACAGTGCAACAATTGTCATCAGCTATCAAGGGGATTGACTCCTTGGTAGCTGGTAATGAACGTATAGGATACCAGGCTGGCTCCTTTGCACAAATGTACTTGACAGAGGAATTGAATATATCCAAATCTAGGCTTGTTGAACTTACTTCACCTGAAGAATACGCTGAAGCTCTACGTGTTGGTCGTATTGATGCTTTGGTTGATGAACTTCCATATGTGGAGCTCTTCCTTTCGAGCCAGTGTGATTATAGAATCGTAGGTCCAGAGTTCACAAGAAGCGGCTGGGGTTTTGTAAGTATCACCTAATCCTCCCTCCCCCTCCCCTCTCCCCAGAATGGTGCTATGTCAAAGTTCATGTGTTTCCGCTTTGGCATGTATAGTAATAGACAATTTATTTTCAAAAGACAATTTAGCTGTCATTTAATAATCGGCTTAAATGAAGTGCTAGCCTCTTTTAGTTAGGATTCTGTTTGTAATTTAGCATACAAGTCTGGTAAGGATTGAGAAGTTCAGTCACATAAGTCTCTGATATGGTAATGTCTGAAATAGTATTATAACCAGTCTTGATTAAGCCGAGTGAATCAAGTATTAGGTTGTGTTTCCTGGAATATAAGGCTAACATATGATTAATAGTTGAATGATAAGATTAATTTTGAACTTTAAATGACATTCGCGTTTTCTGCTGAGTTTTAGAAATCAAAAGCATAATGCACAATTGTCCTAGACTCCCAGGTGTTTATAGTTTAACTGATAGCCTGTCGAGAATGTTGTCTCATGCACGTATTCTGAACCCTATGATGAGTCATGAATGTGATGGAAGTTGGCTTACTGAAATCTGTTCTTATAGGCATTTCCACGGGATTCTCCCCTAGCCCCCGACATGTCCACTGCAATTTTGAAGCTATCTGAAAACGGGGATCTGCAGCGAATACATGACAAGTGGTTGACAACAAGCAGCTGCAGCCAAGATAACACAGAGATCGAATCAAGCCAACTCCACCTAAAAAGTTTCTTGGGTCTCTTTCTACTTTGTGGGATAGCATGTATTATTGCTCTTTGTATATACTTCACAAGAATATGTCGCCGTTTTCATCATGCTTCTAGAAACCAAGTAGCTTCAGAACTTCAGGGCAGTACATCAAGCTTGCAACGACTCAGAACTCTTATAACCTTGATTGACGAGAAAAAAGACCCGTCAAAGAAAAGGAAAAAGAGTCGGGAAATAGAGGATTCACCATTTGACAATGAGAGGGGCGAAGAATCTGGAAGGAGTGCCAAGAGAAATCAATCTCAGATTTCTAGGGATGGCGACTCTGACTAAATCTGTAACACTTGAGATGTACAAAGTGTTTCTGATGTATTCACACATTAGAAGCATTCTCTGATACATGTGTGGTTTTTTTGGTGAAAAGCAAATGAAGAAACCCCATTAAAAATCAAAGATGAATAGTTCTAGTGTATGAATATATGATGAAATTTTACCCACATCTTTATTTTGTTTTTGGTTCTGGAGTGTTACACTCGAACACAAAGCTGGCCTGACCCGACCTGAAGTGGAGTTGACCCGAACTTGACCCGATACTTGAATTGACCCAACCCGAAATTGACTTGATACCCAAAGTGACCCGACTCAATTTTGATTAGAGTTGATTGACCTGAACGGACTCAAAATTCGAACTATACCCGAAATGACCCGATTCAAAGTTAACAAACACTCAAATTGACCTAACTGATTTAGGGCTTAATTACTTTACCCAAATAAACACTTATCGAAATTAACCTAAATTAAGCTATATAGTATTTTGTGTATACTACTGTTGAAATGTGCGTGTAATTTAGTACTCGTGATTCATAAAGAGTTCCATTTGATTAGGAACACTAGTTATTGTTATGGTTATTACTACTATTATTATTACTCTTAGCTTCTTTTAAGTGTTACATTGAATTGTTTTTCCACTATTCACTTTATCTAATTTGAATTTTGACCAATTCAATTATAATGATCATACATATGAAAGGAAAATTTGCAAATTGTAGCCATTTAAAGTTCGTATTTTGCAAATTGCAGCCATTTAAAAACAAAATTGCAAATTGCAGGCCAAAAGTTCGTATAAATTGTAAATTGCAGCCCGATTCAAGTTTTTTAATCAAATAACCAAACCAATTTATGTTTTACTTTTTATTTTTTTAATTTTTTTTTTGTAGTTTTAGTATATAAGTATCGATGATTGATTTGTAATTGCCGCTTATTTAGAAGTTCAACAGAAACAGTTATCTCGGTTTTTGGCATTAACAAAAATCTATATCCATCCCCTGACCGGCGTCCTAGTATGGGCGGTGATAGTGGCCTTAACGAGTGCGACAACTACCACTATACCAAACTGAGAGAGATTGTGTTTTGGTTAGTTTTATTGATTGTTTCCCTTTATTTTTCATTATCAATAATCGATGAGCTTTACTATTTTCTCTGACTTTCTCTTCCTGTTCGTAGCTCGGTCCGGCGTAAAATAAAGCGTAAACCGGACGGCATACGAGCCTACTTATCTAATCTCCGAAGGTATCAATTCTTGCTTTCCACTTTTTTATGCCCTAGGGTTTCAATTTTATTTTTAAATTTAAATTATTCAATACCAGAATCTGCGTTGAGGCAAAGGCAGAGTACCTGAACCTCAAAGGAGCAAGCATCCAAGGACAATCATCTGTCTCATTGTTATCTGTTTATCGGAAACCTTCAATCGATGTGATTACTGCATACCTCCATTTATTTTTGTTAGCTAGAAGAATTCAGGTTCAGAATACCGATACCAGTGACATCGACCTTGTTTTTAGGTCAATTTCCTTTTTTTTGCTTCATCATCTGTCTCATTGTTATCTGATTTTCTCCCTTTCTGACTCTACTATGCCTTTGAAGCTACGTCGTCGAAGCATATGTAGCTACTCTTACACCACAAGCCAAACAACATATTTATTCTCTTCTCCAGAGGTCAGTTACATGTACATCTTGATGCTCATCTTCAATATACTACCTCCGGTTCATATTACTCGCAGTAAATGGGTATTATTTGTGAGAGTAATTCAAACAGGAGGTAGTATGTTTTTTTATTTGATACAAATTCATATAACTAACTGCTTGTAATGTTCTCCTTGGTTAACTCTAGAACTAGCCTTGAGGCAGTAGAAGGGTACTTAAACATGAAAGGAACAAGCAACCCTACTAAAGGGCTTCTTCAAGATAAAGTTCAAAAATGTCAGAAGCCATCCATCAAGAAATCCAAGTATTCCTTTAAAGATGTTTGTGAAGATTTTTTGCCGAGCAGCAAGCTTTCCGAAGGGCTTCCAGAAGGGCTTCTTTTGGCTCAAAGTATTTATTGTGCTAAAGTTGCCTTGGCATCCTATAATGAGAAACATGGTACAGAATATAAGCTTGTTGAACCCCTGGCTAGTGCTCGAATCAGGGAGTGTGGGATTCGCTTCCATTGTAACTTCACTGCTTCCAAGCTTAAAAAGAATGCTTCTCGTACTGCTCAACCCAACCTCTTCTTTGCTAACTTTCAGTCTATTGGAAAAAGAATATGTGATATGCATTGCTGCATCATTGACCGTAAGCTCATTCCTTATCTCTAACGTCTATTAATGTTGATTTGTTTACCTGGAACATTTCACTATAAGTCAACTAGTGATAACCATATATTTGTAATAATATATCATATCGTCTTTTTGATCATGAGAGGTTGGGACCCTGTGATAACTAGTTTTGGATGTAGGGAGTAGTGTCTTATGTTAAAATCCTCTTACTTCTGCTTTGTTCTTTGATGGTGTTTCAGCTGCTAAAGCAGAATACATGTGCTGTGAAGATTGTCCCCCAGATCTTGCTCACTGTGGCGAACGTATCTGTTGTTACTCTGTGGCATGGAAGTATTTATTAAACCAAAAGGAATACAAGGCTAGAAAAAACAAAGTCTATGCAGAAATCGCTTTAGATATTTTTAACCACAAACATGGCACAAAGTATAAGCTTGTGAAATCATTGGAAAGCAACATTGTCCCGGTAAGTTTTGGTGTCTATAAGTTCCACTGCAACTTCAAGGCCAAGCTTGAGAACCCTGACAGCTCTGATGGTGCTTCTCCGAAGCTTTTTTTTGGTGATATTGTGAAATCCACTATCTTAAGTGAGGGGGAATGTTACATTTTGGATGGTAAGTTCATTTACTGACTCAGCTCTGATCCCTTGCTACTTCACATAGGTTTTGGTTTGTATTAGCTGCTTCATGCTATAATTTTACATGTTTTTGTTTGGTTTGCTGCATGTTCAGATACTGAAGGTCTGGTTGATCAATGCTCAATTTGCCGACAGGGTATCTTTCATCCTGCCCATTACAGAATTCCGGTTATTCCCCATGATTAGATGCCTGTAGTACTGTTTGGAGAACATGTCTCCTCTATGCTAATATATGTTTTGTTCTTAAGCTACAGTAAGGTATGATACAGTTTGCTTGTAATTATAGAAGTAACTTAAATCTGAAAGTCAGCCACTGAAAGTGTGTTGTTGCATCAGAACTCTGCAGGAAGTTCAATCAGTATTGTACTGTTTTAAGAGATTATTTCTAACAAATTGGAATTTCTTACACTTAAAACAATAAGAATGCTGTGATAGTATGATACATGTCGTCTGTCTGGTTTAGAACTTACAGTGGGTGTGAAGCAGCTATCAGATTCAGGCTGGTTTATAGGTTTGCATATATCATATGTATGGAAGGATATCTCTTCTATCGGTCCAAGAAGATCGATACCAGGCAGCCTCTGGGTTACCATTCTCCGCTTCAGTTGTAACAAAAGCAATGTGTTTCCCATTAGCAGCAGAATACAATCATACATACCTGAAAAAAATATCAGTTAATATTAGAGTGGTTATATACTTGTCTACACAGGATAATTAGGCTTCATTGTTTTCGCCCAAAAAACCCTTGTCTGAATCTCTTAGCCCTTGTACAAACTTGTTTTTCTTTATTAGAATTTATGGAGCCTTATTCTCAGCACTCATTTTAGTTGTGACTGGAACTTGGATAGAAATTAGATTACTCATATATCACAACTCTATGGGATAGCATAGGCGCATTAGCAGTCATAGCACACAACAGACACCCCATGTTATGAATATTTTCCTGGATAAAAGCATAGAACAAAGTAATACAAACTGCCTTTGCAAATTGCAACACATGACATTGGTATGCAAAAAGATTTCAGATTTCACATACATGTGTAGATCTTTGGTTTCTGGGATTGGGTGACTCATTATAACTTTCGAAACAAAAGTCCAATACGATTAACAGCAAAGTTACATAAGTCATTTTTTTTAATGAGGAAATCACATTAGTCACTTAAAGTTAGAAACATCACAAGCAGAGTGGTATGAGTTTTGAATTAGGAATGGAGTTAAGGTGATATCGGGTTGTAAACTTGTAACTTGATACTTAATAATTAATACAATGTGTTTAGTTCAATTTTGGAATGGAATCTCTCACTATTTTCTCCTTTTATTTGATACCTACGAGAATGAAATGAGCCAAACTCACCTCCCCCAAGGTTTCTAAACCTCATACCTCATGGGTTTTGAATTAGGAATGGGGTTAAGGTGATATCGGGTTGTAACTTGATACTTAATAATTAATATCATGTGTTTGGTTCAATTTTGGAATGGAATCTCTCACTATTTTCTCACCTTCCCCAAGGTTTCTATCCCCATACCTTATGAATTTGAGGTATGGGTTTTAAATTCATACTTTTGACAACTAAACATACGGTATGAGTTTTAGTCATTTTAAACTCATATCTCATACTTATATTCCGCGAACCAAACACCCTCTAAGTGTTTGAACACAAATTCAAAACAAACATTCGTATTGCATAGGAAATATACACTTTAATTACTCCCAACTTTCAACTTTGCCCAATTTACTTTACTTAATCCTAACATTCGATTGTTCTGTAATACTCCAAACTCCTAAGTCCTAACTTTCACTAACATTTTCTTTCTTCAATCCCAATTATAGATTACCTCAATAAAAGGTTAAATATTTTTTAAAAACAAATTATTTACCACGTGATGCATGTCAATAAACTAAAAAAAAAAAAAAATTAAATCAACTAAATTGAAAATCCAATAAAGGGAAAAAAAAAACCCAAAAAACACAAACTACCAGCTTATAACACTAGTGGCCTCCCCTTTTCCAGCCGACCATCCCCCTCCCCTGAACCACCATCTTCGATCCAAATCCCACAATTCCTCTCACCCCATTTTTGTTTCTATTCTTTGGCATATGGAGGAGAGAGAAAGGGAGCTAGGTTTGGGTGGTTTCTGGGTGGGGGAAGGAGGCAAGGTGGTTTCGGTAGCTGGGGTGTGGGATAAGGGTGGTTTCGGGGGTGGGTTTTTGGTTAATAGTGGCGTATTAGAGGACAGGGGTTTGATTATGGGTTGTTTCAAGAGTGGAGGGAAGGACGGGGCCGGTTTTGACAATGGAGCTGTGGAGGAGGGATGATTCCGGTGGTGACCCAAGGGAAGGGTATTTTTTTTGAAGATGGAGGTGGGCCTGACCACCATAGTGGTTGTGGGCTGTGTCGAACGTTGAGATTATTTAAAGGAAAAATTGTCAAAAATAATACAACCTTTAAGCGGTCAGCCAAAAACAAGTCAACCTTTTGAAGGTATTCGTTTTAAACAAGATAATTTACCTGCAAGTTTAACAACCATCTAATTTTATATATTCGTTTAATAATCTAATGAACTCTTAAAAAACTTAATTATGGTTAATTAATAATTATAATAATTAAAATCTTTTTTAAATAAACAAATCACATCCACCACTAGCCACTTCTCCTTCCCTAGCGACATTCCCCTTCCTCGACGACCTGCCAACCCAGCCCCTAGCGCCGGTCATGCCCAAATCTTTCCTCCCCCGGAGCTGACGCCGATCTCCACCCTCGCACGTCGCCCCCTTCTCTCTTCCCCACTAAACCACCTCCCCAAAACCCTCCCTCCCCCAGAAAACCATCGAAAAAACCCTAAGCGAATTAATTGTATAGGACTTTTAATTCAGAAGTTGTAAAAAAAAGAATATAACTTTAAAATAAAGCTACCAAAAATAAAAATAAAATGTCAAAGAGTGTAATAATATATTGAATCAATGGTTCACTACAATAAAATATTGTAGGAATATAATTGGACACCTAGTCTGAAGATTACTGATGAAGTTTTATTCACCTTTGTGTTTAATTAAATTGATAAGGAGATTTCTAACTAATGTTCGTTTAAATATTATTATTTTGAGGAACCTCTGGTTTTGAGAAACCCCTCTCCAACAGCGAAGTGTTTGCCTTTTGAATAGCTTAATATAATTAGGGAGAGAGAGAGAGAGAGAGTGTGTGTGTGAGCGTGTGAGAGATTGTTCAAACCCCTTCTTGTGGCATGTATGGAGTATTTATAGTGTATGATAACCCTAATTTCAATGGCCAACCTATAGCCGACTCACGCAAGTCAAGCCAGTAGCCAGAGTAAGTCACTATCTTACTCAGGTCTAGTTGGCAGTTGGAGCATGTCGCTGACTTATGTTGGTCGAGCCTCCAGTCGAGCCCCCAGCCGAGCCTGCCACTAACTTATTCGGGTCGATCCCCGGTCCCAATCAGAGTCTGTCACCGACTTATCCTAGTTGAGTCCCCAGCTAGAGCATATCATCGACTTATCTTGGTCGAGCCGTCAGCAAAGACCACTATGGCCAATGGGAAGTGAATTATTCATATACATATAAAATAGAAGAGTGAGAAGAGAGAAAAAATCAAACCGTAAAAAATTAAACAAAGCATAACTGTAGTCTTTACCAGAGTATTTTATAGATCCAAACCTCATTAAGACATAATGCTGATGCTAATGATTCAAATGGTAATGGAGGTTATGGAGCTTTAATAAGGGTACTCATAAGACAACCCTCGTATTAAACAATATAGTGTTACAAGTACAACAAAACATTTACATATCATATATGTACACAAAAACGTAAAGATAACAAATATACATGGAAATTTATAACCAGAACGGTAATGTGGGGTTAATTACAACAAACTACTTCTAAAATACTTGCCAAGTAACTCTTCCTCGTGACAGTATTCATATATCACTTTGTAAACTTCGATTAGAAGTTTTGGGAATCGATCTCTGAAGTAATTATCAAATCCTTCGGGAACTGACCCTAATACTTCCTGAATCTCAATAGGGAGCTCTCGATAGTGATTTAACTTGTTACGTATAACACGAAGTAAGTCACGAACACTGTCATACTTATACCGTCTGTAGCGAGTAATGTTGGTGAGAAATGAACTTTCAAGTTTGTCATCCCATTTTCCGCCCAAGGCCACGGTAGCAGTGGATTCTAACGCTTTCAAGAGGTCAGAACTGATTTCTCTATCTTCTAACTCAACACGATCACTGGCATCTCGAAGAAATGAGAGTCTCTTTTCAGAGTCCCAAAATAATGGATGATGCAATACCACATCAGCTTTTGGTCTGCAATAAGTAAAACGAAGTATAAATTTTGTTTTAGGGGTGTGGAAATTTAGCCTAACAACAATAACATAATAACAAGGAAATGGACTATAATCACCCATGATTATATAATAACCAGCTACTACTTAACAATAAACAATTATACAAGTAAAGCCGACTTGAAGACATAAAAGTAAAAATAAGAAAAATGAAAAGAAAGTCTTTACCTCAATTCTGGATAAGGATCTAAGAGATTTGTAATAAGATCCAAAGCTTCTGGAACATCTTCGATCAAAAATAGATCCTTTTCATTCTTTACAATATTGGCATCCCGCTCAAAATTTTCACCAAATGGATGTTTGCCTTTTGTCATACAGAAGAAAAGAACACAGCCTAAACTAAATAAATCCACTGCACGCGTATGGCGACCCTCACGAAGTTGCTCGGGTGCTCGCCAACCCGAACTCCCACTGCCTACAATTTAAAGTCAAATCACTCTTAGGTATAGGTGGCATACAGATTTATTCCAAACTAATCTATACTTAGTATTTAAAAACTATAACCAGAAAAAACGCATGTTCCTATCCCATTATATTTCTCTATCTTATTCTCTAACCCAAATGCCACATGTCTTCTTATATTATTAATATTTTAAGTCTTTCTTTAACTCTTTCATTAAACTTATACTTCATATTCTATGCAAACTTCATTTTTATCTCCCCTATTCAATTCAACCTTTTCCTTTTCTCTCTCTACTCCACCTCCTTTATTTATGCCTCATTTTCACTTAAAATTCTAAAAAATTAATTTCTTAATCATATTTTCGATTACACAGTAAACCTATAATGATTTATTGATATTTCTTCACTCATCTCTCAATGCAATTTTATGTGAAAAACCCGTGCATTGCACGGGCCAAAAGGCTAGTATTATATAATCACGGAGTATAATATTCAAGTACTTGGTAAAAAACTTAGATTCATAAGACAATACTTTACTTAATTATAAATAAAATACTAATGAGGTTTTGTAACAAATTGACAACAAAGTATCAATATTATTAGTGTCAAATCAAGTATTTGAGATAACGGGTCAATACCTCAATACATTTTGTTATAACACAAAATAGTTGAATTTCGCTTATGGTTGAGTATCACTTATTAGTTTGGTTGATTAAAAATAATAGAAAAACCAAGATACTCACAGTGAATTTTGGTGGATTAACTTTCCAAAAACAAAAGAATAAATAAATAAATAAATAAATAAATAAAGAAGAAAAGTAGGCTTTAGTTGAATTTAAGTGAATAAAATGGGGCTTTTAATCAAAGACAAAGATTTTGGGTGAAATTGAACTTTTATTTGAAACATTGTTAATTGATTAATGGACATGAGAAAGAGCTCCTATTTTTAAATAAAAGTTGAAAAGGTTGCATCAATAAAAGACAAAAATGAGTATTATATAGAGCTTTGTTTAGTACTATTGCTAATTGTGGCGATATTTAACAATTAATATAATAGGGTACATTTTTATTCTATAAATCTTTAAACTTTTTATTATAGAGGCCAACTAAGAACTTGATTGGGTTAGATATTATACCAAGGGATAAACTTATCATGCTAATAGGGGAGCTATGGAGAGAACGGGGGTGGGGGGAGGTTGTGTTAGGAAAATGGAGACGGAAAATGGCATAAGAGAAGGGAAGAGCATAATTATGAACACAAAATGAGAATAAAGAAAAGCTCTATTAGAGGAGCTTCTTTTGAGGGATTGTGCCAACATACAGCAGGCATCTACAAGTGAACAATTAACCACACAAATGTAGATACAAACAAAATACACACCTGTACCATTTTGGGTAACGGAAGACATATCTTCAGGAAGGCGCTTGCTGATGCCCATATCTGAAAGCTTGGCTCTGACATTTTTATCTTTGATTATCAAAACATTTTGAGGCTTCAAATCTCGATGTATTAAGCTGATTTCATGAAGATGTGCAACCCCTGATACAACATCTCTGAAAGAAGTTTTAAATAGCTTAGTGTCTAAACATAGAAGCCAATTAGGCTTTAATAATATATTTAATCCATGTTACTACAGCTCTTTAATCAAATCAGGAGTTCAAGTACCCACATCCACATTCCCACATCCACATTGTGGCTGTTTACTTAACATTTTAACGTGAAATGGGAATCTAATAGTTCATTTGTTGGACAAAACATAGAAAATAAACTCGTGGGCATCTAATACTACACCACCAAACACTTATAGCTGAGTTTGAGTAACGAAACATTTTATACCAAAGGTTGAAATACTCATGGGTAGTTTAGCAGTAGGCAACTATACAGAAGCAAAAATAAATGGAATCAACAATTTGATTTGTAAGGGTCACGCTATTTGCTAGATTGAGAATTTAAAAGCCAACATAAATTCGCAAAAGCACGAGAATTTTAAGAGATTTCAATTTGGTCAAACTTAACTCTGATATCGTTTGAACCAGGACATCACATTTTAGAGACAGTGTATGATGATGTAAGAAAAAAGAAGTCTATCACTAACCTCATCACTTTTAACAGCTGAGTTGAAGGATATCCATTTGACTTCCATAAGTAGGTGTCACTGAAGGCCTCTATCTTTTCCAGTGATTGTGCAGTGTACCCACTCATGGAGCTGGAAACTCTAGTCTCTGTGCTTGTTGATGCTTGTGAAGATTCAGAACAAACAGATATCAAATCATTTAAACTACATAAACAGCGTTCCAGAGATAGATAAACAAAGTCGGTATCAGATTCCACTCCATAAAATCTGACAATGTTAGGATGCTGATCAGAAACCATAAGATTCTGAATTTCTGTCAGTGCCACGTCATTATGCGTACGCACAAGACGTTTGACAGCCACAGGACGACCATCATAAGTACCCTCAAAAACAGCGGTTCCGTTGCTTCCCTTCGCAATCTCATATTGTGAAATATATAATTTACCAATCTTACGTCCACCAACGTGAACATCAACTGAATTAGCAAAAGAGGACTCATTAAGCACTTTAATAGATGAAATTCCAGCCAAAGAGCTATCACCTGCGTCGGAATTTCTTCCCTTAGCACTATTAATATTGGTGTTGTTAATTCCTGACTTTTTAGGTTTCTTTTTCTTTGATGGTGTAGATCTTGATTTCAAATCCTCACGCTGCGAATGTTCTCGACCAAAGACACTTCGAAAAACAGCAATAATCGCTGTGATCAGTATGAGCCCGGAGAAAATTGGGGACCAGAAAAATTGTTTCGAACTTGATTCAGGATATATAGTGTATCCGCTACGGTGAGCAGAAGGGGGCAAAGCCAGCACCTCGGAGTGGGCAAAGGAATGGGCGCTTTCAGGAGCTGGCAAAGCCAGAACCTGATTTAAATCATGATGAGCATCAGGTGGTTCACTAATTGGCACAGGAAAGTGCAAATGACCAGAACCAGGTAGTTGAAGCTTCCTGTCCCCTGGAAGTGATCTTCGCATGTCATTAACTAGACCAGCCCCAGGATCCGGCGAAACCGGCGAAACTAATTCTGAAAATCCACGATCACGGATCCGGTATACAATATTACGTCTTAGACAAGGTTCACAAGCTTCAGATCTTTCGTTGTAGACAGAGCTTAGCTGATCTTGCAAACTATCCACTATGGATCTATCCACCTTTGGACAAAAAGACTCGGCCTCAAATTCAGCAAGTGAGACATTCCATAAAACCTTGCCGGATGATTTTGAATAGGCTAGAAATGAATAATCTGTCCTTGTAATTGAGATCTGACTTTTACCCTCATCTCTAATTATAACAGGATTTTCACCATCCTCAAACCCCAAACCAGAAGAATCAGAAAACTTTACAGTACGAATTATTGTTCCAGTCTTAGCGTCCACTACAAAAACTGTAGTAGCCATTTGACCTATTACAGAAGTTCCATTCTTAGATAATCCTTTTGTCTCCCTAATCAAATCTTTGGCACTCTTGAGCCTCTGTAATGCATGAGAAAATAGCAACTGTATCAAAGGCAATTTTTATGAATTTTGGATAAAGTTTAAAGACATTGAATGACTACATTTAAGAGCCGTAATAGCACAAGGATTGATTAACTAGATGAGATGTTAATTCATCTATATAATTAAAGCATTAATATCTTATGTCTACACTCTATCAAAAAATTCATAAGAAGGCTTTAATATTTACAGCTAGTCAAATTAATGACTTTATAAGCCATATATCAAATTAGCTTTGACATTCAAGTACTGTTTGGACTTTTTCTCACATGTTACATTGTGATCATTCTTCCACAGTGATATAACACATCAGGTGCTTTTAAATTTACTGAATGATTAACCATTCCAAAGCAACATACTCTGTATAATACTGAAGTATAAATAAACTGACCTATAAATACTAGAAAATGAAAAAAGAACCCTAAGTACATCATATGAAAAAAGCCAACAAAAGTGAAAAAGAACCATACTGTACTTCTGAATATATGCTCATGATTTACCTCCATGATGCCATTAGAACGGTCGTGCCTGTACAGAATCCAATCATCTCCACAATCTATATACGTATCATCTCGAAGCCCAGAAACATTCTCTAAATTAAGATCAATACTATGCGAAGCCTGATAGGATGAATAAATCGGAAGTCCTGTCTTAATTGACCACAGGATCTTAAGCGAATCGATCTCGACTAAAGATAAAGTGCCATCCAGAGTAGCAACAAGCACAGTTTCACGTCTGCCACAATAATAGCAGAGTAAATGTTAAACATACTCCTCTCAAGTCTCAACACAATACAAACAAGTAATCTTGCATGCAGTTTCTGATAAGATTTTATCCATCATATAACTTGAAATCTTCAATTAAACAAAAAGGTAAGTAAATCAGCTCTAAGTATATGTTTGAATTGACAAAAACAAGTCCAAAAGTAGCAATTGGTTCATATAGCCACACAAACACAAAACCCCAAAAATTATCTAGACACCATATACCTTCAATTGAACAAAATTGGTAAGTAAATCAGCTCAAAAGTAAGCACCCAAAATTCTTACATAGATGCAACACAAGTATTGAAACTGGCAATTGGATTCATGTAAACCCTAAAAACTAATCACAACAATTAGGAAAATTTCGTTGCCAAAAATAAATTATTTAGGATAATTCAATATCATATAGCTTCAATTGAACAAAAAGGCACATCAATAAGCTCAAGAAATTAAGCACCCAGAATTCTTCGTAATTAAATTGGCAGATCAAGTTCTGAAACCATCAATTGCGTGGATATAGGTTCACGAAATTTAAAAACCCACAAAAATTAACACACCCAATCATCCAATTGAATGAGAAATTGACAAGAAATAAACAAAATGAGTAAATTAGAAGAAAACAAAAAAGAGATTAATAGTTACCTGGAAGAAGGAATAGCAGAAGAAGAAAGATGAGAAGATCGTTTAACCAAGGAGTGAGAATTGAGAGGTTGAGAAATCGATGGTTTAACAATGGAGAGGAAGAAGAAAGCAATCAACCATGGTTTAATCTTCATGTTTATGAGTTGATAATTATAATGAATGAAAAGGGTATTATAAACAGCATTAGAAGAGTATTGAAGGTTAGATTAAAGCAGAAAGTTTGGGGATCGAAGAAGAAAATGAATGGGGTTTTGGACGATCCATTTAATCAATACAGTGGTCAATAACTAAATACCAAGAATCAAGATTGAACTACCCACGCCCTATCGTCCTCCGTGGGACCGTGGGAAATCTAATAGGGCCTAGGTGGCACGATACTTGGCGAAAAAAAAAATGAATGAATTTAAGACTCTATTTATCTTTTATTCGTATTATTCATCTAATTATTTTTTGAATAAAATTATAATTCAATTCGTACATATGAAATGTTGGTACTTTATCGAAATTAAAAGTCTAAATTAACAAAATATATCATTTAATAATGTAAAGCATAATGGATAAAACCAACAACTTTGCTGCTTAAGTTTTTTAGTATAGTTGGCTAATCAAATTACTTTTTATTTTTCTCGTTAAAAAAAAAAATTACTTTTTATTTTTGAGTGTACATAATATTCACTCGTACGACAGAAAGACTTGTGTGCAGAACCAAGGGGTTTCTTAGGTGGCATTCTCCTGCTCTGGAATTCTGATGTGATGGAATTCTACTCTTTCAGCAGAGATCTGCATGCAATCCATGGTGTGTTTAAGGTAAAACACTCTAACCAAGTTTCTTTTCTTTCAGCTATTTATGCTAGTCCTAAGTATAAATGTAGACTGGATACATGGGCTGACCTAGAAAAAATTTCCCCCTATGTCTCCCTCCCTTGGTTAGTAATTGGTGACTTCAATGAAATTATGTCTCAGTCTGAGAAACTTGGAGGTAGGGGGTTGAATATTAGAAAGGCTCTAAAATTCCAGAACTGTATTGTTAATTCTGGCTTGATTGATGTGGGGTTTGTTGGTAATAAGTTTACATGGTCTAACAAGAGAAGACTTAGACCCATCTTACAGAGGCTGGACAGAGCCTTTGTTAACTCCTCTTGGCTTCATGCCTACCCTGACTCCACTCTGACTCACCTTCCAAGAACCTCTTCTGACCATGCTCCAATTACATTCAGCTCCTCTAATCCTCTTCCTGCACATTCTACCCCAAAACTCTTCAGGTTGGAGTCTATGTGGTATTTTGAACCTTCCTTCAGACCTATGATTCAGCAAAGTTGGCCTTCTGATAACTCCCCTCTCCACTCTAAATTAGCCTCCATCACCTCCTCTATCAAATCTTGGGTTTTGGCAAACAATGTGTCTCCTTTTAGAAAAATGTCCATCCTTTCTAAAAGGCTGGCTGGGACCCAAGCTGCTTTGGAAGCTGATCCCCTCAATCAATTTCTGCACTCTCTAGAGGATAGACTAAATGAAGAGCTGCATAACCTGTACTGCCAGGAGCAGGACTACTGGTCTATCAGATCTAAGATCAACTGGCTTGATAATGGTGACAAAAACTCTAAGTTCTTCCATACCTCTGTCCTCATTAGAAGAAGAAGGAATAAGATCTCAAATCTGAGAAATGAGGTTGGTGAGCAAGTCCTGAACAATCAACTGCATTCCCATATTACCAGCTACTTCTCTACTCTCTTCTCCTCTGAAATCCAGACCCCCCCCCAATTGATCTGGCTTACTCTTCTGATATTTCTATCTCCCACCCTCCTTCTCTGCATGAAACATTCAGTGATGTCTTTGGCATGGGGAGATTTAAAGCCCCAGGACTGGATGGTTTCCATCCCTTCTTCCTCCAAGACCATTGGGGCACCCTTTGGCAAGATGTTCATGCTTTTGCTATCTCCTGCTTTTCGAATAAAGCTGTCTCAAAGGAAATCAATACTACCTCTATCACTCTCATCCCTAAGGTGGAACTTCCTGAAACCATAAAGCAATACAGACCCATCAGTCTTTGTAACTCCTCTTATAAAGTGATCTCAAAGATCCTGGTTAACAGACTTAGACCCCACCTCAATTCCCTAATCTCTCCTAATCAGAGCAGCTTTCTTCCAGGGAAGGGATGTGAGAATAATTATATAGCTGCCACTGAAATTTTACACTCTATGAAAAGGAAATCAGGAGCAAGAGCTTGGTTTGCTCTCAAATTGGACCTGGAAAAGGCCTATGACAGACTGGAATGGCCCTTTATCAAAGCCTGCCTTGTTAGAAGTGGGTTGGACAAGCCCTCTGTAGACCTGATTATGAGCTGTGTTTCTTCTTCCTCCTTCCAAGTCATGGTCAATGGGAGCCTTACCCCCTCCTTCCATGCATCTAGGGGCATCAGACAGGGTGACCCCATCTCCCCTTATATTTTTATCCTCTGTATGGAATATCTTTCTTCTCTTATATCTGAGGCCTGTGATGAAGGTGCCTGGATTCCCTTCAGTTTTAGAAGGAATGCTATCTCTGTCTCTCATCTGCTCTTTGCTGATGATCTAATCCTCTTTGGAGAGGCCTCCTACCAAACCCTAGCCTCCCTCAATCAAACCCTGGAATTATTCTTTTCTCTATCTGGTCAGAAGATGAATCCTGCAAAGAGTTATATGTATTTCTCCAAAAATGCCTCCTCCCATATCAAGGACTGGTTCTCTTCCTCTCTTAGTGTTACAGTCACTAATGATCTAGGCACCTATCTTGGGTTTCCTTTGACTGATAAAAGGCCATCCCCTGCCCAGGTTTCTTACATCATAAAAAATATGAGAGCAAAGCTTTCTTCTTGGAAAGCTAGGTGCCTCTCAAAAGCTGGAAGAGCTACTCTCATCAAGTCTATTCTCACATCAATCCCCCAATATTCAATGCAAGTGTTGTCCCTTCCAAAAAAGTTGTGCTCTGAAATAGATCAAATCTGTAATAGGTTCTTCTGGGGAAGTATTGAGGATGAAAAGAAAATCCCTCTCATAGCCTGGTCCAAACTCTGTGGCCCAAAAGATAAGGGAGGTCTTGCCTTTAGGGAAGCTCACCTCCTTAATCTCTCTCTCCTAGCCAAGCTATGCTGGAAAATCCATAATTCCACTAACATCTCTTCTCTTATTATTAGAGATAAGTATTGCTCTAGGGACCTCCCCACCTCCTTCAAACATGGTTCTCATATCTGGCAGTCAGTTGGTAAGGGTTGGCACCTCTTCCAAAAATTCTCCCAATGGCTTATTGGAGATGGCAATACTTGTTTACTTTGGTTGGACAATTGGACAGGTCTTGGCCCTCTTAGAGAAATCCTTTCTGGTCCTCTACCCCACCTTGAGGAAGGGAAAACTATTAGTTCTATCATTTCTAATGGTACCTGGGATTTGGATACCCACATTATCCTGAGGATCAGAGCTATCCCTATCTTTCCTCATAAACAGGACTTCCCTTTTTGCTTCCTAGGAGAAGGGGACTACTTCAATTCAAAAAAAGCTTATCTGTCTCTATGGGAATAAAAAAAACCAATCTCAACTCACTTCTAGTTTATGGCAAAAGATTTGGGACTTGCATGCTATCCCTGTTATTAATATCTTTCTGTGGCAAGTCCTTTGGGACAGAATTCCCACAGCTTCATACCCTCTCTTGCATGCTCCTTCTGTCCTTCATCTGTTGAAGACTCTCTACATGTCCTATATTACTGCCCTAGAGCACAAGAGGTGTGGAATCAGCTGATTAATTGCCCCCTTACTCATAATCCTACTTGTCTTGCCACCTGGATCTCTGATAACTTGAGTATCAACTCCATTTATAGCCCCCTCAATGCCCCCTGGAATCTCATTTTCTCTGTTATCATTTGGACACTTTGGGCTAGAAGAAACTGTTGGGTTTTTAATAAGACCTCTGTACCAGCTGATCAATGGATTAAAAGGGTCCATTTCACTATCTATGAACTGCTTTATTTATCTGCTGGCATTACCCGTCCCCAGAAGCACCTGATTTGCAAACCTATCCCTTTCTTTAGCTGAATGTAGTGGTTGATGCCTCCTTTTGTCACAACAGTTATTCTGCTGGTATAGCTTGTTTATGCAGAAATGCTAATGGGGATTGGGTGAGGGGTTTAGCAACTCATATCCCTGCTGTAAATGCTCTACATGCTGAATTATTTGCTATTATGATTGCCTTGGTCTTGTGTACAACCATGGATAGCGCTTCCATTAGTGTCTTTTCTGACTGTCAAAGAGGAGTCCTGGGGATTCACAACACCCTCACCCCTACTGATGAAGCATACTTTTTGTACTCTGAATGCAGGGAGCTAGTTCAAGCAAATCCATCAGTATCTTTAATGAATGTCCCGAGGATGAAGGTGAAGGAAGCCGATTTTCTGGCCAGAGAAGCATTGAAGGCTCTAACTCTATCTGATGTATTTAGGAACAATATTTTGTGCTTGGATCAACTTAATGTAATATTTGCTCCTCCTGATCCTTTAGCAGTTGTAGGGGATAACAATAGACCCCATTTTGGTCCTACTGTGGGCAGTAACTCCTAGGGTGCTAACCTATGATAGCTTTTGTCTGTAATTACTTAACTGCTATTTTGAAGCCTGTTAAGGCGTAATATATCTGCTCACATTAACCAAAAAAAAAAAAAATTACATATATTATGTTATCAATGTACTCGTAACCAAAAATAAAAAACCTTCTTGAACAAGACTAGCTATGCCGCGCATCGCTTGTGTTAGCCACTCTAGTAAAGTAAAAAGACTGAAATACCCTAGTATTAATCAAACTTACAAACTTAAAATGACCCGGGGAATCTGGCCAATAACTTGTAATAAGATTATTAGTTATGATATTAAATTAATATGGAGTAAATTGAAATTAAATGACTTATGTATCTTTTTGTTTTATTTATTTATTTATTTATTTTTTCGTATTTGACTTATTTCTACTCTTAAATTATTTAATTGTTACATATGTATGTAACAAAATGTACTGTAAGAATTTCAAAATTTTTTAATAGAACTTTTAAAAAAAACTTAAGTAGCATTAGGGAAAAATTTTCACAAAATTATAACAAAATGTCTTATCCGGTAGTTACTTAATATATAGTATAGATATAGATTCTTAAAGATGAAATTGTGACTAAAATGACAATTACATCATTTTACATGATTACTTTTATTTATTACTATATATTGGAGTACGGAGAAGAATGGTAGTTGACCGTTGCACTCTAGCCCAATGAGGTGCGGGTGTAAAGTTGATTTTCGTCATTTGTTCGCCTGTTCGAGCACGCATACAAGTTGAAATTACACATCACTTTCGCATGATTGGGTGAACTAGGCGCGGATCAACAAACTAATGACTTTCTCTTTCTCTCTCCCTTTATAACTTTCTCTTAACACTCACAATTAATGGGATGTTTATGAGGTTCTCACCTTAATGTTTAATTAAGACTTTGTCCCTTTGTTCTTCAAAAAAAAAAAAAAAAAAAAAGACTTTGTCCCTTTGAATTATTTAACTCTTGATTATCCTACCCTTCATTTTATATTTAATGGTTGAGGAAATCGGTTGACAAGATTACATCAAACACATTAAGCTAAAACACATTTCTCTTTTTGGGCATACTAGGGCGGCTAACGCGCGCAATGCACGAGTCATAGTTAGCCATTATCGAGAATTTCTCTCAATTTCGTGTTATTACAACTTTAGTTGTTAGTAGCTTTAAACAAATATTTTTAGGGTATAAATGTCCACACACTATTTTCAAGAATTAAAATAATAATCAACAACACTTAAGAAAAATATGTAGTTAAACATTTAAAGGGCATCATGGTATCAACACTATTCATAAAAGTATATCTATATATATAATAATATATAATGTGAGAGGGGGTTTTGGGTGATAAATTTTACTTTCCCAAAATACCCCTCTTAATTTCTCTTTTGTTTTGTTTTTTTAAGTTACCATTTTTTTAAAAAAAAAAAAAACGTAACCACCATTTAGGGTTCGTTTGGCATCACTGTGGTTTTCTGTTTTTTGGTTTTTTAAAAGTATATTATATATGTCCCATAATGAATAAAAAATTATTTAAGCTTATTAAACTCATAATAATTTTGAAAACTGACAACAGAAAAGTGGAAACACCTTTTCCTTGTTTCCAGTTTTTGGTTTTTAGTTTTCAAAAAAACAGAAAACTCAAAATTAAAAATGATGCCAAACAAACTATCATCTTAATTCCAAATTAAAAAAATCCTATCTTTTCTTTTTTTAATTTTTTAAGGGAAGTTTAATTTTTATTATTTAGCCTACATGACATCATCAACATTTATTTATTTATTTTGTGTCAAAAAACAATTTTTTTTTATTAATTTTTATGAACAATTCTTAAACCTACTAATATTTTTTTTATTAGAATAATTAAAGAGATGATATTGCGAAAAAAAAAATAAAAATAAAAAATCGAGCTTGATAGGTTACTTTATTGAACCGTATTGGTTCAGAAATTTCAAATTTGATATGACAACCATGATAAAGGCTTGCTAGCTGTGAGCCAGCAGATATCCTGTCAATCTGTCATTAGCCTAGAAAAAAAAATTAAAAAAAAAATAACTTCCACCTGCCGCCACCTTTACAAACCGAGTTGTGGATCTAATTTGAAGTCGGTTATCCCTAAATTCCGGTCCCTATAAAGCCCCTTTCTCTCTCCTCTATTACCTAATTCTAATTCACACCACTACTATTGCTACTCGCTGTCAAATTACAGTTTTGTTGAATTTCCCAAATATGGGTGATTTTGAGCAGCAGGTCAAGATAAGAGCCCAAGAATTGAAGACCTTCTTCAAGAAAAGCGTCAAAGTTGTTGGCAATTACAGTAAGAAGGGATGGAATAAGGTCAAGAACATTCGCAAGTGAATGTAAATATATATTATTCTTTGGTTTTTCTTTTTAGTTTATAGATTTCAGGATTTATTACTGGTGTTTTGATTTATGATTTTGTCAAGTATTATTTTGGAGTAAATCTGATTGATTAGATTTGTTCTTGATTTGATGATTTTGTCAAGTTTTGATATTATTGATTGAATTTGATCTTGGTTTATTTTATTAATCAATAGTGATTGATCTTTGTTTTGTAGTTCCGTTTTTTTGTGTAACCTATTGAATCTATTAATTTGTTTTTCCAGTATGTTAATCGAATGATTATTAAATTGTTGAATACAATATACAGATTAGAGTTAATTCAAAGTGTAAAATTAAATGATTATTGACAGTGGGCTATAAACAATTGATTTTGATTAAAAAGATGATGGTTGAAATTGGGTTGTGAACCTGATTCACGCTCAATTGCAGCGGCAGCCACCATCACCTCAATTCGCTTCGCTGCCCCATCAACCTGATTACTTGGGTGGTAATTGGTGGCTGCTGTTGATTGGGTATGACGGATTTGTGAGTAATTGGTGGTTGCTGTTGATTGGTTTTTGGGGCTGCAGAAAGGTTGGGTGGTTGGCAGCGGTTGTCGAGAAGGGAAGGGGGCAATTGCGGTGGTGGAGATAGGACCAGATTGGTGCAGTGGTGGTGGGATTGGGTGGAGCACTGGTGGTGTTTGGAGGATGGAGAGAGAAGAAAATAAAAGTTAAAAATTTATTCAAGCCTATCGTATAGCAACACGTGGCATACTTAACCTGTTAAGTAGGTTGCATCCGGTTTTTGCCTGTATAAAATGAACACCCCAAAGGTTGTAATATTAAGGTATAATCCAAAGTTATACGAAGTAATATTCAAAAAGAATGGACCAAAGGTTGTATTATTTTTTGCAAACTTTTATAAGATATATCAAATTTTAAACACGAAAGTCATATAGGAAAATGCTATACATATAAGCATTAAAAGTAGTCTTGAAAATTGTTTAAATTTAGAAAATTATGACAAAAATACACTGATTTAGGGCCTGTTCATATTTACTTAATTTCAGTTCAGCTCTAATCAGTTTAGTTCAGCTTCTGATTTCCTTCTTTCATAAAATATTCATTTCAGCTCAATTCAGTTTAGCTCCAATCAGTTCAGTTCAGCTCCAATCAGTTTAGTTCAGCTCAGTTTAGTAGATGTGAACATGCCCTTACGCGTGTTTTTGTCCTAAATTCCTAATTTTATACAATTTCCAAGAGTGTATTTAATGCTTATATACAGCCCTTAGGGCTACATATAGCATTACCCATACATATAAAGAGTTTTCAAGTAAATCTAACATTATGTTAGAGAAGTAAATTCACGCCGATAAAGAGTTTTTCAAAGCAACTACATTACTACAATTAAATATGGGGGAAGAATGGTAATGATACATAAGGAGACACATGGTGCATATTAAAAAAAAAAAAAAAAAAAAAAAAAAAGGAGACACATGGTGCACATGTGGCACCAAATCATAAGTAAGGATGACACATTATATTACCATGTTGTTCCTATGGATTTTAATAATATTATAAATAGATGTATCAGTTAAAAGAGTTTTTTAAGGTCGAGTAACAAATTACAGAGTATATAGACAGAGAATGTACTTCCTATTTTGCTATTTTTTGAGTTGTCAACATAAAAATATTTTTGATCCATTATTTTTTATTTAAACTTTTTCTACTAGCTATAATAAAGTTTGATTATTATTATTACAATACTATGTACTTTATATACTCCATTTTGTGTTAATCACAATATTTTCCTTTTATATCCGTTTTATATTGATTGCAACACTTACCATTTTAGAACATTATTTTATTACACCCTTTCGTCTTGTAATTATATATTATAAAAATTAAGGATAGTGAATAAACTTTAATATCATGTGTATGTACACCTAGAATTTTTTAAATACACGCGGGTGTAACATGCACTCAAGTGAATTTTGCATGTATACCAAAGAATTTGTTACATACATCAGGGTGTACCGTACACCCGGGTAATTTGCTCATTAATTTTTGCTCATTTAATAAATGAACAAAAAAAAAAAATGCCCATTTATAAATGAGCAAAATTTAATGAGTATAAAACATGCTCTCTGTACACCAAGAGTATTATAGAGTATTTTTTTTAGCGAATTTAATAATGAAAGTGCATCTTGTCAAAAAAAAAAAAAAAAAAAATTAAAATTAAATTAAAAAATGATGAAATCTAATTTATTTGTTAACTGCAACACTTACTATTTTGATAAGTATCCACTACGAGTATTATTTTATTACTCCCTCCGTCTTGTTTTTAGTTGTTTGTTTCTAATATTTTACAAAAATTAAGGAAAGTGAATAAAATATCAAATCATGTGTATGTACACCTAGAATTTTTTATAGTAAAAATTGCCGCCATTAATCCCAACTTTGCTCCATCCGTCAATCTTAATCTCAACTTTAGTTTATTCCCTATCAATCCCAACTTTGCACCCTATTAATTTTTATCACACCCAACAAACCTATAACCGGTTAATCAAGTTAACATTTGTGTATTAGATTTTTTTTCCACACGTGTCACTACGTGATTGATCAAATACCAAAAAAATAAAAAAAAAAAAATTTTAAAAAAATAAAACCAATTTTTTTTTTTAAAAAAGCCAACCTTAACGACAGCCACCGTAAATGGCAGCCAGAATCGGGGAGGGGAAAGGAGGGGAGGCCGGAATTCGACGAGAAGGCATTAGAGTGGTCGAAATTGAACGGGGAAGTGAATGCAAGGGGCGAAAGCGGTGGGGGAAGGGTGGAGGGATGTTGGAATGGGAAGGGGATGGGAGGGTTATGGTCTGAATTCGACAGGAAAGCGACGGAAATCAACTTGGAAGCGGCGGAAATCGGCCCCAAATAAGAAGCAGTTATTGAATTCCGCTTCGAAAAACCTGCCAAAAAAAAGTGAAAAATACAAATGGGGAGCGATTTATCAGTGAACCGCTCCCTATTTTTTTAAATACCCTAAGAATACTAATAGAGTACATGTACTCGCCCCTTATGAACTAATTCTGTCTCCTCTCCCTTCATTTTCTCATTCTCTCTCTTGATCTCTCTTCTCCTTCTCTTTCCTCTTCTTCAATCTCCTTGTCTTTCCTCTTTCATCTTCTCTTTCTAACCATCACAAACGCCGACCGCTGCTCCTCTTTCTCGCGACTGCTTTCTCACGCCTCCCTTTTTTTTGTTCTCCTCTCTTCTTTCTCTTTATTCTATCTCACGAAGTTTGGTATTATTGTGGAATCGACAATGGAATTCTTGGTTTTTAATTTTTAAGCAAAATGTAGGTTATTATGTCAAATTCGACCATGAAAACTCTAGATCTAGAGTAATTTAACCCTTAAAGCCCAAAATTAATTTCAAGACAATTTCGAGGTTTTGGTGGAATTCAAGGTATGTTCCCTTTTTCTATCTTTTATTTTGTTTTTTAAGTTTTTGTTTTTGTTTTAAGACCCAAATTTCAAGCCAATTTTGAGGTTTTGGAAGCGGCGAAAATTGGCTAGGATGGGAGGGACGTGTGGTTAGAATTCGACGGGGAAGAGATTAGAGGGCGGAAATCGGTGGGGAAGCGACGAAAACGAAAGGGAAGGGGGCGGTAATGGCGCAGAAGGGGAGGAACCGAGGGGAAGGGGAAGGGGGCGGAAACGGTGGGGAAGGAAAGAGGAGTTGAGGATTTTAAACGGCAGGGGAGGGGGAAGCGGCGGAAACGAAAATGGCAGGGGTTGCCGCCTGTCGAAGGTGGTAAGGGCTGCCACCTGCTGGGTTAGGGGTTAAGGTTTTAATTTTTTTAATATTTTTTTGAATTTATATTTTTTTTAAAAAAAATTTGGACACATCACATGTTGACACGTGTTTGGTAACCTCCTACATCGAGTTGGATAACCGGTTGGGGGTGATAAATATTTATTTATTTATTTTTAAATAATATTTGGCTCTTGCAATAATCAAACTTAAGTTCATCACCATTCTTTTTTATTTCTTCCAAGTTTATTTCACCCTACAATTAAATTAAACAAATTAAAGTTCAATTAAATTATACCATCAATGTATTCATACATAAATACAATAATCATATTATTAAAATTAACAGCAAAAAATTCAATTTATTATATGTGGGTTTCAGATTCTCGTATCTTTTTTTAGTTAGCGAAAAAACAATAAATAAAATTGAACCAGTTATATCGATTGAATTATGTGAACAACAAAAAAATATAATTAGTTAGCAAAAATCCAAAATTTAAGTTTATCAACATTCATATTTATTTCTCTTATGTATTTTTCAACCTACAATTAATTTAAACAAATCAATTTTCAATTAGTACCAACTTGATAGCAGGACAAGTAAAATATACCGAGCAATGTAAATTCGTACAATCATCAATTACTCACCATATTATTAAAATTAACAGCAGAAAATTCAATGTTTGTTATTTGTTGTTTTCAAAAAATTTCGTATCCCGTTTTTAATTGTCAAACAAAACGGACCAATTATGTCGATTAAATTATGAGAATTGGAACAACTAGAAAATATAATTAGTTGTGGCAAAAATCCAAAGTTTGAATTAATATAAAATCAATGGAATCAATGAAATTATAAATATAAACCTACAATCAATCAATCAAATATAAACAAATAATTTACAAGTAAAATATGAAGAATAATCAATAAATTACCCAATATAAGCACACCAGTGAAAGTACCTGCAGGACTTTGTAACACCCCCAAATCTCCCTCTACGGAAATACCAGTATAATACGTATAATTATACCGTCCGTAGAGATAGAGTTGGGCGTATTACCGCCACGTGATTATGCAAGGCTACTCAAAATACTTACTCAGTAACAAAACTTGCAGCGGAAACTCAACTTTCTTTTATTAATACTTATCAAAATAGTAGCATTGTTATGAGTACTCAAAATAAAGACAAGACCAACATTCCCAAACTAGGTGAAGCAAATCTTGGGACTCCCATATGCTCATTTATAACTCCACCTGAAAATAGTTAACACTGCTTACTATTACGGTAAACAGGGCGAACCAAAACAAATAAGAAATACGGATTATCAAATTATGCTAAGTACAATAAGTGCAAGATAATGTAAACTCAATTTATTTGCAACATGCTTTTAAAATCAATTCCAATAATTAATCCAATAAATTCAAAACTCATTATTCCAAAACCGATTCCAATGATTCAATATTAAAAATAATAGTTAATAAAACCAATTCCTTTATTAAGAACCAATATCTTTTAATCCAATTCCTCACCCAAGTTGCACACCCCCAAGCTAGTCTCCTTATATTACAAGGCTATTATTGAGGAAAGACTCTGCCATACAAAGTCCAAGGCCTTATCAATAAACCAAATCCGCATAGTGGGATTACCAACATGCTTACAAAGCATTAATAATAAAAAGGAAATTTTGACTTTTGCTACCTCTCAAACACATAGATTTCATTTTTGCTACCTATCAAACACATCGATTTCATTTTTGCTACCTATGAAAACTTTTATTTTATTTTACTACCTAACATATGCTCTTTTTTTTTTAACTTTTGCTACCATTTAACAGTTTCAGTTATTAATTCGGTCAGTGAGATCCAGCCACCGTCATTACCACCTTCTGACCACCACTACCTCCTTAGCCACCCAAAATGCCTCCTCGTCACACTACTAGAAAACTGGCGATTTCCGACGGATTTGTTCCGACGGACACTAAATTCCGTCGGAAATAGTGAATTTTTCGACGGATTTTAGTTTCGTCGGAAAATTCTGACGGATTTAACAATTCCGTTGGAAATCCGTCGGAAATTTCCGACGGAAATTAAATCCGTCGGAATATATGTGTTTCCGACGGAATTTTCCGTCGTAATTTTCCATTTCCGACGGAATTTTAGTTCGTCGGAAATTTCCGACGGATTTTTCCGTTGGAATAATATTTAAAAAAAAAACCATTTTTTTATTAACCCTAACACGCTGCCTTGTATTTCCGCCCCCTTTTTCTTCTCTCGCCCTTCTCTCTCCTGCTCTCCCCCTTCTCTCTCTTATTTCTGCTCCTCTTGTGTACTATTAAACTTTCACTCTTCTCTCCCCTGCTACCCTCTCTTCTCTTTCTTCATCTTTTTCTTTCCTCTTCTTTCCCTTTCATCGAAAATCACCAACACCTACCGCCACAATCACCGAGATCAACACCACCACAATCACCGACATCAACACCACCACAATCGGCCAAGGGTTTCGCCCTTTCTCTATCTTCTCCTGATGAAAGCAAATTAAAGGTTTTAAGGCCAAATTTGTCTATTAAAAGCCTAGATCTAGACTTTTAATGGCCGAATTTGGCCTTGTTAAACCTTTTCCGTGGTGAAATTCGAAGCATATTTCAATTTAAGGTATGTTTTATGTTTTAATTTTTCAATTTTGAATCTGATTTTTTTTTTTTTAAATTTGGATTTCGATGGTGGTGGTGGTGGGTGTCGCTTATGTGCATGCGTGTGATGGTTGTGGTGGCTGTGGGCTTAGGTGGGTTTGGGGTTAGGGTGGGGATAGTTTTTAGATCTAGAGATCTGGGCTTAGGTTAGTTTGGGGAGAGTGGCGGCGTGAGTGTTGGTGTGGTTCAAATTACGGTGACTGGTGGTGGCTGGGTTTAAGGTTAGGGTGAGTGGTGGTGTGGTTTGGGTGGGATTGTTTAGATCTGGGCTTGGAGTTAGTTTGGGGGTGAGTAGTGGACTGGTGGTGTTAGTGGCTGACTGGGGGGTAGTGGTGGTGGTGGTGTGGTTAGGGTTAGGGGCTGGTTGTGGCTGATGTGGGGGGTAATGGCGCCGTGGCGGTGGTCTGCTAAGGTTAGGGTGGTGACACGCGGCACCAGGGGTGGTGCGGCGTTTTTTTTATTTTGGCTGAACCATTTTCCGATGGAAATTCCGTCGGAAAGTTACGACGGAACACTATTCCGTCGGAGATTTACGACGGATTTTTCCGGGCTGGAAACATTCTTCCGACGAATGAACTCCGACGGAATTTCCGTCGGAAAAGTGTTTCCGACGGAGATTTCGTCGGAAAAGGTCGATTTTCCTACGAAAGGTTTTCCGACGACAGTTTCCGACGGAATTCCGTCGGAAACACCTTTTCCGACGAAAAATTGGGTTTTTTCGAGAGATTTTTTCCGTCGGAAAACAACAGTTTTCTAGTAGTGTCAGCCACCAAAATAAAAAAAATAATACTAATATAAATTTTTTTAAAAAACCACCAAACCAAGCCCGGCCTCTCCCGGCGCCGACAAACCCCTTACTTGCTGCCGACCAGCCACCACAACGAACCTCATCCCTTTCCCTGTTCTCGTTGCCCCAACCCCCACCCACCTCGAACCAAAATCACCCCTTTCCCCTTCCCCAACCGGTATCCAAAACCCTAACTTCTCCGAAAAAATCGTCGTCAAATGTTGAAGAAGTTGCCGAAGTTATAACGGCGAATTGCGTGGCTATTTGCTGTTGTTGTCCATGTATTCTGGTGGAATGTATTGAAGTCGTCCGTTGGATGCTTCGACGACGGCGAAAGATGATGAAAAGGAAGAAGATGAAGAAAGGGCTTCTAGAAGAAGCGAAAGAGGTAGGATTTGGTGGGAGGAAGGGGGGGCAGATTCCATTCGGAGGGAGAGGAAAGGGGTGGTTTTGGTACGGGGTGGGGGTCAGGGCAGCGAGAACAGGGAAAGGGAAGGGGGGTTTGTTGGGGGAAAGGGAGGGGGTGGGTTCGCGCCGGCGCCGGCCGAAGTTATGGGCACCGGCCTCCGGCCGTCGGTTGCCGGCAGGGGGGAGGGAAGGAGTGGCAGCCTGGCAGGGGTGGTTGGGCTACCTTCAACTGTAGTGGGAGGGTGGTTTTTTTTTTTTTTTTTAATTTTTAATTTTTTAATTTATTATTATTTTTTTTAAAAAAAATAAACTTAAAGAAACCCTAACGGATTCCGTTAACTGGTAGCAAAAGTTTAAAAAAGGGCATATATTAGGTAGTAAAATAAAATAAAAGTTTTCATAGGTAGCAAAAATGAAATCAATGAGTTTGATAGGTAGCAAAAGTCAAAATTTCCTAATAATAATTCAATAGTTCAATAAATCATTTTAATATCCAATAATTCCACTATAATTCAAACTCCTTTTTAATCATTCCACATACTTTCAAAATCAAAACTTTTTAAATAAATACTTGAGAATAAAATCTCATATTAATAACTTTTCAAAATCAATTACTCTTCCTTGAAAAACCTTTTATTTAATTCAACAAACCATCTAAAACCAATTCCTTTATTTAAAAATGATAAGTTATTCAAACCATTCAAAACATAATATAAAAGTCAATAATTCAAAATACTTTTTTTTAAAACAAATATTAAAATCAATACCGCCAAACATAATTTATTTCATAGATCATAATTCAAATCAATTTAATTCAATCACCAATCAAATCATATAAAACATGTTACTCAAACCAATCACTTTCATAGGTATCTAGCCACCTAAACTTACCTTGATTCTTGCTAGCAAAACCACACAAAAAGAACCTCGAGAACCTTGATTCTGAATATCAATCAATACTTCGCACTTTCAAAGTTCAATCACGAATACACCTTGCAAATAACATAAACATAAGGTCATCAAAACATAAACTCAAATCTAATGTGCATGGACTATAAAACTCTAATAATACTTTAATATAAAGGAAAAATTGCCCGGAATAATTTGACCTTTGGCTCATCCGCTCAAAATAATCCTCTTCAAATATATTATTCCTTTATTTTGTGTGTGAGTAATACGCAAATTACTTTAATTAATGAAATATTGTTCATTAATATTTTCTCTCACTTATTCGCAGTAGATTAATGGTTTCTTAATGATCAGAGGTTGCATTGTTTGTAGCTGCCAATCAATGACACATCCGAGTTATCAGTCTCGGATAAACGAGCTTGGGCCACACCTATCATAACTATCCACTTTATATGACCAATGAGGTTTCATCTCAAAACTATATGGCAATGAGGAGAGTAGTCCCGTAGCCTTATAAAGTGGACACAACTTTCTTATTTCTTCAATGTGGGATACACATCCCAATACATACTCTCACTTATATACTCAACTAATGTGGGACAACACACTACTCACATATGGGTTTTCTCATGGGCTTAACAGTCTCCGCATGGGAGAATAATTGAAGGCTCATTGAAGTGAAAGTGAGTTAGAAGCAAGTCATAACCTGAATAATACTTGAATTCTCTTTGATGTGTTGATTTGTTGAAAGTTCACGGATAATTTGTACTGCATTCTCAGCTACCAAGATAGCCAATTACCTTGACTGCTTGACATAGTTTCAGTGTTTCAATTCACTATAGATTGTGGTTGCTCTGTACAATCACTTAAGTGATCCAAACGCGAACTGCATCAGCTTACAATTTTTATAGATACAATTTGATTTGTAGAGTCTTTGGCACTTGTATTCTTGCAAAGCTAGATGTTGGAAACTATCTGAATATATCAGATTGCAAAATAGCGCGTTTAAATTGTCTGTGGAATAGATTATTCTGATATCATAATCTCCAAAGATCACCGAGTTTCTTTGGAATAGTTTAACAAATGGTCAAGTTTATTCAGACGTGCCAGTAAAACTCACTGGAAAATATTTAGATCTAGTTCCTTACAAATTCAGATTGGAATTTATGAATGTGGCTGTGATTAATTAACCTCATAGATAGTTCTTACGCCTTGAGCTGCCGCATTTACAAAATGAGAAGCTGATGCAACTGTGTTATAAATATATAAATGTGCAGCCTTTGTATTAGGCCAAATGCTGAATAACCAAAAAAATAAAAAGAAGTGGAAGTGGTATAAGATATAGGAGATCACATTGATTTCTACTCATAAACTTTGCACTCCTCATCAGCAGGGTTGTCCTTGCAGAAATCCTCCAATGGGTCTCCACTTGGGACTGTTCCCTCCATTCCCGGCCATTTGCTTGCTACAAGGTGAGCCAAGTCCACCACCCGTTGGCTACAAAAACCATCAAAGCACATTGAATGAATAGCATGTAATAAACAAAATAACTTCCGGCTAACTATCTTCATGCTAGAAATCTTAGGTGTGATTATTTTTAGAGAAACAAAAATTCAGAACACAAAATAAGTGCCTGTTCGATCAGATTCTCTCACCTGTAACCCCACTCATTGTCGTACCAAGCAACAACCTTGACCATATCATCACCCATGACCATGGTAAGAGATGAGTCAATTGTAGATGAGACATCAGTGCACCTAAAATCCACAGACACGAGAGGGATGTCGCACACTTCCAACACACCCTTCAACGGACCTGCTGCTGCTTTCCTGAAGGCGTTGTTTACATCCTCAGCTGTGACACCTTTGTTCTCGATATTGACAACAAGATCAACAACAGATACATTAGGGGTTGGGACACGGAGGGCAATGCCATTGAGCTTTCCCTTAAGCTGGGGTAAGACTAAGGACACAGCCTTAGCTGCACCTGTGCTGGTTGGGACTATGTTCAGCGCTGCAGCCCTGGCTCTTCTCAAGTCCCTGTGGGAAGCATCCAAGAGTCTCTGTAGCAACCAACAAAAAAATCTTTAGGATCAACCAAATCATACTTTTTCCTAAAGAAGAAAATAGTATGGCCTACTACTAAGTAGTTGATAGAGTGACAGTTTCAAAGTGACATCAGGGAAACAATTTGACTTGACCAATAAGTAAAAAAACTAAAAACAAACAGAAATTTCAGAACAAGTTGGATGAATTGGATCCAATCCACACTCTGCCCTAATCTTCAGAGTCCAAGTACTATATACCATAATTAAGCACACTGTGCAATAAATTGGCCATCAAAAAGAACCAACTTTATTTTTCAATAGAACCACTGATGTTTATGAGCCATCACCTGATCACCAGTGTAAGAGTGAGTGGTGGTCATTGTCCCCTTTACAATTCCTGCAAGCAAATTCCAGTATAAGATATACTCCGTAGAATTTAATAATCACTAAGCGGAAAGAAGAGCTACTAATATTTATACTTATGTTAATATAGGATCCGAGCTACAACCAGGTGACAGAATCAGGCAGTGTAAATTTCCTTGGCAGAGATTTTGTCAAATATATCTAGATTGATGCATCGGGTTATTAACTGTTTAGTACTTACCTAATTCCTCATCCATGACCTTCACAAAAGGAGCCAAACAGTTGGTGGTGCAAGAAGCATTACTGCAGATTATGGAGAACTTCTTATCAATTTCACGTTTAACAATGTTCCAACATAAAATCAATGATCATTTACAGAAGAAATAAAAAGGGTAGGAATTAATGCTGTACAAGATTTTGGAGTTATAGTTACAAATAACTTGAGGGTTACAAACCTTATGATGTTTGCAACATCGTGAGAGTAATCTCCCTCATTTACCCCAACAACATAGGTCGGGATATCAGAACCCTTTGCAGGAGCAGTGATGATTACTTTCTTGGCACCAGCTTGAATGTGTTTGCCAGCACCAGGACCATCAACAAAGACTCCCGTTCCCTATTTATTACAGAACGTGACCATCATATCAGAATTGTTTATTACATGTAATACGACAGCATTGCATATATATTTAGATAATCAGGTGAGTTTTATCTGACATAGTTAAAGCTTACTAGGTATAAACCCTTATCCAACCAGAGATTTAATTTGCATCTTATAGTAAAAGTTTACTATATTGAAATTTATAATTTTCTATGATTTGCATAGTCTCAGCTTCACAAAATCAAAATAATGTGAAAAAGAAGATTACCTCAATAACAATATCAATGCCAAGATCAGCCCAAGGGAGTTTAAGAGGGTCCCTGCCAGAGACAACCTTGATAGGCTTGCCATCGACAGTAAAGGTTTCGTTGTCAACAATTTTAATGTCAGCCTTGAAGGTGCCTAGTATGGAGTCATACTTGAGCAAGTGTGTCGCCTACATTAACAGCAAAATATATAAAAATTCATATCCATAGTAAGCCTATATTCTTGTCATCTGTAAGAACCATTATCTCAATTATCTAACTTTGTGTAAAAATAACACATACATTCTTGACACCTCCGCTGTCGTTGACAACAACAACATCAAGGGGAGAGTCCTTACGGCCGTGCCAGCACCTAAGGAAGTTCCTACCAATGCGTCCAAATCCGTTGATTGCCACCTTCAGCTTAGCCACTGTTTCACCCCTAACAGGAGCTGCTCCTGTAGGCTAGATCATCAAAACAAACACATATTCATCAGGGAAACTTATGACTAAAACTCCTTAGTATACTATAACATAATCTATAGCATAGGATATACCTTGGTAGTTAGCTGGGAAGCTATAACATCATGAAATGAAGCCTCCCGGGTGAATGTCACGCAGTTGCTGGATCGCAATCCCGAGAAATCAGCTACTTCAAGTTTCTGCATTAGCATAATGAATTTGATCACACACCCAAACAACCAAAGAAACAGAAACAACAACAAAGAAAACAGTAAAAGACCTTAAAGGAGCATTGAGTAGGAAAGGAGTGCTGCTGAGAAGCCTTGGATGGGAGCCTTGTGCTTGCAGGGATTCTTGATGGAGCTAGTGCTGCATGAGAGGCCATGGTTGATTCTTTTCAACTGTGGCCTGCAACTAGAGAAGAAGTGAGCTCACCCTTTCTGGCAGATATATTAATGATTTAGATTTATACCAAATTTTGCTTACCACACATACTGATTTGTCTGATAAATGAAAAGTTGAAAATTATGGTTCCAAATGACCTGAAGAAATGAGTGGTAGGGAACTTGGGATGGTATATCAACAAGACATGAAGAGATAAGGTGATATATGGTGCCTCATCTTTACAATCCGAGCCAATAATGGGTGTTGTATCCCACAGCATCTGGATATACCCACAGGCCACAAATAACTTTCTTGGCATCAGCTCGTAGCCGGCTTGGACCGGGGATGCAGATGGTTGAGTTGGGGTCTGTCTCAAATTAAGGCCCGGACACTAATCAGGCCCTTAAGACCTTAATTAATTAATTAGGCAATTTTAAGTGAATCATTAAGCTCATTTGGACCCACGATAATTAAGACCTAGGGCTAGCCTATGAACCGTCCCGCCCTGAATGCTTAAGTAGTTCATGGCTTCATGCACTATTCCATTTTAGTGATCCAGATATAGACATGTTTATAATTTTTATGAAAAAGAAAAATTAATAATAATTTCAATTCTTTTTAACAATGAATTCATCATAATATTCTTATGATAACACATCAGGTGCATTATGACCAGAAAAGAGAAAAATGCATATGTTTTGAGTCAAGTTTCTACAGTATTTGCCGAAATTAAACCTGTCTGTGGGCTGGATGCAAAAGGCTAACCCTGCTGCAGCTAAGTCACTATCCAATTACATACTGATCTAAAGTTACAAACTGAACTTCGGACAATCTATTATTCTTACATCAGAAGGTGACAGCATCTCCTTTACCCTTTTGTTGAATGGTTACCATCTCAAAAATAATTGTTTCTCGTAAACATTTTTAAAAAGTGCAGGTATGCCTTTCATGCTCACACAAGAGGGGTGATATCCTGTGCTACTACTACATACTTGATGCTAAAGCTGGAGCATTTAGCACAGCTAGAATACTAACGAATTACAAACATCCAAAGTAGACACAAACTTGCTACTTCAGCGTAGAATATTTGGGCACTTATATCTCATAATAGCTGAACAGGAAATCCGACAATTTGTTCCAAAGACAATATATTATAGCCAATATGGAGCGAGCTTCAACATCAAATTTCACAAGTACACTCCTAATCTTTTGAAAATGTATATTTGCTGATTAAGACGCACGAATAGAAGAACATGATTGGGCAACTCATATGGTAGCTTCAATTTCATCAGAGGTCATGGCAGCTCCATTTGGGGTACCATCAGAGCGCAGCTGAGATGACACATCATCAATAGCAGAGTTCAACTGATCAATTTTCTCAGTCAAGATTTTTCTTGTCCTCTGCAGCAGCAACCATCAAAAAATTGTTCAGCCATGACAAGAGGCGACAGAAAAAACAAAAAGTTTCAAGGTTGATGAGTTTATAGGAATGTTCAAAAATCTTCCACTCCCAGTCTGAGGTAGCAAACTCAGCCTGTAAAGTACTATAAGAATATACTTGGCAAAAAATCTGGTGATAGCTTACCGATTTGGTCAACAAACAAACTCCCTGAACTCAGCATTTTTATTATACAGTACACTAGTACAGTTTCTTAAACTCGAACTTGTATATTAGTTCTTAATCTGTTAAATTTTAATCAAGCTTATCATGAATTAATTTCACCATAAACCCCATCATATTTAGAAAATTACATAGCATCATTCTCCTTAAATGTCATTCTATACTTTCCCACAAGTTTAACAGCTTCTTTTATCATACACTTTTAATACATTCAACTAGCTTAAACAACTTTCCAGATTTAACTAGCAGTTTTACAAGTACCAAATAAAGCCTGAAAGTATTGAGTTATAATTGAATCTGACAAATTTGTGAAACTTTCACATATTGGCTTACCTGAAACACATTTGAAATTTCTCAAAATATGCTGAGTGCATAAAAGATTAGACAAATCAAGATATACATAAGAGGGCAAAACTCCAACATAATACATTGTACTATTGAAGAATAATTTGAAGATTTAAAAACAGGAAAACGAGTACAACTTCTAGCTCCAACATTAAACAGCAGTATACCAGCATTTAGAGATTAATTTGGAAGAGGAACAATTGAAAAAAAAAAAAATACACAATTCTAAAACACTAGATACTAAAGCTTGCTAGTCCCTTTGTCCCTTATTTATTTTCCGTTTGACTTATCACAGACTCCAAGATCCGTCTTAAAACGCACATTTCTTCATTTCTATACTCGTAAAAATCATAAGAACTTGATATTTATAGAATCCAACAGGATCCCGCATGACTATATACTTTTTTTATGGTCAAACCGTCAAAGTTTTCAAAGCTTGACCTAATATTACAATGGGGCAAAAATATAGGGATGGAGGGAGTATATGATTAGAAACACTACCTAAAAGCAAACTGTTTAGGAATATGATCAGTATTTTACCAAAGATATGACACCAAGAAATAGTATAAGATACTGGACATTCAAAACATGTCCAAAAGTTTCAAACACAATAGCTTCTTCCACTCACGGATCTGAAAATATAGGAAGGGGCTGAAAACATAATAATATAGGAAGGGTCTGAAAATACAAAAATATAGGAAGGGGGCTGCTTTCAAGAGACCCGCCAGAAAATCTTTTCATAAACTAGGTAAAAAAACATAGTAGGAAATAATAAGCTATGGCGATTAAAAATAGTTGAGTACCTTTCTACAAGAAGTGACCACAAAATAATTAGGAAAGAAGAGCCACACAAACAAATGCAGTCATTTTCAGACTTCAGAACAGGCAGAAGAAGAAGAAAGATTCACTTGATACACTTGCTGGTTTAAATAAATGAATTCTCCTTTCGGAATATTATAACGGAAATTTGGGGCGGGGACAAAAACTAAATCACCAAAGTCCCGCCCTCCTCACCATAGGATGATCTACATAGAAAGAAGGGTAGGCACTTGTCTACTCACATTAAAAAAAAAAAAAAAATAATAATTACTATGAAATTGCCAAGCATTAGGTCGTAGCTTTGTGTCATTTGCTTTTGCTTCACATGAATGTTTTACTACGGATGGTATTGGTCATGGCTTCATGGGTTCCATTTTCATACCAAGGCATAATTTTAATATTGTTCTTTGTTTAGTCGAGCAAAGTGCTATATTTAACGTCGCCAGAATGTAAAAATTGGAGAAGTTGTCTTAATGAACATGTACAATCTTTGGTTCAATTAGTTGTCTACCCTATTTGAAATTCCAGGATACAACCCAGGTCCTCACACCCCTGTAAAAAACAGGGGACCAAAAAAAAAAAATTTGGAAGAAAAACCAGGGCTACAAAGATGAATAAAAATACATTTGGTGATACGAAAACAGCGTGTATCAAGCCTCTAGCAATGAATTATTTACTTGAATGAGTAATCAATTACCTCTAAAGCTTTCTCCTCGTCATAGATAAATTTTGGTAGTTTCCGCATCAAATCCTTTTTGTCAGCTCCAGCAAGAGCCTTACTTATCTATCAAATAAGTGAAGTAAAAGAATTAGCATATATATCTTATATTGTTAAGTATAAGATAGAGTGTCAAAAAAATATAATGTCACATTTCTCACCCCCAAATAATTATTGTGAAAGAAAAGAATTCGAACATTGATATGAGTATGACAAGGTAAAAGCAGGAACGAAAAAAAGATAGCAAAAGCATCATTTTAAACACTCCAGGACGAAAATCAAGCACATAATTACATTATCAAGCATAGAGTCATTAGTGTGCTAATACATTGAGCATAAATCTAAAAATAGTATTGCAACACTGCAATTTGATTAAGGAATTTACTGATGATTGTGCTTTGACAGCCACAAGTCCCTTCTGTTTGAAGTTTGAACTAGTGCTTTAGGTTCAGTCACAAATTTGGGCATCTATAACTTTTAATCAAACATTATTTTTCTGAAATTGTTTACGATTGAATTCAAGTTGGCCTAAAAAGAATTGATGACTGAAAGTTTGGATCGGACTTGGACTCGAAAGAGAACGAGTAACAGCTAGCACAATCTTAAAGTTGACTCAGGCTATACAAGAACCTAAAGTAGAACTTGAAACCATAAAGAGCGGAAGCAATACCCTCAGATATCAGTTGGTTTTTCCTTTCCAAGTGCACCCCTAAATCCCTATAAATACCCTTTCGACACTTCGACAAACCAACTTTTTTTTTGTTTTTCCCAAACAAGGCTATAGATATTTTACAATGTATTCATGAAGGGTAAAAAAGACCAACATATTCTTCATCCTTAAGACACAAATTGCAACTTGGCCACTTGGGATGAAAAAGGTCATTTACTTAAGAGCATCCTTAGTTTGAATCTTCTTTTCAATAGTGGCCAAAATAAAATAAAAAAAATAAAAAGTTACTCTTACTATGCCACTCAATTATCTCGTCTAGTCACTCCAAAATAATCAAGAACTAAAGTACTGTCAAACTCTTAAGACTTCCAAGAGGATGTCTACACTTGCTAAACTGCACTAAAAACAACTCTCAATCAATCATAAAGGAGAAGATTCAGCTTATATAAAGGAGATCAGCACACCTCTGTATAAATCAACCAACGACACATATATTACATCTTACCTAATCCACAAGAGGTAGATTGCTAAAATCTTGTGAACTAAAGCAATGATATGAACCTTGAAAGCTCAGGTGCAAGTATAGTGTATACTAAAATACTATCTTCGAGCAACAGAACAATTACTGCCAGCTTAGGTTAAAATCCCATAACATTACACATAACAAGCCACTCATTGCCACTATTTCATGTTCCAAGAATGGAGAACCTGTTAGATACAGCATAAATTTTGTCTCAAAGTAGCCTTCTCATGGACATCCTTTTTTCCTATTTTTTCATTTCATTATGGAATTTCCAACAATGTGCAAGCTTTCAGGTCAGGTTACCACCAGACCAGTGCATTCAAAACCATCCAAAGAATCTTTCATTGTCCAGGATGAGAACAAGTTATAAATCAGCACACATGATACAACACTCTTACCATGCTTCACAATTCACAAGTTTAATATAAATAGGACACGGCAAGGATAACATAAAATGCCTGAATATAATATGCATTGAATTAAGCATACCTGGGGTGCATACACACAGCCAAGGGTACCAACAACAAGTCCTCCCAAAACGAACCCGCTAACAAAAACGCTTGCACTGCTGGGCCTACCACCATCACTGTCACAAACCAAACAAATTCAACATGTGGACTAGATTATTAACTTCATACTCCTGATAAAGATTATGAAATATGGTGATCATGAACACTCTTTAGATTTGGAAAAACATCTAAACCCCTAAGAGATTGTCACTTTTTGCCAATTTATCCCCATATTTCCTCCTCAGCAACTCAATTACATAAGCAACTAAGCCTCGTGGTCTTGTATGAAGGTCAGAATTGGATTGGCCTATAATTCTAGAATAAAGAAATGAGAGCATAATAAAACTATAAAAGCCAAACATCAGACACATCATGATTTTTCCCAACAATCATGATGTAATTTAGCCTTAAGTGTGATGTTCATTGCCGGTACATCAGAAATTATACACACTGATTCAATAAAATAGAGTTGGCCTGTAATTGTGAGAGCATGTTTGAGAGAAACAGTAATACCTATAGGAAGCCTGGACAACAAGAGATTTTTGTGTAGCCTTTTTGGTATGAAGTGGAGAGAAGCTCGAGTTGGTTGGGCACAAGACTCGATCTGACTGCTGGAAAGAATAACCTAAAACACCCACTCAATATAATCAGAGAACAAAAATGAACTTAATCCACCACAGATACAGGACAACAAGAAGTCAACCATGTTCCATGATATGAGAGTTAAGACAAGAAATTCTTAGATCATGCGCATCTGAATCACACTTCAGGATCTAAGGTATGAAAACTTCGGTCAAATAAGAACTAAAATTACAAGTACATTTTGAGTCTTTCAGATTTTTTTTTTTAAAAATAATGAGTGCAATACAAATGCAATGTCAACCAAGGGCTTCAAACAAAAAGGATTAGCATTAGACTTCATCTTTTCATCTTCAACAACTGCCAATGAGGCAAAGATAGCATAAGCACAAACGGAACAGAACCACATAAGTGAATTATTTTATCAATGATGCCAATATGTCAAATGATTTAGCAACTGCAGTGAATTGCTGGCTTCATTTTACTACAGCTACACAAGTTTATCCACTCATGCCTACCTATGAATGTGAAAATAAAATCAATGGAGCTGAAACTTCTACCATTCAACCACAAGAGACCAAAACATCTCATATCCGATCCATTCACATGAATACCTCTATCAATGATTTTGTATAATCAACGGGGCTGGAGCATTACAGCACAATCACCTAAACCATAAATAACGAGAGAATCGTGTATATCCTACAAAGACTCCTTAAGCAACAACCTCAATCCCTCAGCATGAGATTGTCCCAGTTATGCAAGTAGTCCAAACAAAGAAAAACCACCCAGCAGCCAGAAATTAAAGAGCATAGTCCGGGAAGGCCTACACGTAGGCAACCTCAAATCCTTACTGTATAAGTCGATCAAGCTATTAAATAAATCAATCTACTCAACAAATATCAAAATAGACTTTCCATTGACTGTATCCCTACTACAATACTACCCCCAATATGATTGATTTTGGTATTTCTGGGTAAAATTGCACTTTCCTGTCGAAACCCCATTTATCTATAAATTGAAAACTATCAGTAACTAAGAGCTCGACTATTTTAACCCATTAAAATTCGATCAAACTGAATTCAGAAGAAACATCTAGCATAACCCCATTTAGCCATAATCTAATTCTAACAACAATATGCATCAAATCAAAG
This sequence comes from Chenopodium album, assembly GCF_948465745.1. NCBI lineage: Eukaryota > Viridiplantae > Streptophyta > Magnoliopsida > Caryophyllales > Amaranthaceae > Chenopodium > Chenopodium album. The sequence goes on from NC_137858.1 coordinate 36,210,517, forward strand.
ATACCCACATCAAAATAGTAGCAAAATGATCAATTAAATTACTCATAAACCCCAGTTAGCAGCAACTAGCGACATAATAGTTGATAAACAAAGTGTATGATAATAATTTGACTAAGTAGCTGAAAAGATCAAGCTAAAATAATTACCAGATGAAAGCTGAGAAGGGGAGTTACGAGCCAAGACCAGAGAGCTAGATAGAGAAGACATCTTTCGTATAACAATGAAGGGAAGAGGAGAGAGAAAGTTAGATTTTAATGGGAGAATTCGATAATGCCGAAGCTCTCTTAGCAAACTGATGATTTACTTCGTATTACGTAAGTACTTCGTTGTTTAAATGTGAATCTGTGATATTGTTACAAAAATGTCCTAAAATATTAGTCCCTCCGTTTCTAATTGTATAATTGGCTTAATTGCCTTAAGGGCCGGTTCATATTCACTTAATTTCAGTTCAGTTCGGTTCAGCTTTAATCAGTTCAGTTCAGTTCCAATCAGTTCAGTTCAGTTTAGCTCTTAATTTCCCTCTCTCATAAAATATTGATTTCAGCTCAGTTTAGTTCAGTTCAGTTCAATCAGTTCAGTTCAGTTCAGCTTAGTTCAGTAAATGTGAACAGACCCTAAAATATGATATTTTGATAAAACTTTATATTTGACCATGAAATACCATTAATCTATAAGATACGAAGTACGTAGTATAATATAGTCATAGTCTTAAAAAAAAATGGTATAATATAGTCATATAGATATTGTTTTGTTATTACTTATTAGGTTATAATTTTTACAAAACACGTTTTGAAGACCCTAAAATATCAATAGGGAAAATTATTAGTAACATAGGGTTACTAACATATGCTTTCTCGGTTCCCCTATCTTTTGCTCCATTGTCATAAACTTTGAAAAATTTGACAATACTTATTATATATACTCACGTGTATCGTCTATTTGTCCCATATCCCATTATATGAGTATTGGATTCAAATTTTTATAACTGTTTACATGTATAAAAATGAAAATAAATACACATACATTTAAAGACGTGTTTTAGAGACTATACTAATCAAGTGGGACTTAGGAGACAAGATTTAGTAGTATACAACACAACCTAAGTTGTTTAAATGCAATTTGCAATCCCTTGATTTTGGTTTCTTTGGGGTTTGGATAGAAGATATTTCGGGATTTTTTATATCCTTTGGGAGAGTCACGTCACTAAATCTGGAATCAAGCCGCCTGTACTTGCAAAATAACGGAAGCTCCGGATGTTCGAATATCAGCCTCCGACGATCAAGTTCGAATGGGATCAGAGTAAAAAGATGCGGAAAAGTAAATATCTTTTCGGATTCCGAGATCGGGTGTCACTTTGTTTTCGAGAGTAATGAATGATGTAATGATTGAACGTGCCCCAATAATGGGGGGAATCTCCTTATTTATAGGGTCCTTAAGTTTGTGCCCTTGTCCTAGGTTACGGAAACCTAGGAATGAATGGGTTGCGCCGTTTTGTGGCTTTCTAGGAATTTGGGCCTTGAAGGCCGCCATTTCCCTTGGGATATCTGCCTATGGTCCACTTTGGGCCCTTCCTTGGGTGACACATGTCATGTTGGGACTGGTCCACGTGGCGGGGTAAAAATCCCCAAATCAGAAGATATAACTAATACTATTGGATCACTTCACTAGGCCTCTTTGTAATAATTAGTTTGTTCGATTGAATGGTAAATAATAGTTCGTCAAGTTATTTCACAAAAATTTAGGAGCTTGAAGCTAAAACTAGCCAAGTTTAGAAGTGTTTTCACTTTAATTACTCATGTTGGACCCTCAACACTCATACATGGGTGGAACACTTATAAATTCATTTTAGACCTAAATCATGTAAGAATTCTACATAGATTAGTTGGGCACCTTTTTTTTTGTTTTTTTTGAATGAGATAAGTTGGGCACTTAAACATGTGCAATCAGCGACATGATTGCCTTAAAACAAAAAACACAACCTGAAAATATAAACTCTAAATTACATCCAAATAACATAATTTGCTTCATGTGAGGATTATCTATCCATACTTACAAACACAGGTACTAATTGCAATTACCCTGATGTGAATCAAGAGGCTAATTCTTTTGAAGGGTCTAAGACACTTTTAGAAGGTATAAATAGCTTCATTATGGGCTGCCCAAACAAAGAAATAAACAAGGAAAGGTCCTCTAGATCAATAGAGAAAGAAGAAAGCTTGATCACCAAGGAAGAAGGTGTGCATCAATTTGATTCCGGCGAGGTTAACGGAGGTCACGTGCCGAGATGGGCCCACGTGCCACCTTCCCGAAACCACCTTGAACCATGTACACCCTATGCTGGTGCGTGAGGCTTGGGGCGGCGCGTGTGGTGGTGGAACGGCGGCGACACATGCAAAATGGATAATTTTCTATATATCGTTAGTTGTTTTTCTGGAGTTTTTGCTTCCCAGTTTTTACCTTTTACTTGAGAGGGTTTTTCTTGGTTCAAACACTGGTTTATTTCTGATTATTTAGTTGCTATAAACTTCCTAAGTATATTAGGAAAGTTTTTAATTAATTAAGTAAAGTTTGTTTAGGATAAGTTTCAATTCTATTCTAGATAAGATACTTGGGGGGCAAGGTTAAGGGTTTGTCATAATCCTTGTAGGGATAGAATTAGTTATTTTTAGTCTAAATATAAGGGATTTTCATGGCCTTTAAAGATATAGACAATCAGATTAATTTAATAAAGATTGTTTAGCTTTATTTAAACGTTTTCTTACTAATTGTCAACTCAAGGAGTTGTTTTGATTGTTAGAACGTGCAATTCTTAGTTTTTGGAGCAGTCTAAGATTTGTTCATCAAAGTACTTAGTTCAAGGAGTAGTCTAGGTAGTTTAATTGGGCATTGAATTCGTTCTAGCTAGAAGTGGTCGTTTTCAAGGTCATATCTAGTTACTTTTAATCGTTTTTGGTTCGAATTTCTGATCAAGAATGGAGCTTTATTCTACTTGTGTGATTTTTAGATCCTTTATTAAGTTAAGGGGCTTTAATCCACATCACACCCTTACAAAAATGTTTTTTAGAGAATGGAAGTATGATTATTCACAAAAAAAAAAATGTTTTAGTTAATAATCATACTTTCATTCCGGAGATTGTTGATATCTTTAGGGTGCGTGAAGTTGAAAAACATGAGAAATATTTGGGATTACCGACTATCATCGTAAATTTTTTTTTTAAAAAAAAAAAGCCATTTTTGCAAGCATCAAGGAGAGGATTTGGTGGAAAATTCAAGGGTGGAGGGAGAAACTTTTCTCCCCGGGAAGGAGGTGTTAATAAAAGCAGTAGCACAAGCAATCCCAACCTATATGATGAGCATTTTTAGAATCCCGGATGGGCTCATTGATAAAATATTCACTCTCTTTTGGCTCGTTTTTGGTGGTGTTCATTGGACACAACAAGGAAGATGCATTAGCATAGTTGGGATACGTTGTGTAGACCAAAGGCCGTGGGTGGCATGGGATTTAGGGATCTAAAAGTCTTCAATCAAGCCATAGTGGCAAAGCAAATATGGAGATTGTATAGCTGCCCAAACCCAATGCTCCATGCTATTTTAAAGGCTCGATATTTTAAATATAGCTCTCTATTGGAAGCATATATGGGCTATATATGAACCGAGCTATTCTTGGAGGTGTTTGTGGGAGCTAAACCACTACTTCTTGAAGGCCTCAAGTGGAGGGTAGGGAATGGCATGGATATAAGAGTGTGGCCTGACTCGTGGATTCTTGGGAATGTGATCCCTACCATGACACTGATTATGATCCTGAGCTTCGAGTTCGTGATCTTATAAATCAGCGGTGTGGTGAGTGGGATGAAACAGTGCTACACCTTTTTTTTTCGGATGAGGTATGCTCCCTTATTCAGCAAATTCCTCTATCTCATAATTTAATTTGCCGTGTGATATGCGCTATTGGTGGCCGATCAAAGATGGTATTTTTAGTGTGAAATCTGCTTATTGGCTGGGCAAATTAGGGAATACGCTTGTGCATATTCGAGATAATAATGAGGTGTGGTGTATGATTGGAATTTGGGTGGGCCTCCTAAACTTGGTCACTTTGTTTGGAAGGCTTGCAAGGACAGCATGGCTGTTAAACAAGAGTTGTTTCGTTGCCACATTACTCCTGATGACCAGTGTGTGGGATGTGGTCTAGAAGTGGGGTTCATAGCTCATGCTCTTTTTGAGTGTGCTTAGGTGCAGCAAGTCTGGGCAATGTATGGCTTGTCTGATATTATTGCTTATTCTCCAAGGCATGCTAAGTTCTCTGAGTGGCTACAGTGGATGGATGAGAAAGTCGAGAGAAGTGTGCTGCGAATGGTGATGACTATAGCTTGGGATGTTTGGTTTTGTAGGAATTGAAGAGTGCATGAAAATGAGAACCTTGATGTATGCAGAACTGCTCATGGCTTTGTTCGAATGATGCATGACTATAACTTTTATGCTAGTAGAGTGTTTAAGCCTTCAAAAACTCCCAGACCTGCCTTAGTGTCAAAGTGGTGCTGCCCTCAACCTAGTGTCATTAAAATCAATGTAGACGCGCATATTGGTGCTGGGACTAAATTACAGGTGGGCTGAGTGCAGTAGCAAGAAATGAGATCGAAAGGTGTTATCCTTTGGGTTGCAACAAAGAAGATTGATGTTGGTTGTGCTATTGAAGTAGTTGAGGATGTTGCTATTCGTTTTGGTTCTAATATGGCAAGCAAAATGGTCACCAGCAAGTGTGGGTGGAAAGTGATGCATCAAATGTCACAACAGTATTAACAAAGTTGTTCAAGGGTTTGAACCGATTTGGCTGATTTTCAATGATGTGTATAATATAGCAAAAACTTTTCTTTCTTTAAAATTTAAGATTTCACATGTTCGTAGAGCAGGTAATACGCTTGCTCATCTTGTTCATAGGTGGGACAGGCGTAATTGTTCAAAGCTAGTTTGTACTAAGGGCCTGTTCTCATTGACTAAACTCAGCTGAACTGAACTGAGCTGAACTGAAATGAACTGAATATTTTATAAGAGAAGGAAATTAGGAGCTGAGCTGAACTGAACTGAAGTGAATTGAACTTCAACGTAAGAGAAAAGGGCCTAACTCTTTCCCGCAAGGTCTATTAACCTTAGTGGAGCTTGATTTGAAATAAATATCCTAATAACGTTCCCTTAAAAAATATATATATATACTTTCATTCTCTAAAAAAAAAAAGCATACTTTTCATCGGGCTTGATTTAACAAACTCATCAAAAATGTTTAACAATACAAAATAGACTTCACTAATCAACTAATGTAAACATATGCAACTCCACTCTCTTATTTTTGGTCCAATAGAAGAAGTTACATGTTACCACTTACTAGTATAATACAAGTATTGTAGTATTATGCTAGTGATGAAAGTCATTCTAAATTGTTTTTTTTTTTTTTCTTTAGCAAATAATTTTATGATGCTTTACAATCACTCCTTGGCTTTGTCCCTCTTTCGAATAAAAAAAAAAAGAAATAAAACACAAATCACTCTATGTAAACTCTTCCTTTATTGATCTTTATTATTTCATTTTGAATTTTTTTTTTTAAAAATCTTTGATCTTTCTTATTTTATTTTGAAATATTTTTTTTTTAAATCTCCGATTTTTAGGTATCTAATGTTGTTTCTTTCATACTCTCCTTGTTTTTATGTCTTTAATGAACATATCTATAGTTTCTTGTGAGTATATAATTGATGAATTATTAGAATCATAAACTAGTTTTTGGCTCGGGCGATGTCCTGGGTATATAAAATAAATTAACAAAATAAAGTGAAATGTATTGTTGGTTTATAAAAATAATATCATTTGTTAAAATTTTCAAATATAATTGAACATCAAAATTCATTATTTAATATGCAGCAACCTAAATGTGATATTGTATTAGTTTATTTTATTTGTTAAAGGGATTTTTTTTTATTATTCATCTATCATAATTAATTCCTTCGAGTAAATATATATTGTGTTTAAAAAGAAAAAACCTTTTAAAATTGCTTTGCATTTTTGGGTAATATATTTTCATTAACTATAACCTATATGAATTATGGTTGAGTAATTAAAAGAAATAAAATTAATATTGCAATTGTTAAAATATACACATACAAGTTCACAGTTATAATTTTAGAATTTATGAACATGAATAACTCTTTTTAGTACAATTTTATCATCATAAGATGTCATTGGAGTAGTGGTTAATTAAAGTTGAATTTTAATGAATATGAGGTTATGAAATCAAATATTAATGCTAATAATTTATCCATTTTTATGAGAAATTATTGATGTGTAATTAGTAATAGTAGGTGACATGGCGACACGTGGTGAGATTCGCAACACGTAACAAGATTACAATCCTTGCCATTGAGTTTTAATATATATGATAACTCAAGGAATTACAAAAGTAGTTATTACTCCGTGTTGATTTATAATTGTGTTGCTTTGTTAATTATAGCTTCTAATAAGTAATTAAATAAATTTTTGTAGCTGAAAATGTGAACTTGTTGTCAATAACGTCACATATTGTGTTAAGAATTTGTTGTTTTTTTCAAATAAGTAAACAAACATTTTTAGGGAGGTAAATGTATGTCCCTTATTCATGAGCATTTGCTTGTTAAACATTTTCAATGGCAAGCCTCTATTATCCTCAATGAAGACCCTACCTTTTGATAATGATATTTATTTTAAAAACGATAATAATATAAGTATAGTTGATACTCCCTCCGTCCCTAAATTACATTCTTGTGATGGATAAGGGCTTGTTCATATTTACTTAATTTTAGTTTAGTTAAGCTCCTAATTTTCCTCTCTCATAAATATTCATTTCAGTTTAGTTCAGCTCCAATCAATTCAATTCAGTTCAGTTCAGCAAATGTGAACATGCCTTAAATGCTAGATGTAACAATGTAATTTAGGGATAGAGGGTGTACAAAAATACTATTTTTTGGAACTTAAAATACCAATTGATATAAACAAACTACAATAATGAATACAATTATAAAAGGTACAAAATATTATTAATTGAATAATTTCTCAATCAAGCACCTATCATTGAAAATTATAAATTCATGTCATAAATAATTTCCTATCCAAAATATTAATTAATTTTGATTTCATTCCTAAACGGGAAGATACAAATTTGTTACAACAATAACCTAAAATTGCTAAACGAACAAATTAAATAATTTAAAATTTTGCGTGCCGTCTTCCACGGTCGTCTCTAGTCCCAACACCCTTCACTAGACTATTGCAATTTCCAGTATTTTACTTATTTTCTCTCTCCTCCTTTCTCTCTCCTCCTTTCTCTCTCCTCTTTTTCTCTATCATATTCACTCACATTGCTGTTGTTGCAGTATTTAATGGCAATTAGTGTAAGATTAACACTAAATTAATTTTAATTAAATCGTTGAGAACAATTATTTTTTGGAAAATATGAGGGAATTTCTCTTCTTTTAGGAAGAACAGTTTTAAAAAACCAGTGAACCAAATCCTCACAGTTTGCTTCATTTTTTCTGGGTTATGAAATTAGAGCTTCATAAACCCTAATAATTCAAGATCATAGTATATAAATTAGTGGGTGTTCTCCAAATGTGGTTATAGCAAATGGGTCAAAGTCAGAATTTTGAGATAAGCAGCAAATGTTTCAGATTTTGTTATTCAATACTGAGGGAAAAAGAGTAATATTCAATTTAATTTAGTGGGATTTTGAAGGGTGTTCATTGTTGCTGTTTGTTGAAGCTTTAACAATGGCTAGACGTCATGGGTGGGAACTCCCTGCTCATTCTTTGCAGGTACATTTCTATTTTACAGTTACTTCGTTTTGTTTTTGTTTATGGTAGTGGAGATTTCAGCAAAAGTGTCTAAAAATGTGATTTGATAATAATAGCATTTACATCAAATCCTTTATTGATAAAGTCGGGAACCCGGCTCGAATTCGGATTAGTCGGAGACTAGTAGGCTCTAGATTGTCAAAGAAATTATAATGGTATTATTGTTAGCAAAAATTAATTTTAGTGATTTTTGTGTTAATTGCTTTAGGATGAGAGAATTTTTTTTAAAAAGGTGGATCTTTACGTTTCTTGTTTGCTTTTCTTAGAATTGTGAATTGTGCAAGTTTTTGGTCTGATTTAAAGTAATGGAGATCTGTATTTTAGGTACTTGTTGGTTTGTTCGTTTGTTATTTTGGATTTATTTAAGTTACTATACTTCATGATGGGTTTTCTTTTTTGTCTTCTTTAGCAATTGAATGATTACCCATTTGAGTTTCTGAGGTTCTTTAAATTTCTGATGGAACTTTTGGTTTGCTTCATTTTGTCCACTATTAGGGATGGTAGACTGGTAGTTTAGTTAGGGATTCTTAATTACAGACTAATTGCTAATTTCCCCCTTAAATTTCTAATGCAGTTAAAATAAAATAAAATTATAGTGATTCTAGTGGAATCAATTGATGTGACCAAACTAAAGAGAAATTGAATTTAGGTAGCACATCAGTGTCATAAAAGTGAGTAGTTATCTTTTCTGCCTTTTCTGGTAGTGTAAATCAAGTGAGTTGGTGGTAGGAATTACAAGTTGTTGACTGTTGGAAGCAACTTTTCTTGTATGACTTAGTCTAGGATTTTGCATGAATCTCCACAAGCTACATAATATTCTTGGTTGTCACTTTTGTGATTATTTTTACTGTTCTTTAGTATTGCCACTTCGTGATCCAAATAAATTTGTGTTTGAACTCTTCCCCAGTTCCCCTAATTGAAATCCAACATTGGCTGTTAAATTGCTAAAGCTCTTTTATTATTTTGCTGGTAAAATTGTAATAGGTACATTGATGGATGTCTCAATTACATGGAAGTATGAGAGCATCACCTTGTATAATATGACTAATGGTTTTGTTCTGTTTCAATATTTTCGTGAGCTGTGAGCATTTAATAATGATGGCTGAATATCTCGGTTATTTGCTGACAGGTCTGAGACTGAGAATATAGAAGGGTGGGATTAGGGGTTTGGTGATGTCATGGGAGCATAAAGATTAATAACAGTATGGCAGTTCACAAATATCTTTGATGATAATTTGTTACAAATGCCTAATGTTGGGTGTGGGGAAGAAGCATTAAAATAGTTTGTTGGGCAGTGGCAGTGTGCTATTGGGAATATAAGGAAGTCCTGATATTGATGTTGTGTTCATGTATTTGATCCATAAGCCATTTAACCGAGTAATTTACCTAGGAGAAATCAATAATTGGGTTTTCTTAGACATGAAGATCTGTTATGTTCCCAAAGTGATCTTTGTTAGACGAATGATTTCCTCTTTGAATTTGTAATTGTGCATAAATGAATTTGTCTTTACTGGAGGTTCTGTAGTGGGTTTGAAATGTATATGTAACCGTATCACAGTTTATATCTAGCTAAATTTGTAGCTCCTAATCTTTTCTTTTAATCTTTGTTGTGACCAGATTGTGGCTATTACGGTGTATTTCCTGCTAACAATTGCATATTATGCGTTCTTTGCACCCTTTGTTGCCAAGGATGTATTTTATGAGTATCTGGCTATTGGTGGTTATACTTTTCTGGTAAGATTTGACCCTTCCATGTAGTCATAGCACAAGATAGAGATCCATGGAGCACATAAATCTCCAATTTATTCTAATACCCATTTGGATTTCATATTATTGATTATCTTACTATCAATCCCCAATGATCATTCATAATGTATATTAATACGTGCAGGCCTTGGGTGTGCTGATACTTTATGCTAGAAGCACAGCTATTGATCCAGCTGATCCTGGTATTCTGATTGAACCAGACAGAACAGCTAGGTCACAATATGAAGCCAGTTTGCCAGGTCAGTTGTGTCCTCATCAGGAAAATTTAATGTGTAGTACACTTCGGTATGTGGAGCGAGTAAGAAATTGCAATAACCTGATTATGTAATATCAGCACAAAAGTGTTTGTGTTCCACTATGCATTTTACCAATACGCTATTGGTGTTCCAATATGCATTTTCCGGTATACTAGTATTTGTGTTCCAATATGCATTTTACCAATACGCTATTCGTGGGAGATGGGGGCATAAAATCCCGCAATGTTTTGAGGGTCTTTAAACTTTTGAGGCAATGACAGGATTGGAGTATTAGGTGATACTGGTGTTCATAAAAATCTTGCAATGTTTTGAGGGTCTCCAAACATATGAGGCAATGATCAGTGTTATGTGATGCCTGTTGTCCTTGTGTCTAGTTTTATATTTGTTGGTGAAATTGGGGCAACTGATTTTTTTTGTTGAGTATATGCAAATCTGTCGTAGCAACCTATTGAATTTAGGGACATTTCGCTTCAAATCTAGCTTTTGCTTTTGCTCACAAGGCTTTTATGAGCAGGTAATGCATCTTCAATAGAAGAGCCATGCAAAGCTGAGTTTGGGGTTGGTGAAAGGTCAAGTGCACAGCTAACTTTTTGTTCAAAAGTTGGAGGAATCTTTTGTTTTTGCCTTGTGCGAGAAGATTGTCGAGATGATGAGGAGGCTGCTCAGCCATCATCAGGAGAAGAAGAAGCTTTATTTTGCACATTGTGTAATGCTGAGGTAAAGGATCATTCATCTTGATGAATTGCTTGAGTATGAGATGATATTGCTCTCTTAGCAAATGATGCATTTTCATGTTTACTGTTGCAAAATTTGAGTGGGACCTTTCACTATTTGTTGGTGGGGGTGATCCGTTTATTAGTGACTGGAAATTTATAACTAAGAGCGATAAGGCCGATAACATTATTGGTTTTACATTTCACTTGATCAAATGAAGTCATGAAGTTAAAGTTCACTAGTTGTTGGCTTGTAGGTGCGTAAGTTCAGTAAGCACTGCAGGAGTTGTGACAAATGTGTTGATGGGTTCGACCATCATTGTCGGGTGAGTTTTAAAATATTAGTACTTCAATATTATTTCCTACCTGTGGACTGAATGCATTTTTCGATATCCCTAACTATGAACATTCTGTTCAGGAGACGTAATTGACTATTCACTACCTCTTTTGGTGAAGGCAAACAAATTTCTTCATTGTTAACTCCTATTACAGCTTATAATTTTTTTCTACTTGTTTTGTGCAGTGGCTGAATAATTGTGTTGGCAGGAAGAATTATTTTACATTTGTGACACTTATGGCAATGAGCCTTCTTTGGGTGAGTCCTGAAAAATGTAAACTATTTCCATTTTAAACTAGTTACTTGCATCGATCTTCTTAATCACAACTTGCTAAATATGGGATACATATTGCATTTTAATGACAGCTTGTTGCGGAATGTGGTGTTGGCATTTGGGTCCTTGTTCGCTGCTTCGTATTTAAAGAGGCCACTGAACATCAAATAATCGAGAGGCTTGGAGATGGATTTTCACGCCCTGTTTTTGCTACTATAGTGGTATTGTTTATGGCTTTGTCACTGAATTTTTCTGCTTATGCTTTATGCTAATTTTTTTTTTTTTTCCAGCATTATGTGGTTCTTGAGGCCAAATCTGAGGCAGGATTACTTCTCTTTTATTTAAAACGGAGATGCTTCAATTGCCAAAATAAAAATAAATGTTGGGACAATCTAGCTTTATCTGCTACAAGGAAGATGTATCTGAGTCTTGTATTAAAATAAAAAGGATTTATCTGAGTTATCTGTACTGGTTGGTGATGGTGCTTTTGTCAGTCATAGTTTCTCCGGCTGTATACACTTTTCCTTTTTACAAAATTAAATACTATCTCCGTTTCATATTTTTTGCAACTTTGGGATAATATCTGTAAGATATAAAATATTTCAAAGTTACAAAAAATATGAAACGGAGGTAGTAAATAAAGAAGATTGAAGAAAGATGAATAGAGACAAAGTAAGAGAAAGTTTAGGGATTAAGACTTAGGAGAGATAAAGTAGGAAAAAGTTTGGGGATGCTGATGAAATATGTAAGATGAAATATAATTGAAAATGCAAGTGTGATGTGTACTTCGAGGTGGGCAATTAAGGGAGTACAATTATGTTTTTACTAAATTAGCATATATTTCTCCTTGTAAAAAATGTGATGGACCATTTTTGTTCCTGTTGCTGTTTGGCTTTAATCTTCTTGTGTAGATTTATCTGTATCATGGCCATAGCCCTCCCTGTGGCCGTTTTCTTTTGAAATTTGATTCTGATATTGTTTTTCTTCAGGCCCTTGGCACACTAGTCTCATTTCTGGCTATCATACCCTTGGGAGAACTGTTCTTCTTCCATATAATTCTTATCAGAAAGGTCTGAATTTCAATTATCTCAACCCCAAATTATTTACTCTGGTGCCCCGCTCCCTTTTTCAATCAAAACTTTTTCTAAACATGTGTATTTCAATGAATTATTGTGCTGCAAACTCTTTTGCATCCCATTTCTTTCCTTTTTAAATCATACAATAATTGCTACAGGGCATTACGACTTATGAGTATGTTGTTGCTATGCGGACTCAAAGTGAACCACCCGGACCATCAGTTGGTGGTGATCAGTTAAGTCTACCATCTTCACCAACAAGCTCTGCAGTTACTGCCATAAGTGGACGAAGCTCGGTTGGAATGGGTTTGCAATACAAAGGAACTTGGTGTACTCCACCAAGAATCTTCATGGACCAACAGGTACTTTAATAGTCTTATGTTAAGAGTATTTTTTTAGGCTCCGTTTGTTTTAACAGAGAACAATTGTTTGGGAAAATGATTTTTCATGGAAAATTATTGTCGAGATAAAACACAATTGCAAAAATAGTTTTCCATTGTTTGTTTCCTTAAATGAAATATTATAGAAGGGAAAAATAGGAGTGGAAGATAGATGATGGTTTAGAGGAGAGTTGATGGATGTAAGAAGTAGAAAGGAATGTGGCATACCTTCTTTACGAAAGGAAAACATTTTCAATTCTAGGCAGATTTGGGAAAATTGTTTTCCATCTGGTTACTAACCAAACAATGAAAAATGGAAAACATCTTCCAAGAAAATGTTTTCCGTCAAAACAAACAGAGCCTAAATCAGTAATCCACCCCAATTTTGCCAAATGTATAACAAAAGACAAAATCACAAAATTACCTCTTCTTGAAACCCTTTTGACATTAGGACCCTTTTAGCACATTGTAAATCAAACGTATCTGCTTACAATGCTATAGGACAGGGTGATAAGTGCAGGTTGGCTATTAGGATAAGATGTTTCTATATTAGTAATAAATGTCATACCTTGCACAGGTAATCAATGGGGCTGACGGAACTATCTGTGGAAAAAATCTTGCGTATGGCCCCTTAAACTTAATGAACTAATCTGGAGTAATAATCTATAAGCTGTTGGCTTAGAGCCACAAGTATTTTGCCTCCAAGGAAATTTATCTTCATTCCGCCCATACATCTTTTGTTTATATAATTTTTATTCTTATGCTAACACTAAGTAGCAACTGGCCCTAACTCGTATCTACGTATCTTCTGGATATGACTATTAAATATTACGAAGTAATTGATTAGATTTTGATTCAATTTGCTAGTTATATCAGATTATCAGACATCACTATGTGTTCTCCCTGCTCACTTGGGAGACAAATATGTTCCATAGAAGTACAATTTGTGGCCAAGTTTAACTTTTCTACTGCTTAGTGTCCATACTAATAATAATTTCTAGTGTCAATAATCTGGTACTTGAGGCAAATCGAAAGTAAAGTCTATCGAAGGTGAATGTTATCAACAGGGGTTTTAACTTTTAAGATTAAAGGGGTAGGTAATCTAGGTATATGTGCTCTTGTATCTGTCAAACATGTTCTTTAGCTGAATAAAAATTGATCTCTTTCTCATTCTTGCTTTTCTTGAGCAGGATGAAATTGAACATCTAGAGCCTGGAACTGTGCCATCTACTGTGGACCCAGATGCTATACAACCCGCTGATAAGGGGAAAAGGGTACCCCAGCGCCCTGTCAAGATTAGTGCTTGGAAGCTTGCAAAACTAGACTCTAAAGAGGCAATTAAAGCTGGTGCCAAAGCTCGAGCATCATCATCTGTACTACGCCCAGTCAGTTCTCGACCGCACCATTATGACAGTGACCAGTTATCCAGCAGCAATGTGAGTGGGCTGAGCAGTCCTATGAGCATTAAGTCATCAGGGTTTCTTAACCGAAACTTGAGAGTAGGTATACCAAGGCTTTCTTCTGCCAAGAATTCTTATCCACCAAGCAGGGCAAGCAGGGAGGATATCGAGGCCTCTGCCCGGAGTGTAAGTAACATAAGTAGCCCTCCTCACGCATCACAAGTAGCTACCCCTTCTCCGTTGCCCTCAAATACAGATCACTTTAATCCCATGTACCAATCATCAGCAAATCAGTCCCCTTTATCGTCAAGAGCAGTTGAGCTGAGTGATAATGCAGCTTCTTCTTCTAGTTTGGTACGACCACCTGTGAAGAAAAATGAGCCAAACATCAGAGAAAGCACAAAAAATACAGTTTTCTGGGATCCAGAAGCTGGAAGATTTGTGTCAGCTGCTTCTAGAGGTGCAGGTGTTTCTTCCTCGTCAGCAGCTCCAAGGGCTGAGCTTTCATATACTGGTCAATCCATTTTCTTTGGTGGTCCTCTCATGAACGAGAATTTGACGAGAGGAGCCAGAAGTACTGGGGGGTCAGGAGCTGCTGGAGGAGTGGGCGAGAGAGAAAGAGGAGGTGGGAATTTTCAGCAGGGGCGATCACAGAGGGGTGCACAGCTTCCTGTGTTCGTTCCTAGTGATTCCCAGTCAGGCCAGCTACCTTCTAGGTTGCCTTGAACAAACTATTTTCTTATTATACAGCTGATTTAGATCCTAGAATTCAGTGAATTTTTTTCCTTAGCCTTTTTTCCATTTGGTCATTTTTTAATTTTATTGTGCAGCTACTAATAGTTAGGCAAATTTTGCATCATATTCTGGCAGTCAATGCAAAGAAATTTGATCAATCTATCATCCCTAAATTCCCACTTGAGGCCTGAGTGCTGACTGAATTAATACTGTGCATCCATTCTAACACTCCTCAATATGAAGAACATTTATCTGAAACACTAATATGAAGAGTTAGCACTCTACCATACGCCTTGCACTTGTTAGCCAATTCAGTAGTGCACTTCAAACTAGCCTTTTTCACTAGACTCCAGTTAGAGCCGTGTTCAGGGCGCCAAAGAATAGGCGGATCTATGTCTGCTTCAATCTTACAAGTGTAGGGATCATACACAAGGATACTTTGTCCAACTTGCGCATGAAACTTTCCTTGGTAAGTAATTACAGATATAGGAGAATAATTTGTTTGAATTATTTGCCTGTTAATTTTATGAAACATAAATTCATGGGCGGAGTCACATTGGTGCACTGTGCATCACTAGCGGCCTGAAAAAAAAAAAAAATTCAATTTTATTCTTTTTTCTTATATATAAAAAAAGAGACATGTTATTATAAATAGCCGGTCTCTTAAATGATTCTAGTAATGCTGGCAATGTTTAAACTATTCACAAGTCACAACCGTGTTTTTTTTTTAACACACACCAAAGAAAGATATTATAGATATGGCCTAAAGGCCTTAAGGCAGCTTATGCTGTTCATAACATAGAAGTTAAAGACAGTACAGACTGAAATTAAAGGCATAAATAAAAGCAAGTAAGGGGCAGTAGTTGTAGCACGAGTAACACTGGTAGAAGTTAGATCAGACGAGAGCCCAGAAGTCTGATCATTCCAGCTCGAAGAGCTAGTTCCTTTTTGCATCCCTCTCGAACTCTCTAGCCACCTGTCGAGGAGGGTAGTAGTAGTACTTGATATCATTTTCATCCTCAGGTAGTTGAGCACCCAACTTTGCCAAACCATGAGCAACAGCATTCGCCTGTCTTTTGCAATGAAGAATGATAACGATCCAATCCTCATCCAACAAACGCATAATGTCCTTTATCATCCCAAGCTCGTGGTGAAGATAGTCTTCAGCGCTTTGCAGCATCTTCCTCAGAGCATCAGCATCAGTCTCCAATTCCAGGTGGTGAAGATTGAATTTCTTCGCAGCAATCAGTCCTTCTCTGATTGTGATTAACTCCGCAGCCTCAGGAGAAACAGCCCGAAGCTTGACAGTAAAGCCTACCAACCACGAACCGTCATCATTTCGAATCACTCCACCACCTCCTGCCTTATTCTCACCCTTCCAGCTACCATCAGTATTCAGCTTCTTGCAGCCCATTTGAGGCAAAGTCCAAGCTACAGGGGAGCCACTTCGAATTGGGATACCATTGTGAGTCTGCAAAATTTTCTTATTCAAGTAAAGATCTGTATTGAACTTCACAAACAAACTTTGGATTCGAGTCATAGAACCTTCAAAGACAGCAGTATTTCTATAATTCCAAATATGCCAAATAGAAATTGCAAAAATTATCTTCCAATTTTTATCTTGAGAGAGATTAAAAGATAACCAATCCCACCATTGATTGTTTTGAAATTGGAGAAGGTCAATTTTTTTAGCAACAGCATTTTTAGCAAAAATAGTATTCCAAAAACCCGAGGAAGATGGGCAATCCTTGAAAAGATGTAAGTGATCTTCCTCAGCATCACCACACCTTACACAAGTTGAGTCAAAGAAAGGAATTTTGATTTTAAGTCTATTTCCGACAGGTAAGATAGTATGTACCACATTCCAAAGTAGCATCTTGTATTTGTAAGGAATTTCGATTTGCCAAATTTTTTTCCATTTGAAGTTTTGGGAAGAGGAAGTAAGATTGGAAGGAGCGGTACTTGCATAAGCAGTTTTAATGGAGAATTGGCCAGATTTCGAGTGTTTCCACCTGATTTTATCAGGGGGTTTAGCAATAGAAGAGAGGGGAGAAGCAAGGATTAGAGATTGGAGAGAGGGGGGGATAAGATGAGCAATTTGACTGATATCCCAATTTCCATTTCGAATAATGTGACTAACACACCAATGTGCAAGGTGAGGGGGAATTGGGAGAATAGTATGATTGCAGAGAGGGTTGTCACCTATCCAGTAGTGATACCACAAGGAGGTGGATCTCCCATCACCAACAGTGCAAATTAACCCTGCTTTGAGGATTTTCCTACCCTTGAGAATGTCTTTCCATATAGTGGAGGAAGATGGTGAAGGAATAACATCCATGAAATTGGACTTAGTTAAATATTTCCCCATTAAAATTCTAACCCACAGCTTATCGGGTTGGTTTAGCATTTTCCAACCCAATTTGGCCATAAATGTTTCATTCCACCTTCTAAGGGATCTAATTCCTAGTCCTCCAAGCATCATGGGTTTACAAACAACATCCCATTTTATCCGGGGAATATAGTGAGATCTATCCACCCTATTCCAAAGAAAACGTTTACAACTTCTCTCAAGATCTTTAAGAACACCAATGGGAAGGAGATTAGTTTGCATTACATAGAGAGGATAAGTGTTAAGGACTGATTTAATTAGGGTGGTCCTGCCCGCCATGTTCAAAAGTTTTGCCTGCCATCCTCTTATTTTATCTTTAGTTTTATCAAGAAGGGAAAGATAGTCCCCCTTTCTAAGTTTGTTAGGTCTAATCATGACACCAAGGTATTTGCCAAAGGAAAAGGAACTTTTAATGCCTGCCAAGGAAGACACCTCCCTCCTAATACAGTGAGACATTTTAGAAGGAAAAATAATGGAGGACTTGTTCAAATTAATACACAATCCAGAGGCTTGACCAAAAGAGTGAAGAATAGAGTTGATGGTGTTAATGTTTTTAGAACTGGCTTTGGCAAATAAAAAAACATCATCCGGATAAAACAAATGAGAAATCCCAATATCCTTGGTTATTTTTATCGGCTCCCAGTTTTTATTTTGAACTTCTTGTTCTATCATTTGGGAAAGACGTTCCAAACATAACACAAAAATGTAAGGGGATAAAAGATCACCTTGCCGAATCCCCCGACTGGGGAGAAAAGGATCAATAATCTCACCATTCCACAAAACAGAAATGGAATTAGTAGTAATACAAGATAGAATAAGATTGATAATCTTATCCGGAAAATGAAAACCGTATAAAGTTTCCCGAATAAAACCCCACTCAATACTGTCAAAAGCCTTTGTTAAGTCAATTTTTAAGGCCATTATATTTCTCCTTTTTTTTGCCTTATTGAAATAATGGGCCATTTCTTTGATGATAATGATGTTTTCATCAATACTTCGGTTTTTCACAAAACTAGATTGGAGAGGGTTAATGAGATTGGCAAGGTAAGGACGGATTCTGTGGGTGATAGCCTTGGTGATAATTTTGTAAATTGTGTTACAGAGGCCAATCGGACGAAAATCCTTAAAAGTGATAGGGCTATCAATCTTGGGAATAAGACAGAGATAAGAGAGGTTAATATCTTGAGGGATCTTACCATTATCAAAACAAGATTTTACAAAATTACTAATTGGATTTCTCAAATGCTCCCAACTAGACTTGAAAAAAATGGGCTGAATTCCATCAGGCCCTGGGCTTTTTAAAGGAGCCATAGAAAACAAAACATCATGGACCTCCTTGGTGGTAACTGGGCTGTTTAAACAATTGGCTTGTTCCATTGTTAAATGGGCTGGGCTATCATAAGTGACTCTAAGCCTGCAGTTAGAATGAGTAGTAGTGAAAATGTTCATAAAATAGTCTTTGGCCATATTTTTCAGAATATCTTGATTAAAAATCCACTCATCATCAGAATTTTTAAGAGTAGTAATTTTACCTCTTGATTTTTTAGTTTTGGCAAGTATGTGGAAATATTTTGTATTATAATCACCATACTTACGCCAATCAATACCAGCCTTTTGGGCCCAAATCACTTTCTCAATGTGATGAATCTGATTTAGCTCTTTAATTAGATCGATTTCAAGTTGAGAAAGGAAAATAGAAGATTTATTAGCAAGATAAATTTGTATGCCATCCAATCTAGCACGAATCTTCTTTTTTCTATAGGTTAAATTACCAAATACATTATTGCTCCAGTGTTTAATATTGTCTAGAAAAAGATTCCTACCCAATAAAAAATCAGAATTATCCCAATGGGAGTTAAAAAACTCATTAAAATTGGGGTGAAGCAACCAAGATTCTTTGCAACGGAAGGGGTAAGGCCCTCCTCTACTACTATCGTTAAGAGAAATAAGTAAAGGGCAATGATCAGAGTAAGACCGAGGTAAGTGGGTTACCTTAGTGTTAGGGAAGACCGTAAGCCATGCTGGGTTAGCCAGAGCTCGATCAAGTCGCTCCCTAATTAGATCAAGGCCATGTCTAGCGTTGGTCCAAGTATACGGATTGCCATTGAAGCCAACATCAGCCATGCTCGCACCATCCATCCAAGAATTGAAGTCGGAACACTGATTTGGGCGAAAAATTCGCCCCCCCCCCCCCTTTTCTCAGATTGACTTGTTACTTCATTAAGATCTCCCGCAACCATCCAAGGAACATCACTAGGAGGATAGTTTTTTTGCCATTCCACCCACATTGCATGCCGTTCTTTAGCGGTGCTTGGAGCATAAACTCCAGTGAATAAAAACTCAGGCTGATTTGGGCTAAAGTGGAACAAGGCATGAAAATAGTGAGGAGCTCTCTTCGTACAGCTTATGAGATCCACTCCTTTCTTCCAAAACATCCAAATCCCACCTCTCTTATCACTAGGTTCAACCACAACATAGTCATCAAAGCCTAAAAATTTCCCAACGTCAGTTGCACGATCCTCACCAGCCTTAGTCTCAAGCAAAATAAGAATTTTTGGACGATGATCACGAAGGACATCCATTGCATGTGGCACAAAATCATTCGAGGACGTTCCACGAATATTCCACAATATAACATTCATATCTAAATTTGGCATTCGAGTTCCATGACTAACTCCTACAACATTTTTGCCTTTATATAGCATTGGAGGTTGAAACTCCTCCCAATTCCCGCACTCTCCTAACATCCAAATGTCCTCCATCTTCAATGGGGTCATTAGTGCATGTATCTCCTTCTCGAAAGGTGGTTCCGGAGAGAACCGAGCTTGAAGTTGGAGTCCTACCACTTCTCTTTGCACATTGTACACTGTCGTACGGTTTTCCAACTTCCCCATGTCGACTTCTCTGCTTTCTAATTGTAAGGGAATGTGAGGGACGTTTCGCTGCAGCGGAATTAATTGAGGCAAACCCCAATCCGGAACACGACCTACCAAATGATCCAGAATTAACTGGTGTTGATTTGATAATAGCTGCATTGTGCGACTCGGAGGTCCGATTCTCTCCGCATTCGGGGGAGAAGGAAGTGCTGCACTCTATCTCGTCTGAATTGGTCTGATCAAGTTCCGAGTTCGAGGCGGGGAGCTCCGGGAGTGTTTCGGGTAACTGACAGGAACTCCCGGCAGAGTGATCGACTGAGGTGGTTTCGGAAATGGGGTGAAGGGAAGTCGGTGAGCAATGGACGATCGGCGAGGGTTCGGGTTCCTTCTCTGGTAAGATGGAGATGAATTCAGGGGGGGTGGGATGGATGATGTTGTGGCTAGGGTTAGGGCTGTCGGAGATGACAGCCGCTGTTTCTTCTGGGGTGGTTTCGGGTCTTGTTTGGGGTTGTCGACTTCCATCTGCACCGGAGATGGAGGAGTTACAGGGGTTAAGGACATGCTTAGAGTTGTTGATGGCTCCACTGCTATTTTCGGCTCCATTGTTAGAGGTTGAAATGATGTCTTGGTGAGGATGACTAGAAGATGAAGGGGTGACTTGCTTATAAGCTCTTACTTGGGTGAGATTACTTGTTGCCAGAGAGTTTTGAGGGTGGTGATTTTTCTCATTGGTTGCATGAACATGATTAGCATTGGATGTCAATGGTTTTGAGCTTGTTTGCACGCTTACATTAGCAGGTTTCATGATTATACCTCCACTTTCAAAATTTGCAGGGACGATTTGCCTTCCCTTATTTTCTAATTCTTTATTTTGGAGTGATAAGGGAGTCCACCTATTATTTTGAGAATTAGTAGGTGAAATTTTGGGTTGGCTTTTTTTGGATGGCCCATCTGAATTTTGGCTTGGAGTGTTTGTTTTTCCATTTCTGGTAGAAAAATTGGATTTCTTTAATGGGCTTTTTTTATTAACTACCAAAGACCATGGCCCAACTTCTGATTGGATTTGATCAGAATGAGCTATTGAATTATGAGCTTTATTAGGAGTAGTGCTCACTAAGTTCTGAACAGATCTGTCCTCAAGTTGACTTTTGGGCTGGGCTGTGTTAGAATTGGGCGGTGCCAAATTTTGAGAGCAATTCACTTTTGCATGTCCAATTCTCCCACAAGTAAAGCAAATTGTATGAACATTTTCATACTCAATTAGCTGCCATTGATTTCCAACCCAAACTCTAGAGATAAGAGGCATATTCATATTAATCTCAATACAGACTCTTGCATAACGAGCTCTAGTGATTTGATTCGTTGCAAAATCAACACGAATTGGCTTCCCAACTGACTTGGCTATTTCAAAAAGGGCTTCTTTATCATAATATTCGACAGGTAGTTCAGGGAACCTAATCCATATGGTTAACATCTCAAAAGGGTTCATTGAAGGCCTAAAGTTAGGAACCCACCTAGTTAACATAAGGTAGTGATCTTGTACAAACTAAGGACCACCAAATAGTGCCCTTTCATAATCATCTTGAAGCGAAAAACGAAAGAGATAAACATTTTTCCCTATATCTATAACTTCAAGAGAACCTCTAGGTCTCCACATAGCACGAGCTCGTTGTGTCATGAAGGACGGGCGAACATTAAGTCCAAGACACTTCCCCATTAAGGTAAGCTTCCAAGGTTGACGAAGTTTAGAAAGGGTTTCCTTAGGGAATTGTACAACATGAGGATCAGACGGGAGTGATTTCACTATCTTCCCATTCAGTGGAGTTGAGCATGATTTTTCTCGCTTCATTGAACCATTGAGAGGAGTTAGCTACAACCTCTCGAAATGACAAGGAGGGTTTCACGGTATTAACCTCTTCAGGGAGGCTGTCTACAGAAGTATGATCAGAGTCATGCATTTCAGTATCCCTAAGTTGTTGGATGACATCACACACCTCCGGAGGAGGCTCCTTAGGAGAGGAAGCCTCAACCATGGAGTAGCAAGAGACACCTTAGCAACACCTAACTCCCGGAGCCTAACACGCCCAGGCGTGCAGGTAGTTCTCCGATGATTAAATGATGCAAGAGAGTCTCTAAAGTAAACTATGGAGTGAAAAAACACAGAGAGAGAATTCTAGAGAGAGAAACCTTATTTTGAACGTAGTCACAACCGTGTTGCTTTTTCTTTTCTTTTTTTTTCTTTTTAAATTAAAAGACCGGTTGTTTAAACAGTCGGTCTCTAAAGTCATATTTTTGCTATAGTTAAAACCAATGGGTCAAAGCAGTGGCGTAACAAGAAATTTTGCATTAAGGGGGCCAAGATGATGATCAAATATACAAAGCATTTGTTTATTTCGTCTGGAAATAATTTTTAATATCTCATTGCAAAACTTATTAAATTTGAATACTAAACTATAAAAAAGCTTATGAAAAAAAATTGGTGTTAAACTCTGGTCTCGGGAAGAATTCCCCTTCAATTTCCTCAAGGTAAACCAACTTAGCTACAATGTATAAGCTATAAAATCATGCATATTTAATTCTCAACTGAATCATATATATATATATATATATATATATATATATATATATGTGTATATATATGTGTGTGTGTGTGTGTGTGTGTATACACACACACACTCACACACACACACACTCACACACACACACACACACACTCACTCACACACACACACATATATATACATATTGAGATAAAATTCCTAATATCAAAAGATATTATTTTATATTTAATTAATTTAAACTGGAAAATCTCATTCGACAATTTTGCTTATGTATCATTTAAATTATTTAATTCTAAAAAAAATTAATAATCTCGTATTTAATTGGCTACCACTAAAATTTATTATCATACATGACACGCTGAAAAAATTAAATCCTATTAGATTTCCTTCTCTCATAAAATATTCTGTTCTGTTCAGTTCAGTCAATCGGAACATGCCCAAAGTTCGATTATTTCTGTCAATTATTTCTTTTTATTTTAATAAGTTTTGACATTTTTAAATATTAAAAATAAAGACCAATAAAAAGGTGACAAGTGGCAAGTTACCTTTTAAAACCGGTCAATAGGCTCGTTTTGAGCAGATCGAGCAAATATGAGAAAAGATTTGAAAATGTTTCGAGCATTATGTAACATTCCTTTTTAGTAAACGTTACTAAGAATATGAAACGGAGAGAGTATTTATAAAAAAATAAAAATAATAATAATAATAAAAAGAAAAACTTAGGGAGTAATTCTGTAGTGTGTTTAAGCCCATGGCAAAAGATTAAAAAGAATCAAAATGCTAAATATTGGACTAAAAATGTGATTGTAACATTTGTAAGTTTTAAAATGTTCACATTTATTATAATTTGGATTATTATTGGTGGAAATGAAAAACAGGGTCGTTGTAGTATAGTGGTAAGTATTCCCGCCTGTCACACGGGTGACCCAGGTTCGATCCCCGGCAATGGCATTTATAGTTTTTTTTGGTTTTCTTCATATTATTATGTTACTTCGTATCATTTTCTGTCTCTCCTACTTCACCAATCAATAAATTTTCCCATGTTCATCAATTATTCAATTCAATTGATCATTTTCTCTCTCTTAGTTCATCAATCATTGAATTCAACGGTACCTCTCTCTTCTTTTGATCGATTGATTATTGATAAATAACAATAATCTTTCCCCAAAATAATGGCCAAAAATAACTCTTGGGGCAGAGAAAATCTAGCCCAAACCATGCATTTTCGCCTTCATTTCCCCCATTTTTGCTTTTATCTGCTTATTTTTAGAATTAAAAAAACTCCATTCTTTTTTTGCTATTCAATTTTGTAAAAAAAAAAAAGCAAGAAAAGAAAAACCTTACCCAGAAATATATGGATTGGTTTTGAATTTCTGGGTTTGGGTTTCTGAGAAAAAAAGGATAATTGATTTACCCAGGAAAAAATAAATTAAATAAAGGTAATTAAGAGGAAAGTTGTAACTTCTTGTCAAATTAATTTTGAAGGGAGTTATTTAAATTAAAAGGGAAAATTCCCAAAAAAAAATAAAAAATAAATAAAAAAAAAAAAAATGGGAGGTGGTGGAGGTGGAGGAGGAAGTGGTTTAAGCAAGCCAAGGGAGCTTGATCAAACACCAACATGGGCTGTTGCTTCGGTTTGTGCTATTATTATTCTTATTTCCATTGTTTTGGAGAAGGTTCTTCATCTTATTGGCTCGGTAATTCTTTCTTTATTTTTACCTTCATTTACATTGTGGGATGATTTTCTTTGTTTCAAGCTATATTGTGTATATTAGTGAGTTGTGACATTATGATTTTTTTATGATTCTTGTCTAAGATACCGTCCACGTAAGATCAGGAGAGGCTTGCTTTTTAGCTTAGAAGGGGTGCAAATTGCAAAGGGATTGTATGCAACTTCGATTAATGCCTCTAGTTGAAACTTGAAAACAATGTATTTGACAAGCCTTTGGAAACTAGTGGTAAATTCTGTAGTGTACATATGGATTTTGGACATCCCGAGTGTATGGTGAAATTGTGACTGGATTGTTGTTGATGCAATGAAATGAAGTGCAAGGCATTAACAACAATATCGAGGGCGTTTTAATCTTTTTAGTTTGGCTGGTTACTCTTCTAGTTTAGGACTGGGATATGATATCTTTTTTGGGTTTGGTAAATTTGTAGAATGAAAATGAGAGAGCCTATGCATATGATCATGATAGGATTTGCATAGCGAAAGTATCAACATTATGGAATGACAATTTTGTATTTATATATAAATAACTGTTCTTCATTCTAGTATGCATCCTTGGGCCGATACTCAGCATCTGTAATGTATTTTAAAGTGTATTAGGAATTCTTCATATGTTACCTATGCGATGTAGGAAATATAATTGGTATAGAAGTATTTTATGATAAAGTGTTTTAGACTTCTATGTGACTATGTGTGCTAACTTATTCTCCCTTTCCTCAATGTGATCATCAGTATTTTCATAAAAATCACAAGAAAGCTTTATTTGAAGCCCTTGAGAAGGTTAAAGCAGGTTAGTAGTAGAAAGTTAAGCTGGTTGTTTTTTTTTTTTCCTCTCTTTTTTTTTGTTTGTAGAAGCTATTTCAAAGAAAAATATATGTAGGCATTTGAACTATAAAAACTATATCAGCAACTTCTTCACCTATGTGCAGAGCTGATGGTGCTTGGATTCATTTCCTTACTCCTCACATTTGGGCAAAACTACATTATTAGTATCTGTATACCCTTGGAACTCGCAGATACAATGTTGCCTTGTGCCTACAAGCCGAAAAACCATAAAGGAAATCAAAAACCCGCAGAGGGCAATGGAGGACATCATCGCAGGCTCTTATGGTATGAGCATAGAATGTTAGGAGGAGGTGGGGCTGCTGTTGGATGTAAGGAGGTGAGTTGGTATAACACTATAGTGTAATGTGCTTACTATTTGATGTCGTACTGTACATGTTTAGTTTCTAGTATTCTAAATCCTAAAGCTGCATAATTGGAAAGACATTAGATTTCTACTCTCTTGATCATGCAATTTTGTAATTGCTCTCAGCCTCTTGTACATCAAAGTAAGTTGCTCTATAACCATCTTGTTCATTGCTAAGAGTTGCAAAGTATTTCGCTCATGAAGCTTATCTTAATGACTATTAGCTCCTGTTTGGATGGAAGAATAGAAGTAAGTTTAAAGAACTCTCAAAACCTTGGTTAATTTTCTTCTCTCATAAGAATCCATGCCAACAGCCATGATTGTAGAATCTGCAAGAAAAAAACAAAAGACTTGCAAAGGATCCACTTTACTATCATTCATTTTAAAGCTGTTATCAAATTATATGTTTCTGATCATGGAAATTGAAAAATAGTGTCTGGTGAGTTTCACTGACATTTTTCCATCAACAGGGATTTGTGCCTCTGATTTCTGCTAATGGATTGCATCAACTACACATATTTATATTCTTCTTGGCAGTTTTTCATGTACTTTATAGTTGCATTACAATGGCACTTGGGAGAATGAAGGTGAGATTTTTATTTTTAATAGATGTGCTTCATTTAAGTTATTACATAAGGGTAGCTCTGAAATTTAATGGGAAATTGTCTCACTGTTGGGTTTGGTCATGGACTGAACATAAATGCTATATGGGGTTTTTTCTACGTAGATTCGCAGGTGGAAAGATTGGGAACTGGAAGCAGTAAACAGTAAAGGCAGTTTTGACTCTGGTATGATATATGTTGCCTTTGGGTTCTGTACTGTATCTCTTTTGTCTTACATTATCTGATATAATGATTTCTCTTCAAAAATCTGATATTTAAATAAACTAGCATAAATATTTTGCCAAGCATGGGCTCATTATATAATTATGTTCTAGGCATTTCTGAGACTGCAGTATGACTGGATTTTGACAAAATTTTGTCCAAAAGATACATTATAGAATCTTGCTTAAAAGTTGTAATCTTGCTCACATTAATGAAGCCCAAATCACCTCTATGTAATTCAGACTGACCTTATGGTATCACACTTAATTTTTCTATGTTTTCTGTGTAAATGTAGATATCCTCTTATAACTGATCTACCAAGACTAATATGGCTTATAGTGGGAGGGGAGCCATTTCTGAAATGACAGCAGGACCCCACTAACTACCTAAATGTAGTTGTAACCTGGAAGACGATTGAAAAGTTGATGACTAATTTGATTACTTAGTGTTCATTGCATTGGTAGTGTTTATGATGAATAAAATTCTGTGTTGCAGATGCTGCGAAGTTTCGACTAACTCATGAAACGTCATTTGTAAAAGGACACTCCAGCTTTTGGACTAAAAATCCCATTTTATTTGCCCTTGTAAGATTTAGAACTTCTTTAAACATTGTTGTTTTTTTATTTGTTGTTTTTGGGTTTCAATATCTATGTTTACTTTTTTTGCCCTTCTTTAAACATTGTTGTTTTTTTATTTGTTGTTTTTGGGTTTCAATATCTATGTTTACTTTTTTTGCCTACTATGTTACATATATTCTGCTTATTCAATTATTTCATTCTTGTTACCTTTAACAGTTAGCTTTAGCATGTAATTGGAGGTGCTAGATTTATAGTTTTGACTTTGAATATTATGCCAGCAAAATGTGCATTGCATCCTAATCACACTTCTGTTTTTGAATATTAAGCTAGGTCGATTTTTTACTAATAAGGAAACCTTAACAGGTTTGCTTCTTAAGGCAATTCTACAGAACTGTTCGTAAATCTGATTACTTGGCACTGCGTCATGGATTTGTTAGCGTACGTTCTTCAACTGACAACAGTTTATTTCTTTTGTAATTTTGTTACTTTGCTAGAAGTTAATTTACTACCTTTTTCATAGGTTCACCTAGCACCGGGAAGTAAATTTGATTTTCAAAAATACATAAAAAGATCCTTGGAAGATGACTTTAAGGTAGTTGTGGGTATCAGGTAAATATCTATATACATTTATTTTCTTTGTTTTTATTGCTCTTTGTCCTTAAAATCTTTCTATTTCTGAATTCAATTTCATTTTGGTATCGGCAGTCCTTTATTATGGGCATCTGCAGTCTTTTTTCTACTTCTTAACGTTGATAGTAAGTTGTTTTTCTCTGTTGTCTTTTTATTTCTCTCTCTCTCTTTTTTTTTTCTTGTCTGAGGTTCCTTTTATTGTAATTTAATGATTCTAGTCAATTATTATTGTCTCAGAATGGGATGCAATGGTCTGGTTGTCCTTCCTGCCTCTCATCGTAAGATACTCTCATACTTTCCTCGTATATTAATATCCTTTATGCTGTACAATCAAAGGTTTTTTTTAATAATCAACTGTGAGGGTGGTGCAGGTGATCTTGTCAGTTGGGATGAAGCTTCAAGCAGTCATAACACGGATGGCAGTTGAAATTACAGAGAGACATGCAGTCATCCAAGGAATGCCTCTTGTCCAGGTCTCTGATAAAAACTTTTGGTTTGGCTGGCCGCAGCTCATCCTGTATCTCATCCATTATGTCTTGTTCCAGGTATCATTCTTAATAACTCCCCTAAAAAAATTAATTACCTGGTTTGTTTTAATACTATACTGCAATTATGTGATGGGAAGATGCTAGAGATAACTCTAAGATTGTGAACGCCTAAAAAGGTGTATTTTAAGAAGTTGGGGCAATGTGACAAATTCATTTCGGGTAGATGGAATTATAAATTTATTGTATCTTTTTTGTTTACTGAATTACAGAACATTTAACATTATTTTCTTGGCTTTTGGTTCAGAACGCTTTCGAGATTACTTATTTCTTCTGGATATGGGTAAAGAACTTTCTTTTGCTAGCTTTTATGAACTATAACAATATCACCCTTGTTGACTTAATGTGATTGTTCCGTCTTTGCAGTATGAGTTTGGTCTAAGGTCTTGCTTCCACTCAAATTTTGCCATGACTATTGTCAGAGTTTGTCTTGGGTAAGCCTTTCTTCTAAAAATCGTGATTTTATCAGAAATATCTTATAAATCCGGACCTCTCACGATCTACAACTAACTCTTCCTCTAAAGTCTAACCTTCTAGAATGGGTGGAAGCTGGAAAATGAAAGCCTCTTATATCTCAAGCATCTGACTGTAGGCATTTTTAGTAAGGGCTTACTATATGTAATGTTGCTGCAATGCGCACTGTTTCCTGTAGATTAATATTGCTGCCCTACACCTTACGGATAGTATTTGCAATTTTCAAATAGGGAAAGAAAATATCAAGGAAAGTTAATGAAAATTGTGATAATCAATATTGCTTAACATATACTTTGCATAAACAGCAACAACAACAAAAAAAAGCTCCTTACTTTTTGCTTCTATAACATTATGGAAAATTTCCAATCGCAGGGTAGGAGTTCAATTCATGTGCTGCTACATCACACTCCCTTTGTATGCCCTTATTACTCAGGTAAGCTATTGCATGTCATTTGTACCCTACTTGGCTTTGTTTAGCTTATAAAGACTGAATATAAATAAAATAAAAACATATTTTTTTGTTTATATAAACAATTCAAGGATTCAAACATTCATCTCCTCTTTGTATTTATGCAATAGAAACTAATTAAGTGATTACCTATTTAGAGGCTTATTTTTGTTGGGATTGACAGATGGGATCAACTATGAAGAGATCGATATTTGATGAGCAAACGTCAAAGGCTCTAACAAAGTGGCGTAAGAATGCCAAGAAGAAGAATGATGGGAAACCAGGACATGTGCCAACCCAAGTCCTTGGTGGATCGCCAAAACATAATGAAATGGCCGACATGACCACAGTGGATCTTCAGGGAGAGGATCGTTCTGATCAAGATCATCCATAACCTGTAAATATCTGATTTCAGCGGAAGATATTGAAGCTCAAGTTTGTAGAGCAGAAGACCCCAGTGATATGAGAGCTTTGGTGCGTGAAAAAGGACTTCCTTTTTCCAGTGTGTGTAGCTAGCTATACATGTGGTAGAAGACTAAACAAAACTCATCTTTGACAGTTGAGCTCGTGAATGACATATCATTACTGATTTGCTGGCTTGACGATTTTCCTTAGTATATCATATACACCGCAATGCTCATAGTTGATGCATTATACTCAGTTTTTGTATGTTTAGACTTGTTGTCTCCCCTTTTTTGTGTGGTGATTCTATACTAATTAGGACCTCATTCAAAATTTTGCTAGCAAATCGTAAGAGTTTGTGTTTAGTAGTATTTGTAAATTAGAGTTGTACAGTGTTTCTTTGAACGTTATAATGACAGAAGAAAGGGCATTGAGATAGAAGTACATTGGTTAATTTCATACTAAGTTAAAAAATCCCTCATTTGATATATTAATTGGTTGTTTAAGATTTGAAGATTTTAAATAATATTAGGAATTTAGGATTTTGAAAACAATGGAAATTTCTTGTCTTGAAACTTATATATCTAGACGAGAAAGAGCAAGACTATATACGGAGAATATGTTAAGATATCAAAGGGAAAAAAGAGTTATACATTACAATACCACCTTCATTAAATGGAGAAAACTCATTCATTAAATGTTATACTAATGCTTTTTTTCTTCTTTGTGACATTGACTCATTATGTCATGCATAATAATTAATAACATACATAATACAAAGATTTTGTTCTTTTGGATTGAATGAAATTGAACTAAATTGAGTTAAATGAAACTGAACTATATTGAGTTGAATGAAATTACTAAACTGGAAAAAAAATGAAACATAAGAAATCACACCTGAATGTATCCCAACTTTTCAATACTTTGTACCTGTTACATTACTTAGTTACGCATAAGACCTCTATAGATAATCATTAGAATATTTTCTTACTCTTTCATGACCTAACCTTAGTAAGGGTGTCGTGATAAAATCAATCACGAATAATATTCAAGCCGGATGTAAATAGCACATACGACTATACAAGTATACTCTCGAGATCGTCCGCAGGAACTTATGGATGATTTTGTATACTGAAAATTCACCAAGGATGGCTCCTTTTCTACAAAGTCTGCCTATGCTCTCTTACTTCAGCAGACTCTCAGATGTCCTCCTTTACGGTCTTTGCCTGCTCCTTGGTGGAGAAAATTTTGGGCGTTTCCACTTCTTCCTAAATGGAAGATCTTTGGTTGGAAAATTCAGGCCGGTATTCCAGTTGCCTCAGTTCTAGCTGTTCGTGGGATTTCTGTGGATTCGGTTTGCTGCTTTTGTCGAAGGGAGTAGGAGACGGTTGACCATTTGTTTCGAGACTGTGATTTCGTTGCCCTTTTGTGGGTTCATAGATAGCGGTATTTTTAAATTGTTGCTTCTGTCTTTCTTTCTTTGTTCTCACTGTAAAAAAAAAAAAAAAAAAAAAAAAAAAAAAAACTATACAAATATACAAAATTAAAGATTCGTATAGTGCAAAGTGTGACGTACTTCGTATTATTATGGAGTGATGGACTAAGCGATTGTGTGTTGATCATTCGAGTGGGAGGTTTAAGAGGTTTAATTTTGAGGGACAATCCATAAATACATACAGTAAACAAACTCATACCCCTTTTCTTGTTCTTCACTGAGAAAACTGAACCCAGAAAAATGGGGTTTGGCAGTAGATTAAAGCTAGATCTACGTATCTTCATCTTCTCAATTGCTCTTTTCTCTTCTCCTGTTTTTTCCGATCTAATCCTCTCCAAGGTTGACCGTCGCGTAAGTCTTTCTCTTTCCTCCCTTCGTTTTCTGTTTTCGATTTCTGAAGCTCTGGTATTTTGTATTCCAATTGATTAGTCGAGGCTTTTTTTTTTTTTTTTTTTTTTTTGGAGAGATTATATGATCTGGGGTTTAATAATATTGTAATTTGATAGAGATTGAATGTGGGTTTTAGCTTATGATCATCGTTTGGCAGTCACTGGTATCTTTGTCATTTATTAATTTGGGATTTTAGGTCAATTTCAAAGGAAATTGATGAGCTTTGAATGTGATTAGCTGCACTGCGGGTTTATTGATTTTGATGCCTAAAGGTTGCATTTGGGATTCCCACTTTCTGTAATTTGATGAGTTGGACTTGAATAATATGGGGGTTTAAGGGTAGAAGATGAGGTTTTGCATTTGCTTCTTTAATTGCTCTAGATTTTGCATCTGTTTCTTCAAGTTTTAGCTGAATTTATACTTTTTAAGTTGATGCAGATTGATTTGACATCCCACATTGTGAGAGTTACCTCCAACATTAAGGTGATTTTGCTTGCTCTTTTTCCATTGGCATCAATATGATATATTTTTGTTATATGTTAAAAGAATCCAACACATTCCACTGGATGAGACCCTTGTTGGGAATCGAGTAATAGAAAAATAATATCGACAGGGAGAAAATAAAGTACGAAAATAAAGAAAAATAAGACACAATATTTTTACGTGGAAAACCCTCTTAAACTAGGGGAAAACCATGATCTCGATCTCAAGGGACGAAACGTCACTATAATATTTTTGGGAGTTTAAAGGATACCACTACAACTACAATATTAGACAATATTTGTTTAGGACAAAGTGCTACTTAGTACCCTTCACAATGGTACTTCCACTAAATAATCCTACACACCCTCCTACTAATATTGTATTTGCCTCGCACCAATTTGCTCCCTCTAACACTTGTGTTTGTGTATTCTTCAACACTAATATACTCACACTACTCCTACTTTTCACTCCACGTATTTAACCTCTTCTTCTTGTCCCAAACTCAATTACATGCCTCTTTAAATAGGCATACAAGGCCTTGCTCCCCAAGGTACTCAACTAAGCATAAATGCACCTTAGTCAAAGTCTACTACCTATTCTAGCACCTAGGAAATAAAAGTATGACTAACTACTTCACCTTGGAGGCCAAGGATACTTCCACCACCACTCTTTTTTTTTTCTTTTTCTTTTTACAATACAATAATAATAATACTACTAATATGTGATTTGGGGAGATTAACCCAACAACCCTGACATATAATTGTCTAGGACTGAGAAATTGAGATGGTACATGGTTTTTTTTTTTTTCCTTAGTGACTACCTGCTTTAGTTGCATCAACGGTTGGTGGTTTTAGTGTTTAGGTGAATTTAAGTGACTTTTGATGACTCATGAACACACCAGTTGTTGTAGCCTTAAACTTTATTTAGGTGCATTTGGTTTGTAAGAACATATGAAATCAAATAATGTCCTGCCAAGTATTCACATGAGCTTCGCTTTGGTGTTTAATGCGAAAAGAACTGAGGAGGGTTATCCAGCTTCCGAGGTGGGGTAGTGTTGAGATTGCATGATTCATATCTATGAAATATATCTTATAAGGCTGCTGGATGTAAATGCTGCGAAGAAGTGATAACATTTCATTTTTTGCTGCTAAAACTCTGTTATGTTAAACAGAGTTTGAATACGTTGATTTATGCTAATTTGTCACCAAAGCTTAAGAAATAGCTTGCTTTTAGGTCGATACTGGTTGTTATGCAATCAAGCGTTAGGGCCAGTAGAGCAATAATAAGCTTAGCTTTTTGAGGAGCTAGCATTTAGGTTCCAGGTTTCAGCTTTGGATTGATCTTGATTAAGCATGTGGTTTACCAATTAGCCTTGTGTTAGTTTATCTACCAACTTCTCAGGTCCGCAGCTACTGTTTTTTCTAGCTAATTGCCACCTTATGTAGAATTTCTTATCTTGATCCTGGTATTTTCTATGTAGGTGGAAAATGATGGAAATGAACCAATTTCAGACTTCGTGGTTGCCTTCCCTGATCACCAGGCAAAACATTTGGCCTCTTTGTCAGCTTTTCAGATCGAAGGCAAAGGGAAGACAAAAAGCCGTGGAGCTAGTCTCCCTGTTAAGCCTGTTCAATCTGAGGGTATCCCTCAATCTTTAACATCCTATTCTGTATCTCTACCCAAAAAACTTGTGAAGGGAGAAAGCTTATCCTTGGAAGTTTTTGCTGTGTTCACTCATATCTTGAAGCCATTCCCAGAGAAAGTTTCCCAGGGTGATTTTCAGCTAGTTGTATTCCAGGATAGTGCATATTATCTATCCCCGTATGCAGTTAAGGTTCAAACATTAACTGTTAAATTGCCTGATGCAAGAATTGAATCTTATACCAAACTAGAAAACAGCAAAGCCCAAGGTTCTGAAATAAAGTATGGACCATATGAGAATCAACCCCCTTTCTCATATTCCCCAGTTGTTGTCCATTTTGAATACAACAAGCCATATGCAGTTGCACAAAAATTAGTGCGTGAGATAGAAATTTCACACTGGGGCAATGTGCAAATCACTGAGCATTATAACCTTGTCCATGGAGGTGCCATTCTCAAGGGAGAATTTTCCAGGTGTGTTTCTTTTCCCAATATTTATCAATTATGTTCCAACCACAAGTATCATACGTTTATGATTATATTCCTTGCATTGTTTTTGTATGCAGACTTGATCATCAAATGAGTTCATATGCAAAGGGTGCTTCATCATTTAGCAGACTAGTAGCTAAACTACCTCCAAGGGCACATTCAGTCTATTATCGGGATGAAATTGGCAATATTTCCACTTCTAATCTGCAGAGTAATTCAAAAAAGGTATTGTTCTTCTTGTGAATACCGTGCAATTAATTCTGCTATGTTAACTTTGTTCATTAGTTATTTATTTTTAATTTTCATACTTGCAGACTGAGCTAGAAATTGAACCAAGGTATCCTTTGTTTGGCGGCTGGAAAATATTTTTTACCTTTGGATATGGCTTGCCCCTGAAGGATTACTTATTTGAGGCTGAAGGAAAGCGTTTTGTTAACATCTCATTTGGAAGCCCTATTGATGAACTGGTAGTCGATGAGCTCATAGTAAAGGTATTACTTCTTTAGGGTTCAATGTGGATACCATCTTCTTGTTCTCCATTCATGTTATTACCTTGACATTGCAGCTTGGCTGTAGGCACTATATTTATTGGTTAATAGTATTGCATACTGTATATACTTCATACAAATAGGGTATGGAAGTGTAAGCTTGTTGACCTCATCTGTGGATCTGTCAGAGTTAGAATAATAATTAAATACTAGTAATAATATTAAGGTTCTATTGTGCGTTGTTTGTGCGGAGGATTGTGTTAAATTGACTCATTATCCTAAGCAGAAAATGCTGGTTGTGCTTAAATGCTTGATACTGACTGTGCTCACTGCCCTAGGACATTTTTGTTGGGAGTCACCCTTGCCAGGGCATTAAGACCTCTTGGTCATAGGATGTATGATCTCCATGATGTCATGGTTCTTGCATTCTATGGGTTGCTAATTGTCTGCGGCTGATAGTACAATGTTCCCTCTGCCACTTGGAATCCTCACAATTTCATGTAAAGAGTTGCCAAGACTGTCATCCATGCCATGAGCGAACATGGTTTGAAAATATGGTTTTGATCATAATATTGGGAACGGAAATGATGCATTAATTGCAGTCCATGTTGTGTTTGCTACAATACAAATTTGGTTGTAGAGTCTTTTTAAGATTATAATAATAAGTTTACACTATTGGAGTGATCAGAGCAATATTAGAAGCTTATAGGCATTTAACTATTATTGGGGAGATTTAGGGAATCTTTTGTTGTTTCTCTGATTGGCTAGTAACTTTTAAGTGAAACAAGAGGTATAACATTTGATTTGGATGAGATTGCAGGTCTATAAACACCCCAACCAGACTATCTTAGTTCGGTAAATTGAATATCCTTCACAATATGGATGAACCAAAACAATGCGGTGATATTTTTGCAATGGCCATGAATTTCCTAGATATTTGTCTAGGATTCTACCCCAATATATGATTAAATGAGTGGGAAACTATTTCAATTTGGAAACCTTTTCCTTTTAATCAAAATCTTAAAGCATTAAGTAGTCTTGCATAAGTTTCTGACAAATTTATTGATCTGTAGGTTGTTTTGCCAGAGGGGTCAAGTGACCTGTCTGTTTCTATTCCATTTCCAGTGGAACAATGGCAAGAGGTAATTAATCTAGCAGGATGAATTGCTTTAATCCTGGCTCAATCCCCACCCCCTCCCCGAGCTTAACCTTTTTTACCTTCTATGAAAGCAAAATATATGAACACGTTATATTTTTGATTCTTTTTATTTCAACCAGACCAAAGTAAGTCACCTGGATATAAGTGGTCGACCAGTAATGGTGCTGCGGAAGGTCAATGCAGTTCCAGAGCATAATCAACATTTTCAGGTATAAATTACACAAATTCACTCCTCTAGATTCCCAATTTAGTTTACAAATGTGCAAATGAAAGCATTATAGCTCTTTGATTGACATTAATGTTTTGGTTTAAACGTCTGAAGCATAATTGTTATTTTCACTTGATAGCAGTGGTATTACTTTCATATGCTATATTTCCTTTGTTTTTTTTTTAGTTAACACCTTTCTATTATCACGCTTGCCGACGCATGTTTCTAACGATTATTATCTCTAATAATCGACATTGTAAAATTATAAAAAAGTAGATATTAATAAAATATACATCTATACTAATATATTAAAAGGCGTTCATAAAAACGTCCATGCGCCACTTCCAGCAAAATTGACTATTTAGCCATCTAAGCTAATTATCAAACATGTTATAAATATGAAAAAGAAATATATATATATAAGCATAAACCACATAGTTTAATTATTTTTAAAAAAAATACATATTCATTCAAAGAAAATTAAATTATAAGTTACAATGTATATTAATGATCAGTTAGTTTCATGTAATAATCCAGGGCATCGCCCGGGCCCAAAAACTAGTTGAAATGATTCAAACAATCTCACATGAATATGTTTTATCGTATCTATAAACCACAAAAGTGAGTTGAAGCTTGTTAAGTGAATAGTGTAAAAGTCAAATAGTGTCAACTAAAAAAAACGGAGGAAGTATTAAATTGGCCAATAATGAAGAAACACTTGGTTTTATATTACTTTGACAGCTCTTATTTTATTACTTTAATATTATTATAGTTTTACCTTTATCATGAGCATCGATAATTATGGTTTTGTTAACCATCTTATAATATGATTCTCAGGTCTATTACAAGTTCAATTGTTTGTCCTTGCTCAGGGAGCCGTTGATGTTGATTTCAGGATTTTTCTTCCTATTTGTTGCTGGCATTGCATACTCTCATGCCGACTTTTCAATTTCTAAGAGTTCTGCCTCCTATTTGGCAAGAGTACAGAGGGAGGAGGTGAGTTTATAATGTCTCATTTGTGTGGAGTAATAAGTTCAAGTAGGCAAATCTAATTTGTACATGTCTTCGCATGTTCTGGTCATCTTAATATTTAGGTGCAAACCATAATCCAGCAGCTTGAGAATATTATCAACCGATGTTTAGCAATCCATGATAAACTGGAGGTGTCATTGCGTGAATTGTCTAGAACTGGTAATGTCCAAGCTTGTAAGACTGCTCGGAAAGCCGCGGACAACTTGCTCAAAGAGCTTTCGAAAGAGTTGAAGCCCTTGCTTACTTCCTTGCAGTTGTCTCCACAGGCGACCCAAATCTTTCCTAAGGTTTGTTTTAAAAGTTTTGTGCTCCCCAATAATTTATGCTCATGTTCTTTTGAATCATTTTTACTATTTTCAATTTCTATTTAAGCTTTTACAAGATTGATACAATGGTTTGGTTGTATTGCAGGTGGAGGAACTTGTTACAAAGGAGCGAGAATTGCAAGAAAGGTTAATTACTAAACATTCAATCGTGGTAGACTGCTACGAAAAGAAGCTGAGTGGTCGGGAAATCGAAAACCGGGTTGCTCCTCACCAACAAAAAATTACAGTCTTGAAGCAGGATATTGATGATCTTCTAGAGTATATCGATGAATTCTGAATAGCATCTTTATAACTTTGTTACTGCAACTGATTATCATAGCAGCGCAGACATGGGCTTTGTTTGTGTTAGATTGCTGATCTTATGCGATATACTTATCCAATTTTGTACTCTTGAGTCTTTAATGTAGGAAAATTTGATATTATATGAAAGATACGGCTATCTATTGCCTAGGACCATGGATAAATAACAAAGAATTGATCATATGATTATTATTGTGAAAATTTGAAAAGCATGCATAACAACTTACTAATTCTTTGACCATTATTACTTGTTCTCATGGAAGCAAAACTCGGCTGTTCCGTTCTATTATGGCTGTAACAGATATTGGCTGCCGTTCCCAACGGCGCCTTGAAAATCACACCCAACTTGCCGTGATGGCTTCTATCAACCTAATTTCCAAAGTAAAATCTCTGTTTGCACTCCGGCAGTCTCCTTTTCCAGCGATGTTTGTTTCCTGGTCTAATTTCCGGCAACCTTCTTCCTAATGCAGCAGTGCCTTTAACCCTACTTCTTTTTGCTTTCTGTCATCAGCTGGCTTTCTCTCTCTTTTTTATTTGAAGATTTGCTTTGTTTGAGGGAATGGCTTTTTCTTTCTTTTTCCTGGTAATACATTAATTAAAGAAGCTATCATCACAAAATATTACTCCTAACAATATATTGCTCTTTTTAGTTGTGTGATGTTGATAGCTATGCACATTAGGCTTTGTAAAACTATATTGCTCTTGAGAGCAATGTAGTTTTGTGGAGCTACAAAGTACATTCCTCCACTGCGGAGAGTATGTTGCTCCAATCTTTCGAGTAACTGTAAGTCGGTACCTCTTAGCTTAGGTACCATTGTGGATGCTATAAGGGCTACATATATCATTATCCTTAGATTTATCTAGTTAATTTTATATTTTCAAAATAACTTTTTGCAATTTCATTCATAAATAATTAAATGTAGTGCAATTAAGCCAAATTCTATAGCTCTCCCTTCTATCTTGAAAACCTTTGCTCCTAAGGGCTTGGTTAGGGGAAGCAGTGGTGAGTTAAATGAAGTTTATGCCATGAATTGCGGGTTATGTACATGCACAAATGCTTCTTGCGGTACAACGTGGGCTATCTATTGCTTGGAATGGTGGGCATAGGAAGGTGAAGTTGGCTATTGACTCTTTCGCATGTTAAAGGGTGAGACACCCTCTAACTCTCCTTATGTACACATACTTCACAAATGCAAGGCTCTCATCTTTGGTAGAAGTTGGGAGATTGCTATTAACCATTGTTGTAAAGAAGACAATCGAGCGGCTGATTGGTTGGCTGACTATGGAGTGGTGATGGAGCAAAGGCTAGTGCTCCTTGAGGCGATCTCGAAGAATCGTCATGCTAATTTATGTGAAAACTCGCTAGCACCATTAGTGTTTTTTTTTTAAGTACACCATAAGTCCTGTGTGACACACGGTATTTACAAATTTTCATATAATTTTTTTAGGAATCATAACCCATTATATTGATTGAATAATAACTTTTGTACCAAAATATTACTTTGGTAAGTTATATAATAGTAGTAAGATTAACTAAAATTTTCTTATTAAATACGAAGTATAATTTTAAAAGGGGTGTTAAATATCACCATAAAAAATGATTAAAGCCGCCAACATTTAGTGTGAATGGACAACTATGCCCTTAGTACTTCACCACTATCTTCCCTCTCGCCACCAATTACTAACACCTTGACACCACCACCCTGGTCTGTCGGGAAGGTGATGGTATTTATAATTTCCAGCAACCGCAACAACCGGGCTTGGAAATTGGTTACCGGGCATGGTAATCGGTTTTGGTGGTAACCGATTACCGGGCACAATTTTAATTGTTATTGGTGTAAGTCAAGTTGGTAAAAAATGTTGCAATTATTTAAAAATAGAGGTAAAACTAGGTTAAATCCCGTGCCATGCACGGTAATGTTTAATACTTAATACTTAGCATTAGTTTAACACTATTATTTAATAAATAAAATATTATTCTACCTAATTGCAAAATACGATGAAAGTTCTTACAAAAAAATTTAAAAAAATTTATCACACTAAAAAAACAGAGTGAATAATATATGCACGACTAATAAAAATAACTATGAATTACATTACAAAGTTAAAGATAGAAAACTATTATTGCATAATATTGTATAAAAAGAATAATATCTTTGCTTGAATGTGTACAAATGGAATATACTTATTAAATCGGAAGTGAAATATTATTGTATAGTTTGTATTAAAAACTTCTCTAAGAAGCTTTGGCCAAAAAAATATAAAAATTAAAATAAAATAAACAAAAAAAACTTTTGGAGGGAAAATTTTTAAC
This sequence comes from Chenopodium album, assembly GCF_948465745.1. Lineage (NCBI taxonomy): Eukaryota > Viridiplantae > Streptophyta > Magnoliopsida > Caryophyllales > Amaranthaceae > Chenopodium > Chenopodium album. The sequence goes on from NC_137858.1 coordinate 36,250,294, forward strand.
CAGGAGATGACATGTGTCATTCTTGGTTTCGCCTTTAGTATAAAGTTATAGATAGATAGATTCTCTAAGAAGATTTGGCCAAAAAAATAAAAATTAAAATAAAATAAACAAAAAAAACTTTTGGAGGGAAAATTTTTAACCAGAAGATGACATGTGTCATTCCTGGTTTCGCCTTTAGTATAAAGTTATAGATAAAAGTATTGCGATTATTATGAAACGGTTAGAGTATAAATTTATTAATTTAGCGCTATATCGAGTAATAAATAAATAATTAAATAAATAAATAAAAATAAAAACCCTTATATCCGTTTGTTCACCATTTTCTTCTGACCTTCACTCTAGTTGTGAGTACTCTTGAGCAGAAAAGAGAGAGATAATTATGGAGACTTCTCTAAGATACAGTGCTGATTCCAAATCTCTCAGAATTCATGCCAAGCAGAAGCTTCCCATTGATTCTGACACTTTCTTGCAGGTTTTTCTTCATTTCTTTTCTTTTTCACTTTTGTGCCTCTTAATTTTTATGCTTTAATTTTGTTTTCTACATATTTATATTGCGTTTTTATTGTTTTATGATTTTAAAGTTGCATGGTTCAGTTAATTGTTAGCTTCCATTGCTACTGTAAATTTATTTTTATTATTATAGTTTTGAATTAGGTTTTAGTGCTTTTAATTTGTTAAGTAATGGCTGAATTTCTGCAATTCTGAGGTTTTATTGAATTATGACGTTTTGAATGAAGGGTAAGCTGAATTATACAAGTGTAGGGTAAATTATTGTGCAATTAATTTTTGTGAGTGTGGATAATTTAGCATATTTTATCATGTTGGTGTGCAGAAATTGTTGTTATAAGTGAATGTGTTGTTTTTAGTAGCTTGATAGAAGAATGTGAAATGGGTAAAGAGAGAAATCGCTGGTTTTACAGCGTAATTCCTCATCTTTCGAGCTGCATTTGATTTGGCTGATTTCTTCGAAGGGTCTCTGAACGTTTGAAGATAACCCCTTTTATAAAATTTACCATGACTGTGTTTGGGGTGAACTACATTGTGCATTGAAGACTGTTTCTTATCTGTTTTTCACTCCTTTACAAAGGGTTGGAGTGTCGGGTTTTTTTTTTCACAATTTATTGGATTATATCATTGTATGAGGTGCCATTGGTTATGCATTCGATCTCTCAATCTCTTATCTATTTTGTATTTTCCAGTTTTCGTTTAATGGTATTAGGGTTTTCCCTTTGTGTCAGGTTCATGGAGAGCTAGATACAAGATATGGGTCACCAAACTACTTCTGTGCAATGTTGAGGCGCTTCATTAATGTATGCTGTTCCATAAGCTATCTTGCTTCACTCAATTCTTAAGTTTCTTAGGCTTTATTCTTTCTGGGGTTTCTGCTCAACAACTAAATCTCTTTTCTTTGTGCCCTTTTTTTATATATTTTTTTTTTAATATTATATAACGTGTTTGATATGACAAGTCATAATGATTATTTGACATTCTGAATCGTCTAACTCTTGTTCTTCTTCCTCTTTGTTCGCATGACAACTATTTTAATTGATAGCAACCACAACTGTCATCCAGTCTTGGCTTGGGGGTGCAATTTGATAAGCATGAGAAGCTTGGGTACACTGCTCGTGGTAAAATGGCATTCCCTGTGACATCTAATGACTCAATTAGCTTTAATGTCAAGGGACGATGCGAGATTGACAAAGAGTTTAAACAGGTTAGAGATGATTTAAAATTTCTCTGCTCAGTTTTTATGACAATTATGTATTTTAAAGCATCCATATATGTAGCTAAAGTTTGGTACATCTCCCTTCCCCCAATTAATAAAAATAAAAATAAAAATCAAATGGGATTTAGAAAAGAAAAGAAAGAGTTCAGGAAAAGTGACTGACAACTTTTTCTTGACATTACCTACCAATTGTGTGGGATTTGCTATTGTTGAGAAGGAAACTGACTATATGTAAAAACCTTTAAGTAATTTTATTAGATACTCAAGTGTATCTGCAGCCCTCAAAAAAAAAAAAAAAAAAAAAGTGTATCTGCAGAGGCATCCCCAATCTCATGAATTAAGATTGTATCCGTCTATCAGTATGTTGTATGGAATTTTTGTATCATTTTTCTCGGTGAAAAGCTTGAGGTCCTTTTATTATTTGTTAAATTTCTTTTCTTCTTCTCCACTCTTTTGTAGAGGAGGGTCAGGGGAGGTGCTGAATTCACCTGGTGCATTTTCAATTTTCAAAAGGAACAAGATCTGAGGTTCAAGGTTGGCTATGATGTCACTAATAAGGTAGGCCTTATTTCACGTCTCTTTATTAGAGAATCTAATATGCTTCTCCACATATCACCTCACTTAAAGAGTGACTTATAGTTAGTCATGGTAGTGCTAGTTTTTACATTCGATTCAAAGATATATTAATTCTTAGTCCACCATCAGTAAATGCATATGTGGGAATTACATTAATTCAATGAAAAATAACCCATTTGAGTGATTTAACCTTTTTCTGGTACAATTTAAGCAATAACCTTCTCTGATATTGGTCTTTGTTGAAGAGTTACAGCCTAATTGTTGATATTCAGTAAAGGATTTTCTTTTGATCAAAATTGAATTAAATTATATTAATTTTAAGCTAATTATTGTATTTTGGGGGCTGACAGGTTATATTAATTTTTAAGCTAATTATTGTATTTTGGGGGCTGACAGGACAATTCAATTTTGTGCAAGTTTATAAAACATTTGGACTTCTGGATTGGTGGTCCAATCCAAAAAGAATGTGTTTTTTTTTTTCTTTTCCCCTGAGAAGCAGACTTGTGTTGCTTTTGGGTTGCACAATTGCACTTGGGAACCCTAAGGAGGAGTTCATTAATTTTCTTGTCTCCATGGCTTGTCCATATGTGTGTACACATGAGGTGGCTGCCCGCCTCTTATTGTTATACCCTAGTAAAGTGGTATAGTATTTTTTTTCAAGGACTTCATTAATACATTTTCCCCATGTAATTGATGATATTAACTTAGCTGTTTCTTGTTAACTTAGTCTTTCTTTTAATTAACAAACTTTTACAAAGGTTCCAATAATTCTATTTGTTTCCTGATGTATGCTTTGCAACAAACTCCTTCTTTCACTGTCCTGATGGTTAATATAGAATAGAAGATGACCGTAGATGTATGAATTGAAGTTGCATTTGATGCTGTTTCAAGCTGCACCTTCGATAACTTGGGGATATTGTGGAAGTATTGGGTGATAATTTGGCTGCAATGTAAATATATAAAAAATAGTGGTGCAAGTAGAGAGAACAGGACTGTTACTTTGAAATAGAGATCTTTATAAGGTAATTGAGCAACTCAAAATCACTATTTCCAAATAGTGATTAAGAAAAAGCTATAACAGGTGGCTATTTTCAAAAGATCGGTAACAAAACTTGCCTCTTCTTTATATAGTGACATTATTTTTGGCCTGGTTGAAATAAAAAATCACTATCTGATACCATATTTAACAAATATAAGGTGATTGAGCAACTAATATCTTTAATATCAACCAGTAGAAGAATCAGCTTGATAGGATTCAACTTGGCTTTCTATTTATGTGGTGTTTTTTTCTTTAAAAATTTTTTTTTAAAATTAAAATTAAAAAAAAAAATTAAAAAAAAAAATTAAAAAAAAAAAAAAAGAACTTTAGCTTTGCAAAATAGTTACTTTTGTCCCAAGACAAGTTTCTTGTCATTTTAAAGGATCCCCATGTGAATATTTTTCCTTTCTAAATGCATTTGTCTATATTACAACAATTCCTACTACGCACAACCAATCACTAGGGTACATGTTTGAGTATACATATGACTTTATTTCCTTGAAAAGGAAAGGAGTTCTTATGGGGCATTCCCATATCAATAATAGGATACTCTTTCTGTTTTCAAATAAATGCAACAATTTACATTTTCGGATATTTTAATATAAATGAAAACATACTTTATTTGGTTTGTTGTTTCTCTTTTCTACTTCCTCATCTTATGGTCATTTCCACTTATTTATTTTCACCTCTCTCCTCATCATATGGGCCTTCTTCATATTTATCCCATGCCTATTTGGTAAGGTTAGCTAGATTTATACTTTATACTAATACAAGTAACTACAAGACAAATTTTGAACCATTGAGAGGGGGGTGGGGGGTGGGGGGTGGGGGAGGTGATTATTAAACATGATCGGGTTTGCGAAATAATGTTCATGGTAAATACAAAATGCTTGAGAAGACGGTGTAAGACCTGGTCTTACTATGCAAAGTGCATGCTGTTATGATATTACTTTCCAAAGGATTAAGTTGGTCATTTACTAATCTATCATAGCTCAGCCACATTCTCATTCCCTAGGGATCCTTTCAAAGATTATGAATCCCACTCATGTTGTCTGGAATTCTGTTATGCGTGCTTGTCTGTCTGATGAAGTGCATTTACCTCTGCTTATCTACACTTTCTTGTTGAACTGGTTAATCGAATGGTCGAACCCTTGAAATTGACCCTGGTAATAACTCTTTAGTGAAGTTCATCAAACTTGGATGATAAGTGGATTTGACTTTATGTAGAAAGCTCCAACTTCCACTTACCTGTAGCTTACTATGTGCTCCAATAATATTACTTTGGAATAAGTTGTGTACTTATTGGGATTTGTTCAATGTTACTTTGACTCACTTAATTATCTCCAGTACTCGTGATACCTTGGCACTCCTACAAGTGTATGACCTGACACTTAATTTTTCACCTTGACAGTTGATACCTAATTATCTTGATCCAAAAATATGTAGAGGAAAAGATGAAACGTAAAATGTATGTAATTGTAATGTGAACTTTCTTACAATGTGAACAGTCATCTGATAGAGAATTCAGATTTTCAACCAGAACTTGCAAACAAGTAAATGTATATTGTACGTGTGTGATTATAATGGGAAGAGACATGCAAAAATTGTTTAGTATCAGAAATATGTTTCATGTATGCTGGACTGTGTCTGAGTAACATAGGATACTTCATATTTGTGTCGGCTCTAACTCTGTTGCCTATTGGATTCTTGTTATATCTGCTTTCCTCAGCCACCAAACTTTACTCAGAGCTGTGTAGCCAATATGTATTCCTTTTTGTGTATTTTTAATTAGCTCTACTTTACCCTTGTATCTCTGCAGATTCCATACATGCAGTTCAGAGAAAATAATTGGACCGTCAATGCTGATGCAAAGGGCAGGTGGAATGTTCGATATGATTTGTGAGAAAGGATAGGTCATCTATATGAAAATTTTGGAGGTTAGATTATGATATAGACCATGAGAAGCACTTTTTTGTGTGTTAATCTGATGGACAGCCATTTTGCTGACCATATTCATTGATGTTCTATGTCCAACAATGATTTTACTTTTGTAAGTTAGTTATTGGAATGCTGCCCATGTGAATGTTCTTGTCTCATCACTAAACTTTTCCGCTGTCAGGGTCTCTTCTATATCATATAGCACCTTCATAAGTCGTAGATTCCTCACAAACACTAAAGTTTAGTGCACCTGAGTAGATGGTGCTAGGATTGTGGGCCTTTCACCACTAGTGTTTCACAAACTCAAACAGCAAGTACCCACTACATAACCTTTCATACCCATACCGTTACAAAAGAGTATGCCCTACAGCTATACTCGTGGTCTCAGTAGAAAATGACCCATATATCAGTATTTGTTCTCTAACATAGTAACATCTGTGACCACATTGGTGGGATCTGAGCCCTGAACATAAACTCTTTTCAGTTAGATATTTGGAAGCTAAGGTTTTAGATTTTGGTCTAAAGACTAGATTTAGCAGCCCGTATTTTCCTCTTTTCGTCAAGTTACGGTTACTAAATATAAACAGACATTGGAAAAATGGCTCTTGATCGATGATGGGATGAATATTGAATTTTCGCTTCTTGTTAGAGGGTGGCCTGAGTGTAGGATATTCCTTTATGGAGAAAAGTTGCTTATTGGGTAAGATTTTGAAGTCTTGAGGATAAGATCTCTACTGCTTTCTGATGAAAAAAGGGAATTTAACTGGTAGAGGGATTCTTCTTTTTCTGAAAGCAGTTTATGGGATAAGACTACGTGCAAAGCTCACGTGGTGTTTATAATTATAACACTTAACACATGGTGGTTGTACTTGGAGAGAGCAGGTGATGTAAGCTTACATATCCATTACTAGTAGGAAATAAATAGATGCTATAGTTAAAGTCTTAACTCTTAAGCTTGGTTTATTTAGTAGCAAGGTAGCAACCCTGAACAAAACCATAAGGGGTATTTTGGGGCGAGTGGACTCTTGGAGATGGCGACATACCTAGGGTTAGCATAACACATAACCGGGCCATGTTCATGTTTGGTTTCGTGTCTACCCAATGTATCAAATTTTGTGTATAAAGTAGGATAATTGCATGACAAAAATTACCTAATTGGGTCGTGTTTAGGTTGATTTGTGTTCAGTTTCTTCCGGCTGAATTCGTACCGTGTTGTGTTGTACTGCGTATCAATGATTGGCAGCACTAGGTATACCATAAACAGCCATGCAGTGTGAGGCCTTGAGGGGGTACTATTTGGTGTAACAGAGGCAATTCTCCTTTTACTTTATTGCACATTGGTGCTGTGATACCCACATGGGGGATTGGACCCAAGGGATGATAAATCCATCTCAAAGTTAGGATGAAAAATAAAATAAAATCTAATCTTGAGGTTATCTTTCATATTTCTAACATGCTTGTATATGGTATAATTTCAATTTAAATAGGAGAGTACTTTAGAAAGAAACTTTTTAGATTGGATGATTTTGCAGATTTTGTACATGAGGTTATCAGTTATCATGTTCAAATTGATTCTATATAAAATATGTTTGATGATAAGGTTAAGGTTTATTATAAGTACTATATAATTTCCTACTCTAGGTCATTAATATCCCACCTACTCTTTTTTTTTTTTTTTTTTCTTCCGAGTCAAAAGAGTCTGTAAGTTTGCGTATGCCTTTTTCATTCCCATTATCAATTATTCCTTTGACGATTGTCACTGTTATTATTAGATCATTATAACAAGATCTTAAGTTACTTATACTAAGGAAAGTGCTGTTGGTAGTTTGCTTACTCAGTGGAATCCAACATCATATCCGCCTATCAACGTACACTAGCCGACCTTACCTAATATATACTCAGAAGCACTCCCTCTATTCCACTAAGATTGTCCGATATAACCTTTTTTTTTTTATGACGTTCCACGACAGGTTGTTCGAGAACGATAATCATGGTCAAAAGAGAACATGGGATGATGGTGGTTTGGCAAGGTAGGAGTGAAGATTGTTGTGGTCAATTTGAGGTGATTTGAAACGTAATAGCCATAATAGGATAGATAAAGGTGTCATTTCTGGGATCTTTCTTGGTTAGGTACTGAAATGATATAGCAAAAGAAAATGAATTTTTATTGTATGAAATATAAAACAAACGTACCAAACTTTTCAAAACATTTTCTTGAGGCTTCACATGCCCGATAAAGTAGGTTATATACTTATATCTATAGCATGACATTTGTCTTTCTCATGCTTTTGAATCAAGCTTTGAGCTAGAGCATTAAGTAGGACGTAAATTGTAATGTAACTTCTCATCCTCTTAGAAATGAGCTTGAAGTAAACTATGAATAGAATTAGCAAAACATAAATGGGACAATCTTTGAGGAACGGAACTGCGTAGGGAATACGTAGTTGTTAGATACAAATCAACGAGTGTGGTAAAAGTATGGTAAGGACTCACCATTAATGTAAAAATGTGTACAATGTGATCATTTTGTAAAGTGAGTCTAAAATATAACTCCTATTATTATGAGTGTTGCTATTAACAAGTTGATTAATATATAAAATTAAGAAAAATAATATTAAAAAATAGTCATGCTTTGGGCATTTGACAAGGGAGTCAAGCAAAAAGGAGTGAAGAAGAATTCTTGTGCAAAATTTGAGTTGCGTGAAAGATGCAATATCCTTGGCAGTAAGTGGTAACCGCGCCGAAAGGAGAGAAACGGGAGTTGGGAGATAAAGATGAACAAAACATAAAGATTCACTATTAAGACCCTTTACAATATACTTTTTATTATTAAAACATTTAAAAGTAGATTTGTTTTGTATTTTTCCTATAGACTAAAGTAGAATTTTAAGCATATGTTAATTGTCATAGATTCTAAGAAAAAATCTTTTGTTATTATACATAACTAGAAATCAGAATGCATTTGTGTCAATGCACGTGATGTATTATTAATATGTGGAGGAATATGAAATTAAAAATTTTCTTTATTTTCTTTATAGAAATATATAGAAATTATTTTGTTGCTTGATTGATATTGATTGAAAATATTACTCGTAAATGAGATATTTTCTTTATTGTTTTTTTTTCTTTCGTAAGATACTATATAATTTGCACTTTGTCATACCATATCCCTCTAAGGACCTGTTCATATTTACTGATTGGAGCTGAACTGAACTGATTGGAGCTGAACTGAACTGAACTGATTGGAACTGAACTGAACTGAACTGAATTGAGCTGAAATGAATATTTTATGTGAGAGGGAAATTAAGAGCTGAACTGAACTGAATTGAACTGAACTGAACTGATTGGAACTGAACTGAACTGAACTGAACTGATTGGAGCTGAACTGAACTGAACTGAACTGAAATTAAGTAAATATGAACAAGCCCTAAGTTTGAAATGAGATTGTACCATCTCTATATTGTATCTTGTATCTATACATGTGTCTGTATCCATTTTCGTGTAACCTATCCGTAAAGCCTTAGAAAATGAATAGTGTGGTAGGGCAAACTTTAGTTTATATGAAAGATTAAGTGAAAGTGTTGGAGATCCATGAAGGAGGGAGGGGGGCTAGATGTTAAGTTGGTAATGGAGCAGGATAAGGAGACTCACATTGACGTTTATAGGGTTGGAGGGAACACTACTCAATTCATTTTATGTGCCTAGTGACTTTATTATCCCTAAAAAAAAAAAGGTCTTTTGTTTCAAAGATAACACCCTTGCTCTCACTTTATTCAAGTTGATTATCCTACGAGTGTACCTATATTTGGGATGCAAAAATTGGATCATTTTTTAAATAGATAGATAAATATCCCACTCTTATATCTTTTTCACCCTTTCCACTTCATTTTTAATAGCGGCATAATTTTGTTCCGAATTTGCTCATACTAACAACTTTTTTTTTTATCGTTTTTTTTTAAACCAACTTTATATATATAATAGGCCCATATGTGAGAATTTGTATTTATATGAGAACTGATCTTAAATTTAGAACATGTGAGTACAAATTTAGAACATAAGAGTAAAAATTTAGAACATGTGACTCAAATTAAAATTAAGAACATATGAGTAATAATTTAGAACATCAAGGTGAGTAATATGTTTAGAACATCTTATTTAAGAATTAGAATAAGTGACTAAATATTTAATAAATTTGCTTTATGAAATTTTAAACATGAGTAAAATTTAGATCATCTGATTTAAGATTTTGAACATGTGAATAAAAATTTAGAATAAATTGATATAGAATATAGAACATGTGAGTAAAAAATTTAGAACATACGAGTAAAAAATAGAACATACGCTTTAAAATCTGGAACATATAATTAAAAATCTTAGAACACACGTTTTAAAATTTAAAACATACAAGTTAAAATTTTGGAACAAGTTTTTTAAAATTTATAACATCAAAATTAACTAATTTATGGTTTAGAACATGTGAGTACTAAATTAGAACATTTGATTTAATTTAGAACACCTAAGGAAAAGTTTAGAACATCATATTTAAAATTTAGAACATAAGAGTTAAAATTTAGAACATAAAGAGTGTTCTCACATAAGAAAAATTCTCACAAAAGATAAATTCTCACGAGAGCCTCCCCCTATATATATATATATATATATATATATCTACCTCCGTTAATTTTTATGTGCAACTTTGGAATATTTTATATCTCACAAATAATACCCCAAAGTTGCACATAAAAATTAACAGAGGTAGTATATATATATATATATATATATATATATATATATATATATATATATATATATATATATATATATATATATTATCAATTATTCATCAAACATAAAGGAGAAAAAAAAAAAAGTCATAAATACCAAATATTTGATTAGATTTGGACTTTAATTCTTTCAATAATTTGAGAGCTCAATTGTTTTAGGATGATTAATATTGATTTGTACAGAGTTATTTAATTTTATTAATTTTGAGAACTCAATTCTTTCAATAATTTGTACCAAATTTTTTAATCTTTAAATTTGAAACTAATTTGGACAAATTAAACCAATCGACATTAAAAAAAAAAAATTAGGGGGGGGGGGGGGGGGCGTGTGTGTGTGTGTGTGTGAGATTAAAGAGATCACTACTTTACTTACTTTTATTGTTATAATTTCTATTACAAGTATTTTTTTTTTTTTGAAAGGCTATTACAAGTATTTAAGTTAAGTGAAGAAATAGCAAAATAATTAGTGAAGTGTAGAAGTAACAAAAAAATATTTTTCTTAAAAGTTTCATACTATTGGGCTCTTTAAATATGAGAAGAGTTAAAGATATGAGTGTGTGGTCCAACCTAATAAGCTATTTGGTGATATTTTAATGGCTATGAGCATCAAAGAAAAGGTGGTTGTTATACATGTTACATCAAAAACAAACTAAATTTAGTCTTCTAACATCATCAAGGAGTCGACTATAAAATTGGATGAGGTCAATCATTTTTTTTTTTTTAGTATAATTGTTCCAATAATTCTAATTAATGTACTCTTATATTTTGTCTAGTATTAATAATTGGGTTTTCTTGCTACCAAATCATTGAATAATTGAGTTGGATTAGCAAAACTTATAACGATGGCGTCATTAATATATATTCATTTAGTTAATTTTTATCTTTAATTTCATCGGTGATTTAATTTTTATGGACTTTAACCCTTTCTTCTACTACACAATCACATTTCATGAATCATATCATCATACTAACTTCATTCGTTAGACCATTAATCTATGTTCATTTAACTAGTTTCCTCTCTATAATTTCGTCAATTGTCTAATTTTTAATATCTTTCACCCTTCCTTCTATTGATATCACTGTACATTTCACGTATTAGATCATCATACGAGTAATTAATGTCTAAGACACACACCTAAACATGCAATTAGGTGCCTAAATATAGACAATACACTTCCATACGAAACCAAACAAATAAAGAATTAAAATCAGTGTGCTGCAAGTAGATTTGCAGATATTATTTGTCTTTCACCCCTAACTTAAGGCCGCCCCTAATCCTCATTACCCAAAAATGGCAAATAAAAAAAAACTTAAAAAGAAATAAAAAAGGAAAACACTTTTACTTCTTTAGTGAAAAAGATATTAGTACATTGCAGAATCTTATCCCTTTAACCCCTAAAATGATTAGAGCTCTTGACTTTTCTATTCTTAATTTTAAATCAAATCTCCTCTTTAATCGGACAATTAGGATCTATAATCTCATCATTATCAACTATTTAATTTTAGGTTAGCGATTATTCGTTTAACTTACCCACAACAAGTCAACAATGCCGCTTGTTTTAGCTGGTAAAGTCACAAAACACTAATACGTACTTACTAAAAAAAAAAAAAAAAAGATTGACCATGTCAATGCACAGTTTTAAACATTTATTACATACTTCATATATGCATAAGTGCATAACACCATCTCCCAATATACAAATACTCCATCTCTCAATTTATTTTAAAAAAAAAATAATAGTTTGAAATTGCATATCTATACTAAGGGTCTGTTCTAATTTACTGAAGTGAGTTGAAATGAAGAGATTGGAGTTGAACTAAATTGAATAGAGCTGAAATGAATTGTATTTAAAGGAAATTAGGAATGGAACTGAACTGAACTGAACTTATTGGAGCTGAACGGAACTAAATTGAATTGAATTGAACTGAACTAAAATTAAGTTGAAGAGAACAAGTTCTAAGAGTAACATTTATATGGAGTATGTGTATCTTAAATTCTTAATTAAATAACAATCAATTTTGTATACATCCGGTTTTCAGTAATTTACTGCACATTGGGTTCACTTTTGTTAAATTTAGGGTCGCTTTTGTCAAATTTATCAATGAAGGATAAATAACTCTTATATATGTCAGAGTAACTTTTGTGCGTTTTAGTGTAACTTTTGCGCATTTATTGTCACTTTATAACGGATGCTCAGTAATGAACATCCGTTTTATTTAAAAGTTTGTGATTAAATAAATACGAAGTAAATAAATAAATTCAGATAATCAGATTAGTACATGAATACAAAGTACTTTACTACAAAATTATGTTAATTGCGCTCGAACATCCTCAAGTAATACAAGTGTATGCAGTACATTAGTACTCTTAGGGCATGTTCTGATTTACTGAATTGAAATGAATATTTTATGAGAAAAGAAAAATCGGAGTTGAACTGAACTGAAATCAAGTTGTAGTGAACAGACCCTTACTACTCTATACATGACTAGTTGTGTATCATCTATTTTGTATTCTGTTTAGGTTTTTTAAAATGTAAAGAAAACTTAACGTTATCCAGTGAAATACGAACACATACTGAATCATAATTAAAAATAAAAAATAAATAGAACTACTCGATATTACAAATCACAATTATCCAATCCACTGCTCGATTTGCAAAGACATTATCCATACATACACAATCGGATAAAATGGATAGAGTAAAATCCTGTTCCTGTATAATTGTATAGACTATATAGAGTAGAATTACAAAAAAGGGTTTACAGAAATACAGACTACAGACGAACAGTAGATAAATGTTGCATTCACATTACACAATATACACCCATACCATTTTTATTTATATTTTTTATATAAACACATCTCCCAATCTCACTCCCATATTCTTTCCTTTCCTCTGACCTCTTTCTCTCATACAAATTTTCTCTCTCCTCCAAAAACCAAAACCAAAACCTCTCTCAACAACAACAACAACAACAACCACCCTCAAAATGAGATTCCTACGAAGCTTAAACAGCACCACCACCACTTCGCCGCCGTCCTCCGACGACACCGAAACCGTCGACTCCGACTTCGTCGTCATCCTCGCCGCTCTCCTCTGCGCGCTCATCTGCGTCCTCGGCCTCGTCGCCGTCGCACGCTGCGCTTGGCTCCGCCGCTTCGCCGGTGGTGCGGCTTCAGCTCCGGCGAACAAAGGCTTGAAAAAGAAGGTTCTCAAGGCGTTACCCAAGGTTGCTTACTCCGCCGAACATCACGCCGGTAAACTCTCCGATGACTGCGCTATCTGCTTGTCGGACTTCTCCGCCGGCGAAGAGATCCGGATTCTTCCTCAGTGCGGCCATGGATTCCACGTGTCGTGTATTGACACGTGGCTTGGATCTCACTCTTCGTGTCCTTCCTGCCGTCAGATCCTCGCCGTTAGATGTCAGAAATGTGGCGGCGGTTTGCCGGAGAATTCCGCCGCTGGAGCTCCGACTTCGACAGATAATAATCATAATCATAATCATAATCACATTCATAATAATACTTTCTTACCTTAGCATTTTTAAATTTTTTTTAGGGGTTAGGTTTTTAGCTTAAGAAATTACCCCTTTTTCTATCAATCCTCTTGCTAATGGAGTACAGTACATATTTGTGTTTTTTTTTTTTTTACTAGTAAATTTTCAATTAGTGTAGTATATATAGATAGAATTTTAATTTAATGAAATCGAATTATGTAAGATTGATTTTGTGTTTTAATTAAATTAATTTACCCCTAGTTGCCTTAAAGAAGGCACAATTCGAGCTAAGGTTTGTAATTTAAATTATGTTATTCGGACTCTTCATTTTGTCGTACTCGTGTCTTAACGGAATACACGAGTTCGAAATTGATTTGATATTTGCAGTGAAGAGGATGGAAGTAAAAGTGATTGGAACAGTAAAAGTTATGGCGAGGAATCTCAATCAATTATCAAAATTTCTCGTTCCATCTAAATGTCCCTTAAATGGAAGAAGACAATTGGAGATTTTTTTTTTTTTTTTTTTTTGAGCTTTATTTCCCTTTAATCTTTAGGAGTATCTTTTCATGTTCTCTTAGCACTTTGCTTAATTAAGGGTCCCAATTTCCTAATGCTATGACATGAAAAAAAGTAGTAATTGGGTCCTATTATTGTCCCAAATGTGGGTTAATTTTACTCGTTAATTTCATGATTAGTGATGATCTATTTCTAGTCATTAAGATTTTCTTTTGAGGTTGAGGATTAGTACTTTGGCTTATTCGTAAATGGTATTTTCTATGTTTGAGTAGATGTCAACTAACTTACTCTGTAATAGATTACAAAATCTTAAAAACGGCTATCCGAGATATCAGATATGTGATTAAATCTCATTTATATTGTGACGTGTCAAAGTCTCTCTTTCCAAGTGTTTTAGATAATAATTTAGTCAAAGTAAAATAGTCAATAGGGCAAGAAAGAAAATTGGTGAGAATTGAACAATGAAAGTTCCCAATCCCAAGGGGAAAGAAATTAGGAGCACAAATCGTGTGATTAGTATTAGTATGCTAATTTTTTGTTTCTTTTTGTTTGGTCGCATATTGAGTGAACTAGGTGGAGTGCAAATTGCATGGGAAAAAGATTAGTTGGCCAAGTTAGTTGTCTCTTTGAATAAAACATTTCTGAAAAGATCAATTTTTTTTTTATATTTATATATCTAATTATTTAAGTCGTGTATGAATTGATTATCTTTATTGACTTTTCTAATTTTTATGGTCAATTGTTGGCTATTTAAATATTTTTCAATAATAATGCATGAAAATTTAAAATATTCAATGTAAATAATACGGAGAATCATATTAATTAATTTCGACACTAAGGGCTCGACACTAAGGGCATGTCTGACTTCTGATTGATAAAATTGAGCTAAATTGAACTAAACTAAACTGAACTTATTGAAACGAAACTGAAAATAATATGAAGAGAACAGGGCCCTAAATACCTCCAACGATCTTTTACAATTTCTATATAATACTGTATAAAGAATAATTTATACGAGTATTAGGCAAAAGCTAACGGCCTTAAGGGTGTTGGATAAGAAAACTATCAGTAGAAATATTAATTTGAAATGAATATTAATTACATCCATCGATATGTGATTTTAACATCTATTTCCAAACCTATACTATCATTTTAGGAATATATTAGATTGTTATCTAAGTATTGTAGTTTCTTGCTTACTTTTATTTTACAAACTATGATGAACACTTTGCCTTTGCTATGACTCTTAATGTCTTTGACTATGAAATTTTAATAAAATTGTGAAAAATGGATATTATGAAAGTACATATACCAACAAGATCCGTTAAATCAGATTTCCCTCTAAAACACATAGTAGAGTATGTAAGTTGTTTTTAGGGGAGCTAGATTAAAGAAATGCTTGCATTGGAGTTATAAGCATGAGTGTCATTGGATAATAACTACATTAATATAATGCATAGTATAGATCGATGTTCCAATATCTTTTTTCATATATGCTCGTATCAATTTAGAGAATTGGGTAGCGTAATCCGTAAGTATGATTAACAAAGTTTTATATGCGGCTGATCACACCATACGGCCAGCCACAATTTTTTTAAAATTTTCTCTCTCTCCTTTCCTCCATTCTCTGGCTAACTTTCTCTTTTTATCCATCATTGGCCGAGCACCGACTTCCGCTGTTGTCGTCTTCGTCTACATCTCCTCGAAGCTCCAACCCAGATCTCCTCATTTTCGTCGTCGTGTTCGTCGTCTTCTCTCTAACCATTAGTGGTTCGTTGGTGATGATTTGGTGGTTTCGTGGGTGGGTATTGGTGGTTTGGTGGTTTTGGGTTCAAGATCTAGGTTCGTGGGTGGGTTTGGTAACGTAGTGGTTTCGTTTCTGGGTAGATGTGGTTTGGTGGTACATGGTTTCGTGGGTGGGTAGTGGTGGTTTGGTGGTTCTGGGTTCTAGATCTGGTTTCGTTGCTGATTAGTTTGGTCCGTTGCTGGTGGTTCTGGGTGGGTGGTAGATTTTTGTTGGTGGTAGGTCAGGGGTTACTAGATTCGATCAAGGGTTACTAGGTCGGGGGTTACTTAAGAAGTTACTAGATGAGTTACTTTGAGGGATTTCTTAAGTGGGGTTACCAGAGGGGTTAATTGGGAGGTTACTTAAGTGGGGTAACTAAAGAAGTTACTTGAGGGCCGAGGTTACTAGAGGGGTTAAGACTCAATATATTATGGACCACAAAGTATTACTCAAAGTTCTTCTTTTTTTTTTAAAAAAATAATGATAAAACGTATTGTGGATTAGAAGCTTCTTCTTACAAAACCGTAGGTTCCCTAATTTGATGATGAAAGAGTAGTATATCTCAAAGTTAAGACTCAATAATCAGAGCTATACACATGCATGCATAATACATTCTCTTTGAGAAGAAAATATGGTGATGGAGGATTATTGAATTATCAATATATTTAGAATTTTATTAACCTTTTTTTTTTTTTTTTTTTTTTAATATAGAAGTATGGAGTATTAACTTCTAAATTAGACTATTTTTGCAAAAATTGACAATTTTAAGTAGATGTACAGAATAATATATTTTCTTAGGTCTCAATTTCATTTGATCATATCATTTGTTCAATAATTGATATGGTTAAATTAAACACACTGGATAATACATTAGATCATAAATATATAAAATAAACTATATGTAAAATTTATACTCCGTATATCCTTAATAACAACAACAACCACTACCACTACAATAATATTTAGAAAGTTCAAGCAAACTATTATGAATAGTTTGAGGATATTTATACTCCTTTAAAATATTTGCTTACACATTCATCCTCATTAATGTCAGCTGTCTCTTTTTTTGAATTCTTAATTTCTTATTAATATGTGCGCGGACACTAAAAATATTTATTCACGTATTTGCCCTCTTTTTAATGTTAATTACCAACAACTAAATTTGTGGTATAAGACCAAATCAAAAGACCTACTCCAACATGTGTGCACATCGTCTATGCGCGTTAGCCCCCTAATAAAATAAAATTAAAGAGTTGATATTATATGAAACTTTATTTATAGTAACACCTAATTAAAAAGAATCATGCAATTATTCCAATCCCGAGATCTCAGCTAGTTGTGTCATTCATTCTAAAACGAAGGGAGTATAACTTACTCACGCATGACTTAATTTTGCATGTTGGTTAGTTTTATATACCTTTTATCCAAAAAAAATTCTCCAAACACAACAGTTTATACTCAAAATATATGCACTTTAATGTACTCCGTATTACTTCGTATTATATATATATAAATTCCAACAACTCGCATTTAAGAATGTCTTGCTTAATGAAATGTAGTTGGTTTATGACATGCATTAGGATTTAGGAAATAGGAGAAGCACGTTATATTTATACACGAGTATATATGTTGTATGGATTAGAGAGGATTGATATTGAAGGCAAAGATAGACATTAGTGGGAGTAGCAGCTAACTACTAACTAGTATCTACCACTCAATTAGTCTTCATGTTTACGTTCTGGCTAATCAAACTTCCTTCTCAAGTAAAGTATCGATTCATAGATATATTATGCATCTTTTCTTGTATTTTTGCTAGCTGTTTATTATTTACACCATTGAATTGATTAATTCTATTCTTAATGCCGTGACGGTATTTCCACCATCTTCTCTAGTTTAGGTTAACTAATGGAATATATATTTGTATTTTGTACATAAATTCCTTTTTTAGTATATATGATTAATCTTTTTATTTTTGAAATGTATCCATGCAAATTGTACGAGTATATAGGTAAATTAAATATATGGTAAAGTTCTTTCTTAATTAGGGAGTTTTAAATACGGTCACTCTGTATAGAATTAGTACATGTTACAAGCAAAACCTAACTAATCAAATACGCAACACATTGATTTGTCCTTTATATAATATGTATACTAGTACAAATGCTCAATTAATGATATAATTTTTCACGTACTAGTATCGATAGGCTCCATATCACCTATAAATATAAAAATTTGATCTTCATTAAATTAGCATTATTATATAGAGAATAATCTCCAAATTAGATATTAATGGGTTTTTGGAACCCTTTACAAAATGCGTGATTACGCCTAGAGCATCCACTAAACCTCGATGCGAATGTGCCTTAATAATTATAATAAGAGTAATCTTGAAAACCCTCCAATAAATACTATATATAGCATTTAGAGAACAAACAAAGTCATGTGCCCTAGAAATTTTAAAAATGTAGTGTAATGGTGAATAAAGAACTACATGTCCCCTCATAACTATGTCCCGTTGTTTAATAGGAGTATGTACTATTATGCATTTTAGAATATAACATGAACTACACCACTTTTTTTTCCCAATACCAACAAACCAAGCTCCACCAACTTCATACAGGCAAAGGATCAAGGATAGGTGGATGGGCAAATGATGTGACGATTGATATATTATACGCTTGTAAACGCATAAATTTGATTAGTGATAATATTCTACAGCAAAAGTTAAAATAATTCAATCATATGTATTTTACACCAGGCCGTCTCCGACAATTTAATGGCCCTGTTCTAACTATTAAAATTGGGTCTTTTAATTTTTAGAGGACTATTTTAAAAGGTTAAAAATATTTTTATTATAAAATGGTTTTTTTTATTTTTTATTTTTTTTCCAGTTAGTAATACCAATTATTATAGAGGTAAAATATTCATATTACTAAGTTTAATAGTAATTCAATAAAACAACAAACAAAAACTTTTTATTTAAAAAGTGTCATCCTTTTAATATTTTTTGAAGCAAAATCCTCAATTATAACTTCAAAATCAATTTAATTTTGTTTTGGAAATTAAAAGGCAAAGTCGATTTAGGATGAATTTTTAGGTTTTAGTTTGAAATGGTGGTCTTTTACGGGGAAGAAGGTTAATATGTAAGGTTATGATTTTTTTTTTTTACAAAATTATGGGCCCCTGATTTTTGGAGGCCCTGTTCTATGTGTGAGAAAAAACATGTCCAAAGACGGCCCTGTAATAATTTACACACTACAAATCGAATATATACATATATATATATATATATACATATATATATATATATATATATATATATATATATTAGTAAAAATTACATATATCATTGTTAAAAAATATATATATCATTGTTCGCCAGTTTAAGTGTTGTGATTATTAAAGAACGGGTTAGCTGACATGAGTTACCAATCAATGGAGTTGATGACTTTGTATCACTACATCAATAATAATAATAATACTATAAAAGTCAATTAGTTGGCATTGTTTATAGAGGTTGCGAGTATATAATTGTTTTTGATACTTGTCAGTTTGTCACTCTTCAAAAATCAATTTAATAGATGATCTATTGACCCTTTTAGTCAAACAAAGCTTGAAAGTTAGTAAATACTAGTGCTTAATAACATTTAATAATTCATGTCATCGCCAATATCATGATAAAGATTGTCACGAGATTGTATAGTTTATCGACCTTTCTCCATGTCATTTGAGTATATATGTAGTACAGTAGTAGTCTTTGCTCACTTGTGTCTTTCTTAACTAGGGAATAGATATTCTATTACTCCACTGAGTAGTATTTTAGATGTCGATAATAAAAAAATATGGGTAAATTATCCACTGAATAGGCCAAGTATTCAGATATTCCCGGTTTAATAATGAGCATTATAATAACTAGATATTCTATTACTCCACTGAGTAGTATTTTAGATGTCGATAATAAAAAATATGGGTAAATTATCCACTGAATAGGCTAAGTATTCAGATATCTCCGGTTTAATAATGAGCATTATTAGAGCATAACATGATCGTGAAATCAATATCTTGGAAGTTGACAATAGAAATTTCCGTTGAGTAGAAACAAAAAGAAAGACGGGGGTTGTTAGCCTACTAATTATAGTGGTAAGACAATGCAATGATTAATACCAATTTAAAACTCTTTACTACAAATTTGGTTAATAAAGATAACATTTTATATTATTTTTGACCACAAGTTGGAAAATTGTAAGTAAATGCAATTGCAGACAGCAATCATCTTTTATATTTGATAAATTAATTTGCCCGTAACTTCTAATTCCTATGACCTAACATGACACAATTAATGGCCTAAACAAGGTCCACGTACCCCGTTAATTACTTGTTAATTAATACACTTGTGGCTCATGTAAATCTATGGTGGTTAAATAGTGTATATATAAAGCTATTTTTTTTTTTTTTTATAAGAGGAGCTATACTACTTAAAAGGTGCTAACTAAACCCCACACGAAACCCATTATGCAAATTAAATCAAAAATTAACCAATAATAATGTTATTATACTACGAGTACAAAGTACTATATATAACGGGGGGATAATAAAATAAAAAAAAATTATTTAATTGAACAAACAAAATGCATCCATCTACCAAAAAAGACAAAAAAAAAGAAATAATTAGTTATGTAATTGGAATATATCTCTAAAACGGGGTTTATTTATCTTTTGGTGAACAATCAACTACCTCTATATAGAGCACTTCCTAATTAAATGTAGCAACAAAAAAAAAAGGAAAAAAAAAATGTACAAGTACACACATGGTAGGGTAAAAAATAGTGATACAAATAAAAGAGTAATTAATGAGATAACATCTATCACACGCCTAAATAGAAAGTAGAAACAACAAATAAAGAGCGGTTAAATATGTGGCAAAAAATTGTAATATTTTGATCTTATATACATTCTCTTTCGGTTTAAGTTTATCACAAATAATATTTTCTAAAATTGTTTTTCAATAAATGTGTATATGAATCTTTTGATACCCCTTAAGAATTTAAAAAAACCTTACATTGGTATAGTGGAGTCGTGGAGGTGTACCAATACAAAAAAGGGTAGAAACACTTGTGATATTGATCATTTCAATTTACATTATATATATGCATTGCATTTATCTCTTGAATTCAAGCAAGTTAAGCACAAAGATCATGAAAATATACAGCACGAGACGTTAGTAGTTCCTATATTGTGTGATGAACATAATGTAAGTTTTTGAAAATTAGCAAAATATTTACAACATAATTTATTTGAAGAAATTATAGATTTACTTGATCTCAAATTCTCAATCATCTCATAATATTGAATTCTATACATACTCCTTATTTATCACTTTAATCTCCTTAGAAACTTGTGCATTCCTCATGTTGCGATCATAAAACAACAATTGAATTAATTAGTAATGGAATAAGCATTTGTTCCTCTTTATTTATAAAAATTGTAAAAGCAAATCGTTGCCATTTATTCCTCATTCTTAGGAACCATCCAATTTGTTATTTGTTAATGCTCACAAGGCCCGCCAATTTTGTCTCTATCAAGCAATTTGGTGTGCAAATCAATTTTTCTTCCAAAAAGGGGCAAAACATATTGAAATTATTAAGCTTAAAGTTTAAACATTCCTAGTTACACTATCCTACCTTCCCTTCTAAACTAAATACCTTCAAATTCAAATTCAATTATATTGGAAATATGGAATTGACTTGTTTCTCCAATGATGTCATAATCCATCATTCTTTGTTGGAGTGGTGGAATTTATAATTTTAAATGTTTTCACTTTCATAAAATTAAGTAACTGACTACTTAGTTCGTTTTCAATTGTAACAGTGAAAGTTTTACATTTGTCCAAGTTCACATTTTAAAAATATTTATATTTAACGAGGATAAACCTAATTAATAGTTTAAGTTAATCCTTCTAGTAATGTTGATCCCCTTGTAGTTGTTTGTATTGATTTATTTGTATATTTCACTTGAAATGAAGGGGTGGATGAGATTTGACATTTACACAATCACATTGATTTTTCGTACCATGTTAGTAGATCAACATAATCAAAATCTTAAGTTGATAATTAAATAAATCCAAGATTGGTTATATACTACTTCAAGGAAATCTAAATTCCAACCAAATACAATTCACCTTAGAACTACATCGCAGATTCGATCAACGATCGCCTTTATAAAAATCTTCATCCGAAGCAATACAATCTGTGAGCCAAACGACACTTACAAACAATTTCAAGGAAATCTAAAATTCCAACACAAATACAATTCACCTTAGATTTAGTCACATCGCAGATTCGATCAACAAGCGCCTTTATAAAATCTTCATCCGAAGCAATACAATATGTGAGTTAGCACTAAATCGGCTTGAGATCCACGGATGAATAGTTGTTTGGTGAAAAAACTCATATGGCCTTCTAGATGCTTTTGGAGATTGTGAAACCCTAAATTAGAGCTGTTCACGGACAATCCGACCCGCTAGGCCCGACCCGTCCGACCCGTTAAAAATTTGGGCTTGGACACCTTTATTAAAAACAAATAAATTAATGGACAGGCTAAGCCCGTACCGTTTGTTGAAATGGGCGGGCATGGACAATGGTAACTATATTTCGGGCCGGCCCATCCGACCCGTTTTGTAAATCCACCGAAAATAACAAAAGTCATTAGGCCCGTCAGCCCGTGGCAAGCCGGGTCCGTTTAAGAAGGCGGGTATGGACAACATATTAAGCCTGCTTAAAAGGGCTTGGACTTGCAAATCAAGCCCGTTGGACAAAATTATAAGATTTGGACCGGCCCGTGTCCGACCCCAACCCGCAAATGAGCAGCTCTACCCTAAATCTTTAATCTTTGGAAGACGAACAAACAAATTAATTAAACCTAATAGAATAAATACCACCATAAAGATGTGATCCTTTATTGAAAGCAATTAAAAAGTTTTTTCCTACAAAATTTACAATTGAGACTAGAAGAAAAAAGATGAAAGGGAAAGAGAGAGAAGGAGAAGATTGAAGGAAAGCTTCAAGGCTAAGAAAAACCCTCCCAAGAGATAAATCCTGGAGGGAACCAAAAAACCCTCCCAAGGAGAAAACCTAGAGGGAACCCTAATTATTATAATACTGATAGTAATTCTAATTTCAAAGTATATTCGTATAAGTTCGTTTCCACATAGTCTCAGGCCCTGTTCTTTTGAGCTTCTGGGCAGAGCAGAGCAGAGCAAAGCAGGTTTCAGCAGAGCAAATTGAAGCAGTGCAGGGCAGAGCAGAGCAGGGCAGAGCAGACAGCTATTTTAAGTACTATTTTTAAGCAGGGTAGAGCAGAGCAGATTGAAACAGAGCATAACCGAGCAGAACAGATTTCAGCAGAGCAAAGCAGCTCTAAAGAACGGGGCCTCAGTGCTTTGTTGAAAATCGATTAAATTTAGTAATATGCTCGACCTATCTTCATAGAGCCATAAGTGAAAAAATCACATTCAACCAAGTCATAATTAATTTAGAAAAAAAAAAAAGGAAACTAAGCAAATTGGATAAGATGAACCGAATATAGCCTAAACCACCAACCCCTGTATAAACCTCAGAATTGGATCACAATCATAAACTAGAAAGGCTACCCTTGAGTTTAGTTATGTGGGGGACACTACACATTGCACAAACTGTTTGGATAACTAAAGATAGGCATGAAATTTGGTTAAAGATTGACTCCAAAAAATGACACACGCATTAGGCAAATGGGCAATTTCCCAGCATCAAATCATCTCAAAATGCAGAGAAACCCAAACAAAGCCTAATAATAAGGATGAACAAGCAGTTATTCTCCCTCTTTCCACACCATTTTCCAGCAGAAGATCTGCAATTCTAACTCCATTGTTGTCAATTACCCTCATTTCATTGCCTCCTCCTTCCTTTGCAAGAGAGAGAAGGAGCAGAAAAATCATTCCTCTTGAAGATTATCTTACTAGCTGTTAGTTTACTTCTTTAATTCTTGATTAATTTCTTACTTAATTTCTTTCTATTATAATACTGCATAATGATGTTTTTAGTTGTTTTTGGCACTATTTTGATGATTTTCTCATGTGGGTATGATTGAGTTTTAAGTGGGAATGAATAATTGATTGAATTTGATGTATCTAATGCAATGTCAATTTGTTCTTTTGTTGATTTTGCACATGTGGTTCTGATAAAGTTGCAAACTTTTGCTTTCTTGGTGGGTTATTGTCTGTAATTTTGTGTCAAGTTAGGTTATCCTGATAATTGATGTTGTTTATTGGACTTTTGAGGTTGGAGTTTGAAACTTTATATGTATTTCAAATAATTTTTTTTAATGGTTCATAAGATTGTTAGTTATGATATTGGGTTTCTGTTCCATGAAATTGGACCTCCTTGAAACATTGAAACCTCCATTTGCAGGATATATACTTGTTTGTTGATTCGTTGTTAGCTTTATTTCTGCTGCTGATGCTGGTAAGAGAGCTGTTAGACTCCAGTTGAATCAATTACTATTAACATCATGAGCCATATAGTTCATTGCAAAACCTTTGTTTGTCAATACAACCAAAAAAAAAAAAAAAAAAAAAGTACAAAGTCCTTGCTCAATTGACCACCTATTTGCCTCTATCAGAGGTTTTCTATTAGGGTCTGAGTCATAGTGAGCAAGAGAGCATTTGGATAGAATCACGCCGAAATCTATAATGTATAATAGATTATAGATTGCTGGCTTGCTGTTATAAACTATTTCCACAGCAGCAATCCAGTGATGCTGGACTGTGGTTGGCATAATTTGAACAAGTCAGGAAATTGCACCATAACCCTTAGATAAAGTTATTTAATAGCCTCTTGCCTCTGCATTCTGAAAATGAATACAAGGAATGATGATCTTTCTTTATCCATAAATTTATCCTTGTGCAAGGCTATGTATGCTATTTTGACCTGTTGATGAAAGTTGGATTTGCTTCTGAATTCTGATAGTTCAACAAAGGTGCTGTAATTTCACCATATATGGAGAATCGTGTGCAAAGTACATTTTACTTTAGGTGTCTAGCTGTTATACTTTATACATGCAGAATGTTAAATTGGATTGTCAGAGTGAGACAATAATGGAGATGTATAACGGACGGAGTATAATCTAATCCAAACAATTCTGTAAGGACAGCCAGATTATATAGTTGTGGTCGGGATATAGTTTTCCCCTCACCCTATCCTCTCCTCCCTCTTGTTCCTCTTCCTAGCATTTCTGTAAGCTAACCCAAACATAACTTTGTCTGAATTTGGAAGCAGCTGATGGATTGAAGTACTACGATATTGATGAAGGGAGGGGACCAGTAGCTGTAAAGGGATCAATAGTTCAGGTGTGCTTTACTGTTGATTTTTTGTGCCTCTTATTGAATTATTTCAAATAACTTACTCTGGGGTTATGGTTTACAGGTTCATTTTGATTGTGTATATCGTGGAATAACAGCTGTCTCAAGTCGCGAATCTAAGCTTTTGGCTGGAAACCGGATCATTGCACAGGTTATTATGTTTTTTTGCCCATCTCTTTCCTTTTTATTGTCACTTTAGTAATTAGTGTTTTATAATTAGCATTTTGATGATAGTAATATTGGACTATTGCCCAGCTTTCTGCAGACATAGGTTTGTTTATGTTTTCTTGTTTGTTCTATCTTTTATAGAAGCTTATGCTTTATTGTCAATTCACTCAAATGTTTGCCTCTGCCCTTTTACAACTTCCAAGTTTCAGTATATAGTGTGTTGTCTGCAGTGCAATACTCAGCTTCTGCATTTCTTCCTTCACATTTTGCAGCCATATGTATTCCAAGTCGGCTCTACTCCTGGAAGAGAACGGAAGCGCGAGTTTGTTGATAACCCAAACGGATTATTTTCTGCCCAGGCAGCTCCTAAACCTCCTCCAGCTTTGTACAGTATTGTTGAAGGAATGAAACTGGGAGGCAAGGTGCAGTGTGATTCCCTCATCTTCTAAACCGCATATTTCTTTTAAGTCTTAATTTCTTTAATGTTGATAATCTTCGGATATTATTCACAAGCTAAGTTCTCACATTCTGCTCTATCTCTCTGATCTCTCTCCCCCTCTCTTTTGGGTGTTTGGCTTCAAATGCAATAGAGGACTGTGATAGTTCCCCCAGAACTCGGATATGGGAAGAAAGGATCAAACGAGATTCCGGTAATTTCTGATAAGTACTTGCATTATTTGATAAGAATTGTTCAATTTTATTGCATGGTTCATTTGAAAACAAAAGCTGACATTAGAGTTTATTACTAAAAGCATGTCAAATTTTCATCTCACTTAGATTTATCTTTCTTTGCCTTTTTTGCAATTGGGAGAATGTTAATCTATGGTTGGAAACATAGAAAGCAGCTATGATTCAATCTCCATAATGAACTTACATAATGAACAAAAGAAACATCAGTCTGTTCGTCATTTAAAAGATTTATTAAAAGACAATATAGCATGAACTGCATTTCTTGGTCCGGTGTTTTGAAATTCTAACATTTATTTTCAATGTGGACTATGTTCATCCTTTATTCCTTATATGAATGCAGCCTGGAGCAACATTTAATCTAAACGTCGAGCTCTTGCAAGTAATTCCACCAGAGAAAAGCAGTTAACAGATGTTAGTCCCTTCCTAATCAATCCCAAGGAGGATTAACAATTTTGCAATATGCTGATCTGTTTGCCAACAGCAAGCCATTATATGAAGCGAATGACTGTATAGCCTGCTGCCCCTGAAAGCACAACACTGTGATACCTGTGTACAAATACTTTATACTCTTATTGTAACATGTCACTCTTCACATTCTTCTTTATTTTTTCAACTCCTCTATCTCATTTTTCCTTATGTAGAGGCGCTTTCCTAACTAAGAGAAAGTAATGTTAATACATGTATTGGTTACGATTGAATTTTGGCTGATTTGGAATATCATATCTTCGAAGATTCAGAGAAGGGAAACCTTCAATGTAGAAAGGCTAGTGCAAAGCTTAGTCTTATCGAGAGGATTGCAATTACAACTGTAAGGAAGTTAATACAAGTATTTGATTTCCTAAATTGAAGAAGTGTAGATGGAATTAGAAAGTAAATACATATCATTAGTAGCAGGATTTGGATCCCTATAGCTACAAAAATTACTAATAACCCTACGTAGTTTATGGAAAGAAAATATACAGGCGATTTAGTTAAAATGACTTGAACTCTGGTAAAGGGACGAGTTGGGTTATTAAGGTTTACCTTCTCGCATCCCTTCCTTAAACTATGTGCCAACGATAATCGAGGTGGCCCAGGTGGGATATCATATTGTGCATGGACTCATGAGTATCTCAAAATAATTTACCATGTGTGCACGCCCATTTACCAAATAACACGTTGTAATGGGTTTAACTAGCTCATTTGTAATTGTGACTTGATGTGGGAACCATGGTTGTAAAGGATCTTTTTCCCCCATATTATCTTTTGTAAAGGTTTCCTCCCAAAGTGAGCACAAACAAGAGATTCTGAAGGATCTAAAATGCACCATTTGAGGGTATCTTCAGGATCCATTACACAAAATAAGCAAAGCTGATTGTTTTTGGGGTAAAGGGTTGTGTTATTTCAACATCTTAAACTTTAGTCTATGCTACACTGATTGCTTTCCACGAACTAGTATAGCAATAATGCGTGTATGCATCAATATCATTATCGATGTTGGTGTCGTGGTGTGCTGATCGCTTGCCTTTTATAGGATTGTAGATATTTTGAATAAACGTACGTAGTAGTATTAGCCAACTAATTTTAAGAATATGTGATTACCTTTGTATGATAATTGTTTAATATGCAGTAACTCCTACTCGTATCATTTATGTACGGAGGATGTAAATTACTCCGTACTTATATTGGTGACTTGGTGTGCTATTTTTTATTTATTTATTTTTTTTTTTTTTTTTGAGGGTGGAATGTGTGCTATTTAGGATTAAGGTACAAGTGTATCACTAATTCACTGTTATGATAAATAAATAAAAAATGCAAATAAGCTTATACTCCATAATCTGTACGACCTCGTATTTATGGGATCTTTTAAAAAACATATGGAATCCTTAGTTTATCACCATTTAAATCCACTCTAAAAATTCTTTACCAAAATAAATAAATAAATAAATTTACTGTAAAAATTTTACAAGTGTAAATTGTTGTTGAGTAAAATTTGCTGGTCCTTTTAATTTTACAGATATAAAATAAAATTAAAAAAAACCTAAAAATCTAATTCCAAAATTTCAATGTTGTTTGTGAATGTGAATGTTTTGGCTTCTCCCCTGCCAAAAATGGCGTCTTTGTGCTCACTCCGATTCTCCTTTCTCTCTTCTCAGGTACCCCTCACTCCTTCTACTCTTTGATTTAAAAAAATGTCGAATTTCATAATACTAATTGAAATTGAATTGCCTGCAATTTGTGAATTAGCATCGAATTTGTAGCAATGGCGTTGGAATTGAGCTCAGAACTGAATTTGGATTTGATTATGCCAATTTCAAGTTCAATCGTCCCAGAAATTATGCCGGAAAACTTGTATTAACTGCTTGTACCACCGATTCCACCGTTTCGACTCAGTCCGATTCTGCTCGAAATCAGCCAAGTGCTTTCAATTTGGGGAAATCTTTCCAGAAACTTCAACAAGCTGTTGCTTCTCTTCCTCCTGTTGTTGTCGTGGTCAGTTTCTGTTATTATTTCATTTTTGCATTTAATATTTTTATTAAATTTGTGCTAAAATGTTGATGAGAATTTGTAAGAATTGAATTGGAGAATTTTGTTATCTATTACAAGTATATGTTTTGGTATGGTAATTGGAATGAGGATAGTTAATAGTATGAAAATTGTTACTAATAGTTTAGGAAAGGAGGAGTTTTGCACTTTCTGTTGTGTAGTTTTAACCTCAAAATCTAGGTATTAACTAGTAATTGGATACTTGATGAGTTGATAGCTTGAACTTATTAGCGTCGAAGAAGATCGTTTATTTGTTGGAAGAATGCAGCCTGCTTGGGGTGGGGAGCGATTGTTTCTTGTTGTGGCAAGGATTTGGAAATGGTAAATGGTGTTTTAATTGCAATGCTAGTGGGTGGCTACTTTGGAACTTGTTGAATCTCTGCTTGAATTTCTCTTGGAAAGTTTAAATTCGTGGCGAGGTTGGATGTTCTTCTTAATCTTGTCTAAAAAAAATTATTTCTACCTAAACTATCATGCTTCCCGCTAAATGTCGATTGGGGATTCGAGGTTGTGTCATTCCATGGAAACGCCGATATTGATTCTCAATTTTTGAGAAATACTTTTAGATTTTACAGGGAAAGAGATGTTGGAATGATTGTGTGTGATGCAATAACATAGTCTGTTATACATCTTTTTGTTTTTGGAAAGTGTATCTCTTGATTCCGGGCACATTAATTCCCCCATTTTACATTATAGGAGCCCTATGAGGTTGATTTAGGGCAAGAAACTAAGATGTGAAGGGAAAAGGAAATGAAAATTTTACAAGTCCGGTCATTTCTTTCGAATTATCTAGCAATCATTATGTAGATTTAGATGTGTCAAACTTTTGTACTCCTAGCTCGTAATGTATATTATATGAGTTATGGTGCTTGCCTTAGCTTTTAATGTGAGTGGATGTGTAATCACCTATAATTGCCATTTTGAATTGAACTTGTCAAATTCCGTTGGTGATATCCTATCCGCGTACGACGATATGCTCTTCATAAGGACATTATGGTGACATAAGATATTTGCATTGCTGCACTAAAATTTGATCTTTCAGCATTTAACCTGATGATTCTTTGTTTTGGTGCTTATCAGATCAATAAACATTCTGGAGCAAATTTAATACTTGGATTCTTTATTGCAACTACATGCCTTGTTATTGCTGTGAGAATTTATGTAGCAAGACAGTTGAGGGACTCTAGTCCTGGCTCTGTGGCTGATCTTGTTAGACGTGGCCAGCTAAGATCTGATAGAAGAGGCATGTATGAGTCTGATCTCTACTATTTAGCCTTTGTTACCTCTACATAAGCTAGCACTGAATGTGTTTTCATGCTTTCTGTGCCTATTCTTTTTTGAAACACTGTGCCTACTCTTTGTAAAGCTTAATATCTTTTTTTTTTTTTTTTTTTTTTTTTTTTTTTTTTTTTGACAATTAATTTCCATGAAGGAAAATACCTGTGATTTATAAATAAATAAATAACCCTTGTTACATGCAACTTAAATATCTACTTGTTATCAATTTCTTAGGATTAGGTTTGATGCTAGAAGTCATTATTATATTTGAATGAAGGGATTGTTGCAATGACTTAAGAGTGCAAGTGATGCATGTAATTGATGTCTATTTCCTTGCAATGTATTCTTACAGCTCCAAACCTCTCAAATATGAAGACCCATTCAATAATCCTATGGTCAAAGTAAGCAACAGTAATACTTCAGTAGAGATGTGTGGAACGGTTTATCGGTTGGCCCCAGTAACTCTGACAGAAGAACAGCGAGCAATCCATCAGAAAAGGAGATCAAGAGCATATCAATGGAAGCGCCCTAAGGTGTTTCTTAAGGAAGGGGATGCAATTCCACCTGATGTTGACCCTGATACAGTTAGGTGGATTCCAGCAAATCATCCTTTTGCAACTACTGTTAGCGATATTGATGAAGACCTTGCACAAAACAATGTGTATCAAAAGCATGGAGTTCCATTTCGCATTCAGGCTGAGCACGAGGCGCTGCAGAAGAAGCTGGAGGCCTTGCAGGGTGTAAGTTCTTGTCACATTTATTTGGCAGAGTAGAAAACTAAATTTGTAGCGGTCGTAAATTCTTTTGTTTGAATATAATTGAGCTCTTTGTTACTCATCTAGCAATTATGCCTGTGTCAGTGTCCCACTTCTTATGTTGGTTTTTGTGACTTGCTTGATACGTCATAGATGTATCAGGGTGTATCCAAGAGTTGGATTCTGGATACAGGTACCTTGATGTGGATGAAGAATCTGAATAGCATTCCCATTTGTAAAGATTACCTAAGACAGCTAACTAATATGTGAAACTATACCTTTTTAAAAGCTTAGACTATGTGATCTAATGCCCAAACATCTGACGAAGTACAAGGCTATTGTTAGTGTAATTAATATATTTCTTCTGCTTCTTTTGGATTAAGAATACTTTTACCTCTTAAATTATTTCGAAAGTAAACTTGTCAGTTGTCAAGAGAGGGATTGTTCATGTTCTGTTATTATTATATTATAACCTCATAGTTGATTTCTGTAGTCTAGTCTGTTTACTTGGATGTTTTGCAGTAGAAATTTGCTGTCGAATGGTTGAATTGATTCCAATAGACAATACAAGCCACTCGATGTATACGTGCACAATTATTTTGCCTCTACTCAGTTATCTTAAACTTTATGTATATTAATGCTGATAATCTGGTAGTCTGGTGTATCAAACCGCCCACTTCAATTTCTCATTCTTTTGCTAATGGTAGCCAAAATACTCATTTTCTGTTTGTTCAGAATTCTAAATAAGGTATGACACATTTTGCAGGAGCAAAAATTCAACAAGTTAGCTATTGATCCTGTGAATGCCAAAGATTTTGAAAGGGCCTTCAGGACTCAGTCAAAATCACATGATCGTGCAGAGAGAGGGACTCAAAATGGCAAACTGAATGATTCTAAAACTCCCAAGTCAGATCCTCTTCCCGAGAATTCAGACAGCAATGCAACTTCTCCTGAAGATGAAGTCTGAACAGGCGCTCTAAGCAGCTCCAGTTCTATCCGACCAAATGTTTTATTCAATTGCAAAAATTTTGCATGTCAGAGTTGAAGCATATTATAGTTCATACAGCAGTGTACATAAATACTCTTTTAAGTTAAAAAAATTAGGGGCCTTTATTCAAATTGATTCTCTTAAGATCTCCCCCAATTCCCCCTCCTTTAAGAATGAGAAATGGTATTTATGTCTTCTGTGCTCTAAGTAACAATGTCCACAGACCACAGTGTCACTGTCACACGTGATTTCCTGTAATCATGTTGAAGTTTATACTTCAACTTAATTTGACGAGTAAGAACCTGACGTTGAGCAACAAGATAATAGTGAGGACTTCTAGGCTGGTTCTCTTTGTTAGCACCTATCACCTCCTTCACCACTGTAAGTCAATGGATGCAGGATATCCAGCAGCTAAGAGGGATGAACGAACCCAAACAAACTTAACATCAATATGACAACTGAACTTGATTAACTCTGGGTCTGCTCACAAGATTGTCCTTGCCACACCATCATATTGAGTTTCGACCAATGTCTCCAAACCGGATTTTTATGTGCCATGAAGCCTCCCTTATCAACTTGAGGACTTGAGGTGTTCAGTATTCTAGCGATTGGTGAGTGCATAGTGCATGGTAAATAAAAACCCATGAACCTTGGAAATCTGCTTCACCGTAGAAAACAGTATGACAGTAGACTAGTTTTAACTTCTAAAGTTTCTAACATTTTATTCCGTAGATGCTTTAGTATTTCAGACAAACTAAAAATCTCTGAGGAAGGTCAAAGACGCAGGATCGTGACCCATGTTTTGGTTACTGATTGAATCAAACTTAACTGTATATGAATCGAAATTAGTTCCATCACGACAATCACTAATCTCTACAAGAACATGACTTCTCTGGTCAAATGTTTGCTCATTTATGATCAATTCTTTCTACTCAATCAGCAGCTTTAATTTAAAACACAATTGTAAAACTCTGATATAACTTCTAGAGGCATACCCTTTGTTTCTGGGACCTTCAGGTAGACAAACACCAAAGAGATGGCACAAACGACAGCATACAAAGCGAAGATGCCCCCCAAGCCGATAGTAGTATGCATCACGGGAAAGGTGTAGTTGACAATAATATTGCATATCCAGAAAACTAAGGCACAGATTGAGACACAAACACCACGGACTCCAATTGGGAAGATCTCAGAACATAATATGTTTGGTATGGGTCCATAACCCATGACGAATGTGCAGAAGTATACAATGACACAAGTGGTTGAGATAACAGCATGAATCATGTTGCCCATGCTAACATAGCAGCTAATTACTAGGATGACCAATGATGTTATCAACACGGGAATTGTAGCAAGCAGCAGTGACCTGAAAAACAAAACCCAGATATTACGAATTTACAGTCAATATAGAAAATATGGGATCAAATATCTACTGCTATCTAGATTTTACAAATCATGCGTAAAGTAAAATGTTATATTTGATCTGGGATATCCGTTTTAGGTAAATATAATACTTTAAACTGGGACGGAGGTAGCATAAAAGTAATAGAATAGATAAATGAGGTTAGTCACAGGATATACAATTAGATGACAAGAAGTTTCATACCTTCTACCAGAGGTATCAATAAGCCTCATAGCAATAGCAATGCAAGGAAGCGTCAAGAAGGTCATCAGTGCACAGATAAGGAATGAGGCAGAGGTAGAACTTATCCCTACATCAGATAGAAGAACTCCCACTCCTGCCTCCTCGAGAATTTGTGGGGTGTAATATAGAACACCGTTTATACCAGCAAACTGCACAATCAAAGAACAGTAAGAAACTTATGTATAAATGCATGATGATTCAAAGTAGACAGGATCTGAAGTAACTAATAGAACAAAAGCTAATGCTCAATTTGAGTTTCTTTAATTTAATCAAATGTAGACTTGTATCAACTGTGATGTTCATTGTCAGGTAGTAGGAGTGTGTAGGACTTCTTACCTGCTGAAACATCTGAATACCAATTCCAACAACAAATGCCCTCTTGACTCCTGGTTCAAGTAGAGCCTTCCAGCTAGAATTATTTACAAGCCCTGACCCCTGAACACAGTCTTTCCCTCCCTCGAAAACACCACCATGATGTGAAAGAGGAGACCAAAGCATAGATTTAGTCAATCGAGCATACAAATCATCATCGAAATCCTCTTCTGATGGTTCTAAATTGTAATTTGCAGGCTGAGGGTAGCGAATGTTGTACTCTATTGATGGTTCTATAAAGAAATCTGCAGGCTGAGGGTATCGAATGTTGTACTCTTCTGATGGTTCAAAATTATAATCTGCAGGCTGAGGGTAGCAAATACTGTACTCTTCTGATGGTTCTATCATGTAATCTGCTATTGTAGTTTCATACCCAACACGAAGGCCTTCAATTAGCAAAGCCAATTCACCTGTGAAAGCAACCTATTGAATTAAAAGCAGATTCGCCAGCAACAGCTGCTTAATCAAGTCATACATTTAAGCTATCGGCATCAAGGTTATCCCAATGCCTCGGTAGAAATAGTGACTGAACACATACGCTCTCTGGAGAGTATTAATGCTAGATACGTCATGTACAAACAATTCCTATCATTTTAAACCAGCAAATTTAAATACTCTTGAAACTCCAAGACATGAATTTATCAGGAGCTCAACATTTAAAACCAGCATATTTAATGAGTGACTTAAATAAAAAATCAAAGAATAATCTAAGGACATTTTGTATTATCTTGAATTAGAACAGGTGATTTTGATGGTTGGAAACCTAAATTGTAAGTAAATCCTCCCATTAAACTCAATCTTATCAATCAAATTGTTAAATGTTCTTGTGTAAGTCCATTTGTTACATGCCAGGTTCTTGCTGTGTTCTGTTTCTATCAACTACTACCAGAAATTAAATCAGCCAACTAAACTAGTGCATATCCAAGGAAAGTAACAACACTATGAGAATAAACAGTGACCATCCTGGTCGGATATCAACCCGATTGCTAAATGCATTTCAAAGTTTAACTTCTATATTAAGATAGCGAATATTACACAGAAAAAGACCAAGAACTAAGAAAATTCATACACACCGAGATGCAAAATTTGAAACCACACTAGGTTACAAAGTAAGAGTCTATTTAAGCTAAAATCACTGTGAATGAATTGAACTATTATTTGAGTCGACAAGTAATGCACATTCATCTACTTAAGTCTTCACATTTAATGCTAAGTAAACATCAGGTTACAGATTCATTTCCAAAATCATATTCAAACTTTGAGCTAAGACTTCGCGAAAGCATAATACATCAATACCACTTAATCAGCACGTAGTATACACTATACATATCTGACTGTTGGATTCATCCCACATTTGACAAATAAGTAACCTGCAGGATTCATTAGACTACTTGAATCCAAAAACAAGGACAAACCTAAAGTAAGCCATATACTATAAAGCAAAAAATTAAGTAAGAGATTCACCTGAGACATCGTAAGTGCCATGTAATCTCATTAATTCCTTCTTGGCTTCAGAAAACCTTCCCTTGCTGACAAGCCACCTTGGTGATTCAGGCAAGTAGTAGAATGCAAACAGAAGATAAATAACCGAAGGGATCCCAAGAAAACTAAGCATTATTCTCCAGCTAGGTGATGCCATGAGTGACATCCCAAAAACTAAGCAATACGATAAGAACATTCCACCAGAACCGGTAAGCTGAGGAAGTGTATTTAAAGATCCTCTAATCTCTGGTGGTGCAGTCTCGGAAATATAGACAGGAATTTGGGTCACGGCCAACCCTATTCCAAAACCATCCAACAACCTTGCTAAAAGCAAAATATAAACATTAGGTGACCACAACATCACCAAACTTCCCACAAAGTAAAATAATGCAGACAGTATGAGCAAAGGACGCCGACCAATACTATCTGATATGGCCCCCGAGCAAGTTGTGATAACTGTGGCTCCAATGAGAGACATTGCCACGACAAGTCCCTCCATGGAAGTCGATAGTTCAAATTCTTTCTTGATGTAAAGAATAGCCCCTATATGAAAATCATGTAAGGTTATCATCATGTTTCATAGAATTCAAAAGATTAGATAGTATTAAACAATAAATAAATAACAATGCTTAAGAAAACTACTAGTAATAGTGACCAGATAATTCAACCAAAACATGCTTTAAAAATGTTGACATTAAAGAATGAATCTTTAACTGCAGACTACAGCAAAAGGACAAGCTATGTTACCAGCAATCATCGCGTTATCCCACCCCTGTAGGAAATTACCAATGGTAGCAGCCAGTGCAACAAGTACAGCACCCTTCATTTTGTAAGAGCTCACTATTGTCTACTATGATATCAACCTATCCAACAATTGATTCAATTAATAATAAAGATAATGAGTAAAAAAAAAAGAATCAAAACCCAGAAAATTTGTGGAATGATTTGGAAGAAAATTTGTTAAGGATCAAATAGATGAAAATTAGAGCAAACTAGTCGTCCGCTTAGAAGATGTAATCGTGGGAACTTGTAATATCCAAGTTTAAATTGACCAATTATTTATTTAAATTTTGTAATTATTTTAGTGACCATCATTCAAAATCAATACTCTTAAATCTTCCCCCAATCTCCCTCCTTGAAGTAGCAATGTCTACAGTTGTCGCGATCACACTTGATATACTTCACCACTGTAAGCCGTGTAAGGCAATGGATGCAGGACTGCAAGACATCCAGCAGCAAAGAGGGATGAATGAACCCCAACTTAACATCAACATGACAACTGAACTTGATTACCTCTAAATCTGCTCACAAGATTGCTGCCTTTGGCCACACCGTCATCATGTTGAGTTTTGACCATTCATTCCAAACAGGGTTTTTTTTATACCATCCCTTGTTTCAAGCTATCAACTTGAAGTGCTCAGTATTCTAGCAATTGGTGAATTGTGAAAAAAACCCTGAACCTTGGATAGTCTGCTTCACCTTAGAAAAACAGTATGACAGTAGTTATAACTTCTAAAGTTCTTAACATATTAGATTTTTTACAGTTTAAGTATTTCAGACAATCTAAAAAATTCTGAGGAATGTCAAAGCACGATCGTGACCCATGGTTACTGGTTGACCCAACAGGGTTATGTCTTTAATTATCAGTGGCTACATAATATTTACATGTTCATAAATCATAACTTAACCTTAGTGTGATAAAATCTGATTGTTAATAATATAAGTACGACCATACGGAAGGATTGTCGTTCCCTAATACCTCATACAACCACAATTACTACCACAAATACAATATAAGGTGCTACAATATGATGCAAATATATGGGAAAGGATGATATTATTATGATCATTATGTAAAATTTTGAAGGAGAATACAAAATTGATAAACAGAAAAGCTTTCATTTTCTATATTAACTGTATTTGAATCAAAATTAGTTCCATCAGGACAATCACTAATCTCTACAAGAAAATGACTTCTCTGGTCAATTGTTTGCTCACTTATGATCAGTTCTTTCTACTCAGTCAGCAGCTTTCAATTGAGATGCAACTGTAAAGAACTCTGTGATAACTTCTAGAGGCATACCCTTTGTTTCTGGGACTTTCAGGTAGACAAACACCAAAGAGATGGCACAAACGACAGCATACAAAGCGAAGATGCCGCCCAAGCCGATAGAAGTAAGCATCACGGGCAAGCTGTAGGTGACAATAATATCACATATCCAGAAAACTAAGGCACAGATTGCAATACAAACACCACGTACACGAGTTGGGAAGATCTCAGAACATAATATGTTCGGTATGGGTCCATAACCCATGACGAATGTGCAGAAGTATACAATGACGCAAATGGTTGAGATAACAGCATGAATCACGTTGCCCATGCTAACAAAACAGCTAATTACTAGGATTACCAATGATGCTATCAACACGGGAATTGTAGCAAGCAGCAGTGACCTGAAAAAAAAAACAAGACATTACAAATTTACAGTCAAGATAGGCAAAATGGGAGGATATACTAATGCTATCTAGATTAATATATACAAAGGCACATAAAGCCTGAACTGATTTATGTTACTTATCATTGATCAGTATATAAAAAGCATCCTAAGTGAAAATCAAGTGCCAAATTAGTACTCCCTTGTGGGTAGGGCAATTTTGGGCCCAAGAGAGGGGGGGGGGGGGAATCTAGGGCAAATCATGGATAAAGTAAATCATTATCTTTGATCTGGGATATCCGTTTTAGGTTAATACTAAACATAAATCTGGGAAGGAGGTAGTATAATAGTAATAGGATAGATAACTGAAGTTAGTCACAGGATGTATGATTAGGTGACAAAAAGTTGCATACCTTCTACCAGAGATATCCATAAGCCTCATAGCAACGGCGATGCAAGGAAGCATCAAGAAGGTCGTCAGTGCACTGATAAGGAATGAGGCAGATGTAGAGCTGATCCCTAGATCAGATAGAAGAACTCCCACTCCTGCCTCCTCGAGAATTTGTGGGGTGTAATATAGTACACCATTTATACCAGCAAACTGCACAGTCGAAGAACAGTTAGAAAATTCTGTATGAATGCATGATTATTCAAAGTAGACAGGATCTGGAGTGGCTAACAGCACAAAAGAGAATGCTCCATTTGAGTTGCAGAAAAAGACCAACAAATAAAATAAGTTTTTAATTTTTATCAAATGTAGCTTTTTATGTAGTTATTCACATACAGTGGAAACAAACCATCTGCTATCAACAGCATAATTAGTGCATTGTCTCCATAAAACTCTTTCCAGAATTGTCGATGAAAGCAATGCTAAGAGATATAATTGTCTATAATTCTCTAGAGTTGCTTCTTATATGTATACAAAATCCAAGATCAACAAAGCCAATAGTTACAATTATTTCCCAATCTGACGGACACTGTTGAAAATTATTTTTATAATAAATACTCTTTTGATCTACCCTGAGTAATATTCACCACAATTACTACTAATTATTTTGAAGATTTGCAACCTGAACATATTTAGTTTATTTTTCCCACAAAATATATAACACTATTTCACATTATGATTATAATAGGATACAATATAAAAGCTCATCAAATTGTTCATGGTTTTTATTTACTGTGAAGTCGCAAAATATTGTTTCTTGTTATATCAGGTCATCAGAAACAGCTTCTTTATGATCATAGGGGTAATCTGAAATATCCTGCTAAGGCGGGAGAATCCATCACGTACTTTTTTGAAAATGTGAATAAAAAGATCGTTGATTAATGAATATAAGTTCAATGGAGCCAATTTATCTGTATCAGAGGGGTAAGGCAGCATACATTTTTGAACCCCCTAACCCCGTTCTGTCGGATTCCTCTAGCAGTCTTGGGGTAATGTCCGTATTGTTACCTATTTTAATGGTTGAGGACTTGAGGGGTATGGCACTAACCAGTAACCACTGACAAGTGACACTATATTAAGGGACCAAATGTGAAAACCTTTTCAAGCAAGCCAATATAGAAACAGTGATGTTCATAGTCAGATAGGAGAGTATAAGATATCTTACCTGCTGAAGCATTTGAATACCAATTCCAACAACTAATGCCCTCTTGACTCCTGGTTCAAGTAGAGCCTTCCAGCTAGGTCCTTGAGAAGAAATTTCAGTTGGATGGACCATTGCAGGACCTACAGGAAATTGATCCAAAAGCTCCTTGGAATTCAGTGCAGGATTATTTACAAGCCCTGATGCCTGGACACAGTCTTCCTCTCCCTCGAAAATACCACCAGGAAGTGAAAGAAGAGACCCACGCATAGAAGCAATCCCTCCATCCTGATGCAGATAAACCCTTTTAAACTCTTTCTCTTTCTGTCCGTCTTCGCCTTCTCTACCCTCTAATGTCCATGCCAACTGCCAACCCCCTCCAATATCTGTAGATGATACATCTTCCCCTGCACCTTGCCAGATGTTTCCAACCAAGTCAATAACAGTACCATGAGAGACTGGAGGAATACCGTCATCCTCCTTATAAATGCTTGTTTGTTGTGTAATCAATGGAGCATGCAAATCATCATCATCAAAATCCTCCCCTTCTGCTGGCTCAGCTGTTGGTTCGTAATCATCTTCCCCATCTTGGTTTTCTTCGTCCCACTGATCTCTGTGAGCATCAACATCTGCAGTGCTAACCACGCTGCCAAAATTATGGATACTTTTCATACTTCCTTGTTCAGGGAACTTTTCATGGACACTTCCAAAGAGAGTCACAAGAGGGTCAACAAAACTTTGGTTCACCATGCTTCCATGACGGGACCTAAGGCCAAGAGTACTCTGTCCAGTGGCAGGTTTTGCAATCCAAGAAAGGCCTTCTGTTGCTCCATATAACTTTTTCTTGTCTTTCTCGGTAGCTATATCTGTCTCCTCTGATGGTTCTAAAGTGTACTCTTCTACAGAAGTTTCATTCCCAACACCAAGGCCTTCAACGAGCAAAGCCAATTCACCTGTGAAAAAGACCGATTGCATTAAAAACAGTGTCACCAGCAACAGCTGCTTAATTAAGTCATGCATTTAAGCTATCGGCATCAAGGTTACCCTGATGCCTCTTAACAGCTTTCTTCATTATCATTACGATAACAGAAACCCATTTCTTTATCGAAAGGTTAACAACTTTCTGCTACCCTACAATGAAAAATATTTTCAGGCATTTTAATGAGCAATGTTGATTAGTCCATCGTTATACAAAACCAAAGAAGAGCAAATAATTGACTCCATTGGAAATGGACATAATAAATAAAAAAATTCCATGTACTACACCTGCATCCAGAGCAAATCAACACAACTTATCAGGTCACTGTAATTTTGGGTAAAGAAAGCTATTGTTGAGAAGCATTTTAAAGACGATCATATCCATCATTTAGACTTTTACCAAAGACAATGCCTCCAAAGTGACTCCAACTGAAAGCATGACATAATAAGATATATGTGACGAAAATTGGAAAAAATATAATCCTAGAAAAGTAAACTCTAATTATAACAGTAGAAATAGTGAACACATACCCTCTTTGGAAAGTATTAATGCTAGATATGTTATGTACAAACAATTCCTATCTAGTGTTAACAGACTCAAATGCTCTCAAAACTCCAAGACATGAATTACTCAGGAGATCAACACTAAAAACCTTGGAGGAACCAGCATATTAAATACAAGTGACTTGGATAGACGGTCAAAGAAGCATCATTAGAACAGGTGATTTTGATGAATGGAAACCTAAATTGTAAGTAAATCCTCCCATAAAACTCAATCTTATCAATTAAATTGTTTAAAGTCCTTGGATAAGTCCATTTACTACATGCCAGATTCTTGCTGTGTTCTGTTTCTTTCAACTACTATCAGAAACCTTAAGCATGTTAGGCTAGAAAATTAAAGCAGGATAATATTGGAAATCTAAGAGCTAACTGAACGAGTGCATGTCTAAGGAAATAACAGACACTATGAGAATAAACAGTTACCATCTTGGTGGGATATCAACCCAATTGTATAATCAAGGGGAAGTATCATCAAGAACTACCCACTAAATATGTCATTTGGTCAACAAGTACCTGCTTAAAATTTTTATCAAATAAAACTACCCTTAAATTTAAACTTTGAGTAGCACTATTTATTTGTGAATTCAAGCAAGAATATCCGGTGAGTGAGTGAGCTCAATTTTTATTTTTTACTCCTAGAATAGGTTCTAACCCTCATATATATAACTATATCACCTCCTTTTTATCTTCTCTTCACAAAAACCCACTAACTTTCTTCTTCTTTAACTTGTCAAAATCTAAAAACTTTGGATTTTGAGATGTGTTTTTGTGAAGAGAAGATGAGAAAGAGGATGGGAAGCTATATATTATGGTTAGAACCAATTTTAAGAGTTAAAAAAATTTTAAAATGAGCGCCATTCGTCGGAGATTCTTGCCGCAATTCACAAATGAGTAGTACTACTCAAACTTTTAAAATTTAAGGGTAGTGTTTTTGATACAAATTTTAAGCGAGTACTTGTTGACAAAATGACATATTCAGTGGGTAGTTCTTAACAATATTAATCAAGGGGCATGACATTTTAAAGTTTAGTCTACCATGTGTACATAAATGTAAAAGATGGCATATTAGAACAATTGCAAAAGATATAGTATAATAAATACAGCAGGAGAGCAACTCAGTGTATAAAAAA
This sequence comes from Chenopodium album, assembly GCF_948465745.1. Taxonomy (NCBI): domain Eukaryota; kingdom Viridiplantae; phylum Streptophyta; class Magnoliopsida; order Caryophyllales; family Amaranthaceae; genus Chenopodium; species Chenopodium album. The sequence goes on from NC_137858.1 coordinate 36,292,148, forward strand.
TAACACTCAAGACAGGCTGCAAGGATGATATTGCTAACAAACAACCAGAAGGTCAACTATTCATCTAGGACTACCATCACTTGTTCTGCATCGCCAACAACTCTACTCTTAAAAAATAAATATACTATTACTCGCTAGGGGAATCCTGCATGTCGAACCTAAAACTATAATATAAATATCAGAGTCTATGTGATGAGGGAGGGGAATAATATAGCTCATCTTGTTGTTAGGTGGAACATCCCCTGAGAGAGGCGTGTAGCAACTTCAGAAAATAATATAAAGCTATTCCATTTTCTCTATCAAAAGTCAATGACAAATTACATAAAAACTAAGGTGAAAACTTAAAGTATGATGTAGTAACATGCATTGCCATCGATTTTCTTTTCAAAATATGATAGTTGGTGAACATAGATGCTATCAAACACTAATTTAGCTGCCATTTCTTCAAAGGAAAATTATAAACCTAACCAGAAACATAGCAAATATCTAGATACACAATACACAAAAAATAGTACTCAAAAGACCAGGAACTAAGCAAATTCATGCACACCAAGATGAAACCACACTAGGTTACAAAGTAAGAGTCAATTCATGGTAAATCCCTGTGGATGAAATGAAATATTATTTGAATCTACAAGAAACGCGCATTTATCAATTTATGCCTTCACATTAAATACTAAGCAAACATCAAGTAACAGATTCATTTCCAAAATCATATTCGAACTTTGAGCTAAGACTTTACGAAAGCATAATACATCAATACCACATAATCAGCACTTAGTATGCATACTGACTGTTGGATTCATATAAAGCCTCACATTTGAAAATAAATATCACACAGGTCGTCTTGAATGGTATAACTAGATTCTTTAGACACTACTTGAATCTAAAAACAAGGACAAAACTATGTTAAAATATATACAACATATAAACGAAAAATTAAGTAAGAGATTCACCTGAGACATCTTTTTTGCCACGTAATCTCATTAGAACCTTCTTCGCTTCAGACATCCTTCCTTTGCTGACAAGCCACCTTGGAGATTCAGGCAAGTAGAAGAACGCAAACAGAAGATAAAAAATCGAAGGGATCCCAAGAAAACTAAGCATTATTCTCCAGCTAGGCGATGCCATGAGTGACATCCCAAAGATTAAGCAATATGATAAGAACATTCCACCAGAGCCAGTAAACTGAGGAAGTGTGTTTAAAGATCCTCTAATCTCTGGCGGTGCAGTCTCAGAAATATAGACAGGAACTTGGGTCACAGCCAACCCTATTCCAAAACCATCCAACAACCTTGCTAAAAGCAAAATATAGACATTAGGTGACCACAACATCACCAAACTTCCCACAAAGTAAAATAATGCAGACAGTATGAGCAAAGGACGCCGACCAATACTATCTGATATGGCCCCTGAGCATGTTGTTATAACAGTGGCTCCAATGAGAGACATTGCCACGACAAGTCCTTCCATAGACGTAGATAGTTCAAGTTCTTTCTTGATGTAAAGAATAGCCCCTATATTAATATCACGTAAGAAAATCATGTTTCACAAAATTCAAAAGACTAGATAGATGGTCATAGATAAAATAAAATAAATAACAATGTTTTTTTGAAAACCAAATAAATAACAATGCTTAAGAAAACTAATAATGAACAGATAATTCAACCAACTTCAACTAAAACATACTTTATAATGTAGACAATAAAAATAATAATAAAAAATAAAATAAAAAATAAAATAAAAGAACTTTAACTGCAGACTACAGCAAAAGGGCAAGCTATGTTACCAGCAATCATCGCGTTATCCCACCCCTGTAGGAAATTACCAATGGTAGCAGCCAGAGCAACAAGTACAGCACCCTTCATTTTGTAAGAGCTCACAATTCTGTCAATTTGATGTCAACCTATCAAACATGGTTAACCATTAATCTCAAAACAAATAAATTAAAAAATAACAGAGATCTTTCTAATTTTATCAATCACACTCAATTCCCCCAAAACTAAAAGAGAAACAGATTTAAAATAAACAATAACAATAAAATTTACCTTTTTTTTTTTTTTTTTTTTTTTTTTTTGAAATTGCTCATATATATACAATTCAACATAATAAATTAGAAAGTAAATTGACCATCAACATAAAATATAAAACAACAATTAAAATTTGATAAAATTTTCTCTATTTACAGAACCACCCAGATAATTATACATCTCAATATAATAAATTTTGAACTAAAAAATCAAATATTTTTAATGGAAAAAAAAAAAAGGGAAATCACAAACAGCATAAATAAAACAAAGTAAAAATACAGCTACATAAAAATAACATTTCTCAATCTACAGAACCAGTAAAATGAAGTTCAACCAGTACTTTTCTCTCTAAAAAAAAAAAAAACTTTCATGAAATTTTTAACGGGAATTGACAATCAAATCCAGTTTTGAAAATAATAAAATAAACTCTGCATAGTGTATACAGAACTGCCTAGATAATTATACATTTCAACAGAATTAATTTTTAAAAACTTTCAAATAATTATTTTAGGAAAAAAAAATGGGGATTGACAATCAACCTAAAAGTTAACAATTTAAATCATTTATTTACAAAAATAAATATACATTTCAACAGAATAAATTCAAAAAACTTTTCAAATAATTTTAATGGAAAAAAAGGGGGAAATTGGGAATTGACCATCAACATCAACAGATTCTGAATTTTTTTGATGAAAAGATTCAGCCTTTTTTTAGTGCAAAAATATAGCAGCAAAACTAAGATTCAAACTCTACTGAAAAAAGGTTAATTTGAGAGGTTTACCTATTTGATAACCCAGAAAATAATTAAATTTTTTGTGGGAAATGCAGTATAATGAGGGTGATTATTTATACAACTATACACACATGAACCACCCAAGTAGGAGAGAGAAAGATACAACCGTTATGAAATCATCTCCATTAAAAATGTTAGCAATAATACAAACCAAAATCAACCCAGAAATGGTAACAAATCAAAATGCAATTATTGTTTGATTTTAATTAAACATGTTCACATTGATTAAATTGAAAAAATAAGAGGTTAATTCATGTGATTGATTGATTAAATAACAAAAAAATTAATTGCATACATACCTTGGTTAATTGAGATGCTAGCTCCCCCAGTTACATGAACTGGGGTGAGCCCAGATAAATTTGCCCAACAATTGGATCAATTAACAATAAAATTCAATAAATGAATAATAACCCAGAAAAATTGAAGAAAAAATAGGAAGAAAAATGGAGAATTTAGAAGGATTAAATAGATGAAATTTAGAGCAAGAGTTTAACTAGTCGTCTATTTAGAAGACGTAATCGTGGGAGCTTGTAATATCCAAGTTTTAAATTAAGCAATTCTTCAAAAAAACTAAAAAGTTAAATTAAGCAATTATTTATTTAAATTTTTCGTAATTATTTTACTGGGAAATCTTTTTAGTTGTTGAAAAAAATGTAGATGAAGAGAGAGAAAATATAACAAATTGAGGAACAAGATGATTGATTTGTTTAGCCAATATTGCAGTTTTTATGACTGATGATGATTGATCATTGAAGCTTATATTATGTCATTGTCAAATTAAAGTAGGTAATGTTTACTTCTTGAGATTTCTTATTTGATCATCTACGCATTAGATTAGTATTGTTTCTACTATTAGATTGGACTATCGGAGTGACTATTAGAGTGATATATTTGGGAATTCTCTATAAAAAAAAAAAAAAAAAAAAAAAAAAAAAAAAAAAAGTTCATATGAGTGATAGAGTTCGTGATTTATAGTCACACGACACTTGTAGTGACATCAAATACAATTATAAATAGTTGTATTTATTTGAATCCGCTAGTTAAATAACCGACAAAACACTAAGGATGATACAAAAATCTAGGGTGAATCAATTATCCATTTAAGCTAACTCGCATTAATAATGTATAACTTCTCCACCACGTGCAGGTTAAATTATTAGAAAGCGGATTTATAAAAATCTTATAAATATTGAGCTAGGGATTGGTAGGTGATATCACTTTTTTTAAATCCAATTTTCTCTTAAATGAAATTTTAATTTATACTTATTTGAAAATATTACAATAATTATAACTCATAAATAGTTGTGTTTATTGAATTCGGCTAGTTAAATAACCGACAAAACACTAACAACCGTACAGTTATCTAGGGTGAATCAATTATCCATTTAAGCAAACTCGCATTAATAACTTAAAATTCACCACGTGCGGGTTAATTATTAGAAAGCGATTTATGAAAATGTTATTAATATTTCTTCTTTTTTTTAAAAAAAAAAATCTAATTAATATTGAGGTAAGGATTGGTAGGTAATATCACATTTTTTTTATCCAATTTTCTCTTTATTGAAATTATAATTTATACTTATTTGAAAAAACTTATAATAATTATGAGTTAAGCTACTATTAGTAGTGTTACTATTGTAGAGCTTATTGTTCCATAACTAAAAACCTTTAACTTCACTTATTATATTAACAACTTTTCAAGTTAGTAATTAAATTAGTGGAAATTTTATAAGGTGTTAATTAATCATTTTTTTTTTTATCATATATACATCCAAAAATTTAAATATAATTTTCTTTTCTTCCATCTCAATTCTCAATCCAATTATTTCCACAAACTTTATGTTTTCAAAAGTGTAAGGTCCAATATAATCTTAGTGAAAGCCAAAAAAAAATTTATTAGTCAAGAGTTTATTTTTACTGAATTAAAATTATTTTTACTGAATATTTTTTCTTAAGGTGAAGTGAATAGAACCTATATATAATTAAAGATTCAACTCACATAAGTTTCAAAAAGAAGGAAAGGGAAGAAAGGATTTTAGTTTAAAAAATATCTATTTTATATGGAAAGTGACATTTTTTTTTTGACATTATTAAAAGGAAAGATACCTATAAATCTTCAAAAGGTTGATTTCTTTCTATGTATACCTTTGATATTTCCTTCCTTGTCAATCTACACACTTCTAAAAAAATCATCTTATGAAAATAGGAAATGGTTTATGATAATTTTCATAATTTCTTACAATAATATATAATCGAAAAAATGCTCATTGAAATTGAAGAGGAAAATATTATGAAGACACTTCTACAAAAAAATCATCTTGTGAAAGAGGAAAAAATTATAGAGACACTTCTTAAAAATCATTTGTTCAGTAAAAATAATTTCGGTTCAGCAAACATTTTAAAAGCGACTTGCAATTCAATCTTAAAATTTATGTATTCTAATTGGTAACACAATTGTTCCCTCGACTGAAGTGATTTAATTTGGACTAGAGATTAGATCAGAACTATTAAAATATATAATTAAAGATTGATGATTGAAGAAGACTAGATTGAAAAACAAAAGCAAAACTCCAATTTTGTTATACCTTCTTGAAATGGAAGTATGTTGGTTACGTATACAAATATTAAATATTTTAAAACATAATCATTTTAGTAATGAAACCAGTTTATTACTACCTACCCTAAGACATACGATTGGATGGAAAGGAAAGGAATTGAAGGAGGCACTACTTAAAGAAAGTTCCTAGCTAGCCACTCTATTAAATGAAGGCTTTGTATCTCAATTTCTCTCTCATAGCTTAATCCGGGCCAATTCACTTCATTTATAAGGTTGATTTTATAATGGTAAGACGGTCTTATTTAAAGATTTTGTAAAAATTACATATTTCGAATTTGGTTTTAAAGTTACCCTTGAACAAAATGATATACTGTAATAAGATTATTTTACATCGAGTGTATGCAAGAGTACGTTTTTAATGCATTCATTTTTTGACAATTTCACTTTAAGTACGTAGTTGAGTTTCACAAAGTTAGTAAACTCATCTCGAAAGCACTAACATTAGTCTCCTTCCCTTCCTCTTTTCTTCTTTACCTTTCGGTTCCTTCCATCCAAACAAAGTGTAATTTTTTAATTTTTACTCTTTGTTCAAGTGCTAGTTGATTCCATAGATATTTTGCAAGTGGTACTTGCTTGGTATTATGTTTTCCAAGTACATGTAGTACTAACGGTTTTTTTAACGACTTTTCATAAATGTAAATGTAACATCTAGCTTAGTTGGCAAGAAATTTCTGGCAGAAGTGCATATCAACTTCTTGCTTAATTTGTAATTTACATATACCCGTCAAAAAAAAAAATTTACATATAAATTTTTTTTTTTAAAAAAAATCAATCTTTCACAAAATGATAAGCATTGCCTTCCAAATCCTCAACTTTAAAAATTGACATCTAATTAACTTGAACTAGTATTTTAGCCCGTTCGATGCACGGGCTGGTTATTTTTGTTGAAATGTGTTGCATATATATTTGTGTTATATGTGTCGATGTTGTTTTGGATTTTAGTTAGGTATATATATACATAGATATTGCGTGGTATGAAATGACTTATTGATTTAAGTTATATTTTAAGTTTAGGAGATGAAAATTTTATTTTATTGTCTATGTAATTAGTTTAACTTTAGTTTATCATGGTAGAAATGAAACTCTTCATTTTCTTATTACTTAAATTTGCAAGTCTTGGAATGCATAAAGACTTAAAACATTATTTATTTTACTCTATTGAAAGATTAAGGGAGGTGGCATGTGGCATATGAGTGATTGGTGACATGTGGCTTAGTATGAATTTGTGGCTAGGTATAGACTAGGTATAGATTCGATTTCCTTGACTTGTGACATAAATGAATCATAGCTTTAGTTAATCAAATTGGTAACACCAGAAAAGAAAAAGAAAAAAAATAAAACAAATTAGTGGGGAACTAATTAATCGTCAATTTTGAACGACATGTCTCATTTAATAATCTTCTTTATTTTGCTTTAGATGTAATAATGTTCTTAAATGGCAGGGCATATTCCACTCATGCCTCTAATAACTTGTTTTTAAACCCGTCAATAATTCTAATTGACAATGAAAAATGTAAAAATAATAATAAAATAAGGAAAATGCTATACACAGCCCTTAAGGCTACATATAAGCATTAAATTTACACTAGAAAATCGTAAAAAGTTAGGAAATCATGAAAATATAAACACTAATTACACTGATTTACGCGTGTTTGTCATGAATTCCTAATTTTATACAATTTCCAAGAGTATATTTAATGCTTATATACAGCCCTTAGGGCTACATATAGCATTACCCATAAAATAATTATTAAACTTTTCATAACTTGGGTTTCAATTCAAATTAAAAAAATTTCAAAATTACAAAAAGGATTTGTGTTAGTAATAACTAATAATAAGGGCTTGTTCACATTTACTAAATTGAACTGATTGGAGCTGAACTGAACTGAACTGAATTGAGCTAAAATGAATATTTTATAAGAGAAAGAAATTGAGAGTTGGACTAAACTGAACTGATTGGAGCTGAACTAAACTGAAATTAAGTAATTGTGAACAGATCCTAGGGCTTAAAAATAATTACCCCATATAAGGTAAGATATAGGTTGGTGTATTATCACTGCACATTCACCAGATAGACTTTCCATTAGGCTTGGCACAATATATTGAGAGAAATTGTAGCAATATCTTTGTTGATTACAGGTGATTAAATTAACATACAAATATTTTAGGGTAAGCACATACATGATGATGATTTAATTAGAATATTACACATTATTATATTTATTTTGTGGACTCAACTAACCCAAAATGAGTTAAGGAAAATATATTTGAGACCACCATTTTGTTAAAAAATGACAAAATATAAGATAATTTTAATAATTATATGTATAAGAATGAGGTATTTGAAAATTTTATATTGAGACAAATTCAATAGTTAAGCTCCCACTTAGGGTCTATCCACTTCAGCTTAATTTTAGTTCAGTTCAGTTTAACTTCTAATTTCCTTATCTCATAAACTACTCCTTCAGCCCTATTCAGTTCAATTCAACTCTAATCAGTTTAGTTTAGTTCAGTTCATCAGCTCAGTTCAATAAATGTGAACAAGCCTTGATATACTTTATATTTTCCTTTAGATTAGTGTATGGATAGAGACTCAATTAAGACATACATACATCATCATATCAAATTTCACCAAACCATTCTTTTAAGAAACTTGATCAATTCTACCAAAAACAAAAAAAAAAAAAAGAAAAAAAAAAAAAGTACTGGATCAAACAATATTTATATAATTTTTCGTAGATAAACATCTTATTTCTGGTGAAAAGCACACCAAATACTGCATTGATATTTGTTAACTTTATTTAAATCGGCATGCATGCTAATAACTAAATTGCTGGGAAAAATTGATTATCCAGATAACAATACCAAAATCAGATGAACTAGTTTAGATATGCTTCAAATAGCAATTACATTATAATATTCTTCATACAAATAATAGAATAGCAATATTAAATCTTAAATAAATTAATTTTTATATTTCATTTTAAAAAGTACTTGTCAACACGACTTGAAATACTTTTAGTTGTATGTTCATGCGCAAGTGCAACAATACATGCAACCTTATTATTGTTATTATTATACGTATATTGCAATGTAACATGTTTGTCATTTGTGTCAAAAACATGTATGCCATTAATAGAGTAATCTATAAGAAAATTGACTAAAATTTGTACGTCTTATAATAATTTAATAGTAAGGTCCACGTACTTAATTAATAGATATATATCGTGCGACTAATACTAATAATGCCTAGTAGGAGCCTCGTAAGCTATGAGTCATGCAACTGCATAGATTTGCCTACGTGATCAATACATTCCTTTACATGCTTCTCATTTGCCCACGTACAACTAATAACGTCGACTTTGACATTGTCATTGAAAAGCCTTCTCAACTGGAGAGAGAGTGATGGAAGACGTCCATGTCGAATTCATATAATGGCGGGATAAGGATATACGTAGCCCTATATATATTGTACGATACTTTAAAATTTAAATGGAGCTTTTATTTTATATTTTAAAATAAATTTAATGCATATATAAAGTTTTACAAAAACCAATACATATATCATATAGTATACTTTAGACCCACAATAATCTTTATCACTTACCCAATTAAGATGCTTTTTTTATTACGAGAATTACATTAAGGAAAATGTTATATATAGCGCTTAGGGCTACGTACTTCCTCCGTCCCCTTTTAATAGTCCCTCATGGGCATTTTTCACGGAAAAAGGTAAATTGAAAAGGTAAATTGACATTTGATATGCAAAAAAGTAGAGAGAGAAAGTAATAAAAATAAATGGGAAAACAAAATTTACATGAGAAAGTTAAATTTGCACAAATATTATTGCAAATTGGAGAAAATTTTGGTAAAAAATTAATATTAATGGTTGTTGGAATAAACAAATGGGGTGAACATTTTGGGACTAAAATTTGCCCATAAGGGACTATCAAAAGGAGACGGATGTAGTATAAGCAATAAATACATACTAGAAAATCGTATAAAGTTAGGAACGATTTCCTTAGAAATTGCTAAAATATAAATTTATTCCCTAATTGCATCAGTTTAAAAACGTATTCCCACAATATTGTCCACATTTAAGGGCATATCAAACCCTCAATGGTGTCCTCAATCTCATAAAACTAGATTTTACTGTTTTAGTATTCTTTTTCTCTATTTTAAGATATATATATAACAGTTTGTTCACTTCACCTGAATTTTACTAAACTAAACTAATTATAACCTTAATTTTAATTACTTTATTATATACTTCCTCCGTTTTCTTTTACTTGCAACATAGCCTTGTGACACGTGTTTTGAGATCGGGTTTATGCAATCTAAACGGACAAATTTTTCATTATAATTTTTACAAATGATACTTAACCATATTCTAATTTTTGTGTAAAAATTATATTGATAAAATCTCTCGTTTACCCTCACTAATCATCTCCTAAAACTGCGTGCTTAAAAGGTGTGTTGCAAGTAAAAGAAAACGGAGGAAGTAACTAATACAACTCATTGAACTTGATCAAGTTCCCGTAAAAAAAAAATACTTGATCAAGTTTAACTAAACCTAACTAGTTCTATATGTATGTGGTGCGTGTGGTTTTCATTTTATTTTTGTTTGGGATACTTGTGTTGTGATGCAAAATTGCATTTTTTTGTTAAAAAAATGATCAGCTTTTAGGGACTACTTAGGTTATGTTTTCATTATTTGCGGAAGAAAAAGACTGGAAAAAAAGGCTTTCTTTGTCTTAAGCTTGACATGAGTAAAGCTTATGACAGAGTAGAATGGATCTTTTTGGAGAATATGATGACAAAGTTTGGCTTTCCGGAAGGTTTTGTAAAAAATATTATGAAATGTGTCTCCTCTGCTTCTTTTGATGTTCTTGTGAATGGGCAACCTTCTAGAGTTTTCAAGCCAAGTAGAGGGCTCCGACAGGGTGATCCCCTTTCTCCTTTCTTGTTTATTATGTGTGCTGAGGGGCTTTCTGCTCTTCTTCGGGATGCTGAAAGGAGAAAAGTCATTCATGGGGTGAAAATTGGGAGACATGTTGAGCCCATTACTCACCTTTTCTTTGCAGATGATAGTCTTTTGTTTGTTCGGGCAAATGAGGAAGAAACTGATAGAGTCCTGGACATTCTTGCAACCTAAAAGCTAGCGTCAGGCCAGAAATTGAATATGGAAAAATCGGAGGTGTCTTTTAGCCGAAACATTGATCATGAGAAGAAAAATATGCTTCAGATGAAGTTATCTTTTAAGGCTGTCGAGGGACATGATAAATATTTAGGGCTACCAACTTACATTGGTGGGTCTAAAAAGCAGGTTTTTCAGAGTGTTCAAGATAGAGTCTGGAAGAAGCTCAAGGGGTGGAAAGAGAAATTTTTATCTCAAGTCGGTCGAGAAATTCAAATCGGTGGCCCAAGCGATCCCTATTTATGCTATGCAATGCTTTTCTATACCCGTGAGCATTTTAAATGAGGTAGAAAAGATGTGTAGAAACTTCTTATGGGCCAAAAAGGTGAGGAACGAAAGACTTGTTGGATGGCTTAGAACAAATTGTATCGTTCAAAAAATAATGGGGGTTTGGGGTTTCGAAATATGCAGCTTTTTAACAAAGCTATGTTAGCTAAACAAGCTTGGAGGATTCTTACCAATGAGGAATCTTTGATACCTCGGGTTCTCAAAGGGAAGTATTTTCCCTCCTCGGATTTTTTTGGTGCTAAAGTTGTATCGGGAATGAGCTTCACTTGGAGGTCAATCTTGAGTGCAAAGAATGTAATTGAAAGAGGGGCAAGGAAGATAATAGGAGGGGGAAGCAACATAAATATTTGGGAGGACCCATGGGTCCCAAATCTACCCAACTATCGCATTTTATCGCCTAAAGCTGATGGGGAAAATGTTCCAATTTTAGTGAAGGATTTGTTTGAAGATAAGAAATGAGATTTGAACTTGCTGGCCGAACTTTTTACTCAGAGAGAAGTGGATGACATAAGCAGCATTCCTATCCCTTTGTTTGAAGATTGTGATGAATGGAGTTGGCACTTATCAAAGGATGGGCAATACAGTGTTAAAAGCGCTGATGAGTCATATTTATATAGAGTTTATAGGCACGTTTATGCTAGTTTTTTAGTTGCTTTTTGAGTCTTTTGTTTCTTTTTAGGTTGCAAATGCATAAGTTGTTCATTTTGTGCTCTATTACGCTTCATTTGTGTTTTCTTAATGTTTCAGGTAGTTTCTATAACTATTTGGACGCTTTCGGAGTAGTTATGGAAGAATAAGACAATAAAAGGATGTAACGTCGATGAATCGAGGTCGCTCAATGAAGTATATGTGATTGTGGAAGCTTAGTATGAGATAAATATGCGTGAAGAATGAATATAGCATCCACAAGGGTCGTTATGCACTTTACGGAAATGAATTTGAGTTAGAAACGAGGAAAAACAAAGGTTTGCAAGGTATTAAAAATGACCTTTGCTCACTCTTTTGATCATATCTTGAGTTATACAGATCAGATTGATGCGATTCAAGTTGCGTTGAAAACTAGACTTAAAGAGATTTCCAATGATAGGTCACACGCCCCGAGAAGATTCCTAGAACAGAAGTTATGAGCATTTCAATCTAGTCGATGCAACCAGCCAACCGCAGGGGTGGCTGCGCCCCTGTCCCGCGCCCCCTTGAGGCTGCTGCCGCCACTGCCAGGGCGCGGGAACCACCTGCGGCCGCGGGTCTGGTCGGGTGGTGATGATGAACCACTCGCATCCTTGCTTCCCTCGTGCCATGTCATCAATTGTCATCCAATAGCATTATACTTATGTATTTATTTATTTTTAGATTAGTTTTAGGATAATATAAATACTCAAGGGATATTATTTTTCCCTTATGCCTTTTACATCTTTTTTATTTTACGTTCTTTTGAGTTTTCTCTTGAACCCTAGTTTCTCATGGCATCTCCATGGATTCTTCCATGGATGATTCTTGGGTTTACTATTTTAATTCATTGAGGTATTTTATTTCTATTTTCTTGCTTTTTATTATGTTTTATTCCTTAGATCTAGTTTTATTTATTTATTTCATGCTAGAGTAGTTTTATTTCTAGGGTTTGGGAATCCATGTTTATATTATGAATCTTGATTGATAATTTTAATATTTTGATTATTGATTTCTCTAATTGATAGTGTTTTATTGTTAATCTTGCAATCTGATCAATTGTATGATTAATTCATGTTAATAAGAGTTTGAATCGAAAGATCTTACTGTTAGAGGCTTCCCTACAATTAGCAATTCTGATTATGTTAGCGACCGAACTACATATGTTGAATTGAGAGCGTTAAGACCCGACCGTAGGCTTAACAATTACTCTAGATAATTGGTTTATTGAATTGTTATTGATTTCTGATAGATTTAGAATTATAAACATGGTGAACCATAACCCTAGGTCTTTTTATTAATTGTTTTATTTCTTTTTTTTAATTTAGACTACTTTTCTATCTGAATTTCATGACATAGGTTAGTTTCTCCAATTTCTTAGAGGTTAGATTAATACCATCTCCCTGTGGATTCGACCCTACTTACCCTACTACATTGTTAGTTGGTTTTGTTAGGAATTTATTTTTGACAGGTGTACGACAACCTATCAAGCGCCTACAATTTTTTAATTGAAGATGAAGAATTAAGCAGGGCATTATCCTCCATGGAGATTACTCCTTTTAAATGGAAGAACATATGGCATGCTAAGATACCTCCCAAGATCAAGCTGTTTGCGTGGAGAGCTATCAAGGAAGCTTTGCCTGTTAGAGTGCGGCTTGGTGGCCTGGGGAATGATGGTGGATCATCTCTGTCCAATGTGTGGCGAGTTTGAGGAGTCTACTATGCATATGCTGCTTTATTGTTCTATTGTGAGGCCTATTTGGGAACATCCTGTTTTGAGGCTGGACATAAGGAGCGACCAAGCTGATTCTTTGCGTGATTGGAGTGCTAAGGTCTATGGAAAGATTAAAGATTCGAGATGGTGGGACATTTTCTGGAGCTTGGCATGGGGTGTGTGGCTGAAGCGTAACGCTTGGGTGTTTGAGAAAAAACGTAAGCTAGAGAGTGATGTTATACACAAGGCAGTTGGCTTAGTGGGTGAGTATGCAGAAGCGGCAGAAAGGGGCAAGCTCGAGTCTCCTGTTCAGCACTTGGGTTCGGTGTGGAAAGCTCCGCATTTGGGCGTGTTGAAACTGAATACTGATGCCTCCTTTCACGTACAGTAGAGCCTCGGTGTTGGGGGTATCTTAAGGGACGCAGATGGTGATGTTCTCCTCGCTTATTGCTCGTCTTTCAAAGGCAGTTTTGAGGTAGACGTAGGGGAAGCTATCGCTATGCGGCAAAGCTTATTGATTGCTCTTGAGGCTGGGTTCGGAAACTTTGTGTTGGAGACCGACAACATTAAGTTGTTTCATCATATGGAAAAAGGCATTTCGCCACCGAATGCTTTTGGGAGTGTTGTTAAGGACATTATTCATTTAAGTAAGGAGTGCTTAACTTGCACTTTCTCCTTTGTTAAAAGGCTAGGGAATGGTGTTGCCCATGAACTTGCTTTGCTTAGTAGTAGTTTCAATGAGTTTTGTGTATGGCTTGAAGAGTATCCCCCGGATTTACATGCGGCGATTTGTAATGATCTTTCAAACTTATTGAGTTAATAAAATGCTAAGCTTGGTGGTTGTCAAAAAAAAAAAAAAAAAAAAAACTTAGGTCATTTACAATATAACTTCAACTTTATAGTACCCGTACCCCTTCACTAATATGAAGTATGACAGGGATTAATTAACATTGAAACTTATTATTATTTTGTTTTTTTAAACGTAAAAAGAACGCACTTTTAAACTTAGGGTCTATTCATATTTACTTAACTGAGCTGAATTGAACTAATTGAAGCTGAACTGAACTGAACTGATTAGAACGGAACTGAACTGAAATGAATATTTTATGTGAGAGGGAAATTAAGAGCTGAACTGAACTGAAATAAATATTTTATGTGAGAGGGAAATTAAGAGCTGAACTGAACTGAACTGAACTGAAATTAAGTAAATGTGAACAGGCCCTTAGTCATCTAATCTTTTTTTTTTTGAAACAAGTCATCTAATTTTCAATTAGTATTATGTGCACCATGGTGCACCTAGTTCTAGGTGCACCATGTCTATACTTTTGAACATTTAATAAAAAAAATTGAACATTTTACAAAAAATGAACATTTAGTAAAAAAATATGAACACGTCACAAAAACTGAACATAAACATGCAATTTTTATGTTCATATTTTATAAAGAAATGTTCATTTTGTATATAGTTAATGTTCAGATTATATTACAAAATTATTAAATTATTACGAGTCAGACAAACTTCTTTCATAATTTGTTTGACTCGTAATAATTCAAAATTTGCGATTGTTCAGATGCTTTTACTAAATGTTCAAATTTTGTTATTGTTCATATTTTATAATTAAATGTTCAAAAATATAGGCGTGGTGCATTGCGATTGTTCAGATTTTTGTTCTAAATGTTCAAAAGTTGCGATGTTCAGATTTTTTTACTAAATGTTCAAAATTCACGATTGTTCAGATTTTTTTACTAAATGTTCAAAAGTCTAGGCGTGATTTATTGCAATTGTTCAAAATTTTTAGCTAAATGTTCAAAATTTGCGATGTTCAGATGTTTTTACTACATGTTCAAATTTTGCAATTGTTCAGATTTTTATACTAAATGTTCAAAAGTCTAGGCGTGATTTATTGCAATTGTTCAAAATATTTAACTAAATGTTCAAAATTTGCGATGTTCAGATGTTTTTATATTACTACATGTTCAAAATTTGCAATAGTTCAGATTTTTATACTAAATGTTCAAAAATGTAGGCGTGGTGCACCTATTTCTAGGTGCACCATGGTGCATCTTAAAAATTGCGTCTAATTTTTCTCTTATGGGCTTATGTCTATCATATGTACAATTGTACATATGATAGTTATGGGCTTATGTCTATCATATGTACAATTGTAATTTTCAATTTTTGAAAAATTCTGTCAGAAATGACTACCATTCTAGTATTATTATTATTATTATTTAATTTAGTTTTTTTTTTTATTTTTAAAATTTATTTTTAATTTTTTTGTATTTTCATAATAGAACGGACCGACGGATATATGTCAAAAATTAAGAGGTACTAGAAAATAGTTATGGTTTCTCAAAAAAAAAAAAAAAAAAAAAAAAGAAAATAGTTATGGTGGCAAATTATGGCGCCACATGAGGGGCGGTTGTTAAGCCTAATCAAAAGATAACCTATGAATTACCCCAATACTCCAAGACCCAATTTCCTAGTTCAAGTAAAGATGAGTTGTTTATAGGAATTCATCTTTGGATGTTTATGAATTCCAGTGAATTCTCTCTCCTTACTTTTGCTTATTAATCGTTCAATTCCACCATTTCATGAGACATGCAACTACTGTACTTATTTCGACAAATCCCATAAATGATGATTGCTGGGTTTTCGATTTCCCTAACATTTTAAAGTGGGATTGTAGATGAAGGCTGGATTCATGAATCATGATGCAGCTTAATTGTTCGACGAAATGCTTGAGAGAGAGTGAGTTTGTCCTTTTTCCTCTGTGCTAGCATTGAAGGTTTGTTTTAGTCTTGGCTGCCTTAGTTTAGCACTTTCAATTGCATGATTTTAGCATGGATTTTCAAATGGTATTTCAATTAATGCATCCATTCTTGACAATTAAGTGGGTATGTTGATCAAGTCATGTGTTAGATACTTACAAACAAAACAAAACAAAAAGCTGTATTTGAAGTCTTACTAACTTAGAAAGAATCTTAATTTAAATGTAGTATGGAGTTGATGATTTGATTGTTCAAAGAATGCCTCTATCTGTAAGATTGTAACCTGTAAAACCCATCAATTCTTTTGGTCAAAGAATGCCTCTCACCTTATATGCCCAATCTCTAAATCACTGTTACATCAATGGTGCACGCCTTTGTAGAAGTGGGAAATCTATGATAGATAATGGTTAGTTATAACCTCGATCTCGGTGGATATGAATCAGTTTAGTTTATGGGGGCTCTTTCAATGTGAATTATATGTTCGGAGATTAGAGTTCAATATTGTCAAAGTTTGTTATCTTACACAGCCATGGCCCATGGGTTGTGTCCCTAGTTCCTAATCACTTTATTATAACTTGGTGGACTCAAATAGTGTCTTGAATATGTAATTGTGGCTCCATTGTTTATATTTTTGCTTCTTGGGAGGTCTAGATCATAGATGTATCCCATTTTGCAGATCAGTATAAAAAAGTATAGGCATGCTGTTCCAAAAGGCAGTGAGCTTGATTTAGCTTTGTGCAAGGATGTATGTCGTGAGAATGTTGTAGGGTTCTAACTTCGTACATTAATCTTATGGGTTGAACTTTATATGAAAGGCTAAATAGTTTCTTAGGACTGGATCCATCATGGTATATTTTGAGTATTGAACCTGGAATTGTTGCCAATTTTTGGGGTGCAACTGTAAGAGCAGGATCATCAGTATGATAACCCTGAAATAACCAATGAAAATCATATGCCGGAGACTTTGATTTGCTTCTAGAAGAAATTTCTGCAATTAAATACTCTCTCCGTTCTTTGTTACTTGACCTAATTCATTTCATGCTTGCCAATGCACAACTTTAACCTCAGTAACTGAAATTCTCAGTAAGTAAATTTTATAAAACTAGATAAAATGATAGTACATTCTTAATTAAGTCAATTTTAATAAGATCCTAATTGAATATATATATATATATATATATATATATATATATATTTCCATATAGCTCACAAAAGATGACCAAAGGAGGAGATGTGAATAGTGTAAAAGTGGGTCAAGTAAAAAAGAACAGTGGAATTATGTCTTTAATCCATTACCCTCTCAAACCCCAGAATTTTCTTTTCGGTATTGAATGCTGAGCTTAACTTTAGTCAAAGTAAATTGAAACTTATTGAGTGTAATATAAATTTTTTGTGCTATATTGTTCAAAATAAGATATATTATCTTAAAAACATTTTGCTTTATTGAACTTAGTATTGGTAAAATCAGTTGAATAATGATGAATAACACTTATCGAGTTGAATATAAATTTGTTGTGCTATATTGTATTATTCCAAATAAGATTTATTTTCCCAAATTTTTTTTGCTTCATTTAACTAGTTATTGGTAAAATCAGTGGAATGTTGATGAACATATGTTATTTGTAATTTACTTTGAAAAATAAAATGAACATGTATTCACAGAATGTCCTGCTCCAATGTGAATAAGGCTACCTACCTGATACATTTTCTTTTGGAGACTAGTAAACATTTAATTCATTATTATATATAGAGTCACCATTTTGTTGTGCTTGCTTACATTTTTTTGTTTCTGTGGGTGGAGTAGGATGCAACTTTAAATAAAAAAAATAAATTAATATGTTTGACAAGGGTTTAAGTACATGAAAGAGGAAAAATGCCACTATTACTTTGTGAATTTTACATCTGGATTTCTTATCGACTTGAGCCACATATCTGCAACTATTCTTGATGAAATGCTCCATAATAGATCCTGGCCCTTTGAGCTTGGAGATTTTCCTTTTTTTGCTGCCTTTCCCATGTTATATGCTATCAGCCACTGTATAGCAGTGAGTCTCTGCTTTTCAGTATCCCAAGCACTCTTCTTTTGTCCTGTTTGAACTTTCATGCCCCCAACATGCAAACTAGCCACTCTAAATTTAATCTGTTCATTTTTCTCTTGTTTTTCCTCAGGAGTAGCATGAATTAATACTATGGCAGGCCCACCAACAGCCTCATATCTCCTAAGGGGATCACGCAGCTGAACTACCATCAACAGTGTGATGCTCTCTGACTCTTCTAGCTTGTTATCTTTCATCCAATCATCAAGTGGAACTGCCGAAGCAAGAGGATGGTTTTTGTCTTTTTGTCCGCTGATTAGTGCCTTCCCACCAAGTGGAGAAACCTCAAAAGGAGCCTCTTCTTCAGCTATCTCTGCCTGTATTTTTAGAGCATCAATTGCCATAGCCTCAATCTTCTGCATTGAGAACGCCAGGATTTCATCAGCTGTTAGTGGATCTTCATTGACATGCCAAAGCCCTGTTGTGATGCGTTCTTTCCTGCCAGTGCCCAAAGCGCTTGCAATCTGTTTAATGGTAGCAAGGGTACGAGCAGCACTTGAACTGGCACCCTCTTTCTTTCTACCACTGATAATTGTGGATGCAATGCCTTCAAAAGCTACCTGTTCTGCTGTTTTCCCTATCAGCTCTTCTATGGGCATCAGGGATAGCACTTCTGAGCTAAGCTGTTCAACCCCACTAGCAGCCATCCTCTGAAATATCTCAAACCCATTGATTGATTTGTCTGAAGTTATAACAAAAGGTCTAGATATCTGCATTGCAAGCTTTGGAGGGTCTGTCTTTGATACCTCGATGTTAAAAGGATTTGTCGCAGTTAAGAACCCTCCATTTCTAGTCTGAACTACACATCCCAAACCCTTTCCAAGGTCTGGTAGAAAAACACTTATAGACTCGGCATCATCAGCAGTTTTCTTAGTTTTAGAAGCCATAGGCATTTTATTCTGCAACTGTTTATAATCATTAACTGCTTCCTCATCCTCAAGCATCTGCAGGAATTCCATTGTTACATTCTCTTCATCAGCATCAAGCTTTTCTGCATCATATATTTCTTCTTCATTTTCATTATATTGTTCTGCATTTTCTTCACCCATCATTGATTCAAGAGCTTTAATCTGCTGGGCTATTGAATCCAGCTCTGTTAATCTTGTCAGGTGAACGTGATCATGTACCACTTCCTTTACAACCTCACTTGTTGAAGACCCATTTTCTGCTTTTTCAGTAAGCTCTTCATCTTCATTGGTTTCACCAGTGTTCTGAATTTCCACTCCTTTATCCACCACTTCAAAATCTGGAAGATCAACTTCCTCAATACCTGACTCTTCTTCTTCTTTTGGCTTCTGAGGTTCAGGTTCAGGTACAGGAGCAGGCTCATCAAGATTAAGATCATCAATACCTTGAAAATCAGCAGTTGTTCCTGTGCGAGATGGAGTCCAGACTTCAGAGCGGCTCGACAACTTGGGACTTGGTATGCTGAATGATGATTTTGACTGCTTCCGTCCAAATGTTGAAGAGGCTTTTGCTTTTCCTGGCTTCAATCCCCCCTCGAGCTGACTGAACAATCCAGTTCCTCCATCTTTTTCCATGATCTGGAATGCTAATTTCAGTAACAGTTGTCCACCTTTTGCCTTTCCTGAAAGGTCAAAACTCGTGTCCCACTGTCGTATCCTGGAACCTTCAGCATTTTTCTCTAGAGAATCCTGGATAAGGCGGCTCAAATCCACCGAGCTTCTTCCAAAATCGAGCTCTGCTGCATCAATTGCAAAAAGATAAATTAGAAAGGGTCTTGGTTCGAATTTCAGCTGTTGTTTGTCACCAACTTGTGCCCAGTAAACATGGCATTTAACAAACAAGGTCTCCTCAAAATCAGCTGCTCCTTGGGAAACTCTTGAAGGCATAGTATTCACTGCCCCATCTTTTGTCTCCTTCTTCCTCACACAAACTGAGAGCCTTAGCCCATTCATGGATGCTGGAAGACCCTGAGCTGTAACAACTTCCACAGAAAACAAGCAGCTTAGTTTCTGCATTCCAATATGTGACAGAGCTCGCATTGGCTTCCATTTCCAAATACCCTTCTTGTCTGTTGATGATGTATCCTCATGATCAAATAGCTTAACATCACTTTCTTTTTCTTTCTTCTGTTGCTCATTTTCATGAGCAAGATCCTCCTTGGCTCGAGAACGCCAGGGAGATAAGGACATTCTCCTGGACCTGGGCCTGGAAATGGGCTTGCTGTCTTCATTTGTAGCAGTGTCAGCTTCATCAGCAGTAGGTATCGAGGGGGCTGAAGACCGAGGGAGGACAAGTGATGCAGTTCTTCTGGTTGCAGTAATGTGAGACTGGTAAAGGGTTTGACTGAGTTCTTCTAGCTCCTCTAAGAGTTTAGTGTTTGACTCAGATGCTGCCATTACTTTTGGCTAATTTGTAGTTCCAAAAAGTAAAGTTAAAAGTGATTTGATTAAAGAAAGAAAGGTGATGGTTTTCCAGAAAGGTGCATGCTGCAGCCTGCAGGAAGATCAAGATAAGACAATGTTAGATTATGTGGTAAGATGGTATTATGAGGTGGAGAAACTGCCATGAATTTTGAATGCGGATGCATCTTAGCTGGTGCGTCGAAAACCAATGAATTGTGTGGGTGATAAAGAGGGAATTATGTGAAGGATAAGGGAGGAAAGTCATCACATTTTGTGTTTTTGTGCACTTGTATACTCTGAAAAGGACTAGGATGTTGATTGAATTAATTGTCCCATTTGAAATTTATTGTTCGGTTTGGTGATTATTGCTGAATGTGCTTTTTGGCATGTTCTTTCTACTGAAATCTGGAGGGTGCTTATCAAAGAAGATGCTCTGCATCTTATATACCTTTGCATTACTGATTGTGCTCTACTGCTCTTAACTACCTTGCCATTTTGAAACAGAAAGATGCAATACATTCTTAGGAAAAAAAATAATAACAATAAAAATGCAAGGACCTAGATTTGATCTGCAACTTCAGAAAATGGCAAACGGTGCTGTACCACCATGGCAAACCTTGGTTTATGATGATATCTAGGGAAAAATCTATTAGTTGTATTACATACACCATAGAGGCTTTATATTTATCTAGTTATATAAGTAGTACTTAGGTTGTGGCTGTGTCACCTGTGTGGTGTTGTATGAATCATAAATATTATATATGGACTAGTATAGTGGATACTAGGGAGATGTTGTGATAAATTACATAAGTAGCATTTGGTATCATGAATGAATTTACCAAATATACCCATTTAAAGGCAACGTTCCAATTTCTCTTTTAGAGGTGTTTTTCAAATTTTACTTAGCCAGTGTTTCGGAAATGTAAATCTCGTTGAGACACCCAATTTGAAAAAAACATTCACCTCGATCGGACACCCGGAGACAAAGTTACATATCCTCAAAGTTTCAGAATAATATTTCTCAACTTGGACAACGGGTGAACTATCTGAGAAGACGCCGGCTTATTACTCTTGGAGACAAGAGGTTTCAAAAAAAACACCTTGGTCGGACCGTCGTACTAGGATTTATGCTCTCCCGAGTTTACCGTAACCTCAGGATTCTCCTCAAAGTAAGGAAATACCACAGATTTTGTTTCCAATGATGCTTTTTCTCGTAGATTTCGATTTTCTATATGAAAACAAGTATTCACTTGACCTATAGGGTTTAGCATTTTTCAAGAAACATTAAACAGATTGCTTATATTTTTGCAACAATTCCACTTTGGTAACCTAGAATTTAACGATTTACTTAGGTTAGAGATTGAATACCTCGGTTCCATTTAAATAGATACAAATACTTGTTTTGCCACAAAATGGAGTATACTTATTAGTTTGTGCCACAAAATGTACAAGAGTAATTCTTTGAGTGAGACCAATTTGGCAATTTGAACTATCCTTGCACACCATAAATGGCACTCAACAAAGCCGTTTGGCCGTATACGACACGGCACACCCGTGCATGATGCACGGGCTAAAGCATGTGTAGCCTGACTGTTAACAAAAACGCGGGCCCCGCAATTATACCGGTAATTGTATCTGACCCTTAAACCCACTTTTCCCACTAAAATTGCACGGCCGTCACACCTCTCTTTCTCTCTCCTCAAAACCCCTCTTCCGCCATTATTACTCCCTTCAATTTCTTCCTATTTCCACCATTTCTCCCTTCTCAAGATTCCATATAAGCTTCAAATTCCTCATTTTCATCGCCTGATCTACAGAAATGTCAGGTCGACGAAGAAACAAGAGGGCCCGTGCACAACCCAATTCAACCCATCAATGGCACGGCCACCCTTCTCCTGAAGAACCCGTAATTCTTGCATCCCATCCAAATTCCACCACTATTTCCGATCAAAACCATACTTCTAACTCTGATCTTGAAATTGAGTACAAATTGTCCGGTGCACGGGGGAGCAAGAGGGGCCGTGCACAACCAACTTCATCCCATCATCACCATTACCCGTCTTCGGAACCTGAAATGGATGGTAACCCTTTTAAATTTAACTTAAAAGATGCTGATTTTCCTCTTATTGAATTTCGCGATGATGAGCATTTTAATCGCTTTCAATGTTTGAAAGTTCGTCGGATTGTAGCAACTAGGTTTGTTAGTGATGAATGTATTACTGCTTTGGGTATTAAATCTGATTTAGAATGGTTATTTGATAGAGTTGGGTGGACTAGTTTGATGATGAACCAATACCATACTTATCAACAGCTTACTTTAGAATTCTTGAGTTCATTTCAACAAAATACTGTTAAAGTTCCTAAAGGCCATGTTCCTGGTGTTTGGTTTAGAATGTTTAACAGGGAATACTTTAAAACTTTAGATGAATTTGGTGCATTTTACGGGTTACCCAAAGGTGGTAATGTATTGAATTATAACAGTGATCCGAGTTTGGTTTGGGGACAAATTACGGGCTCGAATGGATATAATCCTCAGTCGTCTAAAGCCTCTCGGATTCATAACCCTGTGTTTCGATATTTGCAGAGGTTAATGGCAAGTACTATTTTTGGGAGACATGATAGTCAAGGAACTGTTAGGGAGTGGGAAATGGAAATGATACAAAGCATGTTGTACCCGGATGTTCGTTTGAATACTGCCTCTTTCATTGCCCGGCATTTTCATGCTGTAGGCAAGTCTAAGAAGAAGAGCCCGATTGTCATTGGTGGACTTGTTACTCCTATTGCGGTTTCCTTAGGGTTTGACTTTGATCATATACAACCGGTTGGCCATATTGCCACCCTTGATATTCCTAAGCTTGTAAATATGGGATGGTTGCAGGAGGATGGTGATAGGTATCGGTGGGTAGTTAATAAGAAACCCGCATTCTTTTTGCCTAATCCTGAGCGTACAACGATTAGGAACCAAGCTAATTGGGTATTTCCTGAAATCTTTGCAAGTGATGGAGAGGAAGAGGAGGATGAGGAAAAGAGTGAAAGGGAGTACCAAACTAACCCCTCTCCTGTTTTCGTGCATGAGGAACATGTAGGTGGTTCTTCCTCCCAGTCCATTCCAAATCAGCCTTGTGACTTTGCTGCCCTGCAAGCTTCTTTGGAGTCTATTCGTTCTGGAATTCGAGAAATTCACACCTCTCAGCAGTACATGAACCAACGCCTAGACCAGTTTGATCAAATGCTTTACCCCATATACAGATGGCATATCCAGCAGGGTCATATCAATCCCAACACTCTTCCCTACCCCGACCCACACTATCCACAACCCCATCTACAACCACCCGCTCCTCCCAAGAAATAGCTATCTCACTCTCTCTATATTCTGCACTGAGGATAGTGCTTATCACAGCATGTAATTACTTTGGCAATTGCTGTATGGTGTCTTCTGCTGAAGTGCTGGAAGAAGTACGGTGCTCTGTCCTTGGTGTACTTCAATCCTGCATTAACTTTCATCTTGGATGACAATCTCTGTATACTTTTGCTTTCAGGTTTGTCAGTTTGTGCTTTATATTACTTCTTTCTTCTTCTTAATGCTTTAGGATATTTAGGAAGTAATGTATGAATGTCATATGATGATTTTCATTAATTCAAATTTTAATCCTTGTATGAATTGTGTTAGCTAAAATTGAGGCATCCCACATTTAAATTGCTTGTTGTTCTGTGATTATTTGGATTTTTGGTAGTGTTTAATACTTTGATAGCTTGGTTGCATCAAGAATTGTTTCATGGGAATTACTTTGTTTGGTCTACATTAGAATATCCATGGGAATTGTGAATGACCAAGGGGGTTGGTTAAATAACTTTACATGTTATGTGGGAATTCCTGATTCCCAAACTTTTAAGGAAGCTGTCTTCCTTCATTTGGCCAATATTATGTTAACCAAGCAAGTGAGCCAAGCATTTCTTTGAAATTTCGCTGCCCGCATTAATTGATTGCAAACAAACAAGCTATTATTGCAAATGTGCTATTGCTTTGATTAACAACAGGTGAAAATGGGTGAATTTGAATTCCTTAGGAGGTTGAACTTTCCATAAAGCATGGGCAATAAAATACCTACCCCCTTGTTTACTCAAAATTTCAATATATATATATATATATATATATATATATTTATCTGCTGGTGGCATTAGGTGTATTCTTCCTCAATTTTTAGTCAATCCTCTGTTAAAATAATAAGAAAAAAAAAACCTGAAAATAATGAATATATAAAGTGATAAGTCTGGTAACATCAAAATTTGCTTGTTGTTAGTGAACAAAAAGTTCTTGGGGATGATTATACTGGTGGAAATTGAGTTTGGTAGAAAGCCTGGTAGTGTATTGTCATTGAAGTAACATGAGTGAAACAAGACCCCTACTAAATAGATGAGTGATTGTGTGATTTTGATGCTTGAGGTGGATCTTCATGAACTTGCATGCGTGGCCTTATTTCCATTATTTAACTCGAGTGCTTAGTGATGTACTTATTTCAGCTATGTGTGTTCATGGCTAGTAGAGGATTCATATGTTTGCCTACTCATTTTATTAGTTGGTGTTCTACGCATCTTTTCTGTGTAGTGTGTTTAAACAAAATATGAAGTGATTTAGGTGGCCTTCTGTATATATGCTTTCTATTCTTGATTGATATTTAATCTCTGTACTTGAGAGAAATTACCTGCGGGGTGCGGATGTTGGCTAATTTGCTATTTTGTGATTAGTTCTAATGTGTACTTTCCCTCAGGATACACTAAGCTCTAGCCTCTAGGTCTGACCGTCTGATATATATCATCAGCCTGTGCATGTTATATGCGGCTTTTTGTTTATCATGAAGATAAACTTGTATTTTCTCATGTGGCTTTTGCTTTTTAATTGTAGTTTCTTCCCCCTTTAGTGACTTGTTTATGCTCTGTTTTTTTGTGTCAAATACTGTCAAACTAGCCTTTTGGTGTTTGGTACTGATTTGTTTCTTGTATGTGTGTCTGCAGGCTCTTAGAAGAGCATTATCACCACTATCAGCCTTTCGGACAAGCTTGAATGACGATGGTATGATAAAGCTATTGTATGATTAGACTTTGAAAGTTGCTTGGAGAATTTCAGAAAATCACTCTTTATTCTAGGGCCTGTATGGTATTCCAGTGTGATGGGGCTTAGGCTGTGCATTGATAAGTTTCTGAAAGCGTACAACCACTGCTTATTGATGACTATACAAACTTTTGGGGCATTAGAGTTTTAGGGCTGTAAAATAGTAGATAAATAATGCATTCATGTGCTAATCTTTACTTAACATACATTTTAGTGAGCTAATCTTTTTTAAACATATACTTTGTATATATTATATACTAAATATATAATACATATATTTACATAAATTATGCAATCATGAGTTTATCTATTTTCGTGTCATGACCAATTAATAGGCATATATTATTCCAAAAAGCATTACATGACCTTGCTCCTTGGGATACATCTTCCACCATCATTTGAGGTTTTGGTACTAGGTCCTAAACTCTTTTAAAATGATTGATTTCATGTACTATATTCTTCACTTTTGGAGAATTTTAGACTATTTTGGATCCTGAAAGGAAGGGAGTAAGATACTTTCCATGGATCTTACGAGACCTTAACAGGCTAACCGGATGGTTTGAACCGTCCACCTTTTCTTTTAATTATCAAATTTCAAATAATGCTATGATCCTTTGACCAAGACTTGTCTCGAAAAGGCAATGAGCAACCTTTTGTAAATTTTAGCATGGCAACACGTATTGAGTGGAGTAAACAATGAGGTGGACGAAGTGTTGAAGTGTGTAGCATAAAATATTCATTCAAAAACAGAACACCAACATCAACTGAGTCTGAGTGAAAGGAAGCCACCGTACCAACTACCAAGTGTGTAGAACAAGAAAGAAGAAACAAGAAAAATGGCGGTACACCAATCCCAGCAGTTCTTGGTGTGTTATTGCCTTAATTTTTGTGTATTTTGTGCTATTCTATGAAAGAACAATAAGAAAGAGAAGTGTGCTATGTTCTGTTTTTATGAGGCTTTTAAGAATTTTGTTAGTTAAGTTTAGAGATATTAGAGGGTGTTTTCCAAACAATCTAGCTATCCTAACATTTTCTGACTGTGAGAAAATCCTCTTGAAGATAAAAGAAGAAGAAGATGATAGTTTATGCTAGGCCGTCTTTTGTATCAATTCTTCTCAGCATAAAAACATGGCTTTGCTTGCAATTAGGATGTTTAACCGAACATTTGATGGTTTCCTTAGGATTGAGATTAGAAAGTGGGAAACAGCTTACATTGTTGTTTTACCTAGTGAGAGATTGCAGCCTTGCATGTACTATTTCAAATTAACATTAGTAAGTGTGAATATGGCTCATATAGCAATTAGTGGGCAAAATCATGCTTTGAACCATGTGTTTTGTTAGTGTGTTGCTGTTTTTCTCATACTGTGTCCATTCTTATTCCTGAATCTTATCTGGGGCATGATTTGATTCCCTTTTCTTCTTGGTGCAAGCATATCTTTGTTTCTCGGCGAATACTCTGATGCTACAGCTTTAGGTGTGCAACGTTCTTATTAGTTTAAAACTTTATATGTTATTTACTGCTAATGTACACATATATCGAACATGGCATTATAGTTTTATGAGTTGAACAACTCCTTGTATTGATTTTCAGTCTAAGAGAAAGATTTTCTTGATTTTGTTTGTGTTCTTATACCCTGAAACTTTCTTTATTCCTCTTCATAGCCCCCTCCATGGTTTCTTTGACCATCATTAGATGCGGCTTCAATAAAAGATTTTAGTTTTCTTCGTTGATTGATAAGTACCAGTGTTGATTAATTAATTAAGCTTTATGAGAACTCATTAACCTTCTATAATAATTAATGGCAATGTAGGTCAATTAGGAGAGGAATGGAAAGGTGTAATGAACCCTTTTGATAACATTGGTTGGTTAGGAGATTTGGAGTGATTATTCATTAATGTTTGGTACGTGATCTATCCATCAGCAGCAGCTGTACGTAGTCATAATAGCCTATCAGTAGATTATTGAAGGACTTGTTCTGTAATTGCATTTGATTATTGGCAGTGTGAATGATAGTTATTAGTAAATGGTAACATGTATTTTCAGCATGTTTTAGGAGTACATTTTAGGTTAAGGATATGCTTGACAGTTAACATACTGCTGTGTTTTTGGTGCACTAGGATCATGTTTGCCTAGTAATTACATCATTTGTTAAATTAAATATACGGAGTCATTTTCCTAACAAATACATCGTTGTTTGGGGCTGAGCCAATGCGGTGCTAAATATTGAGAATGTTGATGATTTGACCATTTACGCTGTTTGCATAAGCTAAAATTTGTAGGGAAGCGGAGTGAGGGATCTATTTTTCCTCCGATACAATATGAGAAAACGGGAAGGAAGAAAATTGTAGATTTGTAGGAGATTATTCTTCTTGTACTGAACCAGATTTCTCTACAATAGAATTTGGTAGTTCACTCCTTCCCTCCTGCTTCCCATTAACTCCTTTTTCTTCAGTATTATTCCCTCTCCAACCCTTCCCTGGCCTCTACAAATACTAGCCAAACAATGTTAAGCAGCCGAGTCCTCGGGTAGTACTGTCTCGACGCAAGTCATATCTTCCAGCACTTTGTTTAAGTTGAGTATTTACTCTCTTAATTACCCCTTGACCTTCAAGTTTGCCCTTACAGACTTTTGATTTGTCATACTACTTTTAAGACCACCTGATAACAACCAGCTCATGACGAAATAATGACTGCTGAGGCTCTAGGTAGTTGGTAAATCATACAGGTAGTAATCCTTGTTCTTGTGTCATGACCGAGACAGGGTTCGGGTTCTTCCCTCCAGATTTGTGTTCTATGGAGTACTCAACAACTCCCTCATTAAATTCTTTATACCAAGTATGTAATTACAAGTTTTTATTCTAGCAATTGTATTGGATTTTTTTTTTTTTTTTACCAACAAATTGAGCCATAATTACACAATGGAATCAGTTCCTCTATAAATGAATATTTCATGCCGAATTGGGTCAAGCTATGGCATGAAAAAAAAATGACACCACAGAGTCACAACTCATACAACTTATGCACAACCTTTATCGCTCTCACAGAGCTATAATTCTATTTAGGAATGCACGGTACAGCTTGAAACGGCACGATCAAGCTAATAGAAGAGTGCAAGTTAACCTTGGTTAGTGGCTACATTATTGGTCAGAGGATTCTTTGCAGTGCACAGAAAGACAGTGATCTAAAATTCATGGCTGGATGGATATAGCCGTACCCTGACCTGGGCTAGGTATCCATGCCCTATTATTGCTTTCTTCGTATTTCATTCATTTTTACTGTATAATAATTATAGAGCCTTTTAGAGGGCTAGGTTAGACTTTAGAGTTTAGAGAATAGAGATAGACTAGTACACTGTTTTTTTTGTTATATTCGCTTGATTTTAGGTCGGCCATACAATTTACCGTTTTACAACTCACCCTTAGCTTCACTGTTACTGTTTTTATCATCCCTTTGTGTTATGCCCTGAGTAACAACTCTTGCTTCGAATCTGAATGTGAATGTGATCATACATTAAGGATCGATTTTGCCAAGTTTTTCATCGGATTTTGATACACACGTATTCTTTTATACAATTATATGTCTAACTACGAATATAAACATACAATGAGGATCACTTCAGCCTAATCTTATATTGGATTTAGATAATGAGCACACTACATTGAGGATAGATCATTTCGACTAGTTTTTGTCATATGATAGCTGCCTGTGTTTTCACTTTGCTGATACTTTTTTTTTTTTGAGCTTGTGTGAAGACAACACACATACAATCATACACTAACACATGACATGATTATACTACCTCCGTTTCACTTTTTTTGTATTGTGTATTATTCACTACTCTATTTTGGATTTGCATAGGTCAAGCAAGGGTACGGTATGCACGTGCATGGGTTACTTGGAAGTTTTCTCATGAAAAAAAAGAATATGTACAATAGTAGCAAAAGGCATAGTAGATAAGTTGATAAGTAGCATATATTTGTATACATAAATTTATGTTAGCTAGGTAGGTAGCTAAGCTAGATGAGTATTTATGTAGATCTATATAATTAGCATCTACTAATTTACTAGGACTACATACATTAAAAACAGATATCTAACTGTTAAGAAATACTAGTAGTAGTAATAGCAAATGAATTGAAATTATTAGGGATGAAGACGAAAAGACCAAGATTCTGTAGGATGGTATTGGTGGTGATTGATAGTTTGATTTAGCATCCTATCCAGTGCTGCTACCGCAAATGATGGAGACATTTCAGCATGATGATCAACAGCACCTTCGACATCGACATCGACATCGTCATCCTCATCATTATCATTGACAGTAGTAGTAGTGGTAGTAGTATAAGTATTAGGAAGAGGTTGAGGTTCCATCATTTGATCAAGATTCAAGGGACTATGATATTGATTTTGGAAGTACTCATTCTGAGCCCATATTTTGTCAACCCACTGCTGCTGCTGCCACTGTTTTGTTACAGCAGGCACAGTAGCAGTAGCAATGCTGTTGCTGTTGCTGGTGGTGGTGGTGGAGGAGAGGCATCGCTCTTGGAAGGACTTAAACCGGGTTGTTTCCCCTGAGGCGGCGGTAGGGAAAATGGTGTTTGATCCAGAGATGGATGAAAAATTAGGCAAAGGGTTTACCAATAAGGAATGGAGGAGGTCATAATGACGAGGTTGCGAGGGTGTAGTATCAGCTACTGATTGAGTGGTTGTGGTTGTGGTTGTGGTTGTGGTGGTGGGTGGTTCGGCCAAAGGAGGTAAACTGCTTAAGAAAGGAGATAAAGGCTGCAGCAGCGACGGCGTTGGATGATGAATCTGTGGAGAGTATTTCTTTTCTGCATTCTTGTGGAATACTCTGCATATCACCCATTCTTCCTGCAATTATTTTTTTTACAAGTTTATCAAATCACTCCTATGATATGTCCTAGCTAGAAACATTATAAATTTAGCATGACAAACAACAACCAGAATAATAATTTCAAAATAATTTAGGGTCGGCTAACATGCAATAGAGTAGAGTACATTGGAGGGGTTAGTCCCGAATAATTTAGAGTCGGCTAACATAATAGTCAAAGAGAGTAGTTATAAACATAGTAATATAAAAAAATTGGGGTTGGTTAACATAAATAATCGTCACAAAGAGATGTGAAAATAAAGACAGTAAAGTAGAGACTTTGGAGGAGCTAGTCCTATAATGATTTGGGATCGGCTAAAATGAATAATAAAGACATCAGTAAGTAGTAGAGAGACCTTGGAGGAGAGGCGAAAGGAGGAGAAATGGCCGTCGAGGCGGTATTCATGCATGATCCATTTAGTTTTGACGCCGCGAGGAGCACGGCCTTGGTAGAATACAAGCGTCTTCTTCATACCAATCAACATACCTCCTCCATTACCAGTACCAGCAGTAGCAGTTGTAATACCAGTGGCATAAACCTGTCTGTCTTTGCCAGTAGCCTTCCAGTAGCCAGTCTCAGTAGCTCTGTTAGTCCTTAATCCTGAAGGATACTTCCTGTCTCTTAAGCTGTACAAGTACCACTCTCTTTCTCCCATCTTTGCCCTTTCTGCACATCATATCATAAATACATATAAAATCACTCATGTTATGTTACTTGTTTCGTAACAAAAAAAATAAATAAAAATCAGGTGAAGAGAACACGTCCTGTATATGTATATATACCTGGAAGGTCCCAAGGCTCGCATCGAGTGAGATCAACTTCAACTATTTGGACACCGGAATTGGACAAGAATAAGTTGGTAGTAGTAGGAGTAGTGTTAAAGACCTTAGAAGCAAGGTAGAAAGTAATGAGTTCTTCATCAGTAGGATGAAATCTGAAACCAGGTGGTAAACCACCATCTTTGTCACTAAATTTACCATTCTTTTCTTCAAATATTCCTTCTTCTTTAAGCTCCCTTAACACATCTTCAACCTTCCACATTTTTTTTTTATTGTAGAGAAAATGAAAATTAAGAGAGAAGTCTGAATGAATTATATAGTAGATCGAGTGCACTGAAAACGAAGGAGTATTAGTTTAATTTATTTAATAATGATAAGGAGCAGGAAATGAAAAGGGGGGGTTAGATTTGGTGGTTGATAAAATAGATTTGATCGTCATAAAATTAAATATTGAATTGGGTTAACATTACAAGTGCATCATCACCTGAGAATGAAGAGAGGAAAAAGAAAGGAGGGTATATGGTAAGTGGGTAACAGAAGGAAGGGTGCACCTCCCTGTCTATGTGTATTTAATGCTGACTGTTATTCAACCTCTGATCAAAGATTTATGCGTGCGTGTGTAACCATATTATTATCCCCTATTATTATTATCCGTTTTCTTTTACTTGTAATGGTCACGTAGACACGTAATTAAAGAAAAGCTCGTATGTTACTCCGTAATGTGTGATTCAGGTAATGCTTTAAGCTCGTATGCTACTTTTTTTTATATCTTTTTTTACATGTTATGAGTCGTGACATAAAATAAAAAGTAAATAGAGAAAGTATTAGAGTAATACTGATACATACTGTATATTAATACAGAATACTTGTATTATTACTGCTTCATACAAGGATTGTAACTTTTGTAAGTTAGCATGAATGCAGGTTGTAGCCAACCAAAGGGCAGGGGCAGGGCACCTCTTTTTTGGTGAATAAGGAATCAGGATGATGAGATCATTGTTGCCTAATCTCCATTATTTTTATCAAAGTTTATGAATCAAAATTAAAAGAAAAAAGAAAAAAGGGAATAGTATTAGTAGTAGGGAGAGATAGTGAGTGTTAATAGCATGTAGTAGGCATAGAATAGGCCTGCACTAAGCTATGAGTAGGCCTATTTTTAAACTACCCTTATAAATTCACTCCCTTTCATTTCAAAGTTTGAGCCTTTGCGTGAATGTAACAAAATTTTGTTAAAAAAAAAATTTAATGTTTTTATTTTTTATTTTACTACGACTTGATTGAAAAGTTGACTTGTACTTCCTCAGTTTAATATTAATCGCAATACTTTGATTGGCTTGATCATATTGGAACAGTAAATATATATGTGTACATTTAGGATAACCCTATATTTGATTAAAAAGTTATTCCTGTACTCTATATGCATGTATTTCATCCGTCCTTTTAAGTTTGTTTTAATTGTGTTTACCCCATTAATTTAATATAAATATTGGGAGCATATATACGGTCTTAGGAGATATACAAGTAGTATATTTAAATTAAAAATTACTCCCTTTGTTTTATAATATTTGACACAGTTTCCATTTTCATCCCTCCCAAAATATTTGACACGTTACTAAATATGAAATGGGTACTCTAAAAAAATATTTTCTCACATTTTCTCTCTCCTTACTTATTCCATTCGTTGTTTTTTGCAATATAAAAATACAAAATAGAAGCTTTTATACAATAAACAAATGTTTTGATTGGACTCACTTGTAATACCCCTAATTTTTAAACCAATTTAATTATTATTAATTATAATTATTAAGCATAAGTATGTCTTATTTTGGATCTTATAATCCCGTTTATAAAAATGGACGAATAATTTTCCTATACGCTTATAAAATATTTTCTTAAGATGCTTAGATTATTAAATTATTAATTTTCCCTATAAACATATTACAACTTTCAAGTGGATTTTTAATAAGAAATTGTACATAATTTCCTAAACTCTAATTATAAAATTATCATTTTAAATATGAGCCTTATTTCATGAACATAGTTTGGGCAAGTAAGCCATTTATTCTAACCCATATGACTACTTACAAGCCCAAGTGATATTTACAACCCAACTCATAATTTTAGCCAAAAAAAAAAAAGGAAAAAGAAAATAAAATTTCATCCCCAATCACCCTTGACTACGTTCATCTTCTCCATTCCTCCATGAAAACTTCATCAAGTTAGCTTTTTCCAACTAACACCTCTCCCAACTATAATTTCTGACTACATTCACTCACCCTCCACATGTAACTCATCAACTCCATCACCATTATCAAACTTGCTCCCAACCATTAGATTTCACCTCCAAATTAACCAATTGCAATTCAAAGTTTCACCTCCAAAAACAACCAATTGCAAATTAAAGTTACAACCTTTAATCTTATTTTAATCCCTAATTTTCCCTATAAATAGAGCAAGGATCTTGAACAAATTCATTAGCAAAGTATACTCCCAAATTTTCAGCAAATTGAAATACCCAAAACCCATTTTTTTCCCTCTTTCTCTCTCCTCCGCGCCACCACCAAACGCACCACCACCCCTGGCCGCACGCCACCAGCCGCGCCACCTCCACCTCGCCGGCGCACCGCTGCCACCTGCTGCCCAGCCAGCCGCACCACCCAACCCAACACCTCCTCAAAACCAACCTTCGTACTTCCTGTAAACACAAAAGAAAAAAAAAAGTGTTAAGCTTTTGTTTTCTAATTTACTTGATATAAAACCCACCAAAAATAAATCTTAAAAGTAAGTGGGCTCCTAAACACTTCTATTTTGGGCTAATTGATTGAAAACAATTATTATTACTTATATGCTACTATGTACTTGTACTACTACTTCTTACTTATTACTACTTATTACTACTACTACTACTACTACTACTACTACTATTATTATTATTATTATTATTATTATTATTATTATTATTATTATTATTACTACTATTATTATTATTATTATTGATTATTACTAAAAATTTATTTATAAAAGTATTAATTTTATAAAAAGGACGTAATTAATATTTAAGTTGTTCATGCACAACTAGATTAGAGTTTGTGTTCTATGTCTTTGGGTTTATTGTTGAAGAGTTATTGGTTATTGTAGGGGGAATTTCAAGTTCGTAATTAGGAGTTTCGTACTTGTGTGAAAAGATCAAGGTACGTATTCGTGGCTAGATCTTTAACTAATGTGATTTTATTCATAAATGTGTTTTATGTTTTAAATGATGAACTATGTTTGAATGTTGAACAATGACTTATGAATGTTTATAAAATAAATCGTGTAAGCTTGTTTTAATAAAAACGATTGTTTGATATTTAAATGCTTTATAAGCTTGGTTGTAAGCTTACTTGGTTTACTAAATTGTTTAAAAAGGAAATGTTATCATTTTAATCATCCCATATATGGGAATTGGAAGATTGATTTATCAAAGATGTTTATTGGATTTTCTTGACTCCCACTATGCGGAGATAAATGATAAGACTATGAGCTTTGTATGATCTAGTCTTTCCTCGAGTATAGACTATGTAAATGAGTTACTAGCTTGAGGGGTGTGCACACTTAGGTTGGAAAAATTGTTTATGAAATGGTTGATTATCAAACCCTTATTGGAAAATACTTTGGAGAATTATTAATTTTGGATGTTTTCCAAAATATGAAATCTTGTCTATGGAAAGTTTAAATAACCATGTTTTCATGAGAATTATATATTTCGAAAAAAAAATGTTAATCAACTAAATTAATTTACGTATTTAGCACTTATATGTACTTAGCATTTTGCTAACGCGTATTTCTCTTTTGTTTTGGCTTAGCCCTACTTATCATTTATGATGAGTAGATAGGTAATGACGACGAGTCAACGTGAGCTAAATGTTGCATCGGGGACGAAGGGCAAAATCACTTAGTCTAGATTCACTGTTATGAATTAGTATGAGTATCATGAAGATTTATGTTTCAAAAACTATTTCTATTTTCAATTAATTAATGAAAGCTAAGATGTATTTCTTCCGTTGCAAGTCTCTGTTTTTAAAAGCCTTACGTTATCACGTGGCGGTAATGCTCCTAAACTACTCTCTTAATTATATTAGTATCATTATTATTGGAGAGTAATTTGGGGGTGTTACAAAGTGGTATCAGTTTTCGGGTCTTAAAAAGATTAAAATGGGAAAATAAAATTGATGGGTAGACCTAAGAAGGGCATATAGGATAGAGTTTCGCATTGTTTTATGTAAATACATACTAAGTATTTGAGTAAAAACTATTTTTTATTTTAATTTGAATAAAGATTAATAGTGGGGATTGTTGGATTGACAATGAGCTCTGTCTAGGCAGGATTTGGGCTCTGGGCGACGTTGACTCCAACCTCTCCCACCTGGGATCTCATTGGTCCAACTAATCCACATTATGAATCAATTATTCAACTTATAATTATATTATATTTTCGAAATTAAAAAGTTTGAAACGTATTCGAAAATGATTTCAATCCTTACGTGAATTATGTGCATATGGAGTCCAAACTATATAGATATATATATTTTAGACTAAAAGGATCAAAAAAAAATTCAAAATATAGCAAGATTGATGGTTATTTGGGAATTTTTATATTCCAAGGTATATCGAAAGTTCATAAATTATACAATAATTATTCCTAAATTGGAAATGGATTGAAAGGTGAATTATGTGGTCAAGTATTTGTCGATTTGTGTCTCATAATTGTATGAAAATTATGATGAAACTTGTGATAAATTTATTTCGAGATGTTACCTATATATTGATGCTTTTAATGACAAATTTAGGCTTGAATAACGTTTAGTACTCAAGATATTTTGTGAACAGTAAAGTTATCACAACTTTGAGTCTTTGTTGAACGGATGAATAATTTATTGTAAATTCATTGTTCTTAATTACCACGTTATTCAGGACAATGTCGCTAAGGCAAGGAAACAAGAGAGGAAGTAGATCCAAAGTGAACTCGGTCATCAAAAGGCTAACTAAAATAACTGAAAACATATCCAATGTCGTTTCAAACCAAAGAAAAACCCACAACGATCTAGATAGTTTTGGGGAAGTTTTCAAAAGAGTTGTTGCAGCCAAACCACCCACCTACCTTGGCCAAGTAGACCCGGCTAGCCTAGAAAACTGGGTAAGAGAATTTGACAAACTTTTTGATGCTATCAATTGCCCCGAGGAATTAAGAGTTAACAATGCTGTCTATTACCTTAGAGAAGAAGCTGATTTATGGTGGAGTCAAAGGAAAAATGACTTGATGAGTAAACCCAACTTTGGGTGGATTGAACTTAAGGAAGCCTTGAGAGCAAAATTTTATCCTTCCTATTTAAGGAAACAAAAGTGTATGGAGTTTACTAACCTTAGAATGGGGAATATGACCATAAGTGAGTACTATAGTAAATTCATTGAATTAATGAGGTTTGCACCCGAAGTAGTACCAACTGAAGCCCTTAAAGCCCAAAGATTTGAACAGGGTCTGACTTTAACCCTTCAAGGGAAATTGGGGGGAGTAACCTTTGAAACCTTAGATGAAGTTTATGGGAGAGCAGCCCACCTTTATGGGATTAAGGGAAGAGAGTTGGAGGGGAACTATTCTGGTGAGAAAAGGAAGGTTAGTGGGAGCTTCCATGGGAATGAGAAAAAGCCTAAGACCAATGGGAATTTCAGGGGGGGCTTTAATGGAAGGAGGGATAATATGGGTGACTTTGAAAGAGGAAATGGGAATCAAGGGATTGGAGACAAACCCAAAAGGTCCTATTTTTGTAAAAGGTGTAGAAAAGACCATCCCGGGAAAGATTGTGAAGGGAATCCAGTGAGTTGTCGTTATTGTCAAAAACTGGGTCACCGTGAGTATGAATGTTTCAAGAAAGCCTCTGATGTGCAGTCCGGTAAGACCCCTGATGTGAGGAACCAACCTAAGCCAACTCAAAACGCCGGTTTCACTCCTAAGCCTGGACCGAGTAACATTGGTGGATCTGCTTCTAAAGGTCGCGTGTTCGTG
This sequence comes from Chenopodium album, assembly GCF_948465745.1. Classification (NCBI taxonomy): domain Eukaryota; kingdom Viridiplantae; phylum Streptophyta; class Magnoliopsida; order Caryophyllales; family Amaranthaceae; genus Chenopodium; species Chenopodium album. The sequence continues at coordinate 36,329,515 of NC_137858.1, forward strand.
ATGAATAGTCGTGAGGCCACAAACACTTCTGATGTGGTAATTGGCACTTTCTTTATCTATTCTATATCTACTAAAGTCTTATTTGATTCGGGGGCGTCTCACTCTTTTATTTCTAGAACTTTAGTAGATAAACTCAAGTTAGAAAATCCGGTGTCTGTTTCCTTAGATATTGCTATCCCATCAGGGGAAGTAATGGGTTGCACTAAGATGCATCGGGGTGTACCACTTATCATTTCAAAGGTGGAATTCCCGTCAGACTTAATCGAGCTTGACTTACAAGATCTCGATGTCATTTTGGGGATGGACTGGTTGGGAAAATACAAGGCCCAAATCGATTGCGAGGCCCAAAAGGTCACGTTGTTTGGCCCAAACAGAGTTAGGGTAACTTACCGAAGGGAAGGGAAGAAATCAGGGTTGAAGATCATATCTGCTTTGCAACTTAAGAAGTGTGTGGCAAAAGGGTATCCACTATATATGTGTAGTGTTCAGGAGATAGAAGATGGGGATAGAGGGGATGGAAAGAATATTCCAATAGTAAATGAATTTCTTGATATTTTTCCTGAGGAAATTCCAGGAATGCCACCTGTGAGGGATGTTGAATTTACCATAGATTTAGTACCAGGGACAGGACCCATTTCAAAGGCTCCATATAGAATGGCCCCGGTAGAGATGAAAGAGTTGAAGACTCAATTAGATGAATGGTTGGAAAAGGGATACATTCGGCCCAGCTCATCACCATGGGGTGCACCTGTTTTGTTTGTAAAGAAGAAGGATGGAAGTTTGAGGTTATGTATAGATTATCGAGAATTAAACAACGTGACAGTCAAGAATAAGTATCCGCTGCCTAGGATCGATGACTTGTTCGACCAGTTGAAGGGAGCGGGAATATTTTCGAAGATTGATTTGAGGTCAGGGTATCACCAGTTGAGGATAGCAGAGTCGGACATTGCAAAAAGTGCTTTTAGGACTCGTTATGGTCACTATAAATTCACTGTAATGCCATTTGGGTTAACCAATGCACCCGCAGTTTTCATGGATTTAATGCACCGAATTTTTAGGCCATACTTGGACAAGTTTGTAGTGGTGTTTATCGATGATATTTTGGTGTATTCGAAGGATCGAGATGAGCATGAGGATCATTTGAGGGCGGTATTGTCAACCTTGAGAGAGCATCAATTGTATGCTAAACTCTCAAAATGTGAGTTTTGGTTGGAGAAGGTAGCCTTCCTAGGTCATGTGATTTCCACGGAAGGGGTATCAGTTGACCCGGCAAAGGTAAAGGCGGTAAGCGAATGGCCAACCCCGAGGAGTGTGTCGGATGTTCGGAGTTTTCTTGGGTTAGCAGGTTATTATAGAAGATTTGTTAAAGATTTTTCAAGAATTGCAAGGCCTATGACGAGTTTGATGAAGAAGGAATGTAAGTATGAGTGGACTCCGGAATGTGAGAAAGCCTTTCGGTTATTAAAAGAAAAGTTGACTACGGCTCCCGTGTTAGCCCTACCAGATGGAAGTGAACAATATGAAGTATATAGTGATGCATCAAAGTTTGGGCTAGGTTGTGTGTTGATGCAAAATCGGAAAGTAATTGCTTATGCCTCGAGACAATTAAAGCCCCATGAAGTGAATTACCCCACCCATGACTTAGAGTTAGCCGCAATTGTGTTTGCCTTGAAAATTTGGAGACACTATTTATATGGGGTGACATGTAAGATTTTTACCGACCATAAGAGTTTGAAGTACATATTCACTCAAAAGGAGCTGAACATGAGACAAAGACGATGGTTGGAGTTTATTAAGGATTATGACTTAGATATCCAGTATCATGAAGGAAAGGCTAACGTGGTGGCCGATGCTTTGAGTAGGAAGTCAAGTCATGGAGTCAATGCAATGATTCTTCCGGATCAATTGTGTGTGGAGTTTCAAAAGATGAATTTGGAGGTAATGGAGCTAGGAGAAGTAAATAAATTGCTATGTGCTTTAACTGTCAAGCCATCAATTTATGATGAGATTCGAGATAGCCAACTAGGGGATGAGAAGTTGAAAAGGATTAGAGAAAAGATCGAGGAAGGGCAAATAATGGATTTTTCAATAGCTGACGATGGGAGTATGAGATTTAAAGGAAGATGGTGTGTACCACATATTCCAAGTGATTTGAAGCAAAGGTTAATGGAAGAGGCACATAATTCTCCTTATTCAATGCATCCCAGAGGGGATAAGTTGTATAAGGACATGAAGAAAACATTTTGGTGGCCGAATATGAAGAGAGAAATAGCTGAATTTGTGGCTAGATGTTTGACTTGTCAAAAGGTCAAAATTGAGCATAAGAGACCGCAAGGGACGGTCCAATCCTTAGAAGTGCCTAGCTGGAAGTGGGATTCGATCTCTATGGATTTTGTAGGAGCGTTACCTAGAACAAGAGCAGGAAATGATACGATTTGGGTTATAGTAGATCGATTAACTAAGTCTGCAACATTCATTCCAATGAAGAGTACATGGACGATGGATCAATTGGGGAGAGCGTATGTGAAGTTTGTGGTTCGGTACCACGGGGTGCCAAAGGACATTATTTCAGATAGGGATTCGAGGTTTCTGTCTAACTTCTGGCAAGGTTTGCAAAAGGCGATGGGGACTAATTTGTTGATGAGCACCGCATTTCACCCTGCAACTGATGGTCAGACGGAGAGGACGATACAAACCTTGGAGGACATGTTGAGATCATGTGTAATGGAGTACCAAGGCTCTTGGGAAGATCATTTGGACTTAATAGAGTTCTCTTATAACAACAGTCATCATGCGAGTATTGGGATGGCACCATTTGAAGCATTGTATGGGCGAAAATGTAGGAGCCCCATATGTTGGAATGATATAAGTGAAACTGTTGTGCTTGGTCCAGAATTGATCGAGGAAACGGTAAAACAAGTAAAAATGATCCGAGAGAAAATCAAGGTTGCACAAGATCGCCAGAAGAGTTATGCAGACTTGAAAAGGAGAGATGTGGAATATGAAGTAGGTGAGAAAGTCTTGTTAAAGATATCTCCAATGAAGGGCGTAATGAGGTTCGGGAAAAAAGGGAAATTAAGCCCTAAATACATTGGCCCATACAAAATCATCCAAAAGATAGGAAGGGTAGCTTACAAGTTGGAATTGCCTAATGAGTTAGAAAGAGTCCACAATGTATTCCACGTAAGCCAAATCCGGAAGTACATACCAGATATTTCACACGTCTTACAACCCGAAACCATTGAAATGGATGAAAACTTGACCTACGAGGAAAGACCTGTAAAGATTTTAGATAGCAAGGTGAGGAGCACAAGAAACAAAGATGTTAAGATAGTCAAGGTATTATGGTCAAACCATAAGTCGGAAGAAGCTACTTGGGAAGCAGAAGCCGACATGAGGAAGAGGTACCCTGAGTTATTTCCCGAGGTTAGTAGTCGAGTTACGGGGGCGTAACTCCTATTAAGGGGGGTAGAATGCGATAGAGTTTCGCGCTTTTTGCTCTTTATGTAATTTTAAGTTGTTTATTAGCCCATTTTAGGTTGTGCATGAGTCAATTTAAATTAATTTAAGTCGTTATACAAATTTTTTAGTCAAGAGTTTCGAGGTCGAAACTTCTTTTAAGGGGGGTAGACTGTAATACCCCTAATTTTTAAACCAATTTAATTATTATTAATTATAATTATTAAGCATAAGTATGTCTTATTTTGGATCTTATAATCTCGTTTATAAAAATGGACGAATAATTTTCCTATACGCTTATAAAATATTTTCTTAAGATGCTTAGATTATTAAATTATTAATTTTTCCTATAAACATATTACAACTTTCAAGTGGATTTTTAATAAGAAATTGTACATAATTTCCTAAACTCTAATTATAAAATTATCATTTTAAATATGAGCCTTATTTCATGAACATAGTTTGGGCAAGTAAGCCATTTATTCTAACCCATATGACTACTTACAAGCCCAATTGATATTTACAACCCAACTCATAATTTTAGCCAAAAAAAAAAAGGAAAAAGAAAATAAAATTTCATCCCCAATCACCCTTGACTACGTTCATCTTCTCCATTCCTCCATGAAAGCTTCATCAAGTTAGCTTTTTCCAACTAACACCTCTCCCAACTATAATTTCTGACTACATTCACTCACCCTCCACATGTAACTCATCAACTCCATCACCATTATCAAACTTGCTCCCAACCATTAGATTTCACCTCCAAATTAACCAATTGCAATTCAAAGTTTCACCTCCAAAAACAACCAATTGCAAATTAAAGTTACAACCTTTAATCTTATTTTAATCCCTAATTTTCCCTATAAATAGAGCAAGGATCTTGAACAAATTCATTAGCAAAGTATACTCCCAAATTTTCAGCAAATTGAAATACCCAAAACCCATTTTTTTCCCTCTTTCTCTCTCCTCCGCGCCACCACCAAACGCACCACCACCCCTGGCCGCACGCCACCAGCCGCGCCACCTCCACCTCGCCGGCGCACCGCTGCCACCTGCTGCCCAGCCAGCCGCACCACCCAACCCAACACCTCCTCAAAACCAACCTTCGTACTTCCTGTAAACACAAAAGAAAAAAAAAAGTGTTAAGCTTTTGTTTTCTAATTTACTTGATATAAAACCCACCAAAAATAAATCTTAAAAGTAAGTGGGCTCCTAAACACTTCTATTTTGGGCTAATTGATTGAAAACAATTATTATTACTTATATGCTACTATGTACTTGTACTACTACTTCTTACTTATTACTACTTATTACTACTACTACTACTACTACTACTACTACTATTATTATTATTATTATTATTATTACTACTATTATTATTATTATTATTGATTATTACTAAAAATTTATTTATAAAAGTATTAATTTTATAAAAAGGACGTAATTAATATTTAAGTTGTTCATGCACAACTAGATTAGAGTTTGTGTTCTATGTCTTTGGGTTTATTGTTGAAGAGTTATTGGTTATTGTAGGGGGAATTTCAAGTTCGTAATTAGGAGTTTCGTACTTGTGTGAAAAGATCAAGGTACGTATTCGTGGCTAGATCTTTAACTAATGTGATTTTATTCATAAATGTGTTTTATGTTTTAAATGATGAACTATGTTTGAATGTTGAACAATGACTTATGAATGTTTATAAAATAAATCGTGTAAGCTTGTTTTAATAAAAACGATTGTTTGATATTTAAATGCTTTATAAGCTTGGTTGTAAGCTTACTTGGTTTACTAAATTGTTTAAAAAGGAAATGTTATCATTTTAATCATCCCATATATGGGAATTGGAAGATTGATTTATCAAAGATGTTTATTGGATTTTCTTGACTCCCACTATGCGGAGATAAATGATAAGACTATGAGCTTTGTATGATCTAGTCTTTCCTCGAGTATAGACTATGTAAATGAGTTACTAGCTTGAGGGGTGTGCACACTTAGGTTGGGAAAATTGTTTATGAAATGGTTGATTATCAAACCCTTATTGGAAAATACTTTGGAGAATTATTAATTTTGGATGTTTTCCAAAATATGAAATCTTGTCTATGGAAAGTTTAAATAACCATGTTTTCATGAGAATTATATATTTCGAAAAAAAAATGTTAATCAACTAAATTAATTTACGTATTTAGCACTTATATGTACTTAGCATTTTGCTAACGCGTATTTCTCTTTTGTTTTGGCTTGGCCCTACTTATCATTTATGATGAGTAGATAGGTAATGACGACGAGTCAACGTGAGCTAAATGTTGCATCGGGGACGAAGGGCAAAATCACTTAGTCTAGATTCACTGTTATGAATTAGTATGAGTATCATGAAGATTTATGTTTCAAAAACTATTTCTATTTTCAATTAATTAATGAAAGCTAAGATGTATTTCTTCCGTTGCAAGTCTCTGTTTTTAAAAGCCTTACGTTATCACGTGGCGGTAATGCTCCTAAACTACTCTCTTAATTATATTAGTATCATTATTATTGGAGAGTAATTTGGGGGTGTTACATCACTTGTAGTTTTTTTAAACTAAATGTCCACCCCAATGTTCCAAGTATTATAGGACGAAGGGCAAATTTTACATATTGTTACCTTAGTGGCTAGTGTATACATACACATTAAGGGCAAATTTTACTTTCCAATATGATCCATTGCTAGAAATAATTGAAGAATAATCGGTCCGGAATTTAGTATATACTTATGTCAAAAATTATTCTGTGTTATACACAAATTGACTTGGAGGAATTATAAATTTGGAATTTGAAATCTTTTACTCTTAACCAAGCAATCAAGCATTGTCCACCCAAAAATACATAATAAGTAAAATTTATTAGGTTATCAAATAGATGTATATACAATTTCAAAGAAAAGGTTCAGTAAAAAGGTTTTAATCCATAAAAGGGTTTATTTGGCCTGATACCATGTCAAGAATGTGAATCCTTGGTTTGTATTTCAGTGTAATCACAGTATTTATACAACCTAAAGTAAGGGCTTAACATAGCCCGTTAACGACTAAATACAATATATACGGGCCTAGCTTAACAGCTTTCAAATAACCAACACAATAGCAAATAAATAAAATAAGTTTCCAAAATAATGTAAATGCTATAATTTGAATATATATATGAGCGGATGAGCCATGAAAAGAAATAGTTGTATAAGAATAAACCAAAAAAAAAAAAAAAAAAAAAAAAAAAAAAAAAAAAAAAAAATTACACTATGAACTTGCTAAAATTCTCTGAAAAGTAAAAAAAATGAAACAAAAATGGTATTCCTTGAGTTGTTGCCCCTCTTATTAAATGATCGACTATATCCTGGACCTGCCCCTCCACCGACCAACCTATTCTTCTTATTTTTTTTTTTTTTTTTTTTTTTTTTTTTTTTTTTGTATGAACTACTCCTATACTATGTATAACTAGATTGTGTATTGTATAATGTAATACTTCATATGAAGTTTGGAATATGATATTTAATTCGAATTATAAAAATAGTAATTTAAAAGTTATAAATTATAATACATTTAAATTATATGCCATATTATAAGTTTAATTCATACAAGAAATACACCTCCGTATATAAAATTACAAATCAACTCGAGAAACTTTAAATTCATTTTAGCTTATTACCATCTCTAGATTTACCAACCACTAGATTAAAGCAATAGTATACTTCGTATGTCATGTATAAAAAAATTCAATTACGAAACTATACATACAATAATCGGCCAAAATACTATCATGAAGACATGAACATAATTTTTCACATAATTTTTCTTGTACGGAGTACATTTTTAGCCTTACAGTCATTGGAGACCTTTAGCATAATTTGTACTCCGTACTTTTTTTTTTTTTTTTTTAAAGAACATTGATAGAATAATAGAAAATCTTAAATTAGTCAAATCTAAATAAAAACATCAACACATTGATAGAATGATACTATCAATAATAAATAGAAGTCAAATCTATATATGTTAAGTAGATGTGGCCTGTGGGGTTAGAAGAAATTGAATTTATCAGAAGAAAGCCAAAAAATGTGGAACCTCTACAATTATTTTAGTCCATTAAAATCTTTTTGTAAGATTTTATTGAGCTAAATGTCTTATACAGTAGTAATTACTCTTACTATTGTCATGAATTTTCGAGGAAGGTTCAAAATATAAACTTCATATAAAAACAATATATAAGTAGCAAGTCATATGAGACTAGAATAAAACATGTCTAGGATTGGGTCATACAATGGTTGTTCAAATGTTGGCTAATAAAATTAAGGGTAATGCTATATGTAGCCCTAAGGGCTATATATAAGCATTAAATATACTCTTGGAAATGGTATAAAATTAGGAATTCATGACAAAAACACGCGTAAATCAGTGTAATTAGTGTTTATATTTTCATGATTTCTTAACTTTTAACGATTTTCAAGGCTAAATTTAATGCTTATATGTAGCCCTAAGGGCTATGTATAGCATTTTCCTAAAATTAATAGTGTTTGATTTCGAATTCACCCGACGAATTATGTGATTTAAATTTACTCTTATCTTGGAGAAAGCAGATTTGAAATTTCAATGTATATAGTCATCATAAGCCATTAACCATGCAAATGAGTAAATGACATCTAATTTTAACATAATTTATGTTTAAAAATAAACCATACTCTATTTTCATAATTTTTTTAATTGTTATATGTATAATTTTATTTTTTATAGTTTCGAGATAGTCATGTAAAAAAATTTGAAATATATAGGTTTGAATACTGTTGATTCAAGACTCAAAAGCCTTAATCCCTAATATCAATGGAAATTACCAAAAAAAATTGGACTAAGGGCCTATTCTCTTCGGCTTAATTCCAGTTCATTTTAGTTCTGTTCAGTTCAGCTCCAATCAGTTCAGCTCCAATCAGTTCAGTTCAATTCCGTTCAGTTTAGCTCTTAATTTCCTTCTTTTATGAACAATTCGTTTCAGCTCTATTCAGTTCAGTTTAGCTCCAATCAGAATCAGAACAAGCTTTAAGTCAATATTTTTACATGTCAATTAAAGAATATTGTTATACTAATAATATTAAAATAACCAATACTCCTTTGTAAAAATCAAAATAGATTCGTGCATGCAATGCATTGCATATTTGCATGTTGATAAAAAAAATGATAAAAGGCGTTTGATTAGGTGAATCTTTTGAGAGTTGTTAGTGACGTAATAGTAGTTGTAGTAAATAATGAGCAGGAAAATTAATGATTATAATAATATGGCCAATGAATTAATTTCAAAAAGAGAGAAATTACTTGTAGTATCAAAAAGCACACGTGTGGTGGGGAAACCTTGTTTATTGCGTATGACGACAAGACATGTCATTGTAATTCATACTCACTTCACTATTGTAGTGCACTACTCTACTTAGTAGTGGTCTAGTGGACAGTGGCTAGTGAACTAGAGTAGTTTGTAGTCTGGTTGGTAGTGCAACATTTTTTTTTAAGGAGGTTTTACCATTTTCATCATACAAACTTTTATGGGGAATGTTTATGTAACGAAAGTTTTAGTTAAGGATTACCTCTTTGGGTGTTACAATATATGTAGGATAACGTACAAGATACCGGAAGATAATTGGTGTTTTTGCGCTTGTTATACTAATAAGCAATAAAACAGAAATAACTTATCTCTTGATGCGTGAACCAAACTGACAATAGCCGCGTCGTGGAGAACCACTGACCTAAAAGACGATTCCGCGCTACCTCCCGGTGCAGTAGACAATTGCGGTCGCCCTCCAGGATAAGCACGGCGCCGGAGTTTATGTGCACTCACAAACCCGACTGGAACTCAGAATACTTGCCCAGAAAACAGAACAGAAAGAACATGTGTTTAGATAAGTTTAGAGAAGAGAGAAGACTGATTGTGTTGTGTGTTTTGGCTAAGAAAACCACCGAATATTTATAGGGTGAAGAGGAAAAACGGAAAGCATGAAAGGTGGGAAGAATCTGGGCAAGAAAACGACCAGATTAATCTGGTCAGTCAACAACCGAGGCAAGAAACAAGGAATTAATCAGTCAGCTACAATCAAGGAATTAATGGCTGATTAATTCTCAACACAGTCAGAAAAGAATAAACCCAACAGACAAAAAGGAATATTCTGTTTAACAAAGAAAAGGGAAATAAAATTTCTCCAAAAAGATAACAAGGACCCACGCCCGCGCATCGCATTCCCCAAGACCCCAAGTCCCGAGGCCCGAGCCCGACCCGACCCGACCCGGCTCGGCTCGGCGCGCGCGCGCGCGTGTGTGTGTGTGGAGTAACACACACCTCCAACTCACTCAACTAAGTAGTGCTAAAGCACTACATTATAAAAACAAGGAAAAACCTTCCTCCCCAATCAATGTGGGACTTTTCCCCTTCCATTTATTTCTCTCTCTCTTTCCCTCTTATTTTTCCCAACACTCTTGTTTTATATCAAGAACTTCCAACAATCCCCCACAGGTTCGAAGATATGAAAAAGAAAGAAAGGAAAAATGAATTCTGGGCAAAACAAAACAATTGCATAAGTGTCAATGTCTCGCGACTTGAATTAACACATAGTGGACATCAAGCTATGATCCCTCACCTAACAAGTGACCTTCGTCTTGAACTCAATAGGGAGTTAGGGACCCGTCACTTTGAGCCACACAATTGAACATGTATAATATTCTGAAATTCCGCGAATAAAGATGACGCATTATACTGGCCATACGTCCAGCCTGGATGCTCATAGGTGCTCTAGAGTATAAGCCCACGAAATACTCATAGGAAGCGGCCACACTTCCACACCTAAGTAGGTGAACTCCATCAAGTGTGAGCTACAACACACCTCCAAAAATATGGATATGGGTTCATTAAGAGCCGTATGCTCAACCTCCTTCTCATATGTAGCTAAGCACAAAACAAACATCTAGAGATGGACAAATAAAATAAAAATGTGCTTCCGAATTATTACATAACGTTCCCCTTTGAACTCATAGTGAGTAGGAGTTCATTATTTCACAATTCATACAACGGGCTTTAGCCCCATCTCTTCCGATGTTTCCAAAACTAGTTTTTTACATAGGCCTTTAGTTAACGGATCCGCAATGTTCTTTTCGGACTTAACATAGTCCAGTGATATCACCCCTTCAGACAACAAGTTTCTGACGGCTTTATGCCTCAGACGGATGTGTCTCTTCTTCCCATTATAGGCATGGTTGTGTGCAACAGCAATAGCAGCTTGCGAATCACAATGAAGTGCAACTGAAGGAGCTGGCTTCCCCCACAGTGGAATATCTGCAAGCATGTTCCTCAACCATTCTGCCTCATGACCTGCCAATTCAAGAGCAATAAACTCAGATTCCATAGTAGACATAGCAGTACAAGATTGCTTACAAGATTTCCAGGATACGGCTCCACCCCCAAGGGTGAAGACATAGCCACTAGTGGAGTTAACTTCATCATTATCGGATACCCAGTTGGCATCACAAAAACCCTCCAAAACTCCAGGAAATTTGGAGTAGTGCAAACCCCAATTCATAGTACCCTTAAGGTACCTAAGCAACCTCCTTAGAGCAATCCAATGATCACTGCTTGGATTATGAGTGTACCTGCTCAACCTACTAACAGAATAAGCAATGTCAGGTCTAGTGTAGTTCATAAGAAACATAACACTACCAATAATTCTAGCATATTCAGACTGATTAACTGGATTACCATTATTTTTCTTTAAGTGGAAACTTGGGTCATAGGGAGTCTTAACTGGATCGACATTAAATGAGTCAAACTTTTTAAGAAGTTTTTCAACATAGTGTGACTGATTAAGACAGATGCCATTTGGAGTCCTCTTGATTTTTACTCCCAAAATCACATCTGCCTCACCCATGTCTTTCATTTCAAAATTCGAACTCAAAAACTGTTTTGTCTCATTTACACGATCCAAGTTAGTCCCAAAAATCAACATATCATCCACATAAAGACAAATGATTACACACCCATGACTATCATGCTTAAAATAAACACAAGAGTCACCTTCATTAACATGAAAACCATTACCAGTCATAGTCTTATCGAATTTGTCATGCCATTGCTTTGGAGCTTGTTTAAGCCCATACAATGACTTGACTAACTTACAAACCTTCTCCTCTTGTCCTGGAACAACGAACCCTTCAGGTTGGACCATGTAAATCTCCTCATCCAAGTCACCATTCAAAAATGCAGTTTTGACATCCATTTGATGAACAACAAGACCAAAAATGCAAGCAAGAGCAATTAAAGTCCTAATGGTTGCAATTTTAGTAACAGGGGAGTAAGTATCAAAATAATCAATGCCAAACTTTTGAGTAAAACCCCTTACCACTATCCTTGCCTTATACTTGTCTATGGATCCATCGGCCTTTAATTTTTTCCGAAAGATCCATTTACAAGTAATGGGCTTACAACCTCTAGGAAGTTCAACCAATTCCCAAGTGTTATTATTGAGAATTGATTGTAATTCACTATCAATTGCTTCTTTCCAAAATACAGCATCAACTGACCTCATTGCCTCATCATAGGTTCTTGGATCATCTTCCAAAACAAAAATATGCACAAAATCATCATCAATTAAGGAAGATTCAGATAAATAAGAAGTAATAAAATCAGGACCAAAACTATTTTCCTTTCTTGCCCTTTTGCTTCTCCTTGGCTCCAAAACAGAATCATCGTTAGTAATAGGAGCATTAGCAATAGGTAAACTAACAGAACTACTAGCATGCAATTCACTATCATTAGAAGGAGACATTTTCAAAGGAAAAATGTTCTCAAAGAACTCAGCATCTCTTGCTTCAATGATATGACTTTATAAGTCTCGTAACTTTGTTTGTTTTATATGTTTGATTATGCAGTATACTTTAGCTCAACAAGCTAAATGAGGAAATAATTATTCATGAACAAGAAGAGAACATTGAAATGATGTTAAACTAGCTAAAGAGTAAGATCTGAATTCTAAATTGATGAATTTGTTAACTTTGATTGATCCAACATTATATTGGGCTTTTGCATTGGTTTTACATGCTCCCTTCCTTAAATGAACCAAGTAAGCCCATCAACCCAGTAAGCACTCTTATATGTGGAATCATGGCCCGCATTGGTAGAATAAGTATAAATTTTTGTCTTGTTTTTCTTGAATCATTTATTTTTGTGTCCAAGAATGATTTGAATCGATTCTACTCATTTTAGTCTTGATTATTTTGTTTGGTTTGATTCCATTTTTCACATGTAATGCTTCTATGGTAATTATATTATGATGATAAAAAACGTAACTTTAGTTTTTCATTACAATCTAGGTCACTTAGGTCATGTAATATTTAGGTCCAAATCGAATTTAGGTCCTTAGGTAGTCCGTAGTATAGTTTAGTATAGGTCGATTTGCTGCATAGAATCACACAGAAAATATTTTGCTAGGTAAGTGAAAGAAATTGGCTATATCAAATGTATATTTGATGGAGGCGTCAAAAAAAAAAAACAACAACAACAACAACATATTAATATTTGATGGAGTACGTGTCGTATCTTTCCTCTATCCAAGAAACAACATATTTCACGATATTGCACTTACGATATAGAGAACAAACAATTGGTTAGGTGTTTGTGCATGACTATAGTTTATCAATAGACTTTTGGTCAATGTTCAATCTTCAAACAATTTATGCTCGAATCCTACCAGCCTCTTGTTCTAGTGGTAGAAAAGGTCCCTTCTTTCGTCTGTTCCCATCGTCGCACACATCTCTGCCTATGATAAGCTCGGGTTCATAGAATGAAAGAGGCAGCTCGATCAGGTTATCGAGCCCCATTATCCCCCATAACTAAAAAGCTAGAAAGATAATAAAAAAAATGTATGATGAATCCCTTTATTAGAAAAATGGTTCTTTTGGCTAAGTACTCATTAGAAGCACCGCGAATTCACCAGTCTAGCCTTACATTCTTTGTATACACTACAACTTTGCATACATCTAACACTATATTAGGAGACAATGCATGCCAAAACTAAGCTAACTTGGACTCAAAGTTTACTGTCAGAACTAAGCTTTAAGACTCCGTATACTACAAATACAATTTTGATCCGAATATCCAACTTTACTTGAAAGTAATATTATCTCACTAGAATAACCTTTAATATTACTATTAATTTGTGTTTTTTTTCGTGTATTATACAAATTACACCTACTAATTAGCAAGCTATATAAATTTAGCCCCGAATCCTCCAACTTCTCATCCTCATTTCTCACAATACATACAGTTCCTACAGCTTATTGAGTCTGTCTACAAATGGCTTTCGCCGCTTCCTCTAAATTTCTTCTCATCTCGCTATCAATCACGTTGTTAGCCTCTAGGTGTGCCATTGCTAGTAATGATCTTCTTCACGACGATCACCATTTCTCTATTGTGGGATACGGATCCCACGATTTATCTAGCATAGACAGGCTAATCAGGCTGTTTGAGTCATGGATTGAGAGACATGGCAAGATTTACCACAGCATTGAAGAGAAGTTGCATAGGTTTGAGGTGTTTAGGGACAACTTGGAGCACATTGATGAGACTAACAAGAAGGTTAAGAACTATTGGTTGGGCCTAAACGAGTTCGCTGACATGACTCATGAAGAGTTCAAGAAGAAGTATTTAGGCCTTAACGCCGAGCTACCTAAGAGTGGCAAGGCCTCTGGATTCAACTACAAAGATGTCCAATTCGAGGCCCTGCCTAAGTCTGTTGACTGGAGAAAGAAGGGTGCTGTTACTCCTGTCAAAAACCAAGGCAATTGTGGTGGGTATTTCCTTCTTTAATTCATCTTATTTAGTTGGTTTATGATACAGCAGAAATACCATACTGTCAAATGTCTGCTCACAGAGGAAAATAACTTGTTACTACAGGTAGTTGCTGGGCATTTTCGACAGTGGCTGCAGTAGAAGGAATCAACCAGATTGTGACAGGGAACTTGACTTCACTTTCGGAGCAAGAATTGATCGATTGTGACAACACTTACAACAACGGATGCAATGGAGGTCTTATGGACTATGCTTTCCAATACATCATGGGTAACAATGGACTTCACAAAGAAGATGACTACCCTTACCTTATGGAGGAAGGCACTTGTGATAACAAGAAGGTATGCATTATAGTTGTATACAATATTGCACCCTCAATAACAAGAAAATCAAGGAGTAAAAAAATTAGATTCATTGTACAAGCTGTATCATATAACCTTACAAAATTTCAAAATCAAACAATTAAACTGACAAGGTAACACCAAATATGTGTTAAGTTTTTTTATGATGATATTTTATTTGAAGTTGCAATGGTCAAATTTGTTATTTTCCTTGAAGCTGCCTTGAATGTTATTATCAGTTAACAAAGTCCCTACCATATACAAGTCTGATAACCTCGGAATACCACATGGTTGAATTGGACTGTTTTTGGTCCTCTGCATCAAAATGATATCCTAAAATGACCATATACATGTTTGAATAATTTGTTATCAGGAAGTCAATGAAGTGGTCACCATTGATGGCTATCATGATGTACCAGCCAACGACGATGCAAGCCTTGTCAAAGCACTGGCCCATCAGCCTATCAGTGTAGCTATCGAGGCCTCTGGCAGAGACTTCCAGTTCTACAGCGGGGTAACTAAATAAAATCAAATCAAACCAAATTTCTAGCAATAACTTGTTAGCTTAATATTGTCTGACCCTTTTATTGATTATTTATAGGGTATTTTTGATGGACACTGTGGAACTGCCTTGGATCACGGAGTTGCAGCAGTCGGGTATGGATCAGCCAAGGGCATGGATTACATTATAGTGAAGAATTCTTGGGGAAGCAAATGGGGAGAGAAGGGATTCATCAGGATGAAGAGGAATACTGGGAAGCCAGAAGGTACTTGTGGTATCAACAAGATGGCTTCTTACCCTACTAAAACCAAGTAATCAATTAGTTTTCCTGCCAAATACAGGAAATTATCTATGACTAATCAATCGTCTTGTGTATTTCATGCTACTTGTTTCGTTTAAATTTCATTTGACATTGTAATTTCTTTGTAATTCAAGTTTACTTAATAAGAAAAACAAGCATTTATTTATATTGGTGCCCTACTTCTCTTTTAATAACCTTTCCATTTTAAAGCTAAGCTCATATAAGAGCACATAAGTTCAAATAAGGGTCAATAAATAAGATTAGACAAGGAATACAAAGGTGAAAAGTTGAAAACAATGAAGCATATCTATACTTTGCTGTTGTATCATCTTCATTGCATATCCATCCATCGTCGATGGTTGTATTCAATGGGACTATGCATCAAAATGAGATGTCATCACCAAATCGCTAGATTACATATTATGAATAACATGAATGGTAACAGTTCTCTTGACTATTCATATTTCCTATCTAAAAAAAAATAAAAGAAATAGAAAAAAGCACCTAATGGAGAAAGCAGGGCACTACTAGACTCGAATTAATAATTAAGCAGGAAGTAGAACTTGGCTAGGAGGGTGTAATTGAGCACTAGACTCGTCGTGAGGCCTAACCAATTCATTGTCTTCGTTGATCTCATTCAAGCAACTTTCTATTTCGTTCTCTTCCAACGACCTTCCTTTAGTCTCAGGAGTAAAGAAATAAGTCACTACAGCTCCAATAAGAGAAATCACACCCAAAATGATCAAGGAACGACCAATCTTTCCAGTCCCTTTGTTGCCTTTCTCCTTATCTTCATCTTCAGATACCCACAAAAACGCAACTGAGCCAATAATTGCACCCACTTTTCCAGCAGCCCCAGAAAACCCATGGCATGTTGCCCGAAACCTTGCAGGGAAAAGCTCAGCAGGAACAATGAAAGTGGTGGTATTTGGGCCGAAGTTGGAGAAGAAGAATACAAAGCCATAGAGGAACATGAAACCTATGTTACCTTTCAAAAGAACATTAGAAGTCACTCCGATGGCAAATAAGAAAACAGCAACAAGAGTGAAACCCATCATTTGAATTACCCTTCTCCCAATTCGATCAATAAAAAAGACGGTAGCCCAGTATCCAGGGATCACCGAGCATACTGTTATGATTGCCTGAAGCCTAGCTACATAGTATGCGTCTTGAAAAGCATTATTTTTCTTGTTTTCATCCGCTGGAAGGAAGGGCTTGTATATGTGAGACTGGAAGAGGGTGCTGCTGTAGAAGACTATGTCAAGTAGGAACCATGTGGCAGCACAGGAGAAGAGATGGTGGCCATGAAGGTGAAGAAATTGCTTCGAGAAAAACGGATAAGTGGAGGGAGGTTCCAGGGATGAGGAGGGAGGGGGTGTAGCCTCATCTACTATTTGGGTCATTTGGACATCCAGGACCTTCTCCATGTCCTTTGCTGCTTGTATCACATTGTGCTCCACCAAGGCCGTGTACCTAATTCATTATAGCATATGTTTTTCAATCAAGAGGTGATCTCAAGTCTATTTTGCGGCCTTAATATTTAAGCTACTACTATCACACAGAGGTACTTTCTACTGGAGTATTCACCCGCCTAAAAAATTAGGTAAGCAACTTCCTCCATTCGATAGTAAATTGAAGTTCACATTCACTCTATTATTGCCAATCAAACAACTGCACATATATACTTCGTATATACTTCCCAAGCAATCATAAATCAGCAAAACAGCTACTCAATGAGCGAACTGTTGGCTTAAGCAAGATGTACATGGGAATGATGGGATAAATAGGAGTTTCGTGTAAACGAAAATTTCACAGTTGTGAAACTTGACATGTTAATATTGATGTAGCAAGATGTTTCAATTAACAGAAAATTTCGCAGTTGTGAAACTTGACATGTTAATAATAATCCAACATAAATAAATAATAAGATCAGATTTTAGGTATAAGTTGATTAGAGGTGGATACCTGGCGGTTTCAGGCATCATCATACGCCAATAGAAAGTTATTGCAGCAGGGATGGCACCAAGCATAAGTATGATCCGCCATGCCAAATCAACCGCCAAAGCATGCGACTTGTGATCTTTTGAGGCGTTAGTGGTCTTATTAAAGATAGCACAGACAGTCATTATCACCATGGAGCTAAACAATATCCCAAACCCCTGCATGGAGAACACGGCTGCAATAAACGCTCCACGAGTCTTCTTGTTAGCAAACTCGGACATGATGGTAGCAGAAAGAGGATAATCCCCACCAATTCCTACTCCAAGGAGGAACCTAAAGAAGGCTAAGCTAAGAAAGACGCACGTCTTAGATTTACAAATAGAAAAACCACACCCAAAGGAAGATAAAACCATGAGGACAAGAGCCAAGCCGTAGACTTTTCTACGGCCAATCCGGTCCCCAAGGATACCAAATACAAGCTGGCCGAGGGCAGTGCCAAGGAGAGCGACAGCTACCATGGCGGATATGACAGCAGCAGGGATGTGAAACTTCGGTGTTTGTTTGGGGTAGTAGACATGGCCAAGGAGGATGGTAATAGGAGGAATGCAAAAGAGATCATAGGCATCAGAGAAAAGGCCCATCCCAGCAATAATAATGGCCTTGAAGTGGTAATATTGTGTCTTAGCTGTGTCTAAAGCTGATAAAACTTTCAGCCCCATGCTTTAATTCGATATTAACACTATATTATAGTTTAAATTATATATGATTTGATGATCAACCAATATCGGAGAAGAGGAAAAAGAAAGCAAGAAAAATAAAATTAAGTTGGAAGGTGCTCTTCTAAATTGAGTGATGAAGATGACAGATTGACAATGAAGTTTTCTTAATCTAATGTTAAATATGTGATTAATATATAATCAAGATTTTTCAAAGGATTTGAGGGTAGACTTTGAATTTGACTTGTTTGATTAGTTGTTAGTCCTCTCTCTCTCCTGCAATGGACAGTAGGAGATATCCTACTACAATGGTTGACTCTTATCTCAAATGGTTTTTTAATAATAATATTAAGTACTCCTTTTTAATTTCTTTAGAGAATTTGGCTCGTGTTTCTCTAATGTGATCAATTTATAAAAAAAAAAGGAAAAAAAAAAGAGAGAGAGAGAGAGAAAGGACAACTGAGATATTTCTCCCAGGAAAGCAAAAGTTGTAATCGACTCTTGTTTGTAGTAAATCCTCAATGAGTTTTGTGAAACTAGAGTGACTTTTCTATTTCAAGGAGTGACTTTTCCCAACGTATTTTGTAAAGATAAACATAAAAGTAATACTCTATACTTCACACTTAAGTTTTGGTGTAGGGTGTAATGTATTTTTCAAGTTCTCCATGAGCTCAGTTTCTAATCAGCTAAATCGAAGCTGGTGGCGCTATGCTACTCCAGAAAGGGCGTAAGGCAGTCTACCGTCATCTCACGTACATGACTGCTAGGAAAAGCATATACGGAGTAATTCGTTCATTGGCTGAGGAAGTTGCTTTGAGTCTTCAAAAAAAACGTCAAAGCAAGCCCTGAACATTGTCAATTCAACTGTGTACTGTATAACTCTTGAATTCTAGTATCAATCGGGCAGTATCAATCGGGCATACCCTACTTCATGGAAAATGAGGAATACTATTGAACCTCTACAAGATTTAAATTGTAACATGAGGGCAATGAACTTTTTAGGTAAATGATCATCTTCCTATTCATTTTTGGTAAAATTATTGCCTCTCTTCTGCTGTTCTGCACAGACCTAAAATTTCTATTGAATGACAAACAAACCAAAAAAATAATCAACCACGATAATAAATTATAAATCTATATCGAATAAGAAAATAAATTACTACATTCCACAAAACAAATTCATGCTATTGGGAGCATCTTATGCTGCACATATACGAGTGTGAAACTGGTATCTCAGTGGATTTCAAAATTCACCCCTCTAGGCCTCTACATACATCTGTGCTTGCACACACATCGGTCTAGTATCACCTCTCTCGATGATCTTGAGTGGAACATTACTATTGTTGACGATCTTCCATTATTTTCTACATAAATTGGATTGCATTCTCAATTTTCATGGGAATATAATCTATGTAAAAAAAATGGACAAATATTTGGTTACTTAAAAGTGTGAATATCATCTATCATAATACGTCATGAAATTAACCACCGTTTCAGGTGATTTTGTTAGTATCGCTAATACAATAATACTAATCAAAGGTAGGCTCGATAAGTTATAGTCTCTTCCCAAGACACAACAAATGGAAAGGGAAAGGTGCTGAAAAGTCTACAGCCTCCCGTTCATCAATCCACGATAGCTGAAGCCTGAAGGTAGTGTAGTCAGGGGGAACCCACTTCACATGTGGATCAGTTTGTCTGCTTGCTTAGTTGTGTTTTAGCGATTGGTAAGCAGATATAGGAAAGCAGAGGAGAGGCTGAGCAGGGAAAAGGGGCTTGCATTTACCTTACTATTCTTCCTGACACCAAAAGGATTTAGTTCATTTAAGGAAAATGAATACACAAACACTTTCCTTTCCCAATTTCATATGCAAGATAAGGAAAAATAGTTGCCTCTCTTGCTTACCCTCCAAATTTTTCATCCAAACATATTGTCAAGAGATGACTCAATCAAATTGAGATCCACTACATCTTACCGAAATAAACAAAGTTTTTCATGTAACTGACACAAAAGTCATGAGAAGGGAACAATATGAAACCCAATCACATTACATCACTAATTCTAATACCAAACCATTAACCATAGCCAAGCATCTATAATTAGCTCCAAGCAAAAATTAAACTGCAATAATTTAGCCAAGGCCCACCAGGTCATGAGTTGTGTACAATACAATTAAGAGTCAAATACCCAAGACCAGTCCGCAAGTTTGTCACATCATTTAGCAACACTATCAACTAGTATCCAGCTAATCTATCGACTAGTTGGACTGTGCTAATCCGGTAAACTAACAGAATACATACCTTTACATGCACATTCAGCAGCTACTACACAGAATTGAGGAGCGGTTCAGCTCACGCAGGAATTGCAGGATCAAACTGATTACCACAAGGGGGTACACCAGGTGCCTTGTATTTCATCACAACTCCCTCCAGGATACCATCTGATCTGAAAGTGGGTGAGAATAACCTTGGGTCAACTGGACCAGGCAACTTGAAAGAGATGGAGAATGGTCCAGGTGGGCTCAACTGTGACAAGTTCAGGTGGTACACAGTTTTAGGATTCTTTTTAGCTAGTTCTCCCCCTGTTATGTTTCCTTGAAGATGAACCTTCCCATCACGTTCAATCTCACAGCTCAAGTCACCTGCACAATATACAGCACAAGTGGCTTTCAATATCATGACTACCATATGATTTAATCCAATTGGTTTTTTTTTTTTTTTTTTTTCAAAGTTTTGAAATGACTAATGCACAACAGTTACCAATGACCCAATTCAATGCAAAAAGATAAATTTGTTAGCTATGTGCCTATGTCAGCAGGTTCGTCATTCCTCAACTTAATGGATTTTGATCAGGACACCAACCAAGTGACAAGTCAAATTCAGATTCTGATCTTAAATTTAAATGAGTCAGGTTCAGAAATTTAGGTCCGCACATTTCAGATTATATAGAGAGATCTTGAGTACTTGACCACGATGCCAATCCATTTTAATCTAACTGCCAGCTCAACACTTCCTTATAAGAGTGAACAAAGGTAAAGGATAGACTTACAATTGTCCTTTCTAACACCAGGAAGTGCAACTCGAAACAAGTAAGCTGATTCACTTATTCCAATGTCAACATGACCAATAGGAGGTCCAGCTGTTCCATCTCGAGCTGTTCCAGTTAGAATAACTTGGGTTGTGTCCATTGTGGATTCAAGTGTAGGGTTCTCTCCCATATCAACTCCACCAACTTTAGTAGCTACGAATTTATACTAAATTTGCACCTGCGAAGTGTAACCAAGCAATATCAAACCATCAATCCCAAATTGAATTTTATCAATGATAACTGGCCAGTTAACTACACTTGAAACAAAGTTGGAGACTGAAAGAAGACACATTTAAAACATCATTCACATGTCAAGAAGCAAGGATATTAAATCAAACAGGGTTGACAAAAAGTTAACTTGAAAATTGAAACAAAGCTGGTGACTGAAAGAAGACAAAATTAAAACATCTTTCACATGTCAAGAAGCAAGGTTTTTAATTTAACAGGGTTAACAAATAGTTAAATCATTACTTTAAACTTTTAAAGCATGGTGTACATAGTTGTATACACAAAGCAAAGTATGATATAAAGCAAATAAGCACCTGTGAACTGTTTTCTCATGACCTCCACACTCTCCTAATCGTCCTCCTTTGTCTTTCTAATAAGCAGATGTTAAGGCACTCAATGTTCTGGGCCAAAAGATGAATGATAAACAATGCATATTCATCCATAGACAAATTTTACACGCATTTAGGAGAATAATTTTTCTTCCAGGAGGTAGCAAGTGAGGAACATATGTCCTAAATCGATCGTTGGAAAAGATCTCGGCAAATGTTAGTTTACAAACTAGAAATTCAGAAGATAGAGTTTATAGCATGAAAAGTCTGTAGAGAGAAAATCTTGACTTCACATGTATGTCAATCTCATCCAGTTCTCCATAACCTAGCATCCTTAGAAATGTTTATCATAGATGACTGTTTAGTCATTAATTCACCAACACTAAAACAACTTTGGTGCAGAAGCCCCACAACTATTACATCTAGAGCTAAAGTTCTTCAAACCAACAAAAACCAAACTCTCTCAAGGGAAGCGACATCATTAAACCAAGTGCGGCTTTACTATTATGGGAGCCCTGTGCGATAAATATGAAATTGGGCACTTGATTCATAATTGAAGCAATACTAAATCTTCTTCTTCGCCTTGAACGCCTTAATTATAAATAGTTTTTTTATTAAAAATAAGAAAAATACATCTCAGATATACCAAAAAATTAAATAGTGTGGGAATTAGATAGGGAAGAAACATATGATGCACATAATAGAAACATAAAAGAGGAAAAGGCTGGCAATGGCATTTGGAGAAAAGAAGCATAACTGTTAAGTAAGCATAGTAGTTGGATCCTTTCAAAGCACCTCCTACGGATTCGAACTCACACCCTTAATAATCAGTTTAACTGGCATTTGCGTGCATATCATTGCGTCAACCCTGAGTACTTATTTTCTTGCTGCAATCATTAGTATCAAACCTATGATTGGAGGCCCTTTTTTTGGGTCCTGCAGTTGCTATGATTACAGGTCCGAAGCCAGCCCTGCATTTATTCCCCTCAAGTTCTTGAAATGAACCTATTCAATAGCTATATTTTTCCTTAAACAGGTAAATTTTAGGTGCAACTTTATGAGAACATGGGTATTGTCAATACTATGGTCAAATGAGATAAAATTGAAAGGAATAGCATATGATGCTTACAGTGAAACCCCACAATAGTATGTCAATAATCAACCAAATATGAACATAGGCATTGTGATCTAATGAGTGACAAAAAGTTTGGAATTCACCATGACACATGACTATCTCTAAAGCTAACATATATTGAACAAAATATGCATTAAAAAAGGCTAATACATCATCAAAACTCAAAAGGCTAAAGAAACAAGTTTCTGCATGGCTTTTCTCCAGAAGATTCACATATAATAGCTTAATTAAAATCCCTCATCTCAATCAATCTATCATCAACACTTCAAGAAGACCTAAGCAAAAACCCTAGTTGTGTGCCTGTGTATATAATCTTCATTCCACTACCACTCAATAATGAGAAGCTAAATCTTTAAAACCCTATTTACACATATTTTAATAAATGTTGGGCAATATAACCCACATTTTCTCTAAACAAATTGTTGGCAAATGCATAAGTCTCTCAATTAATAGAAGCTTAATTATTATTGAAGTTAATAGAAAGGAGTATGTATTTGAATTAGATCAAGATGCCATTTTTTAGGGGTGCATATGATGAAAAACCAACTTGATAGTATTATTATTTACATGAATAAGCATATCTTACAAATTAGTAAAGTAGCAACATGCCATCTTATAAGATGGATAAATTGTTTAGAAATTAGGACATAGTCCTGCCTATGCTTTAGACAATCCAAAATACAACAACAACAACAAAGCCTTGATCTCAAAAGGATTTGTGGTAGGCTGACATGAACCGTCATTCAAAACAGTCGGTCCAAATGCAAGATATGAGCAAAAGTTAACGCGTATTAATACAAGCTTCAAAAGCTAGTGTCGTTCCTTTTAGGGCTCACAACACTAATCATACCTCGCTAATGAAATTCTCACTAGCATAAAACCCTTTGACATCAATTTTACAATTAACAAATTCAAAATTCAACAAATTGATCTAAGATTAAAATTCACACCACAAACACAAATCATCACAATAACCTGTAAATTAGAACCTTCCTTCCACATTCAACAATGAGCAAAATAAAATAAACATAATTTCTTGCAAAAGGTCCATTTTTATAGTTCCATTCCAACATTAAAGGGTTCTACAACGCACTAGAAACCAAGTTTGACTCAATTATCAAATTAATCTCCAAAATCCACATTGAATTCTGCTATCTTATAAATATAAAAAGCAAAACTCCAGTAACAAAATTGCTCGTTATAATCTTTCATAACTTCGGTAATTATAAATAATACTTCAATAATAGATCATAGAAGAACCCTAATTTGACTATACTGGAAATTAAATGAACGATAACCCTGCATTTCACAATCTAACTACCTTTTCAAGCCATATTAGCCTGGGAATGGGTTTGTGCACTAAATTGTGAAATTGAATTTTGTAGATAAAGAAATTGAAAATAAAAGAAGAGATATTAACCTGAGAAGGCTCTTCAATGGAGGGGAGAAAGCTCGGAAGGCGTTTCAATGGAGAATTCAGAGTACGCTGCACTTCAATGGAGGAGAGAGAAAGGAGTGCAGCGTAAAAGTGAAAGGGCTCAAAGGAGAAATAAAACAGTGGGTGAAAATCAGGTGGGTAATTAATAATTAATGTTATGGAAAGGAAAATTTGGATTTTGGTACCTCGAATATGGGGGTAATTGAATTTTAGTATCCATCTAAAATTTTATTTTAAATTAGTACCTTCAAAAACACAAAACTGTAGATTTCAGTACCTCTGTCCATGTTCCGTTAAGTTTTCCGTTAGTGGGGCTCATTTTTAATTATTTAATAATTTAATTTATTAAAAAAAAAAGAAAAAACATTTTATAAAAAAAAACTTAAAAAAAAAAAAAAAAAAAAAAAAAATGAAAAATCCCTAACTCTTAACCAGCCACCACCGGCGCCAACCCCTACCGCCGTCACCCATCCCAATTGACACCCTGGACCCACGAAGTCAGCCGGCCGACCTTCCTCGAACCACGAAACCAGCCGTCCGACCACCCTCAGCTCGATCGACCTTCGAAACGAGCCCAATTGTACCCTAACAACCACGGCGCTTTGTGGGTTTTGGTATGGGTGTGGGTTGGGGTTTCGGCAGTTCGGCGACGGTTTTGGGTAAGGGAGAGGAAAACTGCGGCGGTGGTGGGTTGATTTGTTGCTATCGGCTTCTCGCTGGGCTAGTTTAGGTGGTTCGACGGTGGTTTGGAGTCGGAAGATGACGATGGGGGCTCTCTCGCTGGTTTGGGTTGGGGTCTGGGTAGTTCGGCGACGACTTCGGGTCGAGGAGACAACGATGGGGCTGGCTGGGTAGTGGTGGCCACCATTGCGCTAGGGTTCCGGGGAAGGGGAAAACAGGGAGGGAAAGGGAAAGGGAAAGGGTGGGTTGGGGTGTCGCGGCCAGGAACGAGGAAGGGAGGGAAGATGGTGGTGGTTGCGCTGGTGCCAGGGAAGGGGAAAACAGGGAGGGAAAGGGAAGGGGTGGCCGGCGCCGGTGCCAGGGGAATTCGGCCACCAACAGTCGGCGCCGGCGCTGGTGGCAGTGGCTGCTTTTATTATTATTTTTTTTTTAAGTTTTTTTTTTTATAAAATGTTTTTTCCTTTTTTTTTTAATAAATTAAATTATTAAATAATTAAAAATGGGCCCCACTAACGGAAAACTTAACGGAACTAGACGGAGGTACTGAAACCTATAGTTTTGTCATTTTGGAGGTACTAATTTAAAATAAAATTTTAGATGGGTACTAAAATTCAATTACCCCCATTTTTGAGGTACTAAAATTCAAATTTTCCTTATGGAAACTTGGAAAGTAATTAACGCTTTTTTTTTTTACTCTGTATATAGAATTGATTTGACACATCAATAGGTTGTGGCCTTGTTGGTGTAGTGGTGATTGGGTTGCACTTCGGGTGTTCGCCCGTATAAGCATCGACGCCCGCTAGAGTTCCAAGTTAGTGACCTGGTTAAGGTGAAGTTACTGCCCCAACAATTTAAAGTCTTCCGCAAGGTGTACAAGGGTCTTGTGTCTGTTGTGCGGAATTATGAAGACCCGTTCCCGGTCATAAGAAAGGTCAAGAAAGTCAGCTATAAGCTTGAGTTATCGCCTAAGCTCAAGATACACCTAGTGTTCCATGTGAGCTTACTAATACCCTACTGTAAGACCCCTATTGGGCCATGCGCGGCATGGCGTGCCTAGGCAAAGGCACACTACGGCTTGGCTAGGTGCTAGGCCTTGTAAATATTACTATAAGACCCTATGGTGTGGCTAGTAAGTAAATAAAGGCATATGGTTGCCCCTATATGTTAGCTTGGTAAGCTAAGGTTGATTGGATGGGCATTTGACCCAAGGATTGGGGCCAATAGTCCATTATTGTGTTTCTGTCACTTGCGTGTTCACTAGAATTACAAGGCGTAGAGCAATATAAAGCTCTATAGGGGGAAGGTGTCAGTCATGGCTTGGTGCGGCCATGGGCTTATCATTGGCTAAGGCCATGATGCATTGTTCTAAGGATGGTATGGTCTATCTAGGACTTGGGCACAACGTTGGCTTGATGATTTTGTGGGCTAAGTGACTTGGGTTTGAGCGAAGGCTCGTGGCGAGCCTTTGTTGATTGTGTGCTTGGTGTTGGCTACGAAGCGACGCGTCGGTTGAGCTCCGGCGTTGCTTTGAAGCGACACGTCGGTTGGGCACCGGTGTTGCTATAGGACGTTGCCGAGCCAACGGCACGGGAGACCTAAGCGACGCGACGCTTGGGCACCGGTGCGGTGTGGCGAAGCAACGCGATGCTTGGGCTCTGGCATGTGCTGACGAGGCAGCACGTGGGTGCGATGTTTAGTGATAAGTTGTCACGGATGTTGGAAGTTAATCCTTATGTGAAGAGATGCTATGGAATGCAAAGCAAGTCGTTGGTTGGAGCTAGCTGATAGTGATGCGAACTGTTACGATCTATGGATAAGGATTGGATGCCCAGCCAAGGCGAAGCGACTTTTCACATTGTGGATCATGGATTGTGGGCAAAGGCATTCTGGATGATGCGAAGAGACACGAGTGATGATGGTGGCGATCCGCGACGATTGGCTAGGATTGCTGATGGTGGCGATCCGCAACGGTTGGCTAGGAATGCTATATGCAACGCTTGGTTAGGATTGCTGACTTGTAATAGTTTACGGATAATTGCATGAGCGCCACTTGGCGCGCATGCGTGTTTAGTGTCTGTTCGCATTGGAGTGGGACTGTCCTCCTTTGCCTATAAATAGGTGACCTTGGGGTCTGTCCAAGGCATCTAGAAACCATCGTGTAATTATGTTATTAATGATATTAATAAAAGAAGTATGCTTTGTTATATTCTAAGTGTTTATGTGTGCTATCGTGTTTATTATATTGTGTTATGTTAGTATGAAGACTTAGGCTGGTTAGTGTTTCTAACGCCATCACAGTTAATGAAAAATTAGCTGTGACACCTACTATGGTGATGAGGAGGATCCTTCAAGGGGCGAGTTTCAACGAATACCGTAGTGGCGTCATATGATCAGGTCATCGAGACAATTGAGGCTAAACGAGTCATAAGGAAAGGTGTACCAAGCTACAATGAATATCTTGTCCGTTGGAAGGGTCTTTCGGACAACGAGGCCACGTGGAAAAAGAGGTATCATGTGCATGCCAAAGAGATGACAATTATCATTCATTGCTTGCGCATAGCATTTGGAGGCA
The DNA here is from genome assembly GCF_948465745.1 of Chenopodium album. NCBI lineage: Eukaryota > Viridiplantae > Streptophyta > Magnoliopsida > Caryophyllales > Amaranthaceae > Chenopodium > Chenopodium album. The sequence continues at coordinate 36,357,074 of NC_137858.1, forward strand.
TTACTTGCTTGGGAGTCAATTTGTTATATATAGCGTCAATGTTGCTACCAGCTACTTTCAAAATCAGAAGAAGTTAAGCCCTAAGCAAGCTCATTGGCAAGATTTAATTTCTTGGCAGATTTCGACTATGCCATGGAATATAATCCAGGCTGAGTCAATTTCGTCGCCGATGCTCTCAACCGAATGGCTATGTTTGCTGCTATCAACAACATCACAAGTACCATCCTTGATTGGATCAAGGATGGTCTCACCCAGGACCCTGTGCCCAAGGGGTTTATGAACTTGGCCAAGGAAGGAAAGACGCGACAATTTTGGGTAGAAGATGAGATTCTCTACACCATCGTATGGGTGAAAGTTTGATTTTCGGTTTGGTTTATTGCCCAAACCGAAACCGAACCACAATATTTTGATTTTTGGATTTTGCAAACCACACTGCACCACTTTAGCTTTCCATAATTAACCGTGAAGCATTGTACTTAGCTTTGCTAAAGTACTTAAAGATCCTTAATGAGAGCCTAAGGGGATGATTCTAGTATGATGCATGCATAAGACTTAGGGAAATAATTAGCTGTTATCTGATGTCCGGAAGCATTCGTTATCACGATCCTTATACTACATATAAAGTTGAAAGCAACACATTAATTTATAATAATAATCCAGGCTACTCTCCATGCCCTCCGTGACTGCCAGGCAGCAAGGGAAGTGTGGAGACAGGTGGGAGGTCCAGCTCTGGCCCCAAGTTTCTATCAAGGGTCCTTGCAAAATTGGATAGGATGCAACATTAAAATTCAGACTAGAAACAATTTATCTCCAAAGATTTGGCCGACTTACTTCACTATCTCAATATGGTGGATCTGGAGGTGAAGGAATAATGTGGTATTCGATAAACCTCATGAAATTCCTATCGATATAAATCAATTTCTTCTTGCGCGTTTTAAAGAAGTGTGGCGTGTTCTGGGAGAGGATGCTACCTCTTTGTCACAGCAGCAGGATCAAAGAAATGAGGCAGTTCGTTATTCGTTGGATGGCACCACCAATTGGCTGGCTAGCTTTGAACACGGATGGTGCGGCCAAAGGGGCACCAGGTCCAGCAGGCAGTGGGGGATTAGTTCGAGATTACACTGGTAAAATGCTTCATGCTTTTGCTCTTAAAAATGGGAATTGTGATGCGTTTATGGCTGAACTAAAGGCGATTGAGTATGGCCTAGAATTGACAAAGAGGATGAATGCTGCTAAGCTCCAGGTACAAGTAGATAGTCAGCTAGTTGTCACAGGCTCACAGCAATGAACAGCGAAGAAATTCACCGAGGCCAAGGTTATCATATAATACGCCACTGCAAGCAACTCATCGAGGATAACACCTGGCTAGTTCAAGTCATTCATATCTACCGAGAAGCGAATCGAGCAGCGGACTGGCTAGCAAATCATGGGGTCACCTAGAACAACAATATCGAGTTGATTCAATTCCCTCCTACCGAGCTAGGACGTATTCTACATGATGATACTGTTGGTGTGGCCTGGCCACATTTAATTTCTGTTTAGTTTTCTTGTTTTTATTTCCCGTGCCTAGCCCCTCGTTTGCATAAAAAAATAAATTTATAATAATATTATTAAAACTCATGGGGACAACATGCTAACGACATGTGTCACCCATATGCCACATATGCACTACATGTCACCCTACGTATCATCCCTTTTCTCTCACCATATTGATGAATTGTATTAAAGTATAGTCCCTTTAACAAAAACTCTTTATTGGTTTAACTTTAATGTTATATAATAGTAAGGGGCCGTTTGGTTGGGGGTAATCAGGAAAGGGAATGGGAATCAACTGGCTCGATTCCCTTTGTTGATGTTTGTTTAACACTTTTAATCATTCCCTTTACCCTCCTCATTACCCCAAATCCTTCTAACTCCATTCCCCACCTCCCCCTAGACTTTCCCATTCCCTTTCCCTACCCACCTTCACACCACCACATCAACACCTTCACACCAACCAACACCACCGGAAAACCAGCCCAGACCACCGCCGCCCATCCTCCGACCACCGCAGAGCCTCCCCCGACCACCGCTGCACCTCCTCCAACAACCACCGCTGCACCACCCTCGAAACCCAGAGTATACCCAATACACAACAATCGGCGCAAATGTCCCCAATATCTCATCGGAAACCTCAAATTCAGCACCCATCATCTTCATCCTTTTCTCAAAAATGAAGAAGAAATATAAAAAAATATGGGAAAAATCGCATACCCAGAAAATAATTGCGAAATCGCATACCCATAAAAGTCGCATACCAAGCAGATAATTCACCAAGCAAAATTAAAAGGTTGATTAATGCAAAAATTAATGGGTGATGATGATCTGACCCAAATAATACGACGGTTGCAGGGTTTCGATGCTCACGCTGCTAGCGGTGATTTTTGCGGGGCTAGGGTGGTCGATGCTCACGCTGCTAGCGGCGGCAAAGCGAGGGGCCGGGAAGGGCGGTGAGGGGAGGGGGATAGTCGGCGAGGGGCGGGGGAGGGCCGATGAGGGGTTTGGTGGTTGAGAAAGATGACAAATTGATGAAATGTGTGGTGGTTGTAGTGGTGGTGTTGTGGTGGTGTGGTGGGGGAATGATTCCCTTTGTTTAAAAAACAAACAACAAAGCAAAAATAGGGTATTTTCATTCCATTCTTCTCCTTTCCCTTTGTTTATTCCATTCCGATTCCCTCGTGTGAACCAAACGGCCCCTAAGTGTTTAATTTAATTGAAAATCTTTTTATATTAGCCTCTTAATAGTAATGAATACTGTTCAACATCAACTCTTCTAAATTAATTTGATCAAACTTATGAAATTATGATAATTCGAGGCATCGCGTGGGTCAATAATTAGTTGAGAAAATGAAGAATTAATCAATGTTGGAATAGGTGAATGGATAAAAGGTGTAAGATTGACGAGTAATTAAGTCGAAATAAAACAGATGTCCTCCCATATAATTGTGAGAAAATAGGAGGGATCATCATATGACAAGTTAAACAGGAGAAACTAAGTAGACGACTACTGTAGTGAAATGCATTTGAGCGAGAATGAAGGAATCGAAGGGAAGACGATGGTCGTCACCGGCGGTTTAGGGTTCGTCGGCGCAGCTCTCTGTCTTGAACTTCTCCGACGAGGTGCTCGCCATGTTCGATCTCTTGACATCCGATCAACTTCTCCCTGGTTTTCTCAATTGTCTCTTCACCCTAACTTTGTCTCCATCACCGGTATTCTACTATACTCTACTCTTTAATTTCAACTTTGATTATTCTATATATGATCATCAATTTTGATTTTGTGGAATTGTTAGTATACTGTAATCTGTTCAACTATATATGACGATGAAATTGTTGTGATCGGTTGATTTTATTTTTGTTATTGGATTTTAGAGAGTTGGGGTTTTGGGGATTTTAGCAGAATTTGCTTGTTTTATGGGATCAAATGATGTGAATTTGATTAATATGCATTTTAAGATTCTTCTATGCTAATTGCATATTTTCAATCCTGCTCTTTAATTACATCTGCTATTATATTACTCTCTGTATCTGTTGCGCTTTATGAACCGAGATTATTAAGTTATAAGTTATTGTAGCTGTTTCTGAAGCTTTCAATTAGTGTTGTGTTGATATTTTGGGTGGACAAATTAGAGTGCATTGATTAATAACTTGAATTTTTTTGAACCATAGGGGACATTACATGTCAGAAGGATGTCAAGAAGGCTCTAAAAGGGGCAGATTGTGTTTTCCATGTTGCTTCCTATGGCATGTCAGGAAAAGAAATGCTTCAATTTGGTCGCATTGACGAGGTTAATATAAATGGGACCTGTCTCATACTGGATACATGCATGGATCTTGGGATCAAGAGGCTTGTATATGTGAGTACCTGCAATGTTGTTTTTGGAAGAAAAGAGATCATTAATGGCAATGAAACTCTGCCTTATCTTCCACTAGATGACCATGTTGATCCTTATGGACGCAGTAAATCAATTGCTGAACAGCTGGTCCTGAAATACAATGGCCGCCCTTTCAGGTGAGAAACTTGTACCCTGCAGGTACAAAGATGCAAATTATTAGGCACTAAATAATCTTGACTATTATGTCACCAAGTTTTAGCAGCTTTTTACTGTGAAGTGACAAGTTGGTTTTTATGATTCAATGAAGGCTCGCTAAGTTGCCTATTATTCCTGAAGTTATTGATGTTCAGTCTATGTTTTTTGCCTCTTAATCATTGGTATATTCATAATGAGTTACCTTGATCCAATACCTCTGACAGCCTTGGTAGACGTTTGCAATATTAACTTTGCAATTGCAAAGTGGCTTTTAGCCTTACACGATTACACCTACCCCTACTATGTGCAATGAGTATAACCCTTGATGCAAAGATAGCAATTGACTATTACTTTATATTTATCAGATAAAAAAGTAAACGAAAGTTCGGAAGGTGAAGTTGAAGGGTTCCTTGATTGTATACTTTGACTTTCCGTTCCTGGAATGCATTTTGAAGCAATTCTGGCACAAAAGAGAGGAAAAATTAATTCTTTTATGGAGGAAGCAAGTAGTATAAACATCTAAATTATAACTATTTTTAAGGAATTGCTTGCCCTGAAGTGAAAATGAGTAAATTAGAAGTTGGTTACTCATAGCTTTTCTGAGAGTGATCTTTTCTCTAGCTGGGAATTATATAGATGTTTTGTTGATGCTAGAAATTGACAAGTTTGTGGAAATAGAGTTGAATGCACTTATGCTTCACAATTTATCCTTCTTTGTCATTCAGGGAAAAAAACGGTGATCATCTTTACACCTGTGCTATTCGTCCTGCTGCTATCTATGGACCTGGTGAAGACAGACACTTCCCAAGGATAGTGAATAATGCAAAGTTAGGTATTCTGTTATTTAAAGTTGGCGATCCAACTATTAAATCAGACTGGGTCTATGTGGATAATCTTGTATTGGCTCTTCTATTGGCAAGTATGGGGCTTTTAGATGATATTCCTGGGAGAGAGGGATGCCCAGTAGCAGCTGGACAGTCATACTTCATCTCTGATGGTAATATGTAAAATTTGTCTTGATACTGATAATTTACCAATCATTTTTGTAGATTACCTCTGGCTCACTTGATAAAGTTTCTGCTCTTAAATCGGCTACAGTGTGACCTGCCTTGTCTTGCCAATCATACTATATCTGAGCACTAATAATTATATTTTGCTTGGTTGATATAGAGTTATAATATTTTAACTTTTGTTCTGCAGGATCTCCAGTCAATACTTTTGAGTTCGTCCGTCCTCTCTTGAGGAGCCTGGATTATGATCTACCAAAGACCTCATTAACTTTATCCTCGGCTCTTGTGCTTGGAAACATATTTTGGTTTATCTATACCATTCTATACCCATGGCTTAACAAATCATGGATTCCACAGCCATTGATTCTTCCTGCTGAAGTATACAAGGTCATTATTCTAATCTTACATTGTTAATTTCCCATCTTTTTCTTGGAGATATAGATACCAAATCACGTGTTTCTTAATGATGAGACCTTAGACCTTTAAGTGCTAATAAGCTATTGGAGTTTGAAACAAATTACTAAAACATTAATATTCCTGTGTACGGTGTTGATTTATAGGCCTTTCACTGCATGACTGCATGATACTGTGTAAAAGGAGAATCTTAAGCTAATTTGCATGCTGGAAAAAACATTATAAATCTTTCTCTACAAGCAATAGGGTTGATTGAAAAACACAATACTTCACCTCATGACTGAAGCTATAAAGGAACAAACTCGTTCTCTCCTAATGCCGCCTATGAGTGTTTTCCTAAACTTAATACTTTGTGTAACTCTTTCTAACTGTTGATTTTACATTTCAAGATCAAACCCTGACTATAAGTTAATTTAAGTATACTTTTTGTTTTAAAAAATCAGGAAAAATAATCTGAAAGTACTATTTAATATAAATGTCAGAATTATATATGCGCATTATGATACAAGAAATGTATACCTCAATTTTTTATAGCTTATTGAATGATGCTATCATCATCTGAATGGAATTAAAGAGGATGTTCTAATGTCCTATGTTGTAAGACAGTGTTTCATCTATCGAAAAAACCTCACAGTATGCTGTATTGATACTGTAGAAACACTATATAAGTGAGTTTTAAGCATTTTCTCTATATTTTCCCTCCTATGCTACAAGTACCTATGTTACTTGGACTCGGATGAAGTGTCCAATTAGACACGGGTGTCCAAGTATCGGACTCGCCCATTTTCTTGAAAAAAATTGTGTTTTTAGTTAAAAATGAAGTGTCCAAGTGTCAGTGTCCGACACGAGTCGTGTCGACACGGACACGTGAGGTAAATGAAAGAGTCCGAGTAACATAGGCTACAGCAAGTAACAAGCATTTGTCAAGCAGAGAAAAGGATGCTGACAAAAAAGATCAAATCTGTCTCCTATTGACCATTTCTTTGTGTCAATATCCTTGTGTAGTTGTATGAAGTTACAAATCATATCTGTCGCCTTATCATTTTTGATCCATTAAAACTAACCATGCGCTATCATAATGGATTTGCATATTCATGTACCGTGACAGGTTGGTGTTACACATTATTTCTCATCGCTAAAAGCTAAGCAGGAGTTGGGTTACTTTCCAATGGTGAGCCCAAAGGAAGGCATGGCAGTGACAATTTCATACTGGATAGATAGGAAGAGGAGAAGCCTGGATGGACCTACGATATACGCGTGGATATTCAGCGTGCTTGGAATGTCTGCTCTGATTGGTGTTGCTCTCTTTCCAGATTTTGGTCCTCTGTCACCCATTAAAGCTCTGGCTCTCTTCTTTTATCGATCAATGCATGTTATCCGGATAATTACCGTTTTAGCTGTAGGCGCACATGTTGTAGAGAGCTTATACGCTTGGAACCTTGCAAAAAAAGTGGACCCTGCTAATGCAAGAGGCTGGTTTTTGCAGACTTTTGCTCTCGGTTTCTTCTCATTGCGTTTACTGTTGAAAAGGGCTTGAAACTAGCTAAGCCAGGTTACGCTCGTGTTGTCAAAGCATGGTTGAGGTTTGTTTGTTTGTTTCTTTTTATTTTTTTTCTTTTTGTTTAATGACTTAGCGGGACATACATATTCTGATATCCAAGTAATCAACTACACTTGCAGGATGTTGCTTGTGTTTCAGGTGTCTTTTTGTACATTTGTAGGTCTATTTTCTTAAGGCAAATAAGAGAGGATTTTTGAATGGAAAGTTTGTCAAAATTAATCCAACCTTTATGCGTTAGCTCAAATAAGTAGAACTTTTGATTAACAAAGATACTTAGACTTTTGCAAGTTATTTTTCCAGTATTTTCCCAAAATGAGTTGTAACTTGTTAGTAACCAATTATATAAGTAAATCATGCCACATGTCAATAATTAATTGGTTTCATATTTTAATATTTATTTTATTTTTTAAAAAACCCTTCACCAAATTATTTTGGGACGAAGACTTTGTTGTTGTTGTTTAAACCCCCCCCCCCCTCCTTTTCCTCCATCTATTGTTCTCTCTTGCTTCTCATCTCCATAGCCTCCACCTCCCTTCCACCGGCACCCCGTAGTTTCTCTCCCCCTCCATTGCCTCATTCTTCTTTCATATCCCTCTCATCCCATCGTCTCTTTTAAACAGTCTCATCCACCGTCTCCCCCCCACCAAAGACTCCATCAATTTTTGTTTAATAATCAGCAAATCACCCACCATATGTTAAACCAAAACAACATCCATCTTTAGCCCTTTTTTTTATTCAATACAACAAATTGATGAATAGGTATGTATGTGTTTTTTTTTTTTTTTTTTTTTTTTTTTTTTTTTTTTTTTGTTTTTTTAGGTTTTGAGAAAAACCAGATTGTCAAATCAAAAGAAGATGAAGGACAATATTGTGGGAGATAGTGATTTGGCCATGGAAGATGGTTACTGAAAAGTAAAGACCATTGTAAAACGTTGCGAATAGTAGCGATTGTTCTTGTTAGTGGGATTTGTGTGTGTAAGTGTGTGTATTTTTGGTGGCCTGTGGTGTGAGGGTGGTGGTGATATTAATTTTTCCAACAACTCTCTTGCTCCCATTTTATTTATAGTTTTAGTTAGGGTTTATGGTTGGCCAAAGGTGGTGGTCTTGATGGATGAGATGTTGAAGAATGAAAGAGTGTGGCTTGGTGGAGAATGAAGAGGATGTTTGGGTAGAATCCGGGGTTGAAGAATGTGATGGTTTTACTTTGGTGGTTGTGGTAGTTTCGGTGATGGTGGCGGTTGAAATGGTGGTAGGGAAGGGCAGTGAGGGTCTGGTGGTGTGCTGGTGGTTAGTTTGGCTGGGGTGACTTATGGTCTTATGGTGGGATGGGGACCTGCTACCTCTTTCAATAGCAGGTTAAAAGTCAGGCGCATGAAAAGTTACTGGTACCAAAGGTCTACTTAATTCTTAGCTAATCAAAAGTTTGACTTATTTTGAGCTATTTGCGTAAAATTTGACTTATTTTCGACATTTTTTCCTTTTCAGATTTAGCGAAAGAAAGTTGAGAAGATCCTCAAAATGCAGCGTACAACTGAACTAGTTAGCCCTAGGAATTAAAATTACCTGTTAAGATCTTTGCTTGTTTATCTGTTAGTTTGTGTTTGTTTATTATCATTGTTTCTCCTGCTAGTATAAAATTCTGTATTAGAAATATAAATTTCAGTTATGGTTTGAAATTATATATATATATATATATATATATATATATATATATATATATATATATATATATATATATATATATATATATATTTTGGATACAGTATCTTTTATCAATGAACCAATAGTTTATCAAAAGAGAGGGTAGAGAGGAAGTGATGGCTTAGAGAGAGAAAAAAAAAAAAGATACATAGTATATTTTAATTTTTTATTATTTTCTGAGGTGAATGATTTGAAGATATTCATTCATGGTTTTTTAAAAAAATAACAAAATCAACCAACTGTACTTTCAGAAACTTGATCTGAAAGCCTATTATTATTAAAAGACATCTCTCATTTTATTCAATTTCACTTATAAAAGGTGCCTCATCAAACATTGGATTGTGAAGAGAAGAGGTCTATTAATCTGTTGTGTAAGAGAAAGAACGTCAACATGAAGAGTGGTAATGTGATGAGAACTTGAGAAGCAAGAGGTGGTTGTTAAGAATGATGGTCATCATGAGTACGCTCAGGTGCTTCCAATATCGTCATCTATAAAACCTGTATCAAAGCTCTTGTGCATTGATGTCAAGTGTCTATTCTGCATCCCTACTAAGATGCGTACAATCTGGATCACTAACATTGATATCAATTTGTGTTCCTTTGCAATTCTCAGGTTTCAGTTTTTTTGTTTTTCTTAAATGTAATACCTTAATTTTAATGTCTTACATTCTTTAGCTAGCTTCTTTCAACTGTTAAAATAATTGTAATGTACATTAATTAATAAGATAATGGAATTTCGAACTAGACACTTGAGTCTTGACCATTTTTAGAATCTGTTCAGCCAGTTCAGCTTCATATTCATGTTTTGATCCTAATATGATGTACTGTACTGTCTGTGTTTTATTACTTGCCAAGTATTTTAATTGTCCTTGAAAGCTAGAACGAAACATGTACTTGCTTCTTTTTGATTGGTTGTTCAATATTGAGTTAAGCTCAATACTCTTACGAAGTACTCATATTAGATGTTCATGATGGTTTGCTTCTTTTTGATTGGTTGTTCAATATTGAGTTAAGCTCAATACTCTTATGAAGTACTCATATTAGATGTTCATGATGGTTTCAGGTTATATAAAAAAATTCAAAGTATAAAAATCATGTGGTATATGCAAAATACATTACACCAAGGATCATTTCTGCTAGATTGGATTCCAATATTATGTCTTAAGTCTTAGCTTTCTGGAGTGCATTTCTAGGCTTGACAGTTTGCATAGCTTGCTGTTTTCCAGCCACTTATGCTCTGCCATGCTTGGTTTTTGACAGTTTCAGTTAGGGACTGCACGCCGTGGTTTACTTGCTGAACGACAAACATGAATATATTGTAATTCATGAAGATAGTCCTGGATATACACAGCTTTTTTGCTCGAAGTCTGTTAGTATTTTGACATTCGAGTATCACACTACTCAGGTTTGCATGCTGCTTAGCTTGCTTGTGCTATGCATTATATGTGACCTATTGAGTTGTCTGTTGGTTTTTGATCTTTACTTTACTGTTCTGTAATTTTCATCTATTGTACATAATTTAGATACGAAGTAAAAATTAACATCCGACGTTTCAGGTTGATGCCTGTCAACTCCAGATTAAGTTTCTGTCACAAAATATCAATATCGGCTTCAAAACCTTCCATTTTGAATTTATATACAAAGTACAAGTATATATTAATGCAACATATTAGAACATTGATCTCGGGGTAGAGAAAATAGAAGGATTAAATGTGCAATTTATAATTAGTTAAGAGGACGACAAACCATGGAACAAATGAAAGTAGAAATATTCCTTTCATGTCATTGCTATGGTATCCTATCATACTACGTATTAATTATAGTAGTGATCATGTGTTGATTTCTTTTGTTACATGCACCAAGTACGTGTTACATTATTTAACATTAAGTTGCGTGATTAGCTCTACGTTGAACCAGCTAATTTCATTTTGATTACTTATTTTTTATTAACAAAATTATGACAAAATCGCGACACCCAATCAAGAGAAAACACGTGCAAGGATGTGTCATTGCCAACTGGTTACTTGGTTAGTATGTCTAGAAATAAGAATTAAAAATACTGTATAAACTGTAAACTTGAAGCTATCTGTTTTCTTGAAGACTTGGTGTTAACAGTGTAATGAAATTGAAGCTCATTAAAAATAAGAGAGAAAATGATGAAAAAGGAGGGAAATGAAGGAATAGAAGGGAAGACAATGGTAGTGACTGGAGGTTTGGGGTTCTTAGGTGCATCTCTTTGCTTAAAGCTAGTTCAAAATGGCGCTTTCGAGGTTCGATCACTTGACCTTCGTATATCTTCACCATGGTCATCTCTACTCTCTCAAGCTGGTGTTGTTTCTATTCTTGGTATGAACTCGATCTCTCTCAATTATTGTATTGAGTATGATATATTTTTGTACTTGGAAATATATATTGATGGGCATTAGTAATTTGATTAGAGGATATACATATACACACTCTAAACCTATTTTAGTAAGAGTTGCATCCTTTGACTTTTTTAATTAGGAAAGTTTGTGACCTCCTTTGTATGTTTAATTTTGTTACTCGCACTGTTTCATAATACAGTACTATATTGTATGTGCCTTTTAAAAGTCAAACTTTGTTCATTCTTCATGAGTTACTTTTAAACATATATTAATATTATACATGCGCGTGTATGCACACACAGATTTTTTATGTATAGTAAATTTTTTAATATTAATGACGGCATTTGATACAAGAATCTAATAAAATCATCAAATCAGTTGGTATCCAATGTTAAATCATCAAAAATATGAGTTTCTTGATATACTTATGCTATATACATATACTCGTGATCAAATCATATGCTATATAACACATGCATATAATGTTAAGATCTACTAAAACTTAATATAGAAGTGATAGAGTATATAAACCGATCTTTTATATACTCTATCAAGAAGCATAACCAGCATTTTATTACTAATATCTATGTACAGACTACAAAGTAGTGTACTTGGCTTATGATAAGTTGCAGGTGTTATTTGTATGTACAACGAGGTCATAAGTTAATTCAGCAATGCACCTGTTTGTCTCTAATTCATTTAAAAGTCTAATAGGGCTTGGTGATATTCGAAAAGGAGCTTGAATTAGTGATGTTTTTGTGTTTCTACAGGGGACATTACGTGCAAAAAGGACGTTGAAAAGGCTCTACAAGGGGCAGATTGTGTCTTCCATATCGCTTCTTATGGCATGTCAGGCAAAGAAATGCTTCAGACTGCTCAAATTAATAAGGTTAATATTGATGGTACTCGAATCATACTAGATGTCTGTCTGAAATTTTGGATCAAGAGGCTTGTCTATCTGAGTACTTACAATGTTGTGTTTGGAGGAAAGGAGATTGTGAACGGAGATGAAAACCTGCCTTATCTGCCTCTAGATGACTACTGCGATCCATATAGTCGTAGTAAAGCTATTGCCGAACAGCTAGTCCTCAAGTACAATGGCCGTCCATTCAGGTGATCACAGAATCTCCAATAGCTTGACTATAGTTATAAGACACATCAAGCGTCTATAATGCAAATATTTGTGAGCTTGTACAGTAACTGCCTTCTGCTGCCTCTACTGTGAAATACTCCTGTCTTGAAATGATTAGATTTACACTTTTTAGGATGTCCAAAAAAAGTATCACAATTTCTGGTATAGTAATGATTTATGATCAGATTTTCTAATGTGCCGTTAATGATAGAATAGCAAACAAACTAATATAAAAGGTATTTTGTAAAACCTAACCATATAATTAATATGAGATGTTGGGATAATATGACCTCTAATTTCAGATAGGGGAATATTTGCCTACATGTTGATTTCAAACTATTCAGTATTCACCCTCATTCATTGGAACTTATGTCAAATCTTTGCTTCGGGTTAAGCAGTTTACAAGTTTGTACAGGCATGTTTTAAAATGATTATACCTCACATCTAATGCCTTTATATTGATTACCAGGGACAATGGCGGAAATTTTTACTCCTGTGCAGTTCGCCCTGCTTCTATCTATGGCCCAGGTGAAGACAACATTTTCCCGAGGATAGTGAATTGTGCAAAATTAGGCATGCTGCTATCTAAAATTGGAAATGCAAGTGTGAAAACAGACTGGGTTTATGTAGATAATCTTGTATGTGGTCTTCTGTTGGCAAGTATGGGGCTTTTAGACGAAATTTCTGGGAGAGAAAGGCACCCTATAGCGGCTGGACAGTCTTATGTCATCTCAGATGGTACTATGTACTTTCTTTGCTAGTAATTATATTACATTACAGGTATCCTCTTTAATTGGCTCTTTCAGAGAGGATGTTCTGCTATTGATATTCAGTCAGTTCTCTCCTAGTTTATCTGCATAAATTATGTCTTATTAAATTTATATGATTATCCACCACCAGGGTCCCCATCTAATACTTTTGAGTTCATTCGACCTCTGTTGGAAAGCCTGGAGTATGGTGTGCCAAAGGCCTCATTGACTGTACCTTCTGCTCTTGTGTTCGGAAAGATATGTCAGATTTTCTATACCATTCTATATCCATTGCTCACCAATCCATGGCTTCCTCAGCCACTAATCCTTCCTGCTGAAGTCTACCAGGTATTAATCCCTTATCCTTCCATTTCTGCAGCATATTGCAAAAGTACATGACAATTGCTAATATGCAAATTAAATGATGTGACAGATTGGTGTAACACATTACTTCTCATTGCGAAAAGCTGAGGAGGAGTTGGGTTATTTTCCCATTGTGAGTCCACAGGACGGCATGGAGACCATGATTTCATATTGGAGAGAAAGAAAGAGGCAAAATATAGATAGTCCCAAGTTATATGCATGGCTTTTTTGTGTGTTTGGGTTGTCTGGTCTTTTTATAGTCAACTTCTTTCCAGATATCGGTCCTGTGACGCTTCTCAGAGCTATTGCTCTTATCATCTTCAGATCAATGAGGAATATCCGGATAGTATCGTGCATTGTGGCAACTGCACATATATCTGAGGCCATCTTTGCATGGTTCCTAGCGAAAAAAGTTGACCCTGTGAATGCAAGAGGCTGGTTTTGGCAGACACTGCTTCTTGCAACATTCTCATTGCGTCTTCTGTTGGCCAGGGCAGGACCTATAAGCTAGGTTGTGACCTCTTTGTTAATATTGTTTTACTTTAAATTTGTTGCACTTGTATACAGATTACTTTTTCCAACAGTCGAAAACAGATTCAGAGAAAACTAATTATATTTTAGGATTACTGACTGAGTTACTGTTTTCGGCTTTGGATTGAAAATTGTAAACCAAAACTGGATCAGCATTATCAAAAGTAGGATGGAAAAATGAGACAGAGCTAGATAGACAACAGAAACAAAAATTACAGGATTACATTCTGATTAAAACATCATTATGATTAATATCCAAGTATATAAGATTATAATGTGTCTCGTCGAAGTGAGGTATCAGGAGAATTGCTGACTATCATTATGATGAAGGATCAAACTGTAATAAATATTTAATAATGTTTAATCAAACAACATCAGATCAAAGAATTGTGACCTGAATCCCAATCTATCACCTATAACTAGTAACTACTCACTCTACTGTCAGTGCATGACAGTCAAGAGAGTACTTAATCTAAACAAAGGCATTGAATACAAATCAGGACCAAATTTGTGGTGGCCTGATCAGTATGATAGTTTTACACCATGCCGAAGCATGAAGCAAAGATGCTACTTCCTCATGGACTGTCGGAAATGGTGATTGGATCCGGAGTGCTATCAGCAGCTCTGGCACTTTGGTTAAAGGGGCTTCCTGCCACGCCTGCAGATTCACTCAAATTCCCATGTGATGGTGAGCTTCTGGGTCCTGCTGGTCCAGCCACAGCAAGAGGTCTTGCAGATTCTGCCACACCATCACCCATATTATAGGCAACAGCAACCTGCCATACATATTAGAAACTGTTTACTGTATGCATTATTTGGTTTAAAGTGGGACTTTCAATCTTTTACATACTTCTAAACCATAAAACAGGCATTCAAAGAACTAGAATTACATTCTAATAGTCAACAATGCAGGTACGTCTACTGTAAGGGCAGAGAGCATTATACTACCTCAGTCTTAATATAATAAGCCACATCTATTTTAATTCTGTATAGTTAAGTTTTTGTACAAAAACATAAAATTGAACTTGCCATTTCATTCTCGATGATATATTTATAAGAATCCCAATGATACATTAAGTAGGAGAAGTAAGAAATAAATTATGAAAGATATCAAAGGTCGACAGATAGTCTAGCTATATTTTATGAAAATAACTCCAAAAGAAATGCAGCAAGTTATTTTAAATGGTATACATAAAAACATAGATACACATACACATGATGAAAACCTAAACTGGTCAATATAACTGTATCCATTGGGGGAGTGATGAAGTTTCATTGACAAATGTTTTGAAAAATTCACTCACAAGAGGCCATTTTGGAATTTCATGTAACTACAAGGGGACCATATTAGTATGAATTTTGCTAAGAGTGAGAGATGGACAGATGTCAAACCTGTACTGGAGACGCAGCAGTTAAGAGACCGGCAACACCACCTCCTAAGACACGGCCATCAGGATCAGTTAAAGAAACAGTTATACCGCCAGCCCAATTACGTGGACCACTGCCATCTGAAAGCCTGAATGAACCTGAGAGTGACATAATATCGAAACGTCCCTGCAGTAGAGAGCAGGAGGAATATAACAGAGCAGAAAGCCAAGAAGAAGATTTTAGTTAATGTAGCACATTCTTCATCTTCTGCCTACTCATGACATAGTAAATTATAATTCGAAAAAGCACACCACAATTATATATAAAACATTGTCGCCTGAGCTGTGCAATTATACGAGGATGGATATCACTTACCCTTATGGAATACAAAGCCCGAAAGGAACCCAAATTTTATCAATGTGCAAATGTAACTATCTTATTAAATCTAATAAGCCCTTTTTAATAATGATTAAAAGGCAATTGAGAAACTAGTTACTTAACATATATATACACATTACACATCCATTACATGTCCACCTCTAAATGATGCATGTAACGCATATAAATTTGGCAACAAACCTCATATGTTTTTGACGAGTCACCAGGCAATACTGCACGAATTGTCGCATTTGATATGGATCCGATAGCAGAAATAATGAAGATAAGACTAGCACCACTTTGGGTAAGTGCCAAAATTCTAGAGGATACATCCTGCAACAACCAAAAAAAAAAAAAAAATAACCTTGACCATTAGGCTCGACTATGCAGACATTCATATCCAACTTGGACCTAGTAAGCGAAGAAGCTAATCATAAACAAGAACAAACTTAACAGCATGGAAAACAAAGAAGAAGAGATGACATTCTTCAGCTTCAATATGTGCTACTGACAAGCGAAAACATGTTTCACATTGGGAGAAAAGAGGAGCATATATAGCTTATATATGCAACTGCGAACAAAAAAGGATACATTTCTTCAGCAATAACTATTAAATCTATGGTCTTTCGCTTAACTAATCTAAAACTAACTCACGTAAAACGTAAGCAAAATGTCCTGATTAGTTTAAAGGTAAATTAAGAAAGTCGTAGGACAATAGTTTTTTGTTCCACTTAGAAGCAGGTCATTACTTTAAAACATGGTACAATATATAGTTGTTTTTGCAAAGTAAAACATGAATATTAAGGAGGATATCATAAGACTATTTGACAACTTAATCATCTACAAAACATATGTATACACATATCACATGATAGAAATCCACCAATTTGCCATTGCAAGAGGAAGAATATAGTATCGAATGATGTATAAGCAGAGAAGACATAGTACTCGATAAGTTGATATCAATACTGAATTCATATGCCAAACAGCCAACTGTTTACTTAAAAAGATAAGAACCACATGCATTCTCAATTTCTCATCATGTAAAACACTAGTTTAATAACACCAACATAGCAGATAACTAGAAGATTATAAGGATAATAAATTAAATTCCAGGAGGAAGAAATTTAAGTTCAATCGATTCCCCAATGTTCTGCATTAAACATTGAAAATTTGCCACATTTGATGATTGATATGAATATAGACCCATTAATGATTACCATCAATCCATCATCAAAAGAGTTAAGAAACTCGAGTTAAAACAAATTCTCAATTGTTAATCTGAAATAAATTTGTTTTTAATCTATATGATTATATGTTTTAATAGTTAAATTTAGTTCATCTAAATCACAGACATATATCACAAGGTAATTTAACACAACACTAGATACATCAAACTTAACCGCATGCATCAACTGATGAACACATTTTGCCAGCATGTCTCAAGAGGTCCAAATGCAGATCAATCTACCCATTAATTAATAATTAGTCATCATCAACTATATTTAATTTATTCATAAAAGCAAAATTAAGATGATTGAGGTATTACCTCTCCAGTATTAACAATAAATACTTCTCCAACAAGGCCGCAAATTGCAGGATTTCCTGCAAATAAAACATCAAATAAGCAAGTGCAACCTCAAAATCTTATTATTGCATGAAGATGGTTCTACAAAAATAAAATAATAACAAAAAAAAAGGAGCAATTGATGTAAATAGACAGAACTTAGGATGAATGTGCGAAAAAAAAGACTCAACTATGAAAGATGTTCACAAACCTAGCATCGGTAAGTCTATTTTTGTTAACATGGTGCATTATTAAGGCATTCTTGTTGTATGTTTCCTTAGTTCACAAATTCATTCTATATACGCCATTTTTATCTATAAAAACCATAGATTAATATTTTACTTTGAAGAAAAGAGAAACACATCAAAACCATCATTCATATCATTAGCATAACTACAAAATAAAATCTATCATTTATAAAAGCCATCAAATACATACAAATACAGTCAATAGCTTTCTAGTTTAAAACCATTGTTAAATTAGAGAAAAGGGAGCATAAAAGTGTTTGTAGAAAATAAATCAGATGCCAATCCCAATGCCACCTCATAAGGAAGACAGAAAGGAGTTAAAGGGTCAATGGCTTAAAGAAGAGGATCAAAGGGTAGATAAAAGGGCAAAGATGTAACTTTCCCTAATTCAGGAGAATTTTAAATTGAGATTGCAACAAATCCTCTTAATTTAGAGAACATATTGAATAAGTCAATCATAACCAAACCAATAAGTATATATACTAGTAATAGATATCATATACTCCATTTCTTTTTATCCTGCAACAAAAATAACCTCAGAAATCAAAAGCTGAAAATAACTCGAAAATACTTATATAAAGTGTTAAAATCATATTATATGTATAGCATGCATACCCTGACGCACTCTTCCACCACCCCGGGGACGTCTTCTGACCTTCCTTTGCGATCCACCACCCTGTTGCTGTTGTTGTTGTGGCTGTGGTTGCGGCATTGTTGGCTGCTGCTCCTCCTGTTGCGGCTGCTGCTGCTGCTGCCGCTCCTCCTCCTGAAGCAGCTGTTGCGGCAGTGGTGGCTGCAGATGCACCTCCTGAAGAGGAGGCAGTGATGGCTGCTGCTCCTCCCGAAGAGGAGGTTGTTGTTGCACAGGCGGATGTTGCGGCAGCGGTGGCTGCTGCTGCTCCTGAATTGGAGGCTGTGTCGGTTGTTGCTGCAGTTGAGGAGCAGTCTGCTGCTCCTGTTGTTGAAGATTCTGTCGTTGTTGATGCTGCTGCAGCAGATGATAAGGAGGCAGTTGGCGGTACTGTATCCTTTGATGTTGCTGCGGCAGCGGAGTGGCAATGGTGGCACCAGGAGGAGCACAAGAGAGAGGAATCGCCATTGTTGAAGTTTCAGAGCCATACTTTCTAGGCCTACCTCTCCTCTTCTCGCCATTGCCATTGCCACTGCCATTGCCACGTCCACGTCCACGCCCACTTCCATTGTCACCACCATTGCCACGTCCACGTCCACGTCCACTGCCATTGCCACGTCCACTGCCAATACTGGCAATCGGTGTGGACACGGCGATCCCTTCGGAGACAGCAACAACAGGAATGTTCTGTGTCACCGGCTGTGGAGGTCCCGTCGGTGGATTTTGCATACCTCCGCCGTCAACGCCACCAACGTTAGTCATTTCGGATCCTGACATTTCGTTTTCACTGCCCTTATTTTTTTCTTAAATTCCCTGCAAAATTTAGTACAAAAAATAAATTAATTAATTTTAATTCAATCCATTAATTCTACACATAATTAAGAACATAAATAAATAATCTTACATTTTTTTTTTTTTGAAACAACATTTTTTTTTTTTTTTTAATTCACTCCTGAAATTTATTACAGTAAAAAAAAAATTTAATAATTTTAATTCAATCCATTAATTCTACAGATAATTACGGACAAAAATAAATGATCTTACACGTCGAAATTTTTGATACTCCTAAAATTTAGTAAATTTTACAGTGAGCGAGTAAAGTGAGTGAGTACAATTAAAACCCTAATTAACTTGTGTAAGAAATTTTTGTTTACAAAAATACAGCCGACCAGATAATTCTGCAGATTTTACAAGTGATTTTTTTTAAACAAAAAAAATAAATTCATGATCAACCAGAAAATCGCAGAATTTGTTGAATTTCAATGTAATTACTTGTAATTCCATGATGAAATTAAAAATTAGGAATTTTTTTTATTTACCAATAATTAAGAATCAAACAAAAAATATAGGAAAATTGAAAACAAAATAAAAACTCACCAAAAATAAGGGAGAAATGATGACAACAATGAGAGAGATAAAGAAATGGAAGAGAGATATATAAAAAAAAAAAAAAATAGCAGAGAATTGAGATTATAAATAGAAGTAGATGACTGAGAAAAAAATGAATCAAAATTCAATTATTGTTTTTATTATTGTTGGTGTAATTGATAATCGTATTAATAATTTTAACTTATAAAGATATTACATACAATATCATAGGTGATATCACTGATATGTTTCCTTAATTACATTATATAAGAAAATCTGGTTTTTTTAGGTAACTTTTTTTTTTTTTTTTTTTTTTCTTAGGTGTTGTTTGACTGTCATTGTAAAAACATTTAGACACTAAATCACTAATTAGTAATTACTTTTATTTTTAATAAAGTACCACTGAAGTCATGTTCTCGATCTTCATGACTTTTTTTTTTTATTACAATGAAATATTTTTACTGAATTAAAATTAATTTTTATTAATTCCCAATTATATTTCTTGTATAATATTACTAATTACAACTTAAATAATCTTTATTGAATTGAAATTATATTTACAAACTAAACTTATTTTTAATTGAACTGAAATTACTTTTACTTGATTATTTTTTGTAAGGTGAATAGAGCAAAACCTTAAGTATTCATTTTGCTTTCTCATAAAATTAATATATCTAAGGAGGCAAAGTTCATCTACTGCTCACAACCATTGATATATTGTTGTATATCAATTACATGCTCAAATTTTATAGTCAAGGTATTGGATATTCGATCTGTGCTACTAAATTTGTTTGATAAATTAATGCGGTGGTAGTGTTTTTTTCATACGTTATTTATTTATATAAACTCTGAAATAGCCCTGATTCACATTAATTTATTATAGATCCGGCCACTAAGGGCCTGTTCTGATTGACTGAAATCAACTGAACTGAACTGAACTGAGCTGAGCTGAACTGAACTGAACTGAACTTATTAATTAGTGATTTTTAACTACGGATTAGTGGTCTTTGATTATATATTACTATACCTATGTGTATATACAAATGTACTATTTCATATGACATAATTATAAAATTTATAATATAATTATAAATTTATGGAAAATATATTAAAAACTTGAAACCTCTAAATATTTTAAACACATATACTATTTAATTTTAAAATAAAATAGTATTATGACAAAAGAACACAAAACACTTACATGTAGCAGAAAAGCAGTTATGGATATTGTCTGACAAGAAATAACTGATCAGATATGGGAGTCAGTTCAGAGGAATGCCGAGGTAATGGAGGAGCTTGGTGGACAAGAAGAAGACGAAGAACTAACTGACTATGAAAATTAGTTTAAGTTGTGTAGTACTCTAATTTTCTCAATAAGATTAACAATAGAAGTGTGTATAAAAAAAATAGAACCATTTGAACAATGAATTGTATCGATATTATTATTATTATTATTATTATTAATATTAATTATTGTTATTATTATTATTATAATTAATTATTGATTATTATTATTAGTATTATTGTTATTATTATTATTATTATTTATTCATGATTATTATTATTATTTATTGATAATAATAATAATAATTATTATTATTATTATTATTATTATTATTATTATTTGTTGCGTCGTTGTAATAAGAGCTTAAAAGAATGAAATTTGGCTTTATATCATTAGCAATATCATTAGACATAAGAGCTGAACTGAACTGAACTGAACTGAAGTGAACTGAATTTCAACGGAAGAGAACATGCCCTAAATATTAGTGTCACTATGTTATAATAAAGGTTGTTGTATTCAGACATTATTTTTTGCTACTTAAAATAAAGGTTGTTATACTCTTAAAAGGTCATAGTGTTGTAATGAAGGTCATAAGAGATTATTGTATTTAATAGTAAGAGTTTTAATATACTGAACAATATAAATAGTAAAGGGATATAGAAGGGAAAAATAGTGGTTTTTGCTTAATTAATACGTAGTAGTTATAGATATTTCAAATATGTCATGTATCATGTGAGTTTTACTCAAGTTGTTATAGAAAACAAGTAAGGAAAAGAAATGAAATGAAATGAAAACTTATTTGGGTATGTAGTTTTACTTTAAAGTTGAGAGAGAGTACATAACGGATTTATACAATTGGGTCCCAGTTTTCGAAACAACAATATGGGTCCCACAAATTGGCTAGTTATAATGCTTATGATTCTTATGAATAATATGTTGGCAATACAAAAGAAATTAATTACAAATGAGTAGAATTTAAATTAGAGAAATGGATGAAAAAGAAATTGTTCTTTTTTTATTATTATTTTTTTTTTAACTACTCTACCTTTACAACGGTTACCTGAATTGGTTTAGCGTTAAGAATAATCATAGATGGCAAATTTCAAAAGTTCAGTAAAGGTCTATGGTGAGATCACCATAAAACTATTTTGAGAGAGACACATGTTGTTAAATATATCCACCTTTTACATGGAGAAAACTATGTGAGGTACACAATAAACCTCATCTTCAAGTAAGGGACAGGGAGGAACACATGCATGCTAAACAAAGATTAATTAGAAAGAGGATATGACTTAGAAGCTTAAGTATGGAAATTTACCTTAGACCTAAGGCAAATCAAATAATCCATCCTTAGAGAATTAATAATATACTCAAGACATCAAATTGTGCCAAATAAGATTATGGAGTAACCCTAAACTAATGGTGGTATCTACAAAATATATAAAGCTAGATTAGTCCATAATGAATTCTAACCTTATTTTAGAACTTCAATTAAGAAAATCTAAAAATTTCAAGGGAATCTTATCATACTTATGGCACAAAAATCCAATCCTAAGTAGGTTAGAACGAAAAAAGACGTGTAATGCAATACTAAAGCTACGCTAGTTCCACATTAATTACGAATGAAATGTGGAATCCTTTATAAGTAAAAATCTACTAATGTCTTGGAAATCTGCGTCGGAGCTCACATAAAACAAACCTGCAAACATTTGTATGCTTGAAATCCAAGTAATTACACGCACGTGAAGATACCATAAATATACACAATTATGCGTCATTCTCTCATTTTCGGAGTAGAATAATAAAAAATAAACAAACAAAATTGAAACAAATGTCATCAAGTCATATATAAGTTCATCCGGATATTTTGTACACATCGCTATTCTTTGTTTTTTTTATTGGTAAGGAGAAGGGTCTTACCGGGCCGGAATCTTGAAAGTGAGGAAAGGGGGGGGGGGGGATGGGTTTGGAAATCCCCACCCCAAATTGCTTCTAGTGGAATGCAAACCTTACCACTAGACCTAGCTATGCTTGGTTCATCTCTATTCCTTATTTGTTAGTTTGAATTTTACATAAACAAACATAATACGAGAAGCTACCACTTCATATATAACTTAAGAGCGTCCAAATAGCACTGGACAAATTTTTTTTTTTTGACGGGAAGCAGGGGAATTTTATTACGTTAAGTTCAAAGCATCAAAGAGTACAGTATCAGAGGCACACTCCGGTACCTCCTCCATCCACACACGCATCTCATCATACATCAAGCTACTTTGAGCTAATCTATGAGCTACCCCATTTCCTTTCCTACCCACATGAGAAATAGAAAAACTAGTACAAGAGTTTGCAATGTGAAGAATGTCCTTCACAATTAAACCAAAGCTCGAAGACTGACATTTCTTATGCTTCACATGCTGAAACAATTTCAGATTATCAGTCTCTAAAATAACTCTTCTAAAGCCAGCTTCTATGGTAATAGAGAGGGCGTGCCTCGCAGCAAGAGCTTCCCCCACCTCAGCATCAAAACCATTCTTCAAACTCCAGCAGGTAGACAGGAGCACATCACCCGTATGATCTCTCGCTATTCCACCAAATCCAGATGCTCCATCTCTGAAACAAGCCACATCTGAATTTATTTTGCAGAAGCCTTCGGGAGGGGCCTTCCAAGAGTGATTAGTTCTGGGAATAGGAATAATGGAGGGAGCGTTCGTCTCGTTCGCCTTTGCATACTCTCCCACTAAGTTAATAGCTCTCTAGATCACCACTTCAATTTTCAGATTTTTCTTTTCAAAATGCCACACATTTCTTTTTAGCCAAATCCCCCATAATAGACACCACATGATGTCCCACCATTCTCTATTCTTATTTGCTTTAAGCATATGAGAACAGAAGGACCTAAAAGAGAAGATGTTAGCACTCTCAACTTCTAACCTTAGAGGAGAATAATACCATATAGCTTTGACAGTAGGACAGAAGAGAAGGGAATGCAGGATGGTTTCAGACTCTTCACCACACATAGGACAAACCTCATCTACATTCATACCTCTTTTTTTCAGATTACTACAAACTGGGATACCCCCATGAAGGGCACGCCACCCAAAATTTTTGACTTTTGGGGGGACATTCGCATTCCAGAGGTTGCACCAGATGTCTTTGGAAGGGGGAGAGGAAGAGGATGCATCAGCATTCTTAATTGATTTCAGCAGAGAAAAATAAGCGCTCCTGACTGTAAAATCTCCTGATTTCGAGCACATCCAGGACCAGCAGTCTTCACTAGGAGAAAATAGCAGAGGTATTTTCATTATTTCTGTTATTTCCCATTCGACAAAAAGCTCCTTAAGCATAGCATCATTCCAAGCCCCATCAGACACCAAATCCCTAACATACATCGGGCTACTACTGTCAATTTGGGCTCTTGGCAGAATTCTGAAATTTGGAAGAGTAGGAACCCAGGGGTCCTTCCAAATATCGATTGTGTTTCCCGATCCTACCAATTTACAAGCACCCATCCTCACAACATCTCGAGCAGATAGAATAGACTTCCAAGTATAACTAGCATTTGGCATTGCTTTAGCTGTCATTAAGTCCGAGTTCGGGAAGTATTTCTGTTTTAGAGTGCGAACCATCAGGGAATTGGTATTTGTGAGAAGTCTCCACACTTGCTTTGCAAGCATGGCCTTGTTAAAGCATAGAAGATCACGCATCCCTAGACCCCCTTCTTTCTTGGAGACAATCACTTTCTCCCAAGCCACCCAAGCAATCTTGTGTTCATCATTTTTCTGTCCCCAAAAGAAGTTACGACACATTCTTTCAATTTCCTTAAGGATACTCACGGGAAGATTGAAGCATTGCATCGCGTATGTGGGAATAGCTTGAGCAATTGACTTTATGAGAACTTCACGCCCAGCCTGAGAGAGATAACCACCCTTCCAACCTTTAAGCTTTTTCCAGACCCGATCCTGAATAACTGAGAAAATTCTTTTTTTTGAGCTTCCTAAATAAGTAGGAAGACCAAGATATTTGTCATGTCCCTCAACGGCCTTAAACGATAACTTCATCTGAAGCATATTCTTCTTCTCTGGCTCAATATTTCGGCTAAAAGAGACCTCAGATTTCTCCATATTCAGTTTCTGACCCGAAGCAGTTTCATAGGTTGAAAGAATATCAAGCACATTCTCCACTTCTTCTTCATTTGCCCTTATAAACAACAAACTGTCATCTGCAAAAAATAAGTGAGATATTGGATCCACCTTTTTGCCAATTTTTACCCCATGTATGATCTTCCTCTTTTCTGCATCTCTAAGTAGGGTGGATAAACCTTCAGCACAAATAATAAAAAGGAAAGGGGACAAGGGGTCCCCTTGACGGAGCCCTCTAGAAGGCAAGAAATTCCTTGACGGTTGTCCATTCACAAGGATTTTAAAAGAGGCAGAACACACACACTTCATGACATTTTTAACATAGCCATCCGGGAGACCCAATTTCAGCATCATACGCTCAAGAAAAGACCACTCCACTCTATCATAGGCTTTACTCATATCAAGATTAAGCCCCAAAAATCCTGCCTTACCAACTTTCTTTTTCCGCAAATAATGAAAGCACTCATATGCAACAAGAATATTATCAAAAATCAAACGACCCGGAACAAAACCACTTTGAGACTCATGAATGATATCCGGCAAAACAACTTTCAACCTATTTGCAAGCACCTTAGTCACAATTTTATATATCACATTGCACAAACTAATGGGTCTATAATCCGCCGGAGACTCACACTCTTTTTTCTTGGGAATCAACACAATGTAAGTCTGATTAATATCCCCAACATCACCCCCATTATTCAAAATGTCCAAGACTAAATCAATAATATCTGGACCAACAATATTCCAAAATTTCTGATAAAAAAGAGCACACATACCATCCGGGCCTGGCGCTTTCGTGGGATGCATTTGATTTAGAGCTTGAGTGACTTCGATCGCTTGAAAGGGCTCAGCTAGAAAGTTGGACATTGATTCTGTCACACGAGCCTCCACAAGATCAATAATGGGATCCATGTCCACCTGACATGATGAACCAAACAAAGCTTCGAAATGAGCAGCAAGGACTTCAGATATTTTTTCCTCTTCGTGAAAAATGTTTCCTGCTTCGTCAGATATGGCAGCAATGTGGTTACGTTTGGCCCGTTGTTTAGCTTTCGAATGAAAAAACTTCGAGTTTTTATCGCCGTTCTTGAGCCATTCTTGTCTACTACGCTGCTTCCAGTAGAGCTCTTCCCTTTCTTCTAACTCATCTAATCTGTCATCAATTGCCTTCATTTGTGAAAGAACCTCAGTGGACTGTTCTTCTTCCATAAGGGTCGCCATTTGAGCCTTTAGAGTTCTCATTTCCTTGGCAGAGCTGCCAAATTTATCTTTGCTCCAAGAGCCAAGTCTTCCAGCAGTATTGCTCAGGTTCACACTAACATTTCCTCCTCCATCCCAAGCTTCTCTGATAATGTCAACACATGACTCATCTCTCAACCACATCTCCTCAAATCTGAAAATTTTTCTGAGTTTCTTTTTCTTTACCCCATGAATTCGATCTTTGACACAAAGGAGCAAAGGAAGGTGGTCAGATTTCCTTTTGTCAAGATGAGTAACATACGCCCCCGAGAACATCTCCTTCCACTCGTCATTGGCTGTGAACCGATCAAGTCTTTCTTGAAGATTGTCATCACCTCCACGATTGTTAAACCATGTAAAGGGGTATCCAATAAAGCCCAAATCATCAAGTCTACAAGTAGTAAGTGCATCACGAAATATGGCAGCCTCTGAGTACCTAAAATATGCTCCACCTTGCTTCTCCGTGGACCACATCATCAAATTAAAGTCGCCTCCACAAAGCCAAGGCATATTATGATCATTAATAAGATTTTCTAAGAGAGCACCAGTTTTATATTTGTTTTCATCCTCGGGGAAGCCGTAAACTCCAGTAAATCTCCACCAACTCCACTCCTCACATTTTACATGAGCGTCAATGTGATTCAAGGAATATGATTGAATAGAAATCTCCCATTCACTCCTCCATAACAACGCCAACCCCCCACTTCTTTTCCTTCCCTCCCCTACACATCCTACAACTAGCATTCCTGAAAAATTCAGTTTATTTTTTACCCTCTCCATCTCACCTTGACTAAGTTTGGTTTCTTGAAGAAACACCAACCCGGGATTTTCCGTGATAACAATACGCCTAAGCGCATTGACTGCCCGAGAGCTCCCCAAACCCCGGCAGTTCCACGAGAGGATGAACCTCATTTGTCACCGAGAGCCCAAGTAGTGGGGCCCGCCACTATGTCAGTCATGTCAGAGTCAACATATGGGTTTGTTCTGCTGCTATCTATAGCTCTCTTCTTTGTGCTGTTACCTCCATCATCATCTTCACTGCTCACCTTCTCTCCATCCTGCTCCTCTCTCTTTCTAATACTGCCACTAATTGTAGCATTATTTCTATTAGTCAAACCCTTCCTGTCCTTCACAATCACTACCCTTGTTTTTTTCTTCTTTTGAGAATTCAGTTCTGCCTCCCCTGTATTGATCGCATCACTCAGCACCCTCAATTGCACATCCTTCGTAGCAACTAAAGTGTTCTGAGTTTCTGTCAAAGTTCCCTGGGGTTGGGAAACTGGTAGAATCAGAGTCTCTCCTAGTGCCACACTCTGGTCAGCATTTGCTTGGGCTTTATTTGGGTCCAACGTGACATCATTAAGCTTACTAAGCACTGCTCCCAACTTCTCATGACTCACTTTCTTCCCAGATGTTTTCGGCTTAGTGATGAAAAGGCTCTTTGCACATGATGAATTAGAGGAAACCTGATCATTAGCACCATCACCTTTATTACTCTTCCATGGAGAAGCCTTCATCCATCCCCCATACTTCATATTAGGTTCATCCTCATCTTTGCATACTTCGCAATCTTTAACCCCATGACCTATTCTCCCACAATAGAAGCAGAACAGCGGAGGCTTCTCATATTTGATCTCAAAGAAATCTTCATATCCACCACGCATTTTCACTTTTACCTTCTGCATAAGAGGCTTAGTGACATCAATCATCACTCTAATTCTCAGAGACTTATCAATGCCCATACATCCCGAATTCTCCATCTTAATATAACGACCAATTTTGTTCCCTATGGCCTCCACATTCGCAGTATTGAGCCTGCCTTTGAAAGGCAAGTTATACACCCTCACCCACATTGGAATTTCGAACAATTGAACATCAAGCGGTTTCACATTATCATCAATTTCACCAAGAAGGATAGCATGTCTATCAAAGTGCCAAGGTTGCTCATCCATAACTCTTTTCTTATCCTTCCAATGGTGGAATTGGAAGATATAAGTATTCTTTCCAATGTTGCTAATTTCCATTCCGTGCCTCGGTTGCCATACGTTCTTTATTGTTGTCATGAACGCATTGGAATTGATAATACGATCTGTCCAAATCTTTCCAACAAGCCCTAATTCGATCCTTGCATCCTCCTCATCTGCATCCCCTTCAATCCATTACACAACATCCTCCGAATCAACAATATTATTGATCTCAGTATCAGAATTCTTCTCGGACTCATTCAGCGAGTCTAGGGTTTTATTCAAGGTTTTTTCTAAATTTTTATTTTTCTCTAAGGGAACTACTTCATCAGAATTTACTCTGTCTGTAGTAATATTCGAATCCATGGCTGAACAATCACACAAGAAAGCAAAGAAAACCTTCAAAAGAAGGAACACCTAGGAAAACCTAGAAAAACCCTCCCAAGGAAAACCTAGAGGGGACGTTTGGTTTTTTTTCAGCACTGGACAAATTAAAGTATAGTTTTGCACATCAGCTTGATTGGTCATTGAAGTTGAAGCCATTGTCCATGAATAAATTTGAGCATTAAATACAAAGTGATCAAACTGATCACTTCTTATTAGATTATTATGAATTTATGAGTTTACTTAATGAAAAATATACAAGACCTGGTTCTTATGGCTTTAACCTGAAAAAGATACAAGTTGTACTTCATCTCTAGCGCTTGTAGGAACCATGCATGCATGCAAAAATAATGGATCATTTAAAAGATGTGATTTCTCTGTTTTTTTTATTTTTTATTTTTTATTTTTATTTTTATTTTTTTTAACTTGCTATACCTTTAATTTTAGATACACTATTTGCAGGAGTGATTAGACTAGGTAAATGGATGAATTAAGCTATAAAATTTCCTTTCTTGTCGATGGTAAAGTTTTATCAATTAATTTGTCCGTTTACCTAGTCTAATACTCCGTATTAATGATGAAAGATATTAATTGTCAAATGCGCACGCTTAAAACAATAACATAAAAAAAGATGGAAAGGGTACTAAATCATAAGTTCTAATTTATATTGCACCAAAAAAAAAAAAGTTCTAATTTATTTATTGGAATTGAAAGAGAATTTGTAATTTTATTGAAGTATTACACACATATAATTTTTTTTTTTTTAATTATTGAAAACTAATTTGGCACATTTATTATTGATGGCAATTTGGCATGCCTCTATGTCAGAGGAGCATAAAAAACTGTGCTCTCACAATGGATGTACCTATATCACTTTAGGTGTGTTAAAATCATATATATATATATATATATATATATATATATATATATATATATATATATATATATATATATATATATATATATATATACTTCGTATAAAGTAATACTACGTATAATAATAAACTTAAGTTCTTATGTGATTTTCTTTTCTTGTGCACCCCCAGATAAATCTCTAACTCCGCATTTATATGATTTTCTATTATATAAAGTAATATCATGACTAATAAATATACGAGTAATGACTAATGACAATTCAACATTAATAAAATCTAAAACAAGTTCATCAATACCTTGAATTTTTAGATTATTAATTGCACATGACTTTTAAGATTCTCGTGAGTCGTGACTATATGAGTTGTACAATTAAAAACTAAAGTTGGCCTAGTGGTTATAGTTGACGACCCGCTTTGCACCCATGTATGTGATAAGGGTTGTACTTTTATTGGATAATCTCATAATCTAAGGCTTAATTATCGTCATCTTATTTTGCTAAGAAAAACCTATTTAGTTAATCTGAGGAGAAAATGGAGTTAATCATGGTAAAAGTAGGCGTTGTGAGTCTATAACACTCTTAATTGTAGTATCTTCCTAAAAATTAAAGTGGGCCACATTTTGATGCTCACCACAAAGCGCAAACAGCAAATGGGCATATGATGGACCAACCAAGAAATATGATATCCTACACAAAAGAGGCTGCTCTGCCTAAGAGAATCACTTAATTAGTCAGGATGATGATGGCAGCTGCTCCAACAGCCACAGGGAGCACAGCCACTGCGTCGTTGCTCCGGCTGCGCACTCCCTCTCTTTCCTTGCCCCTCGCTGCTCGTATACGAACTTCAGGTCCTAAACATACATACCCCTTTTGTCATTCTATTGATAACACAATCAAATTTGACATTCAGATGGCATATTTGCAGGCAGGCTAAGCTTTTTAACTAGAAAGCAGTCTGTTGTCTTCTGCTCTCTCCCAAATACTCGACAAACCGCAGTGACAGAACATGAATCTGACAGTAGCAGCACCAGAAGAAGAGAAGTAATACTTCAGATGGCTTTCTCTGCAATTTTTCAAGCTGCCACTGCTGCTGTTTCTTCACCTGCTCTAGCACTTGATGGTGAGGAAAATAACACAACCCTTTTATGTCTCATAGTATTTCAATAACATTCATGAATCTATATGTACTTCTATGTATTTGCCATTGGATGTTATTTCAGATGTTCCTGCAGACTTTCGCATCTACTCTGACGATGTTAACAAGTACAAGATTTCTATCCCTCAAGGTAAATACTGTTATTCAACAGCACAGTTTAAGCGTGTTGAACATAAGCTTGATCACATATAGGGATAATATACACAAAGTTTTACTGAAAAGTGCATGATTTACCATTCAGAATGGCAAGTTGGAGCTGGGGAGACAGATGGAATTAAATCCATTACAGCATTTTACCCTGAAGAGGCTTCTACTTCAAATGGTAGCATATCATTATGCGAAACTATATCATAAAATAATTACACAAATGTGAGAATACGTCTAATCTCCCTGATGAACTACTTTGTTCTGCAGTCAGTGTGGTGATCACTGGAATTGGTCCCGATTTCACAAAATTGGAGTCTTTTGGCAATGTTGATGCTTTTGCAGAAAGTTTGGTAACCGCCGCCAACTCACCACTTAAACATATTCCATTGTCATTCATATGTTGAAATCAATGGTATATCTAAAGTTTCCACAAATGATCAGGTTAATGGATTGGACAGAAGTTGGAAGAGGCCTCCTGGGATCGCAGCAAAACTCATAGATTGTAAAGCTAAACGCGGTAACTAGTTTGCTTTTCCCCCTTATTTTTGGTGTGAACTAGAATAGGGCTTTGTTACATTCATCTTATAAAATATGTTCAAGAAAACTCAGCTCAAACGAGGATCAACCAGTATAAGTAAGGGCTACATACTCAAGTTCAATTCACAAATAAACTTAGTAGATATGTTATGTATATGCAGTAAAATGTAACATTAAAAAACCTGTTGCCCTTTTGAACCGGACAGGACTTTACTATATTGAGTACACGCTCCAAAATCCTGGGGAAAGTCGCCGGCACATCTACTCTGCAATTGGGATGGCGAACAATGGCTGGTATAACAGGCTTTACACAGTTACTGGCCAGGTAAACTTTGCTTAGATCTGTTCATCTGAAAAAAATTGCAGGCAACTGATGCTAATTAAGTTACTAAAGTTATCAGTATAATTTGCATATATTGAAGTTTCTGGAAGAAGAATCTGATAAATTTGGATCCAAAATTGAAAAGGTATGTCAAATAAATTACTAATGAACCCCCATCAACCTTAATTCAGCTATTGCTACTCTGAACAAACCGTCTTATTTGCTAAATCTTTCGGCTTTTATCTTCTTTGCAGGCTGTCCAATCATTTAGATTAGGCTGATGGAAGAGACTCTTACTAAGCAGTAACCGATGCTGTCATTAGCCTAGTACAGGAAAAGGTGTTTATGCTCTTTCTTAAATCTTACTGTATATATTCATCAATTTTGAGGATAAAAGTAATGATCCAATTGTGAGTATATTATTCAACTGGCTATGCTGCAAAATGTTGCCGCTCACACAGGTAGAAACTATCACACTGTTTGTCAGACAACAGATCAGTTTTGCTGAGAACTTTTTTTTTTTTTTGTTTATGTATGAAACTAAATCAATTCTTCAGCTGAATTTAATATAATATTAATAAAATAGTTGTATCTAGCATGATCCCTTTGTGTTTAACTATAAATGTCTATCAAAATCCATTTTGATTTCGAAGCGAAAGGGGCACTATATTATGGGACAAAGGGAGTAATAAGGGATAGAAAGTGTACATGTTGTAATGTGCTCACATTAAGAAGGTAGACAATACCTTGCACTTTCATCAAACGGACCTGCAGCTGACCACTCCCCCTCACTTGTGAGACAATCTATGTCATAAGGAGTTGCCGCTGCTACTGTAGCAGTAGCTTCTGAAACCTCAATACCAGCCAAAGCTGACAAAAGTGCAGCCCAAAACATGCATAAGAATTCAGAAGTAAAGTTTATCCAACTTAAAAACAAAAACAGTACAGCTAGCTTTGACTAAAAAGATTGTTGGAGGTTCACAATTTTCAGTCAAATTCTCAAGGTGCTTAAACTTAACAGACTGATGCTAATTCCATGTATATATAAGATCAGCCACATCACAATCAATACCTGAGCCATTATGGGGTTGCTAGCATCAGCAACTAATGTAAGATACAATTATTTGTGACGGGTTCTGTTCCAGATTCAGCATCCATTTTGGCCCTTATGCAATTTAGTACCAGATCATGCTTCCCAAAAAAGATTGATAAATGTATCAGCCACTGTGATACTGTTGGATATAAAACTACCAATGTGGGATATTTGTTGCAGTGATAATTATACGAACTGAATGATATTAGTAGCAAGTTATATACAGTGAGGTTTGAAAATTTAGGGTAAGTTTGTACCTGGTGGAGAAGCGCAATGAAACAAACTGCAAAATATGCAGCATCCATGGTTTGAAGGCCTCTGTAACCACTCGGTAATGAACAAGGTCCGCGCTGGCTGCCTCTACAGCTGCTCAGCTATGGACGTAGCTGGTGCTTTTTCATTAACCGTTCATTCTTTCAAAGTACAGTAGATGATATTCCCTACTTCATTGAAGCATATGATAGCAAGGGGGGTGTGGATGTTTATGACTTAACCTCTGGTCTAGTCGATGGGATGCATTTAAGATAGCAGTAGACGAGGAGGGCGTGTGGTGGTTGTGGTGGTGGGATGAGTGGGTTGGCCAATTCCATGGCTTCCAAAAAGGCTTGTGTGGCATAAGGAACGTGAGTATTGTCATTGCCAAGGGCAGATCCAATGGGAGCACAGCTGGAGTCTAATGTGTATGAAGACTTGGTTTGGACAAGGGGATCAAATCCAAAAGGGCCGATGATTGGATCAAGCTCACACATAATGTAATCATAGTACCACGGCTTTATTTGTTCAGAGATCTCGTCCAAGCTATAAAAAATTTGCCTACCAACTTATCACTTTCTTCTTATTGGTGGTATAATTTGGACAATTAATTTATCCATTTACCAAGTATATCTTTCTTAACTTGTGTGACAAAGTGATGTGTTGCAAGTAAATAAATTGAAAGTCGAAAGCAGTATATATTATGTCCAGGGTTTTATGTCTTCAGATTACTACCTAATAGCTTTCTTTTTGACATAAGGTCCAAACTCATGTTGCCCTTTCATTTTAGTGAGCTCAAAATGCCTTATACGAAGTACCACATACTTCATCTGTTTTTTAAATATAGCATCACTTGCCTTTTAAGGAAGTTTCACAAATATTGCACCATATCCATTTTAGGAAAGAAAAATATTTGTGTTCACATTACAAATTCCTTATATACTCTTACATTTAAACATTTGAATCTCTACTTTATGCTTATATCACATGGGCACTTTTGTACTTTTACCTTTCTCTCTCTTCCTTTTTCCCACTACCAAAAAATTGTGTCCAACCCTTATGGTGCATTATATGTTATTTACCTAGCTAATTCAGTAATTAATAAACATCAATTTGACAAAAACATTCTAAAAACAAGATAGTCAGGGTATTAGGGGAAAAAAAAATATAAGTTATCTTTTTTGAGTCCATAGTTATTTAGGTGGCTAACAAAATTAGCCTGATTATTTCATTTCACATAAGAGGAGGCTCCAAGTGTACAACACTCGCTAATGTTCTACTTAATATAAGAGCCAAAATTAAATGAGTCCTAACTCCTAAATTATATGTAACATATTCATCTAATTTAAACTGCAAGAAACAATTAGCTACCCACCATAGCTTTAATGTTACACGTTGCAACTACACATAATGACTAAGCTATCTAGATGAAGGCATTTCTGTTCTCACAATCTCGTCTGTAAAATTTTCTGGAGATTTAGAAGCAGCAGCCTTGTTAAATAAAAGAGTGAGCTTATCTATGAAAAGCTGGTGCTTCATTTGCTGTAGCTGATGCCGTTCCCTTTCCAATTGCAAATCCTTTTCTTCAAAACGATCTATCTTATCTTGGATCTCTTTCATCTGTAACGAAATCCAAACAATAAAGTCATTACCTGTAAAACGAAGTTTATAGCGAGTCTATGCCAATCCGAATGCCAACCTTATCTTCGATAATGACAGCTATTGACTTTAAAAACTCGTCTTCTTCCTGCTTAAGCAAGGACTCTGCCTCTACACGAGCTTCTTCTGGAGTACAAATTATGCCACCACTGGCTTCTATAGCAGGATCTGGATCATAAATGTGTGTAACACACGTTACAGCTAAGAACACTAACTCAATGATCACAGCACACAGAAAATGATAAACAAATCTTACATAGGATATTATGTAAAATGAGCATACAATATAGTACACATAACCCTATCAAGCACAATGCGAGTACCACAGTGTAATCTTCATGCTAGTGAGATCAACATGCAACTAAATTACCAAACTGTCAGCTTCTCTAAGCCAACGTAATTAATGAACAGAGAATTCTTAAACAAACTTGTACTAATGGTCACACAAACCTCTAGCTTATTAAAAGGTCTAAATTATAGATCAACTATGGCACTTCAAACAAAATGTAGAACCATTATCTGGAACAAACAGGCGAAAAAACTAAATTTTGAGATTATTAAACAGAAAAATAAGAAGAAATTAAACCACGACGGCCCAAGAAACATTAAGAACTACAACTGCATCGTCCATGTAGGACCAAAATTGACAGGTAATCAAGCAGTAACACCAGCTTATGAGTCAAAAGAATGATAAGAAAGCGTACAAGCTGTAATACGTTCTAAGTAAGAAGGTAGACAATACCTTGCACTTTCATCGAATGGACCTGCAATTGACCACTGCCCCTGCTGCTGCTTATTAGACGGTCTGTGTTATATAGAGTTGCCACTGCTGCTGTAGCAGTAGCTTCTGAAACCTCAATACCAGCCAAAGCTGACAAAAATGCAGCCTACAACAAAAACAGTACAATGACTAAGGTCAAAAATATTGTTGGACGCTCACAATTTTCTGTCAAATCTTCAAGGTGCTTAAACTTAACCGAGCAATGCTAATTCCATGACAACCTAACAAAAAGCTCAGCCACATAGACATTGTTACCTGAGCCATTATTGGGTTGCTAGCATCAGCAAGTGGTGAAAGATGCAATTTCTTTGCAGGGGGTTCTGTACCAGATTCAGCATCCACTTGGCCCTTACTTGACATGCTTTCTTCCTCACCCATACCTGCAGGCTCTGCAAATTTTTCCCAAAAAGAAAGCTTGATAAAACGACCAATACATTCTTTCTCAGTTCTACCACCAACATGTTCAGCCACACGCTTCCAGTCATCACGATAATGCATAATGGCTTCCAACAAATGCAAAGTTTCTTTGTCAGTCCAGTCGGTCTTCACTGGTTCACTAATCTCAACCCGTCTAAATTCTGAAGAATTAACACCAACTTGGTAATTGCCACGAACATAGCACCTTGCACAGAGCACCAGATCATGCTGCCCAACAAAAGATAAATATGTCTTAGCTACTGTGAAGTAATTGTAATATTCTTGGGTAATAAACCTACCACTATAAGAAGCAAACTGAAAAATGAAGGCAAACCCTTTTTTAGAGATGATGATAGACAAAAAGAGCCATTATGGTCGCAAGATATAAGGTTACTTTTTACCTTATCTAAGTTAATAGCACAAAGCTCAACTAATAACTACAAGAGCTCCCTTAATCAAATATTAATGGTCAGTTTAGTAAGTGGTAACTAATGGTGGGAATGAGAATGAATTTGTATATAACTTTGTAAGCTGCTAGGGGATGTAATTGCATTACGATGGACAAAAGGATGTTAGTTTGCTTGTCAAATTACACTTCAATTCATTCCCATTACCGCTTTTGGTGCTTTATATAACTGGCTACCAAAGAAGTCAAATTAGTTAGAAATTTTAAATTATATCACCATCCCCTTAATTTCAAAACTGCTTTCCCCAGCCAAGCCAAACTTATTCATCCTCCAACAAATTCCCCCC
Source organism: Chenopodium album (assembly GCF_948465745.1). Lineage (NCBI taxonomy): Eukaryota > Viridiplantae > Streptophyta > Magnoliopsida > Caryophyllales > Amaranthaceae > Chenopodium > Chenopodium album. Next base: position 36,393,536 of record NC_137858.1, read on the forward strand.
ATTCCCCTGATCCATCAAAATCAACCTATCTCAGCTTCCATATCTATTTCCATTGTCAGTCTCATCTAAAATCTGTGAAACCTCCAATCCTCCATCACCTGCAAACCAAAGCATATCTACCCCCACCCTGACCTCATAAGAAAAAACAGAAACTGGATGTAGGGGTGAGTTGTGATGGAGGAGATGAAAACTGGCATAAGACGTTGTATAAAATATTGTACAGAGTATCTATATACACATTATCATTTCCATCTTTCTATACCATCTTCCAAACAGGTCATACTCGTTAGTGCATTAGAGGGATGCAATCAGACCAGCATGGAAGTTTTTGAATCAAAGCTTTTAGAAATCCTAGAGGAGAAAGCAAGAAAGGTGCACACACAATTCTGTTTGGATCACTGCCTCACAAGACATACACTCACACATTCACAAGTCACAACCATAGGAGATCATCTTTAACAGACACGAAGTATCAAGTCACAAATTCCACATACTACAACAACAACATTAGAGACTTAGGGGGTGTTTGGTACAAACACCGTAAATGGAATGGAAACGATTTAAATAAATGGGGGAAAGGGTAATGCTAAACGTTACCTTTACAATAAGTTTGGTATTCTAATGGAATGGAAACAATTTGAGTAGATCATGTTTAAGGAAATGAATTTTGTCTTCACTGGTTTGTCAAGGGTAACAAATTGAGGGATTTTGTTACCCTTCGAAAACGGTATTTATTACTTTTAACTCATACTAAACAACTAGAAATGGAAACACATTTGAACCCGTCCGTTAATTGAATGAAGATTTAATCTTTTGTAATCGTCAACCATGATCATCACTCTCCCTCCATGCCATTCTATCAATTTACATATGGTGAAACTAAACACGACCTTAATTACATAATCGAGTCCAACACCATCATCTCATAAACCCTGATAAAACCCAATTTAACAATCAACTATACATTCCTACACAATGTTAATTTAGTGCAAGTAAACAAATAAACAAAAAGATGGTAATAAACAAAAAAGTATAACTTGTCACAAACAAAGCAGGCAATAGTGCAAGTAACTTTACAACCACTGCACATTTTGTTAGACTTCCGAATATTGGAATTCCCAACAGCAGCAGTAGCAGCCCCAGCAGAAGATACAGCGGCGGGTTCTCGGTCCTTCTCCTTCTCTTTCTCCTTGTCCTCCCACTTAAAAGGCGGCTTACCGGAGGGCGGGGAGTAATTGATGAGACCCCACGTGTCAAGAAAATCAAAGACGCGGCGAATGGACCCCACATCTCCGACGAGCCACCTCCTGACCTCAGTGAAAGTAAGCTTCTTAGAAGGGTTAGACCTGAAATTGCTAACAATGGCATTTCTGTAATATTTGTAAACATTAGGGTTCTTTGATGGTGAATTCCCCTCGAAGAACTCCGGCATATGCCGCACCTCGCAATCGTCAATCTCGTTCCATTTGAACCAACCTGTTAATCAATGGGGTTCCTTAATTCTTTTCAATTTTCAATCAAAAATAGCAAAACCAAAAGAAAATTGAAGAAGCAAGAAAAAAGAGGGGGGTTACTGGAGTAGCTGGGGACGGTGACGAAATCCGGTGACTTGGACGGCGGAGGAACTATCTCCGGCGCCGGAAGAGGTGGAGTGGGTTCGGCCTTTGTCGGCGCAGAAGTGTTGATGGCGGTGGTGGTAGTATTGGCAATGGTAGTGGGTGTTGGGAGCTCCATTAACACAGATGTTTCAGTTTTCTTTGCTGTAATCTTCCCACGGATGGACAACATATATGAATAAACTTTTTTAAAAAAATAAAATTAATAAAACCAAAATTCATACAATATAAATTGTGAAATTAGAAGTATTGTCAAAAAAAAAAAAAAAAAAAAAAAAATTAGAAGTACACTAGAGTGTACCCGTGCAAAATGCACGGGATATATATTTTATAGGAAGATAGTATTGCAAAGATCTAATAACAATACGAGTAATATATTTTAAATACGTGAAGTTGTTTGTGATATAGTAACTGACTCTTTTATGTGATTGGGTACTCCGTGTAGCTAGCTATTATAGAAGTTACTTTATCAGTGTTATAGGTGTTACACTGTCAATGTTATAGGGGTTACCCGTTCAGTGTTATTGTTGTTATCTCGCTAATGTTATAAGGGTTATGCGTTTTTTGTAGAGGTTACTCCAGTTTGCTTGCCGCAAAAAAAAAAAAAAAAAAAAAAAAAAAAAAAAAAAAAAAAAAGTGTTATCACATAAAAAAACATTATGTATGTATCTTTTGTTTCGAAGATTATTGAATTAATAGTAAGGTAGTTAACTGATTTTAAAAATATAATAAACAATTGGAATAATTTCTAAAGAGGAAAACAGTGGAACTTATGGTAGCGATATTACTATAAAAAAAAAAGTAAACATAATTTTGGAAAAAAATGTGCAATTATTGTAATGTTAGTGTTTTTAAAAAGAAATTGGGTAATATAATAAAATACTACGTTGGTAGTTTTTTGGGGTAGTGTGTGTTATTAAGAAAAATAATAGTGGAAGTTTTTTTTGGAGGGTTTTTTATTTTTATTTTTAAAATGATAGGTGGAAGTTATTTGGAGGAGCACAAAAATAAATAAATAAATAAAGAAAAAAAGAAAAAGGGAGTGAATGAGAATTGAGAGTTGGGGGTTTGGAGCGCTGTGGTGAAAAGTTGTAAAACTGACTCTTAAATTATATATTAGATTGTATGAGGTCAATTCAGGATTTCAAACCATTAAGGATTTGTTCTCATTGACTGAACTGAATTGAACTGAATTGGGCTAAATGAATAACTTATAAGAGAAGGAAAGTAGGAAGTGAACTACAAATTTTTACCTAGTGTAGGTAGAGGTCCCTACACCCCTTCCCCACAGTATCATCCTACACCCTTCCCCACTACATCTCCCCCATCCTTTTATTTCCCCCTTCCAAATTATAGCAACTATCACCGCATCTTACTTCCAAATTATACTACATATCCGTCTTTATCAACTCTAACTCTAGCAAAGTTCATTTTTGGCGATTTCACCGCCATTCTCTTCTTCTCTGGCAACATTCTGCAACTCATCCCATCCGCGGGATCACCGTTTTATAAACTCCAGAAAAATCCCAAGATTGATTACTTTACAACACTCGATTTTTTTATAGAGAATCTAATATCTTCGAAATTAAATTTAGTGGCAGTTTCAGCCGTGCTTCCAGTGGCAACAATTTTGGTAATGGCGGTAGTCGTGGATATGGCGGCGGTAAGCGTATTGAAAGCAGAGAATTGAAGGAAGGCTTTGACTACATGGAGTAGAAGTGGATGTGGAAGATGATACTCCATCACATCACCACCACCATGGTTCGTTCGTCACTGAGAAAGCATACATGGCGGCTTGAACTAATTTGGGATGCCGATGGGGCTTTAAATATCGAACAGAGGAATTTCGAAATTGTTGGCAAACTTTAATTTTATTATTGAACATGCAATATTTTTAAATGAACATTTTTTTTAGTGGTTGTAAAAATGAATATTTATTTATAGAGCATTAAAATTAACATATTGCGATTAACGTTTCAGTTGAAAATTTATTTATTGATCAATATATGAAAAAAAAAACATCTTTAAATTGAAAACTAAGTACTCCATATCTAAAAGTTAATAACATAAAAATATTAAGATACGTTAATTGTAAGACATTCAATAATATGCAAATGAACATTTAGAATTATGAATATGTATTATTTTGATGTTCATTTTTATATGTGTAAATGTTCATTGTTACATAATAATAAATTTTATAAATATAACTAATACATGTAATAAGTGTTTCAGTATCAAATGAACCTTTAAGTATGTGTATATGTTCATTTAAATTAAATGCATGTAATTGTTTAGTATGAAATGATCATGAATAAAAATAAAAATGAACATGTATCGAAATGAAAATGAACATTTCTATATAATAAAAAATTCAATACTTTTTATATAAACTTTTTAGAAAGGTTGTTTATAGTATAGTTCTATAAACTTTATGAGAAGGAATTTTAAAATTAGCAATAACCATAATATTAGCTTCCAAAATTTCACTACTAAAATTCGGCCAAATTGCGACCGCCTCAAACGGTCGCAGAAACTAGCAAAAACGGTCGCAAAACATAATTGCGACCGTCAACGGTCGTAACATGACGGTCGTTATTCTCCTGGTCGCAAAAAAACAAAATTACGACCGTTTGACGGTCGCAGATTTTTTGCGACCATTTTTACTATTTTCAACGACCGTTAATAAAACGGTCGCAGATATTAATAATTGCGACCGCTTTATGAAACGGTCGCAGATCTTGAAATTAGCGACCGTCATAAGCGGTCGCAAAAAGTTTAAAAAAAAAACAAAAAAAAAAAGAGAAAACAGTCCCATCACCCACCCACCCTTGACCCAGATCCACCGAAACTAGATCCCACCCAAACCACCACCACTGCCCACCCTAAACAACCACTAGCCGCCCACCTTCAACCACCAATATTCACCACCACACCCACCCTTAACCCAGAAAAACATAAATTTATCAAAAAAAAATTAACCCAGGAATTTAACTAACAAACATCCGATTAAACCAACAAAAACAACCCATATAATTTCGAACAAATTTACAAAAATCAAACAAAAAATCGGAAACAAAAAAAAGCAACATAAATTACTCAAAACAATTTAAGCCACAAATAAAATGCACAAAAATTAAACAAAAAATCAACAAAAAATACGAACACAAATCAAACCCACAAACACTAAGCAATATTTCAAAAATTCAACTCAAAAAAACCCACAAAAATTCGAACAATCACACAATTTCGACAAAAATCGAACCACTATTCGAACAAAATCAACAAAAATTCAAACCAAAAGTCGAAAATCACACAAAAATCGAACCAAAACTCAAACAAAAACACAAACAAAAATCGGAAAAAAATTGAACAATCATGGAAATAAGAGAACAAAATAAAACAACAAAAATTGAAAATAAACAAAAGTATAATAAAAATTCAGAGAAAAAACACATACCTCTCACAAAACTTCTTCCTCTTTAGGTTTATATGGTCAAATTCGACCATAAAAACTCCAGATCTAGAATTTTTATGGTCGAATTTGACCATTAATACCAAACTTTGACGAGAATACAACACCACACTTCATTAGTTGACAGAAATCCTAAGAAAAAGATAAGATGAAGAAGAAACAAAGAAACAGAGATGGAGCGAAAATCCTAAGGAAAAAGAACGAAAAGGAGAAGAGGAAAGAATACGGGAGGGAGAATAGGAGGAAATTTAGTTGCTTTGTTTGGTTTCTCGGCAATGAAAGTCAGAAAATAGGAGATGAGAGTGAAAGAGGAAATGAATTGGAGAGAGGAGGAACGTGAGAAGGAAGAGAAGGAAAGAGAAGAGATAAGGAAAATGAAGGAAGAGCAGCGGCTGTGTAAAAAAATTAGGGTTAGTGTGAGTTGGAATCCCTTTTATACCCTATTTTTTTTAAAAAAAAAAAAAAAAACAATTGCGACCGTTAAAACGGTCGCAAAATTAGAAATCTGCGACCGTTTTAGAGGCGGTCGCAGATTATGATATTTACGACCGTCTCTTTGACGGTCGCAGATTATGATATTTACGACCGTCTCTTAGACGGTCGCAGATTATGACATTTACGACCGTCTTTGACGGTCGCAGATTATGACTTTTACGACCGTCTCTTTGACAGTCGCAGATTATGACAATTACGACCGTCTTTGACGGTCGCAAACGATTTAATTTAATTTAGAATTATTTTTAATTGTTCAAACATGCTAGCGACCGTCTAAAAAGCTAAAAACGGTCGCAATACGGTCGCAAATTTGCGACCGTTGTCAAAGCAGTCGTAATATTGCGACCGCATAAAAAACGGTCACAAATTTCATAATTTGCGACCGTTTTTCAGACGGTCGTAGAAAAACGGTCGCAATTTAGCCGAATTTTAGTAGTGTTTACAGTCTTTTAAATTGAACATCCTAGAATATTTAAAATGTACATATTCGGATTAGACAATTGTTCAAGAGAATATAAATAAATGCTAAATCATTACTTCAAGTTGTTTTGATTTCTAAACATTTTTTTTGTTTATTTCCTAATATGAACACTTTATAATAGTGTGTCACTAACTCACTACTTTACCCATTTTACTCTTAGGATTTAAAATATACAATTATAATTCATTGTGAGTTTTTTAAATGAACAATTTGTTTTGTTGATGAATTGGCAATTTGGGAAATTTCCTAAGGTTTTATCCAGACTTATTGGGGTTTATTGTTTAGGGTAAATTTTATCAATGAAAAAGAGTTAAGAATCATGTTAGTAAGGAGTACCTTTTATGTTATTGTTTATGGACATTTGATAATATGGTAATGAACATATAGATAACGAGATGATATATTATTGTTGAGATTGTAATGAACTATTATTGAGATGACAATGATAATGAACATGTTCATTATACCATAATTTGCTAAAAAAAAAAAAAAACCCTTTTTAAAAAATTATATAATAAGATCTAGCGAACAATATTGATTATTGTATGAATTATGACATACAAAATATATAACTCGTTTATGCATCAAATATATAACGTTTTCAAGCCACTTGGATGACGCATGAACATTTCAAGGAATTCGTGACTGAGAAATGGGATTCAAATGGTCCACTGATGTCTTCACTCTCGAAACTTTCTGGTGATTTGCAATGTTGGAATCGTGATGTTTTTGGCAATGTGTTTAAGCAAAAGCGAACCCTTTTGGCTAGAATAGCGGGTGTACAGAGAAAACTTGCGGAGAAAGCAGATAGAGGTCTGATTAAACTTGAAGCTCGATTGCGTAAGGACCTTGATGAGGTACTTGACCGTGAAGAGATCATATGGTACCAAAAGTCTCGATTGGACTGGCTGAAAAATGGAGATAGAAACACCACGTTTTTTCATCTAAGTACTATCATTCGGAGGTGGAAAAACAAAATTGGTGTGATCAAAAATGATAATGATGAGTGGATTAGAGACAAGCTGGAAATACAGGACCACATTGTGCAATATTTTTCGAAGTTATTTACTGAAGAAGAAGGACCTGCTGTCTTCGATGTCCCTCAAGACATCTTCCCTGAGCTCTCCCCGGAGCATTGGAGTATGTTGGTGAAACCGTACACTACTGTCGAAATAGAGGAAGTGATAAAAGAAATGGGGGCTTTAAAAGCCCCGGGGCCAGATGGATTTCAGGCTCTCTTTTATCAAAAAAATTGGGAGATTGTGAAAAGCACAGTGTATCGCACCATTATGCCTATTCTCGAAGGAAAAGGTATCCCGGAGCGTCTTAATGATACCCTCATTACTTTGATCCCAAAGATTGAAAACCCGGAGTTAGCCTCTCAATTTCGTCCAATTGGGCTTTGTAATGTGGCCTACAAGGTGGTTACTAAGGTTATTGTAAACCGTCTCAAGTCAGTCCTTCCTATTTTGATCTCAAATACGCAGGCTAGTTTTGTCCCGGGGCGGCAAATTACTGATAACATTGTTATCGTGCAAGAAGTAATCCATACTATGAAAAGAAAGCAGGGAAAAAAAGGGTATATGGCCATTAAAATAGACTTTGAAAAAGCCTATGATAGGTTGCGATGGTCATTCATTAGAGATACCTTGGTCCAAATGAATATCCCTATTACGATGATTGAAGTCATTATGGAATGCATCTCTTCGGCTTCGCTCCAAGTGCTTTGGAATGGTGAACCCTCTAGGAGCTTTAAACCAAGTAGAGGCATCCGACAAGGTGATCCACTTTCACCTTATCTCTTTGTGATGTGTATGGAACGATTTTATCAAGTAATTGAAGAGTCGATCATTAATAAACAGTGGAAACCGATCTATGCAAGTAGAGATGGCCCTGCGCTTTCTAACCTATTTTTTGCCGATGATATAATCTTATTTGCCGAATCAAGTGTGGAACAGGCTAAGGTTGTTCACTGCTGCCTGGAATGGTTTTGTAGGGCCTCGGGACAGAAGGTTAGTCTAGCCAAATCTACGGTTTACTTCTCAGCAAACGTGGATGAAGACTCTCAAAGGATGATTAGTGATGAGCTCCGAATGCAAGCCACTCCTGATCTCGGTATGTATCTTGGTATGCCAACCCTCACTAGTCGGGTTACTAAAGATACGTTCAATCATCTATGTGAGAAAATAGACAGACGCCTTTCGGGTTGGAAGACGAAATATTTATCGTTGGCAGGACGTATTACCCTTGCAAAATCTACCCGTCGACCATGGCTTTTTATTCGATGCAATCCGCTAAAATTCCTAGATCAATTTGTGAGGAAATTGATAAAAAGGCGAGAAGATTTATATGGGGTGGAGATGAAGATAAAAAGAAAACTCATCTTATCTCTTGGGAGGTCTTACAACGACCAATTGAGAAAGGGGGCGTGGGTATTTTCTCAGCCAAACAAGCCAATGTTGCCTTCCTCACGAAACTTGGTTGGGGAATTCTGTCGGAACCCACTGCTCTGTGGTCGAGGGTGTTGAGGGCCAAATATTGCAAAGGACGATGCGATATCGATATGTTCGAACCTAAGGCGGGCATGTCTAATGTGTGGAGCGGCATTACAGAGAATGCTAAGACTCTCAATGCTGGTACAAAAGTTGCAATTGGTAACGGCGAGAGAACTTTGTTCTGGGACCATAAATGGGCCACTGATGTGTCGTTGAGTGACTTGGCTTTGCTTCCAATCCCAATGGAATTAGCAGGTGCGACCGTAGGGGAAATGTGGGAAAAAGATGTGGGTTGGAGGTGGAATGTTTTCTCCCCGTACCTCGATCAAAATGCCTTGAAAAAAATTCAGAATTATGAGGTTAGACCCGACCCTTCGATTGGTGACTTAGTGTATTGGAAGGATGGAATCAAGGGGAAATTCTCGATTAAATCGGCCATTTGTATCATGAAGCACCACACTGAAGTATTGGATGATGATTGTTGGGATATTATATGGCATGCCCCGGTTCAACAAAGAATTCGAGCTTTTCTATGGGTGGCATGCCATGATAGAGTTTTAGGAAATCTCAACCTGTTTAGAAGACGTATGACGGACTCTCCTAAGTGTTATATTTGTGGAGCAGCAGAGGAGAGCACACTCCACATTATTCGTGACTGTGCTGCAGCGAGAGTAATATGGAGAAAAGTGGTGGATGATTCGATAATGCACAGGTTCTTTCAGGGAGACTTGAAGGAGTGGATTATGGAGAATGCCAAAGAGGATACAATTGAAGGTAAGGAGTCGTGGCCTACCTTTTTTGGAGTTGCTGTTTGGTGGATTAGCGGTGGAGAAACTGCTTTGTGTACAACCGAAGGGACGAATTACCTATAGACTTTGGAGCTTTCCTACAGGTAAGATATGATGAAGCACGAAGAGCCATATGGGATGAGATCGATGGTCCAAGCGCAAGGAAGAGATACAAAGTACCGGCTAATATTACTTGGCATGCGCCTCCTTATGGCTGGTATGTTTTAAATTGTGATGGTGCGGAAAAGGGGTGTCCTGGCCCAGCTGGAGGGGGAGGTATCATAAGAGACTATTCTGGCCAGCTCATTAAAGCATTCACAGCTAACTTTGGCTACAGCACAGCCTTCAGGGCTGAAGTTATTGCTCTTGTTCGAGGTCTGGAAATTGCCAAAAGTCTTCAAATTGACAAGATTGAGATACAGATGGATAACCTAGCCTGCATTCAAGCACTTCAAAAGCAGCAGGTAGCTTATGGGGAAAATATTCATGACCTATGGCAATGCCTTGAGCTAATTAATGATGATAGATGGCAAGTGACAGTGGCTCATGTTTATCGTGAAGGCAATAGAGCGGCGGATCGGTTGGCCAACCGCGGAGTTGTTCTAGACTCTCAATTAGCTTTCTTCAATAATTCTCCGGCGGAGTTTAGTCGTATTTTAGATGAGGATATTAGGGGTGTGGCCTTGCCACGCTTCATTCCTCCGTAGTTTTTTTCTCTGTTTTTCTTAGGCTACTTGTGTGCTTGTGTTTTTCTTTCTTTGTTGTTTGCTCTTTTCTTTGAATGTTAACCATTCTCATTTGGATCAAAAAAAAAAAAAAAAAAAAAAAAAAAAAAAAAAAAAAAATTGCTTATAACTCATTCATCAATAATCTCCTTGTTGCCCTTCACTTAATTTTATCTTTAATATATTTCGTTTAAAACACATTAGTTGAGGCATGTATTCGATTTGCAGTCTCCTGATTTGATATTCCTGTACATTAACAAAACCAATATATATTATAGATTATTATTGAAAAAAAGTAAGTGTCTACAAATTTATAATATAAACATAATAAAATATGGCTTTGAACATTTAATTATAACATATAAATGAACATATAGAAGTATGATTCTGTATATATAAATACTTACATTATTTGTCTTCAAGTCACAAATTCATTTTTGTTTTGGATATATATTAGTAGCACTGTCAAAACGGTTTGACAGTTCGGTTTCGGTTCGGTTTGAAATCGGTTCGGTATTCAATCGGGTCGGTTTGGAATCGGTTTAATTGTCTCACGGGTCGGTTTTGGTTCGGTTTAAATAGTTATCGGTTCGATTCGGTTTCGGTTTATTCTTAAGCGGTTTTAATTCGGTTCGGGTTGTAAACAGTCCGAGTAGTAAACGGTTTGGTGCAGACGGGTTGCGGTTTGTTAACGGTGCAGTGTAAACGGTTTTTATCCCGGTTCAAACAGTTTCGGATTGGAAACGGTTTCGGGTTAGAAACAGTTCGGTTCTTTTTTGGTTCAGTTTATAACTGGTTCGGTTCTTTTTCGGTTCAGTTTTTAACTGGTTCGGTTCTTTTTCGGTTCAGTTTATAACTCGTTCGGTTCTTCGATGGTTTAACCACTTTAACATTATTCATATCGGTTTCATTTCAAGTTTACTAAATTACGGTTCGGATCGGTTTTCGATTTCAAAAAGTAAATTGTTTATCGAGTTGTTTGGATTCGGGCAGTTAAATGGTTTTGGTTTTTAATTTGATAGTACTTGCTAACCTTTTGCGTTCACAAGTTTTATATAAAGTCGCGAATCATTTCATATTTACTATTTAGGCATCATATTATAAACAAATTCTCATTGATTTTATAAATACATATTATGTTCTGTTTCAAGTTTAGTCATACTGACCTTACTAGTTTATTACGAAGTAGATTATAAGAGTTAGTGTATTAATGTATTATTGTGTTTACAATTAGGTTATTATATGCTTCTTATTTAATCATTTATGTACATGACTAGAGGCAGTAGTGTTGCTAATAGTTTGAGGCAGGGCCTGAGCCCGCTTGTTTTGCTCTTGTTTGTGAACACTGATTATCCTTAATGAATGATTTGCCTTGCTATTTTAAAAAAAATATTCTAAGATTTCTAATATTTGATCCATTTAATTATATTCCCGTCAAAAAAAAATCCATTTAATTATATAAAAAAGTTTGTAAACGGTTCGATTTAGAAGCGGTTTGGTTCATAAACGGTTTGGTTTATAACCAGTTCGGTTTACAAACAGTTCGGTTTTTAAATGGTTCGGTGCAAACGGGTAGCAGTTTGCTAACGGTTCGGTGTAAGCGGTTTTTTTGCCAGTTTAAACGGTTTCGGGATGGAACCGGTTTCGGGTTAGATACGGTTCGGTTCTTTTTCGGTTCGGTTTTCTTTCAGTTCGGTTTATATTTGGTTCGGTTTGTTAACGGGTTCGGTTCTTATACGGTTTAACATTATTCGGGTCGATTCGGTTTCGGGTTTACTAAAATACGGTTCGGGTCGATTTTTGGTTTCAAAAAAATCGATTTTTAATCGGTTCGGTTCTCATTTAGGTCGGTCGATTTCGGGCAGTTAAACGGTTTCGGTTTGAAATTTGACAGCACTGTATATTAGACATACTCCACAAATCCACAATGATGGATAACCTTACATAAAGGTTGTCTACACCGTGTTACAAGTCCACAATGATTAATAATAGCTTAAATTAACAAAATAAATAACATTAACTGATAATTGATGTTTTAATTTCGTAAATCTAATATATAATTTTTAGTTTTTATATTTTGATTATTTATCCTTCTACAAATGAACATGAAGTGCATTCAAAATGAACATTTATAATATGCTAGCCAAATTCCCCGAATAGCAATTTAAATTCACGAAAAGATTTTCCTTGCATGATGTTTTCTTTTTCTTTTCCTTGAAACACTACTGCAAAAAAAGGTACATCAGAAAGATTCTTTTTTTTAGAGGGAACAGTAGAAAGAAAGTTAGAAACTAGAGTTTGTACTATTTGGCTATTTTCTTACAAAATGAACAAAAACGCTTAATTATAATTTTGATTTACGCTATTTTTTTGTTATTTTTTCTACCAATTTTGCGACTTTTGACTGTTTAGCTAATTAATTTACTGATATTCTCGTATATAAGATATTGTTAATGATTATCATTTATTACAAAGTCTTTCAACTATTTAGCAAATTGATTTACCAGTTATCAAGTTATGAAGGTTGAGATGAGAAAGAAAATAAAAAAATTACACAAATTTATTAGGAGAGAGAAAATAATAATCCGCACAAAAAAGTGAAACTTTCGCACCGGTTCAAAAGCGGTGGCATTTCTTACTCTTCACACTAGTTCTTCAATAATTTTATTAGTTTTTTAAAAAAAAAAAATGGCACCGGTTCAACCAATGCCAATAATGTATTAAAATTTTTCTATATATATATAAACTAATAATTTCCATTAACACAAAGCTGTAATATTACAATTTTTAAGTCAAAAAAGAAAAAAAGTACAAGTTTAATATTGTAAACAGTAGTGTAGAGCAGATTAGCAGCAGCGAGAGCAGTAGAGCAGCATGCAGCAGGGGGTCTGGTATTCACAACCCACCACACTAGTATTTGGAAACTGGACAAGTACAGGATGCAGAAAATAAAACCAAGCTCAGGGAGGAAGTATATGAAGCCATATATGCAAGTGTTACTTGCAGCCAAAAAGATATCATTAAAAATAAAATCTCTGTATAGAAGAAAAATGCTTCACAACACTTACTTTGAAAAAGATGGTTTATGTTATTGGCTGATGAGGGATGGGGCTTGTATTCAAGGTATAAATCCACCCTTGAGGTGTTAAAGCAGCAATTTTTTCCTGCAAAATGTAGGAATGCTTTTACCTAATGAATAGAGAAAGTTATTTAACCAAAAAAAATCAAATGTAAGCAAAAAAAAAAAAAAAAAAAAAAAAAAAAAAAAAAAAAAAAAAAAAATCAAATGTCAAATTTACAACTTACACTGACCTCGGCAGAGTAGTAGCAGCTGCAGCCTTGCCATGCCAGCTACAACAGCAGCCTCGGCAGGGCAGCAGCAGCTACTACCTTGCCAGGCCAGCTGCAACAGCAGCCTCGGCAAGGCTGCAGCAGCTGCAGCAACAGCATCGGCAGGGCAGCAGCAGCTACCACCTTGCCAGGCCAGCTGCAACAGCAGCCTCGGCAAGGCTGCAGCAGCAACAGCCTCGGCAGGGAAGCAGTAGCTGCAGCCTTGCCAGGTCAGCTGCAACAGCAGCCTCGGCAGGGCAGCAGCAGCTGCAGCCTTGCCAGGCCAACTGCAGCAGCAGCCTCGGCAGGGCAGCAGTTGCTGCAACCGAGCAGCAGGCCAGAGTCACTAGTCCCTCCTAACCCTCAATGACTCAAAACTGAATGTAGAATTCTATTATACAACCTACATAGCCAATCACAATAAAAAAAACCCAGAAATTAAAACCATGAAATGTGAGAATTGAATTCTGATATAAGGAAGACAAAAACAATAAAATTAATCACCTAAAAATTCGAATGATTCGTGTATATACACCTAATCAAAACTCGAGTAGTGTAGGACATGAATATGCTCAGGTTGCAGATGACATTAGAAAAATCCACACTATATTTCCAAAATAGTGTGTCAAGTGTCCATACCTATATTAGATTGCAGAGTAAGCAACATGACAACACAGGTGAAATGAAATGAAGGGCTTGGGTAATATAGCTCTCTAAGTGAAGTGGGAAAACAAAGAAAGAGAAAGAGAAGGAAGAATAAGGGCGGATTTGTTTTTTGTTTATTTCGCACCGATTTGAACTGGTGCAATTAATATAATTTCGCACCGGTTTGGTTTGAATTGTGCTAGGACTTAGCTAAAACAGAGGATTGAAATAGGGAAGAAACAGAGAAATTAGGCAAGTAACTGATATTTTGTATTGAAGATCAAAGCAATCAAGCAATACAAATGCTCTTCATTCGAGAGGAAGAGAATCTCTCCAGGTTCATTCACTCAATAATAATTTGCATAACCTCCTCTCCAAGCAACTTACTACTTAAATACAATTAGTCATAACAAACTAACTGATTAGGGAATCAAACTAGGAAAACGAATTACAAAACTGCCCTCAAGGCTAACAAACTTCTAACAGAGAAACCCAGCTCATTCCTCCAGCTCATCCCTCACTTTGATGCTGAAGCTGAATTGGTTTTCCTTCGAGCATAAGTGAACTGTATAGCAGGCCTGGACTTCGTATTGGGCTGATTCCTTGCAATACCTCCTTCCCAAAGATTCACCTTGTCCTCAAGGTGGAAGTGAGGAAATCTGCAGTCCAGCTCAGTAAAATCTTCCCAGGTAGCTTCCCAGTCAGGCAACCCCTTCCAAAGAACCAGCACCTCAGTAGCAGCTTGAGTGGTTCTCACCCCAAGCACTTTCTCTGGCTCAGTATCAAGCACCAAGTCAGATGTGAGTTGAACAGGTAATGGAGAGGCCTGCTGCCCCACCCCCAAAGCCTTTTTGAGTTGAGAAATATGAAAAACTGGATGGATACGAGCTGTAGCAGGGAGCTCTAACTTGTACGCCACCTCACCAATCCTTTGGATCACAGGATAGGGTCCATAGTAGCGCGGAGAGAGCTTTTCATTCTTCCTTTTGGCTAAGGAGTTCTGTCTGTAAGGTCTCAGTTTCACATAAACCAAGTCACCAACCACAAATGAGCCATCCCTCCTACTCTTATTCTCATGCTGCTTCATATAAACCTGAGCCTTCGTGAGGTGAAACTTGAGGTCATCCAAGATAGCATCCCTTTCCATCAATTGTTCCTCCAAAGAAGAAACATTGGTGCTGCCAGGTGAAAAACGCAGCAAGTGGGGTGGATCCCTTCCATAAACAGCTTTGAATGGAGAACACTTAGTAGCAGAGTGAAAAGCCGTATTGTAGCAATACTCAGCCCATGACAGCCAGGTAGCCCAAGTTCTCGGCTGCCCATTTACAAAACAACGCAAGTATGACTCCACACCCTTATTTACAACCTCGGTTTGACCATCAGACTCCGGGTGATATGAAGTACTCCTCCTCAACTGTGTTCCCTGTAGTCTGAATAATTCTGACCAGAAAATACTCAAGAATACTTTATCCCTGTCAGAAACAATAGAAGATGGAATGCCATGAAGTCGGACTATCTCTTTGGAGAAGTTTTGAGCCACGGATTGAGCAGTGAACGGGTGTTTTAAGGGAATGAAATGGCCATATTTAGATAACCTATCAACCACCACGAGTATTGAATCCCACCCCAAGGATTTGGGTAACCCCTCGATGAAGTCCATGGAAATGTCCTCCCAAATTTTGTCCGGAATTGGTAAGGGCTGGAGCAACCCAAGAGGAGAGAGAGTAGAAGATTTGTTTTGTTGGCAAACATGGCAACGCTTGACATACTCGGTGACATCCTTCCTCATGCCTTCCCAATACCACTCCCCTGCCAACCTTTGATAAGTCTTTAGATCACCCCCATGACCACCAACCGGGGAGTCATGATACTCCTTGAGGAAGAGAGTGATGAGTTCAGATTGCTTAGGTAAAACCACTCTACCTTTATACTTCAATACCCCATTCTCCAGAGTGAACCATTTGGGTGCCTCATCCCCATTTTGCAACTGAGCGATCAGCTTTTGCAAAGCCTGGTCCCTGCTAATGAACCCATGTACAAACTCCCAGGTCAGACCACAAGTAGTGGTTAAGGCAGAAATTTCAGGAGAGTATTGGCGTGATAATGCATCAGCCACTTTGTTGCAAGGCCCGGGCTTGTAGTGAATATCAAAAGTATAACCCATTAGCTTACTTACCCACTTTTGATAAGCGTGTCCAACTTCCCTTTGCTCCAAAAGAAACTTCAAGCTTCGTTGATCAGTCCGCACCACAAAATGCCTTCCCAAAAGGTAATGACGGCCATTTTTCTATGGCAAACACAATCGCCATAAGCTCTTTCTCATAGATGGGCTTCACTCTAGCACGCATTCCCAGTATCTTGCTAAAGTAAGCAATTGGATGAGCTCCTTGCAACAGCACAGCCCCTAAACCATGGCTGGAGGCATCGGTCTCCACAATGAAAGGCTGAGTAAAATCTGGCATAGCCAAGATGGGAGCACGAGTCATAGCTTCTTTCAAGGACTCAAATGCCTTGGAGGCCTCCTCTGTCCATCCCCAACAGTCTTTACGGAGTTGATCAGTCAAGGGACGAGCAAGCAAGGCATAATTCCGGATAAATTTTCTATAGTACCCTGTAAGTCCCAAGAACCCCCGTAGCTCCTTGAGACTAAGCGGCACAGGCCACTCCAGCATTGCTTGGATTTTGTTGCATCAACCTCCACTCCCTCTGCTGAAATAATATGGCCTAGATACGCAACTCTAGCCTTCCCAATCTCACATTTCTTTAAATTAGCATAGAGTTGGTGTGAAGCTAAAGTAGACAAAACTTGCTCCAAATGCCCCTGATGTTCTTCCATGGTCTTGCTGTAAACTAAGATGTCGTCAAAAAAGACCAAGACAAACTTCCTGAGAAAAGGCCTAAACACTTCATTCATCAAAGACTGGAAAGTAGCAGGAGCGTTGGTGAGGCCGAAAGGCATCACCAAAAACTCGTAATGGCCCTCGTGGGTTCGGAAGGCGGTTTTATGAACATCTTCACCTCTAACCCGAATCTGATGGTACCCAGATTTAAGGTCCAGTTTAGTGAACACAGTTGCTCCGAACAATTCATCCAACAATTCATCAATTACGGGGATGGGAAATTTATCAGGAATAGTGTCTTTATTCAAAGCCCGGTAATCTACACAGAAACGCCACGATCCATCCTTTTTTTTAACTAAGAGAACAGGACTAGAAAATGCACTAGTTGAAGGCTGAATGATACCTGCACTGAGCATATCCCTCACCAATTTTTCGATCTCATCCTTCTGATATTGTGGGTATCTGTAAGGGCGTACGCTTACTGGGTTCACTCCACTCTTCAAGGTGATGGAATGGTCTATTTGTCGTTGGGGTGGTAGCCCCTCAGGCATGTGAAAAACCCCCTGATATTGAGTGAGTAGGGGTCTGAGAGCAGCTGGTGGTAGTATGTCCTCCTCCCCTGTGTTCTCCAAGTGATTAAATTCCAACAACAACCCATGACCAGCTTTCTGAATGGTTTTAACCATTGCTTTCAATGTGATACAGGAACGTCCCAACTGAGTATCGCCCTTTAAAATCACCGAGTTGCCACCAGCTTGGAACCGCAATGTTTGAGTCTTCCAATTCGACGAAATCGTTCCCAATTTCTCCAGCCACTGAACACCCAATATAACATCAGAATTTCCTAAGGGAAGAACAAGAAAATCTTCCATGATTGTGAGTCCCTGCAACTCCAACAACACCCCAACACATACCCCCTCTCCTTCTACAGCCGCCCCTGTTCCCAGCGTAACACCAAAGCTCTTGGATTCAGAAATGGGTAAATTTAAATGGTTTGCCGCCACCGTTGAAATGAAATTATGGGTCGCCCCCGGATCTACCATAACGACTACCTTCCCCCCATTAATCATCCCCTCCATGCGCATGGTTTTTGGGCTAGTGATACCCATAACCGAGCAAAGCGAAACTCCAGGTTGGTCAGTGGGTTGCAATTCGAGTGGTGGTGGTGTGATCGGGTCAATTTCCGCAGCTGCAAACTCTCCAGATCCACCGTCATCCTCCTCTTCTTCGTCCCCCACCGTGAGCAGAACGCTCAGCTCTCGCCGGCGGCAGCGATGATTGAGGTGCCACTTCTCATCACAACGGAAACACAGTCCTTGTTCTCTCTTCTGTTGAACCTCCCTCTCCGTCAACCGCCTTATCTCACCGGTGGTTTTGGTAAATTGGTGGGTGAGTCGATTCTGGGAATTTTGGGTAGTGGTGGATAGGTTTGGGTTTGTGTTTTGGTTCGGATAATGTGGGTTGTGTGTTTGTGGGTTGGATCTGTAAGTCGGGTATGGGGCTCTCCAACTGGGTAGGTTGCTTGTGGGCTTGGGCTTTGGCTGAGCTTCAACTTCTCTTCGATTCGCATGGATAACTCCATAGCCCGATCCAAGGTAACCGGATCTAGGATACGGACCTCGACCCGAATATCCTCCCGTAACCCATTTATATATTGACCCTTTGCGATCTCCTCAGGCACTCCCTCAATCGGAGCCAAGAGCTCAATAAATCGGCGTCTAAAATCGGCCACCGTGCCGGTTTGCTGGTGGGCGAGCCATTGCTCGTGAAGTGTGCCGGTGGCGGTGGTGCGAAAGCGGCGAAGGATGAGCTTCTTCAAGTCCTCCCACGTGTGCAAGGGATGACGCCGATGCTCCCACTGGTACCACAGTAGAGCGTCGCCGTCGAGAGCCACCACCGCTGCCTCCATTTGGTCCTCGGCGGATAGTCGATAGAAGTGGAAAAATCGCTCGGCTCGAAGGATCCAACCATCTGGGTTCGTTCCATCAAACAGAGGTAGATCAAGCTTTCACAACTTCCAGTTAGATTGACCACCTTCATTATAATCCAACCGTGGTTGCGGTCCAGCGAAGGGATTATCCCACACATACGGTGGTCCATTACCCATAGAAGGGCGGTTCTCCGATCTATTCTTATCTCCACCCGCCGCTAACTGAGCAGAGAAGTCTGCTCTGAAAGCTTCCAGAGCTTCGGTAATCTCCTGAGCCACACGGCCAGGAACGCCGGCGATCTCCTGCTCCAGTAAATCCAAGCGCTGCGCGTGAGTCAGACGAGCCATTGTCTTCTCCGGCGAGAAACGTGACTGCTCTGATACCAAATTTGCTAGGACTTAGCTAAAACAGAGGATTGAAATAGGGAAGAAACAGAGAAATTAGGCAAGTAACTGATATTTTGTATTGAAGATCAAAGCAATCAAGCAATACAAATGCTCTTCATTCGAGAGGAAGAGAATCTCTCCAGGTTCATTCACTCAATAATAATTTGCATAACCTCCTCTCCAAGCAACTTACTACTTAAATACAATTAGTCATAACAAACTAACTGATTAGGGAATCAAACTAGGAAAACGAATTACAAAACTGCCCTCAAGGCTAACAAACTTCTAACAGAGAAACCCAGCTCATTCCTCCAGCTCATCCCTCACTTTGATGCTGAAGCTGAATTGGTTTTCCTTCGAGCATAAGTGAACTGTATAGCAGGCCTGGACTTCGTATTGGGCTGATTCCTTGCAAATTGGTGCGAATTCTCTTTACTCATATCCCTCCTATTTTTTTCGGTGACCATTTCTCGCTGCGAATTTATTTTTCTACTAGTGTATAAAAAAATTTCCATCCAAAATCAACCACTTTGGCCAAATCTTCACCCTCCAATATTTCCTCCAAAAAACTTCTTCTCCCATCAGATCATGCAAATTGTAACCTTATACGAAGTATGAGTTACAGAGTAAATCTTTAAGATCACCTCAATTGGATCTCAACCAAAGTTCACAAATTTCATCACAACACTAACTATTTGTACACTGTTAAGTTTCCTGCTCAAAAAGTCAAAACTTTCACCAGAGCCACAAGGACCATAAGTGACAACACACAACAGACTTGACCGTTCAGTGAGTAAATTACAGTAGTTTTTTTTTTTTCTAACACCAAAATATCTCTGTTATAAAATAGGTCAAGAATAAACACTCTGCTCTTACCAATCTGACAAGATACTACAGTAGAATTACACTTATATACATCAAAGTTTCTACAACTTGTACCCTAAA
Source organism: Chenopodium album (assembly GCF_948465745.1). Classification (NCBI taxonomy): domain Eukaryota; kingdom Viridiplantae; phylum Streptophyta; class Magnoliopsida; order Caryophyllales; family Amaranthaceae; genus Chenopodium; species Chenopodium album. The sequence goes on from NC_137858.1 coordinate 36,413,688, forward strand.
GTGATAAATATGTACACCAAACTCCAGAAGTTGGCTGGCTTAAAATCAAGTACTAAATCTTATCTTACCACTTAATAACTTACAAAGCAACTTCCTTGAGGCCGCGCTTTTGAAGAAATTTCCAATAATGATTTAGCATATGGTCATTTGGGGTTACCTGTTGCCACTTGCCAGTACAAAAAATTGCATATGCATCGGCAGCATACCTGTACAATGAAATGCAAACCAGTTATGTATTGAGGGTGAATGTTATGGACATCTTAGGAGGATTACAATAAGTCAATAACTTTGTAGGTCTTTCTAACAGTACCAAGGAAGCATCAGTTTCACTCACTTTCCAATCCCATGCAGCTGAGTTACGTGTGTCCAATCATCAGATAAATACTCCCTAGATAATTGCTGAATCATTGCTGCTCTCTTTCTATGCAACCCTAAACTTTGTATCATACTTGCGATTCTAGTGACATCAGTGCCAATAGCAGCTTCAGCATTGGGGCACACATAAAAAAAGTGCGACAAAACTTTCCTGACCTACACAAAAATAGACCATAAACAAATGTTTTCACAATCTTGGATCCTCAAAATGAATTCAAGTATCAACTAATCCACACAAAAAATCATGACCAAATTATATACAGTCTTTCACCAAAGAAATCCCCTCCAAAGGATACACATGCGCACAAGCACAGACAGACACAAATGGGCATGAGAGGAAGAAAAGAGAGCAAAACTTTAATAAATATTAAATACTCGTTACATAACCTCATCTATTAAGCTCAGTCACTTGGACAAGCCATGTTACATTACAAGACAATCGAGAATATATAAATTGCAATAAGTACAGTGTTACTACAAAGTAATAAGCAACAAAGGATTAAAATAGAAAGACACCAAAAGGGGTGTCGTGCATGTAAATAAGTAGGGTAGAGGACACAGAAAATGCAAGGTGTCGTGAAAAAGTGAAGTAGTTTTTGATATCTTTCTATGAGAAATATCCCTTGGATACTAAATGCCATATACTTCAAAGTTTACAAAAAAAATGAAAAATAAATAAATTGCATGAGATAAAGGCTTTAAATAACAGCTTCATATTATATATTTAAGACTCAGCTCAAATTGATCATCCAGCAAAAGCAAGCACCAAACATCTCCCATTTCCCAACAACAAAGCTGACTAAATAATCACAAGGTATGAACTATGGATAATTATCTGGCATATATTAGGCTTTTTCCTCAACTAATATGCCCAATACCTACAAAGTTGCTAACGATAAAACACTATTTATCTGAAATGACGCGAAAAAATTCAGAAACGCAGCACCAACATTTGTATTCATCAAGCTCTTTGCAAACCACCAGGATGTAATCCTGAGTAATGAAAGCAACTTCAACATATCAAGTGTAGCTATGAGTCCTTATCAAGAGAAACTCATCAAGAAAAAAGAGTTTCATATAATGTGGACAGAGAGGAAGCAAACCTTAGAGACTAGAGATAACTTATGCCTAAATCTACAGTCATTTCAAATATTTCATAGAGCATAGTACTTCCATAATCATCACCAATGTTACTCAATTGTTTTAAACCTGACACACGATAAATGCTGAAACAGCAGCATAAGCATTGCAGTTGAAGAAAATAATGTCTATGTTGAGGGCTAAAATAAAAATAAGTTATTTTAGTACTTAACGCACATCATAAAAACATACCTGGGGTCCACTAGTGATATTTAATAGCATACAAATGACTAACACTCTCCAAGGGTCATGGGCATGCTGCTCTTGCAGAAGATTGTAAGGAGAGCAGGGTGGCCTCCAGGTACAGTTTGGTGCTTTTCTTTGGTAAGCATCAGCTCGCTTCTCGGCAGCACTAAGAGTCCTGCTTCCACATTGCTGTTTACCTTTCTTCTTACCTTTTCCAGCACTACCGTCTTCTTTCTTACCCCCTACTTCCTCTTCCCTATTCAAGCAGCTGTCCCCTTGGTAAGCATATTTGGAAAGTAACTCTTCAAATTCAACGTACATAGTCTTGTCAACCCTTCTCTTTTTCTTATTTCTACAGTCAGCCTCAGCCTCGTCTCTTTCACCATCAAACTCATTTTCCTTTGGCACGTTTCTAAAATATGGAGAGATAACCTTGGATGCCAAAGCTTTTGAACAGTTTTGATCATCATGTATAGACCTCAGTGACAAGGGATCAAGGATGTCATTCTCCTGGGCAGCTGCTGAGTCACATTTTAAAGATGCAGTTTTCTTTTTCTTCTTGTTTTTTGGTTTTTCAGAAATGTTGCCAATCATAAAGTGATACCCGCCTTGATCACCACATAAAGTCGGTTGATCCAGACAATTGTCAACCTTGAATTGGTGCAAGGGTTCCTCTTCATCAACCTTAACAGACTCTTTAGTAATGAGAGCAGTTTGGAGATGCAATCTTGAATTGTTGTCAACAAGTGTTCCTCTTTTGTTGCTCTTCCTGAGCTTTTTAACTTTGTCTCCTGTTTCCAATTCCTCTTGAATCACAGAAGTTTTGTTGTTGCTATTTCTTTGCTTCCTTACTTTGATATTGCCCTCCTTAGTCTCAATTTCGCCATCATTTTGAATACATTTGTTCCTATTCCTTTTATTCTCTTCCTTGTCCTTGCTATCAGTCTTCATACTTCCAGAGAGAATCCTTCCCTTTGACTTTGTGTTCTGCTCATTATTTTCCCTCAGTGAATTTATGTCCTCATTTCCCCCTTTAACATAACAATCACCACCATCTTCCCGAATTTTACCACTTTTCTTTATTTCCTTTTTCACAAAATATGGAGAAACGACTCTTTTCCCATTCTCATTCATTAAACTGACAACCAACTCCCTTTCCCTATTCTTCTCCGACCCAACAACAGACTCATTGTTCTTGTTCCGTTTCCTTTTGTTTTCCTTTTGATTGACAAAAAAAGACAAATTCCCACCAACAACCTGGGCATTTCGCTCAACAATTCCATTCCCATCATTTTTCCTCAATAATCTCCTTCCCTCGATAAATCTATTACCTCTAAATTTATAATTAGACGATGCAATTAAACCTAATACGATAATAGGAACATTATTCACAACGTTAAGAGTATCAGGAGGTACCTTATTTTCTTGGTGCCGAGGAGCAGACGCCATTCAATTTCAATTTCAAATTCTGATGCTTTCGCTCTCTGTTGGAATCAATCTCTCTCCTTCCTCCATTTCCGATAAAACATGATTAGGGTTTCAATTTTCATTATTTATTATCTCCGAGAGTAATGTAACAAGGTCTTCAGACTCCAAATTTCTTTCTGGGAAAGTAGGAGATGCCTCTAGTTTTGGCGGGTCATATGCGACATGCCAAAAAATATATACTCTGCACTTCCGCGCTGCATTACATTCCAGCGATCAGGTAAGACAAGATCAAACTCTTTTTTTTTTTTTACTATGATTGGGTCCTGTAGTGGTAGAACCGAGGGATTTTAAAGGGAGAAATGTTAGGCATTTAAAAATGCATAAGAAAAATTGATGTTAATTGACTCAACTATTATATAGGAATTTAGGGGGTTTCAATTGATGTTAGGGTTTTTTATTGAGCTTTAAAGCATAAAAGTTCACAAAGTTCTGCCAGAGTTTTAGGCTAATTTCTGTCCATTTGAGCCTTGTATTAAGCCTTTATTTATAGGGAATGGGTGCGATTAAGGTTTTGAACATTCTGCCGCAGCAGGTGTCGCGCACATTTGTATGAGTTGTCGCGCACATTCAGTTGCGCTGCCCATGGCACCTCATCCAGTTGCGCGCGACACCTGCTGCGGCCGAATGTTCAAAACCCTAATATTACTCATTCCCTATAAATAGAGGCTTAATCCGAGGCTCAAACACACAGAATTAACCTAAAACTCTGGCAGAAAACTTGTGAACTTGTGCTACCAAACCCGGCCTCTTGTCCTAAACACTCAACCATTTTGATATTTTGTTACTACGGTGGAGGTTCCCGAACAAGAAGGAGTCCATAAGTGTTCTAAACGGGGATCTAGCAAAGAGAAGTGCTAAAATCCCAAACACTTAGATAAATCATCTTTACTATCTTGTTTAAAAGAACATTAATTAATTAGTGTTGCTTGATCACTTTAAAAGGTTTAATTAATCAATTCCATATAGTATATTGCCCTAAATAAGATTAGAATTGAATAATTAATTGTTGATTGGTCACTTAAGCCAAGGTGAATATTGTTTATTTCTTGTCCTTTTCACGAATTTGATTAAATAAAGAATAACAATGTTGCAATGTAATTCCTACGTGATTGATGCATGTAAATAAAATCAACTAACTTAGTTTTAGGTATCACGTTGCATATATTGTTTGGTGATGAAATTGTGAAAAACGAAGAGCTAGTAGAGGTTGCACTAAGGCTAGGATAGTGATTCCCCCCTAAAGGGAACGTTATTTTAGTACCCTCTCTCCCGAACTCATTTCTGGTCTATGTAGATCAATTTGGGCATGGGTAAGCTACGATTCGTGCTAATTATTCCATGAACTCCACATGGGAGAAAGGTATAAACGAGGTTTATAAGTTTCCTAAAACTCATTGGCGACTCCCTACTTGTTTCTAATAAAAAAGCGTGATGATATAATCAATTCTAATTTAAGATCCCCCAAGCAATCAGGAATTCAAATCCTAATATACCCTAACAAGTGTAAAGTCTTAGGATTTTAAAGGGCCATGTGCATCTAAGGAGAAGGATCCCCTTTGATGGGAACACCCTCCTTACAGTGGCGACTCCACTGGGGATTTAGAGGTTACAAGATTAGTTCTTAGTTATGGTCCAAGGTTTCCAACACTAGGTTGCCTATGGGTTGTAACAGGAATTAACTTGGATAATCTCTAGTTAAAGAGCGAGACTTGAACGCATAATATCTTCCTTTTGCACAAAAGTAAAAACCAAACAAGCAACATTGCATCATGCATAATCACAGCGCATTTCAACCTTTTGGGATTGACTCATTGACTAGGGGTTGCCAACACTAGGCTTCTATCCCGAAATCAATAACAATCATCCCACCCATATCGCCAACAAAATGTTGAGAGAACGACGTCATGAGTCAACACGTTGAGTGATTGATTTGTGCATCGTTTTTTAAGATTTGGTACCTTTGGACACCCAATCCTTTGACCTTAGAATGGCATTGTGTGAATCTTGGCTTATGAAATGCTTTATGTGATTATGTGATGACTATATGCGACGTGTTAGGATAGTCTTTTTTTTCTTTCTTTTTTTTTAGTTTGGTTAAGGTTCCCAATTACGAAGTTGTCTCTTCGTAATTTTGAGTCATATTCGAAGGGTAACATAAAAAAAATAAAAAAAATAAAATAAACGAAAAAAATGTTGACAAATATAAAAAAATAATAATAATAAAAAAGCGCTTGAATTAATTAAAAAAAATCTTACGAGATTTAGTAGGGGTTTTTTTATAGTAGGGGTTTAGATGATAATCAATTCACCCAAACATGCCTCATAAACATAAGCATATGAATTAAATCAATGTATAACCAAACAATTTCCATACAAGTGTTCCCTAAACATGAAACTAAGTTCTTTTCTTTTGGTACCTAAACATGATACTACTTACAACGAAGTAGACATGTACATACCTCGTGTAAACAATCCTTTGTGCCACTTTTAATTACTTAAAAGTCTCCTAGGTAATAATCACTTCCTAGAAAACAACCAACAACCATAAATTAATACTTAACCAAATTTCCAGCAATATAATTAGATTAAAAACTCCTTAAAACTTCCTTTAAAACATGTTTTTATGGTTAATTAATCATTATAAATAAAATAGGAATAAAAGCCCCAAACTAATTGATTATTAGAACCCTAAAATCTCAATTTAAATAAATTAGAACCCTAGCTTTTAAAATTTTAAAACCTGAAAATTATAACAACATTTATAATCTGAAATTTATAATCTTTTACCATAAAAATATAGATTTGATACTAATGTAATCAATATCAAACAATTAAAACTAAAACCCAAAACAATTAGATTAATAAACAAGATAGTATAACAAAATTTATAGAGAAATAAGGTAGGGGAGGCATCCATGGTGGTCGGCCGGGCTGCTGGTGGTTCGCTGGCGACCAGGGGGCGGTGCAGAGTCCGGCGGACGGCAGGTGGCCGGTGGGCTTAGGTGGCAGCAGTGGAAGTGAGAAAGTTCTCACGTGAAGGAGGAATAAGGGTAAAAAAAAGAAAGGAAAACAAATGAAAAATGAAAAAGAAAAATAAAAGAAAGGAAAGAAAAAAAAAAACAAAAGGGAAAGGAAAATACTAACCTTTTTTGTGTGGGGAAAATTTTGGGGATATATAGGGTATATATATGAGAGAGTGTGGTGTAGGGTAAGTAGTAAGATTGGGCCACATAAAATTAATGGGCCAATTAAGTAAGTCAAGTGAGTTTGGCTTTATTTGTTTGGACATGAATTATAGAATGAAGTTACATTTAATAATTGTACCAAAATAATTTTCGACCCAAAATAAAAATTTGAAACTTTTGAAATTAAATTCCGGAAAAATACAAATAAATTTTATAAATAAAATAAAATTTCATTTATAAAATATTTAAAAATACGGGGGATTACAGTTCACAAAGTTCTAACAGTTGGCGTGGTGTTCAATCCGAGTTGGCGTAGGTTAATCCAGGTCGCGTAGTCCTTACAGTTGCCAATTATGTTGAACTCCACGCCAACTGGGCGTTGACCGAACTGGGACTAATCCCACGCCAACTAGGTTGAACCAATGTCAACTTAGTGCACCCAATGCCAACTAGGAGGAACCTACGCCATTTGAATAGACTCTACGCCAACTAAGTGCACCCAACGCCAACTAGTAGGAACCTACTTCATTTGAATAGACTCTACGCCATTCTACTGCAACTAAGTGGAGCCGGGGAGGGAATTTGATGCTGCCTAGACTAAACTAATGAAGAAGTATGCTCTTATGCTCCTCTAACTTAGTGAGAAAGAAATGTATAACTAATAAATTGGCGTAGGTTAAACTCATGTTGGCGTGGGTTAAAGCCATTTTGGCGTAGGTGTTTTAGCAGTTGTTGTTGGTTTAACCGAGTTGGCGTGGGTTAAAGCCATTTCGGCGAAGGTTTAACCGAGTTGGCGTTGGGTAAATCCTGATGCCGTTTGGAACCATATATGACAATACTATCCTGTCACATATGTCCGTGGTAGGCTTGAGTTCACGAAATCGGTGCAAGTTGCGAACCGGTAAATTGACCGTTTTAGAGAAAATTGGATGGTTCCACCCACCCAATCGGACTCCTAGAGGGTATTAGGGACCATGATAAACATCTTAGCAATTTTTATTCTAGGCGACAAAAATTCAAAAAATTCCAAAATTGAAGGCAATTATCCACGCTTTTTAAGGAATTTTGGAAGTTACCGGGCCCGAAGGCGAAAAGTGTTAATACCATAGGGGATACATCTCATTGTCATATAATGTCGTTTGGAACCACATATGACCATTATATGTTGACATAAATGCCCTTGGTAAGCTTGAGTTCACGAAATCGGCATAAGTTGCAAACTGGTAAGTTGAACGTTTTAAAGCAAATTGGATGGTTGCACCCACCCAATTGGACTCTCCAAGGGTATTAGGGATCATGGTATAAAGCTCAGTAATTTTTTATTTTCGGGCAAAAAAATTCGAAAAATTCTAAAATTAAAGGCTTTTTGAGGAAATTTTAACCGGTGGCGAAAAGTATTGAGACCCTAAGGGACACGTCTTAAGGTCATATAATGTCGTTTGGAACCATATATGACAATAATATGTTGTCATAAATGTCCGTGGTAGGCTTGAGTTCACGAAATCGGTGCAAGTTGTGAATTGGTAAATTGACCGTTTTAAGCCAAATTGGATGGTTTCACCTACCCAATTGGACTTCCGGAGGGTATTAGCGGTCATGGTTAACATCTCAGTAATTTTTATTTCAAGGCAAAAAAAGGTCAAAAAATTCCAAAATTAAAGATTATTACCTACGCTTTTAAAGGAATTTTGGAGATTACGAGGCCCGGTTGCTAAAAGTGTTAAGGCCCTAGGGGATACATCTTAGGGTCATATAATGCCGGTTGGAACCATATATAACCATTACATGTTGCCATAATTGTTCGTGGTGGGTTTGAGTTCACGAAATCGGTGCCTGTCGCGAACGGATAAATTGACCGTTTTAAGGCAAATTGGATGGTTTCACCCACCCAATTGGACTCCCGGAAGGTATTAGGGATCATGGTAAACCTCTCAACAATTTTTATTTCTAGGCAAAAAAGGCTAAAAAGTTCCAAAATTAAAGGTTATTATTTACGCTTTTTGAGGAATTTTGGTGGTTACGGCCTTACGGGGCCCAGTGGCGAAAAGTGTTGAGACGTTATTGAATACATCTCAGGTTCATATATGCCGTTTGGAACCATATATGACCATTATATGTTGTCATAAATGTCCGTGGTAGGTTTGAGTTCACGAAATCGGTGCAAATTGTGAACTGGTAAAATTGACAGTTTTAAGGCAAATTGGATGGTTCCACCCACCCAATTGGACTCTCGGAGGGTATTAGGGACCATGGTAAACATCTCAGCAATTTTTATTTCCGGGCGAAAAAAGGTCAAAAAATTCCAACAATAAAGGCTATTATCCACGCTTTTTGAGGAATTTTGGAGGCTACGTGGCCCAGAGGCGAAAAGTGTTTTCACCCTAGGGGATAAATCTTAGGGTCATATAATGGCGTTTGGAACCATATATGACCATTATATGTTGCCATAAATGTCCGTGGTGGGTTCGTGTTTACGAAATCGGTGCAAGTTGCGAACGTGTAAATTAACCGTTTAAAGGCAAATTGGATGGTTTTACCAACCCAATTGGACCCCCTGAGGGTGTTAGGGATCATGGTAATTAAACATCTCTACAATTTTTATTTCTGGGCAAAAAAAGGTTAAAAATTAAAATTCCGAAATTGAAGGCTTATCCACGATTTTGAGAAACTTTGGAAGTTGCGGCGCCCGTTGGCGAAAAGTGTTGAAACCCTAGGAGATAAATCATAGGGTCATATAATGCCATTTGGAACCACATATAACCATGCATAGTATGTTGTCATGAATGTCCGTTGTAGGCTTCGGTTTCAAAATCGCCGCAAGTTGCGAATTGGTAAGTTGATCGTTTTAAGGAAATTTGGATGGCTCCACCCACCCAATTGGACTCCTGGAGGATATTAGGGACCATAGTAAAAATCTCAGCAACTTTTATTTTCTGGCGAAAAAAGGTCAAAAAATTCTAAAAATGAAGGCTTCCACGATTTTTTAGGAACTTTAGGTTGCGGGGCCCGGTGGTGAAAAGTTTTGATACCATTGGGGATACATCTCAAGGTCATATAATGCTGTTTGGAACCTATATATACATGACCATTATATGCTATCATTAATGTCCGTAGTAGGCTTGAGTTCACGAAATCGGCGCAAGTTGCGAACTGGAAAATTGACCGTTTTTTGGCAAATTGGATGGTTCCACTCACTCAATTGTACTCCCTTAGGGTATTAGGGACCATGGTAAATATCTTAGGAATTTTTATTTCCGGGCGAAAAAAGTCTAAAAATTCCAAAATTAAAGGCTATTATCCACGCTATTTATGGAATTTTTGAGTTTGCGGGGCTCGGTGGAGAAAAGTGTTGAGACCCTAGGGATACATTTTAGGGTCATATAATGCCGTTTGGAACCATATATGACCATAATATGCTGTCATAAATGTCCGTAGTAGGCTTCAGTTCACAAAATCGACGTAAGTTGCAAAATTGTAAATTGAACGTTTTAAGGCAAATTGGATGGTTCCACCCACCCAATTGGACTCGCGGAGGTTATTATGGACCATGGTAAACATCTCAGCAATTTTTATTTTTGGGCGAAAAATGTTCAAAAAATTCCAAAATTGAAAGCAATTATCCGCGCTTTTTGAGGAATTTTGGAGGTTACGGGGCTCGGTGGCGAATAGTATTGAGACCCCAGGGGATAAACCTTAGGGTCATATTATGTCGTTTGGAACCATAATATATGTCCATCAAATGCTGTCATAAATGTTCGTAGTAGGCTTGAGTTCACGAAATCGGTGCAACTTGCGAACTGGTAAATCGATTGTTTTAAGGTAAATTGGATGGTTCCAACCACCCAATTGGACTCCCGGAGCGTATTAGGTACCATGGTAAACATCTCAACAAAATTTTTTTTTGGGCGGTAAAAGGTCAAAAAATTCCAAAATTGAAGGCTATTATCCACGCTTTTTAAGAAAAATTTTGGAGGTTACATGGCCCGGAGACGAAAAGTGTTGATACCCCAGGGGATACATCTCATGGTCATATAATGCCTTTTGGAACCATATATGACCATTATATGTTGCCATAAATGTCTGTGGTAGGTTTGAATTCACGAAATCGGTGCACGTTGCGAACGATTAAATTGATCGTTTTAGGCAAATTGCATGGTTTCACCCACCCAATGGGACTCGCGGAGGGTATTAGCGACCATGGTAAACATCTCAACTATTTTTATTTCCGGGCGAAAAAAAGGTAAAAAAATATTTCAAAATTGAAGGCTATTATCCACGATTTTTGATGAATTTTGGAGGTTACGGAGCCCAGTGATGAAATGTTTTAAGAACCTAGGGGATAATTCTCAGGGTCATATAATGTCATTTGGAACCATATATGACCATTATATGTTGTCATAAATGTCCATGGTAGGTTTGAGTTCACGAAATCGGCGCAAGTTGTGAACTGGTAAATTGACCGTTTTAAAGCAAATTGGATGGTTTCACCCACCCAATTGGACCCCCAGAGGGTATTAGGGATCATGGTAAACATCTCTGCAATTTTTATTTCTGGGCAAAATAAGGTTAAAAAATTCAAAAATTGAAGGTTATTATCCACGATTTTGAGGAACTTTTGAAGTTGCGGCGCCCGTTGGCGAAAAGTGTTGAGACCCTAGGAGATAAATCATAGGGTCATATAATGCCATTCGGAACCACATATGACCATAATATGCTGTCATAAATGTCCGTGGTAGGCTTCGGTTTAAAAATCGGCGGAAGTTGCGAACTGGTAAATTGATCGTTTTAAGCCAAATTGGATGGTTCCCCCCACCTAATTGGACTCCCGGAGGGTATTAGGGACCATGGTAAACATCTCAGCAACTTTAATTTTCGGGCGAAAAAAGGTCAAAAAAATTCCAAAAATGAAGGCTTCCACGATTTTTGAGGAATTTTTTAGGTTGCGGGGCCCGATGGCGAAAAGTGTTGATACCATTGGTGATACATCTCAGGGTTATATAATGTTGTTTGGAACCATATATGACCATTATATGCTGTCATAAATGTCAGTAGTATGCTTGAGTTCACGAAATCGGCACAAGTTGCGAACTAGTAAATTGACCGTTTTATGGGAAATTAGATGGTTCCACCCACCCAATTGGACTCCCGTAGGATATTAGGGACCATGGTAAATATATCAGCAATTTTAATTTCCGGGCAAAAAAGGTCAAAAAAATTCCAAAATTGAAGGCTAATCCACGATTTTTAAGGAATTTTGGAGGTTACGAGGCCCGGAGGCGAAAAGTATTGATACCCCAGGGGATACATCTCAAGGTCATATAATGTCGTTTGGAACTATATATGACCATTATATGTTGCCATAAATGTCCATGGTAGGTTTGAGTTCACGAAATCGGTGCAAGTTGCGAACGATTAAATTGATCGTTTTAGGCAAATTAGATGGTTTCACCCACCCAATGGGACTCGCGGAGGGTTTTAGCGGCCATGGTAAACATCTCAACAATTTTTATTTCCAGGCGAAAAAAAGGTAAAAAAAATTCCAAAATTAAAGGTTATTATCCACGATTTTTGATGAATTTTGGAGGTTACGGGGCTTGGTGACGAAAAGTGTTAAGACCTTAGGGGATACTTCTCAGGGTCATATAATGCCGTTTGGAACCATATATGACCATTAGATGTTGTCCTAAATGTCCATGGTAGGTTTGAGTTCACGAAATCGTTGCAAGTTGTGAACTGGTAAATTGACCGTTTTAAGGCAAATTGGATTGTTTCACCCACCCAATTGGACTCCCGGAGGATATTAGGGACCATGGTAAACATCTCAGCAATTTTTATTTTCGGGCGAAAAAGTTCAAAAAATTCCAAAATTAAAGGCTATAATCCACGCTTTTTGAGGAATTTTGGAGGTTACGTGGCCCGCAGGCGAAAAGTGTTGATACCCTAGGGGATACATCTCAGGGTCATATAATGGAATTTGGAACAATATATGACTACTATATGTTACCATAAATGTCCGTGGTAGGCTTGAGTTGGAGCATACTTGCTTGTTCTTTAATCAAATTTCCTCTCCAGCTCGACCTCCTCCTCCCACTGTGCACCAAAGAACAAGCAAGTATGATTCTATGTGCCTCTAAGTTTATGAGGAAGAAATCTAATGTTGATTGAAGAAAAAAAAAACTTGAAATCTTCTGTCCCTTCCACTTCAAGGCCGAGGAGGCGACCCAGTTTAAGGAGACACAGAACCAAGAAATTGTTAAGAAAAGCTTTCCCATATCGAGTTAAAGCACACAAACATTTCCCTTAAACTTCTCGATATCATCAAATCAAGGATTATAGCATAAACTCGTAAACTTCCATTCCCCATTAGTCTTCATAAGCCCCAGCATCCCCCCTCGACCAAGCGATAAAACTACCACAACATTATTACTCAACATCATTAGAAAGTGGGTGCTTGTAGTACTGACTTGAACAAGTATGCATAAAATGTTTAAGAAATCTAAGGGTGGCGCTTCAGCTGCTGTTGTGGATTCTGGTTCAGTTGTCTCTAGTGCACAAAACCTTACTGGAGTGTTCAAGGCCATTCCTTCTTCTTCAACTCTAACACCTTACGCTCCTCCACCATTCTCTTATGGAGGGATAGCAAAGGAGAAAGACTGAGTATGCTCCACTTATGAACAAGTATGCATAAAATGTTGAAGGTTATGAGGATGAACACCTTTGTGGTGTGTTCAAGGCCATTCTGTACTGAATAAATCCCTATTATCTTAACCCTATTGACATAAGGGTGGCGCTTCAGCTGCTGCTGTGGATTCTGGTTCAGTAGTCTCTAATGCACAAAAGATTTTTGTGCACTAGAGACAACAAAGACCGGATTTGGGCACAATATAATAGGAAATCTTTGCTTATTCTATAAGATGGATTATAAATGAACAAAACATAACCCCTACTAATATCCTACCCCTACTACTATCCTACAACTAGACCTGTTCAATGGGTTAGGGGACCAGTTAAAGCCCTGGTCCAGCCCTTTTATAAAAGGGTTTAACCCATCCAACATTTAAATGTGGTGGGCTTTTAAAGGGCTATTAAATAATGGGTTTTTAAAGGGTTGGGTCTAAGTTAAAAAGGGCTGAAATTGGGTAACACTTAAGAGGCTTTTTGTATCCTAATTTTCTGTATTTTTCTAAAAATTCCTAACGTCAATTTTAAAATTCCCTATTTCCCCCAAATTATGAACCCTAAAAAAATTCCCAGATTATAATCTTCAAAAACTCCCAGATTATAGCTAATAAATTCCTTCTTCTTGCTCGCCGCTCTTAATCTTCAACTACCAATTTTTCCTGTATTAATTTCTAAATTCGTTTGTTTTTATGTCAATTTATGTGTTCTTGCTCGCCGCTCTTATTTATGTACGAATTGATTGATTTTGTGCTTGGATTTTAAACTATATAGCCAGACCATTCATTGATTAATCGAATAACATCAAACTTTTACCTACTTTTGCAGTTTTTTTTAACCATAAGTGAAGCTACTACAACATCAAATGCCGGTAAATGATGAAGTTGATGAATCTAATACCACCCGTAAGCGTAAAAGGAGTAGAAAATTTAAAGTTGGCGAGTAATGACGGAAGGAAAGAATGCAAAAGGTGAGCGAATCTCTATTTGTAAGCATTGTAAAGTGCAGTTAATTGCCCGCAATAACAGTGGCACATCTCATTTAATACGTCATTTGCTTGATGTGTGTAAAAAACGAACTAGTGGACTTCCACTTGGGGACGCGGTTGAGGATTAGGAAGAATTTGTTTTTGATATGAGTGAATTAAGAAAAGAGATTTTATTATATGTTGTTGAAGGTTCTCATTCTTTTTCGGCCGTAGAAGAAAAAAGGTTTTAGGCGGATGATGTTAAAGGCTAATTCTAAATTTAAACCATTTAGTCGAGCAACTTTAACTAGAGACCTTTTTTCTTTGTATGCCTCTTATAGAGAGAAAATAGTATCCTATATATGACAATAGTATCCTGTTATAAATGTTCGTGGTAGGCTTGAGTTCACGAAATCAGCGCTAGTTGCAAACCGGTAAATTGACTGTTTTAAGGCAAATTGGATAGTTCCACCCACCCAATTGGACTCCTATAAGGTATTAGGGACCATGGTAAACATCTTAGCAATTTTTATTTCTAGGCGAAACAAAGTCAAAAAATTCCAAAATTGAAGGCAATTATCCACGCTTTTTGAGAATTTGGCGAAGGCGAAAAGTGTTAATGCCCTAGTGGATATATCTCAGGATCATATTATGTCGTTTAGAAGCACATATGACCATTATATGTTATCATAAATGTCCGTGGTAAGCTTGAGTTCACAAAACGGCACAAGTTGCAAACTGGTAAGTTGACCGTTATAAGACAAATTGGATGGTTCCACCCACCCAATTGGACTCTCGGAGGGTATTAGGGACCATGATAAACATCTAAGCAATTTTTATTTTTGAGCGAAAAAAAGTCAAAAAATGAAGGCTATTATCCACGCTTTTTGAGGTTGCGGGGCCCGGTGGCGAAAAGTAGTGAGACCCTAAGGGATACATCTTAGGGTCATATAATGCCTTTTGGAACCATATATGACAATAATATGCTGTCATAAATGTCCGTGGTATGCTTGAGTTCACGAAATCGGTGCAAATTGCACCGTTTTAAGCCAAATTGGATTTTTTTACCCACCTAATTGAACTCTTGGAGGGTATTAGCGGCCATGGTTAACATCTCAAAAAAATTTATTTCCAGGCGAAAAAAGGTTAATAAATTCCAAAATTAAAGACTATTATTTATGTTTGAACCATATATTGCAGTTTTGGTTGGTTACAAGAAATATCGATATATGTTTGTCCATATTGATTCAGTCTTAGCTAGACTACCAACACTCATCACAGTATCACACAAAAACACCATAATTAAGAGACGGATGATACAAAAAAGTTATCCTTAATAATGCCATCTTAGCCAACCTCCGCTTGTAGCAACACTCATCACAAAAAAGCACATAAGAGATGGATAATACAAAAAGTTATCTCAGTAACACCTTCTTAGGCTTCTTAGCCCACCTCCCCCTTCCCTAATGAGTTTCATACCTAGGTTACCCCTGCGCTTGAGCACTGTCCCAACCACTAGAACAAGTGATGCTGCTGAATATTTCGGCAATTCGTTAAAAGAATGCCCAAAAGCCACTTTTACCACTGCTACATTGAATTCAGTACGTGGCAGTATGGCACATTAGATACAAAGCTGCAACTTGACAAGTAAGACTCCAAAATGGTCTTAACCTTCTTTCATATTTTGAAATTGGGCTTCCAACATTATACACGTATAAATGTGTAATATAATAGATGCTATACTGAAAATAAAATGGCTAGAGGCTATATATGCACAGGACATGGATGATAGTCTGGTTCCTAAGACTAGATGCACGGCTGTAAATGAACACCAGATTCTATACAACCCAGATTGGCTGGGAGCAAGGGGGAGGGGGAGGGAGGGACTTAAACTACAGAAGAATCATATGTTGATTCTAACATGGATATGTATGTTTTGTACAGGATGGTTTATTTTTACAGGGCCACTGGATACCTTTCCAGCAACTAAAATGCAGTATGTGGTCAGCTTGTTGAGGACTGCACTGACCACGATGAAAGGTTTAAAGATGCATCAAATATACAGGAAGAGCAAACCGTTGTCTTCCACAATTCTTCTCCGCTGTATTGCGAATTAGAAATCTGACTTTTCTGGTGAGCATGACTATGTAAGACCTGCAAAATTGGGAAGTATAGTATTGATAAGAACCAGCTGCCCCAAAAAATATCAAATATGACCATACATCTTCACCCCATTATAATAAAATGAAGAGAGAGCAGACGCAGCTCAGAAAGCAAGATGAGGTAAAGAATACACACACACACACACACACACAAAAAAAGAGTACCCTTTTAAGGGTCTTTAAATCCCAAGTTAAATTTTGATAATAACACCTTGAATTTAAGGAGGATACGAAGCTCTGAGAGTCGAGAATCTCCAGGCATCAAGATTGAAGAAAAATCACACACCCCATGCACTTGCACAAAAGCTTAGTTTTACCAGTTTAACTACGTATTTTTTACTTTACTTTATGCAAAAATGCTCTGTTGCTGCTCCTCTTCCCCCCCCCCCCCCCCCTCCTCTCTCCTCCCCCTTTCCCCGCGCCCCTTTTGTTCTTTTCTGGTAAAGATATAAAATACGGAAAAATAAAGGAGTAGCAAAGCAGAACCATGAGATAAACAAAGTAAGAGGAGCAAACAAAGAAGAAAAAAAAGGATGAAATAGGAATATGCCTCACAGGTGTGCCTCATGCAACTCAGCTGCCCATGGGTAGCTGCTCAAGGCATACCTTTTAGAGGAAAGCTAAGTTGAGTGCATAGGGAGAGAAAAAGCTGTACCTCTAGAATGCATAAAGATAAGGCTAGATCTGAAGCCTGCAAATCAAGTAGCAGAACTGCAATTCTCGCTGCAAGCTAAGGATAGCTGCAGACACAATAAAACAAATTTAGTTAAAATATAATGTGAAATATCCAAGATGCCAAGCATAGA
Organism: Chenopodium album; assembly: GCF_948465745.1. Classification (NCBI taxonomy): domain Eukaryota; kingdom Viridiplantae; phylum Streptophyta; class Magnoliopsida; order Caryophyllales; family Amaranthaceae; genus Chenopodium; species Chenopodium album. Next base: position 36,430,675 of record NC_137858.1, read on the forward strand.
TATAAGACCACAATTCTTGCCTGAATTAGTCTTCTCACCCAGTTGCTTGGTCAGAACCACTACTTTGAATGAACTGAGGAGAATGACCAGCGACCATAAATTGAGGTTGTCCAGGAACTGGGGAAACTACACCTGAAAAGAGAATCCACCTGAGCAATTAATGATTCTCAATATTACTACAATCCCTTATACTCTGCACACAAGATGAAATGAAGGACCTTTTACATATAAACATGCATTGGACTATTACTAGTCATAATTAAAATTCTTGAAATTTCAAGCGACACCAATAGCGAGCACATTTTCTATTCGCTTGCCAACTGCAACCGCTAAGTCACTTCAACAGCATGACTCCCAATTTACCCAATTCAAAAAAAAAAAAAAAGGATCAGCATCGGCCATGAATTTATAATCATGATACCAACAACTAGGGTTTGTTTGGCATGTTTTTTGTTTTCATTTTTTTTTTTGAAAAAAAAAAAAAACCAAGGAAATAAGAAAAAGATGTTTCCACTTTTCTGTTGTCAGTTTTCAAAATTATTATGACTTTGATAAGTTTGCCTGCTTTTTGTTTCATTATATGACATATATCATATGAGTTTGAAAAACAAAAAAAACCAAAAAACCGAAAACCACAGCGATGCCAAACGAACCCTAAGTTTATAAAGCTTTTGTCTCTATTTTACAACCAACAAGTAACAAGACAAACACTAGTTTATCATAGAAATACATCTTATACACCTAAGGTGATGAGATATTTCAACCAACGATAGTAATACACGTATTTAATCTTATAAATTATGAGGGAAAATCAGCCCTTATAATGAAAGGTAAAATCTTATATACACATTTAACCAACATAAAACTCAAATGTAGACAGAATAGTTTCAACACTAATTATTCTTGCAGTTTTAAGCCTTGTGATTATTTTCTTAGCAAGGGCTCGATCCTTAGCAGGCTTTAGTCAACCAAGAATAGAAAGTTTAAGCCATAGAACTAAATTACAAAAGCTGAGGACTAACTACGATTCTTTTTTGTAATAAATACGAAATAAAAGAAAAGTTTGCAAACATAATGACAATGTCTCAGGAATCAGAATCCCATAATTCATTAAAACAAGACATTCCAAAAACCAAAAGCATATAGCACTAATACTAACAGTTTGTAAAGCAAATGAAACACGTTTCGGTAGAAACAAAGAATTACTTTTAATGGGGAGAAAATTGCCTGGATGGTACGATGATTGAATGGGAATAGAGGATGTCATAGCATTAACACTAGGACCACCAAATTGCACAACTTGGTGGCTTGGCATGGGATAAGTCTGCACAGGGCTGTAACTACCACCTTGAACTGATTGGGCCAACTGTCCATATGGATACATGGGTGCACCTGGTGTTCCAGGAACACCATACAGCTGAAGGTACTGTTGACCCATATAAGGGTTGTAAAGGCCCTGTAGAAAAAATCAGAGTAAGGATAAGACAAAACATTGAACAAAACTTCCATTGAAATTTTCATTCTGAGGCATTTACCTGTGCATATGCATATTCAGGCCCAAATGGCTGAAACCTGTCAAAAATTAAAATGTTACAAACACACTTTCCTTACGAGAGAGGAGATAGCAAGAACACGAGAAAGCATACATTAGCAAAACCAATTGCCATGATTTATAATCTGCTTAAAACAAAAAGAAACATACAACAGGTCTACTATACTGCCAAAAAAAAAAAACAGGTCTACTACATCCATCTTTCATGATACTTTTTTTTTTGGTAGGTACATGGTGGGCCACCCTTCTGAAGACCTACCTCAGGAATGCCACTAGGGAGAAATGACCAGAGGGAAGGAGAGAATGAGGAGCCAAAACATGAGTAGAATGGACCTAGGGGAAAGGCAAATGTGTTGCCAATCCAACTAACTACACTCCTCTCTTCTTTTGTGATCAACACTATAAGTAAAACATGCAAAAAAGGCTGCAATGCTGAAAGTAGCCATTGATAGGTAAGAAATAACCCACCCATACATATTGTACACATATCCTTGCTGGTAGTTGTATGGAACAGCCTGTTGATAGCCAACACCTCCCATTGGTGCACGTGGATTGCCGATATAAGGGCTAGGTGACCTTAATCGTCCTATTAGATGTTTCCATCAGAAACCAAACAAAGACACAAACAAGATTAGATTGAAAAAAATTATATGGTCTGTATCACAAAAAGAACACCATCCCCATGATACAGCATACACAGCATAGTGATCACATAACATTAAACAAATACCTTATGCGCACAAACATAACTAAAAGCTCGCCATGGAAGCAGGAAAATATACACACTATTCATTTCATGAGACTGTTGTCAAACCTATCTAGTTATAATTCATGAAAGTAGTTTTTAAGATCCCATAACACCTCCACCCCATGAGTCATACTACAGAAGAAAGTCATTAGGCTCAAACCAAAGCACCTAAATCAATCCTTAAAAGCACACCTCTAAAGCACCTTCAGTTGTTCTCCCCTCCCAAAACCAAGCCAATCCACCTGCATATGGCACATCGGAAAACAGAGCATAACCAAAATGCCCCATCATAATAAGAATAAAACTAGACCATAAAGCATCAGACACCTCTCCATGAAGAGATGAGAGCCTGTTTTGCAACATCTTAACAGACAAAACAATTATTACTAATTAGGCAACAAATCTCCATCAGGACGCTGCACCAGCAAATTACTTGGACTAATCCAAAAAAGGGCTGAACCTTTATAAGAATCTCCACCTTCCAAATGAAGTCGGAAACAAGGAAAATTGATGCTTAGAACTAGTGTTTGGAAAAAAAAATACTTAAAAAAAATTATTACCAGAAGTCCATAATAATAAACAAGCAAGCTCTACAATGAACTTTCCTCGAAAGAGAGGCTACATACTTGATTCCCTTAGCCTACATTCCAGGTTTCATGATAATATGAGGCCTTTTGAACTATGAAATGTGAGATCAGAGTGTTACATATGATAGAGAAAGGAAAAAAGAGGGCACAAGAATCCTCCAAAAACACCGCAGTAGATTAAGGATTACTCACTAAAAATTCAAACAGGGAAACTAAAAAAAGAATTACTTTGAAACAAACTTCCATGAGAATAAACAGGATAATCCACTGCAAGGCAAAGTATCCCAATAACTCATGATTAGACTAAAATCTAAACCCCTTTAGGTGCCCAAGAGGGACGAATTCCAAAGGCGAAGTCTAAGGCAATTCAACATCACGCTACCAAAACCTAGACCCCTTTCCTCCTTTGGCCAACATACAAAATCTTAAGCTAACATATGATCCCTCTTATACCAATCTACCCCTACCCCACCCCCCAAACTGATAAAAATAAATAAATAAATGCCCTTATGATCCTAAATTTATAGCCACAAGAATTAATACATGATACATCAATACACAAAGATAGTAAAGAAGTTATACTCAACAAAGATCCTTCTGAGCCACACAAAAAAAACTAGGCAACCCTCTACCCATACACTTCTTAGAGAATGTCTCAATTACCACATCCCATAAAGAAAGATGCATAGAGTTCGCCCCTTAAGGAACCCCGCTGTGTTCAAATGACCCACCCATGAGACAAGAATAGATACATCACCCTATAGATACAGGACTTACGACTTAATGAGTTTTATGCGGCTTCTAGAGATGGGCACAAAAGGCTAGAGCAAGTAGGAACATTCGCTAACTAAAGAGTAAAGATATAACCCAAAAAAAAGTGAATAGATCACCATATACTCCACATATTTATAAACATCCACTAACCTCCTATAGGTCAACAACCACTGCACAATATACTTTCTCTATTTCTCAATACATTCATCATTTTGAGTTTCACACTCGCCAACACATTACTTTGACCCTATGTTACTCCGACACCTAGTTGTTCGTCAAGTGTCCGGTGTTGGATCCTCCGACACGACACCCAAATATATAGTAGCCTTATATAAAATTTTATAAAATTTGAAGTGTCAAAGGATCCAACACCGTGTCTGACACGACACCCAAATATCTGACCCTTTACAACTTTAATTACACATTTGAAAAGCTATAAAATTGATATTTTGAAAATATACATTGAGATTAAACTAACAACAATTAAAACAATGACTTATCACATAGTAATAAAATAGGAAATAAGTTAGTATACAAATAGTGTTCAAACACAAAAGGGGCAAGTACTCAGAAAAGGAACAAATTTCTACCCGGCTAGCCCCCCCTCCCCACACAACTTGCCAAGAAAGCGTTTTACTAACTACATAAACCACGCTTCCCCCTAAACAACACACAATCGAAAGGCATCCTAAAGTATGTGGTCTCTAGTGATCCAAAACCATTAGACTTCAAAAGCCTATCTATAAACCTGCTAACAAACCGGGTCATAAATCCAATTTCAATATTACCCCCCCCCCAAATACCTCCTAACATATTCAGCCACCTTGTTTGCAACTATAATTGCTTCCAAAATTTGATGACCCTTGGCAAACACATTCAATCAATCAATCAATCAAAGCCTTAATCCCAAAAGTGGGGTCGGCTAACATGAACCAAATTTGATTATTCCATGTAGTCATCAACATAAATCTTTCTCCTCAATCCCTTACGATCCAAAGCTTCATCCTCATGTAAATCCATGCACTTCATATCCTTCCTAACTCCTTCCAACCAAGTCATTTTTGGTCTCCCTTTCCCTCATTTAATCCCTCCATGGTCCCACTCTTCCACTCATCGCACCGGTGCACCCTCGGGTCTCCGTCTTACATGTCCTAACCAACATGCGCATTTCCGTAACCTCCATCTTTTTAATATGCTCTTTCTTTGAAGCAAACACATTATTGTTCGAAAATGCAAACCCAAAAGAATTTGTTTAAACCTTTGAAATGATTTTTATACACACTAGTCAGCTGACTACTTATGGGCTGAAAGTCTCTCACATTCTAATACTTTCCTTTAGCGATCAACTTACAAGGAAAGAGTTTCAACTTCAATCCTCTTGGCTTCTTTTAAACATAAAAGCATAATTCTGACACTAAAAAGATAAAGTTTGCTCAAAAGACCAGAATTCATCTAAAAGTTACTTGCTCGTGAAAACTCGCTAGCAACACTCAACAATAAAGATGTTGATAATCAATATCCTTGTACTTAATTCTACACAATCAGTAGCTATCAAGTATAGGCTAAATGTATAGAACATCATTTTACAGAATTCAAATCTTTTCAAAGCAGGCAACTATCAAATGCAAAAAAAGGTTCACCCAAGTTTCATTACATTTCTTGAAGCATTCACATGCCCTGAATGCTCAGAACACCCGGAAACACCAGTCCAGAGAGACAATGAAGACATTTCATGTTCTAAATTGACTAGGATCCATTGAAAATCAGTTTTAGAACAAACTTGTATCTCACACAAATTATTTAATATCCACCCAAAAAGGAACCTTAAAACATGTTGCCACCCTTTTCTCTCTTTTGACTCTATGTCAAAAATTCCACATAGGTCTTAGCTACTAAGCTAATTTTGGAGAATATCAAAGTCTCAGCAGTCTATCAAATTAGTGAAAAAGATAGGTTCAGGCGCAAGCCCTGAATAGGTTCAATGCAATTGCATGTTAAGCTTGAGCCTGAGAGGGAGAAAGACAGAAAAAGGAAGGGAGGGGGGTTGCTTTGTGGGTCGGCCAAAAAAAGGAACTATGTACGTCATTCAGTCACTAAATACAGTAGCATATGATCTATGTAAGAGATTGTAAATAAAAGATGCGTTCTTCTTGAAATATCACACCAAATATCAATTAATTTTAAACAAACTTATTAATTTTACTTGCCTGTTACCTACTCTTCTAAGAGTTTTGTTTCCGTTCTATTTCCATTAATCTCTTTGTTCCCATTTTCAATCTCTGATGTATGTACACAACTGATAATAGCCAGCAAAACAAGCGACCAGTTTGCCACGCCAATGCTACTGTAAACAAGTAAAGTGTGGTCTACTATTCTAGCACGAGCATTGGAATTTTGCAACACCCATTGGCTCAAAGAAGGACTAAACTTTATTTATATGTAAAGTAAAGATATAGAAATCTTACCAATATGAAGGAGGGTATTGTAAATCTTAAAAACTAAGCATATATTCAGGGACGAAGCCAGGATTTTCAAGTCCTAGGGGCCGGACTTGTTAATAGATAATTGAAAAAAAAAAAAAAAAAAAAAAATTGTACTAATATCTTATTGTTACTAAAAAAAAGAGTTAAATTTTACTCTATGGTTTTTCATAATAGCAAAATCATCAATAAAGATTCAACACTAAAATTTACCGCAATCTCTTATTAACTTTTCTTTATAAAAAAAATCTAGTATTTTTTATTTCTTGATATCAATACAAAAACAATAATTATCAAATTAAATTGCATATAACCCTAAAAATTTGATATTTCATATTAAATGTAAGCAATTAGCCTAAAGTTCCATTCAATTGACAAAAAATTAGCCAAATTTATTAAATAAATAAATATATTAATCTTTATTTAAAAAAACCCATGCCCAAGTTGAATAAGCAAAGCCTTAATAAAAAAAATATGTTAGGGATAGGATTCGAACCCAGCTCCCTCATGAAAAAACACAACTCCTTAACCAACATACCAAGCCTTATTTACTAAAATTTATGTGTCTTTAATAGTATATGTAATAATTTTAGGGGGGGCCATAGTATTGAAAACATGGACTGCAATTTTGGGCCGGGAGGCCGGGCCTCCACCAGCCCCCCCATCCCTTCACCCCTGCATATATTATATAGTCGATCACTCAATCTTCCCTTGGAAAACCACGAGCACTATCCTAATGAAAGCCAACAAACTTAACTAGCCCGCTATAGTGATCTGACAACAGAGAAGCAAAACTAGGCAATGGGTTTTACATATAACTATATTCAAGCACAATTTCACAACTATCACATGATCTCCAACTCAGCTAAACAAGGACAAAACAAGTTGTCAAGAACAATAAAGTCGGTCCCTGGATATCCAAAGCAACCAGAGTTTTCTACACTAATTACAGCTGCATTCACCTGTCTATCCAACTCTACCTCTTTGGGAGCATGCTAGTTGATGCTGGTATAACATGCAAACAATTAAACAATGAAGACCGCGAGGAAAAATATACTAATCACAGCTCAATTACCACCCAACACAATACATATTCAAAACTCAAAAATCCCATGCTAAGTAAAATTCAACTGATAGGAATAAGCTTTTGAAGCAGAGAGAAGAATGAAATGGACAATGGTTTGTAAAAGCCACATGACACAAACAAGATATCCTACAAAACCTGCAGAAAAAAGCAAAAATACCAAATGAAAGGGCAGGTCGAGGTCGTCCAAGTGAAGCTAAATTACAATTGGCACGCCGCCCATCAATTATAGGCGTTGGGTCTGCACAAGCTCTCCTTGCAGATTCCGGGTCCCGAAAAGTCACCTATACCCTCCATAGGAAGCACACAAAATCACAAGCACAGTCACTTCACAATTTTACTCATTTATCATGTAATTTTACTTATAAATATACATGCTGGCCAATTTAGTCTTATAATTTTACTCCGACCTTTCCACTTTAATCGGCCACATTCGATCATAACACAATTATACAGAAGGATAGAGAAATACTCACAAAACCATAACCCTTGGAACGACCAGTATTCTTATCAGTGATAACAACAGCTTCAAGAATCTCCCCAAAATGCTCGAAATACCGGCGCATCGTCTCGCTTTGAGTCTCCCAAGCAAGACCTCCAACAAACACCTTCGTGTAGGTGGTATCTCCGAACTGCGAATTCAAATATGGAAAACCCGAACTTGACCCCGATCCGGGTCGACCCGGAATCGGCTGATATGCCATCAATTTTTTGTAATTGATTGATTGATCACCAGAATAATTTCACCCAGATGATATAATTATTCAAAAAAAAAAACTAAAAGCTGAAAAATTCAAAATAAGAAGAAACAAAACCCTAGAAAAACCCTAGAAATCCCCGGAAGAAAGGGGAGAAAATATCCAATGAAAGCAGAAGGTGGGTAATAAGGGGATGAATCAAAATTATGATTTTAGAAGAAAAAGCAGATGACTTTTAATAATTAGAGGAGACAGAAAAAGGGAAAATTTGAATTATTAAAGAGAAAAAGAATACTTGTTAACAAGAGATGGGACAGGGGAGAAAGAAGGAAAAAAGCAAACCCTAAAAATGGAGTCAAACAAAGTCAAAAGAGAGAGAAAAGTTTCAGAGGAAGAAGAAGAATATGATTTGAAATATATTTACAGAGAAATAGAGGATATACACAAGAGAAAGAGAAGAGAAGAGGAGAGAGAAAGTGTTGAGGAATTATGAAAATGGTAGAAATGGAGAAGATGGAAGGAGAAGTGGGACCCAAACTCGCAACTTCCAGGTTGTTTGTTTTTTTTTTACCGGGAAAATTTGGTGTTATTGTGGCGGGCAAATTGAAGCCCAGGTAGTTAGTTCACTTGCTTTTTGAGCTGGGCGTGGACCGGGTTGACACGAGTTTCAATAAAAACGCTATACAAACGTTTATTTAGGGTTTGTTCTCGTACGATTATTTTCACTTCAGCTCCTAATTTTCTTCTCTTATAAAATATTCAGTTGAGCTCAGCTGAGTTCAGTCAATGAGAACATACCCTTAAAATGTACTCCCTCTACTTTGGAATAATTAAAACGTTCTATAGATAAAAGTAGGACTACATAGAAACGAATAGAGTATTAGGCGCTGCTCATTTCACTTTTAAAAATTAATATTCTGTAAAAAAAAATAAATTCAGTTCAGTAAAAATCAGTAACTCTAAAAAAGAAAATAATTTTAGTTTAGCAAAAATAAGGTGAAGTGAACATAATCTTATTTGACCAATTTACAAAAAAGAAATGGTAATATAATTAGGGAGTTTGCTAACATGACACAACCCAACACGACATAACACGTGAATCTAATTGTGCATGAATTTCGTTAATGAATACCAAGCTTGGTATATCATCCCTATTTCTTGGCCATAAGTATGAACATGAAAATCGATACTCCGTATTATACAGCCCGATTCATGCCCAACTCTCGTTGTAATTGTCTTGTTGTGTCTAATAAAATAAAGTAAGCAAGTAGGACAAAATTGAATTAAATAATTTGATGAAATAAAGTGGAGAGAGAAAGAATGAGATTGATGGTGATGATGTGATGTGTGACGGCAGACACTTAGCCACTAAGAATAGGGAAATTCGTCCGGTTGTTGAGTTTGTGATTATCATCCAAATTCCCATATTCCGTCTACTCCAACTATCCGCAACTATTTCTATATTTGCCCCTTTTTTGTCCACTCCAAGTATGACTAATGCTCAAGTTTTGTACTCCGTATATGCTACTAATGGATATTTCGGTCTAACTTCGGGTTGAATTATATGGAATACTCTGTTTGTTTTAAAATAAATCTCAACTTAGGGCCTGTTCTTTTACGTTGAAATTCAGTTCAGCTGAGTTCAGTTCAGTTCAGCTCAGCTGAGTTCAGCTGAGTTCAGTTCAGTTCAATTTAGTTCAGTTCAGTTCAGCTGAGTTCAGTTCAGTTCAGTTCAGTTCAGCTGAGTTCAGTTCAGTTCAGTTCAGCTGAGTTCAGTCAATGAGAACAGGCCCTTAATTGACATATATAACAACATAAAATATAATCAATAATATATAAAGTTTTTGTGAGTCAAAGCAAATTTATGTAAATAGTGCAAAAGTTGAATTGAGACATTTATTTAGAAATGAAATGGAGTATTTAAGTAAGATAAAGCTGGATCGAGGAAATTTCAATATAGATCAAGCTCGTGTTCTTCTAGGGGTCAGTTTTGGGTTAATTGAAAATTACATTATTGTGTGAAATCAAATTTGCTTCAATACTTCCTCCATTTCCTTAATATTGCAACAATAATTATTTGAGAATGTTTCAGAATAAATATTGCAAAATTTTCTTTCTTGCATGTGCTTTATCTCTATGTCTCTCCACATCACATGGGTATATGCTTTAACTTTCTCTTTCTCATCTTCTTAAACACCGTGTCTACCTCCATATTAAAGTAACAAAGGAAATATAAGATATCGTCCGACCTATTTAGGTCGGATCAAGTTAACCTAGGGTCATGGTCATCTTGTATCAAAAAAAAAAACCTAGGATAATTAATCTTAGATTCTTAGGCATGGTTTGGGTTCAAATAAAGTCAAGTTTATGTCAAGTTAGTTTTCAAATCACTATGTTTCGAAATATTGTGGAATCAAACTTAACTGTTATAGTGTATTATGTCAGGATGCAATGAAAGGAAGAGTGATCAATAATAAGATTGACTAGCAACACAAGAGAACCAAGCCCCAATTTTCTTAAATATATGTATCCGTGGCTCCCTACAGATTCACAACTGGAGTACTATATAACCTTTGACCATCAGAAAGCCTCCCCTTTTAAATGAAGAAATTAAGAAAGATGTAGCAATATTCCCTCCCAAGTGCTCATCCATTTCACCCTCTCACATTATCTTCCCAAGTGCTAATCCAAGTAAACTATGATTCTATGAATGATGTAGCAATATTAAAGATCTTAAATCAAATTTCATCAACGGTATGTTTGGGTAATGTTAAGGGAAGAAAACGAAGGGGATGGGAGGGAAGGGGAAGGAAGAATGATAAGTTTTCCTTCCGACTCTCTCCATTCTTAAAGGATCATTTTCTTATAATTTACCCCCACAATTTCTCTCCCCTCCGATTCCCTCCCTCCATTTCCCTTCCCTCCCTCCATTTCCTATCCAAACACACTCTAAATTGATATTGCACATGAATACCTAATATTCTAAAAAGAAAATCAAGATAATAGATTTCACAGGGTTGTATTTGGAAACAAAATCATAAAAATATTCTAAAACGTCTTCATTTCATGAACTAAAACTACAACGATTCAATTCATACGTAGAGATGACAAATACAACATTTTGCTATGTCCCTATATAGACAACCAATAGTTTGAAGACTAGAAAACAATTGTTTTCTTGCCATTACATGCCAATGGAATACCTCCAATCTAGAAGTCCCAATTTTTTGTAGCTTTCCACTGAGTCTACTAGAGTTTCTTCCAGTGGTCTGTAACTCCAACCAAGCTTCTGTAATTTCTCCGAACTAACACCGTCCCCATCAGCAACCTCAATCAAGCTGTTGAAATAACAAGGAACAGATGGTCAGGGCAGCAAAGTATTAAATCACTAACAGAATTATAACTCTTCTCATCAACCTAGCTTTGGTAACTGTACACCAAATCTCAAATTTTTGACAAACTACTATAATTTTTAAATTAAGGTAGAATTGCTGTTGGCGCTTTGGGAGTATAGCATGTTCATCATACAACACTTAAAAGTAGAAGGCAGCACATCTACTACAATTCAGAAAAAGTGTTCATCCCAAGTTCCAAATAACAAATCAAAGAGAGACCTTGTACTCTTATAGCTAGTCAAAGCGGGTAACAGAACATTTAGGGAAGTAGTAAACAAGAAAAGAAGACTAGGAATTTACGTTTTCGGATAATTATAGTGGGGATAAAGGCTTGTCAACTTGTCCACCAGTTCCTTCACTCTGATTTGATGTGATGAGCATATATATCTTCCTTCTGCCTCAGGCTTCTCAAAGACCATAAGCAGGGCAGCAGTCAAGTCGCGCACATCTACTATCATCCGAAGCTTGTTTTCTGTTGATTCATATCCTTCTGCCATCTCAACAAAAGTAGACATATTTAGGCTTTCTCATAACAAAGAAAACAAAATGGAGTCTAAAGCGTGGGTTATGTAACATATCCAGCAGAACTACGGAAATCCATAAAATAAGCCAGGAATATAGCAACCCCTTCTCACTTGGCTCCACTGCTATATTAATTCATGCCATATATCTATGTAGGCCAAACAAGAAAGTATTTGCTTCCCTTGATCCAGAGCATTCATGTATCGCCTTATCTGAGATGGATATGGAACACACATGAACCATATCCTTAAAAAATCTGCTTGAGTAGACCACACCAGCAACTCATCATTTAGAGATATTTGTGACACACTAGATCAAGAAAAATTTCTGCTAGTCTGTTTGATGTATCACAACTCTGATGAACTGCTATGTGGGTAAAACTGCATGGAAGGTACTCAGGTAGTCATAGTCAAACTATACATTCTAATTTTTTTTTTTATTTTTTTTTTTGCGATCTATATCCTGAACTGCATATAATTTAAGCATTACAACCACAAGAGGATTTAGTTAGTAATGAAGACTTATACAAGACAGAAAGAGATTTCACATGAAGCACCAAAAAGGATTTGATTATGAGACCCAGATTTAGATACCTTCAGCAATATAGCATAACACAGGAGAGAGATGCAAACTGAGATTAGATTAGTTGCTGGATATTGCTGCAATTATTTAAGAGTATATGCTTCAACCCTAGGACTCTTATTTTCAGGACTTCAAATACTCAAAATACTTATGTCAAGCAATACTATAACACCAAAGGGAGGTAATAAGCACCAAAAATTTGCGGACCAAAAGCAAGATACTGTCAGCAATCCATGTGAGGAAGCTCAGCCGTGAGTTAAAATGGGTTTTACCTGCTTTGTTATCCCTCTCAGATTACAAGAAAAGGAATACTATTAGGCTATTAGCACTATGAATACCAATATGTTCACAAAATCATTCTGAGTTGGGGGGTGTTTGGTTCACAAAGTGGTATAGGTTTGGAATCAGGAATAGGGTTATGGTGGTATCGGGTTGGAACTTGATACTTAATACAATGTGTTTGGTTGAATTCAGGAATGTAATATCATCCCTTATTTTCATGTATTTGATACCTAAGGGAATGAAATGAGCCAAACCCACCTCCCCCCCAAGGTTTCTAAACCCCATACCTCATGGGTTTGAGGTATGGGTTTAAAAATCATATCTTTGACAACCAAACATATAGTATGGGTTTTGGTCATTCTAAACCCATACCACATACCTATAATCCGTGAACCAAACGCCCCCTTGGTGTATAAAGAATACAAACAACACGAATAATTGCAGAACTTTCACCAGTTGCCTCAAGATTCAATGAAAAGAGGCTGATAAATTCATGAAGATAGAAGCAGAATTGCAATTAACAGTTGGCAAACTGAGACAAAGATTACCTTTAAGAAGCTTAATGAGCACCAAGCTACTTGCATTGGCATTTGATTGCATCATAGGACCCAAAACAAGGGTCGGACAAACTGATACAACATTTAGGCCACTTCTTTTAGAATATTCAAAAGCTTCATTTTCAGCTTCTGTTTTAGAAGCGCAGTACCAGTTCTGCACCAGCAACAATAGGCAGTTAAGAGATAAAGAGACGCTGTTAAATCATGGCAAGCGACATAAAAGATAAAACACTGCAATGAAAGATACAGAATTTAAATTATCAATACATACATTAGTTCTTCTGCAAAATTCAGCGTCAGACCAGCAATTTTCATCCTTGACTTGATCAGTTTGCCAATCCGGGTTCATGAGAACAGCAGCAACAGATGATACATAGACAACTCGCTTTACTTTTTCTTCTGAAGATGCTTTGAGTACATTTAGTGTGCCCTTCACTGCAGGTTCCATCAGCTGAATCTGTATGTTCATACACCAACGAAAAGCAAAAAAAGGCACAGATATGGTGTGTGAGAAGCATACATATGTTGTGTTATGAAAAGACTCAAGAAAGCAACAAGCTGATAGAATTACGCTTTCTTAAAGTAGCATCATCTATCAGGATTACGAAGCAACCAAAAAGTACTCTAAGACAAAACACATGATAGTGGTAATAATTTTGGCTTCCCTTACATCAATTACACGAGTTACATCAGCAAGAATATAGTCTATAAGACAGAAGCTCCTTAACTAAGTAATTAGTACTAGCAATTTGATGACACAGTAAAGAGTAACTGCACAGATATATACAAATCAGAGCATGGTATGTTAAATAAGTAGTAGATTGCTGTATTCTGAAAGTAGGAACAATATCTCTGTCATCGCATTGCAAACTTCAGACCTCCTCCTGATTGGAGTTTTAGTCTCATTGAAATACACTGATGTTGACATAATCTCAAACTCCCACCAGAAATTTACTATCTTGTTTAGTTCACAAAATGCATATAAGACCAACAAACTCTAAGCCTCGATATGAGAGAGGCTGCAGTGTGCATAAAACAAGGTCTGCGCTTAGTCCTCCTCAAGGAAGAAAATGACATTGCTAAAACATACTCACTGACTGGCCTTGCCACAGGAACTTTGTATAGCTAATGCACTCGACAGACAAGAAAGAGCTCGTACATTTTAAAAACTCACCCTCCAGCATAAGACAAATCAATTAAAAGAGTATACTGGAGATAAACTTCCAAGCAAGTTATACGAAAAGCGGGGAAAGAGCACTTGCCTCAGGATCAGACACAGAATCGGAAGGAACAGGACTGGCAACATGGAACACTCCAATACATCCTTTAATGGCAGCAGCAACCGAATCATAATCAAGTAAATCCGCCTTAAAAAGCTTCAACTTCTCTGATGCTTTGTCTAGCTGTTTCAAATGCTCATATTTGGGATCACCTGCACAACAAATCAACAAATAATAGTCAATAAATATATACATCCTCTAATTTCCTTGTTTTTTTTTTGTTTTTATTTTTTTTATTTGGTATCTTAATCAATGATCATCTAAACATAATAGTAGACAAATCTTAATGCTGTACAAAAGCAACCTTTTATTTTACTGGTGAAAAATTTATACAAATATTTTAGTACTAACACAACAAAGTCCATCCATCCACTTGCACAGAAGAATGTGAAAGTAATTAAAAAAAAAAAAAAAGAGGATTCTAATTAAAATTATATTAGAAAAAGAAGAAATAAAGAAGGTAAAGAATAATTTGCGTATATTCTGTATCAGATAAGACATAGCATGATAGCAAGGAATTAAGAATCTAATAATGAGATCCATATGATTCCAAAATTATGAAAAGATTGAATTGTAACTTGAACCATTTGACAATTTACATTACATTTCAACCCGAAACAATAGTTGACAAATTGTAGTAGAATTACACAGGATCTGTAATCGAAATCAAAATGATAATTAAGTAGATGCGATCATAAAAAATTAGGATAAAATTAATGGATGAAAAAAATTACATGGATCGGTGCGAACGGTGGCTTGAACAGAGTAACCGGAGGAGAGAAGAAGTTTGATAAGCCAAGAGGCTACGAAACCACTACCGCCTGTGACGCACACCACTGATTTCTCTCTTTTCTCCATTATCAAGTGTACATTTACATTAACCAACAACAACCAACTCAACTAAACTAAACTAAACTAAACTAACTGCTTCTATTTTCATCTTTCAGGGATTATTATTATTATTGTTACTGTGTCAGATTCACAAGTTGACCGCTGCAAACGTTGCCACGTGTGCTCTGCTTATCAACACACGCACTATTCTCCTTTTTTCTTCTTTTTACTCGAGTGTTTGGGGCCTTGAAGTAGCTGGATTGCTTTTTTTTTTTTTTTTCCTATTTCTGGCCGACCTTGGTCCTTTTGAAGTTGGAGAATTTTGACAAAAAGCAAGTTTAAAAACAGGAGTATGGGCCAGGTCTTTTGTGACAAAAGTGAAAAATGACCTTTTACGGTGTATTTGGATAGAAGGAAATGGAAGGAAAAGAAGGGGAGGGAAATGGAGAGATGTGATATCTTTCATTTGGATAACAAATGAGGAAGAAAGGGAATTAGAGGGGAGAGAAATGGAGGGATTAAATTGTAGGAAAATGATCCCTCCAACAATGGAGAGATTTAGAAGGGAAACTCACCATTCTTCACTCCCCTCCCTTTCCCTCCCCTCCTCTTCTCCACCCTCCCCTTCTTTTCCATCCTCTAATGTTATCCAAACACACCATTAATATTGCACTATAGGAGGATCAAGGATGTTATGATTTAGGGTCTATTCACATTTATTGAACTAAATGAAGCTGAACTAAACTGAATTGAATTGAAATGAATATTTTATGAGAAAAATAAATTAGGAGCTGAACTTAACTTATTGGAGCTGACTGAACTGAACTGAACTAAAATTAAACTACAAATTGTCCATGTGATTGTAAGCATAATATTAAGAAACAAGTGTTAAACACCAAGGGTATATTGGGTATTTATCATGTGGTTAGAGACATTTATCAATCTAAAAATAGTGTGCGGCCCAGGCGTTGCACCGATTACCACTTTGATTAAATTGTTTTTTTTATGAAACATATTATCATTTTTTTTTGACAAAATGAAATATATTATCATCGATTATGTATGTTATGCATAAATGTTAAAAATAATGTTACTAATTGATAAAGAGTATAGAAAGATAATTTTTAACACTATTGTTTGTGAAATGTTGATTTTATTCCTCTTAATTTTTTTTTCAAACTCCTTACTTCGTATTTCCTTTTCAATTGATGCATCATGTCATTTATAGTTATATTTATATGCGTAGATGACATCAATTGTTATTGGCTAAGATGGTAAGGAAGTAGTTCTTGTTTCCTTGAGGTCTAGTGTTCAAAACCCATCAAAAGCTTGGGAATGACGTGGCACATAAACGATTTTTATAACGCTTTATAATATATAAAATATAATATAATAATAAAGTATAGATATAGACATAGATTATTATGAATTTATGATGCAATGTTTGTGAAAATCCAAAACAAGTGGTGCGTAGAATGGAGGAAGTGATTTAGTTGTGAGAGATGACAAGATTCTTACCATTGATTTCACAACTTCGCTTTAACTTTCTCGAGCCTTGAGGAACACTCAAAACTCCTTTTTTTTTCCTATAATATGATGACATATAGATGTCCTTGTTCGTGTTTTTTCATTTTTTTAATGGTAATAATACCTTTTCGTTGTCTCAAATAGAATTTTATGATCATTCTCATTTGCAATGAAAAAATAATAATAATAAATAAATAAATAAATAACAAAAAAAGTCATAAACTAGTTGGAGCTCCCCTCTTGATTCCAAGAGATTTTGGGATCGATTCTCATCACCCGCCCTTGTGGCTCTCTAAACACCAAAAAAAAAATATATAGTAAAACTACACCTTAATCATATGTTGAATTTAAATGTGCACCAAAAAAAAAAAAAAAGTTGAATTTAAATACATTTAACATGATAATAATTGTTTTAATATATCAATAAAAATATAATCAAAGTTAGTATATGTGCATGCTCATAAAGTTTAAAGCGTGTCAATGATTCTAAAATAGAGTATAGTTTTTTGTTTTTGTTTTTTTTTTTTTTTTTTTTTTTGGGTACAATTTTTCATTGAGTTTAATTGGTTATAACAATAAATCAAAATTCAAATCCTTCATACTCATTAGTGATTTGTATTGCCATTATGCCTCATTGGCTCATTCATATCAAATACTCCCTCTATCTCAAATTAATTGGAACGTTGGACTTTTTTTCACTATCCATGCATGTATTAACTTTGACTATATTTTTTTACTAACATAATAAAAAATAACTTTTTATCATAAGATATGTTTCTTTATAACACCACACCAAGGGGAAACTTAACGATCGGGGATACAATCAACCAGCTTTTTTCTCCCCACTTCCCATGGTTGGAAATGAGCTAAGTCGTGAGGGAGTCTATGTTGTTAGATAAGTATTAATACAGTATAAAGTCTCATAATACAATTTTTAAAATAGTTTTCATAAATGTTTAATTATATAAAAATTAAGTAAAAATAGATATCGACTTATGCGTCAACTGTGTCAGTTATTATGATGGGACACAAGGAGTAATATGTAAAAATAATTTTTTTTTTTTTAAAAAAAAACTCTTGAACTTCTCTACTTACCACCTAGAGCACGCAGCTTCCCATGAGAAAAGCCTAGGAGGTGACTTGCATGAAGAAATCCATTTAGAGCAACCAGAAGGACTTGAAGTGAAAGGGAAAGAAAAGCTTGTTTGAAAGTTGAAGAAGAGTTTTTATAGACTTAATCAGGCACCAAGGCAATGGTACCGGAAATTTGATTCGTTTATGACTAGTAATGATTAAAAGAGGACTTTTTCAATCCTTGTGGGTGTAGTCGTATACATAAAAATAAACGATAAACCGATTCGACTCAAATGACTCAATACCCCCAAAGTCTCTTATCTTTGGTGGAGCTAGAGGTATTAGGGAGTTCGGATTGAGTTTGATAAGGTCGGGTTGGGTTGGGTCGGGTCGGGTCAATTTTTAAAGTTGATTCATGTTAGATTATTATGTCTATACGAGTCAAAATTTAAGTCGTATATTTTTCGAGTCGATTTTGAATCGGGTGAAATTTTGACACCTCTGGGATGAAGCTTGATATGATTTAATGAATTGATCTATTTTCTATATGAAACCAGACGATCCAAAGCCTTTCTAATTAAGTATAGTCCAAAGCCCATAAACAATGGTGTGGAAAGAAAGCAGCCCACACTCCACACTTCCACAGTAGTATGTAAACGTGGCCAAATTTTGGATCACCAAATACTTCTGGGTTTCTAACCATATCAAGGTTTCGGTTTCCTTCTTGTTCTTCACGATATTCTACAACTTAGTTACAGTTATCACTGATTTAATATTAATATTAATATTAATATTAATCCAACTATTTTCTTACATCCCCAGAAATAATCGGAATCTGCTCCCAAACAATCTGGCTTTGGAAATTTATAGGGGTTTTTGCATGATCAATAGATAAATAATTTGATTTGGGGGAAATAATCCAATTTTAAAATTGGAAGTCGAAGAAATGAGGAATGAATGGAGAAGAAGATTGGGAAATGTGAGGTCCTTCGTGGGAAATGCGACGGGAGGTTTGCGAGGTGGTTCCAATTTTGCAGCTTGGATAGTAGCTGGTACTATGGCCTATTTTCTCTGGATTAAACCTTCCCAAGAACTCAAGCGTCAACAGGAGGTATCACTCTATTTACGATTTGATAATCACGCGTCGATTGGTGTAATTCATTGAACCGTAATCATTTTGTGGGTATTTTGTTTAATAAGAATATATTTGTGGTAAAATCACATGTCAATCAGTGTTGTGGACATGTAGGAAGCTATTCTTGACAGAATCATGTGTTGATTAGTGTTGAGGATGAATCCATGAGATACCCTTATAAAATCATGTGTCAATTAGTGTTATTGATGGAACCGTAATCATTTTTGTGGGTATTTCTTGTCTAATAAGAAGATATTCGTGGCAAAAATACATTGATGGACATGTAGTAAGATATTTGTGACAAAATTATGCGTTGATTAGTGTTATTGATGAACCCTTGATGGACATGTAGTAAGATGTTCGTGACAAAATCGTATGTTGACTGGTGCTATGATGAACCTGTAAGATATCTGTGATAAAATTATGCAGCAATTAGTGTTACTAATGGACCTGTAATCATTTTTATTTTGGGTAATTTGTCAACTAGGAAAAGGCTGCACTTGCTGCTGCAACGCCAGATCCTTACAGGTACATTGAGAAACGCAAACCCATTCCTGATCCTCAGGTAATTCTTTTGAATTTCGCCCTTCCATTTTTCTCCATTTTCTTGGTAGCAAAATTAGTGTTGATTATGGTTTTTTGGATGGTGAATTAATGCAGGAAACTGGGTTAAGATATGGCAACAAGAATAAAGCCAAGGATTCTGTGAATGAGGATAGTTGATACTGTTTACAAAATGATAGTAACTTTTGCTGGTGCTCTTAGGTTAGCCAGTTAAATTTTGTGAGTCTATACATGTTGGTTTACTGAGTGGATTATGCATATTCAATATCTAATTTTGAATGTAGCTTATAGAGGTCGTTGGTGTTTTACTAATTAAATTTATGTTGTGTGTGAAAGTTGTCTTCGGTTTCCTGATGGGAGAACCGTGAGATTTAATTTATACATCATGGAATAGAATAAACAAAAAAAAAAAATGATATTTTATTCACACTTTTATGATAGTTTCGTTAATAACTTGTGTATGTATCCATGTATGATTGTACCATTCCACATGTTATAGGTTGCCAAATGCAGTGTTCAGGCTTGAGTTGTGTGGAGAGGGACATTGTTAGCTCTATATTACATGAAATTCGGATTCATTAGATGTGGTGATTGTGTTGTTCATTAGTTGGTTTTACTCTTATATTTCAGTTATCAGCTTGTTTGAGGTGTTGCATGTGTGTTGGGCACATACTATGGAAACATATTGGAGTGTTGGTGTAATACAGTCTTGGTACAGTGTACTCCTTTAACAATGGACTTTCTATCCTCCAGCATGAATCTTAGCTAATTCTTCCTGGAGCATCAAATGCTTAAATAAATAGTAGTCACCTTTGAACAATAAAGTAGGGCTCTGGTCATTTTTCTACTGAGTATAGAAATTTGACTACACAACTCAGCAATTAGTATGGAGAGCCATGATAGTCACATGTAAACTGTTTATTTTAGCTGACTAAATATTGAAGTGGGTTTATACATTCCAATGAAAATGTTTCCATATCATTTTGTGAGGAGTTTACATATATTTGGAACAGCTTGTTTATATAAAATAGGAATGCAGGGTTAATTTGTATATATTTCATAACTACAAGACTACAAGTCTTTTGGGTAAGTTTTGGGAGAACAAAAAGAATAGCAATCTTATGGTGATAGACTGATAGGCATATGTCCTTGATTTTTATGGTTTGAGAGAAATCATAGAATCTCCTGCTATGGATTTTAGCTTTATAAGTCTGGACTCTGGAGGCATTTGCTGCCATAATAAAGAATCGAGTTAATAATGAAAAACAAAATTTGATGCTCTCTCAAAAGTATTTTTTCTTGGTGGTGTTTATGTTGGATTGGACACTAAAACCTATATGCCGCAAGGGCAATGGCATATTTATTAATAATAAAAAAGCTTAAATAGGATAATAGGTGCTAAGAAATTGGCTCTACTGATTAGTCGTCATAAATCTACTCGGTAGAGGGGTTAGATTCCTTTGTGATTGATTAAAGAAAGTTGCTAATGCTAGATTTGTTTTGGCAAAGTAGCTTAACTATTCCAGTATCTTTTACCCAGCATTATTGCTATGTGCGTTATTGAAAACTAGATATAATCTAGCAGTATTAGACTCAATCTTGAGTTGCTATAATGGCAAGCTAAAGTATTTTGCTGCCTTTTGCTGTACCTGCAAATGCAAAGGCCCTATGGTGTTTATTCTTCATATAAGATGTCACGGGGAAAAATAAAATACTTCTGATGGAGCGCCAAAGTGATATGATGTTTAAAGATTCTGAAATTTTAACTTAGGAAATGTCATCTTTTCCATGGCTTGAAGTCATGAAGTTTTTTCTTGCAAAAAGATTGAATCTACTTACTATTATGGAACAATTTGTGTGTGATTTGTTGAAGAGATTCTATCTGTTATTGATCTCCATCGATTGGAATAATGAAGTGGGCTTATATATTTGGGATGTTGGGATGGTTTCATTGCACTTACAATATTATGAGCTGTTTACATATCTTTGGAACAACTTGTTTGGAACTATGGGAATACTGTGGATCATTAGTGGGATTTTTTTTTGGTTATACATATATGATAGGCTATAAGTTTTTTTTATGTAAATTTTAGGAGGAATAAGGGAAGATAATTTGTGGTGATAGGCGTGCTATATTTGGTTGTGGTAAGAGAGAAATGGTAAGATTTTCAGCTATGGAGTTATAGCCTATAGGTCGGTCTGAAGGGGCTTAAAGGGACAATTTAGCATACCTTGTGCTGGTGCTATTGTATGAAACTATGAGGGTGTTTTTGTGGTTGCTTTTTTGAACAGAAACAATATCTTTTCTCCTTAGGGGTGATGTGCTGTAAAATGTGCATATGTGAATGCTGTGCTATATTTTTTATTCAGTTTCTTCTAAAAAGTCCTTGCCCCATGCTTTTTTATTTTTTATTTTTTATATTTTTTCCCTCCTGTTTCTTTTATCTGTTTAAGAGTTTTTGGATAATGCAAGAAAGCAAAGGTTTTATGGAGGATGGGTTTCTGCCTTTCGTCCTTGGAAAGATAACATAGAAGAGCAGCTGAACTTTTCAGTGATTTATAAAGCAAAAGTTGCTGAACCCTTAAGTTACTCCAGCAAAGAAATTAATCTATCTAGTGACGTTTTTATAATAAAGAAAAAAAATTAGCAACTTAGTTAGAGAACCTAAACTATTTAGCTTATTTCTGTCTTCCTTACTATAAAAATTAGCTACTTTCCAACAGTATCTAAAGTCAATTATGATTGCTGAAATGTCTAGCCTCCGTTTTCCTAAAGTAGCCAAAAGTTCCTGCAACTTTTCTCTGCATCTTTAGAAAAAAGGCCTATGGTATCTGGATTGTCTATGGACCATAATAAAAAAGATAATACATCTGGTGGAGCACCAAATTGAGATTTAAAAAGATTTTCTTAACCCTTTAGTGTGACTATGGGGCTTATTTTGAAGATACTTCGACTCTAGATACAGTTATGGGACAAACTGTGTGTGAACTCGTTGGATAATGACCAAGTTTAAATAGCCCCTTTGGTACAGGATAATGTACTTGTTTGTACTTGCTTCTATTACAATGGGGATTGTTTTGTTAATTTATATATTAAGAGTTAGAATTCACATGCTGTTCAAGAGGGGCTATTTATATTGTTCTTGATGGTTGAGATTTGAGAATTTCACACATACTTTGAATGTAACTTGTACGTAGAAATGGGCCTTGTGCTTCATATTACAAAAATCTGGAGAGTTTTAAATGTAGAAGGATTTGCTGTGGTTGAGAGCAGTTAGCTGTGTTTATCTGTGTATCGGTTTATGCTTAGATGGAATAATTAGTATGGCTTGGTTGTCATTGTAGGGTGGGAGGATAAACACTACTGTTGTTACAAGATCTGACTTGAGTGAATCCCTTTGTTGAAACTTAAAGTTGCTGTACCTCTTTTAGTGTATATTATATG
This sequence comes from Chenopodium album, assembly GCF_948465745.1. Taxonomy (NCBI): domain Eukaryota; kingdom Viridiplantae; phylum Streptophyta; class Magnoliopsida; order Caryophyllales; family Amaranthaceae; genus Chenopodium; species Chenopodium album. The sequence goes on from NC_137858.1 coordinate 36,453,792, forward strand.
ATTTTGGTTCAAGTTTTATCAAGTTGTATGCAAGCTTTAATCAAGCTCTTTATGAAGTATATTGGGTGCCAGACTAGACCAAATGGAAACAACTAGACCAACCAAGACAGTCAGCTACTTTTTCTCGAGTGCCAGACTACTTGAAATTATTGAATATGTGATGCGATAACTTTGATTGGTTATAATTTGAGAAGGCTAAGCCAAAGCATTACAAGGCATCTTAAGACATGATAACTAAGGGTAAGCCAAGGCATCTTAGAGATAGTTTCGGACACCAAGTAGGCCTCTTGGGGTCCTTTGGGAACCCCGAGCATCACCTTGATGCATAATCTGGTTGTGTCCACAAATGTTCTCCGAAAGTAAAATTTGAAGATTATAAATATAAAATATTAAGCCAATTTTGCAGGTTTCAGATCTGACGTCAAAAACTTTTGAGAGGGTATATAATGTTGTTTGGAATCATATACATCCACTAAAAGCCCATGGCGGCCTTAAGTTTATGAGTTGAGGCATTTATGTAACGGCTAAATTGACAATTCTACCTTGTGGGGCCATGGGAAATTACCCTGACTTCTTTTCTTTTTGGGGTCCAAAAAAGTAGAAAAGTAAAAAATGTCCAACATTGTGGGCTATAATACACAATATCAGACCAATTTCAAAGGTTTCATAATCTAGTGTTGAAATCTATTAGGATTGTAGGGGATGCGGCAGATGCATCCTGCGGTCATATAGTGCTATTTAGAGCCATATATGACCACTGCTGGTTATATAAAGTCCCCTGGTGGTCTTGAGTTGATGAAGGGAGATGTAAGTTGTAAACGGTCAAACGGGCAGTTTAAAGGCAAAATGGACGTTTTCAACCACCCAAATGGATTTCGGGGTGTCATGATGTCCATGAGAAGCACCCCAACCTCTTCCCTTTTCGGGTTCGAAAATGTTGAAAATTATCCAAAATTGAATAATCCACACTTTCAAGCCAATTTTTGGGAAATTATTATAAAATTGAAAATTGTAAGTGAACAATTGTAAGTGATGGTTTTAATAATCACCAACTTGGCATTCTGAGGTCTTATTAGGTGTTGGGCATTCTTCATCTTCATTGGGGTTGTTGATTGTTCCCAAATTCATTACTTACTATAAAATTTCATTATGCTGGTGATTTTGTATGATACTAATATACTATGAAGAGGAAGTTTTACATTTAGTTGGTTAAGAGACTGATGTCCTTCCTGTGAGGTTGGTTGTAGTATCGCCTAGCTTTCAAGTTAAAGATCCAGTTTGAGATCACTAACTAAGCATATAATTCTGGATAATCTAGTTTCTTTCAGTGTTGCTCCTGTTTTCTATTTAAAGTGAGATGGTTTTGTCAATGGCATAATAGGAAATATTCAAAATATCCAATCTTTATAGGTTTTTAGAGGATGAATGTGACATAATTGGGTGATAATTTTGAGCAATTGATATTCTCGTAATCTTGTGTATAAAAGTGTGTTGTCAGATTCAGCTTTGGATTTGGTTTGGCATCTGTAAGAGTGTTTTCTGTTCCTTCTCTTCCTAAGTTTTGATATCACATCACGTCGCTTCAGTCTTTTCTCGTTCCCTAACCTGAGTTTGACTTCTCTTCTAAGGAATTTCTGTTAGTTTGACGTTTTTATTAGAATGTCTGTCATTCTCTCATTAATTTGGTGTAACAAGGATGTAGAGGAGGTTATGGTTTAGTGAGTTCAGTGTTATCCACTTCTATGTACTTTTATATAAAAGATGCAATCAAGTAATGATTTTCGCCATCCTTTTGCAATGACATGAATTTTTTTCACCTTCGATATTTATTACTTTCCTCACACCAGAAACCAATAGAGACAAATATGTATGTAATGGGCAGTTATAGTCCTCAAGTATAGACTAGGATGAATCCCACCCCCTACTTCTTTGAAGGTGAATTACTTTCAATATGAAATCTGCCTCCCCATTTCATCATTTCTATGATTTTAACTTCAACAAAATTTTATTTTTTTATAAGGGTTGGTGGTGCATGGTAATTTGGTTGAGGACTTTAAGTATTCTCTTTGTTGGATGAATTTTGATTGACATTTACTAGATTTTTAACCAAAAAATTCCTATATATATATTATTTTATTTTTAATTGTAAAAACTGTTATTTAACAACTGTAGAAATTTTTTTTCCCCTATTTGTTTTACTTCTCTTCCCTGCAGTCTTCCCCTTTCTTAAGCTATGGTAGTGGAACCTTGCATATTGTTTTGTCAGCAAGTGCAAAAAACTTGAGTTGAATGGCGTTATTGAGTAGAGAGAGAGAGAGAGAGAGAGAGAGAGAGAGAGAGAGAGAGAGAGAGAGAGAGAGAGAGGGTGGGAAGCTGCTTAATTTAAGTATTTAGTGCTCTTATGAGCCTAAGAAAATTCTGACTTATGTGGATTTGGTGAGATAGAAATGAAATCAAGGCCTTTGCTGATTTATATCTGGTGTTGTATAATTGTGAGTTTGTGACTTGGTGACTGAGATGGCCTGTTAGGAAGAAATTGCTGTATTCCTGTATATTTTGGAGATGGGGATGCAATTATCCGTATTCAGTATTGCAGCATAGTTGAGTTGCTTTCTGTTTTGCTTCGCTAGAGAGACCATAATCTCACAAGTAGATTATGTATGCATGAATTGATGTGGAGATGGAGAAAGTGCAACATAAGCCTTAGAGCTTACACCATCTTCATTTTCATTTTTATCAGAGTTTATTCTTAACCTTCTAATAGGTTTTGCTTGCCTTTTTTTTAATCTTTTGTGAACCTCATCAATATGCTCACACATGTTGAATATTAATAGTATTGTGGCAGGTATGACTTTTTTTTTTTTTTTTTTTTTTCCTCTTTTACAACTTTGGACTGGCAACTCTATATCTGCCACTTACATCTGATGCACATAAAATTCGGGAGTCTGCTCACAGGCAGAAACCAAGTAAGCCTGTTTTGGCTCCTGTCTTCATGTGATGATCCTGTTTATACAAAGCCACAGTTGTTGTTGTGTCCATGAACGTTGGATTAGGAGCGCATAAAGCTTAGCAGTGGGATTGTAGTCATTGTTTATGCAATTGGGACTATGTTTTGGGATTTTCTCCTTGATAAGTATCGTATTGGAAGGCTCTTGTTGCCTTTAGTAGAGATATGTTAGGTATCTGGAAACTTATTGATCATCTTCCCTCTGCAAAATAAATTATTGTTAGAACTTAGAAGTGGTTGATTTGACTATAAATTTTAGCCTAACTGGTAAGAAATGTATGTTACTTGTGAGTTAATAGGAGGTACAGATTCCAATATACTCCGTAGCAATTACTTCAAATAGTTGACAGGGCAGGGTTGGAGACTTGGAGGGAGGTTTTAAAACCTTTTTTTTTTTTTTTTTTTTTTTTTTTTTCCCGCAATTACTCTGTCTAACTGTGTGTAAGTTCAACACTAAAGTAGGAGATTTAGACATGAAAAAGAGGAACAAAAAAGAAAGCAGGTAAATTGAAGAAAAGGGAAAGTTGAACACAAAAACAGAAACAGGTTCACATGCTTATGGAGACCTGAACCATGCTGATGCTGAAGGTGAATATGTGTCCCTACTCCCTTGTGATGATGGAATGAGAATGATTGAGATTTGAGAAATATACCTTGATGGCATTGCGGCATTATGCACTGTCTTTAATATTTTGAGAGATATAAGGACCCCTATCTGTGACTCGACGTTTACACTACTGTCAAAAACATTTGTCACAGCTGTTGGAAAACCCTAGTCTTATGATTACAATTTTAGGATCTCAATCTTTAAGATGTTTGCATATTTGCATCTATATTAGATGAAGTTAAATCATTTTCTAAATAGACGGTGTATATTGTGTTCCGGGGATCTCACTGTAGCTATTTTCTTGCTGTTATTGTTATGTGTGCAGTGTTATGTTTAGCAGACCTACCCCTCTCATTGTATGTGCATCACCATATTATAGAGGCTGACCTACCCCCCTCTCATTGTATGTTCAATATTGTATGCCATTCCTATGATACCATACTACAGGCCGAGCATCTGCACAATAGAGGATCCTAACACGCGTGGCTGATTTGTACTTTTGGGCGATAGTTTCGCACGTAACTGAAACTGTAGTGTTTATTTGTTTAAGGCGACACGACACGAGTGGTAATTGTTGCATTAGATTGAAACAGTAGAAGGGTTGGCTATTGAAAAGTGGAAACACGGAAATTACGGTTATGGTAGAGTGGTAGAAGCAATGCATGATGATGAAATTCAAAGGGCATGCATTAGGTTCTCCTAATCATGTTAGTTAATGATGATTAAAATAGCCAATTAGGAAGATGCAAAGTCAAGAGCATACCCCCACCTCATTACATTCCGCATACGACAAAGTAAAAAAAAAAAAAAAAAAAAGTTGGTTTATAAAAATGTGCAAAGTAAACCAAATCACAGGGATTCATTTTGTCGGACAACGCATCGCCACTTGTGTAATTTAATTCATTGCCGCTGCGCCTTACTACTCATCCCATATGCTCCTTTATTTACCATTTTCGAGGGCGGTGGACGAGATTTGATCCCAATTTATATTATCATCCCGGAGTCTTTATTATGCATTTACGAGTAGGGTAGGATTTAACGTCATGGTATTCAAATACAGAAATACTCTTCTTTATTGAAAATGTTGTCCCGTATTGAGTTGGTATTGAAATGACTTTATTTGAACCGTGAAAATACAACAATATTATATGAATATATGTTAACTCCGTAATGCTTATGTGGGTAATTATTTAATTTCTTTATTGTGTAGTTTCAAATTTTTGTTTTATTTTTATTTTTATTATAAACATAGAGTTTAATTATAAGTATTGTATTGAAAAGTGTTTAAACAAATGAGACAATATTTTGGCAATGGATGAAGACTGAAAGTCCTCAGTAATTTGTTTCAAAAAAAGAAAAAAAAAACAAGTCGGTAATTATGGCTGTGGATTGATGCTAATAATTATCGTAAAACCCAGTTACTTTTTTTTTATTTTTTTATTTTTTTATTTTTTGACACAAGTAAAACCCAGTTAGTTTATACTGGGTTTTACTTGTGCTTTCAAGTCTAAACCAACTTTGTTTCCCACACTTGAAGCCGTGGAGCCTCACTGTCTTTAAAGTCAAATTTAACCCCATCCACAAGTCTTGTCTCAAGATCTCTACCTCTTTCCCCTTCCAAAATTCCAAAACCAATCTCTAAAAATAGTAAGGTAAATTATAATTATGTGTTACTCCGTATTTATTGTTTTGGCATATTAGTTCAAATAATTCCAAAGCTTGCAATATATGACTCCAAGTTGAATGCTTGATGAAGACTATGACCCTTATCCAAGACCATGCTCCATGCCTATCTATAATTTAATAAGGTGCCAGACCACCTTACTTAGAGTGTAGGAAAGGTCCGATTGCTTTATTATAAGGACTTTAACATTACGCTAACGACTACTCTCTTTGTCCTATTTATATAAATAGATGTATCATTTTGTTTTTTTTTTTTCCTTTTTAAAGACAGTAAGATACGGGGCGTGTCCCTCCTATTACAGGATAGTTGGGGTGAGGATCGAATCCAGATCACTCATGAGAAAGATGGAGGGACAAATCATCCCTCCGCTCCTTGATCTACATGTATCATTTAGTTTGATCTACTAGTTTTATGATATATTTCCCCAAACTACCATTGTACAATCACAAAAAAAGTTTAAAAATCAAGATTTTAAGTGATCTCGTAAAGAATTAAATATTATGTAATCTTAATGAAATGGAAGGAGTAACAAATTTGAACATATTATCATTTATTAAACTATATGATATATTCAATCAACATATCATATTCTCAGATGTAAAATCTTAAAAAATTAGTTACATACTTTGTGGTGAGTGTCCCTAGATATCTAAAATGGGTGAAGATGCAATGAACATGGGAGGGTGTAACATAAGTATAAGATGAGATGGGACTATAGGAGATTGGGAGGATGATGAGATCTTGACCAAGTTCCAATGTCCCGGCAACGTCCACGTGGTCTGACACCTCACCACTCTCTTTGTTTCCTTTGACTTTTTGACCGCACGTGAACACGCCTTGCTCCCTTTTCCACCTGGCTTTTTGCCTTGTGTTTTCTTGTCTCTTTGGACTTTCCTCGTTTCCCTCCTTTTTTCTCATTATAAAATTATTTTTTTAAGCTATGAATCACAAAATATAATAAGCTTAAAGAAGGGATTCATTTACTTCTTTTGATAATTATATACTTGTATGTCATTAGGGCAAGATTTCATTTGGTACGAATTAAAAGTGTATGTTAAATAATCTTGTTAAACTTAGATATACAAATATATAGCTTTTTGAGATACTCCACTATATATTTAAGTAAGAAAATATAGACTTTAAGGACCTGTTCTGTTTGATTGAACTGTGCTGAACTAAACTGAACTTATTGGAGCTAAACTGAACTAAATATTTTATGAGAGAAGAAAATTAAAAACTGAACTCAACTGAACTGAAAATTTTATGAGAGAAGGAAATTAAGATAAGAATTGAAATAACTGAACTGAACTTATTGAACCTAAACTGAACTGAAAATAAGCGAAAAAGAACAGGCCCTAAGACTTGTTATCTATTATTTTCACCCCATTTCAATATATATACTCAATACTCTGTATAATATCATTACTAATTGTTGATTGGCATGAGTGTTTACTAATGAAAATCAGAGAGTAGAGGAATAACTCAAGTGGTCACAGCTTCCCTCCCGCTTCCAGAAGATCCTGAGATCGATTCTCATCCCCGTCCTTGTGGTTCTCTGAACACCAAGGTCTATTATTTAAAAGGGAATATAGTAGGGTTTGATACAATATACTTCCTCCGTTTCTTTTTAGTTGACGCGTTTGATTTAGGCACATATATTAAGGAGAGGAGAGAGAGTGATAGAGAATGAAAAAGCAAGTGGGGTAGCTTGTAAATGCAAGGTAAAAAATTTACCCAAAAACGAAACGTGTCAACTAAAAAGAAACTTCCTAAAAAGGAATATGTGTCAACTAAAAAGAAACGGAGTTAGTAAAAATTAGCATTAGTTTACTAAATTTTTACAAGGCAACGTTTTTCTTCATTAAAATAAAGGGACACAAGGATTAACCTCTATTCTTTTAAAAAGAATGAAGTTGAATTGAAATGGGGCGTACTAAATTAAAATATAGAATTGAATTGATTATTATAGTTATACTATCTTCGTTTCTTATTATTTACAACAAAAGAATTTTTGTGTATTTCAAATAATACCTCTCCTTCTATCATAAATAATAATAAGAAACAAAAGTAGTAGCAATGATGATGGAGTTCAACTAATAGGGCCTGTTCTCATTGACTGAACTGAACTGAACTGAACTGAACTGAACTCAGCTGAACTGAACTGAACTGAAATGAATATTTTATAAGAGAAGGAAATTAGGAGCTGAACTGAACTGAATTGAACTGAGCTGAGCTGAGCTGAACTGAACTGAACTGAATTGAACTGAACTGGATTGAGCAAAACTGAACTGAATTTCAACGTAAGAGAACATACCCTAAGTAAAGTACTAAAGTAACAAACATTTTGAAATATATTCAAAAGAATAGAGTCTAACAAAATCAAACGTTCAATTTCTTAATTAGAAACAATACTTTAACCCTTAGAATATTTTTCAACAATTCTACTACATATTATTTATTTATTTATTTATTTAATTTATTTTTTTCTTAAAAAATAAACATTGATAGAATAAAGAAATACAGACACAAATCATCATTTGAAAATGTCCTACCAAGACAAAACAAGTTTGAAACTTTGAATGTCTTTTTTTATTTTAAATTTATTTTTACTAATTTGAATGTGGATGTCTTATTCTTAAAATGAAATAATAATAATAAACATGGGTCAAATAAAAGCAAGGGACCAAATACAATAAAATATACGTTTATTTTGTTTTTTTTTTTCGAAAACGGGGTTGGCTAAACATAACAATAAAAGTCACTTAACTCTTATGCGCATGAGTTTAAGACTAGAAAACTCCATGAAAACTCCTTATCATACTTACTATGTATAGGAGAATGATATCCTACTAACTAGTTCTTATTATTTTGCTAGGGGATAATTCTCGTATTAGAAACGGCCAACCTAATTCATCCTTATAGTAAACATAGTAGGTACGCCGTAATGAGTGATAATATATATTTGTTACCGTATGTATCAAATGTATGTATATGTAAATACGTCATTGGCGTAAATATATACTAGTTAGTATTCTACTATTGGATCTGCACACTTGATGCATAATAAAGTCTCAACTCAAAGGGCATTACTATTGCAGTTTGCAGATCAAAACATATTTATTTACATTTTTTTTTAAAAAATATTTCTTGGTCAAAGCTCAAGCAAAAAACTACAAGTTGGCAAGAAATACAAAACAGATTTATTTTTGTCAACGTTGTTGAAGAAGATCCAAGAAGATGCTAGAGTATAGTGAAGATCAAGCTTGTTGAATTCGCCGTTGTTGAAACAAGGAAGAGGAAGATCAGATCAGCAGTGCATTTTTATTTTTATTCAAGTTTTTATGTGTATAAAAAATCAGCAAGCTAAAAAGATTAATACTTGATTAGTAGTATTGATTGATTTATCGAAGGTAGAATAGTAGATGTTTTGGGAATCATGTCGGGTTATGATGGAGGAGGAGGGCATGGACATGGACTTATGGGATCAGGTGCATCGCACTCGTCTTATCTGCATCAACTTCTGCAGAACAACAACAACAACAACAATAACCAGCCTTCAGAGTCTCAGACCACTTCTGAGTCTGCAGACGTCGACAGATCAGATCCTGCAGCTGCTGGAGGAGCAACAAGCTCTGGTGGTGGAGGAGGAGGACCGATGAGACGGCCTCGAGGCAGGCCTTCTGGATCCAAAAACAAGCCTAAACCACCTATTGTAGTCACCCGAGACACCCCCAACGCGCTGAGATCTCACATGTTGGAGGTGTCTTCGGGTGCAGATGTTATGGAATCACTTTCAGCATATGCCAGAAAGAGGGGGAGAGGAGTAAGTGTCATCAGTGGGACTGGTACTGTCATGAATGTTACCCTGCGCCAGCCTGCAGACAGTAGCAGCGTCGCCACACTACACGGGAGGTTCGAGATACTGTCGATTACAGGGACTGTACTGCCCCCTCCTGCGCCCCCTGGGGCAGGAGGCTTGTCCATATTTTTGTCAGGAGGGCAAGGGCAGGTGGTAGGGGGCTGCGTGGTGGGTCCGCTGCTCGCTTCTGGGCCTGTCATGCTGATGGCAGCCTCATTCTCTAATGCAGTTTTCGAAAGACTGCCATTAGATGATCATCAGGAGGATGTGCAGGTGCCACCTGATCATCCTTCAGCAGCAGCAGCAGGAGGAGGAGGAGAAGGTAGCGGTACTACGGGTGGTGGAGGTGGTTACGGGTTTCCTGTGGCTGGAGGTGGTGGTGATCATCATGGTCTAATGGGTTGGGGTGCAGCTGCTCCTCGTCCACCATTTTAGTTTACTTTTTCTATTACTAGTACTAGTAAAATATATAGCTGGTTGGTTTTGATTAATTGATTGATTGAATTGAGTAGTTAGGATTTGAGAGGTAGATCAAATGCGAAGCACAAACTAGTACTGCCTTTGGAAGCAGGTTTTTCTGCTCAAACAATTGTTCTGATTTCTGTTCTTCACTTGACTGTCTTCAGTTTCATATTGCTAACTATATTTGTTCATTCATTCATTAAAAAAAAAAAAAGAAGTCGAAAACAAGTATGTACAAAAGCACCACATTATAACTTTTACTCTCAAGTATCTTAGAGAGAGCTTAATAGAACCTCTAGATATTATGATACGGTTATTAGAAGTACAAATTGAAGAATCTACCTCATACTCGACTATCACCAATGGATTTGTTCCGGTCATTTGCCACCAAGCTGTGAAAGGTGCCAGCATACCATGCCCTTTGAAACTAATTAAAACCACAAATAAAGTCTGAGATGTGATCGTATATGTGAATTCTAAACTGAAACAGGTAAAGGTAGGATTGGAATTACATACCTTTTTATGCATCACTTGTACTAACATATCTGGTCTGGTTTGAGGAACGAAATGGCAGCATGGTTAGCATTTGAACTCGACTGCAGAATCGTCATTCTATTGCAGCAAACAATTGTCAGGAGTATATCAGATACACAAAATGGGCAACTAGCCTAAATCAGTGAACCTAATTACGATTTGATCTGTTTGATAAGTGCTTATAAACAAGAGGTTTATTATGTTTTCAAAATATTTGTTGTGACTATAAGTATTATGTAAGTTGTTCCAATTTGTTCCATTAATTAAGTTTATGTTTGATTTTTTCATAAATATGTTTTAGAGTGTGACATTTTCATAGAAGTTTGCAAGATAGATTTTTAGTACGCTTTGAATTAGGTTTTCCATTTGTTATGTTTAAAGTGTTTGAATATCTACGTCAAACAAAGAAAGTATGTTAAGCCACTTAAAAAAACTTTTGGTTTGACCGTGTGTACTCAGTTTTCTATATTTGTTCTGTAAACATGGCCTGGTGGAGGCAGGCTTTGTTAAGTTGTTTTACAGTTATTGTGAAAGCTGAGATTTGATCAAGTTTCATGATTATGCCAAAGGAGATTTGTTGTGTTGAGATTATTTGAGTTCAGTTGTATTTGTTAGGAATTTATATATTATTAATACTATCTAAGGTTAATTAATGATTTTCATAAGGCTAAGGGTTTGTTCTTATACGATTATTTTCAGTTCAGCTCTAATAAGTTCAGTTTAGTTCAATTCAGCTCCTACTTTCCTTCTCTTATAAAATATTCAATTCAGTTCAATTCAGTTCAGCTCTAATAAGTCCAGTTCAGTTCAGCTCCTAATTTCCTTCTCTTATAAAATATTCATTTCAGTTGAATTCAGCTCTAATAAGTTTAGTTCAGTTCAGTTCAGCTGAGTTCAGTCAATGAGAACAGGCCCTAAGTTCTGTTTTGAAGTTTATTATAAGCTAAATGTAGTGAGATAATAATGTAATGAGTTCTTAGGTAACAACCTATTTAAGGTCGGGCTGTTACGATTTTTGTGAGATTGATGAATAAGATACCTTGCCATAATGTTTTTTTTTTTTCCTTGACAGTGGAAAAATAGATCGGAACATCTATCCATCTCTTCTGCATTTGACTGCCAGGAGATGGGCTCTAGATACAGATGTTCTATCAACTTTAATACAGAAAACGAAGTTCCTCATTTTGGCTCTGCTAATGAATTCTTTTGCTATGCTCCTCAAATCTTCCGTTGCCTTTGCTGGTTCTTGGAGTGCTCGTACAACAACTACATAATCAGTTTTGATTACTATGTTCAAGTACTCCTGTGGTATCTCTTTAATTGCGTGAAGAACTGCAAGAGCTTCCGCCTGATCTGAATTGGTAACAAATACCCTGGTCGCGTTCTGAAGGTGCTGTAGACTATTATCCTCTGCTGACCATGCTATTGCTGCATCCCAAGTATTCGATTTCTTTTTTTGTCTCTTCCACACAGCATCAACACTGACAGAAAGGAAATGTCGTTCTGAAATCTTTCCTGAATGCCAGAAGAAGAGCTTGAACTTCTTGGCTTCAGAGTTAGTGCTTGGTATAGCACCTTGCCATAATGTTACCAACCCGTATTTATAGGGATTTATAGCCGTCTTTTTTGTGATGTCAACTATCAGAGGATGAGAAGGGCTACCCTTGATGGGCTAAAGGGTTGCCTCCTTTCATGGGTTGGTAATTCAAAGGTGTCAATAAGTGTGTTTTGATAGGTTGTCGTACACCTGTCAAAAATAAATTCCTAACAAATCCAACTAACAATGTAGTAGGGTAAGTAAGGTCAAATCCACAACCTCAAGAAATTGGAGAAACTAAACAAATCATGAAATTTGAATAGAAAAGTAGTCTAAAATAAAATAGGAATAAAACAATTAACAAAAAGACCTAGGGTTATAGTTCACCATTTTATAGTTCTAAGTCTATTAAATATCAATAACAGATTAAAACAGGGACATGGGAGTTGGTACCTAGGCCTACGGGGGTGAATGTTGTTAATTGTATGTGGCTTTTTAAGCATAAATACAAGTCTAATGGTGACCTTGAAAGGCACAAAGCTCGTCTTGTATGTGATGGCAGGTCGCAGGAAATTAGTGTGGATTGTGATGAGACCTTCAGTCTGGTAGTTAAACCGGCCACTATTCGAACCGTTCTTAGTTTAGCTTTGGCTAAAAAGTGGTCAATACATCAATTAGATGTCAAAAATGCCTTATTACATGGTGATTTGCAGGAAACTGTTTATATGCATCAACCCCCGGGCTTTATTGATCGGAGAGCTCTCTCTCATGTTTGTCGGCTCCGAAAGGCCAGCGTTTTGCAAATTTTCTAATCAAATTGGGTTTTGTCATTGCTAAGAGTGACAACTCTCTTTTTACTTTCCGGCAGGGTGATGATATGTCATATTTGCTTCTTTATGTTGATAATATTATTTTAGCTACTTCATCTGACAGGTTGCGCACATGGATCATATCTCAATTGCAACTGAGTTTCCTATGTCTGACTTGGGGCCTCTGAGTTATTTTTTAAGGATTGCAGTGACTCGTATTCCTTCTTATTTGCTATTTTCACAGGAAAAGTATGCACAGGATATTTTAGAGCGTGCAGGTATGGCCTCTTGTAAACTGGCAGCCACTCCAGTTGACACTAAGTCTAAACTTAGTGCAGATGCAAGACCACCTTTTCGGGATCCTACTTTGTATCGCAGTTTAGCAGGTGCTCTTCAGTATCTCACTTTCACCAAGCCAAATATTGCCTATGCGGTACTACAGGTGTGTCTTTTTATGTATGATCCCTGGGAACCTCATTATGAGGCATTGAAACGCATTCTTCGTTATGTTTAGGGTACCATTGATCACGACTTACATTTATATCCGACTGTTTCTCATCGATTGATTACTTACACTGACGCTGACAAGGGACAAGATCTCCGAGTTCGAGGGACGGCCTTGACGGGGTCGTCAAGACTTGGGTGGGGGAGCATGTCACGACTCATATCCCACACCCTTGATAGCGTCAATGCGGTCGTATGGGAAGTAGGCAACAACTTGGGCCAAGGGAGATGCCCATGGGTGCTAGTAAGCACCTTCCCCCTATAGAGCTTTATATAGCACCGACCCCTGCTGGAATTCTAGTGAACACCGCATTGACAGTAACACAATAATGGGTCATTTGGGAGACCAAATGGAATCCAAATGAGCCCAAACTTGGTGGTCCACCGTTTTTTGGACCCAAGGAACACAATGGTGCAGCCAGATTTTCAAGGAGAAGTCCAGAACCTTCCAGAATACGCTAGGAGACTCGGGATGCGTCCGGAAGCTTCTAGAAGTTTCTAGGTTTCTCTTGTACATACTTGTAATCTCTAGAGTAGTTTGGAATCCTCCGAAAAGATGTACATATGAGTAGGTGATCAGAAATGTATAGAAAGCTCTAGAAAAGTTAGCTTCTAGGACCCTCCATTTGAGGAGGTTAGAAGGATCTAGAGTAGAACATTCTAGTTACTTGGGAGGCCTATAAACAGGGACCTTCCCCTCATTTTGTAATCCATCCAAGCATTTGTAAACACTCTCTCTCAAGCAATAAAAAGTTTTCTTAAACTTATTCCCTCACTTGTGCTTACTTACTCACTTACTTTAGCTTTCGTTGCCATACTTGCTATAAGCAATACTCGGGGTAAGCCTTGACTAGCAACCTTGGGGAAGGAAGTTAGTGGGCGCGTGCAAAAGACGTAGGGGATCAGCCAGCACGTGACAACGTGGTATCAGAGCAGCAACGGTCGTGTGGGGCGACGTTCTGTTGGCTTAGCTAGCATTGTATCCTACGAAAGAGAAGTAAGTGCTGAGACGATGGGCAAGAACAAGGAGACTAGCGCATCACAAGTGTTCGAAGGTGGGGAGTCTGAGGTCATTTCTCAAGCCCTCCAGAAGCTTGAGAAGTGAGTGCACAAAGGGGACGAGAAGACGACCAAGCTTGAACTAGCCATGGGGGGCTTGTCCGACGCCATCGGCAAGGTAGAGCTTAACGTGTCATCGCTCAAAGATCAAGTGGTTGACTTAGACAACCGACTTGAGGAGTTGGGCTTGGAGCGTACAACAGAGGCTAACACACTCGCTAATCAAGTCGTAGACAAGATGATGTGCGAGCTAACCAAGTTGCGTGAGGAGTTCTCGGGGGATTTCCTCGCTTTGAAGAAGGAGAATGAGGTCCTCAAGGAGAAACTCGCTCTTTACCATAAGGCAGCGGTAACCGAGGGCGTTACCATTAACGCGGGGCTTAAGATGGAGGTCCCTAAGCCACAAAAATTCCATTGGAAGAGAGATGCACGGGAGATTGATAACTTCCTATGGGGCGTCGAAAAATACTTCGACGCTATGCGCTTGGAAAGCGAAGCTTCCAAGATCAACGCTGCCACCATGTATCTTGGAGATGATGCCGAGAGCTAGATATCAAGAAGGGGACTTGTTCCATCAGTACTTGGGACGAGTTCAAGAAGGATTTCAAGCGGCATTTCTACCCAGAGAATGCCAAGAAGCTCTCAATGATGAAGTTGCGGGATCTCAAGCACAGCAGCACCATCAAGGAGTATATCTAACAATTTTCTACATTGATGCTCGAGATCGACAATCTCTCGGAGGAGAATCAACTCATCTATTTCATCGGAGGGCTACAACCTTGGGCCCAGCAAGAAGTAGAGTGGAGGAATGTGCAGACGCTTGCTGAGGCTATAACCGTGGCCGAATCCTCGCTCGAATACAAGGATGCAAAGAAGGATAGCAGAGGTGGCAGCAACAAGGGAAAAGGCGGGGGAGCAAAACCCACCGACCGAAGCAGTAGCAACTGCAATAATCGGTTCGAGAGGAAGGATAAGGATAAGGGCAAGGGCCAATCATCCACTTCTTCCTCGTCGGACAAAAGCAAGCATCGAGACTACTTCCTATGCGGAAGGCCACATTGGGCTAGGGAATGCCCAGGACGACAAAGGCTCAATGCCATTATCTATTCGGGTGGCGAGTCGACGGGAGACGAGGCGCAGATGGGGTCGTTGCGCATGATGGGGAGTGTTAAGGCTACATTCAAGGCCGAGGGGAGCAACGATATTGTCAAGGTAAGCACACTTCCCCGCCCAAAGGAAAAGATAATGTTTGTTGAAGCATTAGTAAATGGCAGGGCTTCTAGGGAACTTGTCGATACGGGTGCCTCACACAACTTTATCGCCAAGGAGGAGGCGAGCTAGCTGGGAGTTAAGCATACAAAGGAGCCAAGCACACTGAAGACCGTAAATGCTTCACCGGTGCCTATCCTTGGAATTGCTAGGAAGGTGCCTCTTTGTTTGGGTGAGTGGAGTGGCACCGTAGACCTCACCGTCGTCAACATGGACGACTTCTCTCTTGTGCTGGGTCTAGAGTTCATGGACTCGGTGAGGCCGTTCTCATTTGAAAGGGACGGGTCGATGACTATTGTGAAGGACCAAGGAGCATGGTCCGTCCCTATTACTCGGGAGGAGGTCGAGGCTAAGATGATCTCGACCATTCAGCTGGAGAAGGGAGTAAAGAAGGGTCAAGAAACATTCTTGGCCACATTAGTCGAAGACGAACCTTGTGGGAGCGAGGTTCCAACAGAAGTTGCCAGAGTGCTTGAGGAATTTGAAGATGTAATACCCAAAAGGCTTCCCACTAGAAGGGAAGTTGATCACAAGATCGAGCTGGAGCCAGGGGCTAGGCCTCCAGCCATGACACCCTATCGGATGGCACCACTGGAGCTTGAGGAGTTAAGGAGGCAGCTTAAAGAGTTGCTAGACGCGGGATTCATCAGGCCATCCAAGGCTCCATATGGAGCACCTGTGCTTTTCCAACGCAAGCACGACGGGAGATTGCGAATGTGTATCGACTATCGGGCTTTGAATAAGATAACGGTGAAGAACAAATATCCAATCCCGCTAATCGCTGATCTCTTGACCGCCTAGGAAAAGCCAGGTACTTTTCGAAACTTGATCTCAGGTCGGGATATTGGCAAGTACGCATCGCCGAATGCGACGAGCCTAAAACGACGTGCGTTACTCGTTACGGGTCTTTTGAATTTTTGGTGATGTCTTCGGCCTCACCAACGCCCCGGCCACATTTTGCATATTGATGAATAGAATTTCCACCCATTTCTTGATAAATTTGTCGTCGTCCATCTCGACGATATCGTCGTGTATAGCGATGATTTAACAAGCCACTTGGAGCATTTGAGACAGGTGTTCCAGGTACTGTGGGAGAACGAGCTATATGTTAAAAGGGAGAAATGCTCGTTCGCTCAGGAAGAGGTGTCTTTCTTAGGGCACCACATCAAGGCTGGAAAGATCATGATGGAGCATGACAAGGTGCGCTCCATCAACGAGTGGGAAGAGCCTAAGAACGTCTCAGAGTTACGTTCTTTTCTTGGGCTTGCGAACTATTACAGGCGGTTCATCAAGAGTTATTCAGCACGGGCAGCACCACTGACCGATCTCTTGAAGAAGAAGGTGCAATGGTGCTGGAACGATAAGTGCCAGGCAGCTTTCGATAACTTGAAAAAGGCAGTCACTGAAGAACCTGTCTCGGCCTTGCCAGATTACTCTAAGCCATTTGAGCTACATACGGATGCCTCCGATTTTGCTATTGGAGGGGTTCTCATGCAAGAGGGGCATCCAATTGCCTATGAGTCTCGCAAGCTGAATGACACCGAGAAGAGATCCGGTGCATGATAAAGAGATGACGGCGATCATTCATTGCTTCCGCATATGGAGACACTATCTCTTGGGGAGTCAGTTCACCATCATGACCGACAACGTGGCGACAAGCTATTTTCAAAATCAGAAGAAGCTCAGCCCCAAGCAAGCTCGGTGGCAAGACTTCCTGGCCGATTTTGACTATGTTATGGAGTACAAGCCAGGAAGGGTCAATGTGGTTGCTGATGCTCTTAGCCGCAAGGGAATTTTTGCTAGTTCTAGTAGTGTCGCTAGCAACATCATTGGTCGGATCAAGGATGGTTTGGAGCATGATTCAATGGCCAAGGGGCTCGTTGACTTGGCCAAGAAAGGGAAGACCCGACGGTTTTGGGTAGAGGACGGGGTACTCTACATCGTCGGAAGGCGTATTTACGTGCCTAAGTGGGACAACCTTGGGCGCGATGTGCTGAAGGAGTGTCATGATTCTCTATGGGCGGGACACCCAGGAATCCAACGCACCATGGCGCTCTTGGAGGAGATCTATTATTGGCCTCATATGCGGGATGATATTGAGGCCTATGTCAAGACTTGTCTTGTGTGTCAACAAGACAAGGTGGAGCAACGAGTGCCGGCAGGTCTATTGCAGCCGTTACCAGTTCCGTAGAGGCCTTGGGAAAGCGTCTCAATGGATTTCGTATCAGCCTTACCCAAGTCAGATGGGTGCGGCTCGATAATGGTGGTCGTGGATGGCTTTTCCAAATATGGCACCTTGATAGGTTGTCGTACACCTGTCAAAAATAAATTCCTAACAAAACCAACTAACAATGTAGTAGGGTAAGTAGGGTCGAATCCACAGGGAGATGGTATTAATCTAACCTCTAAGAAATTGGAGAAACTAACCTATGTCACGAAATTGGGAAAGAGAAGTAGTCTAAATTAAAAAAAAAGAAATAAAACAATTAATAAAAGGACCTAGGGTTATGGTTCACCATGTTTATAGTTCTAAATCTATCAAAAATCAATAACAATTCAATCAATCAATCATCTAGAGCAATTGCTAAGCCTATGGTCGGGTCTTAACGCTCTTAATTCAACATATGTAGTTCGGTCGCTAACATAATCAGAATTGCTAATTGTAGGTAAGCCTCTAAAAGTAAGACCTTTCGATTCAAACTCTTATCAACATGAATTAATCATACAATTGATCAGGATGCAAGATTATCAATAAAAGAACACTATCAATTAGAGAAATCAATAATCAAAATATTAAAATTATCAATCAAGATTCATAATATAAACATGGATTCCCAAACCCTAGAAATAAAACTACTCTATCATGAAATAAATAAATAAAACTAGATCTAAGGAATAAAGCATAATAAAAAGCAAGAAAATAGAAATAAAATACCTCAATGAATTAAAATAGTAAACCCAAGAATCATCCATGGAAGAATCCATGGAGATGCCATGAGAAACTAGGGTTCCAGAGAAAACTAAAACGAACGTAAAATAATAAAAGATATAAAAGGCATAAGGGAAAATAATTATCCCTTGAGTATTTATATTATCCTAAAACTAATCTAAAAATAAATAAAGAAAAGAATAAGAAAATAAAGATTACATAAGTTGAATTATTATTGGACAATAGAAGGTGACGTGGCACGAATAAGATCGACGGAATCAAGGGACAAGTGAAAGACGAGCATCAATGATGCCTCGTGGGCTGCTCGTTGGAACCCGCGGCCACAGGTCAGCCCCGCGGCCTGGCAGTAGCTGCGACAGGCCTCGAATGCGCACGGGATAGACCCGCAGCAAAATCCCGCGGGTGGCTGACAGCATTACTTGGATTCAAACGCTTATAACTTCTGTTCTAGGAAGCGTCTCGAGCCGTGTGACCTACCATTGGAAAGCTCTTCAAGTCTAGTTTCCAACTCAATTTGAATTGCATCAATCCGATCTTTATAACTTGAGTTATGATCAAAAGAGTGGACAAAGGTCATTTTTACCACTTTGTAAAACATCGTTTTTTTTTCGTTTCTAACTCAAATTCGTTTCCGTAAAGTGCAAAACAACCCTTGTGGATGCTATATTCATTCCTCATGCATATTAATCTCATACTAAGCTTCTAAAAACGCATATCCTTCATTGAGCGACCTCGATTCATCAACTTTTCATCCTTTCATTGTCCGATTCTTCCAAAACCACTCCGAAAGCGTCTAAATAGTTATGGAAACTACCTAAAACATTAATAAAACACAAAGGAAGCGTAATAGAGCATAAAATGGACAACTTATGCAATTGCGACCTAAAAAGAGACAAAAAACTCAAAAAGCAATTATAAAACTAGCATAAATGTGCCGATAAACTCTATATAAATGTGATTCATCACACCTGTATCCCGGCACCGAAGGATTGCACCGCGGAGCAAGCCGCTAAGATATTCTTCAATAATGTGGTGAAGTATTGGGGCTTACCGCGGAGCAAAATCAGTGATAGAGACCCAAGGTTCATCGCCAAGTTCTGGACGGAGTTGTTCAAGCTCCTTGGGTCGGGACTTCATTCCTCAACGAGCTTTCACCCACAATCAGACGGGCTAACGAAAAGGGTGAATGCTCTGCTTGAGTTATATCTAAGGCACTATGTGGGTGCCAATCAACGAGATTGGGCAAAGTTCATGGACATAGCCCAATTCTCATTCAATTTACAAAGATCCGAGGCAACGCAGCAAAGTCATTTCGAGATAGTCATGGGCCAACAACCCTTGACGCCACAAGCCGTTGCATCGAGTTACACGCGTCGGTTGGGCACCGGAGTTGCTATGGGACGTTGCCCAACCAACGGCACGGGAGACCGAAGCGACGCGGCGCTTGGGCACCGGTGTGGTGTGGCGAAGCAACGCGATGCTTGGACTCTGGTATAGTGCTGACGAGGCAGCACGTGGGTGCGATGCTTTGTGATAAGTTGGCACGGATGTTGGAAGTTAATCCCTACGTGAAGAGATGCTATGGAATGCGAAGCATGGCGTTGGTTGGAGCTAGCTGATTGATGCGAAGGGGTACGATCTATGGATAAAGATTGGATGCTCAGCCAAGGCGAAGCAACACTTCACATTGTGGATCATGGATTGTGGGCAAAGGCATTCTATTGGAGCGAAGAGACACGAGTGATGATGGTGGCGATCCGCAACGTTTGGCTAGGATTGCTGATGGTGGCGATCCGCAACGGTTGGCTAAGGAATGCTATATGCGGCGCTTGGTTAGGATTGCTAACTTGTAATAGTTTACGGATAATTGCATTAGCGCCACTTGGCGCGCATGTGTGTTTAGTGTCTGTTCGCATTGGAGTGGGTCTGTCCTCCTTTGACTATAAATAGGTGACCTTAGGGTCTGTCCAAGGCATCTAGAAACCATTGTGTAATTATGTTATTAATGATATTAATAAAAAAAGTATGCTTTGTTATATTCTAAGTGTTTGTGTGTGCTATCGTGTTTATTATATTGTGTTCATATATTATGTTAGTATGACGAGTTAGGCTGGTTAGTGATTCTAACGCCATCATAGTTAATGAAAAATTATCTGTGAAATTTTGGTATCAGAGCAGGCATTACGCTAGTGTTGCTGCATTTTTATGTCGCCTAATAAGAAGATCTTGAAGAAAGTTTCTCGTCCTGTTGCCCCTTACTTACAAGAAATTAAACGTTTGAAGAAAGAGAAGTGTCGTCGTTACAAGGCACTTGACTATCAGATTAAAGATATTGTAGAGGAAGGTATTGATTACTTATTCCCCGAACATTGTGGTTACTCAATCCATCACCACATTCTCAATCCGGTTCCATTAAGTGTGCTTCTGCCCCCACATAATTCTGGCCCTCAATCTTAGTCCCATTAAACTAGCATTCTTTCGGAAACTTTTGTTGCTCAACAAACGTAGGAATATGGTGAAATTTTCTGAAGAAAACAAGGCCTCTTTGGCCAAGATAGAAAAATACTTAGACTTGGGGAGTGATGATCTACCACCAAGTACGGTGCGGGAATCGATTCAGTTGTTTTCCGGCTTACAAGCTAGCCAAGGGGTGGCACGAGCAATTGGACATCACGAAGGCATTTCTTGACAAAGCCGCCAAAAAGATGAAGAAGTGGGCGGACAAGCATAGACGCCCATTGGAGTTCATGGAGGGCGACTTGGTCATGGTTAAGCTGCTACCTCAGCAATTTAAAGTCTTCCGCAAGGTGCACAAGGGCCTTGTGCGGAAGTACGAGGGACCTTTCCCGATAATTAAGAAGGTTGGGAAGGTTTCCTATAAGCTTGAGCTACCACCAAAACTTAAAATTCACCCGGTGTTCCATGTAAGTATGCTCAAACCTTATCATGAAGATAAGGAGGATCCATCACGGGGTGAGTCACATCGAGCACCAACCGCGGTGGTGACTTCATTTGAACGGGACATCGAGGTTATTGAGGCCAAGAGGGCCATTAGAAAACGAGGTGTGCCAAGCTATCATGAGTATCTTGTCCGATGGAAAGGGCTCCCGGACAGCGAGGCAACATGGGAGAAAGAGGAGGACCTTTGGCAATTTGGGACAAGATCTCCGAGTTCGAGGGACGGCCTTGACGGGGTCGTCAAGACTTGGGTGGGGGAGCATGTCACGACTCATATCCCACACCCATGATAGCGTCAATGCGGTCGTATGGGCAGTAGGCAACAACTTGGGCCAAGGGAGATGCCCATGGGTCTAGTAAGCACCTTCCCCCTATAGAGCTTTATATAGCACCCCTGCTGGAATTCTAGTGAACACCGCATTGACAATAACACAATAATGGGTCACTTGGGAGACCAAATGGAATCCAAATGAGCCCAAACTTGGTGGTCCACCGTTTTTGGACCCAAGGAACACAATGGTGCAGCCAGATTTTCAAGGAGAAGTCCAGAACCTTCCATAATACGTTAGGAGACTCGGGATGCGTCCGGAAGCTTCTAGAAGTTTCTAGGTTTCTCTTGTACATACTTGTAATCTCTAGAGTAGTTTGGAATACTCCGGAAAGATGTACATATGAGTAGGAGATCAGAAATGTATAGAAAGATCTAGAAAAGTTAGCTTCTAGGACCCTCCATTTGAGGAGGTTAGAAGGATCTAGAGTAGAACATTCTAGTTACTTGGGAGGCCTATAAATAGGGACCTTCCCCTCATTTTGTAATCCATCCAAGCATTTGTAAACACTCTCTCTCAAGCAATACAAAGTTCTCTTAAACTTAATCCCTCACTTGTGCTTACTTACTCACTTACTTTAGCTTTCGTTGCCATACTTGCTATAAGCAATACTCGGGGTAAGCCTTGACTAGCAACCTTGGGGAAGGAAGTTAGTGGGCGCGCGTGCAAAAGACTTAGGGGATCAGTCAGCACGTGACAGGGAGCTCTCCAACCAACTGTGCCGCTTCCTACATAAAATTGAAGAAGTAAGGGGTTTAGGGGGGGAAAAAACGAAGAGAAAATTATTTAAGCAGCTTACCAGAGTGGATCAGTCTACCCTATTATTAATTTTGAAATGCCTAGATCACTAATTTTCGGGACAAAGTCATCCCAACTTTCAGTATTAAGATATTATGAGGCTTAAAATTCATGTGTATTATTCCAAGAGTATGCAGGTATCTTAAGCCGGATACAATACCTCTAATCAAATTAATCATCCGAGCTGTTGGAGTATTGGTAGGAGTATACAAGTCTATTGACGAAATTCTTTGTTCTTTCTATTGAAATTCAGTAGAGAAGATCGAATTTGTTTCCTCCGGTAACACTATAGAGTGATCATATATAAGGTTCGATAGATTACAAAAGCAACGTTCAAAGCATACAAAATTAAATTCGTGGTCAAACTCTTTTCCAAAACAACGCACTATATTCAGATGTTGATCAGAATCACGTTCAGCTTGTAACATGCGGTTACTATCTTTTCAATGGCCACAATACGCTCATGGAAGTCATCTCCATACACAATTGTGCCATAACATCCTCTAGCAATCACATGATCAGAAACCCACAAATGTTTGCAAATAAAAATAGAACCCTCAAGTTTTTCTTCCAATATTGGTTGCTCTACTCCTTAAAAAGTCTCTTCATCTTCATCATCAGTGTGACAGTGTTCATGATATTATTAGCCTGATCATCAACCTTATGAGGAAAAGGGCTTCCAACAGCAAATTGGTTTCCATACCAAGAACACCACCCTATGATTAAAATCACTAGAAGGTAAGCTAGGTGTAATGACCTGTGAAATAAACGATTTGTAAGATCTTGTTCAACTCCGTGTAAAATTAATTCTTTCACAATTAAAATGGAAGAAAAATCCAAACCTAAATTAAAAAAAAATAAATAAATAAAATTAATGATTCAGAAATTCCATATTTAAAATTTGTAATTTAAGTACGGGGAAGAAAGAAAAACCCACAAATGTTTAATGACTAAAATTAAAATCATAATACATATAAAAATTAAATCTTTCATAATAACAAATTGAAGAAATTTTCTAACCTAAATTCAAGAAAATTTGAATAATTAGGGAAAAAAAAAAAAACAAACCCACAAAGTTTTAACGACTAATATCAAGAACAAATAAATGATTGGTAAGAACCTTGTTCAACTCCATGTAAATTTAAATTTTTCACAATTAAAAATATATATAAACATTTTGATACTCTCTCTGTTCACAATTATATGTTCCACTTGATTTTTTTTAGGTGTCTCTAAGAAATTGCCCCATAATACTTTTGGCATGTTTTCCACTTGCACTCTCTCTATCTCTCTCCTCATTGATAATTGTATCATTTTTTGCCCAAAGCCTTAATAAAGTGAATTTATGATTTAGCGTCATTTAGGGCAAACATTTGGAGATAGAGGGAGTATAACTCAATGAAGAGTTTACTATTCTAATGTCACGAGTATCAATAATCATATAATAATGTGTAATATACACAATTACTTTTATTGTTCTTAGTACATTACTACGACTAATTCCTTATCAAAGTAGTGTATTTTGTCCAGTGAAATGAATTAGCTAATTCAAATTCTCTTGATTTGTCGAGTTAGCTTATAAACAATTCAGGATAGGGTAAGACAATTGAGTTAGATTGAGTCTCTACAATTAAATGACTAGGGGTGACTGGAGACCAATTATTTAAATTAAGATGCCTTAAAATCTCTCTTATGATGATGAATTTTGGTAATTGAGCAGCATCGTTCTTCCCCACACTAAGGTCAAATAATAATGAAGGGAGCTTAGCAAATTTGTGACCAACTTCGTGAACGAAAAGCTAGTCCTTTGGTTCTCAAAATTGCTTAAGCATGCATTGTAACTTTATAACCTTAGTATGAATCTTGCGTGAGCCAAGTCTTGCTTGGTTCATAATTGTAAATGTGATAGTATTTAATGTATTTAAATACCTCATTGGCATAGATATACAACTCTATTATTGGTTGTACACTTGAGAGGTGATGCATCTGCTGCTTGTTGGTAAGGGAGGAAAAAACAGGGATTTTATCGGTGCAGTTGGTAAGGGAGACTATAAGGTCTATAACTCTTGATGTTGGCTGCTATAATGTATTACATATCTACCTACACTAATCAAAGATAAATAAGTAGATGTTTTGGAAATCATGTCAGGCTACACAATGTAGCAAAAACTGGACTTGTTTTGTTTGAAACGAGGCACAATCTCTGGGCAGCAGACAATTTGTAAACATTGATCGACTTCCACACAAGAACATGAATTTGTTAATCAGGAAGCAAGAACAAATACGGAATATCCTGCTATATTGCAGTCAACTGAATCCTTAAGAGTGCAGGGATTGACCTAGTTGTTGAGCATTACAGATAAACTAAGATGTTCTACAAGGTTTTAAAATCAAACCCATTTAGTATTTAGAACTAGTTGCAAGTAGCCAAGTAGTGGTTATTTCGGAAATTGGTTCTTTGACAAGTTTTTATATATGAATTTCTATTCATCAATGGTTTGGATAAAGTATGATTTATTAAAGTTGTTATTCGAAAGCATGTTTGATTAAATAAATTAATTTTACATGTCTAGCATTTGTATGTACTTAGCATTTTGGCTAATACGTATTTGTTTTGTTTTGACTTGGCCCTACTTATCATCTTAATGAGTAGATAGGTGATGGCGATCGGACAACGTGAACTATGTGCTGCATTGGGAACCATGGGCGGTGATCACCTAGTTTAACTTAGTTAACATAGTATTAGTGGTGTAGTAACTTTGAAAGTGTATCAAACTATTATTACTACTATTATTATCATTAATGAAAGTTAAGTACTATTTTCCGCTGCAAAACTCTGTTAAGCCTTACGTAATCACGTGGCGGTAATAATCCCATGTTACTCCCTAAGTTGGATTATTATTGTTAATATTAGAGAGTAATTTGGGGGTGTTACACGGGTAGCAGCCCAGCGGCCTACAAGCTAGCTGTAAGACCCCTAATGGGCCATACGCGGCATGACGTGCCTAGGCAAAGGCACACTACGGCTTGGCTAGGTGCTAGGCCTTGTAAATATTACTATAAGACCCTATGCTATGGCTAGTAAGTAAATAAAGGCATATGGTTGCCTCTATATGTTAGCTTGGTAAGCTAAGGTTGATTGGATGGGCATTGGACCCAAGGATTGGGGCCAATAGTCCATTATTGTGTTTCTGTCACTAGCGTGTTCACTAGAATTACAAGCGTAATACTATATAAAGCTCTATAGGGGAAAGTTGTCAGTCATGGCTTGGTGCGGCCATGGGCTTATTATTGGCTAAGGCCATGATGCATTGTTCTAAGGATAGTATGGTCTATCTAGGACTTGGGCACAACGTTGGCTTGTTGATTTAGTGGGCTAAGTGACTCGGGTTTGAGCGAAGGCTCGTGGTGAGCCTTTCTTGGTTGCGTGCTTGGTGTTGGCTACGAAGCGACGCGTCGGTTGGGCACCGGCGTTGCTATGGGACGTTGCCCAACCAACGGCACGGGAGACCGAAGCGACGCGGCGCTTGGGCACCGGTGTGGTGTGGCGAAGCAACGCGATGCTTGGACTCTGGTATAGTGCTGACGAGGCAGCACGTGGGTGCGATGCTTTGTGATAAGTTGGCACGGATGTTGGAAGTTAATCCCTACGTGAAGAGATGCTATGGAATGCGAAGCATGGCGTTGGTTGGAGCTAGCTGATTGATGCGAAGGGGTACGATCTATGGATAAAGATTGGATGCTCAGCCAAGGCGAAGCGACACTTCACATTGTGGATCATGGATTGTGGGCAAAGGCATTCTATTGGAGCGAAGAGACACGAGTGATGATGGTGGCGATCCGCAACGTTTGGCTAGGATTGCTGATGGTGGCGATCCGCAACGGTTGGCTAAGGAATGCTATATGCGGCGCTTGGTTAGGATTGCTAACTTGTAATAGTTTACGGATAATTGCATTAGCGCCACTTGGCGCGCATGTGTGTTTAGTGTCTGTTCGCATTGGAGTGGGTCTGTCCTCCTTTGACTATAAATAGGTGACCTTAGGGTCTGTCCAAGGCATCTAGAAACCATTGTGTAATTATGTTATTAATGATATTAATAAAAAAAGTATGCTTTGTTATATTCTAAGTGTTTGTGTGTGCTATCGTGTTTATTATATTGTGTTCATATATTATGTTAGTATGACGAGTTAGGCTGGTTAGTGATTCTAACGCCATCATAGTTAATGAAAAATTATCTGTGAAATTTTGGTATCAGAGCAGGCATTACGCTAGTGTTGCTGCATTTTTATGTCGCCTAATAAGAAGATCTTGAAGAAAGTTTCTCGTCCTGTTGCCCCTTACTTACGAGAAATTAAACGTTTGAAGAAAGAGAAGTGTCGTCGTTACAAGGCACTTGACTATCAGATTAAAGATATTGTAGAGGAAGGTATTGATTACTTATTCCCCGAACATTGTGGTTACTCAATCCATCACCACATTCTCAATCCGGTTCCATTAAGTGTGCTTCTGCCCCCACATAATTCTGGCCCTCAATCTTAGTCCCATTAAACTAGCATTCTTTCGGAAACTTTTGTTGCTCAACAAACGTAGGAATATGGTGAAATTTTCTGAAGAAAACAAGGCCTCTTTGGCCAAGATAGAAAAATACTTAGACTTGGGGAGTGATGATCTACCACCAAGTACGGTGCGGGAATCGATTCAGTTGTTTTCCGGCCTACAAGCTAGCCAAGGGGTGGCACGAGCAATTGGACATCACGAAGGCATTTCTTGACAAAGCCGCCAAAAAGATGAAGAAGTGGGCGGACAAGCATAGACGCCCATTGGAGTTCATGGAGGGCGACTTGGTCATGGTTAAGCTGCTACCTCAGCAATTTAAAGTCTTCCGCAAGGTGCACAAGGGCCTTGTGCGGAAGTACGAGGGACCTTTCCCGATAATTAAGAAGGTTGGGAAGGTTTCCTATAAGCTTGAGCTACCACCAAAACTTAAAATTCACCCGGTGTTCCATGTAAGTATGCTCAAACCTTATCATGAAGATAAGGAGGATCCATCACGGGGTGAGTCACATCGAGCACCAACCGCGGTGGTGACTTCATTTGAACGGGACATCGAGGTTATTGAGGCCAAGAGGGCCATTATAAAACGAGGTGTGCCAAGCTATCATGAGTATCTTGTCCGATGGAAAGGGCTCCCGGACAGCGAGGCAACATGGGAGAAAGAGGAGGACCTTTGGCAATTTGGGACAAGATCTCCGAGTTCGAGGGACGGCCTTGACGGGGTCGTCAAGACTTGGGTGGGGGAGCATGTCACGACTCATATCCCACACCCATGATAGCGTCAATGCGGTCGTATGGGCAGTAGGCAACAACTTGGGCCAAGGGAGATGCCCATGGGTCTAGTAAGCACCTTCCCCCTATAGAGCTTTATATAGCACCCCTGCTGGAATTCTAGTGAACACCGCATTGACAATAACACAATAATGGGTCACTTGGGAGACCAAATGGAATCCAAATGAGCCCAAACTTGGTGGTCCACCGTTTTTGGACCCAAGGAACACAATGGTGCAGCCAGATTTTCAAGGAGAAGTCCAGAACCTTCCATAATACGTTAGGAGACTCGGGATGCGTCCGGAAGCTTCTAGAAGTTTCTAGGTTTCTCTTGTACATACTTGTAATCTCTAGAGTAGTTTGGAATACTCCGGAAAGATGTACATATGAGTAGGAGATCAGAAATGTATAGAAAGATCTAGAAAAGTTAGCTTCTAGGACCCTCCATTTGAGGAGGTTAGAAGGATCTAGAGTAGAACATTCTAGTTACTTGGGAGGCCTATAAATAGGGACCTTCCCCTCATTTTGTAATCCATCCAAGCATTTGTAAACACTCTCTCTCAAGCAATACAAAGTTCTCTTAAACTTAATCCCTCACTTGTGCTTACTTACTCACTTACTTTAGCTTTCGTTGCCATACTTGCTATAAGCAATACTCGGGGTAAGCCTTGACTAGCAACCTTGGGGAAGGAAGTTAGTGGGCGCGCGTGCAAAAGACTTAGGGGATCAGTCAGCACGTGACAGGGAGCTCTCCAACCAACTGTGCCGCTTCCTACATAAAATTGAAGAAGTAAGGGGTTTAGGGGGGGAAAAAACGAAGAGAAAATTATTTAAGCAGCTTACCAGAGTGGATCAGTCTACCCTATTATTAATTTTGAAATGCCTAGATCACTAATTTTCGGGACAAAGTCATCCCAACTTTCAGTATTAAGATATTATGAGGCTTAAAATTCATGTGTATTATTCCAAGAGTATGCAGGTATCTTAAGCCGGATACAATACCTCTAATCAAATTAATCATCCGAGCTGTTGGAGTATTGGTAGGAGTATACAAGTCTATTGACGAAATTCTTTGTTCTTTCTATTGAAATTCAGTAGAGAAGATCGAATTTGTTTCCTCCGGTAACACTATAGAGTGATCATATATAAGGTTCGATAGATTACAAAAGCAACGTTCAAAGCATACAAAATTAAATTCGTGGTCAAACTCTTTTCCAAAACAACGCACTATATTCAGATGTTGATCAGAATCACGTTCAGCTTGTAACATGCGGTTACTATCTTTTCAATGGCCACAATACGCTCATGGAAGTCATCTCCATACACAATTGTGCCATAACATCCTCTAGCAATCACATGATCAGAAACCCACAAATGTTTGCAAATAAAAATAGAACCCTCAAGTTTTTCTTCCAATATTGGTTGCTCTACTCCTTAAAAAGTCTCTTCATCTTCATCATCAGTGTGACAGTGTTCATGATATTATTAGCCTGATCATCAACCTTATGAGGAAAAGGGCTTCCAACAGCAAATTGGTTTCCATACCAAGAACACCACCCTATGATTAAAATCACTAGAAGGTAAGCTAGGTGTAATGACCTGTGAAATAAACGATTTGTAAGATCTTGTTCAACTCCGTGTAAAATTAATTCTTTCACAATTAAAATGGAAGAAAAATCCAAACCTAAATTAAAAAAAAATAAATAAATAAAATTAATGATTCAGAAATTCCATATTTAAAATTTGTAATTTAAGTACGGGGAAGAAAGAAAAACCCACAAATGTTTAATGACTAAAATTAAAATCATAATACATATAAAAATTAAATCTTTCATAATAACAAATTGAAGAAATTTTCTAACCTAAATTCAAGAAAATTTGAATAATTAGGGAAAAAAAAAAAACAAACCCACAAAGTTTTAACGACTAATATCAAGAACAAATAAATGATTGGTAAGAACCTTGTTCAACTCCTTGTAAATTTAAATTTTTCACAATTAAAAATATATATAAACATTTTGATACTCTCTCTGTTCACAATTATATGTTCCACTTGATTTTTTTTAGGTGTCTCTAAGAAATTGCCCCATAATACTTTTGGCATGTTTTCCACTTGCACTCTCTCTATCTCTCTCCTCATTGATAATTGTATCATTTTTTGCCCAAAGCCTTAATAAAGTGAATTTATGATTTAGCGTCATTTAGGGCAAACATTTGGAGATAGAGGGAGTACAACTCAATGAAGAGTTTACTATTCTAATGTCACGAGTATCAATAATCATATAATAATGTGTAATATACACAATTACTTTTATTGTTCTTAGTACATTACTACGACTAATTCCTTATCAAAGTAGTGTATTTTGTGAAGGAATTATGTCTTCGATAAGTGCAATTACTAGATATATCAAGGATCGCTATTATGGAGATAATAAGTTCATTCTATTGGGGCGTCATCCTCTGTTGCTAGACTATGAGAGATGATCTTTGGGCTAGTCAAATAGCCCAAAGCCCTTTAGAATGGATCCTATATTGGTCACACACAAGGGTATTGGGTTAAGCAAGTTAGAGGCCCATTAATGGGCCTCATGAGCATTCAATTAGTCATAAGCATGAGTGGGCTAAGTATAGTTTGAGTGGGATTAGGAAGTGGGCTTGGATTTGGACTTGGACTATTATTTAGAGATGCGATCTATAAATAATAGCCTTGCCTAGGGTTGCACGAAACAAGTCACAATTGACAATACAGTGAATTGTGAATCAAGCAACCACCATCCAAAAGCCCTCATCCTCCCCCTCTCACACGCACGCCTCTCTCCTCCCCTTCTCACCCACGGCCGGCCACTCCTAGTGGCCACGTGGTGTTGCGCGGTGGTTCTTGGCTAGTTGATCGTTCGTTCATCTCCATAGAAGGTCGATAGAAGTGTTCTTTCGCGACTAACTAGCATTAGTGGAGGTCTTAATCTGTGCCCGTGGACCAAGTAGAGGAATCACGCTTGAGGTTCTTTATCTCCCTTTGTTCTTGCTCGATCGCACGTGGAATCACGCTTCAAAGGTATGATTATTTGTGCTTTATGTGTTATGCATTAGATCCTTGGATTAGGTACTATTTGAATATGATTCATGTTATTTCCGCTGCGTAGTACCTATAAACTCCTACAGTGGTATCAGTTAGCCTGTTGCATTTACGCATATTGCCAATAATTCTTTGATAATCCACAATTTTAATTCAATTAGGAGGGAGAATAATTAATTATGGGTCAATTATTATATTTAATATGATTAAACTTTTGGAATCGATTAAATGCGATTTAATTATGCTCAAATAGCCATGAAGAGATCCGAATTTTGCCCTAGTTTATTCGAATTTATTCGAAAACCCTAACCCTAGATTCGAAAATTTCGAAACCCTAAACCCTAAAATTTCGATTTTGTGTTTTGGTTTTGAATAATTTCGATAGTTTCATGCTTCATGATTTTAATCTATTTGATTTCATGACAAATTATGAATTTTTCATGATCAAATTATTTAATTTAAAAGTTAAATTAAATTGGGGATTATTTTCATGAAGAACCCTAGTTTTAAAATTAGATTATGAATTTAATTTTAATTGGATGAATTAGCATAAAAGTTATGTTTTAATTTATCATGGACCACATGAATTTTATTTAACAAAAGTTGTTGATTAAAATTGAAAATCAAAAAAAAAAAAAAAAAAAAAAAGGGAAGAATTTACAGCAGCAGCAACCGCGGCTGGGTGGCGCTGCCACGGCGGCTGCCGCTGCTGGTGGTCCGGAGGGAGGGGCGGGGAGGGGCAACAGCAAGGATCAGAACAGCAGCAACAGCAGTGCCGCACCGTTGGTGCACGGTGCTGCTGCTGCTGCCCTGCGCTGCTGCACAGCAGCGTACACCTTGCGGTGTACGGCCACCGTGGCTGGCTTCGGCTGGCCACACCACGGTGGCTGGCGCATTTAAAAAAAAAAAAATCAGTTTTTGAAAATTTATTTCAAGATAATTATGAATTATTTTGGGATAAAATCAGTTTTATTTTGGATAAGTTAAAATATTTTGAAAATATGATCTTTTATTTTAAAAGATAAAATTGGTTTTATTTGGATAAAATCTTTTATTTTAGGATAAAATCAAATATTCAAAAGTTGTTATACTTGATATTATCCATATTTAAGTTGTTAAATTGGTAATTATCCTAAATTAAAGTGGTTAATTATGGATAAGATTTGTTAGGATATTCTGAGCATATTCCAAAAGGATAATAATTGATTTAAATAATGTGATTATCCCATAATTATTTTTGGATATAATTGATTTAAAATATTGTGATTGGCTAGTAATTAGGATAGAATTTCCTAACTTTGTTAGGATAATCTTTGAGGATAAATATGATTTATCTTTTAAGATTAAAATAAGATTTGATTCTATCTCATGACTAATTTAGAATATATGATATTTTATTGATGATCATGAATAATATATGATATTATCTAATTACATTAATTAAAATATGAGATATTTAGATGCCATGTTTCCTTAATTATGATCATCAGATGTTATAGTTTAGGAAAGCATGATGAGTGATTTATTATGTGGCAATTTTATAATATATGATGTTGTTTATTGCTATATAATGACTAGTATGGCCCAGTAGATTGCTAAATACGATCTGCGCATCGTGATGTATTTTTGTAATCTTAGTACGGTCTACGTACCGATAAAGTATTTTGTAATTTTATTTTATTTTATTTAAGTAGTAGATAGAATAGAATAAAATTACAGGTTGCAGTTGATCCAAAAACCAATGAAGTGAAGGCCCAATGGAGCAAGATGGATGAAATCCATGAAGGTTCAAGTGGGAGCATTTTACTTTATTAGTTTTCTTAGGATTAAGGGGTCATACTATGTCATGTTTTATTGCATTAGTAGATTATGCATGTTTAGGTTTATTTATGTTGTTTGATGATGCGCTAGAGTTCACTATACAATCACAACATAATAAATCTAGATCCCATTAATATTGATGCAGCTTTTCCAATTAGAAACCCGATGAAAACCTTGATCGTTTGTGATGGGTCAGCACTCAGCAGAGCATCATAATATATCTTGGGGAAGTGGGGGTAGAACCGCATATCTACACTTTTAATTGGTTATATTCAACAAGGTTACCTAAATCGTTTAGAACCTTGAAGCTAAGAGTAATAATTAAACATGCGATGGTTAATTATTCAACCAAGAATTACAAGAGTTGTAATCAGTAAAGAGTTTACTCACCTTGAAAATGTAATGGTTGATGCGGGGCTTCACTCTGGTTAATTATTGTACAAATAAAGGATCTTGGAATCATTTTATTCAATAGGGGTCAATTTAAAATTGAATAAAATGCTTTAAAGTTACCAATAAATTCTAAAATTACTTATGGTACTTTAAATTTAATAAACATAATTGAATTTTGCGTTTACTTATTAGTAACATGTCGTTCTAATTTTATTATTATATATAATCTCCTCGATTGAAAATAAAGTTGAGAAACGTTCTCAAAAGAGTTTAAAAGATAATCCATAAACCTATATTCCAATTTTGCTAAGATTGTTCTAAAAGACAAGTTTTAGAAATTCATGTCACATGTCTAAGGTTGGTTTTATTCAAAATGTTTGAGTAAAATACCAACACATCTTCATTTTGAAAAATGTTTCAAGGGACATAATGAGATGAGAGGTACAATCCCTCAAAAGACAAGTGTACAAATCCAATAAAATCTCTTATCTTCAATATGATTGAATATAAGAAAGTGATTGGAAATCTCTGTGATCAAAAGTTGATCAAATGACAATATTCTTCATCTACTTTATATAGAGTTTAATACTTGATTAAACTCAAATATAAACAATGACAGAATAGACTTAGCAAAATCATGAAAAGTGCTTAAAAAAGCATCATTTTGAAGCTAAGAGAAATGTTCTAAGTGGCTCAAACGGGAAAGGTTTAGGAATAAATGAGGATTGCATTGAGAAGTTATAGGCCAAGAAATGCAAACAAGTTGCTACTTCTCAAACCTAAAACTACTTGCATGCTAAAAGTTGTTGTGAACAACAAATGTTTCAATTAAATGGACCAATTCCAATTGATTAGATTCTACCTCATATAGTTGGAAGGTAAAAGAATGGAAATGTTCCAATTTAAGAATTATATTATAGAAATTGATTTAGCATATTGCTACTTCTTGGACATATGATGTCTTGTTTAGATCACTCATTGCACAATGTGATTGAACTAAAGGAAGAAGTTATTGCTAAAGGAGAAATATATCTACAAGTTTAGAAGCAAATGTTGCTACTTCACAAGTAGAATCTACAAGTTTGGAAGCAAAAGTTGCAACTTTACAAGTAGAACCAGTATTTCACCACTAATGATTAGCTAGAATTAAATAAATGTTATTCATTCTTGCCATTATCAAAACACCATTCAATGTTAGTAATGACTAAGCATCGAAGATTCAAAAACGTGGAATAAATGTTATTCTATGCTTCATTGAGTCATATGTGTTTTGAATTGCTAAATAGGTTTAAAGTTCTATATGATAGAAATAGTTAAACCATTTCTATATATATAAGTTGTCTCTAACATGTCAATTAATTCGAATGAGAATGAAAATTGCATGCGGAAGATCCAAAGGGATGGACTTTCAATATCATTGGATTATGAATCCATTGATATATGTAATTATCATTCTAATTTGAAATTTTGACTAAGTCACCATTTAGAGAAATGATGATGAGAACTCAAGGTCGAATACATATCGATGTAAGAAAAACCAAAGGTTCAAAGGTTGGAGACGACAATGAAACTTCATTTGTGATATGATCACTACTTGTGCTTAGTTGAAACATAAGGGTGAAAATTTTGAAATGTTCAAAATGTTCAGTATGAAGTTCAGTATCAACTTGACAAGATAATGATTACACTACAATATGATTGTAATTGTGAAAATTTAAGTCGAGACATGTGCTTGGCAACACATTCAAAATATTGCGATATGATCGTAATAATGAGAATTTAAGCCAAGACATTGATAAACATCCAAGAGTTATAAAATCGTTTTACAACAAACTCCGAAAGAAAACCTTGTGAAGTGTTTACGTAGGAAGTTATCAATCTATATGAGATATAATTTGATAATGGATGTAAATTACCTATCTTCCAACCATTGTTCAAGGGATATATTTTTAAAATAAGCTACAAAACTAAACAAACTACATACGTCAAATCAAATGTAGCAAAGGCTTCATATGTGATATGGATAAGAAAAGTTCTTATTAAGTTTTTCTACAAAGAAAGGAATAAAACATGTATTAAACCGTTTGATGCACGTTCGATTCCTATATAGAGCACGGGGTACTACTACACAAACCATACTTAGCACAAAATGTTTGTTGCTTAAGTAGGTGCCCTTATGGAAATTGTTCCAAAAGGTCAAGTGGGGAGTAGTGTAAATCTCAAAAGAGTTTGAGAAAAGCAACAAACAAACGTGGCTCAAACCATGATTGGTTCACCCTATGCTAAATATGCCTCCTCAAAAGGCAAGTGGGAGTATAAGAATCTCAAAAGTTTGAGAACCTTGAAAGAGTTCAAGAAAAGTGATTTCGAAAATCTTGAAGAAATTTGAGAAGTTATCGAATAACAGCAACAATATGAGCATGATTCACCTCATGATACAAATGACAACGCGTGGTCTCATTAAGTGTAATGGGATTAATAACCATGTGTCGAAGGTAGTACATTCCAAGTGCACATCCTCTATTGTCGTTTCTCATTGAAAACTAAACAAAGTTGTTGTATGAGTTTCAATTGTTGCATAAAAACCCACAATGATGACTAGCATATGTAAAACTTAGCCAAAGAAATATGATTTCATATTGACTAAGAGTTCTAAAATATTTATTTTGGAACATTATGATTATGCAAGTAATAAAGATGATTTGACAAGTTATAACTCCAAGTGGTTTAAAACCAGGAAATCTGAGATAGATCCTAAGTCTGTAAGCAAGTGTATGACAGTTGAGTAATTTGCCTAAATTGGGTGAAACCCAATATAAGCAAAGCAGACAAGAAAGAAAAATGTTTTCTAACTAAAGCAAAGACTTGTTAAAGGATTCAACTAATTCATAGTATGACTATGATTACGATGAAACCTTTACATGTTGCAAAGATCTATTAAAGATATTTAGTGATTTCTACCTTATAAGATTTGGTAGATGGATTTCAAAACACTTTCTTGAAATTGTTCATGAAATAAGATTTGTATATGATACAATCAAAAGTTTGGAGATCCAATAATCCTAGGGATGCCTAAAAGATCCATAATGGATTGAAGTTAGCATCAGGGAGTTAATGTTCTTAATTTTGTGAGTTAATCAAATCGTTTGATGTTCTCGTAAAATGAAGAAAAGGTCTTATGTGTACAAGACGTTTAGTGGGAGCTATGAAGTCTTCTTGGTCTAGTACAGAAAGTAGTTATTGAAGGATCAAGTGATGGCTATTGCATTTTGTATGAAAACCTTGAAGAAGAAGATGAGTACATTTGGGATTCAAGATCTATATAGACAGGTCTCGAAGCATGTTTGAGTTTGGTTAAGAAACTTATAATGATAAGATTCTTATAAGGTTCAACATTATATTGAAAGGAGTTTCAATCCCATGTGACATGGCACGTTGCTTAATGATTCAATACCTTGAGAAAGGTTGATGAAATTAAGACTTTGAGTGATGATCCTTATGCTATTCGCAAAGGATTCATCATGCATGCCATGGACTATACTCGTCTATTTGATTCACGTGTTTTAAATAACAAGTGATGATAGATTTCAATCGAAATCCAATGTAACGTTGGAATACAAATTAGAAATTCCTAAATTCCTTGCAAAAGGGCGAAGGAAAATTCTTAGTGTATGGAGATGAAAATGATTATAAGATTTAGAAATTGCAAAGTTCATGTTTATGAGAATGTCTCATGAACTCTACTTACAAAACCCCTTCCATGACCAAGGTATGAAAGTCATGCTAAGGTTCTTGGATTGAAGCAAGTTATGTAATTTTAGTTGTGTATGTTTTGAGAAAGCATATTACAAAAGTAAATACATTAGCTTGCAGAATTATGTTTATCAATTGAAACAAAGTTTCAATCTTATTTAATTGTGGTTTCAATATTAAATAAAATGTCCAAAAATAATTATGGATTGATGGGCTCATCAGGTTATCTATTAGATAGAGACCTGGTGTATGAAACCCCACAGGTGAACAAAATCCACATATTATTTAAGTTCCTAGTTCGAAATCATTAAAGTGGACATAAATGATTTCAATGAATGGACTAGCATGTAAGATTGATTGGATAGCTCGGTTTCATGGGCTATAGGAGCATAGTGATAAGGCTCGGTCAATCACATGGATATGCATGAATGATGCAGGATCGAACCATAGACCTACTTTGAAGTTCAAGTATAGAACTTCCGGATATATTAGTGGATTCCTTTGACATGAGTGGAACATTGGTTTCATTCAATGGATGAAATAACTGTGGTACATTCAAACGTCTTCCCGTAACTGGAGATTATAAAGGGTGTTTCCTGGTTGTTTCAGAAGTTGAGTGGGAGCTTTGGTTGCCACAAGATTGGATAGAGTCTTCCTATTAAATTAGGAATGTGTCATGTTTTGGCCTCTTGAAGAGGGAGAATTCAGAAAATGCATGGCCGTGCTCAAATGTGTTATATAGTAACCATTTGTTTTGCAATTCTAACTCAGATTTCAAGAAAAGATTTGTAGATTAATATGATCACGACATAAGATGCAATCATATTATCAAATCGACACACATTGACTTAAGGAATTTGAATATTGCGCACTTGTCTCAGACAAGTGGGAGATTGAAGGAATTATGTCTTCGATAAGTGCAATTACTAGATATATCAAGGATCACTATTATGGAGATAATAAGTTCATTCTATTGGGGCGTCATCCTCTGTTGCTAGACTATGAGAGATGATCTTTGGGCTAGTCAAATAGCCCAAAGCCCTTTAGAATGGATCCTATATTGGTCACACACAAGGGTATTGGGTTAAGCAAGTTAGAGGCCCATTAATGGGCCTCATGAGCATTCAATTAGTCATAAGCATGAGTGGGCTAAGTATAGTTTGAGTGGGATTAGGAAGTGGGCTTGGATTTGGACTTGGACTATTATTTAGAGATGCGATCTATAAATAATAGCCTTGCCTAGGGTTGCACGAAACAAGTCACAATTGACAATACAGTGAATTGTGAATCAAGCAACCACCATCCAAAAGCCCTCATCCTCCCCCTCTCACACGCACGCCTCTCTCCTCCCCTTCTCACCCACGGTCGGCCACTCCTAGTGGCCACGTGGTGTTGCGCGGTGGTTCTTGGCTAGTTGATCGTTCGTTCATCTCCGTAGAAGGTCGATAGAAGTGTTCTTTCGCGACTAACTAGCATTAGTGGAGGTCTTAATCTGTGCCCGTGGACCAAGTAGAGGAATCACGCTTGAGGTTCTTTATCTCCCTTTGTTCTTGCTCGATCGCACGTGGAATCACGCTTCAAAGGTACGATTATTTGTGCTTTATGTGTTATGCATTAGATCCTTGGATTAGGTACTATTTGAATATGATTCATGTTATTTCTGCTGCGTAGTACCTATAAACTCCTACATTTTGTCCAGTGAAATGAATTAGCTAATTCAAATTCTCTTGATTTGTCGAGTTAGCTTATAAACAATTCAGGATAGGGTAAGACAATTGAGTTAGATTGAGTCTCTACAATTAAATGACTAGGGGTGACTGGAGACCAATTATTTAAATTAAGATGCCTTAAAATCTCTCTTATGATGATGAATTTTGGTAATTGAGCAGCATCGTTCTTCCCCACACTAAGGTCAAATAATAATGAAGGGAGCTTAGCAAATTTGTGACCAACTTCGTGAACGAAAAGCTAGTCCTTTGGTTCTCAAAATTGCTTAAGCATGCATTGTAACTTTATAACCTTAGTATGAATCTTGCGTGAGCCAAGTCTTGCTTGGTTCATAATTGTAAATGTGATAGTATTTAATGTATTTAAATACCTCATTGGCATAGATATACAACTCTATTATTGGTTGTACACTTGAGAGGTGATGCATCTGCTGCTTGTTGGTAAGGGAGGAAAAAACAGGGATTTTATCGGTGCAGTTGGTAAGGGAGACTATAAGGTCTATAACTCTTGATGTTGGCTGCTATAATGTATTACATATCTACCTACACTAATCAAAGATAAATAAGTAGATGTTTTGGAAATCATGTCAGGCTACACAATGTAGCAAAAACTGGACTTGTTTTGTTTGAAAAGAGGCACAATCTCTGGGCAGCAGACAATTTGTAAACATTGATCGACTTCCACACAAGAACATGAATTTGTTAATCAGGAAGCAAGAACAAATACGGAATATCCTGCTATATTGCAGTCAACTGAATCCTTAAGAGTGCAGGGATTGACCTAGTTGTTGAGCATTACAGATAAACTAAGATGTTCTACAAGGTTTTAAAATCAAACCCATTTAGTATTTAGAACTAGTTGCAAGTAGCCAAGTAGTGGTTATTTCGGAAATTGGTTCTTTGACAAGTTTTTATATATGAATTTCTATTCATCAATGGTTTGGATAAAGTATGATTTATTAAAGTTGTTATTCGAAAGCATGTTTGATTAAATAAATTAATTTTACATGTCTAGCATTTGTATGTACTTAGCATTTTGGCTAATACGTATTTGTTTTGTTTTGACTTGGCCCTACTTATCATCTTAATGAGTAGATAGGTGATGGCGATCGGACAACGTGAACTATGTGCTGCATTGGGAACCATGGGCGGTGATCACCTAGTTGAACTTAGTTAACATAGTATTAGTGGTGTAGTAACTTTGAAAGTGTATCAAACTATTATTACTACTATTATTATCATTAATGAAAGTTAAGTACTATTTTCCGCTGCAAAACTCTGTTAAGCCTTACGTAATCACGTGGCGGTAATACTCCCATGTTACTCCCTAAGTTGGATTATTATTGTTAATATTAGAGAGTAATTTGGGGGTGTTACACGGGTAGCAGCCCAGCGGCCTACAAGCTAGCTGTAAGACCCCTAATGGGCCATACGCGGCATGACGTGCCTAGGCAAAGGCACACTACGGCTTGGCTAGGTGCTAGGCCTTGTAAATATTACTATAAGACCCTATGCTATGGCTAGTAAGTAAATAAAGGCATATGGTTGCCTCTATATGTTAGCTTGGTAAGCTAAGGTTGATTGGATGGGCATTGGACCCAAGGATTGGGGCCAATAGTCCATTATTGTGTTTCTGTCACTAGCGTGTTCACTAGAATTACAAGCGTAATACTATATAAAGCTCTATAGGGGAAAGTTGTCAGTCATGGCTTGGTGCGGCCATGGGCTTATTATTGGCTAAGGCCATGATGCATTGTTCTAAGGATAGTATGGTCTATCTAGGACTTGGGCACAACGTTGGCTTGTTGATTTAGTGGGCTAAGTGACTCGGGTTTGAGCGAAGGCTCGTGGTGAGCCTTTCTTGGTTGCGTGCTTGGTGTTGGCTACGAAGCGACGCGTCGGTTGGGCACCGGCGTTGCTATGGGACGTTGCCCAACCAACGGCACGGGAGACCGAAGCGACGCGGCGCTTGGGCACCGGTGTGGTGTGGCGAAGCAACGCGATGCTTGGACTCTGGTATAGTGCTGACGAGGCAGCACGTGGGTGCGATGCTTTGTGATAAGTTGGCACGGATGTTGGAAGTTAATCCCTACGTGAAGAGATGCTATGGAATGCGAAGCATGGCGTTGGTTGGAGCTAGCTGATTGATGCGAAGGGGTACGATCTATGGATAAAGATTGGATGCTCAGCCAAGGCGAAGCGACACTTCACATTGTGGATCATGGATTGTGGGCAAAGGCATTCTATTGGAGCGAAGAGACACGAGTGATGATGGTGGCGATCCGCAACGTTTGGCTAGGATTGCTGATGGTGGCGATCCGCAACGGTTGGCTAAGGAATGCTATATGCGGCGCTTGGTTAGGATTGCTAACTTGTAATAGTTTACGGATAATTGCATTAGCGCCACTTGGCGCGCATGTGTGTTTAGTGTCTGTTCGCATTGGAGTGGGTCTGTCCTCCTTTGACTATAAATAGGTGACCTTAGGGTCTGTCCAAGGCATCTAGAAACCATTGTGTAATTATGTTATTAATGATATTAATAAAAAAAAGTATGCTTTGTTATATTCTAAGTGTTTGTGTGTGCTATCGTGTTTATTATATTGTGTTCATATATTATGTTAGTATGACGAGTTAGGCTGGTTAGTGATTCTAACGCCATCATAGTTAATGAAAAATTATCTGTGAAATTTTGGTATCAGAGCAGGCATTACGCTAGTGTTGCTGCATTTTTATGTCGCCTAATAAGAAGATCTTGAAGAAAGTTTCTCGTCCTGTTGCCCCTTACTTACGAGAAATTAAACGTTTGAAGAAAGAGAAGTGTCGTCGTTACAAGGCACTTGACTATCAGATTAAAGATATTGTAGAGGAAGGTATTGATTACTTATTCCCCGAACATTGTGGTTACTCAATCCATCACCACATTCTCAATCCGGTTCCATTAAGTGTGCTTCTGCCCCCACATAATTCTGGCCCTCAATCTTAGTCCCATTAAACTAGCATTCTTTCGGAAACTTTTGTTGCTCAACAAACGTAGGAATATGGTGAAATTTTCTGAAGAAAACAAGGCCTCTTTGGCCAAGATAGAAAAATACTTAGACTTGGGGAGTGATGATCTACCACCAAGTACGGTGCGGGAATCGATTCAGTTGTTTTCCGGCTTACAAGCTAGCCAAGGGGTGGCACGAGCAATTGGACATCACGAAGGCATTTCTTGACAAAGCCGCCAAAAAGATGAAGAAGTGGGCGGACAAGCATAGACGCCCATTGGAGTTCATGGAGGGCGACTTGGTCATGGTTAAGCTGCTACCTCAGCAATTTAAAGTCTTCCGCAAGGTGCACAAGGGCCTTGTGCGGAAGTACGAGGGACCTTTCCCGATAATTAAGAAGGTTGGGAAGGTTTCCTATAAGCTTGAGCTACCACCAAAACTTAAAATTCACCCGGTGTTCCATGTAAGTATGCTCAAACCTTATCATGAAGATAAGGAGGATCCATCACGGGGTGAGTCACATCGAGCACCAACCGCGGTGGTGACTTCATTTGAACGGGACATCGAGGTTATTGAGGCCAAGAGGGCCATTAGAAAACGAGGTGTGCCAAGCTATCATGAGTATCTTGTCCGATGGAAAGGGCTCCCGGACAGCGAGGCAACATGGGAGAAAGAGGAGGACCTTTGGCAATTTGGGACAAGATCTCCGAGTTCGAGGGACGGCCTTGACGGGGTCGTCAAGACTTGGGTGGGGGAGCATGTCACGACTCATATCCCACACCCATGATAGCGTCAATGCGGTCGTATGGGCAGTAGGCAACAACTTGGGCCAAGGGAGATGCCCATGGGTCTAGTAAGCACCTTCCCCCTATAGAGCTTTATATAGCACCCCTGCTGGAATTCTAGTGAACACCGCATTGACAATAACACAATAATGGGTCACTTGGGAGACCAAATGGAATCCAAATGAGCCCAAACTTGGTGGTCCACCGTTTTTGGACCCAAGGAACACAATGGTGCAGCCAGATTTTCAAGGAGAAGTCCAGAACCTTCCATAATACGTTAGGAGACTCGGGATGCGTCCGGAAGCTTCTAGAAGTTTCTAGGTTTCTCTTGTACATACTTGTAATCTCTAGAGTAGTTTGGAATACTCCGGAAAGATGTACATATGAGTAGGAGATCAGAAATGTATAGAAAGATCTAGAAAAGTTAGCTTCTAGGACCCTCCATTTGAGGAGGTTAGAAGGATCTAGAGTAGAACATTCTAGTTACTTGGGAGGCCTATAAATAGGGACCTTTCCCTCATTTTGTAATCCATCTAAGCATTTGTAAACACTCTCTCTCAAGCAATACAAAGTTCTCTTAAACTTAATCCCTCACTTGTGCTTACTTACTCACTTACTTTAGCTTTCGTTGCCATACTTGCTATAAGCAATACTCGGGGTAAGCCTTGACTAGCAACCTTGGGGAAGGAAGTTAGTGGGCGCGCGTGCAAAAGACTTAGGGGATCAGTCAGCACGTGACAGGGAGCTCTCCAACCAACTGTGCCGCTTCCTACATAAAATTGAAGAAGTAAGGGGTTTAGGGGGGGAAAAAACGAAGAGAAAATTATTTAAGCAGCTTACCAGAGTGGATCAGTCTACCCTATTATTAATTTTGAAATGCCTAGATCACTAATTTTCGGGACAAAGTCATCCCAACTTTCAGTATTAAGATATTATGAGGCTTAAAATTCATGTGTATTATTCCAAGAGTATGCAGGTATCTTAAGCCGGATACAATACCTCTAATCAAATTAATCATCCGAGCTGTTGGAGTATTGGTAGGAGTATACAAGTCTATTGACGAAATTCTTTGTTCTTTCTATTGAAATTCAGTAGAGAAGATCGAATTTGTTTCCTCCGGTAACACTATAGAGTGATCATATATAAGGTTCGATAGATTACAAAAGCAACGTTCAAAGCATACAAAATTAAATTCGTGGTCAAACTCTTTTCCAAAACAACGCACTATATTCAGATGTTGATCAGAATCACGTTCAGCTTGTAACATGCGGTTACTATCTTTTCAATGGCCACAATACGCTCATGGAAGTCATCTCCATACACAATTGTGCCATAACATCCTCTAGCAATCACATGATCAGAAACCCACAAATGTTTGCAAATAAAAATAGAACCCTCAAGTTTTTCTTCCAATATTGGTTGCTCTACTCCTTAAAAAGTCTCTTCATCTTCATCATCAGTGTGACAGTGTTCATGATATTATTAGCCTGATCATCAACCTTATGAGGAAAAGGGCTTCCAACAGCAAATTGGTTTCCATACCAAGAACACCACCCTATGATTAAAATCACTAGAAGGTAAGCTAGGTGTAATGACCTGTGAAATAAACGATTTGTAAGATCTTGTTCAACTCCGTGTAAAATTAATTCTTTCACAATTAAAATGGAAGAAAAATCCAAACCTAAATTAAAAAAAAATAAATAAATAAAATTAATGATTCAGAAATTCCATATTTAAAATTTGTAATTTAAGTACGGGGAAGAAAGAAAAACCCACAAATGTTTAATGACTAAAATTAAAATCATAATACATATAAAAATTAAATCTTTCATAATAACAAATTGAAGAAATTTTCTAACCTAAATTCAAGAAAATTTGAATAATTAGGGAAAAAAAAAAAAAAACAAACCCACAAAGTTTTAACGACTAATATCAAGAACAAATAAATGATTGGTAAGAACCTTGTTCAACTCCATGTAAATTTAAATTTTTCACAATTAAAAATATATATAAACATTTTGATACTCTCTCTGTTCACAATTATATGTTCCACTTGATTTTTTTTAGGTGTCTCTAAGAAATTGCCCCATAATACTTTTGGCATGTTTTCCACTTGCACTCTCTCTATCTCTCTCCTCATTGATAATTGTATCATTTTTTGCCCAAAGCCTTAATAAAGTGATTATGATTTAGCGTCATTTAGGGCAAACATTTGGAGATAGAGGGAGTATAACTCAATGAAGAGTTTACTATTCTAATGTCACGAGTATCAATAATCATATAATAATGTGTAATATACACAATTACTTTTATTGTTCTTAGTACATTACTACGACTAATTCCTTATCAAAGTAGTGTATTTTGTCCAGTGAAATGAATTAGCTAATTCAAATTCTCTTGA
Source organism: Chenopodium album (assembly GCF_948465745.1). Classification (NCBI taxonomy): domain Eukaryota; kingdom Viridiplantae; phylum Streptophyta; class Magnoliopsida; order Caryophyllales; family Amaranthaceae; genus Chenopodium; species Chenopodium album. The sequence continues at coordinate 36,498,427 of NC_137858.1, forward strand.
TTTGTCGAGTTAGCTTATAAACAATTCAGGATAGGGTAAGACAATTGAGTTAGATTGAGTCTCTACAATTAAATGACTAGGGGTGACTGGAGACCAATTATTTAAATTAAGATGCCTTAAAATCTCTCTTATGATGATGAATTTTGGTAATTGAGCAGCATCGTTCTTCCCCACACTAAGGTCAAATAATAATGAAGGGAGCTTAGCAAATTTGTGACCAACTTCGTGAACGAAAAGCTAGTCCTTTGGTTCTCAAAATTGCTTAAGCATGCATTGTAACTTTATAACCTTAGTATGAATCTTGCGTGAGCCAAGTCTTGCTTGGTTCATAATTGTAAATGTGATAGTATTTAATGTATTTAAATACCTCATTGGCATAGATATACAACTCTATTATTGGTTGTACACTTGAGAGGTGATGCATCTGCTGCTTGTTGGTAAGGGAGGAAAAAACAGGGATTTTATCGGTGCAGTTGGTAAGGGAGACTATAAGGTCTATAACTCTTGATGTTGGCTGCTATAATGTATTACATATCTACCTACACTAATCAAAGATAAATAAGTAGATGTTTTGGAAATCATGTCAGGCTACACAATGTAGCAAAAACTGGACTTGTTTTGTTTGAAAAGAGGCACAATCTCTGGGCAGCAGACAATTTGTAAACATTGATCGACTTCCACACAAGAACATGAATTTGTTAATCAGGAAGCAAGAACAAATACGGAATATCCTGCTATATTGCAGTCAACTGAATCCTTAAGAGTGCAGGGATTGACCTAGTTGTTGAGCATTACAGATAAACTTAGATGTTCTACAAGGTTTTAAAATCAAACCCATTTAGTATTTAGAACTAGTTGCAAGTAGCCAAGTAGTGATGCTTGAGAGAAGCAATCTAAGACTGTCTCAGCAGGGTGCAGCTATAGCGAACAACAGAAAACCGAGAATCATATGCTCCTACAGATGGGTCTTGTCCAGATCATCAAAGTAAGGGTGTTCCATAGCTTTCTTGGCTGAGATCCTCTTGGATGGCTCATAGATCAGCATTTTCTGAAAGACAGTATCATTTTGTAAGAATCATCATCAAACATACGAGGACTAAAGTCGAAACATAGAGAGCTCGGTTTCAATACTTACAGAAAGCAGGTCGAGTCCATCTTTGTCCAATCCAGGGACAGCCGATGAAATGTCTTTGGGGTTCCATTGAGGGTATTCGTGCCAATCCTTCAATTTGGTCACTCCTGGCCATATGTGCTCATTTGGGGTACCCAACAACCTGTAATTTGCAGTTACAAGAGGATTAGCCTCATACTTCTTCAGCTAAAAGTGAGAGAAGAAAGTGCATAACAGACCTGAAAATGTGAAGGAGTTGCTGCAGCTCAGAGTCACCACAGAAGAGAGCTTGATTGTTCACGAGCTCAGCTGCAATTAATAAACATTCAAACTATAAGTGGTTGGTTTCGCAGTTTTTGTAAAAGGAAAAGATTATTGGACACTAGATCATACCGAAGATACAACCAACAGACCACATGTCAACACCACAAGAGTAGTGTGTAGCACCCAGGAGAACTTCCGGAGCTCGGTACCACAATGTCAAGATCTGTAATTTCGCAAAGTAAGGTTCACATCAATAATCATCTATATAATATCTCAAAAAAAAAAAATAATCATCTATATAAAATCTCCAAAAATGTGCAACTCTTTCAAAACTTGAACAAATCACAGTAATTCTGTGAGTGAACATAAATCAAGTACCTCATGGGTGTACTTCTTGATGGGAATGACAAATGCTCGAGCAAGACCGAGATCAGCTATCTTGAGGGTTGTAGTTTTACGGTCCATCAACAGATTGTGTGGCTTAAGATCCCTACACAACATGAATGACTGTAAATGAGATTCATAGATAGGGGGTGCAAAGATACACTCGAAGTAACATAATGACAGTACATGAAACAAGACGACGATTGGGTACCTGTGAATGACTCCGTGACCATGGCAGAAAGCAACACCTTTACACAGTTGGTACATCAAACTCTGCATCAACCCACACAACCAACATAGAATCCTCAATCAAAACCATAAAATTGAACAGCTTCAAAACACTAGTCAAATAAATTAGACATATTTCTCAGAACTATTCCATGGGATAATAGTATACCTTGATGATCGTAGGAGGGACGGTATCCCCGGTATTGCGGAAGCTACGGATGTATTTCTTAAGATCAGTGTCCATGTACTCAAACACCAGGTACAGAACAGTCTTACCCTCTTTGTTTTGCCCTTGTTTCACATCCAACAACCTGTATAACATCAGCACAAAACCAGAAATCCCTTCAAAACCATATATTATCCACTGAATTTTTAAAAAAATTGACGATCAAACCAGCAATTCAATAAGAATTCCAATTACAGAATACAGCAATCAATCGAAATTCAAGCAAGTAACTTGTTAATTGAAACCCTAAAAATTCAATCAAAACCCTAAATTGAAGCAGCAGTCGTACAAACTCAATCAAAACCACATAATCCACACAAACAACTGCATCAAAACATCATCAACATGAGAAGAAAAAAAACCATAGAAAAATCAAATGAAAATGATGAATCGAACCAAATTTCAAATCAAAATGTCATGTGAAACCCTAACAAAACCCCAATCAAGCAATTACAAAGTGAAAACCCTAAATTGATAATAGAAATGATCAAGAGAGAGAGAAAAAACCTGACAACATGAGGATCGCGAGAAAGCATACGAAGCAAAGAAACTTCGCGAAGAGTGGTGGGAGGAACACCTTCATCATCTTCATGAAGACGAGTTTTCTTAAGAGCGACAATTTTACCAGTAGCTTTCTCTCTGGCTCGATAAACTTTGCCATAAGTACCTTCTCCAACCTTCTCAAGCTTCTCAAATGCATCCATGGCGGACAATGCTATCTTCTCTCCTCCTCCTCCTCCTCCTGCTGCTTCCATTTTTTTTGAATTTCTCTCTCTTACCAGATCAGATGATCAATTTTTTGATTTCAGAAAAACAAACCCTAAACTTTGCCCCAAATTTCAGTGAGGAGCGTTGTTAGGAGTATTAGATCAATTATATAATAACCGTTAACCAGGTTCTTTTTTCCCCCAAAATGTAACGGCTCTATTTTCGAAATTCAAAAATGGGGGGCAGAAATGTAGGGGGAAATGCAAATATTCGTTGTCATGTTGGACTGGATCCATATAATAAGCCCATATGTTCCATACTGATGATCCATTAAGCCAAAAAAAGAATCAAATTAATTGTGTGGTTTGTCCAAAAATAAGCAAGTTTAAGTCCTCAACCACGTAAACAAAAATTGCAAATTAAATGACAGTTTCGTAATAAAGCAATAATTGTGAGACCCACATAATGAAAAGTTGTTTGTTTTTTTATTTATGAAATTGCCACTTAATCTTTGTTCATCTCGTCAATAGATGAACTTTGGAACTCTTGTGATCTTGTCCAAAAAATATGGTTGCGTAATTTGAGAAGAGATTGTTTTGTTTGGCATTTAATCAATCATCTTAAGAGAATAATTTTCTTTTTACTTCATATAAAATAAATTTAGATAGCAACACATCTTACACTTAACCTACCCTGTTACCAACGACTACAATCTAATTAAGCCGAATACTCATAAGGAAAAGGTAGGCTTATCAATGGAAGAGTGGAAGAATAAGACAATGTAAAATAGGCACAATTTGGGAGATTATTTGCTGGAGCTCTTTCTCTTAGAAGTCAAATAAAAACTGCAAGAGATTGCATGCTAAAAAAAATAAAAATAAAATAGGGAAATTCTCAGCGGTGACCCCCAACTTCTGTAACACTGAAATGGTAACCCTCTTTTTTTGCAATTATACAAAATGACCCTCATCAAGAAATTTATCCTAGTTATGACATTAATGAGTCATTTGGTTAAAAAAAAAATTAAACCATGGTTAAATTTATTTTTTTTTAAAAAAAAAAAAAGAAAAACCAAATAAAAAAATTAAACAACCCAGCAGCCACCTTCACCAGCCACCAGTCACCATCACCAGCCACCAGTCACCATCACCCGCTCCCAGCCACTGCCACCACATACGCCTTCACCTCAGCCTCACCTAGTCGCCGCCACCAGCCCTACACCCGGACCCGACACCCCACCAGACTTAAGACCCTCCTTCTCTCTCCTTAGACCCACGACCCACACTAGGGTCACTCGCTGCTCCTCCCTCTCCTTCACCTCCGCCCAGAACGAACCTAAATCCACAACCCAAACCATCCGTTTAGGGTTTCGATAAAGGTGCTGGTGGTTCGAAACCCTAACCCGAGCCGCCGCACCTCAGTCAAAATCCTAACCATCCGTTGGTTTGGGTTCGATCTGGGCGGAGAAGAAAGAGATCGAGGGAAGTTGTGGTGGGAGGAGAAGAATGAGAGGAGAGAGAGAGAGGTAGCAGCGTCGACGTCGGACGAAGGGTCAACGTCGGTGTCGGCAGTGAAGGGGGGAGCAATGATGGTGGCTAACTAGCTGGGAGGTTTGGAGGTGGTGGAGTGGGTGGTTTGTTGGTGCCTCGGTGGTTTTGTTTTGTTTTTTTTTTTTAATTTTTTTCAATTTTTTTTTTAATAAAAAAAGCTAACCATAGTTGGTTAAAATTAACCATTTTGTAAAATAAGGTTATAAGTGAAAACTAATTCTTAATTGGGGTCATTTGATGAAATAAAAAAAAAAGGGAGGTCACCATTTCAGTGTTACAGAAGTTGAGGGTCGTCGTTGAGAATTTCCCAATAAAATAAAGATAAAATAAAATAAAGAATAAATAAAAAATTTACAAAAAAAAAAAAAAAAAAAAAAAAAAAAAAAAAAAAACTAATTAGGGCCTATTCACATTTACTTAATTTCAGTTCAGTTCAGTTCCAATCAGTTCTGTGCAGTTCAGTTCAGTTCAGCTCCTAATTTCCTTCTCTCATAAAAACATTCATTTCAGCTCTATTCAGTTCAGTTCAGCTCCAATCAGTTCAGTTCAACTCAGTTAAGTAAATGTGAACAGACCCTTACTATCATCATATCATAATACATAATGCCCATTCCATTACTTACAATTTAATAATTAATACCAACATTCTCCAGCAGCTGTAAATGGGAAGTTATATATTAATATGTTTGAAACCTTGAATGGAAAGTCTACAAGCTAAGTCTTGGACTGTTCTCATAATCTTATACAATCAAGCAATAAAATTGGAAATGATGCCTATGAAAGCATTAAAACAACCCTTACAAGGATGCAAGCCGGTTAATGATTTCATCAATATGCTTATCTGTACTGCCCCCCTCGCTGACTGCTTCCCTAGCCAAGGCTTTCCACTTTGCTGCATTCTCCTTAATCTTCTCTGCTCTTTGTCCATGCATAATTTCCTCAAGGCTGTGCTTTATTTCCTCACAAGTAACGATATTATCCTCATTCTTCTTAGGCCTTATTCCAACACCCCAAACTTGATCAACAAAATGAGCATCAATCAGTTGATCCATAAATTGTGGCATGGCCAACATCGGAACCCCAAAGCTCAATGCCTCAATAGTTGAATTCCAGCCACAATGGGTTACGAAACATCCCACTGCTTCGTGTGCTAGGACATCCAATTGGGCGCACCAAGATATCACCAAACCTTTATCTGATGTTTCACTAATGAAATCGTTAGGGAGCTTTTTCTGCTCACCTTCCCGTACTACCCACAAGAAACTGCTTGGGAGTTGCTTTAAGGCCTCTGCCATTTCTGCCATCTGATCTACGCTCAAACTAGCAGCACTGCCAAATGCAACATACACAACTGAGGCAGCTTGTTTGGCGTTTAACCAGTTCATGCAAGCCTCATCATTTGGCTTGTAGAGGCTAAAACCATAGTTAACATCATACTCAATACGTTTATCAAGGTATGCAGATGGCAGTGTGGGTCCAATAGTCCTCACATGCCACAGGTTTTTCATCCACTTGACAACCTGCAGTGATATTCATACTCATATCCTTAAAATTAGCAGTGAAACTTCACATAAAGGACAAAACAAGATATCTTGAGAAAAGGGTGATAATAATTATGGGTGTAGATGAAGGAAACATAGGAAACTCCAAGAAAAAAAGTGAATGTAAGCTCATAATGTTTTCTTGGAGTTTAAATGACAGTAATCACTGGCAATATTTGACACCTCATGTCAGGTGGCCGAAAAGTTCTTTCGTTTATGAAACACACAAAATTACCTAATGCAATTTGAGTCTCTAATACAGATGGTGGAGGTGAAAGAGTAATTCACATGCTATACTGATGCCAATTTTTGGAACCTTAGTTGTTTCATTCATTAAATCATAGATTATCTGCTAGTGTAAAGTACTGAAATGAACACAAAACAAATATCGTACATAATAGGCACATTAGGCAGAACCTGTCTACTAATAGTCTCTCAGATTAAACATTGGTGAGCATTTACATCAGGCACACAATAACAATCATTACATTTAGGTCCTAACTACAAGGCGAATTAAGCAATAGCAGATATCACGCAAGGTGCAAATTCTGTATTTTGGGCGATGCCAAATTATACATAGTAGTTTGATTAGCATATTCGAAATAGATACTCTCATATAGTTCTATCCTTTTGTTTGCATGTTCTTTGCCTTTTGTGCTGCATGATTCTTATTTGATTTGCAAAGGTTTTCTTTAATTTAGGCCACATTTTCCATTCAGCTTAGAGCTCACAATTACATTAAATACATACCACGGATTCACAAAGCATATGGGAAGTTGGGAGCAATGTTTGAAAAGAGGGCAGTGGCAATGAAGCCTAATGCTGCTGCCCAAGACCTTAGAAAAACCTGACAAGCACTAAGGTGCACAGACACTATTCTTTTCTGCAATAATATCTGGTCTGCAATCTGTTATAACACCTAAACTCTAAGACCCTTATCAGTAAGCTATAGCCCAAGTGTGCCTTGAGCCTTTTCTAACATCGAGTGGGAATGAACGATTGACAGTTTTGGTGGGAACATTCTCAATGTTTATTAACTTTTTTTATTTTTAAAGACTCAATGTTTATAACTTTGTTACTCTGACAGTCTCGGAGTATTATGCAAATAAACCCATCTAAAGCAACAATAGCCAAAACATCATATCATAGCCATATAATTCCTACTTGCAAGGGACTTCTCCTAACCATAAAAAAAATTATATATAAAAACTCTTGGCTATTAAAATCCTGTACCAGAAGATGCAGGACTCCACCAGAGGCCCAATTGGCTCATCAGATGAGCGAACTGAATTCCTCTTACCAATTACTCTGAAATTCTGAATCCGTCATGAGATTGAGCACTGTGAGGCAATGCAACCATGACAAAGATGTGGATCTCCCTGAGTTTTGGCTTTTGAAGGAATGCTAAGGGCCTAATGACTCTCAAACATCTTCTGATGCTTATTATCAAGTGTGAATCTTTGCTGCTACTTGATATAGCCTAAAGTGGCTGATCTCCTAATGAAGTGATTGTTTCACTACCCATTATTACTCCCCTTGGTCCGGATTAAGTTGTCACATTACTAATTCAAATTACACGATAGTGTTGATATATCGTTACCCCCCACAATTCAGATTAAGTTGTCACAACATCAATCCACATGAACACAATCTTCAAATTAAAATCCAAACAAAAAGGGGGGAAAAGAAGTAGTGACCTCATCCTCAAGTTGATCAAAGGAATTGAAGAGAACCCAATCAGCAAGATGAAGATTCTCCATAGACACAAGCACCATTTGAATGAGAAGATGAATCGGCTTTTTACCAGTATCAGAACCTGAATTCGAGGAAGAGGAAGAGGAAGACAGATATTGCAGGCCAGGCAGGCCTTTGAGCAGCTCCTCCTCTGACAGATTCGGTACCGACAAAGGAAGATCAACAAATAAATTAGCAGCAGCAACACGAGGATACTCCTGCAGAAACAAAGGGTAAAAAGACGCCATATAAGCGCAGCCCTGTGTAACAAAAGCTGCTGTCAATACATTACATTTCTTGGCCACATCCAATGCCCACTCCATCGCAGCGTCGTAAACCAGCAAACATTTAGATGATCTGCTTAGAGTAGTAGTAATAAGGCGGTCGAGTTCCACTGATGCTTCGATCTTGAACTTGTTCATTCGTGCTTGAAAGTTGAGTCCGGTTTCGTTGGAGTCATCGTAAATGGTCTCAAAACGAATGAAGTTGAAGTCATTGTTAGAGTTATTGGACATCTTTTGGGTGGTGGAAAGGGTGGTGGCAAGGGTGAATTGAATGTTGCCATTGCCTTTGTACGCTAAACGTTTGGCGAATTGAAGCATAGTGTTCATATGACCTTGGCTGTGAAATGGCATCACTATTATCTCCATTGATATTGATGATCTTGGTTTCTCAATCTATGGAGTTTTATCAAAGTCAACCAGCTTTATTATTGGGATTCAATTGATGATTTTGAAAGAGGTTAATTGTTATTCTTTCTGATACTTGTGTTGTGCCTATATAAGTAGAAGCTGTTTTCACGAGGATCTCGTGGTACTCCCTGTTGGCTGCATCTTTTTTTAATTTATATATATAAAGAGTGTACTCGTGGTACCCTGAGGGTTGATTATCTTAATGTACTAGAGTTGATGATGGCGGCAGACTGGTGGCCGTGGTGGGCTAGCTATGGGGTAAATACGGATCAACATTTGGAATTATTTGAGGCAATTCCCAAGGATTTTCATTGGAGGATTTATGCGGTGTGGCGTGGAAGTCTCGCCACCTCGATTTATCTTTGTGATTATAAATAAAAACATTTATATAGTGTCATTTCTGTAAATAAATCAACATAAAATCTCAATTAGCGTAAATAAATTAACATCTGTGGGCTCATATTTAATGAAAAATTATTTACAAAAATGTCGCTAAATAAATGCTCTTTTTTGTTTATTATGAAGATAAACTTGTATTTTCTTCAAGGTGATGTGTCTGAGAATGCTGCCAAGAGTTTCTTAGTGTTGGGAGCGGATTTCTAACAATCTACAAATTAGGAAAAGACTATTAAAGGATCAATTAAACATAGTAAGAAAACAAGGTGAAAAAGAAAACATACATGGTCAAAGATATCAAAGAATATTAAATAGAATCATACATCAATCAAGGATTAAAATAGTCAAATCAAGAAGTCAACAATCAAATAAAGATCCTATGAAATCAATTAAGACTATTTAATCAATCAAATCAAGCTAAATCAGGAAAGGAATAACTTGATTGATGAGGTATTATTCTCGCAATGGTCCCAACCGAGCACAGACATTACGGATTTAACTACATCTTTCTGAGAAAGGCAACTTCCCTTCAAAAGTCAAACCATTTGATGACGTGTAATGAAGGCTTGGACATCAAGCACAATTACATCGCAAGATTAAGGAAACACTTTCTAAAATATGAAGATGTCAATCAATATTGTCAACATTACCACAATAAAGAGGATTCTTGAATATTTACCTTTATTAGATTTACAAATCATTATAAATAGGATGTTCTTTGTAATAGAATTCATTCATACATATCGTCTAATATAATTTACTACACTTTTATACTAGTAGGAGTTAGTTTTTTAACGTTTGTTCTGTTAGTGGTCAATTTGCGTTTAACCCCTCCCTTTCACCAAAAATTTAAATAAATAAATCAATAAAAGTGATGAGGATGGAGCAATTGGCTATGAAAGTTTTACTTTTGCATTTTTTTATTTGGGTAAGAAAAAAGAAGTGTTGGCACTTGGATAGATGTAATAATTGTGATAGTTGTTGATGGAGGATAGGTTTAGGGTAACACTTTGACAACTTTTAACAATTTGCACACTTTAAATCCATAGCAAAAAAAAAAAAAAAAAAAAAAAAAAACAAAAAAAAATTAATATGGCAAATGGGCGGTGTGGATACCCCTCTCTGATATCCACACCCATCTAACATTTCTATACCCATAGCGATTATGACTTTTGATATCCATACTAATTCACTACTCACCAAAGTCTTACTCATACTCGCTCCAATAAAGACAAATGTGGTAAAAAATTGCAAAATTATACCCACCTGCCATCTCCAATTGTAATCCCAACTATGCGTTATCCTAATACCTATATCATCAAAGTGTCATGCTTTTCAAAGTACTCTCATTAGTCGTTACTTAGTCAACTTTTATAATGACGTTTATGCAATTATATATTTCTAAAGATTGTCTATGCAATTTAATTTATTAATAATGTGCTTCATTAATAATCTTTGTACTATTATTTTTTTAAAATGTTACGTATTTTTGCCCGATATATTAGTATTGGTGTATGTTCTAATTTGCGGACCTCAATAGTCAATACTACAACGCTTTAGAAGTGCAAAGAATAGAATTTTGCATAATTTTGGGTTTGCCTACTCGTGGCTGCCTCTCAACCCCGCCTTCCCATCTCATACTCACTACCACCGCCGTTAACCACCCACCGTTGTTCGTCGTCCTTCACCGGAAAAAGGTTAGGATCTTCGTATTCTCTCTCCTCTCCCACTCTTAATCACAGTGCATTCACATTTCCTTTAAATTTGCCTGTTTTGGAGCTCCATTTCTTCATTTACAATCAATTTCTTCGATTTTGGATTCAACAAATTGATCAAATTCTAGGTTATGCTCCATTTGATTCGTATTATTGATTGTGAAATTAACATTACAATATGCTATCATGTCCCATCTTGGTGGAAATTAGTGATTCATTAAATGATCTTCCTGCATGTATTTTATGTTATGCATCATTTGATTTGAATTACAAGTTTTTTGATTATTTGACATACAATATTATGAAAGTTTGTTGCATTAGTTTGAATGATTTAGGTGTTGGTTAAAGAGTGAGAGATATTTATTTATCCCTTAAACCCTGTTTCCCTTTTACTGGATAGTAGGATAAAGTAAAGTAATAATTATACTCTCCCAATTTGATTCTTGTGTAGCTATTGCAATTGTGAAGAGATCCTTTTCCAGTGTTACTTTGTGCAATCGTTTGTAGAACCGCTGTAGATCCTCATGTAATGTTGGATTATTATGCATCATTTCCATATAAAATTACCATCATTTTCACTGAGTACTTGAATTTATGTACAGATATTTTTTACCATACCAATTGGTTTGAGATTTACAGTATTATAAAGAACGATGGTCCTCCAGTCAGCATGATGATCTAGGAATACTATCAGACAAGATTCTTGCCATATGCATTATACTTTAAGCACTAAAAGGCACAAACATATTCCATGAGTTCAACAATGAGAGACATGAGTAGGGTCGCTGAGGGATTATCATTAGTAGCCAGGGAGGTTGTGAGACGTTCAGGAGCAAGCGATGGTTCAAGAGATGCACTTCAATCTTTCATTAAGAAATCTGCAAGCATATTTGGTCTTACGAAAGGAAAAGTACAGGTTCACCAACGTGAACCGTTAGCAAGTAAGCCAAAGTCTTCTAAGAATGCCGGAGACTCTGTTGTTTACTTTGATAGTGGTGCTGTCTCTACTAGTGGAATTAGTTTTGCCTCTAGGGAAGAGGTCATTGCAAGTTCAGAGATCGCTTCTACTGGTGATTCTATTGCTGCTGCTTCGTCTGAACAATTTGTTTCATCTCCAGCATCAGAATCAGTGAATCAGCCTGATTTGAAGGCACATGTAGGAGCCAAATCTGCAGCTGATCAATTGATGGGTGTGGGGGAAGGTCAAACTGCCAACACTCCCATCTCTGCCTCCAGCACTACCATCCCTTTGAAGAGGCGGAAACCTAGGGAAAGAAAAGTGCCTGCTACACCCTTCTCTAGGGCTCTTGGGTTAGTGTCTTATTTTTCTTTAGGAGTTTTGTTTACTTAGTTTCTCTGTATGCAACCTTGCATGGCTTGCTCTTGAAACTTATTTGATAATTTAGCACGTTTAGGCCTGTTAAGTGAGGTTGTTATTGTTATGAGTTATGGTTATTATTGGTAATTATATATTACCCACTCTCCAGGGAATGTTTGTGCATGTTGCTTGCTGAGCTTGCCTGCTATCTTTCCATGTTGCATATTCACTCAGGATCACACTAAAGTTCATTAAGTGCTAAAATATACCTTTCTAATTGGCAGGTTTGCTAGTTTAGGAGCTGGTCTTGCCTGGGGAAGTGTCCAAGAATCTGCCAAGACGCTATTTTTAGGAAGGCCTGATTCACCGGATAACCAGTCTAGCCCTTCTTCATTTTTATCTGAAAAAAATGCAGAACGGTTAGCACTTGCTCTTTGTAGAATGCGTGGGGCAGCGCTGAAGATAGGGCAGATGTTGAGTATACAAGATGAATCTCTTGTACCTGCTCCGGTACTAGCTTCCTTCTTGTAATTAAGCCTTCTTTATGTCTTGTTGTTTCTATAATCCAATAATTTACTGAGGCTTTAGGTTTTGAAGTTTATTTATTTGCTTTATAAATATGAAGAGTACTTTTTCTCTAGTATTGTTAAGCTTTCCAATTTACTACAAGTATTATAATTATAAAAATAAATAAATAAATATTCTTATCTCCAAAAAAAATTAAATTATGCAGTTTCCCGTCAGTATTATTGTGTTCAATGATAGAAAACCTTCTTATGACATTGAACCAAGCATAGCAACTGTAAATATTTAATGGAATATGCAAACATATTACAATGCATTTATAAGACTATATAAAGGAATATCTAACTGTGTCACGATATCACTTTGAGTTGAGTCACACTTCTTACTATTATGGTTGTCAATGAATTAAGATAACCTCAAGTGCATAAAATTATGCCACCAAGTGACTTGAAACAAGCAAAGCAGCTGTTATTTCTAATGAGATGCATCTACATCTTGATTTGCAACAACGAGAAGAGATATGGAATCATGGACTTGTGGAGGAATATCAAACTGTCACTTGAGTCTCACCCCTTTCCATGTTGTCAACACCATTGCCTTGGATCCAGCTGCTTTTTCTTCTTTACTGATCACTGAATCTTTAGGTTTTAGATATCTTTGTTTTTTTTCCCTGACATTTTTATCCCTCCAGAAAACTTAATTTTCCATTAAAAGAGAATACTACTATATTTTACTATTGTGCGATGAAATTGGCATGCAATTCTCAAGCTTTTGATATTGAGGCTTCAATTAATATTTTGAAATAAAAATAATATGTGTAAAACAGAATTTCATCTGAAGCAAAATAGTACACAGTATATTAAATTTAAGCCCTATTCTCATTGACTATTCTTTTTCAGATTTATCAAAAGAAATCAGTAAATAAAGTAATTATGGGGTTCTGATGTATTTGGTTCTCTCCTTCATTGCTAGATCTTGGCTGCTTTGGAGATAGTCCGTCAAGGCGCTGACGTGATGCCAAGGAGCCAAATTAATCAAGTCTTGGATGCTGAATTAGGGCCTCAGTGGTCTTCAAAGTTGAGGAGTTTTAACTATGAACCCATGGCATCTGCAAGTATTGGTCAGGTATTTTGTGCAGTATATTGCTTTCCACCCCCCCCCCCCCCCCCCCCTCCCCTGCCTTTGCTTTGTGAATTCCCTTGTTGACAATTTTGTTAGCTGACCCCAAATTATTTTGAAAGGCTTTGTTCATAAATTTCCCTGATAGTCATATTCGAGGTACATTATGTTTGACTAGCAAGTTACTTTTGCATCTTATAGACTTAAAATCTTATATGAGGTATCTAACAACTGGGTTCCTGAAGTAGCCAGAGCCATGGCCAAACTTTATGTGTGGAAATTTTGAACCTATAGCACATAACCACCCAGTTCATGCTGATGCCCTGTGTTGAACTAGATTAAGACTGAGCCTAGCTCAGCTGGGCATCCCATGCCAGTTTGAGGTGGTTGGGCCTGAACTAGCCCACTAGCCACCTTTATTGTTGGCTAATTGTCATTGGCACAATCCTTTTCAATGGATTTTAATTGAGTAGAAATACTCTATGAACAGTATAACTACAATGTAACTCTAGACCTCTATTTATTGACCAAATGCTAGGGATCTCAAGATCAAGAATTGACAAATGCTTTACCAATATCAAGGAAAATACAGTAAAACTGCTGTAAGTGTCTTGTTAAATCAGGGCTATAATGGAATTTTTTTTGATTTAGCAGCTCATGGTATGTATTTTATTTATTTTTGCAATGCGAAGATGCCAATAAAATCAAGGAAAATGCTCTTGGAGTTGTAATCTGATGCTACGAATTAGCATAGCTTAGACATCAGTAGGGGCAGAAATTTGGGAAGAAGATGCTTTTAATTTATAACCTGAATTATAGCTATTGTGAATGATAATTCTACTTTCAAGAGGTGGAATTATTTTACTCCCTCCATATTTAATTACTTGTATGGTGACCAACAACTTAGAAGTTAGAATTACCTGATTTGCTTACACTCCCCATGAATCAAATTATAGTATGCAATCTGGAATCTATTTAAATGATAGTGAACTGAATAGCCTTGCAGCAAACCAGTGCTAAAAGATTAACCATTTGTCCATTTATCCCTAAGAACTGGAAAGGAAGCTAACTTGCATTCCTGAAATAATTTCATCATCCACATACTGGAATTTGCATAATTTAAGTGGCACTGCTCCAATTGTTGACTGTTTGACTACTTCTGTTATTCATGAAGCATGTAGGTTAGACCTTTGAAGCCCAAGTCCTAAGAAAAAGAAACCAGTGTCATAAAAAGGAGCTGATTGGCAGATCCTTGGTCCTGTTGCACAAAATAATGCCAATAAGTTTGCAGGTCTGAGATATCCTTTTAGAACATCCTTGGTTGAAGTCTTACCTTTGAATCTTACCAATAAAAAAAAAAAAAAAAAAAATATATATATAAAAAAAAACACTTTGTAGGAGGCCTTGACTCCCAAATGTCCTTGTGAGGGGGGATGATGAAATTATTTTCTAAAGTAAATTTGATAGATATGTAGACTGTCACATCAGCATTACATCAATTCACCTTTGAATATGGGAGGTAACTCCAACTCTGTAATTGAAATGCGATCTAGACATTAGAAAATATCATCTCTATTTCTTTTAGCTACCTATGCCAAAGTGTCACATCCTCTCTGGAAAGTTATAAGTTAATCCACTCTTCCTCCTCACCCTCTTCAATTATTAAGTTCGAGCATGGCCTGGATATGATAATAATACATGCAGTTCTGGTGGTTGGAAGTTGGAATTAATATATAAACAAGGATGTAATTTGCAACTTATATTTGTTACAACACTTCAACTTGGTCACAGAACATTATACATTTCACGTCAATCGCGTTTTCATAATGTGTTCCAGGGGTAGCATATTAGGTAGCACTAGGATTGACCAAATATCTCGTCTTTGAGACAATTCAAAAGTCTTTTTTTTGTCTTCCCTGTGTGTTAAATGTTACTTGCTTCGTGTTGTATTAGTTGACACATTTTCTTCATGCGCCTTTGCCAATGCATAACTTCAAATAATTATATCTTCATATACAACAAAAAATTATACAAATCTAATATTGAAAAATAGACATTGTGACGAGTCAAACAAGACCCTACTCGACTTTTTTTTTCTTCTTAAGAATAAATAACAATTGAGGTCAAAGTAACTTATGTGAAAAGTGGAGAAAGTCAACGTGTCAACTAAAATGAAACGGAGGAAGTATAAAACTTCTTTCATGATGCTCCTATTTGCACCACTTCGTATGTGTGAACTGTGAAGCAATGAGTTCTGGTCTAGTGAACTTGCATAGTTGCATGAAGTTGGCCTGTCAATTGTTTCCGAGCCTTTTGGATGTTTGATTGTGTCAATAATTTGTATCATACTGTTTTTGATTTCTTGATTTTCTTATCTAAAAGCGAATATTAACTCTAATAACTGTTGAAATTTTCAGGTTCACCAAGCTGTCACACATGATGGTATGGAGGTAGCAATGAAAATTCAATACCCAGGAGTAGCAGATAGCATTGAAAGTGACATCAAAAATGTGAAATTGCTATTGGATTATACAAACCTGATTCCTAAGGGACTTTATCTTGACCAAGCTATGAAGGTGCGTAAAAAAACCTTTAAGGTTTGGATCATCTTAATTTTGTAACCTGTTTAAGAATTTGTTATATTAGACAATTACAAGGGATACAGAGGAATTCGGTTGTAAGTTTATTTTGTAGCAGGGTTCATTTGAGGTTTGTTATGTAAGAAAATGTTTTGTCGTTTTCCAACTATGGGCAGCAATGCAGCATGTAGCGTTGTCTCAGAGCATAATACAGTCATGGACTATGGCCTCCGTTGTAATAGGAAGCAACATTGTTGTTGAAGGGAAGGGGGTTAGAGTAAGGAGGTGAGGGCAAAAGGGATGGTGGAGCTGACTAAGAATAATAAAATCTCTAACAAGAATCGTAGTTTGTAATACAAAGTTACGAACTACTTCATTTCTATAGACTTATAGCTCTTAGCACACTTTTTAAGGGAGAGGGGAGAGAAAGTATTGTGGGTAATTTAATAACCTTTGTTAAGTAGCAAAACAATTTCGTTAATTGCTACCGCACCACCACACCAACACACCTTTGTTAAGTAGCAAAACAATCTAACACCCACCATACCAACACGCACCCCACCGCAATTGCTACCGCCGGCTACATGTCATCACTGCCACCACCACCCACTCCGTCATCCATATCTAATTGCTGCCACTAGGCCAAGTGCTCCTCCTCCAGCAATATGTGATGTTGTAAAGAAAGATGCTCTAATTTGATTGTAAATGACAATTTTGAACAAACTCCTATATTCGCAATTGTATTTTATTTCTTATTTTACCGTTGATTTACGTTGTTGCAGGTTGCAAGAGAAGAGTTATCTCGTGAATGTGACTATGTGTTGGAAGCCAATAACCAAAAACTATTTCGGAATCTCCTATCTGAAAAACAGGGGTTTTATGTGCCCTTGGTTGTAGATGAGTTATCGAGTAAAAGAGTCTTGACAACAGAGCTTATCCACGGTAGTTGCTCAAACTTAATTGTGTGATGCTTTTTAACTGGAATAAAATTGTCTGCTTTTTGAATTTGCTAAGACATCTTACTCTGGCCAATCTAAGATAATATTTACATAAATTATTAATCCAATATTTCACTGCTTATAGCATGTTTTTCAGTTCAAGGCTTCTATAAGTTCTTAGAGATCACCTTTTGCATACATGCATTGAATTACCTTCAAGTAGATTTGTTTGGACAAAGGTCTATCATGAAAACCCATTTGAACACTACTAATTTTATGTCTCTATTTGTAGAATGGTACTTGTCATATATCAGTTTATGAGGAGAAACATGTAAATAGAGATGTTGAATCTGCAATATAGAGTTGCTACATTGTCTTTTTATTTTATAATATTTTTTCCTTTGAAGGGAATGTAGAGGTAGGGAGGGAATTTGGTGGTGTATTTTTATCTTTGAATTAGAAAGTTTTTAGATCCATTGAAAAATTTATTAATAAGACAGGAAAAGGATGAGACGTCTACATCAAGAACTAGTAAAGAATATTGAGTGCCAGTACTTCTGGTATATTTGAATCTAAGCTCGAATTATTCTTTTAGATTAATCAGAAACCCTACTCTACTCTACAAATTACAAAGTCTCCCAACAAAAAGTACTGGTAATTTCAGTCTTATTTTTTTCTCCAGTAGCAGGCTGATAGAACCCTCACTCCCTGAGCTAGCTCACTGCCTTAGTGATGTTCTTCCTTTGTGTCCCCCAAAATTACAGACCTGGTACAGCTGCAACACTCTAAGAGAGTCTTTGAACAATTCCACCTGCACTTGATAGTTGCAAATTGTATACTTCATCCGTATCACCATTTGCTTTGAGCACAAGAATTAAGAAAGGGGGTAAAAAGTGGGGGATACCAATAATGCCCATGTGAGTATGTAGGAGAGAGAAAAAACGTGAGGTTATAATGGTTACTATCAAATGTATATAAGGGCAAAATTGTATTTAGTGGTGTGAACACATGATAAAGCATACCATAGAAGGAAATGGTGTATTTAATGTGCAACTTCCCAAAAAGGAAAATGGTGCAATTAAAAAAAAAAAAAAAAAAAAGCTGAGGAAGTGTTTTACAAAAAAAAAGGTGGGCCGCATTTACCAATACATATGACCTATGTTATATGGACTCGGGTAATAGTGCCTGACACAAGTTTGACCTATAACCCACTTGAGGAGTATAAAGGATTGAGATGTGGGCTATATGTCATACCTGTGTTGTCCACACCACTAGAATCATTGTGGGTCAATAGGCAACATTGTAGCATCATGACCTAAGGGACATGACCATGAGCTCCTTGGCACGCCTACCCCTGCAGAGCATTATTTTGGTTAGGCTAAATATTCCCACTGAACACCACATTGATAGTAACATGATAATGGGCCATTTGGTGGACCAAACAAGCTCCGAATGGACTAGGATTTGGGGTCCGGCATAATTTGGCTGAATGACGGTTATGGTCAGGGCGAATTTCCAAGATAAGGTCTTAAATGTTCTAAAGTGTGTTGGAAGGCACTTTTGTGCTCTTGTGTGAAAAGTCTAGCTAGGAGTTGTGTAGAACTATATCTTTTACATATTTGTAAGAAACCTCTTTGTATGGAGGGGTAAGTTTTAGAATAGAATACTCTAGTTCCTTTAGTAAGGTGGCCTATAAATAACCACCAAGGCCCATTTGTGCATCCTAATCGATAGGCTACCAATAATAAGCTATCTTTGCAGACACCTGTTTCTCTTAACCCATTCGCCTTCCTTCAACTACAGTATGAGGAAACTAAAGCACAATAGTGTCAAGTCAGTGTTCAGGTTCACTAACGACTGTGACTAGCTTGTGTAGTTGTGAGTTCACTTTTCTACGAGGGTCATAATTAATCAGGCAAAGTACTAAGGGATGTAGTTAGTTCACTTGAGGGGCATTGCTTAGCTCTCTTAGAGGTGTGCTAGCAAGAGCATTTTAGAGGCATTAAGTTAAGTGCCATAAGTCATAAAGGAGAAGGCTTGACTCAACTTAAGCAATGGGGCTTATCGAGTGGCACACGGGGCTTGGCTAGCTTTGCCGGTAGTCAAAGAGTCAGCATATGACATATAGGTAAATTGTGATGTAGGAAAAAAGTAGAAGATTTCCCATCAAATCTTTGATATGAAAACTTGGAAGAAGAAACACTCTAACGCAATTAAATGTGGGTTTACCCTAGCCTGAATCTTGAAGATTCTACCTGTAATTGAATTTCGAACAATGAAATTGCGTGCTGCTGACAACACTGAAGGATCAGAGAATTTTGATCATTAAATGTTTCCATTGTGTAACCTTATTTAGGAGATAAAGTCATCAAATTATACAAAACTAGGAGGTTTCTTTATTGAAGGTTTGTTTTGGAAGGCAATGCTAGTTAAGATTAAGACTGCAATCATTGCATAAAACTTGACCTTCTAGACTTCCCACCTATGTCATGACTGATAATGATCAGGATTGCTGCAAGGTTGTCTTTTCATATTCTCAGCAAATTACCTCACAGCTTTATTGGATCTTATTAATGCATAATATATTAGATTGTTACATTCTTGAATTACTGTTGACAGGAATTCCCATTGATAAAGTGGCATCACTGGATCAGGAGACTCGTAATGATGTTGGAAAGAAGTTGTTGGACCTGACTCTAATGGAGTTGTTTGTCTTCCGTTTCATGCAGGTATTTAAGTGTTCACTTTTAATTTCTATTCAATCGAAATTTCAAGGGTATTTGTACTTCTTTTTGCTCTCATATTGAGCCCCCAATACTTCAATGATTGAACTCCACCTTGCAGCATGGAGGTGACGAGTTTGACTCTCTTGCTCCTATGAATTTTTAGGTCACGAATTGACATTGAGCTAGTGAGCTGCAAAGAAAGATATAGGTTTCTGGCTGCAGTTAGTATGTGAACATAAAAGCTGTCTTTAGGGCCTCTAGGATTCCAGGTGTCTCACTTGTTTGTGGGCAGTAAGGAGGTGGTTGACAGCCAGGGCTTTGCTCTGTCCGGGTTACCCATTTGTGGTATGGAGTAGGGGCCTAGGTATTGTAGGGTTTTATGGGAAGGCGACGTCTTTTAAAAATATGAAAACATAAATCAGTATTCTGATTTAAAACAGTGAGCTAGTATTGATCTTTTTTTAATCTTTATGGAGTAAATTATTATGGGAAATCTTTCACATTTTTATGATTTTATCTTTCACGCTCTCTAATAACTCGTTAGTTTGTGTAAGATATACTGGCAGTTCTTTTCTATTTCATCTGTTGCAACAACCTTTGTCTTATATGATAACATTCTTATGTACCCTGTCTTCACTGCAGACTGACCCGAATTGGGGAAACTTTTTGTACGATGAAGCAAAAAGAGTGATCAACTTGATTGACTTCGGAGCTGCACGACATTATCCAAAAGCCTTTGTAGATGATTATTTAAGAATGGTAATCTTTTAGTTCTTTACTCACCATCCCCAGGGGAATACTAATATGTTCTCCTTGCGGTGTATTTATCCTTGTTGCATAATGAGTATTGTCTGCTGTCTTATCTCTCATAAAATTGTTTACGAACACAATAGTCAGAAAGTCTCCATTAGAAAGGGGAAGAGTGATCAGGAATTTAAATTTCTGTTGCTTCTTCTAGGGGAAAAGAGAAGAGTAACCAGGTAAATCCCTGTTGCTTTTCTCAGGAAATTGATTATAAGGCGTTTCCCAAAATAAAACTGCTTGGGCGATTATAACATTTGAAACATGGTAGACGTAACTGATGGAATGCGACAGGCTGGTTCTGAGAGATGTAAATACACTTGGCATATTTATCAACTCTTTAGACCAAACTGAACATGATAATGTAACCTTTCTTGGATTTTACAATATGTATTAATATGATCAATCCTCCAATTCCATTTCAGTTATCTGAATTAGTTAATATTTTTAGGTGGTTGCTTGTGCAAATTGTGATAGAGATGCTGTGATAGAGATGTCTCGCAGACTTGGCTTCCTTACAGGGGAGGAATCAGAGATAATGTTGGATGCTCATGTTCAGGCGGGTTTTGTTGTTGGCCTTCCTTTTTCAAGACCTGGTGGTTATGATTTTCGTTCCACCAATGTCACACACAGCCTCTCAAATCTAGGGGCAACAATGCTTAAACACAGGTTGTCGGCTCCACCTGATGAGGCTTACAGTCTTCACCGTAAACTTTCTGGTGCATTTTTGGCTAACATCAAGCTAGGCGCTGTTGTACCTTGCAGAGAAATGCTGTTGGAAATATATGAGCATTACAATTTTGGAGAAGATAGTGATCAGATATTATCAAGTGGATCAGTTTAGTGAAGGAGATGTGGAGTATATCTATCATTTCATTATTGATTGGTATACATAATAATTCAAGGATGTAATTGTGCATCCTTCAACTGTACAGATTCTTTTCCATTTATTCCAGATTTGGACAATTTTGTATTGATTATACGGGGGGATTTACCGATTTATAGCATGTCTTTTTTTATGGAGATGGCTTAGGGTGGAAAATCGAGGCCTTTTCATTTCTTACATATTAGAAGCAACTAGATCTGTGGAACATTAATATAACCCATCCTAATTTATACGAGATAGCTGATGATGGGTCTTAAACTTTGTTCTTTATGTTTTCAAAAAATGTAAACTGCTGTAGTATTTGAGAAACTGGGGTGCTCCCATGCTTAAGCTTTATAATTATTTTATTTTATTATGCTGTATTCATTTGTTATGTTTGTTGAACCATATAGTTTTGTTTCTATCACTAATTCACTTTGTTTTTTTGGTATTGTACATGATAGGATTGACCGAAGAAAGAATTAAAGATGACAAAACTAGGAAGGAGAATAAAATAAACATGCGAGTTATTTTGGATTTTCATTTAATAATACGAAGTTTATCAGTAGATGATTTAAGGCAAATTTCTTCAAAAAAAAAAAAAGAAAAAATAAATGATTTGAGGCAAAAGTTACTTTATGGTTATTCTAAGAACCAAATTGATTTGGGATCCATAGTTACTCAAAAACCTTAATGGATGACAGGATGAGCAATATTGAGCATCCAATCCACTGCTCATGAAGGGACAAGGCATAACTTATTCGGAGTATAGAGCCTCTTTTAAGATTATTTTGAGGATGTAAAGAAACAATTCTATCAAAACATTAATCTAATTATTGGGATTCTAGACAGTTTTACATTCTATCTTCAATGGTAAATTAATTGTCAAATTAGTTTGTCATGCCACATAGGATAGGATTTCAAGTTAACCCTCTTTGTAGCTATTTTGTACTCCAACGGTAGGTACTAGCTATTGAAATGATTTTTGACTTTCTCAGTTAAGAGTAGCTTTTTTAAATTTAATTACATTAATCTCCAAAAATTTGAAAACTATTTCTACAACAGACTTAACTTACCCAAGCAAATTTTATTTTTTAACTCTAATGGTCAAGCTAGTAGATATGAATTTTTACTACAACCATTAGAAATTTAGAATTGCTTAAGAGTCCTTTAGATTTGAAGTATGATACAGCATGGGCCTAATAATCACACCCAACGTTATTTATTTCACTTTGGAAGGAGAGATATAGATTGAACTTCTGATTTTATCACACTACTATATACGGAGTATTATATTTTATATACCATGTCAAAGTATTGATTCAAGCAAAAAAAAAAAAAATGAACTTGAATTATTGTAGTATGGGTATTTATTGAGTACTCAAAAATAATGATGGTAAGTTACAACAATTAAAAGCACATAATATCAATATGTGCTAATTAATCATACAGTATATCAATCACCAAGAATGCAATATTCACAAAACATAAGGAAACAAATAGAGATTGAAAATATATGAAGTATAATATTTTAAATCTCTTGTTTAGTTTTTGGATTGTTGTCATAGAAAAGTTATTAGTGCACTAATGCCACACTAGCCATTCATCTTGTATTTCATTCATATTGACATATTGTATTTCATTCATATTCACATATTGTATTTAGTATCATTCATTATTCAAAATAATTTAGCATTGCAATCTGACGGAAAAATCCAACTGAGCTCCTTCACAGGACAATTCTTTTATTCCCTTGACTACCAAAGACTACACAATCAATTGCAACCACAAGCCTCAAACTGAGGTAGATGGAGTATATAGCCTAACACCTTACAATACAAATATGCAGTCACTTACCAGAGCACGCGTCACCTGTCGGGTCACACTAATTATTTAGTAATTCTACTCATTCCAAAACTGCAATGTGTTTTCACGCATGTACTGATTAGGAGTATCACATCTATAAAGAAAATTTTAAAGAAATTCTTAAAAAGGAAATCCTAGAGTTCATGTAATCTAACATGGCAATCCTAATTCGGCACAGATGAAAAACTTGTATAGAGTTCCAACCAAGTCTTCCCAAACTGAGTAATCAATAAGTCACATCGATTAGAGGAACTTTTGCCCACTGTTGGAGTTTGATGACATAACAGTCAGAATATCCGTCACAGAAGACATGGAACTGAGTGCTACTTTCAAAATGTCCTGTGAACATCCAGGTTTCACAATGGCTCGTACCTGGAAACAAGATTTGAAGTTAAGCAAACCGGAAGTGAGGCAAAATTGCTGATGGCAAAGTTATAAAAAATTAATCATCTACTATGTGCAGCCTTAAATCCCTTCACAACCCCTCCGTCCCACGCACAACGGCACAAACACAAGGGGTCTCAAGTAAGAATAAAAAACACTAATCGAGCAGGTTGTGGATATGAAATCCAGAACTCCTCCGGCTGCAATTGCACTGACATTAAGCATGTCTCCAAAATGATATATCAGTGTGTGAAGGTGGAATTCCAGCAGATTATATTTCTCAGATAGCTAAGTGTCCAGGAATACAGACAGAAGGTCATTTAAACTCCAAAATTACCAACCGATGAGGTAAATCCATGGCGACATAAGCATGAAACTATAAGAGTTAAAGGATCATATACCTTGTCTAAATATTCTTGCAGCTGCTTGATACGGCCCATATAATCCAGGTCTTCCACACACAAGCTAACAGCCTTAGCATCAGCACCAGGGCCATCAAATTGAAGAGGACCTGGATTTCTGTAGATATCTTCCATCAAAAACCTAGAAGCATTCTGTCTCAAAAGCCTGCAAAGGAGACGACAAAATAAATCAAGATCAGAACCGATCGATTTTACAACATATATAAGGGTGTAGAAAATCCTATTATAACTTGGATTCCTACTTTTCAACGATATCCAATGACTAAACAATTTGTCATTGATACGAGGTACAAATTTATGCAGTAGTTAAAAATATAAAGTCCAAGTGTCAAATAACAAGTTGATCAATTGATTAAAAAATACGAGTAATTATTTTAACAAGTTGGTACCCTTTCTTATCCTGAGGGCTAACTGTAGGAACATGTGTTCATGGAAAGTTATCACTGCAAGAACATCTGCAACAACCAAAATTACAGACACAAGGAAGACTTACTCATAAGCTTTGCCTTTCAAATCCACTGTTGCAGGATGAATAGCAGGTTTTCCAATAGACAATGTACCAGGACCACGTGAATAACGTTTAACAGTCATCATTGCCTGGGTTTATCATAAAGCAATGAATAAGCTTTTTACATTTTAATGTTGCACAGTTCAAAAATAATAAAACGTTGAAAACAGTCAAAACACTAAAGCTAGAAGCTGAAAGAACAATTTATTCAGCAGTAAAATGAGCAGATAGGAATCAAGCCTTACTGTCAATGGAGCGGCACCGCATTTCCACTTATTCAGAGGATTTTTAAGGTTGGTAAGAGTTGCCATGTAACCATTCAAGCCAGCCGCAAGGACATGGTAGCATATGTGACCAAGAACCTGCACAGACACATTCAATAGTCAGATGCATTCAATTGTAACCAAAATATAATCCTTCGCATACCACCAAAATCTGAGTCTATTCAAGAATCAGGGCGTACATATGCATAGTCACAGTCGAATTTCGATGGTAGAGATCCACGAGCTTGATATCCAAAAAAGTGACAGATGGCATTAAATTTCTTTCCCTTGTATGTGCCTTCTTTCTGCCAAAGAGGAGAGGGGCAATTATAGACTACAAGAAACCAATTAACAAGCCTAGTAATTCAGCATCCACTTGAGCATATTAATTGAAAAATGTAACTAAATAATTATAAACAGCCTGAGAATTTAGGACAATAATAGAAGCTAGTACACATTTTTTGGCCTTAATTACATTAAGATCTAGAAAATAACATAAAATACTCCACCAATGACAGTTTCTCCAATAAGATTTCATACCAGACGTTTATTCATTTCTGTCTCCACAAGATGAGCTAGAAGCTTTTCTGTCTCAATCTGCATAAACAATTAAATTAGATCATTTTTAGATTAAAACTGCTAGTAGTGAGACCACTTAAGAGAACCAAAAGCTTCGAGCCAGCACCTGTGACAACTGAGCAGAATCATCTGATTCAGGGTGGAGGAGCAACTGCAAAACAAGATACCCAGTATAAAGAAACGAAACATGACTCAATACTATAGACAGAAATCTCCAATCAAAAAGTGACGTATGTTTTAAGAGTTTGGTACCTGTTTCTTAATAAAAGGTGGCAAAAACTCCAGCAAGGCAGATGCCCAGGGAGAAAGCTGAGAAGAAATATTGTCAATAGATACACCTCCTCGATAAAGACCATGAATTTCCTGCATGGCATTATGGAAAACATGCATAAGAAACAAAGTTCGAAAAACCCGAAGAATGATCAAGGGACCTTAACATATATATAACAAGATAAAGATATCCAAAGTTCCAAAACACTATACTTTTCTCTTTTAGCCAAAGCAAAGAAAGGCATTTATAGAAGATAAGGTTTCAACAATGCACCCTCTACTTTTATACCTGCAGGAGGGCATAAATTTCAGGAATGCTTTCAATAAGCCCTTCTGGAAGCAGGATAACCCCATGGTTCTTGTCTGAAATGCAAAAATAACAACAAAAGAATCAGAAAGCGGCAAATCTATCAATGTTATTGTGTGAGAGGGGAAACACTGGACCTTTTTCTGCTCTGGCTTGGACTGCATCACAGATTTGAGTTGTCAGATCGAATAAAGTTAGTTTTGACGCAGCCACCTCCTCGCCAAGAATAACCTAAATAAAGCACCGAGATACATCCGTATTGTGTTACGTCTGACAGGCACTTTAACCCCATTTATGATAGAAATGGCAAAAATAGGACTGTATTAGTAGTGCAGAAAAGGAAACTGACCATATTGGGATGTGACTGAAGAGTGCATTCCAAAGCAACATGAGACGCCTTTCTGCCCATCAGCCGAATAAAATAGTAATACTGGAAATTTGGAAAAGAAATCACATTGATGAGCCTTTCAGACAATAATAAATATCCTTGAGAGTAAAGGGGTTAATTTTCGGATTAGTAAAAATACAAAGCTTTTGAAATACACGTGTTCATATGCTGTATAAATTAGTTATAGAGAACCACAAAATAAATAAGTCAGTTACTATTATAAAACACCCAATGCAAAGCAAATTGATTAAAGTAGACTTCCAAAGAAGACATAATTCTGAGGAATGAGCATGCATTCAATTAAGAGGGTTTCCTAAACCCCAAACTGGCTGAACCTCTAGTCAATTCAATTAAAATCAATCACACAAGGGAATATTTCAAATTTTAATAAAACCTCACCCCAAACAAAATTTCCAGTACCCTAAAAACTATTTAAAAGCTGCTTTATAAATGTCATTAGCCTACCAGCACCATAGTATAGGTGGTACATACACCAACAATATCACCCCATTTGACTTCTCAGAATTTGCAAGTTATCTCATTTTGAAAACAATATTATTATTTCTAAACAACTTACTGACAGTAGAAAATTAACATGTACAAAAAATTACCTTCTCAGCAGACAACGCATCTGTGCAAACATTGCTAATGAGCTGAGAGTTAACCTAAAAAGAAGCAAGAACAATGAGATAAATTAACAGGAAGGGTCAAAAATATTAAACAAGAACCATTCTAGATAATGATAGTTAAATCCAAATAAAATGAATCACTGCAATGGAAATGACAACACAAAAAGGCACAAGCCTACTGCCTTCATCTATAAAACAGTGCACTCTATCTGCCCTCAATGAACCAGGATTTTCCAAAGCTTCTACATTAGAGTTATAAGCCTGTGTGTTAACCCTAACACAACAAAACAAGAAATAGGAAAGCCACCAAAAGCGAATTTAAATCGCAGCACTAGGCATTATAAAATTCATTTAGATACTCCATCCTGCATCATCAAATCACTAGCACAAATGCTCATCCACAGCTCCATTGAAATTAATTTCTCTAAGTAGTAGCCCCATTTCAAATATACAGAGCTTCAGGGCCTCAAAGGAAATGGAATAATAATACAACCTCCATCCCTAAAAAGGCTCCATTTAAATTAATTTCTCTAAAGTAGTAGCCCCAATTCTCATTTCAGTGGGATCTATCATCCACAATCTTCTTTTGCTATTGACATAAAATCAACAAAACCCCTCCAATCCCACTACATTTTCTCTCAACTACCTTAAAACTCTCACAACTTTTTATTATTCAACATTAATCAACAATTCCACTCTTAAAACCCCTTCAAAAAAAAATTAGGGGCTTTCATTAGTTATATAAAGGGAAAAAAGAAAGAGAAAAAAATAAAGCTTGCATGCACTCCAACACCTCAATGGTTTAGATCACAAAGTATCAATCAACAAACCAGATCAAATTAATGAAATCTGAAATGTGCATGCCTAGTTTGTTTGTGTCCATGTCATTCTCTTCCATGTGTTGGTGTAGTACACAAGTGTAAAACCATTTTTTATTAATGAAATTTAGCAGGAACTATATCATAATTAATGAAATCTTAGGTAGCAGATCAATACCTTGCATATGGTATCAAATCCAACATCAGCTTCAACAAACTGATTCTTTAGATCTCCATTCAAGGTAACTGGAACACCAACCACCTGCAACTCCCAAATAATATTGGATCGTTAAATTGAGATCATTAGGCACATATATGGGGATGGAGGCATTAAGAGAAAGAGTGAAAAACTGAGGACAATATTATCATAACATCAAATTTTGTATCTGGCTAAAGTGATATAAGTGATCTACACAATTAACTATAGCATATAGCCGTACAATTGACACCAGCAAAAAAATTAACAAAGGAAAAGCACCAATAACGTTGAGGCACCTTTGTTGAGCATTTTGCCTCAGCAAACGTTTCAGCAAGTTGAGCAGCATCAGTATTTGATGTTACACCTTCAAAAGAAAAAAAAAAAAAAAAAAGAAAAATGATTACCAACTACTTCATTGAGCTAAATTTAGTCTTTTTGGGCAAACTTTCTACTAGAAGTACCTCCAATAATTACAAGGCCATCCAGCTTTAAAGCCTTGCACGAAGCTAATGCAGCATTAACTTGCTCAGTTGTTCTTATTTGATCTTTAGTCCTTCCCAGCAAATCATAACCACCTTGAAAAATCAAGTAAATGTAAAGTATTAAATTCCAGATAAGAAGGTTTCTTATGGATAAAATCCTATGAAAGCACTTACCTTGGTTTTTATAGGTAGACAGGATATCATCAGTAATTTCAAGAGTCTTTTGGGCAAATAAACCCTCTGTACCACCTGCATGAGGCAAAAGTACACTGGCTTTTAGTAAATAAAATTTTTCTAGCAAGACCACAAAGGCTATAATAAGGTAAATATGGCAGCATGATGCAACAACAAGACCCTACTCAATAGCAATATGAACAAACAGCTACAACTCTTAACTACATAGACTAGCCACTAGTAAAAACATCTCTCTTGTCCATGGGGCACCAAAGAATTGCAGTCTATGTCCACCTCTAACTACAAAGACTAGTCACAAGTAAAAACATCTCTCTTGTCCATGGGGCACCAAAGTATAACAATCTATGTCCAGCACTCAGCTTCCATATAGTGGATAGCTGCAAACTAGTGACAGTAGCAGAAATCTGCCAAAAAGTAAAAGTAAAGGGATAGGAATTTTCCACTGAGATAACATACACAGTCTACAGTCACAGAGCCATCCCTACAGATGTAACAAGCAACTGCGCTAACAAAAGACAATGAACCACAGTCTTTTACGGCCCAATGTCAACACTTGGACATAGAAGGGGCCAAGCGTAAGTTATCCACCACATCAAGTTTCTCCAACACTATAATCAACATCAGCCATCAACATTCTATAGACCTAAATGCCCCTTGATTATACAACAGATGTGAAAACCTCTCAAGCGAGTACAGACTGCTTCACCCATCGTGAAAGGATTGTTGAGATACCAATAAAATAAAATGGAAAAATGTTTCTAGGCATCTTAGATTTCATGTTAATTTGGTAGAAAGAGTTTCTCTTGCACCATCCAATTATTTAGTTTTCCCCAAATTCTAGCAACCAATTTAGTATGAGAAATTAGATATATGGGGGATGGGATGCTGAAAAGTAAACGCATTTACACCATCTTTGACAGCTGAAAGAAAACCGTGCTCCACACTCAACAAGAGTCGGAAATTAAATTTTTAACAGCTCATAACTAATAGTTCCTTTTACCTAGAAATCCAAGCAAAACATTGTTTGAGTTGTGTATCTTGAGAGCATTAAAAAGACCCCATATAACATTGTGTCCTCCTGGAGATTGTCGCCCACTGAAGACAACTCCCACCCTGCTCAAAAAAAAGGATCAAAAATAGCATGAACAGTAACCCCAATCATAATCAGTAATATAATAATAAATAAATAATACATACATACATATGTAATTGAGCCTCAGCCACTCAATACTAATTTGGACTCATTAAAAAGAGAGGATTCCTAATTAAACTCCTATGTTTGTATCTATTGCAATGTTATATGCGCAAAGAATATCAATTGCTTACATCAAATATCAAATAACGGCTAATGAATTTAAAAATGGTTGCAGGAATCAAAACACGAGTCTAGTAAGTGATAGAAAGGTAACTTACAATTGCTATGGACATTAACAGTTTAATTACATAAGATAGACTTAATATAACAGAATTATCTTTCTAGAAAGCATTACTACTTGTTTCTGTTTCGGACAATCACTGAAAGTAAAATCATGATACCAAGAAAGGAAGAAAATTTTTAATTACACACCTGATAGTTGGATGCTCAGTAATAATATGTGCATCTGGGACCTTAGCAGTTGCCCTGAGGAAATGAGCCAAGGGTTGACCAAATGTGTGAGGATAATACCGGCTGATGGCGTGAGCATCAGCAGGATCTATAGCAGTGGTACGGTCACCATATTCTACCCTTACAGTAGTTCCCTGCACATTTTATGGTGAAAAAGATCAGTCAAATGAAACACAAAGCCTAGTAAATATGAATCATCGTCCAGAAGATTTTCTATTTTCCATTATGTCATTGACATGTTCAATTTTGTTTGATTACTTCCGCCAAATCATACTGAAGACTTACAAATTTTCCAGGAAAACTAATTCCACACACTAGAATATTTAACTAGAGTAAAACTCCATTGCTTTCATTCACTTGAACTAAACTGGATATAAGACTTCGTGTATCCAAAAAGAGTTGTGAATGTTTGATATAAAGATTTGCAGGGCTATAAACAAAATCACAAAAGTACGACAATTGTTTACCTTACTTGAGTTGAGGGTAATGATTCATAAATTCCTCCCACTCGTTACCCTCCTCAATCCTCATCCTCCCTCTCTCATATGTGATTCTATTACATTACATTATAGTACCATTACCCTTTACTTATCTCAATCCTTTCCGTTTACTACCAAACGCACCCTATATATGACATTGAATGGTGATGACATTTTATTTTACTTGGGGAAAGAGTTCCTTTGCATTGGAAAAGGACAAATTTACAAATCAGATTTGAATTCGTCGACAATACCGCCATTTATTACTGTCTACCAAACAGGGTTTTAGCCATTAAAAAAAGTTGAAGGATGAGATGACAAATCAGTTAAATAACATAGGATACTAGAAAGTATTTAATAGTATGTGATTAACAATTTTAAATCCAGTGAGTGAGTATACGGTTACAACGCTGAAGCAACCAATCGAACATTGAATCAAACAAATTTTTTTAAATAACACTTCAATACGAGAATTTGACGATCCATTCATCGCATTGCTTGATTAAATTATCAGTCAATGGAAGTAATATATAATAAAAATAATAATTAATCTAATCAGAAAATAAATAATCCGATCTGTAAAAGCGAGATTTATATAAATTAGTATACATTAATCAACATTAACACTGCATAATCCAATCAAAAATATTTCGGAATTTAAAATTATATAAAGCGATCCACACTATTGCATCACAAATCAGGCTACTCAAAACCAAAAAAAAATCAAAAAAATTAAAATTTTTTTAAAAAAAAAAAAGCGAAAAAAGCTGAGAATTAAAAGGAGAAAAGACCTGAAGGCAAGGCGGAAGTTGAGGCTGGTAAAGAGAACGTTGTTGTTGAAGGTCAGAGAGTTCTCTGGGAATTCCGAAATCTGAATCCATTGTTTTTGTTTTGGGTTGAAGTCGAGTGTTTCAGTGTGTTTTACCTAACTATGGTGGTGCAGTGTGCTCTGTTTCTCTCCACTTCGTCTTTTTATATCGGCGATACAACCCAAGTCCACTTCAACTACCACCCCCTTGCTTAAGAAACAGATTACTTGACACGTTTTGACTTTAATTGAATACTTGTATTCTAACTTTTGATAAAAGAAGTTATTTTGAATTTTTTTCCTAATTATTATTTTTAGACAAAAAAATAGAGTACTCTATAATAGGAATGTTCATACTAGGTCAATCGTTAAAATACAAACTGTAAGGCCCTGTTCTCTTCACCTTAAAAAAATAATATTAAGTAAAAATAATTTCATTTCAGTAAAAATAAGTTTAGTTCAGTAAAATTAAGTTCAGTTTAGTAAAAATAATTTCAGTTCAGTAAAAATAAGTTCAATTCAGTAAAATTCAGTTTTCTTAAAGAAGAATTATAATAGAAAATCAGTAAAAATAATTTCAGTTCAGCAAAAATAATTTCGGTTCAGTAAAATTAATTTAAGTTCAGTAAAAAAAAAATTAAATTCAGCAAATATAATTTTGTTTCAGTCAAAATAATTTCAGTTTAGCAAAAATAAGGTGAAGAAAATGGGGCCTAACTATAATTATAAAGATTAATACTCAGTTTGTTAATGGTACAATTACAAATCAACCATTACTGTTTAATAAGGAGTAACTAGTTTTTGGGCCCAAACGATACCTCGAGTAATTATATGTATTACTAATTGAATGGTATTCATGATACAAATCTCTTATCGTAATAATTGTGCATGACATTCTTGATTCAATCCTACTTTTATTGATTTTTTTGTATATCATGTTGTCACATAATTATTTTTTTCCTATTAAAGACACATATTAAGACGTAGTTTAATGGTTAGGTTCCTATTAATTAACCTTGAGAACGAGAGTTGGAGTCTTGTATTTAAATTTTTTTATGTATAATGACATAGAATTGTAGGCAATAAAGAAAGTTGGGAGAGAGTGTCACGTGGCATGTGGAGGACGTGACATAGTGTTTACAGAGCCACAAGGGCGGATGATGAGGATCGACTCCAAAATCTCTTTAAATTGGGAGGGAAATTATAACCACTTGAGTTATCCCTCACTCTCATGAGTATGACAATTATTTATTTATTTTTCCTCTTTAAGGTATGTCAAACTGATATATATACAAACATATTATTGTAACATTGTTAGACAAATTCAATGTTACAATACAAAATTAGATAAACAATATAATTTTAAAATTCAAGTTCCAATTAGTAAATTACTAGCCAATAAACCATCTTACATTTCAAAGTTCTTCAAAACTTTTAGATTAAACAATAAAACTTGTACATCATGTAAATTATTAAAATATAATTTAATTATGAGCTCTCAAAAACAAGTTATATAAATTTATAACTGTTACTATAACCATTAACCGGTATAAATACCGGTTCAATTAACCATATTTGTTAATTTTTAAGGTTTGACTAATTAACCTATAAAAACATGTTGCTTATACCATACTACAAATTTAAGTGAGACTTTATTAAACTTACTTATTAATATTTTTTTTTTTACCCAATGATTAAAGATATTATTGTTAAAAATCTTGAATTAGCAAATTTACCTACATTCTTAATACCGATGTATATAAGAAGCCAAAACGAATATATAAAACAATAATAACATCAATTGAAAGGTAATTTTGTCATATTTATCTAAATCATAATTTTCATACAAAGTTTGACATAAAAATATAATTAATATGTAATTTATAAAGGTTATTATGCAAAATTCTACTAGATTAGTTCTAATATATTTTTTCAAAATATTTTTAAAATTATTACCTAACATAAGCAACTGTTGTGCGGTATGGTTTGCGAAATTACTCGTAGATTTGGATACAGATGTGTGCGGAATAAAAGTGATTCCATCAATGTGGCTAGGATAGTGGGTTGCAATGCTAAGGAGAGGTCATCACTTTGCCTTATTTTTTACGATATTTTTCCGCTTGTCGAGTCTTTTGATTTCTTTATTAAGATCACTCATGTAAAACGTGTAGGAAATTTAGACGCTAGATAAGATACTCGGGGCAATTCCGAGCTAGCTTGTATGAATGCGTTCTCCCAAAGCAAATCTGCTTTGGCGGCAAATGATATGATATAAAAGCCCTCCTTACATTTTCTTCCAAAAAAAAAAAAAAAAAAAAAAAGAGTACATTCCCTACCTTAAAAAAAGTGTAAGATTACTCTTTGAATACTGTTATGCTATTTATACCCTTCAAAATGCATATTTACATATACACTCTCATTAATAGGTTCTATTTTTTTAATGAATAATGTTTGGACAATTATACCATCTAAAATATTTATTTACTTATTTGCACTCATTAATGATAATTACCTTTTTTTTTTTTTTTCTAACTCTTAATTATAGTGTGTGGACATTCATACACCTAAATGTATTTGTTTATATATTTTCTCTCATTATGTTGACAATAACTAAATTTGTGATATAAGGCCAAATCGAAAAAAAATTCTGGATATGGCTGGCTATTGCGCTCGCATCGCGCGCGTTAGCTGCCCTAGTTATTGACAAACTTGAAAGTTATATTGTTGGCAGTCTTGGCACATAGTAACACATTGTTTGTAGGGTATTTATTTTTCATTTTATTTACATTATTAATGATTATATTTATTTTTATTTAAACTTATTAAGAATTTAATGATATCTCATTCCTCATATGTTAATTAATTTTTCTAAAGGAATAGTTGTCAAATTTAGTCAAATGATCTGTTATTCGTTTTTTGTTTCTTGAATAGTAAAATTAATTCATTAATAAAAAAAATAATACATCTACAAAGGAAATTCGATTTTAACAAATACATAAGATATTGAATAAAAAATATATTTCCTTCATAAAAATTACGATTGCCAAGTATATCTTGCATAGTAGAATATCTCTAAAAACAAGAAGAAGATCGGGCTTTTCCACTGATTTAAACCAATAAGAGCCTCTTAAAAAATCGACAATGGAAGTTAGGTTTAGAAGAGAGGAAGGAGGAGAGAATCAAAGATCTGGAATTGATAGAAGTATTTGTTACCTTAAAAATCAAAAACAAAGGGCAATGAAAAAAAAAAAAAAAAACCTCAGATAAAAAGAGAATCCTTTTGTTGGATATAGAATATCCAGAGATGAAAGACCCAGCTCCTGCCTCCTAGTCAAAAGATACCTATGTCACCAACCAATCAACTTCCAAGTTCCAACTTCACCTAACTTTCACAAATAAGGATTACCTAATCCTGTAGAAACTGGAACTGCTAGTAGCAATGCTGCTTCATTCCCTTGTTTCCAATTTTCACAATTAAGATTAACTATAATATTTGTCTACCTGAAAATTTTCCAATCAACACTCATTGCATTGATTTAAATTCACACCTTCTACACAGTACCTTAGTGTTGATATCAATCAGAATAATCCAACCGTGAAGTATATCTTTAGCTCCATAATAGTTTTATCTAGTATTTGCCTCTAAACTCATTGGTAGAGGCTACCGGACTTACCACACATCTGTGACCCAAGGTAAGGCTTTCAATTTAAAGATCAACTCTGGAAGCAACATAGACAGACTACTGGATTTTGCTATCGCATCTATACTTGAACTAACACATAGCCGAACAAAAGCTTTAATGACAATGATATGACTTTTGAAAATCTTATACTTAATACAAGGATAAACCGTCCTGAAGTTTCACAAGAGAGCGCAGAGGTCATATGGGAAGGGGAGAAAGTGAAAGAAATCAAAACAAAAAAGATAGTATGTTACACTAGTATTAAGGTGTTACTGATATGAAACATTGGGAAACCTGAAAGAGGTTGGGGAGGGGGGAAGGAGATCACTTCCTAAACACTCTTTCCGGTAGAGTACCTCTCCTTACATCCTATGTAAAAGTTAAGGCTGAGAACCAACTTTCTCCAGCAATACCATAAAAACTGGAAGCAGCGGAGAGAGAATTTCAGTTGCATAACACAGCACATTCAAAATCAGACTTCATCTTGGTCCTTGAAGCTCTGCATCTCTTACTCCTCATGAAAGAAAGGGTCACCCACAGTTCAGTGACCTTCATTCTCTTTCTTTTTGGTGTTGCGCTTTCCCGTTCTTTTCTCCCCACGCTTTCGTGTGGAACTGCGTCCTGATTTTGCAGGGGCAGTCGGGGCAGCAGGCATATGTTGACCATTAACCAAACCAGGGAAACCAACAGCAGGGATTCTGTCAAACCAGCATACAAAGGTGAGGGAGATAGAAAACCAGGAATGACAAAACATGGACAGA
The DNA here is from genome assembly GCF_948465745.1 of Chenopodium album. Taxonomy (NCBI): domain Eukaryota; kingdom Viridiplantae; phylum Streptophyta; class Magnoliopsida; order Caryophyllales; family Amaranthaceae; genus Chenopodium; species Chenopodium album. Next base: position 36,534,494 of record NC_137858.1, read on the forward strand.
AAGTAATCAAACAATTTATAGAATGATATGACGCGTGCTCAAGCAAAGACAAAGAAGTGAAGAGTATAAACAGTCAGTGTTGCAGAAACATGGAGAAAAAGGATCAGATGCACGGGTGAACCTAACTTAACATATCTGTTAGGGAGTACAAATGTATGGATTTATTCAGCGTCTTTCCATGCAAGTATGCAGCCAAAAAAGGGAAGAACAGGGAAGAAGAATGTCAAGTTGAGCGTTGTAAGTTACTCAAAAGGGAAGAAGAATTTCAAGATGAGCACTGTAGGTTAACTGAATTTCAATTATCCCAGTTGGCACATCAAAAAAATCAGGGATAGACATTCACAGTAAAGTAATACATATACCTTCAAAGACTCAATTAGAAATAACACTTTCGAATCTCGACAAGCATACCAATGACAATGCTTGAATGCTGATCATATTATAAAAATTACAAGGCTAGCTAGCCAGTCTATGATCCCCAGTCTTACAAGAGAGGGGAGCAAACTGCAAGAATGAGATTTGAACAGATATATATATATATAAACAGGACAAGGCAAGATGAGAAATTCATACCCAACAAGAGCACAGCAGACTCCGGAATGGCCATGGACGCACCATACGCACTGCCCAAGGAAATACGCAACATCTGATTCTCGGCATAACAACACTGAAGCAACCTCCCCAATCTCCTACACTCCGCTTCCATATAGCGACTCTTAATCTCCAAATCCTTGACATACATCTTTTTCCTTTCTCTTGATCTCATCGCGGCATCTCTATTTCTCAATTGTCTGAACAACAATCATCTCTCATTATTACACAATCTTAACAAACAATTCAAGGAACCACACACAAAAAGACATGCCACAGCCAATTCAATAAATATTCAATACTTATGGCATGCTTATGCAACTTATACAAATTAATTCCAATTACACTATCAATTTCACAATAAATACATATACAAATTATAAGACGGAAAAATTCTACACTTTTACATAACTTAGACTGAGGCAACTGCAAGCTAACATACAACATACCAAATTACATAAATTCAACAATTAATAAATTCTACATATCCAAATAAAGAGCCAACATTAAAATATGTCCGGATTTAATTGTCACATTACTAATCCTATTTCAAATTACACAATCAATGTAACTATTAGAACGAGTACAATTTAAAAGACAAATTTAAAATAATACTATTTTGTAAAAAAAAAAAAATGTAAATTTAGAGGTTACCTTTTACGTTTCTTGGAGAGGGGATCATCGTGATCAGTATCATCGTCGAGGTCCAAAACATCATCCCCGGACTTATCATTCTCAGATTTCTCACCATTCGATTCAAAATTGGGGACATCACCACCACTACAATTACTAGTTATCTTAACAACATTATCCTCGGAATTCGAACAACTCGACGAATTCGAATTCGAATTCGGAAGCGAAGCCGGTTCATCGGACGGCTGAGGTGTATCAAGCAGAAGATCAGACCATAAGAAATCATTGCCTAATTCTTGATTGATATCGTGTTCGTCATCATCCTTCATCAGCAACTCCTCAACCCACGACTCGATCGTATTCTCTTTCGCAATTCCAGTTGTTGCATCATCTTCCAATGATGGAGAAACATCTGAGAAGAATTGAAATTCGCCTTCTGGAAACAAATTATCCCAGTCGATTGCATTCAATTCATCCATCTTTACCCTCAATTAAACCCTAATTTGATTCAACTAAAACTCTATCAACCAATTAAAGAACAAAATATTAAAATTAAAAAAATTATAAAAAATTATAAAAAAAAAAAACCATAAATTATTTACAAAATTTTGTTAAAAAAATAGAAGAAATTTTATTGATTGTGAAAATTATGCATCGATTTCTTCTTCAATTCAATTCAATTTTTGGGAGGAGAAGAGAGAGAGGAGAAGAATTTTACTACTTCAGTTGACAAAAATTGGAAGGACATGATTTATAACCGATAAAAAATTGACGTAATTACTAAACTACCCCTTGAGGATTTCTTTCGTTGAGAAGGAGGAGAAAGAGAGAGGAAAGGACGCGGTTACAGGAAGAGAGAGAAAGTAGATGTTGCATCATTCAACCAATCAGAATGCTCCTTTGTGATGACATGGCATCATTATATTTTGGTACTTGTATTAACTATACTCGTTTTAGGTGGGCTTTGGATTGAATTACGGAGTAATTAATTAATTAACTGTTACCATAATCCCAAACGAAAAAATTAGGGGCCGTTTGGTTTGCAGAGGGTAATCGGAATGGAATGAACAAAGGGAAAGAGAAGGAATGGAATGAAAATACCTAAAATTTGGGGTGTTGTTTGTTTTAAAAACAAAGGGAATGAGACCCACCAGTCCCACCACCACACCACCACCACCAACCACCAGTAAAATCCATTCTCCATCGTTCCCACCACCAAACCACCACCAAACCAGTCGCCACACCTCCCTCACCCTTCGCCTCCCTTCTCTGGCCATCACAGCCCCGCAAAAAACTCGAATCGAAAAAACCCTAATCGAAAAAACCCTAGAGGGGTTTAGGAAGTGGCGAAGGAATGCTTTTACGGGGAAGGGGACAGGCGGCGAGAGTCGGGGAAGGGTCGGAGAGGGTGGTGGGAGGGCTGGGCGGCGGTTTTACGGGGATAGGGACGGGTTTTGCGGGGGCTGAGGGATGTTTTGCGGGGGAGGGGAGGGCGGCGAGGGTCGGGGGAGGGGCAGCGGTGGTCGGGGGAGGGGCGGCGGTGGTCGGGGTGGTGTCGGCGGTGGTAAGGTGGACTGGTTTCCGGTGGTGTTCGTAGGTGTGAAGGCGGTGATGTGGTGGTGTGAAGGTGGGTAGGGAATGGAATGGAAATACCCAGGGGGTGGGGAATGAAGTTAGAGGGATTTGGGGGAATGAAGGGGGTAAAGGGAATGAAAGAAAGTGTTTAACAAACAACAACAAAGGGAATCGGGGTGATTGATTCCCATTCCCTTTCCTGAATACCCCCAACCAAACGGCCCCTTAGTCCATCTCTAGTATCCTTAGGTACGTATAAAACTAAGATTCATAAGTCAAATATTTTTACAACCTACTTCCTCCGTTTCTTATTTCTTGTAACATTTGCCATTTTGGGGTGGTTCACATTTCTTGCAACAAACTTATTTTTCTCCTTATTTGGAAACCTTTTTCTGTCAAAATGACCAATATACCCTTACTAAAAAAAATTTTAACACATAATGCTACCCATAATAACAACTCATTATAACCTTAATCTAAATTGATTATCAATTAAATCGCACCCAATTAATCAAACCCATTGTCTTTCTCTCTCCTCCTTCATCTATCATTCCATCATCTTCATCTCTCACAGTCAAATTCCTCTCTCTCTCTCCTCCTTCATCTATCATTCCATCATCTTCATCTATCATAATCAAATTCCACTTTCTCTCTCCTCCTTCATCTATCATTGCATCATCTTCATCTCTCATAATCAAATTCCAAATCACCTTTTAGTGGGTTTCAGATCTGATTGATGGGGTTGGTGGCGTGGGTCTAGTGGCGTGGCTCTGGTAATTTCGTGGGTTGGTGGTCGTGGGTTCCGTGGGTTGGTGGCGTGGGTTGGTGGGCGTAGGTTGGTGGCGTGGATCTGGTGGTTTCGTGGGTCGTGGGGTTGGTGGCATGGGTCTGGTGGTTTTGTGGGTCTAGAACTGGTCGTTTTCGGTGGTGTTGGTGCCTTGGTGGTGTCGGTGGGTCTAGATCTGGTAGTGTCGGTGGTTTCGCAGGAGTGGAGGAGGGGTTTTGGTGGTTTCGCGGGTTAGGTGGGTGGATTTGGTGTGGTGGGTCTGGGTGGTGGTTGTGGTGTCGTTAGGTGATTGCGGGTGGTTTCTGGGTGGTTTCGTTGGTGGTTGCTTTTCGTTGCTGGTGGTTCTGGTGGCGTGTGTGTTCATTGGTGGTGGTGCTGAACTTTTAGTTATTTAATTAATTATTCACCCTCTCTCCTTAATTACATTATTAACATACCCTTACTTTTTATTAAACATGCTTAAAATCTTTTGACTTGGGAACCGTGCAACCCCCCTTTGTTGCAAGAAATAAAAAACGGAGGGAGTGTTAAAAAAACTTGTAGATGTTCAAAGGACTAAAGGAGTTTTCCCTCAAAAAAAAAAAAAGGACTAAAGGTGTTTTTGATTTTAAAATGGTGATTTTATCAAAATTGATAACTAAGGGTCTGTTCTCTTCAGCTTAATTTCAATTCAGTTCAGCTCCAATCAGTTTCTAATTTTCCTCTCACATAGACAATTCATTTTAGCTCAGTTAAGTTCAGCTCAGTATCAATAAATCAAAATGGGCCCTAAACCAAAAAAGATTATCTGTAACATTACTCTTCTACAAATTCAACTCCGTTTTTAAATTTGTAGTAAGGGCATAACACATGTTTGGTAGTAGAATAGAAAGAAATTGATTTTGCATTTATGTATAAAAGTTCGTTTTTTCAGTGCAATGAACATTATTTGAGCTAACTCGGGTGAAATTTTTAAGGTGTTGTTATATTACATTCCAGTACCACTCTATAGAAATGACAATAGAGTGCGATCATATAAGAGCACTAATCCCACATAAACCGTTATAAAAGGATGGTTCTAGGTTTGGCGGGTGGTAAGGTAGGGATGGGGATAAAAATTATAGCCTCGGCCCATCTCTCCCCCGCCCCATTGATAATTTTGCCACTAGCCAAATAGGAATATTAATTTTATTTTTATTTTTTTAATTTTTTTAATTTTTTTTTTTTGGGATAAAGCTTAATCAGTTGTTTGTGGTTTTACATTAAATTTCATGGCATACCAAATCGACATACACACGTGGTAATGGACCAAACTTGGTTTGGAGAAGTGTGTTGTCTAAATTAGTGGATAAATACGCATATTTAAGACATTTAAGCGGTGTCAACAAGCCAAGTTGAATTTAAAAGTAGTAAATTCGAGCTAATTCTACTAAGAAATCTTTAAGCAAGATTCTAGACAAGTTGTTCAAGTCCATTTTAGGTTTGGCTATAGCTTGTATAAATAAGAGCTCAAGTTTAGACCGAGCAAAATTAAATACATAAACTAAAACATGTATTCGTTAGTAAAAAAAATATACTAGTATATATATCTATATGAAGTTTGCAAGATGAATTTTGTGGATATATTTCTATGAAGCCATTTGCTTAGTTAGTTGAACATTTTGAAAATTTGACTAAGGGCTTGTTCTGATTGACTGAAGTGAACCGAATTGAACTGAACTAAACTTATTGGAGCTGAACTTAACTGAACTGAATTTTTTATGAGAGAAGGAAATTAAAAACTAAATTGAACTGAACTGAAAATAATCTTAAGAGAACATGCCCTAAGAAGTAACTCAACTAATAACAGAGGATAATGCATACTTATATATCATGATTTATTTCTACGGTATTCCAAGCACTTGAGTTATTGACTAATTGCATCACCATTTTTAAAATGCCAATATACTAGTATATATAGTTCAAAGTTTTTGAGATTTTTAAGATTTTGAACATTAAAATAAATAAATAAATAAATAAATTTATTTAAAAAAAAAAAACATCAAGATGTTAGCCATTTTTATAGATAGTAATTTTTTTTTTTTTTTTTTTTTTAACAGCCGTATCTCTAATTCGGCACAACTCGATTAAGGTTGATTATAATCATATTCGTTTAGTTTTTGGATCCCGACAAGTTCTAAACAGTTTGATTCTCACTAAGTCGGGTCAAGTCTACAACAAACAAGTTTGGATAAAAAAAATTAATTGTGCTTATTTTTCATTGTTTATTTTAAATGAGGTTTTTTTTTTTTTTTTTTTTTTTTTTTTTTGTGTTTCACCTGTTTCACCCTTTGGGCTAATCCAAATTCGGGGATCAGTTTTGGGTGGTTAGGTTTCAGTGCCCTCCTAATTGTTGTTGTGGGGGATCGTACACAGGTTCTCCCTACCAAGTATATTCCCAGTCACCACTACACCAACATCCAATTGTTTAAAATGAGCTTATTGGGATTATCCTAATATCACGCTCGAAAGTCCGAAACTAAGGGTCTGTTCTCTTTAGATTTTTTCAATTCAGTTCAGTTCAGCTTCAACAAGTTCAGTTAGTTCACTTTTTATCTTAATTTCCTTCTCTCAAAAAATATTCAATTTAGTTCAGCTCCAATAAATTCAGTTCACTTCAACTCAGTTCAGTCAATCAGAACGGGCCCTAAGTACTGTATCTTTGACTGTGCTAGTTACTCCATCCGTACTCCCTCTATCCATGTGTTAAAAGTCTATTTCTCTTTATTATGTGAGTAATAAATGCTAAAAAGAAATTTATGCTAAATAGAGGGTTTTATATTAAGGGACGAAGGGAGTAGTATTTTACATCCCTTAGACATTCTATAGAGGTTGAAGAAATAATACGAAGTAATCAACAAAGATGATGTTCTTTATTACAATTAATAAAAACAGCGTTACATGTTACACTACAGACACAGTAGAACTGTAGAACCATAACGTATTTTAACGTAACAATACAAACTTAAACCTTAATTCCAATTAATTAGGAGTACTGACTCCACAATCAAGTAATTAATTAGTTAACTAATCCTGGTAAGTGCGGCATTCTTCAGTTTCAGGATGTTGCTGACAAAAACTCTGAAGCGGATCACCGGAATGCATCAACTGAAGGCGAAGATGAGATTTAGCGGCACTGATTTCTTCAACTTCATCCCACGCCACTTTACAGCCGTCAGATGTTTTGTCTTGGCTACAAACCTCTTCAGCTTCTCGAATCTTCTTCTGTATCATCTCTGTTAGCTCTTTCTCTCTCCTCCGAGTCCCCTCGAATTTTATCAGCTTCTTATCATCTTCTTCAATTCCTCCAGATGATGTTGATGATTTTGCAATTTTGATTCTTGATCTTCTTGTAATTGGGGAAACCGTTGTAATTGCTTCAGATTTCCATGGTTTTGGGTGGATAAATGATGGTTTTGGGATCGCAATTCCTACGCTCACAAAGGCCATGCTCATGTTTTCTATGATCTAACTACTTTCTCTCTCTTACTTTACTAAAGTTTGGTGTATAAACTAAGCTAAACAATTACATTAATGTGATTCTTTCGATTTTCCCTTTTTTAAAATTAAATAATTTTCTAGAACAAGAATAATGTGATAATGGGTCCTCTAGGCTCCTTACCATTCATTGTTAGCAACAATGGACGAATGGGTCAGCCTATTAAAGGTATTGAACGAATGGGTTAACCTTGCGTCGCGTCTACAGTCTTCTGGTCTTCAGGCTACGCTTCTTAGCAATTTTGGTATTGTTGGTCCGGGACCGGCATTCGATGGTACTCTTAGTCTTTTTAACAGGACTATGGAGACTGATCTTATGAGTAACCCTAGTGAGGTCGCTGCCCCAAAGACTCATGAAAAAATTGGCAGATATATATTTCACGAAGGTCACTGCATCTGCAGATTCCACTTTCTCCTTATCTGCGCGTCAGGTTGCCTTATGGAAGTCCCAACAGGGGGATCACTCTTCGGCCTGGTTGCGGGCGGTTCCGATATCGGGTTTGGGTTAGACTATGAATGGTAAGACTTACCGTAGTGTTCTTTGCTACAGGTTGGGTGTTCCTTTGTTCTCCATTTCAACACCGTGTTCTGCTTGCTCAAGGGTTTTTGATGGGGATATTTATGGGGATCATGCAGTGTCTTGTGCTGGGATGGTGGGTATTAAACATCGGCACAACGTTGTTCGTGACACCCTTGTTGATATTTGTTTTCGGTCTGGGATTTCTGCTCGAAAGGAGGTTAACGTTGGGTTGACTGGAGGGAACGACGGGGCTCTTCGACCAGCAGATATGTTGCTTTATTCCTGGGATAGAGGCCTTGATGTATGTGTTGACTTGACGGGATCTTCAACTTTGACACAATCGGGGTTGTCTGACTTCGTTCCTGGTCGTGTTGTGTCTACGACGGCTCAGCGGAAGCGGGACAAGTACGGGGTGCGTTGCAGGGCTATTGGCTATGGTTTTCTTCCTTTCTCCTTTTCTTCGTTGGGGGAATTAGAGAAGGATGCTATTGCGTTGCTGAAGCGGGTTCAGGCGTTCGCTAAGACTCAGGATATTGGTGCTCGTGCGGCAGCTCACATCTTCAGCAGGATCAGGTTCGCTATAGCTAGAGGGGTGGGGGCCCAGATTGTATCTCGGCTCCCCACTAATTTCTTGTAAATTGATTGACTTTGTAGGTTTTTTTTCTGATATAATAATAATAATAATAATAATAATAATAATAATAATAATAATAATAATAATAATAATAATAATAATAATAATAATAACCCTAACCGTCTTCTCTCTATTTTCTCTCTCTAAGATTCTTTAGAAAAAGTGTTTCATAGGCCGAAAATAGGATGACCCTTTCCTTTAAGTTTCAATATGTTTATTTATTTACTAGATAGGTACCCGCGCGTTGCACAGTGGTGATAAGTAAATTTTTTATATTTCTTTTATATCTTTTATTGTTAATAACTTTTTAACATGACTTGATTCGTATTTTTTTTTTTTAAAAAAAGTTTGTTTATAAATACATTTTTTTTTATGGTTATTATTTTTTTTTAACATTTAATGGTTATAATCTAATGATACATCATAATATTTATTATGTTATTGAAAATATACTAAAATGATTGTTAGACAAAATATATTTAACATTGCATTATCTAATTAACTTATACATTGATAAAGAAAATGTAAAAGTCAAGCTTTAGATTTTTAGTTTCAATACCTACTTATCCTAATTTCTAGCAAGTAAAATGAAAAGGCAAAAAAAATAAAATAAAAAAATAATGACATCATTTGTGAATTTGGAGGAAATTTTTTTAATGAGAGCTTGACACATAAGACATTTTAGGAATTGATGACATCAGCATGTTTTGTTGCTGGTTGTTTACGATTTGGGAATATGCCCATTCTGCAGCATATTCATCCTCTGAATCACTGCTTGTCTGTGATGATTCACTTGAATAGGGTTGATTTTCTTCACCAAGTAAATGTTCTATGGAAAAGAATTCTTCATAATCCATGGGCAGATACTAACCTTGTTTTTTTTAGGTCTTGGGATGGTGATGAAGTGGAGGATGCAACTTTTTGGACAACTAGAATTGAACTAGCTTTTGGATGAAGAAAAAGCGAAGATGCTACCCCTAATTTAGCACTAACTAGGTTAGATGTTGTAGGATGTGGGTAATTATGGTAGGAGTAGTTGTAGGTTAGTGCTAACTTTTGAAAAATCATGCTCACACTAGTAGAAAATAAGTGATGGGAAGCCCCAAATGGCAAGCGGTTTTAAAAATTCGCTTGCCATTCACCCATTTTTTTAAAAAAAAACCTGTAATATTAAATGGCAAGCGGTTTTGGCGCGAACCGCTTGCCAATATATATAATGACAAGCGGTTTGGGATTGAACCGCTTGCCATTAGATATATTGGCAAGCGGTTCAACCCCAAACCGCTTGCCATTTAAAAAAACCCTAAATCCGCGCCCCCCTTCTTTTATTTCTCTCTCTCCTCTTTCTTTATTCTTCTCTCTCTCTCTCCTCTTTCATTTTGGTTGCTCTCTTTCTCTCTCCTCTTTCTACTCACGTTTTCCCTCTCTCTCCTCTTCTCTTCCCTCTAATTCGCCCCTTTCTTCTTTCATTTTCTCCTTTTTTTTGTTCTTTCTGATCTCATCAAATTCGAACATAACCGGTAATTTTGAGGATAATTTCGAGCAGATTTCGAGGATAATTTCGAGCAAATTTTGAGCAAATTTTGAGCAAATTTCGAGCAAGTTCGTGCATGCGTGTGGGTGTTCAAGTTTTTTAGGTCAAAAACGACCACGAAAACTCTAGATCTAGAGTTTTCATGGTCGAATTTGACCTTTAAAACCATAATTTGAAGCCAAAATCGGTGGTTTAGATGGTCATGGTGGGTTAGATCGGTAGTTTTTATTATTTATTTCGATTTTAGTTTTATTTTTTTTTAATTTGATTTTTGGTGGTGGTCGTGGTGGGTGGGGGTCGTGGTTTGGGTAGGGTCGTGGGTGGAGGTCGTGGTTTAGGTGGGGATCTGGTTTGGTGGGTGGGGTCGTGGTTTCGGTGAGGGGTTTTTCGGTGGGTGGGGATCTGATTTTGGGTGGGGGGTCGTGGTGTGGGGTGGTGGCTGGTGGCTGTCGTCTGGTGGTGTGTGGTGGTGACTGGTGGTGTGGGTGGTGGCTGATGGTCTTTGGTTGTTGAAAAACATAAATTTTAATTGTTATTAATTTTTTTGTTAATTTATTTTTTTGTGATTGAAAATCAGAAATTGTAATATTATAACAATTAATTAATAAAAATATTAATATTTTTACATATGGTTTGATTATGTCTCAATTTAATCGAAAAAAACCAAAAAAAAAAAAAAAATAATACCCCTAATGGGCAGCGGTTTGGCGCCAAAACCGCTGCCCTTTCTTTACAATTGGCAAGCGGTTCTGAACCGTTTGCCATTTCAATGGCTATTGGCAAGCCCCCCAACAGGGAGCGGTTCAAAACCGCTTGCCATTGGGGGGTTTGAACCGCTTGCCAATTTATTTTTTCTACTAGTGTCATATGTATTCATTAGGAGGGAGAAAACTTTGATGATGTATTGTTGAAACTAAAATTGAGGGAAAATTTGGATGGAAATTTCCAACGTTTTAAATTTTTGGGAAAATTTGGGAGGGAAAAGTACACCCTCCCAAAATTTCAGCCCATGTGCATGGGCTTAAAAATGTGGTCCCTTTCCATTCCCTCCTTTTTTAATGTTAATCACATGGGATTAAAAACATACTTTACTCCCTTAAAAGTTTTGACTTAGGAAATGTGCACACCCCCTTTGTTGCAAGAAATAAGAAACGGAGGGAGTATTAGTTAATAGATTTTTTTTTTTTATGCAAATGAGAGGCAAGGCCTCGAAAACAGAACAAAACTAAGCAAACTAAGGGGGATGAGTCGTGGCAGTGCCACTCCTACAATGTCATCATGCAAAATTCGACCAAGAGCTAATGGGGGGACTTGAATCAACTCAGTTTGGTTGTTCTGCTGGACTCCTTTATTGGCCAACCAATCAGCTGCAGTGTTTGCTTCTCTAAAAATGTGAATAACTTCGACTCGCCACGCTTGATCTTCTATTAGCTCCTTGCAACTGATTAAATTATGCACACACTCACCACCATACTCTTCAGTTTGATTGAGAATGCGAGCAAGAGCCTGGTTGTCTACTTGGACTTGAAGCATAGTGATTCCCAGACGTCTAGCCAGCTCTAACCCATAATTAACAACTCTGACCTCTGCTTTAAAGGCAGAGCAAATTCTCAACTTTAGTGAGTAGGCATACCATAGCTAAATACCCCAACTTTAGTGAGTAGGCAAATTCCCAGTTTCTTTATATTCTTGTTATTGAATTAAATAAATCAACACTCTTTGAAGGTATTAAATACCCCTATAGTGGGTTTGAGTATAAAAAGTACCCCTATAGTGGGTTTGAGTATAAAAAGTACCCCTATGGTGGGCTTTGTTATAGCTTTATTTTTGGTTTTTGAATTTAGGCCCCGTTCTCTTCACCTTATTTTGCTGAACTGAAATTATTTTTACTGAAACAAAATTATATTTGTTGAACTTAAATTATTTTTATTGAACTTAAATTATTTTTACTGAACTGAAATGATTTTTGCTGAACTGAAATTATTTGCATTGTACTGATTTTCTTTTATAATTCTTCTTTAAGAAAACTGAATTTTGCTGAACTGAACTTATTTTTAGTGAACTGAACTTATTTTTACTTAATATTTATTTTTTTAAGGTGGAGAGAACAGGGCCTTAGTATGATACAAGTTGTTTTATGGATAAAGATTTGTGCGTGATCGAAGAAGAGGTTAATCAATCGATCACAATCAGATGAATCAGACATAAATTATCTTCACGACTACAACATATTGATAGACCCCCTCGTTGAAGAAGGCTGAAAACACAGTGATATGAAATAGGGTATGAAGAATGTACGAATTGCAACAACAATCGTAGCTCTGCTGAAAGGATGTTTTTATTTGATTCAATTGTATTTATTAGATTCTAATCTTTTTGTAGATGTCGTATGACTTTATAGGTATGAATCAATCTTTTTTAAAAATAAAAAATAAATAATAAATAATAATCAGTTAATCACACTATCTCATGGAATACTACTACATACAATTTAGAACTCTTCTTATCTCAAGGAAAGACAAGGTTTGTTCTCTTCACCTTATTTTTGTTGAATTGAAATATTTATACTAAAATGAGATTGTTTTGCTGAACTTAAATTATTTAACTAAGGGCCTATTCATATTTACTTAATTTCAGTTCAGTTCAACTCCAATCAGTTCAGTTCAGTTCAATTCAGCTCCAATCAATTCAGTTCAGTTCAATTCAGCTCCAATCAGTTCAATTCATTTCAGTTCATCTTCTAATTTCCCTCTCTTATAAAATATTCATTTCAGCTCAGTTCAGTTCAACTCCAATCAGTTCAATTCAGTTCAGTTCAGTTCAGCTCAGTTCAATAAATGTGAACAGGCCCTAAAAGTAATTTTACTTAACTAAAATTATAAACTAAAGAAAAATATACTAAATAAAATCACAATCAATCATCATAAACCTATACTAAAGATGAATCTTAAACGACACGTGTCAATGTATGGTTAAAAAAATCCCCTCCTATTTTTCTTTCCAAATTTCTCTTTTAATTTTTATTTTGGTGCACAAGTTTCTCTTTTATTATAATTGATACTAATCATTAATAGCATATATTATTTTCATGGATGAATCTAATAATATCTTTTTGTTTAACATATAAGTCAAGATATGTACATTATATATCATTAACTATATAGTATTAAGTAAAAATAATTTTAGTTCATCAAAAATAAGTTCAGTTCAGTAAAATTAATTTCAGTTCAATAAAAATAATTTCATTTTAGTAAAAATAAGTTCGGTTCAGTAAAATTCAGTTTCCTTAAAGAAGAATTATAATAGAAAATCTAATAAAAATAATTTCAGTTCAACAAAAATAATTTCAGTTCAGTAAAATTAATTTAAGTTCAGTAAAATTAATTTAAGTTCAGTAAAAATAATTTAAGTTCAGCAAAAATAATTTCAGTTTAGTAAAAATAATTTCAGTTCAGCAAAATTAAGGTAAAGAGAACGGGGCGTAAATAACAATAAATTTACTTTTTATATTAATACAAATCTACAATTGGGAAAAAAAATCAATAAATATAACTTTAAAATGTAACTTTTTATACATAATAATTTATTATAAAATTGATGTTAGTATGAATTCAAAAAATGCAAGATATACTTATGTGTCAATTGATTTCATTAAATTTTAGTTACGATAGATTTTGAATAAGTAAAAAAAAATAACTTAGGGTCTGTTCTCATTGACTGAACTTATTAGAGCTGAACTGAACTGAACTGAATTGAATATTTTATAAGGGTCTGTTCTCATACGATTATTTTTAGTTTAGTTTAGTTCAGCTCCTAATTTCCTTTTCTTATAAAATATTCAGTTCAGTTCAGTTCAGCTGAGTTCAGTCAATGAGAACAGGCCCTAAGAGAAGGAAATTAGGAGCAGAACTAAACTAAAAATAATCGTATGAGAACAAACCCTTAGTATTAATTACTCGTGCATGCACGGGGTTTGAACTAGTTAAGACCTGCTCACTTTAGATTATTTTCAATTCAGTTCTTAATTTCCTTCTCTCATAAAATATCCAGTTCAATTCAATTTAGTTCGATTCGTTCATAATTTCCTTCTCTCATGAAAATATTTAATTCAGTTCAGTCACAGACCCTTAAAAATACTACAGAGTAACAAAAACTACTAAGCTATAAACAAAACTTTTCCCCAAATGAAGAGGGTTCCCTAATGAATATTTTAATTTTTTTTAAAAAAAACTTCTTAGAGAAGCTAAAACACAACTTCTTGAAGAAGCTAAAACATAGCTTCTTAGAGAAGCATCTCATAGAATAGCTTCTTTAAGAAGCTAAATCGAAGTAGCCACCTGAACACCTATGCCAGCAGCAAGGAGCCGATGGTTGGCGGCGGGGAGGGGAAACCAAAGAGAAAGGCTTAAAAGACGGAGAAGAGGCTGCGATAGTGGAGGTCATGCAGAAGGGGAGATTATGATTATTTAGGGAAAAACAAACTCTAAACATGTCTTTTTGGAGTAAAGATCAATTCTTTTCCAAATGCACTTAACTAATGAGTAAGCATATTTTTTTTACTTAATAAAGCAAAACTGATAAAATGAACTATAAATCCCGGGAATAAGATAGAGATACTAAGATCGGGTCGGGTTATTTTTAACTTTTATTTAAAAAATGGAGGTCCAAAGGTGAGAGGCCCAAATATACAACGATGCCTTCCAAGTCCCAACGGATCAATTGGATTAGAGAATTTGAATTGCAGAAAGTCCGCTTCTTTTATTTTCTCTCTCCTCATCATCCTCTGTTTACTAGGTTTCGGTGTGATTGCTTTTCTTTGTTGCTCACCTCTTTCACATTCTCCATCATTCTCTCTCTCTTTTCTCTGTTAAATTCTAATGGCGACCCAAGATCACCATGAAATTATGGACCCAGAATCCCAATTTCTGATGGAAATGCGTTTGAAATCGAAACGACCCCATCAATCTGAAGAAGATGAACAAGATGATGATGATGAATTTGAATGGGATAATTATAAGGAAAATGTTCGCCCATTAAAACGAGGTCGTAACATCAAAATCTTGAATGAATCCCTTAAGTCTCACTCTAATATTCCCCTCAAACATTCTCTTCTACTTAATCGAAGGTATTTACATTATCATTTGATTTTTTTATACTTGATTCTACAATTTTACTTATTGTAGTTTCTATTTTAGGAAATTAATTGCTGCCATTGATGAGTATGAAGGTGATGATCCACTTCAACCTTGGCTTCAGTAAGTATTCATCCTTTTTCAAAACCCTAGTTTTGTTGTCAATTTGTGAAATTGGATGATTAATGTACAATATTGTATGATTCAGGTGTATTAAGTGGGTCCAAGAAGCGTTTCCGGCTGCCGGATACTCTTCTGGTTTACTTGTTATATACGAGCAGTGTGTTCGAACATTTTGGCACGATGATCGCTATCGTGATGATCTTCGTTATCTTAATGTCTGGCTTGAATATGTATGTACTTTTAATCAATTTGACCGAGTTATATAGTTGCTAAGAGTTGTCTGAATTTGATTGTAGGACTAAATACTTTTTTTGTGATTGGATTTTTCAGGCTGAAAATTGTGAGGATGCTGAAGTGATTTACAGATTTTTGGATGCTAATAACATTGGTCAATCTCATTCTATCTACTATATATCTTATTCTTTGTATATGGAATCCAAACATAAGATCAAAACTGCTAATGAAGTCTTCAATCGAGGCCTATCGATGTGAGCCCTCTTATGCCTCAGGCTTTATACATTATACTCAGTTTTGCATACTAGCTTAGTTGGTATTCTACTATTAGCTTGATTGTTATTCCTGTACAAGAGGATCGTCAAAGGAACATGTAGATTTTCGAGCTAACTTCCATTGAGAACTTGATTTCTTGTGCTCATTTCTTATAGGATGGCTGATTGTTTTGACTGCAGTTGGTTAATCATACTTCAAATGCATTTTGGATGCTGCCTCATATTGTTTGTGAAAAGAGGAAACTATTATTGTTTTGCTGTTGAACTTGGGCTGCACAACTATAAATAGACAAAGTGGTCAGATGTGATGATATAAATAACCCTTCAATTGTCATACTCGTTTTTCCTTGATACAATTGACTTTTATGTGAGGTTGTTAGGTGCTAAATAGTGTGCTTGTCTTAAAAAGAGTTGTGGTATTTAGCTTATATTACGGTGTTGGATATCGTGTTTGGAACATGTAGTCATATATTGGAGCCTCGAGTTCAAGCACATTTAGTTCTTAATTCATTTGATGTGACTGATATCATGACACTCTGAGACACTAAACAAAAATAAGATAAAGAGGGTGATGGTTGATTGGGGAAAACCATGAGGGGTTATAAACATGATAATATATACCATGTTGAGATGCAAGGAATGTGCTAACTTGGATCACCTAATGTCCCAGTACCTGTGCTTCAATGAACAACTTTTATAACTGCAAAAAGGATTTCCCACATCTAAAGGTTTCATTCAGCTAATGACAAAGTCTGAGGCTGCTCATGTGACTCATTGTGTTGTTTGTTATGAGATTAGCATTAGGTGTAAATGTGTAATTTGTTACCTTGAGCATTTCTTGAGAAATTTAAGAGAAAGATTACATGTCTAACTAATCATATGGCTTCTACCATTAGAAGTTCAGTAAGAGTTGTTTTGCAAACTCCAGCACGTGCAATAGGAGTGCCTTTTGCTTCACTATGTAAACCCATTTGCATTTTAACCATTAGTATATCTGAAGCTTATGCTTGTATTTTCCCTGTAGATGAATAATTAATGGATAAGAGACATTCTGATTCAATTTTGTTTCCTATGTATAGAAATGCTCAGCCACATGAAAAGTTGGAAGCAGCTTACAGAAAATTTCTTGCTCGCTCAATGGGTAGATTTAAAGCTTCCACTGATGTATGGATTTTTACACTGTCAGTTTATGATAGCTTGTTATTTTTACGTAATGTTTATGTAAATTAGTCCTATCTTTTACTCTTTCAGGAATATGTTACAGAGGATGGTCTATCAAATCGAAGCTTTGGGACTGTGTTGTCCAACGGAGAAAATAGTAAGCTTTTCAGCTGATCATAATAGAGGTGCCATCATTTATTTTTGCCCTCCCTTCCTTTCTTTGCTAAAAGATATCCTTTGTAATATAATGCAGGAAGATACCAAGCAGGAGCTGCAGACAATACCCGGAAAAGCGCCAAGGGAAATAAGTAAGCAAAGTTAATTGAGATATGGCGAGTCAGTATGGTCTGCTGATATGACTTAAGTGTGGTTAATGTACTGGTATGCAGAACTAACTTGTATTCGTTTGATTTTAGGGGTGACGGATTATCTTTTGCTGTCTATAAGGATACAAACGTTGATTATAGCTCCAGTCATCGGGTAGATATATCAAAAGTGGATACGAAACAGTGGGATAGTCTTGCCACTCATAAAGATAGAAACAAAGAAAACAAAGCAATCCCTGCAAAGTGGACATCATATAAGGTCAATTGGACTAGCACTTAATATCCCAATTTCTTAAGATGAAAGGATTTGGCTTTGGATAAAACCTGGATAGATGCAGTAGCAAGATCTAACAATCTACCATGCACAGGTTATGCAGAGGCCCGGCTGTAGACTTGGAAGAGTTGCCACTCCTGCCATTGAGGTGTTTGTTGATGAGGAGTGTTCTGAGTGAGTATTATGAATAAATAAGTCTGTTAGTAAAGTGAATGGAGCTCATGAAAATTTAACCAAATCATTTCTTTTGTGAAGCTGTAAAGTTATCACATTAATACCTCAGACATATAAACTATTGCTGCTCGTAACATGATCGAATGTATCACTTTTATTTTTTAAAGTTTAAAGTCTTTGTCTTGTTTATATATTTTAAACTACACTTGCATGATCAGTAACTTGTTGCAACTCCTATAAGTTTATTTTACAGTATGCTGTGGTTGCATGAGAAACCTGTAACTCCACCTGTTGTTTTAATATTTACCATCTTTTATCTCGTGCAGATTGCAACAAACTAATGATTCTCAAAATATTACAAATTCCCAATTGAAGGACAGAGATGAAGTTAACCTCAAAAGGTTTGTTTTCTTAAACTGCTATTGAAGTTTGATTGATTGATTTGGCATTCCAAACTGATCATAACAGAATTATTGTCTTGCAGAGAAACTGAATTACTCAAGGAAAACCCTTTGCGCAACTTCCCTGCTAGCAGTTTCCCTCGATGACTCGAATCCTACATGATTTCAGTATGCTCTCAATCTTTGGAGAATCTGGAGAAGGGAACAACAATTTTCCTAGAGCACTTCCATTTTTAAGGGTGAAATCTTGTATCTTTCCTCTTTGTATAACACATGTCTACATCATACGACATAAACCATCTCTATTGTTTGTTGTTTAAAATTCAAATAATGTTGTAATGTGCATCAGATACAGTTTGTAACCAAGGCTTTGTATTTGATCTTTCTTTTTATCGAGAAGATCACAAGGATACTGATTGGGTTTGAAAAGCCGCGAAATCTATACACTGTTGTTACCTGTTTATTTGCAAAACGCAAAACAACTTTGGAATGCAAGATTGTTAGTCATTTACTTTAGATTTGAATTTTAATTTGTTAATGTTACTGCTTGTCAAATGAAAGTAGCAAGCTTCGTACAACTTCAAATTCCTTGTAACTTTGTAAGTTATAAGTTATAACAAATGTCTGGGGTTTTGAGTGGGTATTGTGGTGGGTGGGTGTTGCCGTGTTGGTATATGGAGTTATTGGGTGGGTTAAGTGGTGGATATGTGGAATTGTGGGTAAAAGCCAATAGCCTCAAAGAGCAAATATACTAGTAAATCAATAAAAATAACTTCGAATTTGTAAAAATAGTTTAGTAAATAATTAAAATTTAGTAAAATTAATATCAATTCAACAAAATAAGGTGAAAGAAAAAGGGACCTTATAAGTAGATTTGGTAATGAAGTACTTCGTATTATTTACTCATCCAAAGATGTTCATTAGTTATTGACTTTAGTTTTACAATTACACTTATATCTTAAATCCAACCACAAAATTCAAACATGTGTTACAGTTAAAATTAAAATATAGTCAGCACCTTTTGATGTTTTATTTAAAGAATTGTGATTGCACTTATAGATACAAATACTGAAATACGGTTAAAACTTAACCACGGTCAGCCTCTTAACTTTCAACCTAACCTAAATAAAAAACTAACTATGTATCATCAAACGCAATGATTGGGTATTGTTTTTTATTTTCATTTTTAATACTATTGACAACAGATGTAGATAAAACCTAACCACAGTTAGCCTCTTAACTTTCAACCTAAGCTAACCTAATTCAAAAACTAACTATGCATTTTTCATTCTGTTGAAACTACTTCCACTCTTCTTCAAATCCTTATCTATTTTTCATTCCAACACAACATTATCGTAGATCTCAATTTTCCGTGTAAAAATGAAAGACCTCCATTAACATAACCCATTTACCAATACAAACTTATGAGAGAGTGAGGGATAGCTCAAGTGGTTAGAACTTCCATTCCGCTTCCTGAAAATCTTGGGATCGATTCTCACCCCCACCCTTATAATCGTAAATTCTCCGTCTATTTACGTCACTCCTCACAAGGTCCATGATTCTTGATTCTTCCACCCAAACCCACCCCTAATTGATAAAGTCATGTAACAAACTAGTCACACACTCACACTAGTAATAACTAATACTTCGTAAGAGTATTAGTGTGTGTAACACGACTCCATATATTCATAGTCATGGCTCTAGTAATCCAACCATATACTCGCGCTACTCCTCCTAAACCTTTGATTGAATTTTCTGGAAATGTAAATCATCATCTTCATCATCTAAAGCTTCAACCCAGTATTTCATGGAGTAGTCAACCGAGAGCTTCATGGCAAGAGGTTAGCCGTTAAACACCTTTTCAAATTCAAATTGATTCAACATTTTTACAATTAATTGTACTAGTATATTAAATTAATTAATTAATTTTGCAGGTTGCAGGTGTATTGGTTTTCTCAGCAATTCCTTTTACGGCAGTCAAAGCTTTTGCCAACAGTCCTTTTGCTGTTACTCTCCAGAAACGTCTTTTACAGCAGAAATTATCTGCTGCGGAAGAATCTATTCAGCGCAATAGGCTTGCTCAATTGGCGCGCAATCGCAGGTTTTATGCTTCTCTTTCTTATACTTGGCGCCAAATTTGTTTATTGATTTAGCGCGAATATTGTCGATTGATTTAGCTCCAATTTTGTTGATTGATTGTGCAATTTAGGGTTTAGATATCATTTAATTTGGTATTCTACTTATTTATTAGGGTTTATGCTTGTAAAATTTAATGTTGTACTAGTTTGATAGAAACGGCATTAAACTTCATGCTTGATTTGTGAAATTAATTTCCTTTTAAATTGTTGAAGTAAAGTTTTGTAATATATGCAGTCGTTGGTATGGAGGAGAACGACCGCGATGGCTTGGTCCAATACCTTTTGAATATCCGTCGTATCTAACAGGACAACTTCCTGGAGATTATGGTTTTGATCTTGCTGGTCTTGGGAAGGATCCTGATTCTTTGCTAAGATATTACAAGTATTGTTCTTTGCTTATTTTCTTATTGAAATTACCTGTTTGTTTTATCTTACTATATATATTCTAGTTGGTAATATTGGTATGCAATGCTTGCCTATCTGTCGGACTGTCGGTGTGTTATTTTATATTAATATACAAGTGATCCATATGTCTGTTTTTATTGTTAGGTATTGGTAGAGAAATAATGAATGTGTAGATCTTAAGTTGTATACGCGTCATCACTCATTTGTTTGTATCAAGTCATCAACTAAGACTAAGTTTACGTACTTTGTGCATCTATGTATATGATTGTGTTTCTACCCTATCAGACTTAGTTTTGGTGTTATTGACACAAAGTCATAATGGTAACACAAATTATATGTAACATCATAGACTTGTTTAGTCATTACCTTTGTGCTAAGATTACGACCACATCCCCTCTAAGATAGGGAGACAAACAACATAATCTTTCTCTGATCATCTCTAATCATTTAAGCCACCTCCAATAGTCATTGTATGCCATTGATCACTTGACCAGCTTAGCCTAACCATCTCTAATCATGTCTGTTGTTGTCATGTGCAGCTTTGAGATACTCCATGCTCGCTGGGCTATGCTTGGGGCTCTTGGTGCTCTGATTCCAGAAATACTGGATCTTAGTGGAGCTTCTCACTTTGCTGAACCTGTCTGGTGGAGAGTTGGTTACTCAAAACTTATGGCAAGTCTCTTGATCCACAAGCATCACTTAAATTTCATTTTGAGTATTTTATTTATCTAAAGAGAAACCAAGGAATCATTAAATGGATTTTTCCTTAAAATATAGAGCAGTGCGCATAATATACTACATACTCCTTTCTGCCAAGAGGCGCAAGACTAAAATATATTTCAAATTTGAGCAAAATAACAAACTGTAATGTGTGGAATTATCATGTCCTGCTAGTCTGCTATGCCCTTTTTTGTTTCACAGTTGAGAACTGAAAGGAAAATTATAGCCTCAAAGATGATACAAAGACTGTCAATATATAATGTTGTGTGATTCAACAGTTTAGTGTATTAAAATTAGTGAATGCCTTCATAGTTTAAAATAAGGCGAATTAAGTATCTTCCCTTTTCGATGTTCGTCTTGAAAGCACAAAATTAAGGTGACAATTTTTTATTCTACCGAAGAAAGCACCCCCTTTCCCGTGGGGAGGTTGGAAACAAAATTGCCTAAAATATCTTTTTTGACATGATCAATTTAGGACCTTATTATGCAATATGTTATTTTAGTCTAGGATGCATAGACTCGGGTACGGGTCCAAGTGTCAGACTCGAAAATTTCTAAAATAAAGGATCCGGGGACATGTTTTAAAAGAGTCTAAATTTAGGATATGGAGTCGGGGACACGGTGTTTGACTATATATATATATATATATATATATTTGACAAAATATATACTTCCTCTGTTCTTTTATTTACTTGACCTGCTTTGACTTTTATATATTCACCATCCTTCCTTTGACCATCTTTTGTGAATTACATGTAAGTAAAAACATATTCATGTGAGATCTTGTTAAATACATTTCAATAAATACTATAATAATATATAATTTCTATAATTTTTACTTATGAGGAATTAAAGTTATTGGTCGTTAAAGTTTTGAATTGGCAAGCGTGATAAAAGAACAGGTCAAGTAAAAAAAAAAACGGAGGAAGTATATTTTAACCAAGGCATTAACATACATTTTTGATATTAAAAATCAGAATAATGGAAATTTCAACTATATTACTGATTGAAAATCTTAATACATAAATTCGCAATTCTACTTTTCCGAACAAACAAGAAGGGAAAAAAAAAACAGAAATAGAACATCATAGTCTAAAGAAACTTGAACTTGTCCAAACAAACTAGGAAAAAAAAAAAATAGAATCATAGCCTTAAGCTCTAGAATACTTTAACTTGATTGCACAGCATCAAAAAATCCACTTATTCATCATCACTATAATATTTCGGAACTAATGAATGAGCCATTCAGCGAAGGGGAGTATTACTTTTATTCCACCTTGAATAACATCAAAAAAGAGGATTTTTCTGTGATTGTATCTAAGCCTTCATGCTCATAAATTTTCTCTCTAACCTCTTCGATCATGGTATCCCACATGTCATATATTAGATGCAAACATGGAGTATAAGATTAGCTTTCCTCAACATATTATTAATGGGGGCTGTAAAACTCAGAAAATATTCAATCCTACCATCTATCCGGAATCACACATTCCTTAACCTAATCAGCCAAGCTTTCTAATTGTGTCTTCCTAAATGTTTTCCATTCAACATCTAAAACCATTTTTTCAAGAGCATTTTTTGTTTCAAGCAAACGTTCTGCCATGATAACATGTGAGGCAAAACGTGTTTCTGCTACTTTAAGAAGTGCAAGCTTTGAATATTTTTTGAAAAAATGAAAAATAAAAAGGGCCTTCTGATGATTCAAAACAAATATAACAATGGCATCATAATCTGACAGTAAGGAAGTGATCCACTTACAGTCGTCATACTTGCTTGAATTGGCAGTGGGCTTGCATATGCTTTTGAGTGCTAAGTTCATACTATGCACAACTCAAGGCGTCCAAAAAATGTGAGGATATTTTGCTTCAATTTTTTCACCTGCTGCTTTGAAGTTCCCAGCATTATCAGTGATAATTTGCACCACATTATGAGCACCTTCCTTGTCAATAACCTTCTGAAAAAAGACTAGCAACATAATCTGCATCTTTTATGTTACCACTTGTGTTAAAAGCTTTGAGAAACATTGATCCTCCACCTGACACTGCCATGACATTGATGAGAGGCCTCTTTTGCCGATCGGTCCGATCAGTCCACCCATCCGAGCATAGTGATACTCCCTTCTTCAGTATCAACATGTGTTACCTCTTGCTCCAGTAAAGAGAGCCTCAGCCTATTGTATCATTGTATGGTCGAGGTTGGCAACCAGCACACTTACTGTTTGCCAATTTTAGACAAAATTGGCGAAAGTAAGGATTCCTGACTAGTGAAAATGGAAGTAAGGAAGCATAAATCATCCGAGCATATTCCTTATCTAACTCATCTCTGTCAGCAACGTCAACGTTAAAACAGAATTCCACAGTTCCTTTTTTCTTTTTCGGCTTGATTAAATCAGTATCCGGAGGGAGGGTCACATAATCCAATTTCCTCTTTAATTCATACGCTTCTTTGTTCTTCAAATTCTCTGCCTTTTCATGCTCTTGCTGCAATTGTGCCTTAACTTGATCGGACATACTCTTACATCCTTCGACACCTTGACCCGATAAACATAAGAGATGGGCTTTCACTTTTGAGTATGAATCAGTCACTAATTTGAGGCAATAGTTGCAGGTCCATTTCCTATTACCACCACTAGTTGGGTTTCCGACAACGGTAACATGATTCCATAATGGTTTTTCATCGTATGATGAAAATTGGTTAGGACTAGGCTTTTTTGGTGCTGAATTTCTTTGGGGGTTAGGCGTGGAGGAGTTTGGCGTTGACATTGATACTGATGGATGATGATACAATTGGAGAAAATTTCAGTTGAGGTGCAAGAATTTGGAGATCCATGGCTATCGTTTATATAGTACGAGTACTTGATTGATGGGGAGACTAAAGCTAAAAGAATTGTAATCGACATATTTTGGGAGCAGAGGAAGCTTGAATGTGATTGTTTAGGGAATGAATAATTTTAATGGGAGTAGTATATGAATGATAATAATAGTGCTTTGGGAGGATAAACTTCTCCTACTTGATATACGAGTAGGAGTCGTAGGACATATTTTTTTTATGTATAATTGTATAGTACTCCATATCTAGTATGTAGTACAACTTTTTAAAATTTGATTAAGTTTATGATAAAATGATATGTATATGGCATGATCATAGATTGAATAAGTAATTTTAAATTTGATTAAGTTTATGATAAAATGATATTAGTAGTCTTATATTGCATAATTATAGATTGAGGATCAATGATCTTTACAAAATGATCATAACCTACGTAACATTAAGTTTAATAAAAGTTATGATCTAATGATATTAGTCAACCTTATGCTACCTCCGGCCCAATTTACTCGCAACAAAGGGGTATTATTCGTGAGATATAAAATATTCCTTTGTTGCGAGTAAATTGGACCGGAGGTAGTATGTTATATGGCATGCTCATAGTTTGAATAAGTAATTTTAAATTTGATTTAGTTTATGATAAAATGATATTAGTAGTCTTATATTGCATAATTATATATCGAGGATCAATGATCTTTACAAAATGATCATAAACTACGTAACATTAAGTTTAATATTAGTTATGATCTAATGATATTAGTTAACCTTATATGTTATATGGCATGATCATAGTTTGAATAAGTAATTTTATAATAGTTTATGATAAAATGATATTAGTAGTCTTATATTGCATTATTATAGATCGAGGATCAATGTTCTTTACAAAATGATCATAACTTATGTAACTTTAAGTTTAATCAAAGTTATGATCTAATGATATTAGTTAGCTTAGCTTATTTTATGATGAATTATAATGATCATAGCCTATGTAACAGTTTATATAAGGGTTTAGGGTTGGGGTTTAGGATTTAGGGTGATTAGGATTATTTAAGTTTACAAAAGTTATCATAATCTATGTTGGAGTAAATATTATACAATTAATCATAATAATTTGAGTGTTATATTAATTAAAAATAAAAAAAAACTACAAAGAAATTTATAATTTATTTATAGCACAAAAATATAAATGCCACATAAATTATTATTATTATTTTTTGTTTATTTTACAACGAACGTACACTTGAATGAGTAAAAATAAGAAGGATTTATTAAAAATTGATTTTAGCCTACATGCATAACAATATAACATTGAACGTACATTTGAGTGATATCGAAGGATTTTTATTTTTTTTGTTTTTGGTTTTATTTTTAATAATCCTTTAGAATTTTATAATAGTTAAAAATAGTTCTTGAAGGTCGCAAAGAATTATTCCCTAAAAAAAAAGGGTCGCAAAGAATTAACATTATTTTCAAAAGAAGATAATATAATATAATATAATGTTGTTTCTTTTAATCATTTTAATGTATATATAACATTTTTTTTAGCAAATAATATATATATATATATATATATATATATATATATATATATTTTTTTTTTTTTCTAACAAATGTAATATGTTTTTTTTTAGGAAAAGAAATTTAATATGTATTTAAATCACTCTTAATCATTTTAATTTATTTATTATTTTATCGGATTTAAATTAACTGTTGACCTATCAATATTTCAAAAGATTTTTTTTTTTATTATTTTTTATTTTTTAAAATTTTTTATATATAATAATTATATTTTCTGATGCTCATTGTTACAAATTTATAGGCCCCCCCCCCCCCCCCATTTTGCAACATAGAAAGTATATTTATCATTAACATCCCTCTAATTTAAAGGTTTTCTCCCCTAATTTTGTCCGCAAAATAGCAATGTGTGTATTTTTTTTGAAATTAACATACTATGATTATTCAAATTTACGTAGTGGAAAAGATTTTGAAATGTTAAGATTTCTTTAGAAAAAAAAATTGTCATTTATTCAATGATTTTTAATTTATGTCATACATAATTTGTATCTAATATTATGTGTATTACAAGATTTTGTAATGATATGATTTCTCTAGTATAAAAAGTTGTTATCATTTCTATTTTTTTTTATAATACACTATGATTTCTAATTTATGTAGTACTCCCTCTGTCCTCGATTGATAGTCACTTTTGAAGAAAAATCACGGGAATTAAGGAGAATTAAAGAAAGTACATTGAAAAAGTAAATTTACATTGGGCATGCAAAAAAGTAGAGAGAGAAAGTAATTAAAGTACATGTGAAAGTTAAATTTACATAGGAAAGTTAAATTTGCACAAATATTTTTGCAAATGTTACAAAATTTTGATAAAAAAATACCCCCTCCGTCCTCTATTGGTGGTCACTTTTGCCATTTTTGGTGACTCAAAATGTTAGTCACATTTGTTTTTTTCAAGTACCATTAATATTATTTTTTTACTAAAATTCTCTAACATTTGAAAAAATATTTGTGCAAATTTAACTTTCCCATGTATATTTTACTTTCCCATGTACTTTAATTACTTTCTCTCTCTACTTTTTTGCATACCCAATGTAAATTTACTTTTTCAATGTACTTTCTTTATTTTTCCTTAATTCCCGTGATTTTTTAGCAAAAGTGACCATCAATAGGGGACGGATGGAGTAATATTAATGGTACTTGAAAAAAGCAAATATGACTAACATTTTGAGTCACAAAAAATCGTAAAAGTGATTATCATTCGGGGACGGAGAGAGTATATATTTTGTATTGTTTTTGTCTAATATTAAATGTGTGGTAAAAGATTTTACAATGTTATGATTTCTCTAGTAAAAAAAAATAAATTCAAATGTTATCATTTCTAAATTTGATTTTTTTATGATTTTTTTTTTTTTTTTTTTTTTTTTTTTTTTTTTTGATGGAAGATACGTTGTATCTAATCTTAATTACTTTGTGTAAGATTGTAAATATTATGATATCTTTTTTCTTAAAAAAATAAAATAATATGATATCAAATTTAGGTACTTTGTATCGAATCTTAACTCTTAAATATGTAGCCAAGAATTAAATATGATGATTTCTAATTTTAATATCCAAGTTTTTTTGTTATTTAAAATGATAAATATATAAATATCTAATCTTAAATAGGTAATACAAATTCCTAGGAAAAAATTACTTTTTTTTTTTTTTTTTTTAGGAAAAAGAAAAAATTACTTTAAACAAATATTCCCTATTAAACTAATAAACAAAATGACTTTTCAACTACACAATTTAAAAAATATGGAGTATCTATAGACTAGCATGTTGAAAAAAAAAGGGAAATATTGGAGAAAAAAAAAGGAAAATATTAATAAAGAATTAAAGATTACAACTCATTAAATACAATTGTCATTATTATTAGATAGAATTGTAGGATTCAAAAAAAAAAAAAAAAAAAAAGAATTGTAGGAAAATGTGTTACTTTATTTTACTATAACACTTGGTAACTAGTAAGGCATCTTGGGTAAAAAAAAAAAAAAAATTATAAATAAATGAAAATAATTAAATGGGCATTTACAGTTTTACACTTTACCAACACTTTATAACTGTCTTGGTCTTGGATCTAAACTTACTGTACACAAAAAAATACAAATAAAAAAAAAGCTAAAATTTGAATCTAACAAAGACGCTTCATCTTCTTCCTTAGTTCCTTCCATGTTTCTCGGCATCTATTGTTTTTGTATGCAGCAAAGGATGACAGCCCTTATGGAGGAATCCAGGTCCGACCCTTGGGAAAACTCCGCCTAAATATGTTTGTTCAAAATTACGCGAGTCCACTTTCTCTCCCAAGAGTCCGACTCGTATTCCGCGTCCGCACCGGGGTCGCGTCGTGTCGACGCCGGTATTGCTGGGTGGTGGGTCAAGTCCGTGCAACGCAGGTTATAGTAAAACGTACCGGTGTTGGACTCTCGACACTCGGTATGACACCCGGGCGCTTAGTTTAAAATCATGAAATTTTTTCACAAAATAGCCGAGTAAGACGCCTGGACACATACCCATGTTGGAGTCCAAGTAACATAGGTAAAGCACAAGAATAAATCTGTTTAGACTTGTGGTTGTTACTTATTTGTAACTATCCTCTTAAGATAGGAAGAAAACCTAAATATGTGGGTTGTTGGTACATGGAAAGCCTCTTGGACTTTGGGTGTTGAGAATTTTGTTGGAGATTAAAGAAACAGAATTGTGTTTTGGGGTGCATTGCTTTTAAGATTCATGCAGTAAGTCCTGGACTACAGTGGCATGTGAAACAGCAATATCCTCTAGTGAACCTTTTTTAATGTAAAAAGAAAAATACTCATTGATGAAGGGTGAGTTTAGCTTCCTATAAACAGCAGTACCATGGCGGGGCATCATTTGGTGTATTGCGGCGATAGGGAATCCAAACTGAGTCCATAGAATGCCTTTGGTGTGGGACTCAAGTAGGAACATATGGGTTTATAATGCTCTGTTAGCCAATGAAGCTACAACTTGGCATGGGTGTTGATGCCCTTGACACATTTCAAGGGGAATGTTGTTGTATGTGAATAGAGAGTGTGGGACTTGTGTCTTATCATTACAGTGTTTCAAGTATGTTGTATGTTGGAGGATGCATGAGATTATTGAGATATTGCTAGGGAGCACTAACAATGGCAACAAATAAGAAGAAAATGATGATTATGTTGATAAGATGAGAATTACGATAAATCAAATGAAAATTCCACTTTCGAGGTGGATTTACTCCGAATATGAGCTTTCGAAAGACTCACTCTCTCCCAATAACAAACCACACAATATTCAACATATCCTCTTTCCTCCTAATGAGACTCACTTATAGTAAATCCCTTCTAACAAACCTCTAACTTATTCCCCAAGTTACTACTAATAGATTATGACTAAGGTACCCTTCCCCTAAATACTGATTACTTGCATTACCTGCCGCCCAAACTTTCACCTTGTCCTAAATGTGGATAATAGTTGACACTTGATTCCTGGCAGTGGCATAAGGCTCCTTATCAGTGAGGTTTTGTTCATCCTTCAATGGTAGAGCTATGAAAAAACTATTCTAGTACCTACCATTTAATGATGTTAAGAGTAGGATGGGAGAGTTGGAGGCATAATATATTGGTTTGTGGCCTAAAGGATGGAGAATATCCTGGTGGAGTGTTTAGTGTTCGAGTTAGAATTTTGTGGGCTAGATGAATGGGTGAGTAGGTTGGGGCTAATAAATGGATAATGAGAAAGGTTGCTTGGTTTGGTCGTAAAAAGAGGGGTTGGATAATGGAAAGTTGTAAATGGGCCTATTGACATTAAGCCTAGTTGTTTTACTTTCTTTATCTTTAAAAGAATTATAAAATGGGTCTATTGTCATAGAGCTCCCAAGTGACTAGGGAGTGCTCTACTCTAGAATGTTCTAACCTCCTCAAATGGAGGGTCCTAGAACCTAGCTTATTCTATACATTTCTGATTTACATGTCTTATGTACAATGTTCTGGATAATTCTACACTACTCTAGTCCATAGAGAATATACAAGATTACCCTAGAAAGTTCTAGAACCTTGTAGCGTAATCTAGACACTCGTGGGGCCTATCTTCGAAAACCGACTTCACAATCATCTTCATTGGGCCTAAAAACAGTGGACCTCAAGTTTGGGCCCATTTAGGCTCCCAAATGGCCCATTATTGTGTTATTGTCTTTGGGGTGTTCACTAGAAAAACAACCCGCTAAATAAAGCTCTATAGGGGGAAGGTACTAACTAGCACCCATAGGCATCTCCCTTAGCCCAAGCTATTGCCTAGCGCCCATACGACCACAATGACGCTTCTAAGGGTGTGGGGACTTGAGTCGTGACATGCTCCCCCACCCAAGTATTGACGACCTCGTCAAGGCCATCCATCGAACTCTGCGATCTTGCTTATGAATTCCCATAGGGCCACCTCTCATTCCCATGATGCCTCGCTATCTAGGAGGCCTTTCCATCGGACAAGATACTCGTTATGGCTTTGTACGCCCCTTCTTCTAATGACCCTTTTTGCCTCAATCATCTCGATGTTCCGATCGTACGACGCCACTACTACTGTTGGTCGTTGGCCCCCGTTGAGACTCACCCTTTGAAGGATCTTCTTAGTCAACATGATAGGGCTTCAACAAGCTTACATGGAACACTAGATGGATCTTAAGCTTAGGTGGTAGCTCAAGCTTGTAAGAAACTTTCTTGACCTTCTTTATGACGAGGTAAGGACCCTCGTACTTTTGCACAAGGCCTTTGTGCACCTTGCGGAAGATTGTACTGTTAGGGCAACAACTTCACCATGACAAGGTCACCCATTGGAGTTTCAAGTTGGTGACTTGTCATGGTGAAGCTGTTGCTGCAAGAGTTGTAAGTCTTCCGCAAGGTGCACAAAGGCCTTGTGTAGAAGTACGAGGGTCCTTTCCCAGTCTTTGACAAGGTCAGGAAAGTTTCTTATAAGCTTGAGTTGCCGCCTAAGCTATGATCTATCTAGTGTTCCATGCAAGCTTGTTGAAGCCCTATCATAGTGACTAAGAAGATCCTTGAAGGGACGAGTGTAACACCCCAAAATCTCTCTCTACGTAAATACAATATTTATTCGTATACAATTACTATAGAGATAGACTTGGGCATATTACCGCCACGTGAAAACGTAAGGCTTATTTAATTACTCAAATTGGCAGCGGAAAATAACTATTTTTTTACTAATAAAAAGAACAACTACAATAGCTGTTTCAAAATACTCCAATAAAAACTTGTCAGTCATAAATAAAATTAACTCTTAAATAGGTTATCTCAATCCTGACTCTAGCATGCGCGCGAACAAGTTCACACCTTAAATCAAGACTGCTTATCAATAATGGTAAATAGAGCTAACCAAAAACAAAAAGGAAAATGGGTTAGCAAAAGTGCTAAGTACATATAAGTGCAAGACATGTTAATGCTTTTATTAGGCAAACATGCTTTCGAATAATTACACCTATTTAATCCTATCAAATGTCACTTTCCAATATTAGACTTTCCAAATTTAAATCTTCCAAAGTAGTAATGTCCATCACTATAAACTTCCTAAACCAATGATTTCCAATTTATAAACTTTCCGATTTTAAGATATACTTCCAAAACCAATTTTCCTCACCTAAGTGTGTACACCCCAAGCAAGTTAAGCAAGTTAAATTATACTCGAGGAAAGGCCAGATCATAATGCTCATGGTCTTACTTAATTAATCCTGGGTAGAGGGACAATTAAAATATTAAATACTCATGCTCATAATGAGCTCCAAATTTTAAATGAATTCAATCAAGTGATTTATAAATTAAATAGCTTTTATTAAATTAATGAACACTTTTAAAGATCAAACCTTTAAATCGTAAAATTATATTTTAACTCATCATGAAAATCATTAACTTAAACCTTTCATACGCAATATTTATTCAAACAATCATTAAAATAAACATTTACCAAAACACGCATTCAAAATTGTATCAGAACCTAGCCACCTATATGTACCTTGATCACGAGAACAATTAAGGTACGACCACTAAACTTGACCACGATCAAGGGAATCCTCCTACACAAATAAATAACCTTAATTAATATAAGGTTAACAAAATAACACAAACCATAAACACCTTTATTAAACCTTGTTTATTTTTAAACAACAAATTATGTTAGTATGTGCTATTATTATCAAAGTTAAAATGTTAATATCAATAGTACTATTCTTGGCTAAAAGGAGGGTGAAGGAAAGAACGTGCCACTGCACCTTCTTGGCAGCCTCGGCGGCAGGGATGGTGGCAGTAGTGGGGACAGTGGTGGTTGATCGGTGGGTTGCAGCTTGGTTGCGATGGTTATTTAAGCTAGAAGGAGGAAGAAGATACATGAGCTTAGAGAGTGCAGAAAGAAGATACATGAGTTTTTTTTTTTTTTTTTTGGGTGAATGAGTGTGTAGAATTAAGGGTCTATTTAAAGGTGATTAAGGGGTAGTTAGATAGAGTTCAAGGAGTAATGAGATTAGTATATGAACATGATAAATTTAAATTTGTTAAATGAATTTGAGTAAAATTTGGTCTAGATTAATTCATATGGGAAAATCTAATGAAAAAGGATTAGAAGTGAGAATAAGATAGGTGTTAATTTGGTTACGGAAGTAATAGAGAAAGTAAGATAAACTAGGAGGTTTTATACTTAAGGTTAAAGAAAATAAACCATGAGATAGATACGCCCTCTTCGACTAACTCACGACCAACAATTTTTTTTTTTATTTATTTTTAATAAAAACGAAAATCATAAATAAATAAATAACATAAATGAATTTGATAATTAAATCAAGTTATTATACAAATATATAAATATTTTAGATGATATCAAAATTAAAATAACTTTATCATAATGTACATTAGGTATTTTTTGTAAAACTCTTGAAATTGCCAAATATTCAATCAATCAATTAAGCCTTAATTCCATAAGTGGGGTCGGCTAACATGAACCAAATTTGATTATTCCGTGTAGTCATCGACATAAATCTTCCCCCTCCATCCCTTACGATTCAATGCTTCATCCTCATGCAAATTCATATGCTTCATATCCTTCTTAACTCCTTCCAACCAAGTCATTTTCGGTCTCCCTCTCCCTCGTTTGACCCCTCCATAATCCCACTCTTCCACTCTTCGAACCGGTGCACCCTCCAGTCTCCGTCTTACATGCCCAAACCAACGTAAGCGATTTTCCCTTAGTTTATCCGTAATGCCTGTCACACCTACTTTCTTACGAATAACCTCATTTCTAATTCTATGTCTTAGAGTGTTCCCACACATCCACCTTTACATGCGTATTTTCGTAACTTCTATCTTTTTAATGTGCTCCTTCTTAGAAGCCTAACATTTTGTTTTGTACCATAAAGTAATACGAGTCTTATGGCAGTCCTGTAGAATACTGTAAGGGAATGCTTCAGTCACATAACACTCATGTGGCTGCTCTCCATTTAAGCCACCCCGACTTAATCCTATGTTCCATGTCTTGATCAATGTCACCATTCTTCTGGATGATCGACCCAAGATACTTAAAACATTCTCTCATGGTCAAATCCTTTCCATCCAAACTCACCACTTCATTGCTTGCCCCACTCGGAATACGAAAGCGACATACTAGATATTTTGTCTTACTCTGACTTAGCTTAAACCCTCTAGATTCCAACCTTTGCCTCCATTGCTCCAACATTGCCCACCAAAGTACCTCTCTTGGCACCTTGTCATATGCCTTCTCTAAATCAATAAACACCATATGAAGATCCTTCTTCTTTACCCAATAAAACTCCATTTGTCTTATCAAATGGATTGCTTTCATAGTAGATCTCCTAGACATAAAACCAAATTGGTTATTTGAAATGTTGGTGCATGCCTTCAACCTATGTTCAATCACTCTTTCCCACAACTTCATAGTGTGGCTCATAAGCTTGATCCCTCGATGGTTAAAACAATCTTGATCATCTCCTTTGTTTTTATAAACCAGGGCTGCTCTTCCTCCAACTTGCAGGATCCTAGTAGCCCTCCATATATTGTTAAAAAGATCTGTTAACCAATCAATACCAATCTTACCTAAACACCTCCACACCTCTATCGGTACACCATCAGGGCCAATCGCCTTCTTAGGTTTCATCTTCTTCGGTGCAATCTCCACCTTTGCTCTCGTAATCCTACGCACATACTCCATGTTGATTTCTTCATCACTCACAAAGGTATCTCCTGTCCCAACTCCATAACTTCCATTAAACAATTTATCAAAGTACCCTTTCCACTGATGTCTTCCTCTTGTACTACACCTGGTTCTTATCTTTGACACACTTCACCATACCAATATTCTTCCTCGCCTCTTGTCTTCTCTTTGCCATCTTATAAATGGTCTTTTCTCTCCTTGGAGTTAAGCTTTTCATAAACCTCCTAATAAGCCTTTTCTTTTGCTGCCTTTGCCTTACTATTAGCCTCCTTATATGCTGCAAAGGTTTCGTCACTCCTACATTTTCCCAAGGCTTGATAGCATTCCCTTTTTTGCTTAATTACTGCTTTCACCTCATCATTCCACCACGAAGTATCTCTCTGTATATAAAATTTCTAAAAATTATGAGAAAATTCATTATAAAAATACATAAAACTTAAAATTAAAATTAAAAAATTTATGTATATAATAGAATTAGTAGCCTTGTGGCTAATAGAATCAGAGCTAGAAATCTGGCTTGGCTAAGGCTAAGCTGTTTAGGGGCTTAGTAGCCTCCGTGTATTTTGTTTTTTGGTGATTAATAAAATTTGTCTTTTCTCAAAAAAAAAAATTAAAAAAAAAAAAAAAATTTATTGCGCGACAACCGCGATGAAATCCATTAACAATTGATCAACGCATCAATTCCGTCACCGAATTACTGTGATTGTTTCGATCACGACCGTAACCGCATTTTTGAACCATGACTTGCATTTTGGAGAGCACCTCAAGCGTCCATCCTACCATTGATGCCATGAGGTGATTGCTACTGGTTTGTTGTGAAGATATCTTGGGAACATGTCCAGTTGAATAGTGTGAAGGATAATTAGGTGTTTTGGTAGTGAAATAAGTTGGTGAGGCAATAGGAAATATGGATGTGGGGGTGAAGGAGAGTCTAGAATTGCGGTTGGTGTCATTAAGGGGTGTGGTTATGTTGCTCAAACTTAATTTTTTTTGTTGGATACAAATACTTACGTAGGTGTTAAGACTGTCATATCTATCACTTAGTAGAATTTTGTGGGTATTTGAGGCGTAATGAATTTCGTGGGTATTTGAGGTGTTAAGACTTTGTCGTTTTTATAACTGAGTAGAATTATATGGATACTTGAAGTGAAATGAAATGTACAACAATACAAGCATGTAACATAGGAAAACGTGTCGAGACTTTGTCATTTTTATCACGGAGTAGAATTATATGGGTACTTGAGGTGAAATTAGTTGGACAACATAACAAGCGAGTAACATAGGGTGCATGTGTCGTGATGGAGAAGGGAGGATTTTTTGGTGAGGAAGAATGAAGTTGCTTGGCCTAAGCATTTGACAAGAGATTGCAGGGAAGTAATGGGGGTAGAGTTCTGGTTCATGCTTTGTAAACTTGTTATACTGCTGAACCACCAACATTCAAAACTATTTCTTTTTCTAAATATCATAGTCTTTATAGACTTAAAACTGGCAATACATAAGGGGTACTAAAGAGATTGATCCCGACCCAATTCATCATCTTCTCTAAGCAAGGACGATAACCCCCCCCCCCCCCCAAACCCAAGTGAATGTTGAAAGTCTTGAAACCATCCATGTCAATGCCCCTGCTGGCCTGTACAAAATATGGTTTTTACTTGTGTACTGTAAACTTTGAATTGTTACTCGCTCATTTATAAGATAGTTCACATTTCCAACTTTTTGCCTTTGTTAATGCACTAAATTGTCCTTTTGGCTGCTGCTGCTGAATAAATTTGTGAAATTCTTCAGGGAGAGACACTTGACTATCTTGGCATTCCAGGACTCCACTTAGCAGGCAGTCAAGGAGTAATTGTAATAGCGATATGCCAAGTCCTTCTTATGGTAACTTTTTCTCAGTATGCCTTGGGTTTCTTCATTCCTTATAACCAGTCTTTCAATTACTTTATTGATGTTGAATCTTCTCTTCTATGTATTTTGAGGAGAATTAAGGTATCTATGTTGCTGTACTTTGGTTAATTACTGTCTCCCCATCCTTAAATGCTGTATTTAAACATGGTTCTCAAGAGGATTATGCACACCTAGACACCTAGTGTGAGAATCCACCCTAGTTTTCCATTATGAATATTTTTTTATATTATGGTTCTTAAGAGGGTGATGCATACCTAATGTTAGAACCCACCCTATCTTTCCATATTGAATACTTTTTCTTTTTGCTTTATAGGACTTGAGTCATGCTTGTTAATTCTTCCTGTGTGCCGGCCTTTGGGTGTGGCTGAACTCATGTTGATTCCATTATGACATTTCTGCAGTTTAAGTTTTACCTAGGATTATAAAATATCTTGTAATTAATCCTTTGTGGGGGATAATGATGCATAATTGAAATCAAAGCTTCACATCTGTAGCATTCTAGTTGTAGCTGTTGTAATTAATCCTGCATTGATTTCATGGTTGCCTCCACCTCTTAAGGAGTTAAGGATATGGTCTCCATAGCTCATTTGAGCTTGGATAAGCAAGTCTCAGTTAGTGTAATTCTAACCATAAAATATAATATATGAAAATGCTTAAATTATTATTAACAGTTTGATACCAAAATTATATTTGAAATGGGGGAAGTTCCCAAGATATCTTGGAGTCGGGAATTACCTCTCATTGAATTCTGATAGTAGCCCCAGTTTTTCTTGTTTGGATTATATTTAACAAATAGACTATTGTTACATTAATATGAGTGGAATGGGCCATTGTCACAGAAAACTCCTGTAACCTGTCTATAATTTTTTAGCACAAGTACAGAGGCAAGTTGACTAGAGCTGTTTCTATATCCAATTATTGTAATGTCATCATGTTGGGCATTTTGATTCTTTGTTAAGTTGGCTGTATTTTGTTTATCTAGTAGTAAAAGTTCATCTGCTCTAGTTACTTGATGGTTCACCATTTGCAATATCTCGGTTCTGTATCTCCGCCCCCTCTTTGACTTCCTATTCAATGCCAATTGTTATTGTTCGCTTTTTGTTTGTAATGTATTATTATGGCTGTAACCTTTTCTGTGAAGGTCGGACCAGAGTATGCACGATATTGTGGGATTGAAGCCTTGGAACCCTTGGGAATTTTCTTACCTGGTGATATAAATTATCCAGGAGGAGTACTTTTCGACCCCTTAAATCTAAGTAAAGATCCTGTTGCTTTTGAGGAGCTTAAAGTGAAAGAGATGAAGAATGGCCGATCGGCAATGGTTGCTTGGTTAGGCTTCTTTATTCAAGCGGCTGTGACTGGTAAAGGACCTATAGAGAACCTTGCTGAGCACATCTCCGATCCATTGCACAATAACCTGATCTCGCTGTATATGTAATGTTTGGCGTCTGTATAGTGTAATTTTTGTATGTACATGTAAATCACATACTTCCTATCTCAAGAAACAAGTGACCAATTGTTTTCTGCTACAGTACAGGCTGCTGAGTAGTTCAACGTATATGTCGAATTTTTGCTTGAATGAGCAAAGAAAGATGATTGTCCTTTTCGCAGAAGCCTGGGTAATATAACCTATTGATTTGGTTTGGCTGAGTAAGACGGGATTTGGAGTCGTGTTAGTGCAAAAGATGCACAAGCTTGCTGATATTTGCCAATTTGGGAAGTTAATTTCCATCACATCTGTTCCTTGAGCTCGTCATGGCTATGGGTGGCATGAAGCACGAGTAAATTGGATGTGTATCAAGGGGCAGAAGAATTAAAATAGCTTGTTCATGAGCAATTCAAAGTGTGAATATATCATCATAGCTTACATTTGAGCTAGCCTCAGCAAGTTGGCATGTACAATTTGTATTGTCAATACATAGAATGACGCATATTGAAGATGATTATTTTAAAAGTATTCAGAATTGCATATAAACTCTGCATATTTTGAAACAAGGATTTGAATTTGAATTGAATATATTGAAGGAAAAAAAAAAAAACATTTCTATACAGCTAATGCATCAAGGACCGTCTTTGGTGCTAAGTACACCAAAGAATCATGTAACCATCTGACCGCCAACCGCGATAATCAGGCTTGTGTTAGAAGGAGTTCTTATTTCTGAAACTTGAGCATGAAGATTATGTGGTGGGCGCGCCATCATATTATCTAAATTGCATGTGTACATAGGAAATGTCAAATAAGATGATGTATAATGGGCATTCTATGATGACAGTTGTTTACTTTTTTTTTTCTCTCTGCTGTACTTTGTGTTTTAAGGGTTTACAATTAACGAGTACGAAATCAAATTAATGTCAAGGGACACGAAAATGCAGAGAAAAGATGCTTCTGCATTCATCAATGACAACGAAAGGTGTTATAGATAGCACATGTATATGTGTATGTGTGTGCCAAATCAAGGACAATTTCATCCAATGCAATCACAGCTATATTTTTCTACTTCCTTATCGCTCTTGTACTTGCTTCTTATTGTTGCTAGCTAATTGTATGGCTAATAACTAATTGTATTTGATTGCTTGCAATTATGACAATTGATCACCTTTTTAAATTTTTCTTCCATGAATTAGGCGATAGGTCTAATAGTTTGGTAACTAACAGGGTCTAAAGTGATCCATTTAAACCATTTGTTCATTACATAAAAGAGTCTCTTTTGTATTTTTATATAGCAAGAAAATAACAACTGGAGGTGGAAGTGGAATAGGTTAGGAGAGAGAAAATATGGAAAAATATTTTTTTTATTGGTGGTTTCATTCCATATACAGTATAGTAACATATCATGTATTGTGGGACAGACGAAAATGAAAATTGTGTCAAGTATCATTGAACAGAAGGAGTACTTCATAATTATTATCATGTTTGAAGAGACTTTAATGCCCTTACTAAAATAAATTAGATCCTATCATATTTTTTAGCAGTCAAACTTAACCTTTCAAAAGTACTCGAGGAATTCTAAGACTCTAACTGAAGGGCATAATCGTCCATTTACTTTTACCACACTTGAAAAAAATAATGCCATAACACATGTTGGTATTTCATTATACTTTAGATAGTATCACCATGATACCAACCACATCATTCAGTGATACCAACGAACATAAAATTGTTTTGTTGGTATCGATATAATTTGTTGTTGGTATCATGTGAAATACCAACGTGTACTGTTAGAGTCATAAATGACTGTAACAGTTAGAGTCCTAGAATTCCTCAAAGTACTCTGTATCAATCTTAATACAGAGTGCTAGTTAGTACTCCCTCTATTATTAATAATTGGAAATTGAAACACTTTGTCTTTTGCATTATTTAATATTTATATATGCTTACTTTGATTAATACATAAAAAAAAATACACATTGTATGTAAAATTATTTTAGATTAGTTTTAAAATATTTTCATTATATTAACCTTTTTATACTTCTTAATAATATACAATTAAAAATATTAATAATCAAATTTTTACATTAGCATGTGTGCCGATCAAAATGTTGCAGCTATTACAAAATAAAGAGAGTGTGACATATATGTATTGGAGATCCTAGAACAAAAATTCTAATAATTTTAAGAGCAATAATTGAACTTCTTTGCCAACAGATTTGTAAATTACATATTGGATTTTCTCATCAATAATTACCCACATATTTGCTTTATACCACTTGAAAGGTTAAAATGAGGAGTCAAATACACCCAAAACAAGAAAACAATGAAAATAAATAAATTAAAGTAAAAGGATAGTATCAACCAAAGTGGAGTATTAATTAAACAGAAATTTTACTTTATTGATGATCCAACTTTGCTTTCACACTTGGCCCTTAATAACAATATTAATGGGGAAAAAGCAAATAAATAATTACTAGATTAGGAGTTCTAGTTAAATGTTTTTTGAATTTGATCCTCATGAGTCACACCTAACATAATACTCCGTATAATTTTTAAATTAATAATGCGCATTATAGCTAGTTACGTCCGGTGAACTCTTTCGATTTGATCTTATGTCACTAGCGTGTTATAGTTGACAGCAGTACTGAGAGAAAACATAAATGTATGCAAACCTAAGAGATTTCTCAAACTTTGTAATTTGACATGTTTATTTTATCAAGCGGCTTATGCACAAATTTGACGATAAATATCTCTAATTTTCAATATTGTAAAAGTATAAAAAGTGAATATTAAAAAAATAATATTAAGATGATTCAAACAAGATTCGACCATATCATAACTATTAATCACAAAAGCGAGTTAAAATGCAGTTTGTGAATATAGTAAAATCAAGTGTGTTAACAAAAATAACGAAGGAAGTATAACTTTATAGCTCTATGAACTCGATGTAAAAACTTGTTTGTGTGACAATTAAATTGAGAGAAAAGAAACTGTACGATGAATATTGAAGAGGTATACTCTTTCTGCCCTTTATATTTTGCCCTATTTAACTTATCACGGTTGACGCGTGTTAAAATGCATATACAATGATATAAGTTCAATAATGCTCCATATGACTATATTATTCTTACAGATTAACGAGAATTTACAGTCAAAATTTTGTAAACCTAACCCAAATATTATCAATAAGGGAAAAAAAAGGAAAAATTGCCTTGAATAATCCCACCTTAGGGTCGTCCTGTCACATGCTGACTTATTTGCCTAAGTCCCCTTGCTCGCGGTCCACTAGTCGACAACACTCGTTAGTCTCCTAGTCAGGACTTCCTTTGTTTTGCTAGGCTAAGTGTGCTACGAATTTGGCTAAGTAAGAGAATTAAGATGCTCACAAGAGATTTCTAAAGTATGCTTTGATTGCTTGAGAGAAAATGTAAGTGTGCTGGCTGAATGTACAAATGAATGAGATGGCCTATTTATAGGCATCCAAGCTATACCCTAAGTATCTAGAGAATTCCTAACCTCCTCAAATGGAGGGTTCTAGACTACCATTCTCTACACTACTTTGTTCCCACCCTCAAAGGAATATAGATACAAGGAGGTTTCTACATCTTTCCCTAGCTAGAATGTCCAAGACCATCCTAGAATATTCTAGAACACTACAACTCTTATGTACATATAAGAAGACCCTAGACACTTCTACTATGTACATGAAGACCCTTAAAAATTCTAAAGACATCCCCTCTAGAATACTCTTCCAAAAGATCACTCTAGATAAGCCCGGAACCTTCTAGAGACTTCTCACGTATTCCGGACTGCCCGCTGCCCAAACACATACTTTGGGACCTCTGTTTGGAAAACCGACACCTCCATGGTCTTCCTTGGCCCAAAATATGGTGGACCCTCAAATTTGAGCCCATTTGGAGCCCATTAGCCCGTCCAAATGGCCTATTATTGTGTTACTGTCAAGTGGGTGTTCACTAGGTTTCTAAGCAAGGTGCTAAATGAAGCTCTATAGGGGGAAGTGCTTAGCTGAGCACCAAGGCAAGCCCCCTAGCCTCGATTGTTGCATTTCTGCCTAGTAACCCTCTTGACGCCCATCCTTGGTGTGGGAGATGACCCGTGACAGTCCGCTAAAAATAATCCCAACTTTGGATTATTTTTAAATAATCCCACCTTTACCCCCGATCTTTTTTAATGGTCCCAACCGGTCACTTAACTTGCATTGCTGCAGCGAGTTACATGACACGTGTCGGCACCCGATTAGTCTAAATAATAAAATAAAATAAAAAAGTTTAAAAAAAACAATTAATTAATATTAAAGTCACCCACCAGCCAAACCACCTCTCCAGCCACCGATCTCGGAGCGCCGACCTCCCCAGCCACCAATCCCGTCACGCCAACCTCCCTAGCCACCAACCCCGACGCGCCGAACTCCTTTATCCCAGTCGTCCCACGAATCCGACCACCCCCATCGCCTATTCCGGCGTCACAACCACCCCCATCCCCCCAATTTCGGCTCTGCCGACATCCCCCGCCCCCTCTAGCCGCGTCGACCTTCCCCTTTCCTGAATTCCAGCCGCGTCGAACTTCCCTACCTCGATTCCGCGAGTCGAACTCTCTTATCCCAAGATTCCGGCCATGCGCAAACTCCTTACCCCGATTCCA
The DNA here is from genome assembly GCF_948465745.1 of Chenopodium album. Classification (NCBI taxonomy): domain Eukaryota; kingdom Viridiplantae; phylum Streptophyta; class Magnoliopsida; order Caryophyllales; family Amaranthaceae; genus Chenopodium; species Chenopodium album. The sequence goes on from NC_137858.1 coordinate 36,576,246, forward strand.
GTGGCGTCAAACCCCTTGCCCCGATTCCGCGTTGAACCCAATGTCGGGTTTGGTTTTGTGGGTTTTGTGGTCTTGAATTAAAGGGTTAATGGGGTTTTGTGGTTGGGTTGGCTGGGTGGGATTCAGGTCGTCAGCGCGGCGGCTTCTAGGTGGCGGTGGTTTCACGCTTGGGTGGGATGGTGGTTTTTAGGGTTTGAGTTTGGGTGGTAGCTGAATTGGGGTGACTGTGGTGGTTTTTTTTAAAAAAAATTTTTTTTACTTTTAATTTTTGGCCAATCAAGTAACGACACGTGTAAATTAAACTTCAAAAAAAAATACCTACTCAACCGGTTCCAAGTAAAATGGGACCATTAAAAAAGATCGGGGGGTAAAGGTGGAATTAATAAAAAAAATAATCCAAAGGTAGGATTATTTTTAGCAGACGGGCCAAAGGTGAGATTATTCTAGGCAATTTTTCAAAAAAAAAAAATAGACAAAGGAAGTGAAATATAAAGGTGTCCATTGTGAAGAATGAAACATGTATTGATCCGGACGATTAATCAAGTTGGTGTTGGAACTCCGTACAAAACAATTACGAAGACTCACATGAAATCAGAAATTGACATTTGATAAGGTGTTGCGTGGGCCCCATTACAAATGTCAAGTGGGCAGGACCACTTTTGGGCTTTTTCTCCTCCAATTAAATTCACTTTGCTACAACTTTTTTTTATGTGGATAAAAAGTACACTCTACCATTTTTATTTTTTATTTTTTTATTATTTATTTTTACTGTTGACAACTATATTAGTACAGTTCTACCCGTACTACCTATTCTTATCAACAACTAAGCAAATCTCTTGTAATGAAATTTCTAGGAATTTCTCAAATTAGCTTGGTTGTGTATATAAAACGTTGAAATTCTCATAAATTTTCATTGACTAATGGTCTGTTCACTTCAGCTTAATCTCAGTTCAGTTCAGTCTAGTTCAGCTCTAATCAATTCAATTTAGTTCAGTTCAACTCTAATCAGTTTAGTTCAGTTCAACTCTTAATTTTCTTCTCTCATAAAATATTCATTTCAGCTCTATTCAGTTCATTTCAATTCAACTCCAATCAGTTCAGTTCAGCTCCAATTAGTTCAGTTCAGTTTCAATCAGTTCAGCTCAGTTCAATAATTATGAACATATCCTAAAGGCACCTTGGTAATTTTCATGACTTTTCCCTTCATCCATTTTATTTTTCAGTCAAACAAATACTTAATTTTATGGTCAGTTTGTATTTCAATGTGGGATCAATATAGGCACTTTAAATTGATAATTTTCAATGAATCTAGTTTGTTAATTCGAGTCAAGGTAACCTGATACACAAAGTTCCAATTCAATAGGACCCATCTTATCATATACTCTATGATAAAATACTTGTACAGTTGTATCTAACAAAGAAAAATATCTGTTTTTTTTAAAAACTATTTGTACTATCTACATGAAGGTTGGCCTTTAAAGGGTATGCACGTGCCTTGTGTTGCGGAAGCAAGGTGTGAAGGTGTCAAGTAAAAGAATAAAGAAAATGTAAGGTGAAAAAGTGAGAAAATATTTAACCACTTGTACTAATCAAACCAAAGCATATGGTTAACTTCTAATGATCCTTTTATTAAGGTTAATTTTGGAAGCTCATGCACGCATGTTTTTTGGACTAGTTAGGTCGCTGTAATTATGTCATTATCATTAACTCTATTATGCGGCTTATCATTTCAATCAGGTTTAAGTTTTAGGGTGATTTAGTTAGGCTCAACAAATTTAGTTTCTTGCAATCTGGTTAAAGGCAAAGATATTACAAAGTACTCCTTAAAATAAATATGAGTATTTCGTATTGAAAATCTATATTGTTGGTGCCAACGTATTGAAATTCTACATACTTATACTAAAGTGTAGTCTTTTTGGAAGAGAATTTTTCCTCATTAACTTTACTTCTTTTTTTTTTCCAAAATTATTAATTTATCTACAAACTTTATTACTATTTGTGCTTAAATATTGACTTACTTTTCTATAGAGATTTCTATATTTCAATTAGTACTTCGTATTAATTGCAAAAACCGAGCATGACTCCGAAATTATCTAGTAAAAATAAAAAATAATAACAATTATTTTATAGCTATTATTTGTAGGTCAGACGACAGAGAGTGAGGAAAACTTGTAATTTCAAGGTTAAAAGGTGAATCTCTTGCAACCAACTACATTAAACCTTGTTTGATAAAAACAATTGAAAGTGAGAGAAACTTGTAATTTCAAGATTAAAGCGAATCTCCTCTAACTAACTACATCAAACCTTGCTTGATACAAAACTACTCCTGCGTAATTGTGTAACTAATATGGATAGAGACCTTGCAAAGAAAAAGACTTCTCCTAGTTTGACGGTCTTCCAACACACACTAGTTAATGATTTGAAAACTAGATGTACACATGAATGAAGTTAAACAAAAAAAAAAAAAAAAAAAAATTGAATAATCCGGCTGAAATGTACGAATGATTCACAGTATTCATAGTAAACGCAAAGTTGTACTATCCAACTTTAAATAATTATAATTAAATAAAAATAAAAAAGCGGTCGATTATTAAAATTGTATGAAATAATAATAATAATACAATAATAATATTTGAAAGGTTTATTCTATGTAATTTGGTCAGACAGCTGCACCTTTTTCTCTCTCCTCTTTCTCTCTCTCTCTCTCTCACATTCATTCATTCTTCCCCCTTTCGCTTTGTCCCATTATCTCCTCCTCCTTCTTCTTCTTCTTCTTCTTCTTCCTTCAGATCTCTTTTCTCTCTTCTAGGGTTTTGAAGATCCAATTCTTTTTCTAACTCTTTTATTTCTAAATTAATCCAATTTTTATTTTATTTTTGGTGCCCCCGATTTCTGATTTTGAGGCATTAAATGTTGAGATCTCATATTTAATCTGTAATTTTTCGATTTTTTTTCCTTCATTTTTGTAGTTAATTTAGGGATTTTAGCTCGTTTTTATGTATTAATTCTTCTGATTTTGGTTTTGCAGCTGCTCTAATTAACTTGGTAGTGGATGATTTCTAGGTTTGGTTCTTCAACTCCTCTTTCAAAGGTCAGCTCTCTCTATTTTATTTTTTTCAAATTTAAATAAAATTAAATAATAGTAGTATAAGCTTGCTGATTTGTAGAGATTGATTTCATGTGAATAAATCCTAAATTTCTGCTTCCTTTGTCCTATAATTTAGCCTTTCTAATTGGTTATTAGTCTTTGTGTGACTCTATTTTTAGAAAGTTTATGAATTATTATTAAGTTTTTATAAATTGAAAAAAAAAAGGTAAAAAAGATTGAGCAAAGGCGAAAAAAATTGAATCTTTTGAGTTTGATGGATGTGTTGGACATTTTCATTTTGTGTATTTAGAGGGTTTCGTCTGCTCAATTTAGATTTTGTGAAATTTCAGTGTGTTTCTGGAATTCTGGGAAGTTGGTATAGTAATTGATACGCAAGAAAAGCTCGAGCGCAAGTGAAAGAGAGGGTGTGGTTGGAAAATGGAAGAGGTGGGAACACAAGTGGCTTCCCCCTTGTATATACACCAAAATATAGGTGGGAGGTTTTGTGAGGGGGCTTTGATCGGTGCGAAGCGTAGTCTTTGTTATAATTCTGGTAGTAATCATCATCAACAACAACAGCAACACTCACAAATCCATCGTTCTGGGCATGGATGGAATCCCAAGGATTGGGAGTGGGATAGTTCCCATTTCTTAGCTAGAAGTAGACCTCTTGAATCTGATCGGCTTCGTCTGGGTAGTCTTCATGAGGTATCGACTCCTAATAACAAGGAAGTTGTCAACCCTGTTTTAAGCTCTTCCTTTACCTCAAAGAGCAGCAGCCCTCCTCATGATGATCAACAAGGTGGAAATAGTCTTCAATTACAGTTAGGTGGGGTAGGAGACAATAATGGCACTGGAACCAGTTTTAACAAAACCAGCGTTGGGAATGTTCAGAGCTCAAACTCAACAGAGGATCCGGTTTCCTCTTCAAGGCCCAACAAGAAGGTTCGGTCTGGTTCCCCAGGAGGTGGGAACTATCCCATGTGTCAGGTGGATAGTTGTAGCGAGGATCTCTCCAAATCTAAGGATTATCACAGACGCCATAAGGTTTGCGAGTTACACAGCAAGGCCACCAAAGCACTTGTAGGCAAGCAGATGCAGAGGTTCTGCCAACAGTGTAGCAGGTGTGTCCCTCCTCCTTGTTGATATTACTGCCTTAAAGACTCTAATGAACATAGTAGTATTACCATGCTTTCAATTCCTCACAATTTCGAGGATGCGGGGATCTAAAATCAATAAAATTGTTCTGATTTGCTTACCTTGGTTTCTGTTGCTAGGTTCCACCCACTAGCTGAATTTGATGAAGGTAAAAGAAGTTGTCGACGAAGACTTGCTGGTCATAATAAAAGAAGAAGGAAAACTCAAGCGGAGGACACCACATCTCCGGCCATACAGCCTACTGACAGCCTCAAGACTGGCTATGGAAATTTGGACATTGTCAACTTGTTGACAGTTTTAGCACGTGGGCAAGGTACGATTTGTTTAAGCTCTTACTAAAATGATTTTTTCCTAATGATTTTTTCAAAACATTAATATGTAATCTTCTGTTTTTGTAGGGAATGCTGAACAGAATGTTCCTCCTTGCCCATCGTTACCTGACAAAAACCAGCTTATGCAAATACTGAGCAAGATTAATTCATTACCTCTGCCTACGGACATTGCAACAAACCCTAATATTCCACCTTGCTCAACCAAAAATGGTTTTGAACAAGGTGCTTTGGGTCAAAGCAATATGGATGTTGATGCAGCTTCTAGATCAACTACCGATCTTCTTGCTGTCCTTTCAGCCACTTTGGCAGCATCAAGTCCAGATTCTCTTGCGTTCTATTCTCAGAAGAGTAATCCTGGCAGTTGTGTGGATAATAATAAGTCAACTATTATGGACAAAGATACTGGCTCAGATGCATGTAAGAAGCCGTCTATAGAGTTACAGTCACTAGGTGGAGAGAGAAGCAGTTCAAGTTATCAATCTCCAACTGAAGATTCAGACAGCCAAGTTCAGGACACTCGAACGAACCTACCGTTGCAGCTGTTTAGTTCATCACCTGGGGATGATAGTTCGCCTAATCTGGTTACCTCAAGGAGGTATTTCTCTTCTGACAGCAGCAATCCTACTGAAGAGAGGTCACATTCATCGGCTGCACCTGTAACTAGAAAACTGTTTCCATTGGAAGCTGCCTCAGAAAGTGCTAGGCCTGTCAGAATGTCATTTAGTGAGGAGGCCAATGTAAACGCTGAAGCAAGCCGAACTGAGACCTCTGCTTCTAGGATGACTCTGGAGCTCTTTACTATGGGAAATAAAGCTGCCAGTAATTCTTTGCAGAACTTGCCACACCAAGCAGGGTATACATCTTCGTCTGGTTCTGATCATTCTCCACCAAGTTTCAATTCAGATCCTCAGGTAGTGTTAAGTCAATAGTTTTAAAATATCTTTCTGTTGTCTAGGTTCTTGTCACCCGACTCACTCTCTATTGTTGATTCATAAAATGATCAGAAGGATCGCACTGGCCGAATCATTTTCAAACTGTTTGATAAAGATCCCAGTCAATTACCTGGAGCATTGCGCAATCAGGTGGGACATTAGGTTTCACATGCATGATAACTTTGTATGCCTTGTTATGATTTGTCAAGTGTTCCTAACACTGCTAATTGGTGCCACAAATTGCAGATCTACAATTGGCTTTCTAACTGTCCATCAGATATGGAGAGTTACATTAGACCTGGTTGTGTGGTTCTTTCAATATATGTATCTATGTCATCTGCTGCCTGGGAACAAGTGAGCCCACTACCATAATGTTATACTTATTTCTAGTGGAAAATTGACTGACCTTGCAGGGGTTTTTGGTTTCAGCTTGAAGAAAGCTTTCTTCAACGAGTTGAGGCATTGGTTCAGGATTCTGATTTTGAACTCTGGAGAAGTGGGAGGTTTTCAGTGAACTTTGGCAGGCAGTTAGCTGTTCATAAGGATGGTGAGTCTTTTCTTTTATATAAAAAAAAGTAGATGATATGCAGGCAACTCAGTGTTGCATATGTTTTTGTGTCTGTATATCCTTCCAGACCCGTTTCCCTATGTTACCCTTTGGACTGTGAGTGTCTGCGTTGAATTGATTTCAAGTGGCAACGTGGTGTATGCCATAATTTTGATTCAGTGATGGGCTATTTTCTCCTTCATTTTCCAGGAAGGATTCGCATTTGCAAACCTTGGAGCACAATGAGTTCTCCCGAGTTATTTGTGGTTTCTCCCTTGGCTGTTGTGAGTGGACAAGACACATCTCTTGTGCTTAGAGGGAGGAACCTGACATCTCCTGGTACCAAGTAAGTGCTATGCATTTGTTACTCTCTCCACCCCATAATGCTTTCCCATTATTGTAATCTTTCTTTCACATATAACAAGATAAGCAAGCATTGTGGTAGGAAGGCATATTCTGCAAGCTACTTTTATTCTGCAATTTTTTTCTGATATAATTCTTGTGAAATTTGTAGGATTCATTGTGCATACATGGGCGGATACGCATCAAAGGAAGTTTTGAAATCATCTGATCAAGGATTACCATGTGAAGAGATACGATTGAGTGAATTTAATGTTCATGCTGCAGCTTCTTCTGTTCTAGGCCGTTGTTTTATTGAGGTAAGATCTATTTGATGCTCTGTTACCATTCTTGATATTTTAACAACCTTAAATGAATATAACTGATGTATTCTGAATTATCTTAACAGGTAGAAAATGGTGTGAGAGGCAATTGCTTTCCTATAATAATAGCAGATGCCAAAATTTGTCAGGAGCTTAGGCTCCTTGAACGTGAATTTTATGAAGCAAAAGACTCTGATGTCGTAACTGATGATCATGCCCAATATGTTGCAAGTCCCCATTCTCATGAAGCCCTGCACTTCTTAAATGAACTCGGATGGCTTTTCCAGAGACGAATATCATCTGATATTGCAGTTAATGATTTTATGCTTCATCGCTTGCAGTATCTCTTGACATTTTCCACTGAAAGAGATTACTGTGCTTTGGTTAAAACACTTTTGGATATATTTGTTGAAGCGGAGTCTAGAATGGACCGGTTATCGACGGAATGTGTGGAAGCACTTTCAAACATGCACCTCTTGCACAGGGCAGTTAAAAGGGGCTCCAGGAAGATGGTGGACATGCTTGTTCATTATTCTGCATCCTGTGACGGTGATTCTTCGAAGAAGTACGTCTTCCCTCCTAATCTCCGTGGACCTGGGGGCATCACACCTCTGCATTTGGCTGCTTGTACATCAGGCTCATATGATATTGTAGATGCTCTTACTAATGATCCCATGCAGGTAATATGCTCCAACTTTTGCTTCTGTATCAGCATCTTGCTGTAAAATCACAAGCTACAGAGTTACATAAGGTTTTAAGGATCTGTCTGAGCACTATTATGGACTTGCTGTACATTATTTAGCTTGTCTTTTGTTTTTTGTATTGGTTTTGTCTGTGCACAATGAGTTATTGTGATGACTGGGTTTTTTTTTTTTTTTTAATTATTTTTCCTTCCAGGATTTAAGTTGTATCTTTCTAACTAGTTCTTTGATGTAATATTGGTGTAGATTGGACTGCATAGCTGGAGGTCTCTTCTAGATGATGGTGGTCAGTCTCCATATTCTTACGCTTTGATGCGAAATAATCATACACTGAATAGCATGGTGGCTCAAAAGCTGTCTGACAGAAGAAACAGGCAAGTCTCTGTTACTATTGGAAATGAGATTGTTGAATCCTTGGTGCCTGCAGAGGTGAGGCAAAGGCCAAGCCTGCCGCTTGATACAAAACAAAAATCTTGTTCTAAATGTGCTATGAGGAGTTACAGTAGAATGCCTGGTTCACATGGTTTTCTTCACCGTCCCTTTATTCATTCTATGCTAACCATTGCAGCAGTATGTGTTTGTGTCTGCTTGTTCTTCAAAAGTTTGCATGTAAATTCAGGCACTCCTTTCATGTGGGACAATGTGGATTTTGGGGCTATGTAGTGCTTCAAAAGTGCAAGCTAGTTTCATGATATTTCAAAAAAAAGGTTAAATGAGCTGCAACCCTCTATCTATTGAGGCCCAGTGGGTGATTATGACGTTTTGGAAGAGAAACTATCAGGATATCGGTTGCAATGGTATGCAGGCAGTTATTTAAGGGGCAAAAACATCGGGATGCTAATTACAAACGAAAATATGGCCATGTGTTCATGCTTCATGGTTTTGGAATTTTGATGTTACATTTCCTTGCTGAGGCTCGATGAATAAAGAATGAAAGATTAACCGATGCTGCTTCAGTCTGTTGCTTCAATTTATTTTGCGCCCATCTGGAGATTCTTTAAATTTGAGCTTAGCCTGTTCTATTGATGACAGACATTAAACTTTTGTGTTTACCTGTCATCCAGCTCACTGGTCTACTTAGAAAATGACATTTGGAACATGTTTCTTGAATATTTGATGTCTAAATCTATGGTAAGATGTAAGTGGTCCATATGATAAGTTATACTTCGTGGATTGGAGGCTGACGGTCTTGAAAAAACAATCAGGACAAGAAAGTACTTGCTGCTCGATTCGTTTGCTTATTTCTGCTTGAAATAGCAAGAGAGTAGAGTTGTCTATAGGTGAACGTTGTAACTGTAAAGCAGATGTGTAGGATCAGTAGGTAATTTTTGTTGTATACTTGATATTTTTTTTTTTTTTTGAAAACAAGTCATTATAATATATTATGTATACGTATTTTTCAACAATTTTATTGAGCAGTATTCTATATTAGCATGTACTAGGTGGAAAAACTAAGTTGTGGATACCATAAGCATGCTCTCATAGTGAGATGCGCGTATTGTTTATATATAATATGGATGTTTCATTGTTGTCATAGCATCGACAGTCTTCCGTGAATACTATGAAATTAATCATCGAACCTGATTGTAAAAATGATTCATTACATCGATTGGCTTTTGTTTTTTTCTAGTTTACTTGTACAGCTGACACTGATATCCAGCATCGGTTTTTGTTACTTTGCAATTGCCTATTAACTACGCTATGCTGGTGAATCTTACTCTGAACTCATAACTCTTTCAATAGCATTTCCCAATTTGCTGAACAAAATACCCTGAATATGCATACGGGCAGTGCGTACTTAACAGAAATGCTGTAAAATTCACAATATTGTATATATCAGCATATATGTAGGTCAGCAACAATAACTAGCTCTTTTCATTGACTTAATAGTTGCAATTTAGAAATATACAGAGTAACATATTGAATCCACCCCAAGCAACAAATGAAAGACTGATACACCAGTAGTATATTTGACACAACCTACAAGCTGATTGCTGGAAATAATCTTGTGTACATATCTGCACAAACATACACACTTGCATCTACATAGTACTTAATTTAGGTGTAGCTAGCTACCCGGAAGTCCTGGGTTTCCCGGTACTGTTGCATCTTCCTTTGAGAACATTCTGAGTGAGAGCTTCGCCTAAGCCTTCTCCTACCCCCTCCACAAGTCCTCCCATGAGTCCAACAACAACGTGGGATGCAATTTTAGCAGCCACGCCAAACATGTTGGGTTTCTCAAACTCAAGGCCTTTGATGCCGTTGGCATGGAGGCCATTAACCATGCTCTTTGCACACACAGCATGCAGATAGTAGTCACACACAGTGCATTGATAAACTTTCCCTGGTCTTCTCTTCTTGCACTCGCTGCACATCATTTCGCCTGGAGCAGTAGATAAAGCAGTGACTGGTAAGATGACAAGGGAGTGAGGATGGGTTGGAAAATTCATCTTAGCTGACAGCATGGCGCAGCAAGGATGAAATTGAAAGCTGCAGGCACTGCAGTGAAACAAGTATCCCTTTGGAGACTTTCCACACACATCACACTTTGATCTCAAGAGTCCTCCTTTACCTATTAATCCATGACAATATTAGATATACTTGTTAATCAGTTTTATACAATCCAAAAAGTTTCAAAATTGATCAGTTGGTTGTTTCTCCATCTTATTAGTTGTATTCATAACATTTAATTATGACTAAAGAGTTTCAAATTCTCATCAAACACAGTACTTGGTGGGTTCAATCAGGTAACAATTAGTAAGGATTTATTATTATACCAGGTTTCGGAGTGAAAACAAGCTGATGCTGAGAGTGCAGAGGATGGGCCTTAAGGACAGGAGGGGCTAAAGCACAGAAGTCATGAAGCTCAAAGTTGCATTGTTGGCAGGTAAAACGAGAGCCAGCACCATACTCCTTACAACCCATACAAGTAAAGGGGTTCGGAAGGTTCACCTGCACCATCCTATGTTGTGGGTGGTTTGAAGTTGTAATACCTTCACCCAGCAATAGAGCATCTGCATCAGGGGACACCGGAAATTCAATTATAGGCTTAGCAGCCTGCTTTTGTAACGATATCTGCAGGTCATACTGATGATCATATTCATGAGTACCTCGAGTACTATGAGTTCTTTGTACAATTTTAGTTGATTGAGAGTGAGGCAATATTGGTAATGATAGTGGTGGTGGTGCGGCTGCTACTTCCGTTGGCTTTGGAGCAGCAGCCGATCTCTTAATAACAAGGTTGCCAGTTGTTGATGAGTTTCTAAATGATGATCTTCTATACATAATTAATGAGTTTTGATTAAAAAAAACTGGACTAAAATTTGTTACTTTCCTAGTATGATTAAGGGATATGTATATAGGTGCTGATGGAATTAAGCAATAACACTTGAGGTTTATTTATATTGGTAGAACTTCAATAGTTGTATGAAAAAGTTGTTACTATAGATTATGTGACTTTGTCTCTATTTTTCAAACTGGCCTACCATTGGCCCATCATGAACAAATTAGATGTAGGCCCTTTTGTACATAACATGATCCTAAGCATATAGTCTTTTTCCAATGGAATGACAAGCCTATAAGACTTGAGCCCTACTCTATGTGTGCGGTGTGTCTATCTGTATGTTACGTGAACAACTAGAAAGAGTTAACAATGAACCGACCCCCATCTCCGATGAAATATTTAGTACATGAACATATTTTGGTAATTGATGTATTTATGTACAGTGGACTTTTTTGCATGATAGTGTAATCTGAGTTAGACAAAATAGTTCAATCTCATATTTTGGTGATATGTTAGATGGGCGAGGTAGTATTATAGTATTTGTTGTAATCTATAGCTCTAATGGTACCTTTTACGGTCACAAAAGTATACTTATGTGATTACACTCCAATTAGCGTTAGTAGCAAATTATTTTCAGTCCCGTACATAAGGCTATGCAAGGTTTTTTTTTTTTTTTTTTTCCTTAAAAAAACAACAAAAACCAAATAAATGTTGGAATCTTGAAGGACTTGAAAGTGCAAAATCACAATTATTGAAAAGAGATAAAAATGAGACAAATTTCACAGAAAGTCAAGACACTTATAAAAAGTTAAATCTTGAGTAGAAATCAGGTTTGATTAATTTGGCTTGCTCACTAAAAGCTGATTATTCTTATTCGATTCAAAGAGATTTTGAAAACAAATGGAAGAAAATGTGGTGCCCTTTGTTGCTTCGTTGCACTTACTTTCTCTTTTAATCTGTTAACATCATTTGAGTATTATGTTGTTGGAAGCTGGAATTAACCCCAACTTACCATTAATGTACACCATCCGTTCTTTAATGTTTATCCTATTTATTTCTTTTCACTTTTTCACAGTTTTTGATCCATATATATATATTGAGTAGCATTAAAAGTTGTGAAAGGTTAATAATTTGAAATTAGACACGAACTTGTATCAAGCAAGATCACACATGTTTTTAAAAAAAAACATCAAAAATACAGATATAGGTGGTTCAATCCAATTGCTTATGATACATTAGCTACATGCTTAGCTATTACCTCTTCAAGCATGTGAGAAGAAATTTATTGATTTTGTTTTGAGAATATTACAAATTACAGTCGGTTACAAAGGAAGCTCAAAAATCACCCTATTACATGTACACATTAATAAATATTTATGGTCAAAGTTTCTCTTACTTAAAAGATACGGGGTGATAGTACAAAAGATACATGAACGGAGGGAGTAATACTCATTGGTTTAACCATTCTACTCCCTAATTCTAATGTGGAGTGCTGGTGGGTTCCCAATTAATTTCCAATCAATTTGATTCTAACCTGATTCCCTTAATTATTAATACAAGTATATCAGCCTTGTTTAACAAGTGATTCTTATTCCCTCTCAATTCTAAGAGTAGCAGACATCTCTTTGTTTTTTAAATCGATTTTATTAACCAAACATAATTCTTTACAATAATTCGATAAAATTTCAAACGATAATGGAAATGTCACTGAGACATTTTTTTTGACACGAGTAGTTAGTTAAGCATATTTACTTTTTCAAATATTGGTTAGATAATAGACATATTACTATTGCTTAGATATTGGTTATAGACTTCTGGATGACTCTTAAATAAAGGATAACATAATTATTTTATTACCTTCGATTTTTTTGATCACATACTGTTTATGTGATCAAAATAAAAATAAAGCTAGACCATATTCGTATATGATTTGTAATTTAAATACGAAATACAAGAAAAACATTAGTAACATGTGTAATCTTATTGACATTGTGTATAAAATGATAAGAGAAGAAACTTCAAATAGAAACCTACCATTAATAATTAACCTAAATTGTAGGTTAAGAGTTGAAATTGTAACATGGCACAAGATGAACATCATACCAGCTTCAACTAATGCGGAGTACGGAGTACCATATTCTCGTAATATGTACTTCGTATATCTTTAATCTAGATAATTTAATAAGATTATTAGTCATAATTAAAACCGACCCCAATTTCATTCCAAAAAAAAAAAAAAAAAAAAAAAACCCAACCCCAATTAATAACACATGGATTAATTATCGACGTAAATCAATGCTTAAGTGGGTGATTTTTTTTTTTTTTTTTTTTTTGACAGGATAAGTGGGTGAATTTTAATCTATTTATTTAATAAAATTAAATAAAAAACAACCAGTAGACAGACAATTAAAATCTACTGTATGGAAATGAACCACAAACTAATTCAACAAATCACAATTTCATAGAGTACTAAAAAAAACAGAGAATTAAAATGTCAAACAAATTAAAAAGACATACTAGCTCTAATAAATAGCACTAAGCAGCCGTGTTAATGGCATATTTCAGTTGTCTACTGTATAGTAAAAGTTAGTCATCTGATTCTTAGCAATGAAGCCACAAGTAAGCTGCAGCTAGCGCGATTCATGCTCGTGAGCAAGTCCTCTTTCTTTTTGTTGCTGTCACAGTAGACGATGTGCTTTCTTTTTCCTTGTTAGTGTTGGAGGACAAGTAGCTATTAGCTACCTTGTGATAGTTTGAAGGACACAATTTGCTTAGTTTCTGCCCAAGTTTCTTCTCATAAGATTCCACTACTTCATACCTACAACATCAGATGTGGAAAAACAGAATCAATAATTCACGCTGCATATGAACTGCAAGCAATATATAAGGTATTCGAACTCCTAAGATTGCCTAGTGCATTGTACAACAAAAATAAACCGAAACACATACATGTGTGATGTGCATACATACCAGTAAGCTAAGCATTGGTAAGGCGCAAATTTATCATAAACTTGTCTAGCATCCTTCCTATCATGTACCTATATATATAAATGGTGTATGTTTTTGGGAGAAAATTAATATGAGTGGCACGAGTACTCGAGTAGCAAATAAGATCCCTTTAAATGTAAAGAATTGAAGAAAGAATGAATCTGACCTCACACAAATGCTTGATTGTTTCTGTATCTATAGGGATGTTTCGATAGTCTCCCATACACATTAAAATGTTGTTGGCGGCAAATGGACCGACTCCTTTCAATGTCATCAACTTATTACGAATGTTATCATCATCAAAATTTTCCTCATGCTCGAGCTCTAGATCTCCAAGCTTTAATTCACCGTTCTCCACCAAATTAGCCAATTCAATGATGAATTTTGCTCTAAACCCAAGATTGCAACGCTGTTTAAGAAATTCCTCACTTAAACCTGCCAACTCTTTTGAGCTTGGAAAGTTTCCAAGTGTTCTGAGATTAATTTTGGAAGTTGATCTTTTGCAACTACGAAAGTAGTGGTTAATTTTTCTTGGTCTAACAGTCGTAGCAGTAGACTTGTTACAATCTTGAGCTAGACGAACATCTTTATGCATACCCGAGTGAAGTTCAGCTTGAAGCTCGCAAAGATATTGACACATTTCCAATGTTCTGTTCCACCTATATATAATAAGCTCATGCATAATGTATTAGAGATCGAACTAATTTGCAAAACTAAAATAATGAAAACGCAAATTCCTGAAAGAATTACTACTATTAATAGCAAAATAAACGAACAAATATTGAATTGAATTGCTTACGATGTGTTGCAAAGAAGAATAGCCTTGATTATATCCTCAAACAAATCAGGAGCGCGAAAAAGGCGGCCAAATCCTTTACTTGCTGCTTCAGGATGTATCTCTTTGAATTTCCTTACATCAATTTCATCCTTGTTTGTTAACCTCAGCATGCGTACAACTTGTTTCTATAAACATTTTGAAGATATTTTCAATTAGTATTACGTTATACATTTATTACAATAAAAAAACACCCAAGTGTGTATAAGAAATTTCATACATATATATATGTAAAGCAAGCTAAGGCACGCATAATATAATGTCCGTTAGTTCATTTAACTATTTAAGTAAAAAAGTTAATAAACGTAGTAAGATAGATTATGTACATACCCGAATGACCTCATGATCAAAGTCGGATAGGGAGGCGGGTTCCTCAGCGCGTATAATTAAATGTGAATGGTTAAGCTGATGATCGGTAGAGATAGAGACCATGAGAGAAGAGCAGCCATCAGCAAGTCGTAAAGGGCGTCGAAATGAATTAAAAGAAGGAATCCATTGGTTAGGGAGCATCATGAAGAAACCATGATTACAAACGGACTTCTCCAAATTGAACTCTTTCTCTACCTCTATTACCATCACTTTCTTCATCATATTCATGTATATGTAATACGTACTCCGTACTAAATTTGAATATACTCCTATATAATAAAATGGATAATATGTATAAAAATAGCTTAAGAAAATTGATTTTGTATGTGATTTAATGACATTGAAATATTAAACAAACGGTAATTTTATAGCTAAGTTAGCGGCTCTTCAGCTTTCCGATGCATGCAGTAATGCTGCATGCTTCTCTGAGTTGCCTTTTTTTTAAAAAAAAAAAAAGTTAAGTGTACAGTAGCATGCAATTTATTATAATTGGCCGTTAATTACATTTTACAATGGAAATTAAAGAGAAAATAAATTTTTGTCTTCTTCATTTTTTTTTTTTTATTCTTTTTTTAATGTTTTATATTCTGCATTTAATCCCCTCTCTAACATCACTTTAAAATACTCCCTCTAATTTTTTTTTCTTTTTTTTTAAAAAAAATTTATTACAAGTTAGAAAATTTTTAAAATTATTCTTAATATGAAAAGTTTCATTTGATCTATCTGCACACTATCAAAAATATCAAATTTACTATAAAAAAATATCAAATTTGTAATTAATTTAATTTATTGATACATAGTTAATCAAAACCGTTGAAACAACAAGAATTTATATATTTGTACGTAGTGTATATATATATACATATATATATATACACACATATATATATATACATATATATATATATATATATATATATATATATATATATATATATATATATATATATATATATATATATATAATGGGCATGTAATAATGTCAAATTTAAATCTATACTTCTACTTCATGTATTTATGAATTCTTATGCTATGAAGCTTTCACAAAGTTTTAAAAATCTGTATCAAGCTAACAAAGAACGGGTTAAAAATATTTATACTACGTATATAGTGATAAAATTATGTTAGACATTTGAAATATGTGAAGCATTGGCTTAGTGGTAGAGTGAGTGGACGTCACCTATTTTAATTTGACCTTTTGTCAATTCACATACATACGGTAAATTGTCTTTGAATATCTATGGGGTAAGACAAAGCATAACATGTAGGATATCGTTACAATCGCATGTATACTTCCAATCTTTCATACGATATCAAACCATTTCCGTTACTCCTTAATACCTTATTTCATTATTTGTAACCCAATTGGTTCATTACCAGTCCTCTCATTCTATATTCATTTATTTACACACTATCATCAATATTCTCATCTATTGGTACCTTATACAAATCTATGAGTGAGGAATTAGGAGATAAAGGGATGGTTAGTCCGTCCATCCCCCCCCCCCCCCCAATAGATGGGAGTTCAATTCCTCATAGCCCACATTCTTGCTTGTGATAAGGGCATCATTGCTTATTATTAGATTGAAAATACCCACCTACCATTCAGCTAGTGCAACATATCCATAACAACATCGATCTCCCCTGGCCTTTTTACTTTTTTTTGTAATTATTATAATGGCAGGAGGAGAAAGGTCGAAGAAGGTTGAATATCCCACTCGCCCACTAGGGTGAGAAGAACCCTCTTAATTATATAGGTGGAACGAGTGCCGATATCTAGCCAGTAGACCAACCTCGAATTTCATACGTGTGATATATTTTATAATTGCTAGTTTAGTTATTGTAATATGTAAATTTATTTATTTCATTTGCTAGTTGAACTTGTTGATTAAGGCTAAATGTATATTAGGGCTTCCAAAAAGTTATAGTTTGATTCATGTCTTTAAAAATCAAAACAATAATAACAAAGGAATTTATGGGGTTTTAATTTATTTTGTTTTCGAAACAAATCTAAACAGGTTGGGGCTAGGACTAGGCCGGAATCAAGGTCATTCTTTTCAATTGGCGGCCTAAATCTTTTAATGTGAATAATGAAATCAATCAATTCGCCTTAACATGCGAAAAAATTCACTAACCAATCAATTGTAAGCAAATAAAAGTGTATATAATGGTGATGTGAAAAAAGGGCAAAATTACCAATTCAATGTGGCACTAGAATTGTTGATTTGGTTAATTATTAACTCTAATCTAATTTGGTGGATCAGAGTTTAGTAGTTGATTATGTGACACTTTAATTGTTCCCGGATAAAACCCTCATACGCACTACCCGCTTTAGCACAAATATTTTATCTAATCAAATAATTACCTTAATTTAATCTTAATAAAGAAACTAAAGTTTTAAAATTTCAAAAAGAAACAAACTCTTAAATCGATATGGACTTGCTAGTCACAAAGAAATTGGTCAGTCGATGAACTGGTCTACAAAGAATGACAAAATGTAAATCCGTGAATAAAAAAACGTTAAGAGAAAAATGTTTCAAGAGGAATCCCGAAAGAATAATTTCTAGGCATACCTGGTTTAAATAAGGATCGCATAAAAAATGGCATAAAGCGGAAAAATTGTGAGTCGGGAGCCTACCAACTCTTACAAACCAAGAAATGGAATAACCGTACCGTATAATAGAGAAGTTATGTGAAGCTGAATTCAAATTGGAATGTTTGATATGAACTACTTCAGAAATTTTATAAAAGAGCAGAAATCGTGAATAACTAATGTGATTAGCGGTAGTTATCAGAGCAAACATGTGCAAGGTTTAGCTTAAAATATCCATTTGATTGACATAAATATTTTTGGGCCAATATTTTTGGGTTAATTTCGGATCGTGGATCGGATAATTCGGGTCGAGTTATCGGGTCAGGGTCAGGATTGCCAGGTCTTGGCACAACCGCACAAGTGCACAACCTTGACCGCGTGTCTTTTCCATTCATTTTATTTAAATAGTTACACAAATAATTTTTATTGTTCATTGTTAAGATTGCTCTCATATAACAAACCAATTTTTGGGCAGAAAACGAAATTATAAATTGCCCCCAAAAATTAGCGGTTTAGGTGATCTAGTCTAGTAGCACGAGTACTGAAAAGTGAACACTCACCACTTGTCTACTTCTCCGACGAGAGGTTGCCGGAATTGCAGAGCTCAAACCGTTGCTATTGTTTCGGAAACTCCGACACTACTGCTACTTTAGTTGATCACCATCTTTAATTTAGGGTTTTTGGCGAATTAATTTTATTTGAATATGAATGTTACGGTAAACTCTTTACCATCATCATCATCTTCATCTTGTTCGTTTTCGAAATTTCTAATGGCAATGCAATCTTTACAGGAGGAAAACGAAGAAATTCAATTAAAAACCCTCGAAGAACTCGCGGATTCTCACCCAGATGACCCTTCCCACCATTTTAATCTTGTAAATTTTCTTTCTTTTTTAGGGTTATAATTGCAATTGTTAATTTTGTTTAACTATAGTTTCGCCGAAATTAGCCATGAATTGCTGATTTTCTGGCAGGGGAAATTGATTTGGGAAAGAGGAGAAGAATGGAGAGAGAAAGCTGCAGAGCATTTTCTCAAGGCAGCTAAATTGAATCCCCAAAATGGAGAAGCATTCAGATTTTTAGGTCATTACTATACTTATGTTTGTTTGGATACCCAGAGAGCTCTCAAATGCTATCAGCGTGCTGTTACGCTTAATCCCGATGATTCGCAGTCCGGGGTTTGTTCTCTTAGCTTTGAATACCAATTCAATTATCAATTATGTCTTGTACAACAGTTATGCTTTCTGTTTTGTTACTGCTTTCTAGAATTTAAGCTACATTTTGTTTGCTTTTATAAGGAAGCATTGTGTGATTTACTGGACAAAAGTGGGAAGGAGAGCTTAGAGATTGCTGTGTGCAGGGAGGCGTTCGGGAAGTCACCCCGTGCCTTTTGGGCATTTTCCAGACTAGGTTTGCTGATGGTAAATAAATTTATGTATATTCTTTTCGTTATAGTTGTTCCTTTCAAATATGCATCCTTGAAGGGTAAAACAATCAAATTTGAAAGAGAAGATTGTGTATTTATGTCTATATTGAAATGCATTGTCCTTATATGTTGGCATATACTTACATATGTTCAGGTGCATCAAAACAAGTGGTCTGAGGCTGTTCAGAGTCTTCAGCATGCCATCAGAGGCTACCCAACCTGTGCCGATCTCTGGGAAGTCTGTATCTCTTTTTATACTTCCCGTTGTATCTCCTTTTGTGTAAATGCATGCACCTGATTTTTTGTATTTATCTAGCCAAATTGACTTTACTTCTTTTCCTTTAGGCATTAGGTCTTGCCTATCAACGACTTGGCATGTATACTGCTGCCATTAAGGTACACCTCCTTCCCCACTAATTTTTTTATTTTTTTATTTTCTATAAATTTAATATTGTTGGCTTGTCAAATAAAGTGATTACTGGTTTTAACTTCATTCTGCTATTTCCTCACATGTGACCTCAAATGTTTTCTACCTTTTATAATTAGGCTTTTGTGTCATGCCACAGCCATGTGTTTATGTTTAAAAAAATTTGTTTATCTTCTGCCATTAAGACACAGTATGTCAGCATCTATATATTGCATGGAAACACAAACGCACAATTGCTGAAGCTCCAATTTCATACTTGTAGGAAATGTGGAAACTCAAACTTGAGCAATAAATTAATAAGTTTGATTTTGCTAGTTTTGTTAATTTTAAGAAATGCGAGAAACAGAGGGTCATTTTGTGGCACTAACTATCCTTGAGTAGTCTTTTTTTATGTAAAGAAAACGTTCCTCCCTTAGTTTCCCTGTGTCCAGTGTAACCTCTGTGGGAGTTTGCATGCTTTCATAGGCCAGTATATATGTCAGTCCAATTGATTTTAAACGAAAGAGTTGCCTCTGATTTTGTCTCATTTTAAACTGTGAATTTAAGTAATTCCACTGAGAAGCTAAATACTTGTGAAGCCTAGACGCCTAGTGCTTATAGCCATACAAAATCTCTAGCTTCACGCACTGAATTTTAAAAGAGGTAGCAGGAAGAAGGTTGAGATTCTTACTTTTCTTAGTGAAATGTGTAATAGCCTTGGGAAAGAAGTAATGATGTGATTGACTAAGTGTGATTACTTTTTTAGATGTCATAATTCCTTTGACAATGAAAAAAGTTAATAAGTACCACAAAGAGAGTATGATTCTCCTTAAGAAACTAATGAAAAATATTGCATGCTAATCTCATTGAATATCAACCAAAGCTGAGCCCTGGAAAATATGTGTAGAATTGATTTTTTAATATTTGATTCCTACTCTACTCTAACGATAGAAACTTTATAAATCTACGACTCCTGTGAGTCACAGCTCCCCCCCCCTCCCACCCCCACCCCCCAAAAGTTGATTTTGGCTTGATCTTGAAAGTTGTTAGTGATGGGACTGCTTGTGCTACTGCTAGTAAGTGTTTTAATATGTATATATGTTTGCATCTTTGAGTTTCCCTCTTCATACATCTACTAATGAATTGAACATTTGCTTTCTGCAGTCTTACGGGAGAGCAATGGAATTGGAAGATTCAAAAGCCTTTGCTATGATCGAGACTGGAAATATTTTTCTAACGCTTGGTTCATATCGGAAGGTATGTCTCTGTAATGGACTGATGTTTACTGCTTACTAACTCATGCAAATAACAGTAAAATTATAGAGAAAGATTGATTCTTTGAATAATGTAGATAATCTGGTTTTTGTAAGATGTAAGAATTAATAAAGATGGAAGCTTTAAGATTGATTGATAATGGTGGAAGGGTTACAAACGATAATTTAATAGCTTAAGGCTATCAATCTTCGAAAGTGAGTTTAATAATGGCTTTAGGCCATAACTCTTCCAAAGGGTCTCACCAAATTGCTGCCTACCTTCATTCTCCTCCTCTCTACCTATTTATACTAAGGAAATAAACTAATATAAACTAGAATACCTATACTACCCCTCCAGATTGATCTATTATAATACCGGCCCCATTAATTTTCACCTTGGCCTCAAGGTGGATAATAGTCAACCGTCAGCGTTCGATTTCCGGCCTCGGCAACTGTGATCACTGTTCCAGCTCTTGAATAGGTGAAAATTAAGGGCGGACTGCATTGAGGAATGTTGTTCCTTGTTGGGAGTTGGTACTCCCTCTAGGAGCCTAAACATAGCAGAAAAACGCAGCAGCTTGTCAAGGGAAGTAATTGGAATTAGGATGAAGTCAGTGGTGAAACAAGAATTTCTGCCTACCTTCATTCTTCTCCTCTCTACCTATTTATACTAAGGACTATAAACCCTAATAAACTAATATAAACTAGAATACCTATACTACCCCTCCAGATTGATCTATTACAGTCTCTGTTTAATAGCTTTATCTTAAAAGAATTTAATGCATTAGATCAAATTAAAGGTTGGATGACATTGTGAGATTTGCTTATGCAATCATTGCAAAAGTTCTTACACTGTACTTCAGTCCTTCCAAAACAGTGCATAAGGATTTGACCATCGCTGGTCCTTGTTTTTTTTTTTTTAAGCATGTCTTTATTACAAATGCAACTGTAATATTGTGTCATTTTGAATATACTTAGTACATCAAAGAGGTTAAGGCGTCTTTTGAAAGAAGATCAATGAAAGAAACTAGTTTGCTTGCTAATTTTCACGCCAGCCAGCAAAAGAAAAACTCCTAAACATTTGTACAGAGTAGTGGCATGAAAGTAAAGTCTTTGATAGTCATGTAAACTATAATCATAGTAGCCATTTATTATTTTATTTTATTTTTTTTTGAAAATTTTGTCCTAGCCAAGATTGTTCCCAAAATTGACAAATTGGCTTGGAGATGCTATTAAGCAATAGGTGAGCCTGGTCACTGAACACCCTTTTAGGCAGCCTATTCCATAGACAAGCCACTGGAAATGTAGAAACTGATGATTTCTAGTTTTTGAGCTCTCTGAACACAAAAATCTGGATGTAGGCACTGATATGCTCTCCAGATTTACTAATTGTCAAATAAAAGTTTCTCAACAACACATCATTGCAAATTCCTCTAAGGGGCGTTTGGAATGTGAGGGTAAAGGAAAGAGATGGCTGGCTATTTTAGTTGTTTGTTAGGCCAAATTTACTAATTGTCAAGTGTTAATTATGCCTGACACTTGATGTTTCTTGATTAATTGCTTCAAGTTAGCTCATGAGTTTTTTTTTTTTTTTTTTTTTTTTTTTTTTTTTTTTTTTTTTTAATATTTTTATTTTTATAAAGTTGGGGTCTGATTTATATCTTTACTATTTTAAGAAATACAAATTTTCTATCTCTCTCTGAACTCTTTTGTGTGTCCTTTCCTTTTAGGGGATTGAGCAATTTCAACATGCTCTGGAGATATGCCCTCAAAGTGCATGTGCACAGTATGGGCTGGCTTCTGGGCTTCTTGCTCTATCACAAGAATGCATTAAGCAGGGTGCATATTCATGGGCAACATCTCTATTGGAGGTTCTTGTCTTTTTTTCATGAATAGGAAGATACATTTGAGATTTTTCTTCTGATAACATAGTTCCTAATTGTTGCAGGAGGCATCTGAAGTTGCAAAAAATAGTGCTGTTTTGACCAGTAATATGTCATGTGTATGGAAGCTACATGCTGATATACAGGTAATTGTTTGAGCTTCATCTTATAAAAAAAAACACGAATAAAAAACTGTTCTATCCCTTTTTGGTTAATTATATTAGCATACCTATGCAAGAAAAATATAATCCTGATTTTTTTCTACTCTCAAATTTCATGTGAAGTAAGTTTGCACAAAGGGCAGAGGCATTTGTTTGGACAACTATACTTATTGCGAAATTTTACAATTTGCAAACTTGGAGATGTAACAAGGAGCTTTTTCCTGTTTCTGTGTGATAATCTTGTGATAGTGGAGAGATTTGTAATCATCTATTTTCATAATTAAAAGGATAGGTTGGATTTATTGAAGTTTGTATGCATGTCTAGTATCTATGTTATTTGAATTGAATCTTCAAGTAGATTCTCTTATCGCAATTCTTTGTTGAATAGGATAATTATAGTTTATCTTTGGACAAGTGAAACTAGTTCTAAGATTAAACGCCCACAATCACTGCTGTGTGCTGTATGACTCCCTCCTCAATGCACTGTCACCATTCTTTTTCTATACCATCACCACGTCTTTCCTCTTATTTTAATGACCATTCTTGCTCTCTTTTATGTGTTGCCTCTCTCTTCTTTGCCTGATTTTGTTTTATTCTAATGATCATTGAAATGTTATGTTGGGTACAATAAAATCCTGTTTTAGTTGTACCATATATTGAAGTACTTTTCAAACTTTAATCAGTGGTTAAAAGATCTTGGCCATCTTGCTAGCACATGGCGCACTTAAATATTACAATACATAATTATTACGTAACCTGGATTGCCATCATGAGAAGGAGGGAATCAAATATGATTCAGTCTTCTACATGTTTAACGCAACTGCAATTAACTTGTGCTGGTTACTAAATGCTTTTTTATTTTGTTTTGCCAGCTTACTTATGCAAAATCATTTCCATGGACAGAAGGTGGTAATCTAAAGGGCGAGGAAGCCTTTTCTAGGTCTCTTCTTTCGTGGAGAAAAACACGCCAAATTGCTGCTGTGTCAGCCAAATGTTCCTACCAGCGTGCTTTGCACTTAGCTCCATGGCAAGCAAATATATATATGGATGTTGCTGTGGCTCTTGATCATGTTTGCTCTTTACAGGGGAGTCGTGAAACTGATCTGAGCTCCTGGTAAGAGGCTCCATTCTGCTTCCTTTAAACTTGTCTTTTCCTTGCTTGTTTCAGTTCTCAAGATGTCATTTAATTCATGACTTTATCATCAGGAAATTATCTGAGAAGATGCTGTTAGGAAGCTTGCTACTTGAGGGTGACAATCATGAATTTTGGATGGCATTAGGATGCATGTCTGATCATAGGGCATTGAGACAACATGCCTTTATCCGAGGGTTGCATTTGGATGTATCTCTAGCTTCTGCATGGGCTTTTCTCGGCAAGGTAATTCCTCGGGCACTCCTAGAAGCATATTGAACACCACTTTTCTACGAAATGCACACACATACCCAATTAAATTTTGGAGAATGGACAGGGAGTTGTGGCTCTATTTCCAGAATATCTAAAAAGAAGGAATTATATTATTCTTTATTATAGTAGTGCTATTGTACATGAATTCTTAACATTACAGGGATAGCCATTATATGTTTGTAGTAATATGTATACTTATTCAATGGCTGTTTGTTCAAAGTAATGTGTCAACATCTGAAACCTGAAATGCAGAAATTCTGCTGCAGGTGATAACATAAGTGATACATGGGTGAGCGCCATTAAGGGGTGCACAAGGTTTTAATTGAGTGGATTTCGTTGCATGTAAGAAGGTTATTTAGTGAGTTCTGCTGAATGTAGTAGTTTCTATTTTCCCACATATCATTAGTACTCTTTTTCCTCTTATTCTAAATAAAGTTATATCTTAAGCAGTCTTTTGAGTCATTAGCCTATTACTCCATGGATGTGTTAATTTATTTCGCTTCCCTTACTTTTTTGAAAAAAGACTCCGTTTGATGGACTGTATGTAGTCATTATAGAGCTAAAAGTTGGTTTTAAATTGTAGCTATCCTTTACTTATAGGAAAAATACACTTTAATAATCCCAACTTTGCCCAATTTACTTTAAATAATCCCAACTTTTGATTATTCTACAACGATCCCAACTTTACCTGTGTTTTCTTTCTTCAAGCCAGATTACCGGTTACCTGTAAAAAAGGTTAAAAAAAATTTAAAACAAATTACTTGACACGTGTTGCATTCTAATTAGTTCGAAAATAATTAATTTAAATTAATAAAAAAAAATTAATAAAAAAATTAATTTAAACAAATTAATTACTTGACCTGTGTTTTCCCCAACCGCCAAGGCCCAACCCCAAACCACCCTTCTAGATCCCTCAAACCTACTTTTCCGAACACCCTCACTCCCTTTAGCCACCAAAAACCTTCCCCTTGCACCTGTCGTTTGCGTTTTCCGGCGCATGGAGGAGAGACAAAGTTAGGGATTTGCGTTTTTGGTGGTTTCGCTGGCGAGGGAGGTGAATTCGAGGGCAGGGGATGGTGTTTCAGGTGGTTTCGGGGGCGGGGACAGGGGAGGAAGACGATTTTAGGGGCGGGGCTTTGGTTATGGGTGGTTGTTTCGGGGTTATGGGTGGTTGTTTCGGGGTTATAGATTTTGGCTATAGCTGTTTTACGGGGTAGGGGGAAGGAGGAAGACCGGTTTTGCGGGGGTGAGGCGGTTTCAGGGGAGGTTGTGGAGGGTGAGGCTTGGGACGTGGTGGTTTGGTTGGGCTGGGGAAAGGAATGGCCACCGCCAGTGGTTGTGGGCTGGTGGTGGCTGGTTTTTGTTTTTTTTTCTCTTTTTTTTACTGATTTTTTAAAAAAAATATTTTGGACCATTTACAACTTGACACGTGGCAAATTACCTACAATAATAGGTGGTTGACTTTTGTTGACCGGTTTGGGATTGATAGAAGAAAATGGAGGTAAAAGTTGGGATTAGTACAGAATAATCAAAAGTTGGGATTATCCAAAGTAAATTGAGCAAAGTTGGGATTATTAAACTGTATTTTTCCTTACTTGTATTGCTTTAAACTTTCGTACACATTAATGAGTGTTAATTCATTGACTCTGTACAATAGAAGGAACCTTGCGCACTGCGTTGGCGGCTGTTTGGATTTCTTTCTTCCCTATGGAAGATGAATGATTTCAAAGTCCAAAATGAAGCTAAATAGTTCCGTCCTGCATATTTTTAGTTATTGTATAGGCTTTTGACATATGAAAATTCAGCACCATGTGGGCTCATGCCTATTTTGGATTTGTGTAGTGGGTTTTACTTTGGACTTCTCCTCTTGAAACTTCTAACTCTAATGGTCTTTATGATGTTGAGGCTTATGCTTTGGATGTTGCTTTTTATAGCTATACAAAGAAGAAGGTGATAGCCAATTGGGAAGACAAGCCTTTGACAGGGCTCGAAGTATAGATCCTTCTCTTTCATTGCCATGGGCTGGCATGTCAGCAGATACGCTTATCAGGTACTACCTCCGTTTTTTGTAGTGCATCGGTTTGGCTGGCAC
This sequence comes from Chenopodium album, assembly GCF_948465745.1. Taxonomy (NCBI): domain Eukaryota; kingdom Viridiplantae; phylum Streptophyta; class Magnoliopsida; order Caryophyllales; family Amaranthaceae; genus Chenopodium; species Chenopodium album. The sequence continues at coordinate 36,602,360 of NC_137858.1, forward strand.
TAAGTTTTAGGAAGGTGAGTTGAATGGAGTAAACTATCTTGTATGTGGGGTTTGTTTGGGAATTAAAAATTGTGGAATAGAGATAGTGGGGGTAATAGTTTATAAAAAAGTAAGGGATGTGAGGAGAAATACTAGAAAGGTAAGAGTGGGGACCATGTGAGGAGAGAGTTATAATAAAAATATTCTACTAAGGAATATGTCTAAAAAGGAAGTGATGCACTAAAAAAAAGCAGTAGGAGTAGCTCTTTTGGGTTGTGCTTGTTTGTCTGACTTTTATTGATGTTTCCACCTGATTCTTCTTTTATATGATATTACTGAAGGGAAACTGCATCAGATGAGGCTTACGACAGTTGCTTACGAGCTGTTCAAATATTACCTGTAAGTTTATCAGTTCATACATGCTATCTAAATTACTGGCAACAAATGTTTTTCCTCTGGAACTTAAAAGAATATTGCAGTAATCTTATTTTTGATAGGTAATTCATTTTATTTTACTTTATAAATATTTTTCCTCGGTGATGTGATGTACCTGAGTGTTGTAGTTATAAATTTCGGCTTTTCCTGCTTCACAGCTTGCTGAGTTTCAGATTGGTCTTGCAAAACTTGCTCTACGTTCAAACAACCTATTATCTTCAGAGGTATGATGAAATTCTGATGGATTCAATTGGGACTGGGTAGTTGTGCTGAGTGCTAGGCTGATTGTTTCAGTAATCAAATTTCACATTTATTTCCCTCATTATTGCCCCAGGTATTTGGATCTATCAGGCAAGCGTTGCAGTGCGCTCCTTGGTATCCTGAGTCTCATAATCTGAATGGGCTAGTTTCTGAGGCACGACATGATTATCAATCTGCTATCGTTTCTTATCAGCTAGCACGTTATGCATGGAAGACCTCTACACTTTCCTTGCCCCATTCTCATTTTGTTGATATATCAATTAATCTGGCTAGGGCACTCTGCAAGGTGTGTGTATATGTTGGCTTCTCCTGTCTAATTTTTCCGTGTCCCATTTTTCCATTTCTTTTGGTTTTGATGTGAAGAAGCTGCTCTCATATGATAAGTGAAAAAGATATAAAACTGGGAATAGGGATGGCAAATAATAATAGAAAAAAAGTAAATAAAGTTGGGAAATATTGGTTCAGTCTACTATCGTTCAGTATACGATTTTTCATGAACCAAATATTTGTGGTTTTGGGTGGACCCAGCGGGTTTGTATTTAAAAAACATTATTTTTTACATAACAAATATAACTATATAAGTATGTTATTCATTAAGAAATTGAAATTAATTCTATATACTATTTCATGGTACGGTAATCAATGGAAGGAGAACAAGTACACAGTATACTAAACTAGGAGATTGAAGAGAAATGATTGATCTTACAATAGTATAACACAAAGAATGCAATGAGAAGAAGAGTACTGGAGTACAAAAGAAAAGGATTCTTTTGTGGGCATTGAAAGGGAAAAGGAGAACATGTTGTGGCGTAACACTTTTATGGTGATTTTGTGGTATCTGGCCAGAATATGCGAATCTTCTCAGGAACTGCTTTTACTAGTGATTTGTTTTGGGATAGAATAACATTTTAGCAATTCTAGTGGCCAAGGCCCAAGGCAGTGGAGGCTTTTTAATAGTTACTCAGTGAAGGAAATTCATCAGTGTTGAATAGGTTTCTTTATATAAAGAAAAAGTAGTGAACCTTTTCATTATAGGTTCATGGGATCTGTGAACTATTTTGAATGTTTCAACCCTACTATTCACCACAGCAGGTTGGGGTTGACTCGTTATGCTGGTTGTTTCAGTTACAATTTTGTGTTCAAAATCCTGAATTTTCATGTTGATTTCGGGACAGATAAAATGTTGCAAGGTCTATTAATTATATATTGTTAATGTGAGACCAAAACAACTCCAATTTTGTTTTGCTGTTAATATTCTTACCTTGTCTTTTTCATTATATTTAATCCTCATATCGTTACCCTTAGAAGCCTCGAATAGATAAATCATTCGAAAAAGAATATTTCTAGATTTCTCGTGATTGTGATGCTTTACTTCTGATACCATGAAATGCTGTTATGAGTGTCTGCTAAAACTCTTTAGAAACATGTATTTTTGTTGCAGGCAGAAAATGTACTAGAAGCTGTGCAAGAATTGGAAGATCTGAAGGAAAGAGGTTTGTGCTGTCAAAGCGTCTGCCATCTTGAATTTCCTTTACAGTGTGTTAATATTCTTCTGTTGCTTCTCTCTCAAAGCTGATTCAGAATAATAGTTGAATCTAAAAAATTGCCTGAAATTATTGCATCTTCGTTTGTTATAGAGGATGTGATTTAGAAAATTATATGTTGTAGAGTTGTTGGGCTTACCGCCTTCACTTGCTGGTGTTTAACTCAGTGTAGCTGGTAGTCTGGTATTGATGTGTGGATTAACTCAGTGTTTTTAATGAGCATTTTAGGTTTTCTTGACGTTGAAGGCCTTCAAGTCTATGCTATATCATTATGGAAACTTGGCAAGAATGATATGTCCCTAGCTGCTGCTAAAGATCTTGCTACATGTGTTCCCACCATGAAGCTGTCCACTGCAGTGGCATCTATTTCTTTAATTTGCTGTCTTCTGTACTCCATTTCCGGGGTAGGATCAACTATCAATAACATTTTGCAAATGCCCAGGGAGCTGCTTCAGAGTGCAAAAGTCAGTTTCATCATATCTGCTGTAGATGCTGTTGATCAGAGCTGTCAATTACAGGCTTTAGTCTCAAGTAGCCGCCGTATCCTTTCAACACAGGAAGAGATTATGGAAATGCATTTGCTGATTGCACTAAGTAAACTAGTATGTTTCTTGTCTAAGTGTTGTTTCTCTTGTTTGTATTACGATTTATTTGTTCAGATTTCGGGATTCTATCACTTGGGCAGTCATTGATGGTGTGAAATTGGTATACTGATGAATTACACAGATAAGAAATGGAGATGGACGTTCCCTCAGTCTACAAAGTGGCATAGATCATCTAAGAAAGGCGTTGCATATGTACCCCAATGGAATTTCTTTAAGGTACATCACTTAAATAGCTGTGATATTTAGATTTATGTAAATTACTGTTCATTCCCTATCTGGGTATATTAGTTGAAGATATGCCTTGGCAAGTGTGTATCAAGAAGTGGTTCATCAAAATATAAACGGAGGAATTAGGAGATATATACATACTCTATTTTCATACTGGAAAAATTGATTATAATAATCCCACCTTTTGCCGGTTTGCTGTTAATAATCCCACCTGTTGATTATTATCTAATAATCCCACCTTTGGGGGACATTCACTTCTACTGGTCCCTGACTTGTTGGTAACCAGTATGATAGGTTAACATGCCACGTGTCACTCTGTAATTTGTCCAAAAGTATATATTTTTATTTTCTTAAAAAATTTTGGGTTGATTATTTCACTTTTATTCTTTTCCCTAACCCACTTTCTCTCCCCCGCCGCTAATTCCGGCCAATCAGCCACCCCTTGAAACCAAGCACACCCACCCATGGCCGGCCACCCCCACTCACAGATTGGCCACTCATACCCACAAATTCCCTCACCCACGCATGATCACCCCCACCCAAGCCACGACCATCTACCTCACCAACGCACGAAACCCCCACCCCCGAAACCTCCTCCAATGTCGAAATTCATCTATCTTCTTCTCATTTTTCTATTGGGCCTGCTCGTATTTCTTCTCGAGCTTGTGTTTGCTGCCCCCAACAATTCTGCTTACTCCTTGATAGGGCTCGGAAGGATGCTTATCATGAAATTGATAATCCCAATGGGGGTTCTTCAGCTTGGTTTGGCTGAGGATGTGTTGGGTTCACTTTTTTTTTAATGAGTATTTTTAATTTTTAGTTTTAATTGGATGCTAATTGTTTTTTTTGTTCTTGTGGATTTATAGTTGTTAGATTTAATTGGGAAATGGGTAGTAGAGAATTGGGACACTTCAATGTTGAATGGTGGTTAGTTGGAGCTTAATGGGACTGCTACCTACCAGCCACCTCACCAACGCATGAAACCCCCACCACTATTGCTGCTTCTGGTTAAATCTCGGCGCCGAGATGGCTGAATAACCACCACCATTGTTGTTGGAGGAGGTATTGATAATTTGATATGGAGTGGATGAGGGAGAATAGAATTTTTTTTTTCAAAACACAATAAAATAAAATAACATTACCTTAACTGCCAGGTAACGGGTCACAAGGGACCAGTAGAAGTAAATGCCACCTAAAGGTGGGATTATTAACAGCGAGCCGAAAAAAAGGTGGGATTATTAGAATCAATTTTTCCTTTAATACTTGTGCTTTCTATGCTTCCCATTATGGAAATGCCACAATATTTGCTACCTAGTACTACTTTAGAAAATTTTTACACCTTAAAAATACAAAATTGCCTTAATATTAAAAGATGGAGACCAGATTTAGGGAGCTAATAGGTAATGTTGACATGCCAAAAGTTGGTCCTTTTCTATCTCATTCTCTGTGTAGCAACTATTTTGAAACTGATGATTTATTTTTTGGTCAATGAGCTTTTTAAAATTGCAGGCTGTTTTGATAATTTAATTCATTACATTGTAGTAATTCGAACTTAATCAAGGTGCCATACTTTATGTTTTGACTTAATGAGGATGGAGCTGCCAATATTATTTACTTTATGCACCTTATAGAAGAGCCATGGAATGATTTTAGAGTGGGCTGAAATGAGAAGACTTTGTCATTCATCTTTTGTGAGTTATGTTTAAGAGGATTTAGAGTATGCTTGGTGCTGTCTACAAGATGGCAGCTGTTAAAACAGCTTAGCAACTGGCCATTTTAAGAGTTTAATAATTAGCTGACGGGCCTATAAGGGTTTAGTCTGGTGTTTGCTTCAACTTTCAGCTGCCCAAAGAAGATCAATGTGAAAATAGATCCTATGTGACAACATAACTAGGCATTTTAGTATTTTATTTGGAGCTCTATCAGGAGGCTGCTGTTAGATGCTCAAGAGTCATGAGGATATTCCTGTAGAGTTGTATCTATGTTGTTCTTGGTGGACTGGTGGTCCTCTCTTATGTCTTAGTATTTCAGCATCAAAATTTTTCTTGTAATTTTGGGGAAACAATTTTTCTTGTTATAATTTAGATAAATTATTATTAGTTTTAAAACAAATACCAAAAAACAATGAACTCCATAAATCCCATTCCAACTGTCCGTTTTTAGTTCCAAACAACAATCAAGCCTACATTGGCAATAAGAATGGATGATATCCCTTATCCTTTGTCCATCTTCAAAACATGTGAACCATCCTATTAGTTTACTCTTATTTCATACTTGCAACCTTTGCAAGTGCGTTTTTTGTTTAAGGCTTCTCTCTCTTCTTCTTCTTTTTTTTTTTTTTTTTTTTTTTTTTTTGGGTGATGAGGCTTAACTGCTTGCAGAAATATGCTCGGATATCTTTTGTTATCTCGCAAACAATGGGAAAACGACCATGTTGTAAGGAGGTGCTGTGCTGTTGTTCCGTTTAACTCAATAAAGCAAGACTTCAGATCTGCGCATGAAATTATTGGTGCCGAAGCTGTTGCTTGTCATGCTACTTACAGCTGCAAACCAAAATACTCTCTTTCAACATGTAAATACCAGAATGTGCATGGTGCATCACTGATGGGGTTAATGCAGAGGTATGATCTATGTAAGAAGTTTTGAAATGTATAAATATTTATTGTTAAGACTATGCATTGCAACAAGACCATCTAATTTCTACATTGTATTCATGTCAACTAGAATGAAGCGTAGGAAGTATTAGAATACTGTTTGGTTTAAATTACAGCTCTCTTCTGGAACTACTAACTTGCAAACATTAAATTCTGAATGTAGAAATCAGATGGTCTTGTTTAATGTTTTGGTGACTAGTTGCGCTCTTCAATATTTATGTTTTGGCTGGGTCCAATCTTGTTCTGAAAAATTTGGAATTAAATAAGAATCTAGGCTAAAAACAGGTGATGAGAGGCTAGTTAAATAGTGTTGTGACAATCATTTCTAAGCATCTTTGCACACTCATACTTTCAATTTGTTGATTAACTCAAGCTGAAATATCATGGCAGCTTGTAGTTTTCCTATTTTATGTTGTGGTTAAGATGTTTTTTTTTTTTTTTTTTGAAATCGTTAAGATGTTTAATATACATAAGTTAGATCAACGAAATAGTCATACATAATGTAATCAGGATATGGTTCTTGACTTCACTGATGACAAACAGGTCTTTGAGCTAGTGATAGTTGTATAAATTTCAGTCTGTAATATCAATTCGTGTGTACATCAATAGATCTTGTTTATTTGAGCTATAATGTGGTATTCTTTTAGTGCATTTACTCTGAATATTTAGTCTCTATCTTTTCCCAATCCTCTTATAAGTTTATGATTGTTGTGTAGATGGCTTCGGCTTGAACCGTGGAACCATAATGCAAGATACTTTCTAGTACTTAATTTTCTTCAAACAGCATGCCAAGCAAAATATCCGCAACACCTTTTGAACGTGCTCAAGCGGATGACTTCTGTAGCTCTCACGAGTCAGTTATCTTTGAATAAGACATTTGAAAGATATAAAAGATTTCAGCTGCTTATGTGTTCTTCTGAGCTTAATTTGCTTGATGGAGATATGTCAAGCAGTGTCTCTCTTGCAAGGGATGCATCAAACCTTTCGCTTTCTGATGCCTATACCTTTTTTGCCCATTTGCAATTATGTCGCGCTCATGCTGCTGAAGATAACCAGACAAGTCTCAATGTAGAGCTTACAGAGTGCTTGAAGCTTAAAACAAATTACCCTATTGGTTGGATTAGTCTTAAGATTATTGAATCTCGTCATAGAGCCCAGAAAGGTTCCACTTTTTTAGATTCTGGCTTTAGAGATAGTATTAAAGAGATCAAGGAGTCGGAGAATTCATGGTTGGCTGTCTACAAACTGTTTTGTGGTTTAGTTTCTCAATGGGCTCAAGATTTTCTACGTGCAGAGGAGTTCCTTGCTGAAGCTTGTTCACTAGCACCTACTGAGAGCTGCTTCTTCCTGTGCCATGGTAATAAATTTATTGCATAACTGGCCTTCTAAGGCTTTGTTGTTGTTGTTGTTGTTGCTGTATTAGTCTGTTTGGCTGTGCTCACTTTCTTTCTCAAACTTGGTACATCCGTTAGAAGTTAGAATGAGTATGTGAAAGAATCTTATTCCTTGTTTTCTTGACCTGAATGTTGCTGAATGTAAATTATTTTAGCTTACCTTAAATGTTTTTTATTGAAATTAAATTGCATTTGCTGAAATTAAACAATATTTACTGATTAAAGCTTATTTTTTCTAAAATATAATTTTATATTGATTAAAGATTATTTTTACAAATTTCTTATCAAAAAAAAAAGATTATTTTTACAAATTCAATATTATATTTGTTCTTTAAAGTTATTGATTAAAGTTCATTTTTATTAATTAAAACTTATTTTATTAAACTAAACTTATCTTTGCTGAACTGAATGTATTTTTGCTGTCTTCACTTATTTATACTGAATTGAAATTATTATTAATCAATATTATTGTTTTGAACAGAGTCTTAATGTTTTCCATCTTCAATATTATTGATAGAGAGAAATAGAGAATATGAGTTCTTGAAGATGATGATTTTAGTTGACAGTAAATATTCTTGAGAAGATAGTACCTTTCTGTTGATAAATCAAATATTAGGATTTTCAAAAGGTCACTAATAAATCGTTAGTAATTGTAACTGTTTTTTTATATTAATTTTATAGTATTTTTTTTTGGTAAAAAAATTGTGTAATCAAATATACTCCCTTCGTCCTCAAATAAAATTCTCTTATTACCTTTATCTATTTATTTATTCACTTTTAATTAACCAAACCCCACTATCAACCCTTGTTTTATTCACTTTAAATCTTCCCTTCTTATTTTTTATTTTTTTTTTCCTTTTTCTATATTCATCTTTAATCAACCAAACCCCAATCTTCTTGTTATGTTCACCTTCCTGAAAACTTGTGCAAAGGGCAAATGAGATTTTTTATGAAAAATGCGGAGGGAATATTTGATCAAAGATTGAATGTAGTTTGTGCAAAAGCTTGCAAACAAAAGAGAGATGTGGGAGTATGATTACAAGCAAATAAGATTTGAAAAGGTTGGAAGGTACCTGTGAGTCTGTGACTTAAGAATTGACTTTGATGGTGTGAAGGAGAGCGAATCAGCAACCCCTCAACTGTAATAGTTTTTTTTTTTTAGACGTTCCATTACAGTTGTCAATTGTGCTTAAATTTCTTGTTGATCCTTATGGTATTGGCTGTTTGTAAAATTACTGGGTATTATATAACGTTGTGCAAATTACAGTGACTTTAGTGCTGTTTTCTGAATTATAGTTGCTTAGTTGGAGGGAAAAGAGCAGCAACATCTTTAGGAATGTGATTTAATGGCTTGAACATGTTTTTACTCAAAATATGTTCCCTAGTGAGTCCCCACCTGTTTTTTACTATCAAATGACATGAACAGTTTTTTTTTTTTTTTTTTACAAGCAAATCTTAAGTAGCCAAAATTATACATGATCTATATTTAATTGTTCTAATCCCAGTTGTAGGATTTTGTCACCAGATTTGCTTCTTTTGATAATTAGTTATTAGCAGTAGTATGCATCTTTTGTTTTTGTTCTGTTTTTCTACATATCTTGTTCTATCTAATTTAATCCTGTGGTGCTGTCAAATCATCTCCTTTGTCTCCAGGTGCTATCTGCATGGAGCTTACAAAAATGCAATATGGCTCTCAGTACCTGACAATGGGTATAAAAAGTCTTAAAAAGGCACAAGGAATGTCCTTCATTCAATTGCCATTCGTTTCCCTTTTGTTGGCTCAAGCCGAGGCAAGCCTTGGATCAAAATTGAAGTGGGATAGTAACCTCCAATTGGAATGGTATTCTTGGTCACCAGGTATAATTTGTTAATTTAATTTCTGAGTTGATATGCATATGTTACTTTATCTTCATATTTGCACCCCCTTACCAAATAAAAGTTGAAGGTGTGGGTATGTGGTCTAACCTTCAACCTTGAAACATTTGGTGGTGAGAAGCTCAATATATTGAGTTTACACATGATTCCCTATCCTTTGGGTACACTGTTAAGTACAACGTAGATACTTTCACTTTCTGCTTACTGTTATGATCCATATGTTTGTAGCAGAAGGAATCATCATTGAAGCAGGGAAGCATATATGAAATTAATTTCCTCTTGCCTTGTCTTTTTTCCAGAGACGAGACCTGCTGAACTCTATTTTCAAATGCATCTGCTTGCACTTGGGTCTGGAACCACATCTAGTCAAGATTATGGAGATCCGCTCAACTGGGTTCTTCGAGCTATTCACTTGAATCCTTCTTGCTTGAGGTATTGGAGAGTCATGCGCAAGCTTGCTGAGTGAAGTCTTAGCACATAAGGGTTAATTCAAGTATATTAAGAGCCATAATATTGGTAGTTGTATTATTTGTGTTTACTGCTTCAATTATAATTGAGCTAGAAGACACAGCCCCATCAAAAGTGTACATTCTTTTATCAGTTTTCTCATCAGGTGTAATTGGTCAGTGTTTTGGTTTTACTTGTTATCTACTCTTCCAACTTTAACGTAGTAGTTTATAGTTAACAGTCGGTTATATTAGTGTTCAGTTATATTAGTGTTTAGTTTATTAGTTGATGGCTCATAATGGACTGTAATATAGATTTTCATTGAAGTGAAGGCGATTTCTGCCTAATGTATATACCATGATTGAGTGGTGATAACTGTACAATTTCTTATAGTTGATGTTCGGACTTCTGAGCCTTGATTTTCATATAAATAGCGAGTAGTGTTTGTGACTTCATGTCAATAATAAACAAGCCTTCCCACAATTGTATAACCAATCACCAATCAATAAGATAGAAGACACCTTAAGTTTTAATTGTTAACAAAATAATTAGTACCTCAGTATTATCGTCAATTCATACTGAAGGATCAAAGACCAATCGGTTGTATTAGATTGTCTTATCATGTTATCAAATGCTCATCAATATTGCTTTAAATCTTGTGATTATATGTATTTAACACATGGTGATTAATTTTTTTTTTCTTTTCATTTTTCAATTAGTATTTGTGATTTGCAATTATATACATGTATTTTCATTTTTATAAGATTGTTGCTAATAGGTTTAGATAGGTGACGAAGTGTAATGAAATGGTATTCCTAGTCGTCTTCTATATGACATTCTAATTAGATTATACCGAGTATATATAATGAAGATTTTCTTACTACGTTTAGTCTAAGAGAAGATTTCCGTAACTTTGTTATATTTTTTCCTAAAAAAACGATGATTAATTAATCGAGTATCCATATGTTTAACAAAAGTGTATAGATTTATTTTTTATTGTAGTTCATTAAAACCAAAACCCAATGTATCTCATACTCTATATTGTTGTCTAATGGTTGGTCTTAGCGATTTGAGGGGGAAATAAAATTACTTGCTGCAAATTCATTGCCAGCGTTGGGAGTTTGACCCCTTGTTTATCATTTAAAATCATTAAAATCTCCTATGATACACCAAGGAAGGGGGTGGCTAGTAAAGATGTAACCAAAATTGAGATTTTTGCAACAGCTGAGCTGGAGCGTAGATATCATATAACTTAAACATAATCATGTTCAAGATCATGGACAAGTAAATTAAAGATGCAATTCTATGTTGTATATTAATAACAGTGACATTATATTAATAGTTCAAGGTTTATAAGACTATAACACACCCACATACCACCACAATGACTGAGCTGGAGCGTAGATAGCATATAACATAAAAACATAATCAATCATGTTCAAGATCATGGACAAGCAAATTAAAGATGCAATTCCATGTTCGTTGTATATTAAAATAACGGTGACATTATATTAATAATTGAAGGATTATAATACACCCACATACCACCACAATGACAGTGTGTGGTTAGAAGAGCTCCCTGTGAGCATTCTGCCTGCTGTTAATAAAATTTGCTACTCTCCCGTCCAAAAAAAAAAAAAAAAAAAAAAAAAAAACAGGTACATAATCATAGACAAGATTAATATAAAAGGAACCATAGGAAGAGCAAATAAGGTTCAACCATCACACATAGCTGGCACCAAAAACAGAAATGGCAATGTTAATACAAGACCATAGTCCAAGCTAAGGTTCTACCAAGTCAGAGCAGAAAACTGCACATTGAGCCAGGAACAATGAAGATCTAGCAGATGCAAAAGAGATTCCAAAACTAGTTGGTTTCAAAAAAAAACTTGAGCAGACTGTATTCACATCATATAGAACATTCAAACTGCCATCTCAGTGAGTAGACAGAAACCTCACACCATAGAATTTTCAAATGATCTCCTTCAGAAACCTCACCCGACATTATCTCCTTCAGCTCCATCAACTTTTGACAGATTCTTCTTCTCCCTTTTCTTCTTTCGTTTTTTCTCACTAAAAAAAAAGATAGTGCGGGATCAAGATCAGAAACTGTATATATATCATTAGACAACAGGTACAAACAAATTCACTAAGGCCACCATTAGTAACAACACTAAGGCCATTAACCAATACTACAATGTAAACCAAAACAAGAAAGCAAATATAAGAAAGGAAGACAATACCTCTCCTTATCATTACTATCAAGTGGCTGGACTTCTTTCACTACTGGCAACACATAATCTAGCTTCCTTCTCACAGAACTTCTGTTGCAGAAAATATATAAACATTAAACTAGCTTACTTTCATGAATAAAATAGATATGAATTAATATCATATCAGGTATGTATATCAATATAGATATGAATAAAATTCATGTTATAATTTAAAACCCAACTTGTTTGGTGTTAAAAAGGAACTTTTTACAAGGCCTTACCCTTCATTAGTATCACCATCATTATCAGCAGCAATAATTGACAGAGTGTTCTCCACTTTATGTTTTCTTCCTTCCTCACTAAACACACACACACACAAACACAAAAAATACAAAATGAGACCCTACCAAAATGATAAGCTTATACTATACCAATTCATCAAGAAATCAACTTATTTTGGATGAACAAATAAATTGAAACAAGTTCACAAGGCCTTACTTTCCATAGTCATTTGCATCAATAGCTTCAACAGTTGGCAAATGCTTGTTTCCTTCTTTGCGTTTTCGTTTCTTCTCACTAGAACTCACAAGGAAAAAAAAAAATGAGACAATCAAAGTATAAAAATATGATTTGGCAAATAAACAAGGCCTTACCTTGCATTGTTTTGTCCTTCGATTTCGTAAGCAATTAGCAAATGCTTGTTCGCCATAATCTTCCACTCTCTTGTTTCATTCTCACTAAAAAATACGAAGTACACACAAAAATGAGGCTTACTAGATAGAATTAGACACAAGTAACAAAAGATTTACTCAAGATCCATCTTCATTAAAACCAATAAATAAAAGGAAAAAGAAGAAAAAAAAACAGTTATATATAACATTGTATCTCGAACATCCACTTGGATGGAATATGAACAAACTACATAAGTGGTTTAAGTTTTACATGTTAGAAGTTAAAGACAAGAATTATAATCAGGAAATTTTATTAGAAACAAAAGAAGAAATTTTGTCCTATAATTGTTTCACTTGATATGCTATTCATAATATATAGCATAACACTTACAAGAATAAATAAGGAAAGAGGGACATACATTGGAGGGGCAATAAAATTAGTGGGTGAAGTAATACGGTTATACAAATGTCCCACTAGATGAATTCCCCTTTGACCTTTAAGGGAGAAGACCATTTCACAAGGTCCGGTAAATTCCAATTCTAAGGTTGCCATAAGACTGCGCTCTGATCCCAAGGAGCAAATTAAAGTTCTTTTTTTACCGTTACATTTTACAGAGACCAAGGATCGAAATCTGTTGTACATATTATCTGAACTTGGAGACTCTGCCGTAGCCTACAAATTATTTGATAAAAAACAGATTTTAAACTATATATGATGCAATAAACAACAAAGAAAGAAGCAAGAAAAAACAAAAAGTAAAGAAAACAAAAGAAAACCTGAGAAATGTGAAGACAGTTGAACGAATTATTGGGCAACCTCACGGTAACAGGTTTTTTTGGCAAAACCTTGATCCCTACATCAATGGAAATTACAGATTTTTTTTTTTAATTGAACAAAACCAATCAAACAATAAAAACAAGGTAAAGTTTGTAAAGGGCTTGAAAAACTTGCAACTAATATATACTTTACATTACAAACTTTAAGGCATGAAATAATCTTAAGATATATGTAAAGCTTTACATATCAAACAATCAAACTTAACATGTAAAGGGTTTTATACTTTTATGTTTAAGGCATGAAAAAATCAAACTTTACATATCAAACAATAAAAAAATGTAAAGTTTGAATTGTAATAAAGTTATATGTTAAGGCATGAAATAATCTAAAGATTATACACCAAATCAAGACAAAAATAATAATATCCTATAATCAAGGTAACTACCCAAAAATACTTATTTAAAATGTAATTTCAACTACTGTAATATATAATACTTACAATAAAAATTCCATTAATTAATTAAATTAAATAAAAAACCCATTTCACAAAACAACCAAAATGGGACAAACATATAAGTACAAAAATCATCATAAAAACCCAACCAAACATGCTTCAAATGCGAAATAAATATTAGGGCACATACATGCACTTAAAAGACAACATATAAACTCAATTTGGACTTAAATTTCATGACTTAACATGCTTAAACAAAAACACAAGCACAGCAGCCCCAAGTTAAACTACAGCAACACCATTCACACAGATCACCCGTAAAATCCACCTTAAACATGAAACTAAGCTTAGCCCATTTTAGTATACACTCTAAAAACATAATAGGTCAAGATAGGCACAAGATTAATTAGGCATAAATATTAGGCAACACATACATCACTTAATTTCACTCATATCACACAGTTCACAGCAGACTCATCTTCTAAGTTTTAGGCCATTAAAACTACTCAAACTTGCTTGGAATCACGCCAAATTAATTTGGTTATAGCCTAACATGATACTAATTTATTTTGGGCAAGAAAACAAACCATATAATCATATTTGAGACTCATAATTCACACCCAGAATATGTTGCAAGTTACTCGCGGATTCCAGTCTCACATGCTCAAAAACAAGTCCAAAACATGCCAAAATCAAGGTTTAACACATGAAACTTATACGTATACCTAATAAACCCTAACATGAGACGTACTAATTAGTCAATTTAGAGCACAATCATGATATAATCAAAAATAAATTCTTTTTAAAACAAGCAAGACTTTCAGCATATATATAACCAGTCCATTAATCCCCTAAAACCATGTTTAAACATAATGACATCATCTCAAAAATACCACACAACAATTAGGGTTTGATATTCATCACATATAGGCATGAAAACATGAATAAAACTCATCAAATTGGGAATTAAACCATGGGAAAATATGCAGCAAGAAGAGCAACAAAAATACAGTAATAATATCCTATAATCAAGGTAACTCTACCCAAAAATATATATACTTCATAAGATAAAGCATATCAAATAATATCTTAACAAAAAATCAAAAGGAAAAACAAGCTGACGTACCCCAGAAAGTCCTCTCCGAAGAAGACCGTTGGTTGTCCGACATTTCAGTGATGATCATATTTGGAAAGTTGAGATTGAAAAAAGTTGTTTTAATTTAAGAAGTAGATAATAATGCAAGCTAGTACTCAATTGAGATTGAAGAAGAAGAAGAAACGTCAATACAGTATATGAGTAGAAAGAAGATAATGGCAAGTGCTCCGGAAGGAAATACGTGAGTGGGAATTGAATAAGGAAGGATAGTTGGGTGCGTGTACCAAAGAGTCTAATTACACTAGACGAGTAGACGATCATCATTATTATCGAATTTTTCTTTTTTTTAAGAATTTTTTTTAAAAAAATTGTCTGTCTTTTCAGTTTCTCCTTTGACGACAATATGAAAAAGCGCCAAAGAGAGAAAAACATCAATTTATCAAAGACCAATCGGTTGTATACTTGTATAGTTGTATTAGATTGTCTTTTCGTGTTATCTTTTTTTTTTTAACATATAATAGACGATATATATATTAATTAACGAGTTTTACATAGCAAAGTTCAGGTAAATAAATTAACCAACCATAACCTCAACCCGAAAAAAAAATTAGAGGCTATGTAATACATATAAGCTACTGATCTCCTATGCAAATGAAAAATGGAGATCAAAACAGAACAACACAAAACACTAGTGCCCTGCCGAACAACATTACTAAAACTAAAACTAACAGACCAAGAGCCTACTTCATAATTTAGCTTGACATAAAGAAGATCATGTTAGTAGTTAAGTAATTAAGACAACAAATACTTATCTGATCAATGTTGCGTAGATCAAACTGACAATTGCCGCGTCGTGGTAATTAAACCACTGACCTAAAAGACGATTCCGCGCTACCCCGGTGCAGTAGACATCAAGCGGTCGCCCTTCAGGATAAGCACGGCGCCAGAATTTGTGTGCACTCACAAACCCGACTGGAACTCAGAATACTTGCCCAAAATCAAAGGAGTATTTTAAAAGGAATAAGAGAATGTTTGATTTTGCATTGTGTGTGTCTTGTGGAAGCCAAGGAACCTTGAATATATGTATCATGTATGTAGAGAAGAAAAGCAACGGCCAAACTTAAAAGTGGAGTATCATGAGCCATTAACCAACTAATAAATTGGGTAATCAAGGAGGCAACCGCTAGGCATTAATAATCAACTATGAATGAGTGTAACCCCCAAATTATCAATGGCATTTTCAACAACTTAATTCAAATTAATAGACCATGAATATTGTAATAGATACAATATTCCAATAACAATAAACCGTTAAAGAATAACGGACACCAAAAGATAAGATGCCCATAACCCACTTACTGCTTCTCAAACAAGTAGTACAAAAACACTCCAAAAAATAAACGACACAAAGCTTTTGGTAAATTATCTAAGTGAGACTCTCTCTATCATTTTCTCTCCTCTTTCTTTGTGTTTCACTCAAGAACTTCCAACAGATCATTCCTCCTGCTCCATCTGATTTCCTTCTTGCACAACAGCAACAATGGCAGCCAGCTCTTCATTGTAAATTGGCCTGATGCTCTCTGGACAAGCCAAGACGATGCCCAACACTCATCTCCAACCCAATAGCAGCCAGTTCATGAGCAACTGCGTTGCTGTCTCTTTTAACATGAGTAATTTCGAACACATAAAAAAACTCAATGATTTCCTCAACATCTTTCAGAATAGCAGCCATTTCATGATGCAAATTATTTCCTGCAGACCTTAGCATTACCTGAATAGATAAAGCATCCACCTCCAATTCAACCTCCTTCATCTCCAAACGCTTAACCATTGCAAGACCCTCCCTAACAGCAAGTAATTCTGCTGCAAAAGCTGTTACAGCATTGTATTTGCTCGAGAAACCCATTATCCAAGAGCCATCATCCTTACGAACCACACCTCCTCCAGCAGCCACGTTAATAGCAACCCAAGCACCATCAGTATTTACCTTAACCCAACCTTGAGGGGGTGGGTTCCAAGATTTCAGAACTCTTGAGCTGCTAGCAATTGATTTTCGTGTTATCAAATGCTCATCAATGTTGCTTTCAATCTTGTGATTATATACATTTAAATATTTAATACATTGTTTTTTTTTTTTTTTTTTTTTTTTTTTTTTTTTTTTTTTTTCATTTTCGATTAGTCCTTGTGATTTACAATTATATACATGTATTTTCATATATATAAGATGGTTGTTAATAGGTTTAGATAGGTGATGTAGTGTATGTAATGAAATGGTATTCCTTGTCTTCTATGTGACATTCTAATTAGATAATACCGAGTATATATGATGAAGATTTTATTACTATGTTTAGTCTAAAGAGGAGATTTTCTTACTATGTTTAGTCTAAAGAGGAGATTTTCGTAAGTTTGATTTATTTTTCCCTTAAAAAAACGATGATTAATTAATAGAGTACCCATACATTTTACAAAAGTGTATAGGTTTATCATACTCTATATTGTTGTCTAATGGTTGGTCTTAGCTTTTTGAGGGGGGAATAAGATTACTTGCTACAAATTCATTGCCAGCATTGGGAGTTTGCCCACTTGTTTATCATTTAAAAGAAAAAAGTCATTAAAATCTCATATTCATAATTCAAGGATTATAACACACCCACATACCACCACATTGACGGTGTGTGGTTAGAAGAGCTCCCTGTGAGCACGCCGCCTGCTGTACGTACTTTCTGATGCTCAAAGTATGAGTTAATAAAATTTGCTATTCTCCGGTCCAAAAAAACAGGTACATAATCATAAACAAGATAATAATATAAAGGGACCATAGGAGGAGCAAATAAGGTTCAACCGTCACATATAGCTAGCACCAAAAACAGAAATATAGGCAATGTTAGTTAATACAAAACCATAGTCCAAGCTAAGGTTCTACCAGGAATACAAGTCCTGCACATTGAGCCAGGAACAATGAAGATCTAGCAGATGCAAAAGAGCTTCCGATCCAAAACTACTTACTTGGTTTCCAAAAAAATATAGTAAACTTGAGCAGACTGTATTCACATCATATCAAACATTCAAACTGCCATCTCAGTGAGTAGACAGAAACTCCACCCTTCGACATTATCTACTACAGAAACCTCATCCTTCGACATTATCTCCTTCAGCTCCATCAACTTTTGACAGATTCTTCTTCTCCCTTTTCTTCTTTCGTTTTTTCTCACTAAAAAAAAAGATAGTGCGGGATCAAGATCAGAAACTGTATATATATCATTAGACAACAGGTACAAACAAATTCACTAAGGCCACCATTAGTAACAACACTAAGGCCATTAACCAATACTACAATGTAAACCAAAACAAGAAAGCAAATATAAGAAAGGAAGACAATACCTCTCCTTATCATTACTATCAAGTGGCTGGACTTCTTTCACTACTGGCAACACATAATCTAGCTTCCTTCTCACAGAACTTCTGTTGCAGAAAATATATAAACATTAAACTAGCTTACTTTCATGAATAAAATAGATATGAATTAATATCATATCAGGTATGTATATCAATATAGATATGAATAAAATTCATGTTATAATTTAAAACCCAACTTGTTTGGTGTTAAAAAGGAACTTTTTACAAGGCCTTACCCTTCATTAGTATCACCATCATTATCAGCAGCAATAATTGACAGAGTGTTCTCCACTTTATGTTTTCTTCCTTCCTCACTAAACACACACACACACAAACACAAAAAATACAAAATGAGGCCCTACCAAAATGATAAGCTTATACTATACCAATTCATCAAGAAATCAACTTATTTTGGATGAACAGATAAATTGAAACAAGTTCACAAGGCCTTACCTTCCATAGTCATTTGCATCAATAGCTTCAACAGTTGGCAAATGCTTGTTTCCTTCTTTGCGTTTTCGTTTCTTCTCACTAGAACTCACAAGGAAAAAAAAATGAGACAATCAAAGTATAAAAATATGATTTGGCAAATAAACAAGGCCTTACCTTGCATTGTTTTGTCCTTCGATTTCGTAAGCAATTAGCAAATGCTTGTTCGCCATCTTCCACTCTCTTGTTTCATTCTCACTAAAAAATACACACAAAAATGAGGCTTACTAGATAGAATAGACACAAGTAACAAAAGATTTACTCAAGATCCATCTTCATTAAAACCAATAAATAAAAGGAAAAAGAAGAAGAAAAAAAAAACAGTTATATATAACATTGTATCTCGAACATCCACTTGGATGGAATATGAACAAACTACATAAGTGGTTTGAGTTTTACATGTTAGAAGTTAAAGACAAGAATTATAATCAGGAAATTTTGATAGAAACAAAAGAGGAATACCAGCAAAATTTGAACTGACAATTACTTATAGTCACAGTATATACTTAAATGTAAATATAAAAACTGACCTCTTTTTTTTGTAATTTAATTTAAATTTCAGAATAATTATAGGGCCAACCTACTAGAGTTGATAAAAATCCCAATAATAACTACCAACAGAATGAAAATCTTTAATTTGTGAAGCATATGCTATATCAAAAGTCAGAAATAGATTATATTATTTAAGAGAAACAAATAAAATAGGGTAAAAAAAAATGAGCTTATATAAAAATGACAAAAACAAACCTATTTTGATCATCTTCATCAATTGGTTCCTCAAGCTCCTTCTTCTCCTTCTGCTCATGACGCCGCCTTTGTCTTCTCTTCATCTTTTTATCCTCCTTAGATTCAAGGACAGACATTTGAGGGGTATCACGCTTTGTAGATCTATTAACAATGAAGCAAGAGAAAGTAGGACAAAATTAGTCATTGTTGTAATAACAAAGAATAAAAGAAGGATTGCACACAACACATTATGGTAATTGAACACTGACAAAGAAAAGGCGTGATAATTTAACACTGACAAAATAGAAGAGTATTAGAGTTCATTGTGACATTTTAAAGCTCTATGTTGCTTCCTTACAAGTCGTATGACTTCAGCTGTGAATGTCAAGAGCAAATAAAAGAATTCATAAATCTATATGAAACTCAAACATAGACTGAAGATTAGTTGTGTATAAGTAATAGTGAATGCATGTCTTAAATTTTATGCACAAGAAATCATCATTTTATGCAAACAATCTCAACTATATCAACTCATCAATTTTTCTTGCCTTGTTCTAAGCATACTTCTAATTAAATAAGGTTTTTTTATCCTCCAACATCATTATTCATTACCCTTATCTTTTTATCACTCTATGGTCTTTAGTGACTTTATTATAAATTGATCAGTAATGCTGTTCAAAAAAAGCAAATATATATTGAAAACTTTACTGATTTACAAAACTTAACTTATTGAAAACTTGATCAATTGAAAGCTTCATCATGGACAGTTTGACAGGAATAAAATTGACATCAAACTTTACAGATCGATTTACTCTTAAGTCAGGCTACAGCTTTTTACAGGGAAATAAAGAGGTTAGTACTACTATAGAAGAGCAGGACAAGGAATTTCTGAGAACAATATGGAAGCTTGATACATTGCCAAAATGGAAAAGAAGTTGTACTATATATGATGGTTTAGCTTCAAAAGCTAATTTACAACATAGAGGGATACAAATGGCTACAGAGTGCGATTTTTGTGGTAATGACAGAAAGGATACACAACACATTTTCAGGTTCTACTGTAGTATTGCAAGAACAGTTTGGAAATATAGTGTGTTAGGTAACAATTGGGAAATGAGTGATTCCACTTCCTTGAAAGAGTGGGTTCAGAATTATATCCTGCTATATTATAGCAATAGGAAAATGAGTGATTCCACTTCCTTGAAGCGCAAGCCTGCCTACAGGCTCTAAATTGGGCAGACAACCAAAGGATCGAGCATGTCACTATTTACATGGATTCAACACAACTAATTTTTTCTCTACAGGGAAGACAAGGGGTGCCTATATCAAATAAATGGACGATAGAAAACATTCAAAACATAGCAAGGAACTTCCAGCAATGCATGGTAAGGAAAGTGCAGAGAGAACAAGTTCAGAGAGCACATGAGATAGCAAACTTGTGCCGTAAAAACCTTATTATGTTTAGTTCTCCCTTTAATGCTTAGTGTATTTTGTGGTTTAGCTTTTGTCAAAAAAAAAAAAAAAAAAAAAAAATTACAGATTTACAAAACTTAACTTATTTGGTATGAAGATTAGATAAAACAAATCATTAAGTGTTAGGAATATAGGAAAATATTAATGTATTTTCCATATTTCTAACATTAAGGCCTTACCCTTCAACAATATCTCCTTCAGCTCCATCACCTTCTGGCAGTTGCTTTTTCTCCCTTTTCTTCTTTCTTTTTTTTTCTCTAAAAAGCAAAGATAATAATAATAAGATGCAGGGATAATAATTGCAGAGGACGATGATAAGAAACTAATATATATGTAGTACTTTAGACAACAAGTACAAACAAATTTATATGCCATTTTCACCCAAAATTATGCAGTATATTGTATTTAAAAAGTTATCAAACTGAGCATAGGTTTTTAAGTTTACAAGATGATTGAGCCACATAAAATAAAATTCCTATATGCTAGATAGACAAGAAGGAAGGCATATACTAACAACTTAGCTTCATTATATTTATAAAAAAAATCCTTTCCAAAGAAGCTTACGAAAAACAAATTTGTTTCACTAATCTAGCTATGGTGCCAAAGGATTACAAATGAGTGGGTTTAGATTAAAGAGAAATTAACTTGATCAATTGAAAGCTTCAACATGGACAGTTTGACAGGAATAAAATTGACTTCAAACTTTACAGATTTACAAAAATTAACTTATTTGGTACGAAGATTAAATAAAACAAATAATTAAGGCCTAACCCTTCAACATGTTCTCTTTCAGCTCCATCAACTTCTGGCAGCTGTTTTTTCTCCCTTTTCTTCTTTCTCTTTTTTTCACTAAAAAGCAAGATAATAATTAAGACGATGATCAGAAGGAAGTATATACTTTAGACAACAGGTACAAACAAATTCACATGCCATTTTCACCCAAAATTATACAGTTTATCATAATTAAGATAAAGAAATTATAAAACTGAGCATAGGTGTTGAGTTAAAAAGACGATGATTAAGCCACATAAAATAAAATTCCTATATGCTTGATAGACAAGAAGCAAAGCATGCTCAATTTTATAATTGGTTTCACTAATCTAGCTTCTTTTCCAAAGAAAAGAATTTCACATAAACCAATTCACATGCCTATATGCTCAATAGATAAGAACCAATTTTCCATAGAAGCTTACGAAAAACAAATTGGTTTCACTAATCTAGCTATGGTGCCAAAGGATTACAAATGAGTGAGTTACGTTGTTGCATTTAGATTAAAGAACAAAAAAAGTAAGGCCATTTGTCAGGTATATGCCTTTAATAATATCTTTGTGTTCTTATGCTCATTTGCTTCTCTGTTGTTTCAAATTTAAAACTGGTTATAGAACGGAATTGTTAAACTAAATTCAATTAAATATCTAGTTCAAGAGATGAGAACAATAAGTAACAGCACTAACCATTATTAGAATGAATGTAAACAAAAGCAAGAATAAGGAAAGACAATACCTCTCCTCTTCAATCCTATCAGCTGGCTGGACTTCTTTTGCCGGCAACACATAATCCAACTGTCTTCTTACAGAACTTCTAATGCAAATAAAGGTGGTGAAAAATGTGATAAAGCAATAAAAGACAAGAGAATAAGAATCACATTATAAAAATTCGAGAAACCCAACTTAGAAAGGTGTTAAGATAGACATGAATAAATATTCCATTTTAATACATTCATCTAAATTCAGATCTAAATAAGTAAATGGAATTCAAGTAAACATGAATAAAACAGATTTCATGAACAGTCAATATGCAATTTCAGGTCAGGTGTATTAAAATAGACATTAGCCTTCATTAGTATATTCATGATCAATCATTTATGCCTTAACAATCATTTATTCACATGAATATAACATCATTTCTATTTTAATATATCTAAATTAATATAATTTTTGTCATTTCTATATAATATACTTCGTATTAAATAAGACAATACCCTTCATTTGATGAATATTTGTCACAAGAAAAAATGAGACAACCAAGTAATAAGAATTAAGCTACCAGAATGATAGTCTTACAAGCTAAGTTAACAAGAAAAAACATATTTCATTGATGGTTAAAACATGAATATAACTAACACTATACTAATTCAAAAAATCAATGCAACTTTGGGATGAAGATATGAATTGAAACGAGTTAACAAGGCTTTACCTTCCATTGTTTTCGCATTCAACTTCATCAGTGATTGGCAGGGGCTTGTTTGATTTTTTCCGTTTTCTGTTTTTAGATCTAGAATTCAAAAGAGAACAAACTATGAGACAATCAAATTAAAGTATACATGTACAAATTAATAAGGTGAAATATGTTAAAAAGGTAATACCGTACCCTTCATCATTGTCTCCATGATCAGTTTCAGGAGCAATAGGCAGACACTTGTTCTTCCCCTTTTCTGACTTTTCTTTCTTGCTGAAAAATCACAAGGATACTAATTAAGGGTACCATCACCAGCAACATTGAAAAACTAAGATAATAAGCACATATATTCCCACACCATCAACAATCCAACAAATCTTTGTCTTGCCCGGATAATATGTGCTTGCATTGTTTAGTTAGGACCAAAATGAACTATTAGCATATTGAGCATAGGTAAAGAAAATGATTGAGGCCTACTAGATAGAATTTTTATAGTAATAGACACAAGCATCAAGACATTGACTCAGAATCCATCTTCATTATAACAAAAAAGAAAAAGAAAAAAAAAACAGTTATACATACATTTTAACCTATAAATCCTCTGTGTAATATAAACAAACTAACATACATGATTTAACTTTTACATGTTAGAAATTGAAGACGATAATTATAATCAGAAAATTTTATTTGAAACAAAAGAGGCAATCTTGTCCAAGAAATATTTCACGCTACAAATTTTTTAACTTAAAACTTACCCAGGTTGTTTCTCTTCTTGTATAAGATGTTGATTTACTAACGCTTTTTCAATTGCTTCCTTAATAATTGCTGCACTTTGAGCTACAAGTTGATGTTCAAGGCTAACTGGTATTTGGTTCAACGATTCAGCTAAACCCGGCAGCAATATTTTGAAACTGAAACTTGTACCACCTTTTTCCTTGACTGCTTCACCCACAATATCAGCAGTACCTAAAAGTGATAATCGATTGCATTATATTAGAGAAATTTGAATAGCTACCTTCACATCTACCGGACACAAACACATATCTTTGAGAATGAATCATAGGCATAATTTTCCTAATGTTAGTGCTATAATAACAAAGCTATAATACGTAGTAATAAAATAAAACATATATTGTTTGTATTTTAAGCTTTACACTATTTAGCTAAATAGAACAAAATATTATACGCTCAACCTTTAATTTTTCATAAATGAAAATGCAGCAATATTACTAGAAAGCATTAAATTTTACATATTCTTAGTTACATTACAACTTATAAAATTAGTGGATTTTACCAAGACCAGGAATCTTGATACTTAGCACAGATTCTTTTTGCTGGATGCCTCTTCCTCCATTATCCATGCTACAAAAAAATTAACATTCACTGTAAAACAACAAATTAATATATATGTTGTCAATAAATATACTCATAACACTTAAAAGTAATAAATAGGGAAAGAGAAACATACATAGGAGGGGCAACAAGATTAGTAGGTGATGGAATATAATCGTAGAGATATCCAGCAAGATGAACTCCCCTTGAACCACTAAGGGAGAAGACTATGTCTTGAGGTCCATGAAAATCCAACTTAAGATTAGCCATATCACACTGACATACTTTCAACGAGCAAATGAGAATATCACTTGCATTGTTGTAATTCACGGAGACCAAGCTTCGGTCGTTGTCTCCCGATTTGTTCTCCAAAGTAGCCTACAAATTATTCAACAAAATACATATTATAGACTTGGATTTAAATGTCATTCTTAACTTCACATCAAGAAAAGAAAAGAAAAAAAAAAAAACATCCTTCAAAATTAGTTACCTTTCACAAACGAAATAACAAAGACTATATATGCTAATAAGGGAAAACAACCAAAAAAAAAAAGCTTAATAATTTAACTGGAAGCTGCTTAATTTATACAGTATAAATTATAAAATAGTGAAACATTCCCCCTAATTAAAATTATAATTTATTAAGTGGTTTGATAAAACAATTAATAAAGGATGAGGTTAACATATCAATAATTTGCCATTTCATTTGCTAAGCTTTTTCGACAAATTTTTATGATTTTAGTTTCTATTTTAAAAGCTCACAACGCAAATAAAGGAAAAAATGTTTCAGATGTATAGGTTAGAATTACTTTTTTTTTTAAGGTAAAAAGAAATAGGAAAGAAATATCAGCAAAGAAATGAAAATGGATCATTACCTTTTATGTGAAATTTTTATAAGGTTTAGATTAGTTATCCTCATTATGCTTAAATTTATTCTACTACTACATCACAATTTGTATTTGCACACTTTTCATTTTTTTTTTTTAAAAAAAAAAGAAAACAGCAACAACAATTTTAACTTGATATACTAGCTAGTTATAACTTATAGGTGATTTGATAAAAATAATAATAAAGGATCGATGAGGCTATACAAAAATTACAAACAAAGAAATAAGAAGCAAGCAAGTGAAGACTGAAAACAAAACCTGGGAAATATGAAGGCTCTTGAATGAATTGCAAGGCAAAGTCACTGTAACTGGTTTTCCCGGCAAAACCTTGATCCCTACATGTATGGAAATTATTCATTAATCAAATTTAAATTAAAACAAATAATAATAATAATAATAATAATAATAATAATAATAATAATAATAATAATAATAAAAGGAGTGAAACAAGGTTGCATTTGAAGCAGAAGAAGAATGATCAAGTTGATCTTATAATGAAATTTCTTTGATAATTATTGTCAAAATTGAAATTAAAATTGAAAAAGTTAAGATTTTTAGAGTGTATGTAACAAGTATAGGTAAATATGGGAGTACTTGATTATAGAGTTTTAAAAGAAAGGAGATGAAAGAGTGAAGGGTTACAGTAGGTTACTTGTAGTGTGATAGCGCGCTTCCAAAGATGAAACTAAGCTTATCCCATTTTAGTATACACACAAATCACCCCCAAAACCCACCTTAAACATGAAACTAAGCTTAGCCCATTTTAGTATACACTCTAAAAACATAATAGGTCAAGATAGGCACAAGATTAATTAGGCATAAATATTAGGCAACACATACATCACTTAATTTCACTCATATCACACAGTTCACAGCAGACTCATCTTCTAAGTTTTAGGCCATTAAAACTACTCAAACTTGCTTGGAATCACGCCAAATTAATATGGTGATAGCCTAACATGATACTAATTTATTTTGGGCAAGAAAACAAACCATATAATCATATTTGAGACTCATAATTCACACCCAAAACATGTTGCAACAAGTTACTCGCGGATTTCAGTCTCCCATGCTCAAAAACAATTAAGTCCAAACCATGTTTAAACCTAATGAAATCATCTCAAAAATACCATACAACAGTTAGGGTTTGATATTCATTACATATAGGCATGAAAACATGAACAAAACTCATCAAATTGGGAATTAAACCATGCGAAAATATGCAGCAAAAAGGGCAACTAAAATACAGTAATAATATCCTATAATCAAGGTAACTCTACCCAAAAATATATACTTCATAAGATAAGCATATCAAATAATATCTTAACAAAAATTCAAAAGGAAAAACAAGATTACGTACCCCAGAAAGTCCTCTCCGGAGAAGACCGTTGGTCGTCGGACATTTCACTGATGATCATATTTGGAAAGTTGAGATTGAAAAAAGAAGAAACGTGAAATTTTTGTTCTAGAAGGTAAATATAGAAGTAGAAGATAATGCAAGATAGTAGTCAATTGAGATTGAAGAAGAAAAAGAAACGTCAAGTTTTTGTTTATAGAAGGTAGATAACTAAAGACAGTATATATATATATATATGAGTAGAAAGAATGAAGATCATGAATAGGTGAGTGGGAATTGAATAAGGAAGGAAAGTTGCTTGCGTTTACCGAAGAGTCTAATTATTACACTACACGATCATCATTATTATAGAATAATCTTTTCAATTGTCTGTCTTTTCAATTTCTCTTTGAGAATAAGAAAAAGCGCCAATATAATGAGAGAAAAATATCAATTTATCACAAATTATTATTTGTATTGTTGTATATGTACATATGTTTTTAAACCGTGCACATTTTAATACTTGTTAAGTTGTTATATGATTTTTTATGAATTATTTAAGAGCTAGTGCAATATAATTACTTTGTATTTGTATATATTTGGGGATTTTTTTAATTTAATTTTTTTTTTACGAATTACAATCAGATAAATCAATTATGGTGTTTAAAAAATAGTATTATACTTCATCTAGGCCATATTGAATAATTGTTACAATAATTTGGTATGACGGGGATGAATTAAGGGGATTACATTAACAATAATGTCAATAAATAATAAAAGTAATTATTGATAAGAATTTTTATTCATTGTATATATATATATATGTTGTATATCTAAACATATTATTAGGGTGTTATAAACTTATAATAGTAATAATACAAATATCGGTGTATGTGTACTACTCCTTGCTTTAAACTTTATTTTACAAAATAAAGTACATAACTACTATATCAAGAAAAATTAAAAAAATTAAAAAGTCAAAACCCTCATAATGCTCGGAAAAATGGTCCAATTTCATATATTATAGCTAGGGGTGACCCAAACCTTCTATCAGTAAAAAAAAAAAAAAAAAAAAAAAACAGTACTTAAAATTAAAATTGATATCTAATGTTTCAGTCTTTCAGATATAATTGATCCGGTGATGCTCAATTTTTGAATAACCATCTAATATTACTATGATATAACGCCACCACCTAATATAACCTTTCATTTGATCTGGTCATATATGGTGTGATTTCATTTAAACTACGGAGTATTGATTTTGGAGATCATAGCAATAATCCATTAAATGAATTGCGCTATGCCACTTTCATTGTAAAATGCACGTTAATGAGCAAATTAAAATGCATGTCATGATGGGGCTTGACATTAATTAATGAGCAAAGGATTAGTGAAGGGTTGAAGGTGAATGAGGTTAATAATTAATTAATGAGAGGTGATGAAGAAAGAGGGATATCAATTGTTTATAAAGGATTTGAAGTTTTGAACCGTGATAGAATTACTGTACTAGTGTTAGGGTCGGGCAATGCCCTAAGTTACTGTATTATTTTCATGATAAAATCTTTATTAATATTTAATTTTTATTGAATGACATGTGATATGGGTAATAGCTTAATGATTAAGACATTGAAGTTTAAATTTGAAGTTTTGAATTCAAATAAAAAATACAATAAATTACATACATGGTTCACAACTTCACATAACCATACAATATTATTTTCTAACAATAATTTAGTCTTAAGCCATATTTAAAGCATGTAACTAATTATGTGTTCCTTATAATCCTTTTATATGTTGGTTTAAATTTGTTATGAGTACTAAAGTAATTAAATATGTGTTCCTTATATATGTTGGTTGAAATTTGTTATGACTTCATTATTTAAAGCCCAAGGGAACACTATGGCAATGAGGGTCCTACTGTTCCTAGCCGTGCCTCATTGAAATGAGGCACCCTCAATAAATATCAGAATATTTTTAAGAAATATTTTAAGTTGTCACGGCCTCAAGTGCACCTCTTTGAATACGGTTTGCAAATTTCAAAAAACCATTGTATCCCATTCGCCTAGCACCTCAATGCCTCGGCACACTTTATTTTATACACTGGCATTAATACTACTATTTGACTTACTAGCATGACTGTTAGCTTCCTTGACATATACTTCCTCCGTTTTCTTTTACTTGCAACACACCTTTTAAGCACGCAATTTTAGGAGATGATTAGTGAGGATAAACAAGCGATTTTATCAATATAATTTTTACACGAAAATTAGAATAGTGTTAAGTATCATTTGTAAAAATTATAATGAAAAATTTGTCCGTTTACATTACATAAACCCGACCTCAAAACACGTGCCACAAGGCTGTGTTGCAAGTAAAAGAAAACGGAGGAAGTAGTTACTAACTAGCCTTTTAATACTAATAAAATCATTGAAATAAAGGTTTTAACTGTTTGCATTTCTTATGGAAAATTTGAAACATAGGTGGGAGGAACATAACTATATTTAAGATTCAAGAGGAATTTAAGTGAGTAACATAAAAACATACTCGTAAAAGTATAATTTAGGGAATATACAGGGACCAGCTATGATTTTTACTAATCTATACTATATATTAAAAGGCGTTCCTTTTAAAGAAACAGTGCCACGTGGCACTCTTCAAAGTATGTGTACGTATGTCACAATGCCATGTCATCATCCAACATATATGCGCAACGTAAGCTAGCCACTTCATTTAACAAAATAAAATATGCTTACAACAAGATTCGAACCCATAACCTCCAATATACATAGGTAATTCTTTTACCATCTCAACCAACTATTATTAATGTTTCAAGTTTCACATAATATTATAATATTCCTTTCATTTATTAAGTAAATCAGAGGTAATATAATTCATTTATTTTTCACAAGATTAAAATATAAATACATATGATGTAAAAAAAAAAAGTGACATCCAAGGCAATGCCCGAACCACTACACACACTAACTACACAAATAATCCAACATAATTGTTAAATTAAAGTAAGAAGTACACAAATTAGCAACCCGGGGCATCGCCTAGGATACACACTAGTAAATAATTAAAAAGACATAAATTGAAAGGTTAAAGGGAATGGGGACATATGGCACTACTGGTTTGTGTTTAGAAAATACTAGATTAGTGCTTGTGCAATGCACGGATTTACCAATAATATATCTTGGGATTTTTGTAATTTTTTTATAGTTTACAATATTTATAAGTTCAATTTAATTGACCTTAATTAATTATGCTAACAACTCCTATAAAGACTCTAACAACCTAATATGAACATAAATTACCAAAATAATATGTACTTATTTTAAATTAATTACCTAAATAATAGCTAATATATATATATATATATATATATATATATATATATATATATATATATATATATATATATCTATTTAAAATTAAATAGCATTTTTTTTTCAAAAAAAAAAAATAAATAGCATTTTGAGCGGGAAATCTTTTAATGAAATAGCGCCACGTGTACAACTTTGAAAAAAGATGACATCAGCGATTGCTACTTTAGTATTAATTATAGATTATAGATAAACCTAAAAAAAATAAAAAAAATAAAAAAAAAAAGAAAGAAAAAAGGATGATGTCAAAAATAGTTTAGGCGGGAAAATTTTTAATAAAAAAGTGATATGTGTCCCTTTATGATGTCAGCAAGTTTTGTTTTAGTAATAGTTACTAGACTAGATATAGATTTTATTTAACACCTCCCCCCCCCCCCCCCCCAACACACACAAATAAAAGGCAATTGGTACTTTGTAGTTAGTCTGCTTTGCGTGGATCTGACAGATTTAACCTTTTCACCAGTTACAATACTCATTGCCAAGGCTTTGTACATCTTCACCTTCTCAGACCCTCCTAGGCACCTAGCCGGCTAGCCCTAGTGGGATTTGTACTTAGTAGTTGTAATGTAGTATAGAGCATACACATTTTTGCATAACTCGATAAAGGTGTTACAGACTACATAAGCACATGGAGATTCCTCATATGCCATTAAAAACCTTAATTAGATCAGAAATCATATGATATAGGTACGCTCATTCATAATTTGCAAACTTTTAGTCCCTTTATGAAGTACCAACATACGAAGAGGATTGGCTGCAAGAATGTTATTCTAGAAACTGACTGCCTAGGACTTATCAAAGGCTGCTGTGTACTTCTCTGATTTAGACTCCGTGCTTGAGGATATTCTGTCCATGAGTGTTTGTTTTGATTTCATAGCTTGGTCTCATGTGTTGAGGGATGGCAATTTAGTTGCTCATCACCTAGCTAGGATTAGGCCCTTTGATGTAGAACAATTATAAATGAACCATTGTCCGTCGGAAGTGTCTTCTTATGTACTCTCGGACGCTTTGTCCAGTAATTAATACACTGTCTATCTTTCTTATAAAAAAAATACTAACAAAGGTCTATAAATTTCTACAATACCTGTACAGAAGAGCCAATAATAGTAATGGCTGTAGGTGGGCCATGAAGTTGTTTCTCCAACCATTCCCATTGTGAGCTTCCCAAAACACTTCCACCGCTTGATATAGGATCTCTAAAGTATCTAGTGTCAAGAAGAATGACCTGAAAAATATAAAAGTGAAAACTGCATAATATTGGACAGGATTGAAAAGAAACAAAGCCAAAGTAAATTGCACCAAATTATGAGAAATTTGAAAATAATAGATAGCAAATTAGCAACCCTTACACAGATATAGAAATTTAGCCTCTGTTACATATTAGTATACTACCCAGGTGAGCAGGTGGGAAGGAAATGGATGTCTCTTACTAACTATTTTGAGGATGATGTTGAGATGAACAAGGATGTGACAATAGAAGTGCCAATGGCATACTGGTCAGGAAAGGGCGTGTCGAAATTCCAGGGGGTAGGTGAAAATGGAGGCATAGGTGAAATCTTGTCACGGGTATCGGTTAAATAAAGATGAGCATCTGAAAGAGGTTGCTGTAATCTGTTTCAGAGAAGCCATGGGTGTCACTTTATGGATTTTATTCCTGAATTTTCTAATATGAATGGGCAGTGTTTAGTAGTGATGGTGATTGATTGAATTTCAACGTATGATATATTTATTTCAGGGCCTACGATACATGTTCAGCAGCAGAGGTAGCATTCCTAGCAAAGTTTTTCTTGAAGTATTTTGGTCTTTATCTGCCTTAGGAAATCATTAGTGATTGTTATATCAAGTTTATTAGGCGCTGTCGGACTACATTGTGCCATTATGATGGGATCAGATTTAAAGAACTATATGACAGGTCATCAACTACAGTCATACGGAGCATAATAATGACCAAAAGATTTAAGGAGTTGCCACACCATCAAGGCAAGTGCACTTTGAGTTCAACATTAAGGAAAAAGTAGCACTGAAACTTATGCCCAAAATTAGAGGAAAATTAGCACTAAGGCAGGGCAACAGTCCCTGACTCTACCGCTGAGTTATATCCCTTCCCTGCGTTTTAAGTTATAAAATGACAGTCCCTTCCAGGTTGTTAAAAAAGTTGATGAAGTGACCTAAAAGTTAGATCTTCATGAAAGGTAGAAGGTAAACCCTACCTTTCATTTAGTTATTTAAAAAATTCATTTAGTAAAAGACACACATAAGAAAATGGAGGAGTATAAGAAAAGTAGGCAACTTTTTGTTCCAAAACCTTAATGACATGGTTGACGAAGTTCAAATGCTAAAGTTAATTCAAATGGTGACGTTAAAGACATGCATCTAATCTTGTTAAGGCAGGTAGGATATATATTTCTTACTTTTTACAATAAATTTCATTATTTGATTGATTAATGTCCTATTTTAATACATTTCTACGAAAATCACTATAGGCTCGTAGACCACGTCTTTATTAAAATTCATATGTGGAAAATTGTTTGGACTTAATGTTGAAGCATATTAGAAAACTTCCAAAGGTTATAGTGCATGATTATGATAAGGACCATGGTCCATATATGTATACACTTATACATCTCTTGTGAGCATGATAAGGAGATTTACAAGTCAAAGGAATTCGCATAGGCTGTCAATTACTAGATTTACAGCATATTTCATAACCCCAGCTCAATTTCATAAAAACTTGAGAAAGAAGGTCACATATAAAAAATAAAAAATAAAAATGGAATGCTTCCAAGTAGCCAAAGAAAGCGGGGGGTAAGTTGACAACTCCTCCTGTTAAGGTAACTAATCATTGATGGAGAGGAGAACTAGAATTTTATTACGGTTGCAATGCAAATACCACTGTCTATTGGCTTAAAGACTACATTATGATAACCTCTAGGGGGAAAAACAAGGCATACCTTAATTTGCTTACCAATAGGGCCATAAGTGTAGGACGTATAAACACCAGCTTGCTTTCTCCTGTTAGTAAACAAACGATGCAACAACCATAATTGTATAAGATTATAAGTTTACAACTCGATAAAAGGTCAGGAATCAAATGATATGTTTTGGTAGTAAAAGAGAGTCACAGACAACATGCAGATATCGTAGTAAAAGAGAGTCAAAATCGATAAATTATGTCAATTTAGCAAACAATGGGACAAAGATAATGCATCAAAACCCACAAAAATCATTAAATACATGTATGATGTAATTGTAAGCACAAAATTCACCTGGGACTATCCACAGGCTCATCCAAGAAATCAAGCAGCAGCCTCTGATTGATGTCCTTGCCAGTGAACTCTTTACCAGCATCATTCAATCCATAATCATGATCATCCCATGTTCCAATAACCTACCATATACACACGATTACTATTTTTCCGAACATCCCAAAATAGTATAAGCAACTACTCCCTATTAATAAACTCGGGACAAAGGGAAGAGTATACAAACCTTAGAACGGTTACGAAGACGAGAGTAGGCAGGATGGGTCTTAGCCAAGTTGAACTTAGATTGCATTTCAAGTTGAGAAGAAGGATAAAATCTGGGAACATTTTTCCAAGGCCCAAAAGTGCGTTGCTTACCAAACAATCGAAAAGGGCGTTTATTATCACCATAAATATTATCACCAAGCCAAATGAATAACTGGGGATTGAAATCATTGATTGCATTCCATATAATCTGCATTACAATTCAAATTCCAAGTGTTACTACTAGCAATTGGTACTACTAATCTATAAAAGGAAAGGAAAGAAACCTGAGGATTGGTTTGATTGGAGCATGAACCGAAAGCAATTCGAGTTACGGGAGACTGAGCATCGATATTAGCGACGGTGAAAAAGAAGCAGCAAATGATGTTGAGGAGGATCACCACCGCCTGAAACTGCCGCAAAATCCGCCGGCATAATCGGAAATCCAACATTTTCAAGGTGTAGCTCTGTATCACCGTTTAAAGCACAACAACTTTGTGCATTTTCAGAAGAGACTTCAATTTTACTTGGGAGTATCGTATTAGTCCAAAGAGTGAAATAGTAAAATAAATTAATGGAGAGTTGATTACTTGATTTACAATATACCAAGTATATTCTTACTAAACAAATCTTGTCTATCAAATGGGGAGGTGAAAATCACTGGTTTTAATGAACTACTATTGTCAAGTTAACCCCTTCACTCACAATATATTTTACTCCGTAATTATGTTGTTTGTCAAGAATTGGCTCAAGTAATAAGCATTTTTTATGTCGCTTAAGAGAGGTCTCGAATTTGAACCTCACCGAATGTTGAAAATTCTTGTTGGGAAACTCACTCACCATAAGTCAAATGTGCGACCTGAGTCGGATTCAGAAGTAATCAGAGTTGAACTCCAGTGAACCTAAATAGGTCATACTCTTAACAAAAAAAAAGTATCCTCACCCCCCCCCCACCCCCAAATTACCTTAACCTTGCAAGATTCAAACGCGTACATTAATACATATGGCATACAATTCCTTGAGTTAGCGCTTTTATCATTTATGAATCTACTAATTACAAAACATGCTGACGTAAACAATAAGCACAAACTTTTTGTAGAGGTATTGTATTATAGAATTTACACATTTTTTATATTATAAAGAGAAAATTTTCAATCTTAAAGACGGAAAGAATAACCCCAAACTCAAAAACTTTCAAGTTTGAAATTTTAAAATTCAACCTCGATGAAATTATTAATTATTATGAAGCGAGTAGTCTACTGAATAACCTTTAGGCTTAAGAACACTCCCATCTTGATTTTAGAGAATGAATACCAAATAGTAAGCACACTAGAACCACCAAGTTCAGTACTTACATTTCTTTAGTATCATTCTCTCCAAAAATCAGAGGGTTTTATTTTACAACACTCTCCCCACATAACATCAGCCACATGATCAGAAAACATCGGCCACCTCACCGACAAAAGCTACCTCATTAGCCACTGGCCATCAGGTAAATGGCACGCTGCACGCACCTATATTCACAATTTCACACTACCAGGCTGCCCGCATAGTGCAAGGAAATCTAACTACCAGTTTCTCAATAAATTTAATGAAAATAGTCGCACTTGCAAAAATTGGACTTGAAAAACAGATATGACAACGAAAAAACAGGAGAAAATGAAATATCAATATACATATTACTATATTAGCAGTATTAGGTCTAGATGCATAACCAATTTCAACTATCTTCAAATATGAACAATTCCAAGTATCTCGCTTCTTACACTGACTGCGAGAAAACCCAGCCTATCACAATTCTCCCACACCAGCTACTAAAAGCTAAAAAGAGGCAGGGCACACCAACTTGCAAAACCTAGACCAATAGATGTCGACAGTGCAACATCAAGTCACCTATATAAGAGAGGCTAACCTCAGTTACAAATTAGACTCATGCTGCTGCCACTTACAAAAACACTCAAGCCAGATTAGAAGACATTGCCATCAGATTCTGGGGGTTTGGAAGCTGAGGACATAACCAGTTTGAAAGCTAACTACTAAATACTAATGCCATGTGATATCTCCTCTAGCTTCTCGTAAGCTCCTCCCTCGCCTATACTCAATTTCAGCATCCGAGCAAGAAAGACCCATATTTACCTTCCTGCTTTTTTTGGATTTCCCCATGTTTGAAAATATCTCTTCATCATCTGTCAAATTACGGTTGCTTGGTGTACTCCGACCAGAGACATTTCCAGGCTGCTCATCTGAATCATGAAATGATGATAATTAAAATCAGCATAGATAAACTGCTATATAGGAAATGAAATGATAAGTTATGTGACTCCTACACCCAAATATCTAAAGACTGCCTCAAGAATGTCGCACTTGTACAATAGTAATAGCAAGCTACAAATGGGTACTAGTTAAATTATTCATCTAAAGCACACACATATGGATACAAGATTTTTTTCCTTCTCCCTCCCCTGTCCCCGCCACTGTTCAGCATACATATACATGAAAAACTCTCCTCACTATCTATATTCAAGTAAATTGTGGACATTATAGATTATACTCGTGTAAAAGCAATCCTTCAAGTTGTCAACCAATAGGTTACATACAGCCTTCTCCCAATCACTATTACTATGTAAATAACCCCAAGATGAAATACCTTTACTCACAACACCACCAGTCCACGAGAATGAGGACCCTGATATTATAGAACAACTAGAACTTACTAAAACAATTATGGATCTTGATTCAGAAGTATCTGCATAGTTTCAATTAAAGAAAGAGTTGGACCTGCCATGTATGGCACATAATCATGAGTATGTGCTAAAGACAACTCCTGTCCCAAATCTCCCAATCAAGTAACCATGTCAAGTAGGAAAAGGAAGGATGGGTACAACTGAAGTAAAAGGAAAGAGGAGAAAACTATTAATGGTAAAGTAAGATCCTCAACAGGCTAAAGTCATGCTTCAGCCTAATTTAGCATAAACTAAGACTTTTCCTATATCTATATATATTTTTCTCCAGACAAGTAATGTGATACTGCCAATTAGGAGAATTCAGTCCAACCTTGAATCAAACCACTGAACAATTATCATTCTGAATAGCATCTCAAAACCCAATCAATTGGCAAAGCCTCATATATTCTAAGAAGCATGCTTCAGAATTTATTTATTTATTTATTTATTTTTTTTTTTTTTTTTCTAAACAAATCTTGGCAAAGATTGGCTACATGACAGCTCTCACAGACTATTGTATACTACTCTAACCATAAAATTAAATCGAGGTGTTCCCTTCATTAGTTGTTATGTAAAAACCTCAATTAATAAAGATTAATAAATTATTTAAGGTACTAAGTAAGAAGTTTATATTCAAGTATAATCCAATTACATGCTCAAAAACTTCGATGTATTAATATTTTATACCATGATGACTTGTTAAATTGTTAAATGATGGCTGCAAGAAATCATGTTAAAATCACATGGTGCTGCTTATGCGATCTCATGAAGTTAATTGCAATCATTAGTGTACCTTAATTTCATTAATCCTAAACCCTCAACCCAGCCCAAAAAAGTTGAAACCCAAAAACAAAGGAGGGTCTTACAATCCAGGTTATAACAGCACATAACATTGCTGGGAACGGAACAACTATATTGCACAAAATGGACAAGGGAAGTAGAAATGGAGATGTTTGATATCTCAACAGATTAAGAAATCAAGTATTAAATAGGTAAAAGAATAATTATCATTAACCAATTAAAATTTGGACATTTTGTGATGCATGTTATAGAGCTTTTTATTTTATTTTTGTTGATTTTACTTTAAACAGCGAGAAACACAACATAAGAGCAGAAAATTAGCTTTGCCAGAATGACCAAGGTATTTGAAAATCATATAGGAGATTTGGAGATATGAGGTGTTTGGCCTGCCACAAATCATCAGTAATTTATCTCATTAAAACAGCTAACAGGGAGGAAGAAAATATCCATGAATAAACCTACTATAAATCTACTCCCTCTAACACACAATGTCTATACTTTTTTGCTACCCCAATTATACTGTATTAAAATTTTGTTTATTATGAGAACTTCTCGACTAACTCCCAGATATTAGTATTCAAAGAGACCTCGACATGTTGAAGCAGATATCAAAGAAAGCTGTCCTTTTGGGACGGAGGGATTATTACAATACTGTTACCAACAAAAGGAGAAGACAGTAAACATCATATATACGAAGTACTACGCAGGAGAAAAGTATATTTTAAATAAAATTCAGGGATTTATCTCTTTTAATGATGAGAGGATATGATCATAGTTGTATATTTTACCATATTTGCACACGTTCCCTTTTTTTTCTGCATGATCATGAAAAGGAAGGATACCTAAGACCAAAACTCCACAGACCTATTACTCCATTCAGATTTAACCACCCCTAGGTGGTGCACTATGTGCTTATATCACATGCAGTACAGCTATCAATTTAAATTAACTATTGAAGGCATGAAAAAGTATAACTTACCTTCAAATTGTTTGGATGAAACTGTACCCTGTCGAGCTCTACCATTCATATCTGACCATGACTTTGTTGATTTATCACCAGGAGAATTATTTTCTGACTTTCTTGATCCCACACGTCCCCAATTTAGTAGTGTCGCTTCTTCTACATGGGGCTTGTTAGAGGTGCAGGGTACCATGGTGAATGATTCATCCATAACATCAGATATTTCCACATACTGAGTAGTAGTGATCATTTCATCAGCACTAAACCCAAAAGATGCTCTGTAAGCTTCGAGTTCCTCCACTTCTTGCTTGTTGTTCTTGTTTTGCTTGCTCTGATTCACAGCTCCATTAGAGTAGGCATCTGACTCTTTAGAAATACTTAGCCTCCCACCAGAATGCGGTTGGTCCAGATAAAACTGAGCAAAAGTTGCAGGACAGAAAAAGTTTGAAGTCTGAGATTGAGCGCCGCTGTCAGTATGCCATCCTCCTGAAGCATTTCTTGGATGTTTTGCACCTCCAGGGGAAAGGGAAGTATCCCAGGAATCCCTCTCTGGATAAAATAAACAGTCAGCTGAGGTCCTTGAAATAGGCGATCTAAGACTACTAGCAGGACTTCCAGGAGAGAACGGATAGGTGTTTTGAAGATCATTAGCAGGCATATAATTGACCTTCCCAGATGACGAAAGGAACTGTGCATAAGGGACATCAGGAGAAGAGGGTGTTGTTAGGTGAGCCAATTCTGGAGGAGGGGTCAAAGGCGCAGTTGATGGCTCTGTCGTAAAGGTTGAAAAGACAGGGGGGGTAACCAGTTGGGTTTCATGAGCGTATGGCCCAGTTGCATACATAGTGGAGGAAGGGTTCCCAGGCGAATTAGCAGACAACGAGAGGTGGCAACGCGGTGATTGAGCAGTTGAAGGAAGAGCCGAGTTTGAGAAGGAGGCTGGAGAAGAGGGAGGGGCGAGAAGATGTGGAGGCAATGAAGGAGGTTGGTTAGGTAACCCAACACCCTGCGCTCCATTAGGCTGGTTTGCAGCTGCGTTGCCATCAGGTGTACGAGATGATGGCACAATACGTTTCCCACCCTTCTGAGCTCCAAAACAAGGGAGTCCACCCCAACATCCTCCCCATTTCTTGCGCTGAAAAGAATAACAATGGATTAGAGTTTGAAATCAAGTCACCAAAGCTCAATTACCTTACATAACAAGATATGGGTATATAAATTCCATAGACAATAATAAACAAGCTAGTTCCGTAGTTGTTCGACATGGAGTATCATTTTGTATTTGTGGATGACGAAGTAAGATTATTTTCACTCATATAACACTCAAGTCTTAAAGTTATTACAGCCATAAAACACAAAGGTGACGTACATTATTCATTGCTGCATAATTTTTAAACATCCTAACTACAATATATTTCCCTAATCTCGTTCTCACAATCAATGAAAACAGTATACAAGTATCAGTGCAATAAAATACGATCAATGACCGGAACCCTGGTTGAAAGAGTGAAGCAGACGTTAAGGATACCCAGAAAAGGTTATTAAAAAGCAATAAAACCAAAAATCAAAAAAAAGGGAAGCAGTAATCAGCATCTTCTGTAGCAAAACAAAATCAACAAGATATGATAGTTTAATTTACACGACTGTTAACTCCAGAAGTAATAATAATACGAGTACTTAAAACAAAGCAAAATCCAGAATTCCAATCATCCCCTTACAAAATATCACTCTATCAACTTCAAAAGCAGAAGATTATATCTATCTTTACTAAAATTATTATAATTATAAAAGTGCATTTTCCTACATTTAACCCCATCTCCTCAAAAAAAATAATTAAAATTAAAAAAAAAGGTAAGGGATTTATAGGCAAGAATTCTGGGTTAAACAAATAATAAAAAATCAATAATTTACCAAAAATAAATACAAAACAACAAAATGCAAATGCACATCTGGAAAATCAGGAAAAAAATGAACAAAATCAGATCTGAAATTAACAACAAAGACAAAAAAAACAAGTAAAAATAAAAGATAAATAGATAGATTGAAAAAGGGATTACCCGTTCTTGCTGTGGAAATCTGTTTTGCTCGGACCCCATTTTACAAACACAATTCAACTGCAAAAACTCAAAATTTGATGAACATTTCTCCAAATAAAATCATCAATGTTTTTATATAAATTAAATAAAAAAAAAAAAAAGAAGAATGAAGAGTGAGACAAGAGTAGGACTAAGTGAGTAGCAACGTAGTGTCTGAGTAGTAGTAGATCTGCTATCTCTATCTAAAGGACCAAACCCAGAATTATTTTTATTTATTAATTAATTAATTAATTTTGTAAATAATGTAAATATAAATAAAAAGGAAGGAATGAAAAGAAAAAGAGGAGAGAGAAAGTAAAAAGGAAAAGACAGATGCTTTAGTAGTATTCTTGGGTTTTGGAAAAGCTGGCTTAATTACTTTCTCTCTCTTCTTCTTCTCCTCTCTCCATTTAACTGAGGTTACTGTTACTCTTCTTCGCCCACCATTTCTTTTTTTCTTCCAATTTTGCAGATTTGCATGTGCAAATGTGCCAACTGATTACAATTTCACGGGTTTTTTTAAGACCAACTCCTGTTTATAATATGAGTAGTTGACATGGTTTTGACTTTTACATTATTCGTACTTTTATATTGGTGTTGGAAATGATAATGCAATCCGATCATAGATTGGTTACCATTACGATCCTCACTCGTACTAGACCGAATGGATTAATGCTTGATTGTTGGGTGTAATTCAATGTATTGCTCGTAGGCCCAATAAAGTTACGGGATAGCCATTTGTGTGTTTTGAGCTTTGGTTTTTCGGTCCATATAAATACTAATCTTCTCGTTATTGTTGAGTTGCTTTTTGGTAAGAAAACTAAACACACATCTCTTGAGATTTGAACAATTCGTGCAATTTCAACCTTCGAACTCGGATACACGAATTATGGAGGTTGTTGTGTAAAACTTGGAGGCGTGCGTCACTGGGATATTTGTATCGGTAGTGGCGTATTTTGCTTCTAAGGCAGTGGGTACCAAACTACGGCAAAATCGTAAGAGGATGGTTTTTTATTCGAGTATGACGATCCAATTTGTTCTAGGGGAGTTCTTAATTTAGCTAATATTTTTCATGGAATCAACGGATATTTTTCCAACAATTTGTTAGTAAAAAATTACTTTGTATGCTATTATACGGAGTAAAATATTACTCCATTCTAGATGTGTTAACGGTTCGGGGCAGGTTGGGTTTTGATGAAAGAGTGGTCCGTTTCGAGCAAAGGCCTTGGGTCAAACAAACTTTGGTAATCAAAACCGTGCTCAAAAGTCAAAACCGTTGTTTTAGGCCAAGCATTATTGGATTTTTGGGTCGAAATCGAGCTGGATCTGTTTTTTTAACTAAAAATGCAATTATGGGCTTTTGAAAATTTGTCCAAACTCAACGATTTTGGATTGGGCTAACGGGTCAGACCAACTTTGATTACGTATACTCCTATCTATCCTTTGAAACATTGTTTTATGTTTAACTAGTTCTTTGCCCAAGCAACGCTCGATATTCACAAGAAAATTACGGAGTATTTTTATAAATTACTATAATGTATTTGTACATAGATTGTGTATACAATTAAAAATATTTAATTTATTTAAAGTAGTTTTATTCTAATTTTTAGGGGCATATTCTCTTTTATTTTATTTTTTAAAAATCAATTATCTTATTATCTCTTAAGAAAAAAAATACTAAAAGAAAAAGAAAAGTTTTGGTGGAAAAATTTTAATTGTGGACGCGACACGTATATTTTTGGGATATTCCTAGTGATTATTTTAGTATATAGTATTGATGATCAATATATATCTTTAATTATGTATGAAAAAATAAAAAATTTTGATTCACATGAGTTTCAAACTTTCATTTTGCTAAATCTACACAATGAAATGAATCTATAGATATCTCATTTTTCTTTTTCAGATAAGGACAACTTTGTAAACCTCAATCGTTCTCTCAAAATACAATTAAGGTAAGTGAGCCACCAATTTAAGCTTGGTCTAGTCATCTAGTGGTAAGGATTATACCTTCTAACCTTGAAATTGGGGGTTCAATCCCCACTAGAGACACTTGGAGGGTGGGGATCTCTTACCCTTCCTCCTCACTCTCAAAGTGTCTGATTTGTAAGTGAGCCAACGGTAATATAGATATTTCATTTCATTTTTTTATTTTAATTTTTTTTTGGTTTGTATAAATTAATGATAATATTTTTTAGTCAAAGTAAGAAAATAGAAATAAATATTATATTATGAGACAGAGGAAATATTAAATATGTACCCTGTATTAATTTAACCTTATATTAATAATTCTTAATATGAAAAGATACTTTTTTTTTTTTTTTTTTTTTTTTTTTTTTTTTTTTTGTTTTGTCTTCTATAGACTGAATTTATTTACATATGAATACACTGTTATTTTCCTTTTGAAGTAATCCTTATTCATAAAGTAACTCCATTTGTTCTTCGGAATAATAATTCCTATTACTCAATTAATTACTTACTTTATATGTGAAGTATTCATATATATATATATATATATATATATATATATATATATATATATATATATATATATATATATATATATATATATATATATTTTTTTTTTTGAAGAAATGTGAAGTATTCATATAAGAATTTGTTAGTTTCTAAAATCAAAATATCAATTTTGATAGGGTTAAAAAATACCCAAACCATTATCATACCAAATACCAATTAAGGGAAAATTCAAGTGATGACCTAGGTTTATGCACAATTATAACATTTTTTTTTTTGAAAAAACAAAAAAAAATATCTGTAAAAAGTCATATGACATCTATGAAGAAATTAAATCTAACATATTGAATCAAATAATAACTATCCTTCAACAAAGCTACGGTTGTTGTTACATATCAAACATTTTTCATATTCTCTATCTGTAATATCGTTGTGTTTTGCAGCCTTCTCCAACAAAAGTGTATCGATCTATTGTAGCTGTCGTAAAAATGATTCCCGCCTGATTGTAATTGATAAATTTACTTCTTTTCCAAGCCTGCACAAATCTTTACTTATAAAACATTGTGTTCAAATCCTACCATAGTTACTACATTCAAACAATGTAGTTATATCGTTAGCAGATAACAAAAACATGAAGAAAAGAAATATATCAAAGAGAAAAGAGTCAAATTTATATATTTATTGTATTATAGAATTAAATTTATAAACTAAAAACTTAGCTCAATTCATTATTGATGAAAAACATATCAAATTGGTCCATTGGTACATCCTCATTTTTTTTGTACATCCTCATTTAGTGGTAACTTTTGATCATATTATCAGAGTATAGAGTGTATATGCCCCACATTGAACCTAGATCCATCTTTCTAACGATAGGCAAAATCAGATCATGGGAAACAAGCTACTTGAGTACCAAAGCTTGAAAACAAAGTAGCAGATAACATATAGAGAGGAGAGATCAAGAATAGCCTAGGCTTGGCACTCTCATGACAATGGTATTGTACTGTTGTCTATAAACAAGTTACACTTAAATTATGCCACATTTTAGAAACAATTAATTAATAAGGTAAGAAACAAAAAAATTACAGGCTAAATCTGGTAGAAACTCATGCCATTGATGTATGTAGGCGAGACGTGGTACTTTTGTTGCTGATAAAGCCTACAAGAATGCCTTAATCTAACTGAACCAAAAACAGTTGTCAATTCTTGCTTTCTAGAGTATCATACTTACGCTTTTGTTTCTCCGCGCTCAATATCCTTCACAGGGGCAACATTCAAGTCACCCTTCAATAATCTAATTTCTTCTTCTGTCAAACTGTTTTTGGCATGGTGGGCTGCCTTTGCAGCAGCCTGCTTTTCAAGTTCCACAGCCCAACTGTAAACAACCATACCCATAACAGCTATTGCCATGCCCATGATGTTCTTCAAAGTCATCTCTGAATCAAAAAGCAGCCAGCCCAATGTCAAGACGCACACCGTTTTCATGTGACCAAGAACCTGGAATGAAACGGCTGAGAAGCGTCCAATACAGAGGTACTGACTAACATTGCAGAACACCGCCAAAGAGCATGAAAGAAGAATGAACAGCTGCAGTACATTAGGCAAGAAAAGGAAATATAAGCAGTAAATACAGTACTAAATAATCTAAAGTGCTTAGAATGTGCTCCTCAAAACAGGGATCAGTATGTACTTACAAGGGCACCAGTAGACATCTTGTATGTCATTAGGAATGTTCCATTCAGATAGTAATCGATAAATGGACCAAGCACTATAAGAGAAATAGCTTGGAAAGGTGCAGTTTTGCTCAGCAACTCAAAAGATCCAATAGAATATTTCTTCTGCAAGGAACCTATTGACTGCAACACAAACAGACATATATGCCAATGCAAAAGGTTATAAGCATAGTAAAAATCGCAAACTTGCAGCTTCCAACTTTGCTTCCTAGATCTGAAAGGTTGTGTAAATATTAAAAAGATTAAATCAAAAACTAATTTAAAACCAAACACCCAAGCCATCTATTGCTAGATTGGCATTGAGTGATTGAGGTCACCAATTGTCACGAAACAGTTACTCAATGCTGTCA
Organism: Chenopodium album; assembly: GCF_948465745.1. NCBI lineage: Eukaryota > Viridiplantae > Streptophyta > Magnoliopsida > Caryophyllales > Amaranthaceae > Chenopodium > Chenopodium album. The sequence goes on from NC_137858.1 coordinate 36,646,821, forward strand.
TGTCATCCAATCTGATTACACTAAAGTAGACCAAGAATACTAATGCAACTTCCTACTCAAAGATCTTGAAGTATATAATTAATTATTTGGTATGCATCATCCTGCATGTCAGATTTTATCTTTCCCGGCATATTTTGAACGAAAAAGTTGGTTAACAATGTATCTCGGAGTCCAAAAAAAGTCCACAATGAAAGACATACCTACTGGAAAATTTTTATGCAAACATTCAACACTGACTGTCTTTCTTAGAGGTCCAGACTCCAGATAGATAGACAGTTAAGTGCAGATTTTTGCATGTAAAGACAAATTATTGTAGTAGAATCAGTGTTTTAATGAGCCCATAAGAAAATTGAAGGAATCGAACCCTCATACTCAATTGTGTACAATTTCTTTTGAGATAATTACAGAAATGACGGAACTTTTGTGCATTTGTATACATTAATCCACACTAGTTGGTGTAGTCGCCTTACAACAAATAACCGAACCTTTCTTACTAACTACTATAAACAGGACTATATTGTAGAAGGCCCATATATTGTGAAGTAACTATAATAAATATTGAAAAGATATCAATGTATGATATTTCTTAGATTTTATCAGTCAAAAGCGAACTTGTGTAGTATAGACATGTTCTAAAGAATTAAAGGATGAAATTAAATGTAAGATTCGTGGCATGTGAGATGTTGGAAATATTGAATTTATGCAACCTTCTTATATATTGTAGGATATTTAGTAAATGCCAATTGCACAACAATATTATAAGAGCCTTAATCTCAATAATGGGGTAGATTACATAAACTAAAATTTATATCTCCTTACCAAAATCCTCTCCTTTCATGCCCTCCTAGCAAGTGCTATTCCATCCTAAGTTAACTTTGGTCTCTCTCCATCCAAGTAAACGTCAATTGTAAGCGTTTTTATGTCATTTTTAGCAATTTAAACACCCCATGCCACACCCTCCACTCCCCTGTGAGAGCTGTGAGACCAAGATTTTCCTACCCTAAAGAGCACGTTAGCATGGAGAAGAATCCAACCCAAAAAAGAAAAAAAAGCACTTACACATGCGATAAGAAGGATACAGCTATATATATAAACACATTAGACAACACATTTTTAGCAACTTATATAGCATATGTATCTACAACTGGTGAGAGAGGGATGGACAATGAATTTAGGGCTATAACTCTCCTACTGCTTATGGCAAATGTGAGTAAAAGTAATAATCCAATACAAATAATTGCATAAACAAGAGGTAGATAGGAAGATACAGCCGCATTTAAACGCCTACTACGGCTACTAGTGGACAGAATAAAACAAAGTAAAGAAAATGTATACTCACAATTTGTTGCAATGACGTTGACAACACTGCCACGGTAGCACATATAAAACCTTTGGCATTGACCTTGACATCAGTTACAGTGCAAATACCCACACCAATAACCACAAAGACAACAGACATCTTGACTTCCTTTGAGTAGTGCTTGCTGTGAAGGATCCATTCCAAAACGCAAACCACAGGAATCATACTCAACTTCGAAATCTGTAACAACAACATAGGCACTTAATGAGCAAACACTTGGGAAGTTAGATGCACTATAAATCACACTGGAAAAAGAAAAGTAGAGAACTTTTGAACAAAACAGTGTTAATCACACAGCATTATGACTTGTGAGGATATCTCTCCAACTCATGTAAATTAGAAGTTTAAAGAGGTGATTATCATACACCTAAGTATACATTGTCTATATATAACTAGTACACATGTGTTTATTCTGCAGAAGATTTTGGAGATCTAGTTGAGTGCCTAGGAACCTTTATTGTTAACAATCAATTTGATAAGCAATGCTTTCTCTTCCAAAATTCCACCAGCTGCAAGAATTGTGAATACCTCATAGAAGCATACAAGTACGGAATAGGCAACAACAAAACCAATCAGAATAACAACTACTACATACAAGAAAAAGCTATCGGTTCTATCCCCATCCCCCCTCCCCTTTCTGGAGAGCTCTTTACCTCAACTTTAAATTTTCAATTCATAGTACAACCATCCTGCCAACTTTAAGGTGTAGAAACTAGGTTACTTGGAGTCTTCTATTCTTTTCAACGTGGATTTATAGAAGATCTTCATTGAATAATCATGGCTAACACTTGGGAGCATACCCAAGCGTGAAACAAATACCCAAGGCGGGAGTTCCATTGCTCTTGTACAACAAATATCTTCAGAACAGGAAAGTATTACTAGATCAATATCTTTTAATAACTTTAAGTATGTTGAAATCCTTGACTACATCATCTTCTCAATTTCTTACCTTAAGTGTAACAAATTTTCGATGATATAAATCACTACTCCTTACATAATAGAGATCAAAGATCACCTTAGTATCAATCACTTGACAAAGATAGTAATATACATTGTATCAATAAGCACAAGAGATTGAGAAGATAAATGCAAAGCAACAGAGAGGCAAGCTAGTAATAATGGAAAAATACAAACCTGATAAAAACCGACAGAATTAAGCATAAGACTAAGGTTCATTCCAGTGATAGACATATTGGCAACGACGGAAAACCAAAGGAGCTCCCAAGCAGGAACATGCTTGGACACAGAATACCCGGTCGCATTGGATACCAGACCCACCAGGGCAGTCACAGTGAAGTGAAAGCCAGTCAAGGTTGTAGCTGTCAAACATCACAAAATCCAAGCAATTTCAAAACCCCCCAAATATGGATCAATCAATTCAATACGCAGATTTCAAAACAAATGATACTACATTATGTAAAAAGTTAAAGGGTTCAATAAAATCAGATAAAGCAGATCCAATAACAATAACACGATATACAATTGTCACATTACTCGTTCAAATTACACTATCAACGCGACTATTAATTCCGGATATATATAGAGAGAGAGAAAGAGAAAGAGAAAAACCGAAGCTGAAGGCATAGCCAGAAGAAGACATGAGTTGCTTGTTGGCCATAATAAGACCGACGGAGCTAATGATGTTCATAGCCCAGGCGCCCATATCTGAAACAGCAGGCGCTTTCTTCTCCGACTCCATTGAAAGACCCACCAAAGCAGATCTAAAACGATCAATCTATTCTGGGCAATCAACAGCAGCAACAGCAACAGCAACAGCAACAGCCGCCCAGAATTGCAAAGTGAATCACCGACGAAAGTGCAGAGACAAAGATAGTGATGATGGCAGACTTCTCTTTCTTCTTCTTTACTGGCTCTTTCTTTGATTATTCTTTATTTATACAGTAAAGTATTTTATCAAACTAAAACTTTATTTTTTTTATTTTAAATATTTGTAAATTTCACTTTGGGTTCAAGGAAGATGGGAAGAAGATCTGGATTTTAATTGGGGGAGATGTGATGTGATGGGCACATAATCTTTTTGTTTGTCTATCCTATTACTCTAATTACGATTTCTGATTTATCTTTTATTCCATTAAATCTAGATGCAATTTTGGAGACCTGTTTAATTCCTAACTCTCAAACCAACACGTTTCAAAAAAAAAAAGTCTCAAACCAACATCCCACCTTAAACAAAATTACTCATGTATGTATGTAATCTTGTTAATTTACTCCATATTAAAGTTTCCTCCATTTCATATTATTTGCAACGATTTGACATAAAGTAGAGAGAAAAAATGTCTGATCGATGCAAATAATATGAAATGAAGATGATACAAGTTATTCATTTTCATCTCCATAAAATAAAAAATAAAAAATAAAAAAATTTTTTGAGAAATTCTCTTTGGTAACATAACCTTTTTATTTTCTAATTAGTGAACTGTACAAAAATCAATTATCATTGGTAACATTGAATTGGAAAAATTGCGGAAAATAATACAACCTTTGACCCGTTCTTTTTCAATAATACAATCTTTCGATTATTTTATAATATTACCACCTTTGGGGTGTCAATTTTAAACAAGACAAAAAACTTGTAACCTTTAAAACCGGTTACCCATGACACGTGTTATCATATAATTAGTCTGAATATTAATTTTTTAAAAAATAAATTATTTTTTATTTTTTATTTGCTTAACATTTAATTAATTCCTAATTTTGACACTAATTGCAATTTATATTATTATAGCAAATTAAAAAATAAAAAAATAAAAACCACCCATCCCTCTCCTCTCCCCGACCCAACCAGCCACCATACTCCCACCTTCCAACCACCTCCCCTACACGCAACAGCCACCATTTTATCGGCGACGATACGGCCCGCGCCCAGCTCCACCATCGCCGGTCGTACTACCCCTTCCCCTTTCCCCTTTTCCCGACTTTAGTTGCCCCCATATTCGAGCTGTACCACTCTTTTCCCAGCTCCCCCACGGCGGCACGGCTGGCTGTTGTTGTTGTTGTGCTTGCTGCAGCAACTCTTTCCCCAGCGATTGTTGCCCAAAAGCTAAATGAAACATCGTCGTGGTGGTGGGGGAAAAGGGAGTAGGTAAGATTTTGGGGGTTAGGGTTCGGCCCTGTCGTACTTGGGCGGCGATGTTGGGGCTGATTTTGTGGGGTTGTGTAGGCGTCAAAAAGGGTTTGGGTTGGGGCGTCGCTGGCGTGTGAGGGTGCTTGGGATTTTAAGGTCGCCGGCGGGTTTGGGTTTGGTCGCCGGTGGATTTGGGTGTAGGTTTTTTGGTAATTTTGGTAATGTGGCGGTGGGGAAGCTGGGCGTCGTCCATACTGTCGCTGAGTCAATGCGCGTGGTGGAGGGGGGAGAGGAGGTGTGTGGGTGGTGCTGCGGTGGTGGTTGAATTTTTTTTTTTTTAAACAAAAATCTTTAATATTAATAATAATAAATTAAATAAATAAATTAACAAAAACAATAAAATGGTGACATTTGTTACAGTAACCTGTAAAAACAGGTTACCAAACAGTTACGTCTTGTTTAAAATTGACATCCCCAAAGGTTTTATTATTATAAAATAATCGAGAGGTTGTATTATTAAAAAAGAATAGGTCATAGGTTGTATTATTTTCCGCAATTTTTCCCATTGAATTATTGATTATAATTGACAATAAGTATTTTAATTAAAATTATTAACCACGGTTAATTTTTCATTTTTTTAATAATAAAATTATTTAATAAATATTTTTTTTGAAAAAATTACCCAACCACCTACCGGCGAATCGGCGATTAGCCCCCCTCCCCCACATGACGGCTATCGTCTCCCCGTCAGAAATCTTCCCCCCCCCCCCCAACCCCGTTTCGATCCCTCCTCCTTCAATTCTCCCTTACCCCGAAATGTCGATCCCCAAACCCCAAATCCCCACCTTAAACCCACAAATTTAACAACACTTAAATTCACACCCTGTTTAAATTCATCAATTTCCACTTCACAAATCACATAAAATGCAACCCCATAACAAAAAGAGCTACCAAAATTCAAATGAATTGAAATAAGACCCTCTCTAATGGTGAGACTCAAGTGAGTATTTGTAGGAGAGAGAGAGTATTTTTTGCAATGTATCCCAATAAGGGCATGTTCTCATTGACTGAAGTGAGCTGAGCTGAACTGAAATAAAATGAATAATTTATAAGAGAAGGAAATTAGGAGCAGAAGCTGAACTGAACTGAATTTCAACGTAATAGAATAGACCCTAAGTTGGTATCTAAACTTAGCAACTCCAAAAGAAAGTTGCTAAGTTTAGATACTCAACTTTGAGTCTCATTTGACAAAAAGTGTAGGCCCTTGTCAATATTCTAATATATTTTGTAATTTATTTAAATTTTTACCTTTTTTTATTTTTTTATTATCTTACAATAATTGATGGGTCATAAATTGAAAGTGACATTTGTATATTTTAGAGAGTCTCACCATTGAAAAATTAGACGTAACATGAGTTGCTAAATTGAGAAATGGGTATGATCTCACTATTGGAGGTAAAAAACAACTCATTTTGTATTTCAATACTTAAAGTTGAGTCTCACCATTGGAGATGGTCTAAGGGCCTGTTCACATTTATTGAACTGAACTGAGCTGAACTGAACTGAACTGATTGGAGCTGAGCTGAGCTGAGCTGAACTGAACTGAAATGAGTGGAGCTGAATTGAACTGAACTAAACTGAATTGAGCTGAAATGAATATTTTATATGAGAGGGAAATTAAGAGCTGAACTGAGCTGAACTGATTGGAGGTGAAGTAAAATGAACTGAACTGAACTGAAATTAAGCAAATGTGAACAGGCCCTAAGACAATATATAATTACATAATCACAAAAACGTGCAATTTCTAGATTACCCAAGAAAATGGAGATAAGGTGTATGACTTTGATGAGGCAGATATCTGTTTTTCACCTTAAAAAGAGTAGTTTGTATGATTTATTGGGTACTTTGGTGAGAATAATCAATAATGAAATCCAAAAGAGCTGATCGGCTTGCAATTCGTAAGGAATTAAACTTTATTAATCAATCATCCTTTGTTTATTGAGGAGGTGGATGTCGGTGGGGGGAAGCGGAGTGGGCATGGGTCAGCCGTCGGGGTAACAGATGGCGGCAGGGCTCCGGCGCCGAAAGGGAGGAATATGGCTGTTGTCGGGGTATTTTTTTTTTATTTTTTTATTTTTTATATAAAAAAAATTGTTAAGAAAATATTTAAATTATTATTTATCTTTTTGTAATTGTTAAAAAAAACCATCATTAATGTTATGAGTAACTTAAATTTGATAATACAAGTTTACTATAGATAATAGATTATTTAACAATGCCAAAGAGAAAATTAAAAAATTCTATGTTTTACAATACCAAAGAGAAAATTAAGAAATTCGATGTTACCAAAGAGAATTTCCCAAAAATATAGTATGATATTAACATTATTTACATTTTTCACAACAAATTACACCTATGCAATTTAGTTATAGTACAATCTATTGGTATGTCATGTACTTGTGTCTCCGAGTCTAAAGAGCCAGCAACTAAAACCCAAACTTTAAAAGTTGACATACTACCTCCGTTACACATTATTAGCAACGATGTGAGATAAAGTAGAGAGGGAAAATGTCTAATCGTTGCAAATAATATGTAACAGAGGTAGTAGTAACTTTAAAAAACTTGAATTTTTGTTAACCATGTTAACTAATTAAACGTATCTACACTCTTTAAAAAGAGAGAAGATATGCGGAACTGTTCCTTATGAACAGTAGAGCAGTGTGCGGACGGTTTTGTCCTCGGCTTAGGATGTTATTTGCGATCCAACCATCGGATTTGTCTGTCCTTCTTTTCCCGACTCATTCATTTTTGTTTTCTCTCTCTTCCTACTCTCTTTCTCTTTCCTCCTCTTTGTCCCACCATTTTTCCACTTTTGCTTTCAAGCATTTTCGCTCGTCCATTGAAGGTCACTGAGTTTTCCATTGAAGCATTTTCTGAGCTTCCTTTCTTCCATTATAGCTGAGCCTTTTCTCGACTTTCCTCACAACCTCAGTTTTTAGGGTACAAAACCAGAGGAGAGAGAAAGCGTTACAGAGAGAGAAATGGGGCCGATAACGAGCGAGGAAGTAAGTGATGATTTGAAGCTTCTTCTCGACCTCCTTGATCAAGCACCTCTTAATCTTTTTCCTTAATTTGTTATCTGCAGTTATAGTTTTTGATAAATTAGGTTTTGATATTCATTTAATTTGGGAAATGGGGTTTGAATGTTGTTGAAATTGGGTGTTATTTTTTTGTTGTTGTTGTTGTTTTCTTTGCATTTTCGGTGCTAAATCATGGTTTAAAATGTGATTTATATGTTAAATTTTTGTGTTGAGTTTGGACCTGTGGTCTTCATTTTGTTGAATTCGGGAATTAGGGTTTTGATTTCTATTCAAAATGAAAATTGGGGATTTCTGGGTGTCAGTTTTGGGTGATTGTTTTCCTCGTTTGTTCTTCAATTTTGTGTGATTTTCAGTCAGATTAGAGAAACAGATATAGGATTTTATCTCTTCTTCTTTAAGGTATGATCATCTTTAGTTTAAATATTGAATCTTAATGATAACTTGTTATTTGATATGATTTTAGGGTGATTTTGAGCCTTGTTTACTCGATATATTGACATTTTGGTTCACTTCTATCCTATTTTCGTTCGATTTTTGTGTAATCCTTGCTTCACGGGTTGTTAGTGTTTTTGTTGAGATTTTAGGTCCAAAGACGATCATTTGAGGCATATGGATGATAGACTGAGGTTAGAAGTCGTGACAATGGAGCAAAACCGAAGAAAATGTGAAGAGAAGGGCCTTAGAAAACCCTACACGTCCGTGCCATGTCCTGCACGACCGTGCAGGAATGTCCCAGCAAATCAGAGCTACTGCCTGATTTGGCACGGACGTGCAAGGCTTCAGCACGTCCGTGCAAGTCAGCCAGCACGTCCGTGCTAGAAGCTGCACGACCGTGCAACTCACTTGGCCCAAGCAGATGCTACTGCCCAAATTTGCACGGCCGTGCTTAGGGTGGCACGTCCGTGCCACTAAGGCTGCACGTCAGTGCCACCCATGGCACGTCCGTGCGCACCTGTAGCCGTACCCGACTCTTGTTTTCTCCGTCCTTTTTATTTGAGGGTCATATAAATACCCCCCTTTGCTCAATTGTACGGTATCGAAGTTTTGAGTGCTTCCTCTTAGTTTGTAATTGTAGAAACACAAATACTCTCAAATCATTAGTTAGATTTTAATTATTAGCTTGGAATTTTCAATCTCAATCATTGTAGAAGACAAGTTCCACCATTGTTATTCAATTTCAAGCTTCTAGTAATATTTTTCTCACTCTTTTCCCCTATTTCTTCTTGCTTTGTTGTTAATTTTTGCTTGATTCTTGTATGTTTAGATTGTTAATTAGCTTAATTCTTAGTTTAATTATGTTCATGAGTTGTTTGAAATCCTTAATTGCTTTAATCTCCATGGATTGTGAGTAGTCTAATTTTCTAGGGTTTGGGTAAAACCCTCAATGTAGTCACTAATTACTTATTGCATGTACTAATTTGGTACTTGTTGGGTGTTAATTAGTTGAGCTTAAGTGGTTTAATTACTTAGTTCTTGTATATGGCCATTGTTAGAACTATTATCCAAGCTTTCTCAACGAAGGATCGAGAGATGAACTTGAGTTAGCTCCCTTATGCTTGATTGACTTGAAATGCCATGAGAATAGGAATTTCTAGTCAAGGGAATGTTTATGTCATCGTGATTATGCTTTAACACTTGTTTTATGCTTTGTAACCACGAGAGTAGGTTGTATTCATGACTCAAGTAATCTGACAAGCTAAAGTCGTATCACCTAATCAAAAGTATTACCTAAATCCTCTAACTAAAGTAGATAGGGAAGTAGGGTCGAATCCACAGGGAAACTGGTCTTTTTACTCCTAATTAATTAATATAGTCTAAATTATTAGAGTAACCAATTTTTTGTATATAATGTGAAACTATTCTACGGAGATCAAGTTCAGGGAGAAAATCAATAATAAGAAGGCCTAGGGTCACAGGTTCACCAATAATTAATAATCCGGGATAAAACATAATAATTAATAATCAACATTGCACAAATAACATGATTAACAGGCTCTCGCAATTTATTAATCAACATAGATCTAACAGGCTCTCGCAATTTACTAGATCTAAGTTCCTATTGAAAATAGCCTTTAATATCAAATTAACATCTGCTTGATTCATCAATTTAATATTGCTAGACATTCACAATCAAATTACATCTGCTCGATTCATAATCTAATTGCAAAGAATGAAAACAATTCAATAAGAAATTATCATGCAATATCAATAATCAATAATAACAAATTATCCCTTCATATTAATTATGGATCCCCCTAAACCCTAGAATTAAACTACTCAGACATAATTAAATCTAAAACATGCATAATAATAAAGTAAGCCATAAGGAAATTGAAAGGAAGAAATTTCTGAAATTAATTGAAATAGAAATCGTACCAAGACGGCGAAATTACAAAGTAGTCGAGATGAGAAGTAAAGTAGAGAGAAAAGTCTTAGAGAGAGAAAAATTAAGTAGAGAGAGAAAAAGAAAGTCTCTGTAAAAAGAATTAACCTAAAACGTACTTAAACGAAATTCTAAACAACTCCTAAATAGAAACTAAGTGCCTCAACAAACAAGCACTTCCAGAAACACGCGCCCAATCGGGCTAAGGGTCGCCCGATCGGGCGCGCCTTTTTCTCAAGCTTCCTACGCAGCAGCCTTGCCCGATCGTGCTAGGTGCTCACACGATCGGGCGCGCCTATGCCACACACCAGGCCTCCCTTGCTGCGCACCTCGCCCGATCGGGGCTAAGCTTACCCGATCGGGCGCGAGTTGCTCCTCTAGGCTTGGACTTCCGATTGGGCTCGACTCCTCGGCCCAATCCCAGATCTCCTCTTCGGGTCTTGAATACTCGGTCCAAACCTCGGTATTCCAAATACCGAGCCCTTAATCACCGGCTCGATGGCTCTAGCCGGCCTTGGGCTTCAACGACGGTCATACTCCTCCAATGCTCGTAGTAGCTTCATAAAATCCCGGGAAAGTGCTCCAAAGGTGCAATTTCCTACAAAACTCAACTAACACTACGAAAACACTAGAAAATGCATATTAGTAACAAAAGTGGCTCTAAGGAGCCAAAAACACTACTAATTATGACCAAGGGACGGGGGTAAAATACTATATAAAATGGACATATCATAATCCCTCTAGCTTGAGAGAGTAGTTGGGTGCTTTAGATGATTTCCCTTATTATATCCCTTATTTTACCTTGTTTGTGCATGCTAATCATGATTTGTGATGAAGTTGAGTGGTATAACCCGAGCCCTAGAATCCTCTAAATATTGTTAATTTCCTCTAGCTTTAGTTGACTTGAACTAGTACTTGTTACACGAAACCAAACCAACTTCGACTTCATTTAGCTTATTTATGCGATAGTATTTCGGTGGTTGATTCAACGCCTCTCTTGGGTTCGACCCTTTCTTACCCTTTCTATTAGCTAGTGAGACCAAGATAGGACTTATTATTTGGTAGGCGCGACGACGACCTATCAAATTTTTGGCGCCGTTGTCGGGGAGGCAAAGTCACATTGAATGTATTATTGTTGAATGAGTCTAAGTGTGTGAATTTTTGTATCATAATTTTTCTTATTTATTTTTGTATATTTGTGTTTTCATCTTGTGATAGTCATTGCTAACGTTTTTCTTAGCTTTGTTTGACTTTGCATGACACGGAAGAGTTAGCAATCACCGCTTATTCCCGTTGATCCGGAGCTAAATAGGACTTTGAGAAACGTCAGGAGACTTTTGTAAGGCACACCCGAGTTCTCCATTGTGTATTCGGATTCGGATCTGGAAGAAATCTTTTCAACCAACGAAGAAGAGAACATGGGTGATGACAATCCTCCTCCACCATTGCTACGAGATTATGACCACCCCAATGCCTTCGCACTTCGGAGTGGCATATGTCTCCCCACCACTAATGCAAACAATTTTGAGCTATCGCCTCAACTCATCCGTATGATACAAGGTGATCAATTTGGTGGGAGTTCTCATGAGTGTCCTTTTGCTCATTTGGACAACTTTCTCGAATTGTGCACCACCATCAAGCAAAACAACATTACGGAAGAGTTCATCCGTATGCACATGTTTCAATTCTCCCTCCGTGACAAGGCAAAGCATTGGTTGAGAACGGTAGAAGAGGGATCATTGACAACATGGGATGAAGTCACTAGAGCTTTCCTTGGAAAGTATTGTCCACCCGAAAAGACCGCTGAACTAAGGAGGAAAATCACCAATTTCAACCAAGAGATTGATGAGACTTTGAGTGAAGCTTGGGAGCGTTTCAAGGGCTACACTAGAAAATGCCCACACCATGGTTTCACATCATGGATCATTATTCAACGCTTTTATGATGGTCTTAATCCTACTTCAAGAGCTAATCTTGATAACGGGGCCGGTGGTAGCCTTAAAAAGCTATCGGTGGATGAAGCATACAAAATGATTGAAGAAGTGGCAAAGCACTACGCATATGGAGGTGATAGAAGGCAACCTCAAGTAAAGAAGGCCGGAATCCACGATCTTAGTGCAATAGACCTTATTGCATCAAAGTTTGACATGCTAGCTCATAAGCTAGACCAAGCCACTCTTACATCTCCAAGCTCTTCCTCACAACAAGTCATGTCTTGTGAGACTTGTGGAGGAAATGCTTGAAGGATTTGTGTCTTCGATAAGTGCAATTACTAGATATATCAAGGATCACTATTATGGAGATAATAAGTTTATTCTATTGGGGCGTCATCCTCTGTTGCTAGACTATGAGAGATGATCTTTGGGCTAGTCAAATAGTCCAAAGCGCTTTAGAATGGATCCTATTGGTCACACACAAGGGTAATGGGTTAAGCAAGTTAGAGGCCCATTAATGGGCCTCATGAGCAATTAATTAGTCATAAGTATGATTGGGCTAAATGTAGTTTGAGTGGGATTAGGAATTGGGCTTGGACTTGGACTTGGACTATTATTTAGAGATATGATCTATAAATAATAGTCATGCCTAGGGTTGATGGATCAAGTCACAATTAACATACAGTGAATTGTGAATCTAAGCAACCAACATCCAAAGCCCTCACCCCTCTCTCACGCACGACCCTCTCTCTCCCCTCTCACCCACGGCCGGCCACCCCTAGTGGCTCTCGTGGTGTTGCGCGGTGGTTCTTGGCTAGTTCATTGTTCGTTCATCTCCGTAGAAGGTCGATAGAAGGGTTCTTTTGCGACTAACTAGCATTAGTGGAGGTCTTAATCTGTGCCCGTGGACCAAGTAGAGGAATCACGTTTGAGGTTCTTTATCTCCCTTTTGTTCTTGCTCGATCACCGGTGGAATCACGCTTCAAAGGTATAATTCTTACTTCTTTATGTGTTATGCATGAGATCCTTGGTTTGGTGCTATGTGAATATGATTCATGTTATTTCCGCTATTAGTACCTATAATCTCCTACAGTGGTATCAGTTAGCCTCTTGCAATTACATATATTGAGTAATAATTCTTTGATAATCCACAATTTTAATTCAATTAGGAGGGAGAATAATTTAATTATGGGTCAATTGTTAATTTAAATGCGATTTAACAATATAGAATCATTAAAGTTGTTTAATTTGCTCCATATTAGCCATAATTTGATCCGAAATTTGCCCTATAATTCTCGAAAAATTTGAACCCCATGAACCCTAATTTTCGAATTTTTAAACCCTAATTTGTAAAATTTTGTGTTTAATTTTGATTTATTTCGATGGTAATATGTTTAAAGAATTTAATCTATTTGATTACATGTTAAAATTATGAATTTTCATGATCAAATTATTTAATTTAAGTGTTAAATTAAATTGGGGATTAATTTCATCAAGAACCCTAATTTCAAAATTGAATATGATTTAGTTTTGGAATTAATAGGACCACATAAAGTTTAATTTAATTTTACAAAAATCTGTTTTGTTTTATTTAATTAAAAATAAAAAAAAGGGAATTAAGGTGCGGCAGCTGCGGCTGGGTGGCGCAGCCACGACGACTGTCGCACCGGTGGTGGTCCAGGAGGGAGGGGTGGGCTGGGCTCGGATCGGAAAGGGGCAGCGCAGCAGTGCACCACCCCGTTGCGTGTGTTGCTGCTGCTGCCCTCGCGTCACTGCAGTGGCAGCGTACACCGCAAGGTGTACGGCCACCGTGGCTGGCTTCGGCTGGCCACACCACGATGGCTGACGCGGTTTTTTCAAAAAAAAATTTTTTTTATTTTATTTTTATTTTATTTTGGATAAAATCAGATTTTCAAATTTTAAAAGGATAAGTTTTAATTTTGAAAAGATAATTAACAAGATTAAAGTTGTTATTTTTGTTAAGTTTGGATAATTATGGAGCAAAAGATTCTATTTGGATAATGATTGATTAAATAATGTGATTATCCCATAATTATTTATGGATAATAATTGCTTTAAAATATGCGATTGGTTAGTAATTAGGATAGAATTTCCTAAATTAGTTAGGATAATCATGGAAAATAAATATGATTTATCTTCCATAATTAAAATAAGATTTGATTCTATCTCATACCTAAATTAAAATATATGATATTTTATGATTGGTCATGAATAATATATGATAATATCCAATTACAGTAATTAATTAAAATATGAGATATTTAGAGCCATGTTTCCTTTATTGTGAACATTCGATGTTGTAGTTTAGGAAAGCATGATGAGTGATTTATTATATGGCACTTTATAATATATGATATTGTTTATTGCTATATATAGACTAGTATGACCCATAGATTCTAAATACGATCTGCGCATCGTGATGTATTTTTGTAATCTAAATACAGTCTGCGTACCGTTAAGTATTTTTGTAATTTATTTTATTTTATTTAAGTAGTAGATAGAATAGAATAAAATTACAGGTTGCAGTTGATCCAAAAAGCCAATGAAGTGAAGGCCCAAATGAAGCAAGATGGATGAGATCCATGAAAGTTCAAGTGGGAGCATTTTTGCTTTATTAGTTTTTCATAGGATTAAGGGGCCATACTATGTCATGATTTATTGCATTAGTAGATTATGCATGTTTAGGTTTATTTATGTTGCTTGATGATGCGCTAGAGTTCACTAAATAATTACAACATAATAAATCTAGATCCCAGTAATATTGATGCAGCTTTTCCAATTAAAAACCCGACGAAACCTTCGATCGTTTATGATAGGTCCGCCCTCAGCAGAGTGTCATAATATATATTGGGGAAGTGGGGGTAGGATCGCATTCTACACTTTTAATTGGTTATATTCAACAAGGTTACCTAAAGCGTTTAGAACCTTGAAGCTAAGAGTAATAATTAAACATGCGATGGTTAATTATTTAACCAAGAATTACAAGAGTTGTAATCAGTAAAGAGTTTACTCACCTTGAAAATGAAATGGTTGATTGCAGGGCCTCACTCTGGTTAACTATTGCACAAATGAAGGATCTTGGAATCATTTTATTCAATAGGCACTACTACAAAATTGGCCAAAGAGACCCAATATAAAAGACCTGTTATCTACATAAGCGGTCTCTTTGATCCAAGAGACCACTTATCATAAATAACAGGTCTCAAACTTCATTTGTTTTTGGTAAAAATAATTGAAAGACCTATTATCTATGACAACGGGTCTCTAGCGCATTTTTAAATTTATTTTCTTTTTAATTAAAAATAGGTAGAGACCCATTTTTTAAGAAAACCGGTCTCTCCTTTTTAGAAAAGAAAAAAAAAATTAAAAAATAAGTAGGGGAGACCTGTCATGCCACTTAACAGGTCTCCTTTATTTACAAAATAATAAAATGAAACCCTAACTAATTGCTTCACCGAATCACCGTACCCCTCTCCATTTCATTTCACGCCTCCTTCTTTCTCCTTCCTACTCTTTCTCTCTCCTTCCTTCTTCCTCCTTGCCCTCTTTCTCATCCCGTCTTTCTTCTCACCCTCTCTCTAACCCCTATAAACTCAGAGCACATTCACAATATTTCTAGTGTTTTTTGAGTGGATGATCTCTTAATTTTGTTTTAATTTCGTGCTGATGAGTGTTCTTGAATCTTCATGCTACTTTAAAGATCTATAAAATCTTCCAGCTTTTTCTCAATTTTTTCGTCGTTTTATTTAAATTATATTGTGAAGAATAATAAGAGGAGAGAGACAATATGAAGAAAGTCGGCGCCGATAAGAAGAAATTTCGACTATCATCCGTTGGATCTCTACAAAGAGGCGACAGTGATACAACCTGGGTTTTGCCTCTTTTTCTTGCATTTTTGTTGATTATTTGATTTTTTTTGTTTGTTTGATAATTTAGGGTTTAAGTTAGTTACAGATCTTAAATTTTGTCATTTTATCAAATTTTTTATGTTTAATTTCTTGATGATTTTGTGCATGGAATTAGTTTCGGTTAATGATTTTATCTCTTTTGGTTGATGAATTGTGTAATTTTGGTGGTAATTTTGCTGTGAATATAGAGGTTTAATTGTTGCGGTAATGAAATTTAAGCTTGTGTTGCTGATTTAATTTGAATTTTGTTTTCTTTGGTTGTTTTTTTTTATTTATTTATTTTATTGTAGATGTTACCAATGTACCAATGTATGAGATCAGAAGACTAAGAAATGCATGTCAATTTTATTCTGTTATACTTGTTTTCATTTAATTTTTCTGGAGAATTAACCATTCTATTTTTTTTAATTTTTTTTTTGTGTATTTGTATTTGATGTTGTAGGTAAAGATCTGCAAGTTTCAAGTTTGAAGTGAAGAAATTTGTAAATAAAGAACTTAGAAGCTAGAAGTTATCTTGTAAAGAGTTTCTTTTTTATTATATTTCTTGTATAGGATTTTCATTGATATTTAATACTTCGTATTCGTATTAGTAATATGTTTGTAATTTGAGGTATATGTAATTTTAAGAATTATTTTGTACGTATCATTTCGTAATGTAAAAATTAAAATTAAAATTCAAATACAATTGAATATTGATGAATAAAATAATTTTTTTTTATTATAAATGAGGCCAAAGAGACCCGTTAGGTTAATAAGCGGTCTCAGTTTTGCTGAAAAAGAGACTGTCTTGCTTCAATAGGCGGTCTCAGTTTTCTAGAAAATGAGACTGCCTATCTCATATAGGCGGTCTCAGTTTTCTGAAAAATGAAACTGCCTATCTTAGATAGGCGGTCTCAGTTTTTTAATTCTAGAGACCACCTTTAATAAAGTGGTCTCTTTGCCAAAGAGACCGCTGAGCTAGAGACCGCCTCTAAGGCAGTCTCTTTGGCCTATTTGGACGGGTCTCTTTGGCCAATTTTGTAGTAGTGAGGGATCAATTTAAAATTGAATAAAATGCTTTAAAGTTACCAATAAATTTTAAAATTTCTTATGGTACTTTAAATTTATTAAACATAATTATTTAATTTTGCCTCGTTTTGTTTTTGTTTGTAGATGAATAACTTGTATGACAACACAGATTTACCAATGAAACTCAATTTAAGGCTAAATCTCATAAACTACAGGCAATGGGAGGACGAATTGAGAAATGTTCTCACAAGCCACAAGCTTGAAGCTCGTCTGTATGTACCCATTGGGAACAAGTGTGCTCTAGGTCAAGATCCTAAAAGGCATGCAAAATTAGTTTCGGATGCACAGAGGGTCAAGTACCTAATACTGGAATCTATTCCAAACTGTTGGTATAATAGGTTCAGACGGTATGAGGTGACCAACTTGTATTCATGTCTTCGTGCTATCTGTAGAGGTGGAATGGGGGCATTGGGTAGTGGAGGTGTCAACGATCCTAATGTAAGAGAGATCGTTAACTCGATCCCTCAGATTTACTATTCTTGGGCTGACAGTTTAAGGTATGAGACTTACAAGATTCATGGTAAGATAATGGCAAAGAAACTCTTACCTGGTCAGTCAGTGAGGAACCATGTCAATGAATTGATTGATTTGATCAATCAAATGGATATCCTTGGGAAACCGATCGATGATGACTCTGCGCGTGACATTATCTTGTTCTCGCTCCATGATGGTTTTGATATAGTAAGACTTTCTCATAATGATGATGGATCATCAGCAAATTTGATCAACATCTTACTTAACCATGCTGAAGAGTACCTGGTAAGGAGAGAATGCCAATGCTTCTTTTGTGGTGGATGGCAAGTCCATACACCAGGGTGTCCCCATTACACACCAGTGAAAACAGAAGGTAAGGAGTTACTTGATGTTTTTGTTGTAGAGATTAATCTTACTTCATCTTCCACTTGGGTATTCGATACCGGTTGTGGTGCTCATATTGTTAATGACGTGCAGGGCTTGAAAGGAAGTAGGAAGCTAGATCCAGGGGAAGTAACACTTCGAGTAGGAAATGGAGCAAAAGTTGTTGCACTTGCTATTGGGAGTTACCATTTGAGACTTCCTTCTGGACTTATTTTAGTACTTAATAATTGTTATTTCGTACCCAGCATTACTAAAAACATTATTTCAGTTCCAGTTTTAGATACTGAAGGTTTTTCATTTAAAATAAGAGATAAGCGTTGTTTTATTTCAAAAGAAAATATGTTATATGCTAATGCTAAGTTAATCAATGGCTTGTATGTCTTAGAATATGCAACTCATGTCTATAACATAGATCATAAAAAGCAGAAAACAAATGGTTCAAACCCAACTTACCTATGGCATTGTAGGCTTGGACATATTAACCAAAAGCGCGTCCAGAAATTACATAAGGATGGACTCCTTTCTTCTTTTGATTATGAATCATTTGAAAACTGTGAGTCATGCTTGCTTGGGAAAATGACTAAGTCACCCTTTACGGGTATAGGTGAAAGAGCTAGTGACCTTTTGGGACTCATACATACAGATGTATGTGAACCAATGAGTTCAAAAGCTAGGGGTGGGTTTAGTTACTTCATTACTTTCACTGATGATTTAAGTAGATTTGGTTACATTTACTTAATGAAGAAGAAGTCGGAAGCCTTTGAAAAGTTCAAAGAATTCCAGAATGAAGTACAAAACCAGCTTGGGAAAACAATTAAGGCATTACGATCTGATCGTGGTGGTGAATATTTAACCCAAGAATTTGTTGAACATCTGATTAATTGTGGAATACTTTCACAATTAACCCCTCCAGGAACACCTTAGTTAAATGGTGTGTCAGAAAGGAGAAATAGGACTCTACTTGATATGGTTCGGTCCATGATGAGCTTTACTGATCTTCACATATCTTTTTGAGGATATGCATTAGAAGCAGCTTCCAGAGTACTAAACAAAAGCCCGTCCAAAGAAATTGAGAAGACACCATATGAGTTATGGAATGGAAGAGTTCCAAATTTGTCTTATCTCAAGATTTGGGGATGTGAAGCCTATGTAAAACGTTTACAAAGCGATAAACTACACCCTAAATCAGACAAATGTTTCTTCGTGGGTTATCCTAAAGAAACAAGAGGGTTTTACTTCTACAATCGCGAAGATAACAAAGTGTTTGTTGCTCGCGAAGGTGTCTTTCTAGAAAAGGAATTCCTCTCTAGAAAGCCAAGTGGGAGTAAAGTGGTTCTCGAAGAAATTCGAGACGAGCAACAAATGGACGTGGATAATACCACGTCAGAGGCGAGGGCGCATGAGACGATTAATCATGCGTCGGAGCAAGCTAATTCCACTAGCGAGACTCCTATCGTCCCACTTGAATCTAATTCATGCGAAAATCTTCAAAGAGTTGGAGAGAAAATTTCTACTGTTGCTCCTACCCCATGTAGGTCTGCCAGAATCAGAAACAAACAGTTTGTTGAGGTTCTGTTAACAGAGGATTCTGAAATCTTCTTATTGGAGAATGAGGAACCCACAACCTACAAGCAAGCTTTGGTGAGCCCCAACTCAGATAAATGGCTTGAGGCCATGAAATCCAAAATGGAATCGATGTCTGAAAATAAAGTGTGGACCCTAGTAGACTTGCCTAATTGGGTAAAACCCATTGGTTGCAAATGGGTCTACAAGATTAAAACAGACAAGGATGGAAATGCCTACATCCATAAAGCAAGAACTGGTTGCAAAAGGGTATAGACAGATTCATGGTATTGACTATGATGAGACCTTTTCCCCAGTAGCAATGCTTAAGTCCATTCGGATTCTTCTAGCGATTGCTGCATTTTTCGATTACGAAATTTTGCAGATGGATGTCAAATCCGCCTTCTTGAATGGGTTCTTGACGGAGGAAGTGTACATGACACAACCTGAGGGTTTTGAAGATCCAGAAAATCCTAGAAAGGTATGCAAGCTTGAGAAATCCATTTATGGATTGAAGCAGGCATGCAGGAGTTGGAATCTTCGTTTTGATGAAGCGATCAAAAGGTTTGATTTTGTCAAAAGTGAAGAGGAACCTTGTGTATACAAGAAGTCTAGTGGGAGCAGCGTAGTTTTCTTAGTCTTGTATGTGGATGACATACTACTCATGGGAAATGACATACCAATGCTTGAGTCAGTCAAGGAATGGTTAAAGAGTTATTTTTCCATGAAAGACTTGGTTGGAGTGGTTTTCTCCCCATGTCCCATGGCATTACGCTCAGTAAATCTCAATGCCCGGTTATGCCAGATGAGATGAGACGTATGGCTATCATTCCTTATGCTTCTGCAATAGGATCGATTATGTATGCCATGATTTGTACAAGGCCAGATGTTGCATATGCTCTAAGCATGTGCAACAGGTTTCAAGCAAATCCAGGTGAAGCAGACTAGACAGCTGCCAAGAACATCCTTAAGTACTTGAGAAGGACGAAAGGAATGTTTCTAGTGTATGGTGGCGAAGATGAGTTGGTTGTCAAAGGTTATACGGATGCGAGTTTACAAATAGACAGGGATGACTTCAGATCTCAATCTGGATACATTTTCTGTCTGAATGGAGGAGCAGTGAGCTGGAAGAGTTCGAAGCAAAGCACTGTCGCAGACTCTACGACAGAATCAGAGTATTTGGCTGCTGTTGAAGCAGCTAAGGAAGCAGTTTGGATAAAGAAGTTCCTAACTGAACTGGAGATTGTACCAAGTGCTCAAAAGGGAATCGAGGTATACTGTGACAATAATGGCGCCATTGCTCAATCAAAGGAAGCTAGGTCACACTTCAAATCCAAACATGTAGAGAGGAAGTTTCACCTCATTCGAGAGATCGTTGACAGAGGAGATGTCAAGATGAGCAAAATTCACACGGATGAGAACATCGCTGATCCGCTTACTAAACCCCTTCCATTGCCTAAGCATGAGAAGCATACTAGTGCAACTAGATTGAAGCGAATGATGTAATTAGAAGTTGTTATTTGTTTTTGAGAAAAATAAGTTACATATGTAATACATTCATTTGCAGAATTATGTTTAATCAGAAATTATCATTTCTCTTATTTAATTGTGGTTTCAATATTAAATAAAACGTCCAAAATAATTATGAATTGATGGGCTCACTAGGTTGATGACCTTTTGAATGAAACCCCACAGGTGAACGAAATTCATACATTATTAAAGTTCCTAGTTCGGAATCATTAAAGTGGACATAAATGATTTCTTAAACTGGACTAGCATGTTAAGATTGATTGGATAGCGCAGTTTCATGGGCTATTGATATGTCTAGTTTATGTAGTATTTTACCCCCGTCCCTTGGTCATTATTAATAGTGTTTTTGGCTCTTTAGAGCCACTTTTATTACTAATATGTGTTTTCTAGTGTTTTCGTAGTTTTGGTAGAGTTTTGTAGGGAATTTCATCTTTGGAGTACTTTCCCAGGATTTTATGGAGCAACTACGAGCATTGGAGGAGCACGGCCATCTTTCGTAGCCCAAGATCGGTTAGAGTAATCAAACCGGTTAATAAGGGCTCGACTTGTGTTAAGACGAGGCATTTGGACCGAATGATTAAAGCCCCAAAGAGGATATTTGGTTTGGGCCAAGTTACGAGCCTAAACAAGGAGTCCAAGCGGCCCAAGGGTATCCGCCCGATGGTCCGCCTGATGGCGCGCCCGATCGGGCAAAGAAGACTTATATCGCAGCAGCCCTTCGCCCGATCAAAAAGGTGCGCCCGGTCGGGCGGTGTGGCGCCCGGTCGGGCGCGTGTCTCTGATAGATCTTTTAAGCATCGTTTAGTTTGTTTTAGTTTAGGATTCTTGCTTATTATAAATATGTTTTCGTTAAGCAAGTTTAGTATTCTTTTTACACTTCCTTACTCTCTCTTTACTTTTGTAATTCTTTCTCTTAGACTTTCTCTCTCTACTTAAGCTTATTTTCTCTCTCTACACTTTATACTTTGTTCTTGACTCGACTCTTTATTCCGATTACTTTGGTAACGATTTCTTTTCTCTTAATCTCGGTTATTTATTTTTATTCCTTCGATCATGTCTTATTTTATTGCTTTGATTAGTTTAGATTTAATTATGTGTGAGTAGTTCTCTTTCTAGGGTTTATGGGGATCCATAAATAATATGAAGGGGTAATTTATTGTTGTTAATTATCAATGTTATATTAATTTCCTATTGATTGATTTAATGCTCTGTGACTAGATTAGGCCTGATCTTTTATGCATGAGTTTGACATTATTGATTCGAGATTCGAGAGATGAGAATTGATGTTTAGGTCTAGTTTCAATTGGCAGGTTAATCTATAAATGGTTAAGTCGAGATTCGAGAGATGAGATTTAATACCGGTAGACTAATTCTGTGATTGTAATACGTAGCGAAAGCCCTTTATAATCTGGTTAATTGATGCATTGATGATTGACTATTATGTTTTACCCTGGAGTATTATTTATTGGTGAACCTATGCCCTAGGTCTTTAATTCATTGATTCCTCCTATTTTATTCTCCCTACTTATATTCTTCGTAGTATAATCTTTAAATCACAACAAATTGTTACTAATAATTTAGATTGCTATTAATTAATTAGGAATAGAAAAACTAGTTTCCCTGTGGATTCGACCCTACTTCCCTATCTACTTTAGTTAGAGGACTTAGGTAATTACTTTTGATTAGGTGATACGACTTTAGCCTGTCAGCTATAGGAGCGTAGTGATGCTCGGTCAATCACATGGATATGCATGAATGATGCATGATCGAACTATAGACCTACTTTGAAGTTCAAGTATAGAGCTTCTAGATATATTAATGGATTCCTTTGACATGAGTGGAACATTGATCTCATTCAATGGATGATATAACTATGGTACATTCAAACGTCTGCCCGTAACTGGAGATTATAAAGGGTGTTTCCTGGTTATTTCAGAAGTTGAGTGGGAGCTTTGGTTGCCACAAGATTGGATAGAGTCTTCCTATTTAATTAGGAGTGTGTCTTATTTTGGCCTCTTGAAGAGGGAGAATTTAGAAAAATGCATGGCCGTGCTCAAATGTGTTACACAGTAACCATTTGTTTTGTAATTCTAACTCAGATTTCAGGAAATGATTTGTAGATTAATAATGATTACATAAGATGCAATCATATTATCAAATCGACACAAAATGACTTAAGGAATTTGAATGTTGCGCACTTGTCTCAGACAAGTGGGAGATTGAAGGAATTGTGTCTTCGATAAGTGCAATTACTAGATATATCAAGGATCACTATTATGGAGATAATAAGTTCATTCTATTGGGGCGTCATCCTCTGTTGCTAGACTATGAGAGATGATCTTTGGGCTAGTCAAATAGTCCAAAGCGCTTTAGAATGGATCCTATATTGGTCACACACAAGGGTAATGGGTTAAGCAAGTTAGAGGCCCATTAATGGGCCTCATGAGCAATTAATTAGTCATAAGTATGATTGGGCTAAATGTAGTTTGAGTGGGATTAGGAATTGGGCTTGGACTTGGACTTGGACTATTATTTAGAGATATGATCTATAAATAATAGTCATGCCTAGGGTTGATGGATCAAGTCACAATTAACATACAGTGAATTGTGAATCTAAGCAACCAACATCCAAAGCCCTCACCCCTCTCTCACGCACGACCCTCTCTCTCCCCTCTCACCCACGGCCGGCCACCCCTAGTGGCTCTCGTGGTGTTGCGCGGTGGTTCTTGGCTAGTTCATTGTTCGTTCATCTCCGTAGAAGGTCGATAGAAGGGTTCTTTTGCGACTAACTAGCATTAGTGGAGGTCTTAATCTGTGCCCGTGGACCAAGTAGAGGAATCACGTTTGAGGTTCTTTATCTCCCTTTTGTTCTTGCTCGATCACCGGTGGAATCACGCTTCAAAGGTATAATTCTTACTTCTTTATGTGTTATGCATGAGATCCTTGGTTTGGTGCTATGTGAATATGATTCATGTTATTTCCGCTATTAGTACCTATAATCTCCTACAATGATCATATGTCCTCCTATTGCAACTCAACTAACCAAGAGCAAGCGGCGGCAATTGGGCAAAGAAATGAGCCATACCCCCAATCCTAAAATCAAGGTTGGAAACCCCAACAAAGTACGGGATGGAAGCAACAAAACCAAGGGCCCCCACAAAATAGCTACAATCAAAGCCAAAACCAACCCCAAAACCACTAGAACCAACCTCACGCTCAAAACCGACAAGCTCCATATCGCCATCCCAACCAAGACCAACAAAGGCAACAATATAACCAACACGCTCCCCCACCTCCTCAAAAGTTTAGCCTTGAAGCCGCACTTGAGAGCTTCATTGCACAACAAGGAAGAAGCAATGCGGATATGCAAGCAAACATCCAACAACTTCAAGCACACAACAAGATAATTGAGAACCAATTGGCACAAATAGCACAACAAGTTGGGAGTTCATCCTCAAATCCTAGCGGTCACTTCCCAAGCTCAACGGTGGTGAACCCAAAGGAGCAAGCCAAGGCCATTACCTTGAGATCGGGGAGAGGTTATGAGGGGCCGGTCATGAGTGAAGAGGAGCCTCAAAAGGGAGATGAGGGAGTTGTGGTGAGGAATGAGGATGACTTTGAAAATGAAATAGTTAATGTTGAGAAAAAGAAGCAACAAAAGAGTGACGAGGGAGTCTGTAGACACCCATTTGTGTCTCCCCAAAACCAAACCCAGTGATGAATGCCTTGCACGTTGTGTTATTATTGAATTAGGTGAAAGTGGTTCGAAAGTCAAGTGTTGCGGTTTAGTTTTAATTAAATTCTTCTCTCTCTGTTTTGAAAATGACTTTATTTATTTGAAAACTTCCATTTCAGTTTATTTTGGTCCATGATAAGGGTCCAATAATGGTGTAGATGGATGGGGCTCGAAAAGACCTTTCCAACGATATGTTATAAGCCCGATTCCGATGAATATTGAGGAAGTTATGGCCAAAATACTAAACTGGGCCCGGTTATTTATTTTAATACGGCCCAATGATCTAGAGGAGGGCCCATTATTAATTGTTATTCCTAAAATTATTAGGATTAATTATAGTTTTCTAGAAGTTTCTAGAAAGTTCCTTTTAATTCTAATATTGTTAGATTTAATACTTAATTATTTTTAAAAGATTTTTATTTGGAATAAAATATGGTTTTATCATCTTAAAAATATATTTTATCTTCTGTACGGATTCCGTAGATCAAGTTGATTAAAGATCGGATTCCGCGTGAAGAAAAACGCGCTAATACAGGCTGTCGCCAGACGACAAGTCTGTCGCCGCGCGACAGACCCTGTCGCGTCATGACAGAGTTAATTCCTGGCGACAGCGTGGAGTTTTATTCCTTATCAAATTCTATGATTTTCCGGATTATTTTCATTATAAATAGCGTCCGAATTCCTGTTTTCAAAGATCATCTACAAAAATCATTCACAATCATCAACTCTTTCTCAATTCTCTCTATTCTCTCATTAAGAATTATTTAATTCTTTTCTTTCTCTCTCTTTCTAAACCAACCTTTTACAAATACAATATTCCGCATTCACAAGACTTAGAGTCTCTTAGCCAAGTTCGAAGTTGCCTTTGCCCTAGACGTGTAAGGTTGATAATTTCTGAGGGTTTGGTCCAAAACTAGTCTAAACTTTATTTAATTTGATTATTCTTTAATTATTCTTTATTGATTTTCATTGAAGTTACTAACTTGTGTATTTTGTTATTAGAAAGAGGTACGAGGCTTCAAAGTATGTAATCTTATTACTCTCTTTCAATGTAGAAAGCATGTTTATTATTGTTTTATGATTCCTAGTATCATGTTAGGATGTTATTTTATGCTTTCTAGTATCATGTTAGGATGTTATTATTGCTTTCTAATATCATGTTAGTACCATGTTAGGTTTAAAGCTTTGATCTTTATTGCTTAGTGACATGCTAGGATTTGTTATTAATCTTGTTAGTATCATGCCTAGGATCTTGCTATTATTATTAAGCTTGGTTATGCCTTATCATGCTATTATCATCGTTATTGATTTATTATGTTTCTTGATTTATATTTTATTGTTATTGCTTGATCACACCTTTTATGCTTGTTAAAGGGAATTTGTACTTGAAATCACGCTTAATAAGATAATTAATAATTTGGTTTAGGCTAATGTGATTTTAACTCAAGTGATCGCCAATAATAGTTTTATTTGTGCATTAATATTCAACCAACATAGATTAAACAGGGTAGGATTAACATAATGTTTGTATGTTATTCGAAAAGCGCACATGAATACGAGCAGAACAAAGTAGAGGCCTATTTTATACGGCGGGTCCTTTCTTTTGTAGATTGGATTCGTACCTTCATCCCCGGACCCTGTTTGGTTCAAGACCTTATGGAGTAGTTGACGGTCCTTTGGATTGTCTTTTGGGTTTACAAGTTCCTAAAACTTGTTGGCGACTCTTTTTGCTCTTTGTCTTTCCCTTTGGAACGCCACCGTACTTTAGTGTATGATCACAGTGGGGTTCAAGTTTGGGGTTATCATAATGCTTGAAATATTCCCTACAGTTTTTGGCGACTCCACTGGGGAGGATTTCTATTTATATTCCTGAAATTTATTTAATTTTGGCAATTATTTAGAATGAGCGGATGAGACTTGAAAAATTCTAAGTATTTCATGTGCGTGATTTGATTAACATTATTGTCATATGCATTAAAAGGTCCTCATGGGAGTACCCCATGAGTCAATCCATAGGAATTTTACATGTAGGAAATTTGGGAAATATCTTTCATGACTAGAATCGAAAAGATGATGCGAAATCTGGAAAATTCGAAGGACACAGAAACTTGCCAAGGCATGTAGGAACTAGCGTCTAGAAAACAGGGCTTGTCGCCCGTAAAAAGTTTCTGTCGCCTGGCGACAGAAGCTTTTTTGCGGCGACAGTCCCTGTAGTCTGGCGCCAAGTTCTTCCAACACCGAGCCAGGGGTATGTCTTCTTGCTTTGACCATTTCTAGTGTTGTTGGCTCGATTTTGCTTATTGATTGAGTCATTTTCTCACTTTTCTGAACCCATATGTGTTCTACATATGGAAATAACCCTCTGGGGGTTCCTGCTTCACCTGCCCAATGGAATATCCCACGATCATGTGCAAAGTTCAGATTTGGGTACGTGTAATGTTTGTGAATCCACCAAACCATGGAGTCGAGTCCGAGTTCATCTCGCACTCGCGGAATCCTGTCCATTCGCTCCAACCCTCCCGGTAGGCTTGTGTGCAATGCATATGGATTCTTAACCATGGACCTTTTTGACTTAACCCATATCCTCGAACTTTAGAGAACTAGAGCCATGGTTAGGTTGCAAACTCATCTTGTGACTATGTGAACTACTTGTGCACCCTTGCTTGTATTTATTATATGTGCTAACCGTTTGTTTGACTTGTGTTAAAGACTAAATAAATTGACTAATGACTAAAAGGACTTTGTCTAATTAATTAATTAATTTTGAATTAATTAAAGGCTAATAATTTAATCGATTCGACCTAGTACGACTTTAGGCATGTCCATTTAGAGTAAAATTACTGGAAACAGTCCAGATTCATGTTCCAGCAATGGCGCAGGAATTTGGACTGTGGCGCTGCAGTTTAGCGTCTGTCGCCTGGCGACAGTTTTGTCGTCTGGCGACAGGCTCTAAACCGTAGCGACAGTCCTGTTGTTTTAAGCGACAGTCCAGTTCTTTTGCTCGAGTCATCACGACGAGTTTAATTAACAGTCTACTAATCGGATTAATCAGTTTGTTAATGGTTCAAACCATGTTTAAGTCTTTAATTGAGTTTAGGCACTTAAAGTCCCATGGTAATACACTAGTAGTCAAAACATGTCACTCACATACACATAAAGCACACACATAACATGTTTGTCACATTATGACCATGTCTAGAGAGTCTTGAATGCGTGTTTTCCGTCATTTTTTTTAGGGGGGGTAAGTCGGATATTAATCCTCCAATTTTTAATTTCCCTTAAAATATATACCCCATTTTTTCACTTTTTCTTTTAAATCTTTTAAACATAAAGTCAAGTCAATTAGAGTCAAATATTAAAACAAATATGGTTTAAATTACAGCGCGTGGTCAAGAAAGGAAGGGCGTTTAATCAAAGACAACACTTTTGTGCAAGTTTTACTTTTCGACAAACCAGTCGGTAGGAAAAGGAAAGCTAATAAGGCAATGGCTAGTCAAGAAGAACTTAATGAAGTCAAGGGACAGGTAGCCAACTTGGCTGAAATGCTGCAAAACCTATCGCTGCAAATAAGTAATCCTGAAAAACAAAAACAAATGGACCTAATCCAGGAAAGCTTGGGCAAATTGTCCAGCGACTTTAGATTTCAAGAGATTAGCTCCCAAGGGGTCTCGGTGGATAAGGACCTTCTTCCACAAAAGTTCAATCCCAATGACATCCCTAAGTTCAAGGCCATGGATAACCCCTATTTTCATTTAAGAGCTTTTGAAACTGTAATGAGTATTAAGGGGATAGATAGAAAGGCATTTAATTCTGTATTTTCACTATCCTTAGAAGCTGTATGTCAACAGTGGTACTTTTCACTTGATAAAGAAAAGACTTCTAGTTGGGAATCTATTGTGAGCGCTTTCATTGAAAGATATAAATGCAATATACAAGTTGAAACCGATCATAGAGAATTAGAAATGCTGAAACAAAAAGAAAACGAGGGTTTTACCTCCTTCTTTAATAAATAGAGGGAAACCACTGCAAAAATGGTTGAAGTGCCTAGTGAAAAGGAATCCGTCAGGATGTTCATTAAAAACCTCCAAGAAAAATATTCTAAGCATCTCAAATATCAAAGCAACTTAAATACTTTCAAAGCGGTATATGACATTGGAATTAACATTGAAGATGACCTTGCTAAACAGAAAACTGCTAATAACAACTCAAGTAGTGGCTGGAAAAATAAGAAGAACGACAATCCTTCTTCATCCAAATCTACCCACTCAAATAATGTTAGCACTTTTCCTCTTAATGAAGTATTGGCAATGAATAATAATCAAGGACAAAAGAA
This sequence comes from Chenopodium album, assembly GCF_948465745.1. NCBI lineage: Eukaryota > Viridiplantae > Streptophyta > Magnoliopsida > Caryophyllales > Amaranthaceae > Chenopodium > Chenopodium album. The sequence goes on from NC_137858.1 coordinate 36,675,701, forward strand.
ACCATTTAGGAAGAATTATACTCCTATTGGTATGAGTTATGACACCGCATTTGATCGTTTACATGCAAAAGGTCTTATAACTCCTATTGGACCATTTGGGGACCCACCTGTCGAAAGGAGAACGGCTAGCTGGAACCCAAATGAACATTGCAAATATCACCAAGGTAGGGGTCATCCTACAGAGAACTGTTGGAGATTAAAGGAAGCCATTCAAGATTTGATTGATAGTAACAAGCTCCCATTACCTCCTGCAAGTAAGAAGCCAAGTATCAATACCGCACCGCTATCGGATTCTCTGGCTATTTCCGACGAAGAAAACCAAGAGGATCCATCTAGCCTCATAGAGCCTATCGAGACCATTGAAGAAGAAATCTTTGAAGATGCTCTCGAATTCTCCAGTCAGGAACCCGCAACTAAGCAAGAAGTATTGGCATTGACATTAATACTTCGGAATTGAAAGAATTAATCTCACAAACCTTCGAGGCCATAAAAGAGAAAAATGAGTTGCTTAAAAATAAACCTCCTCTTAAGCCAAAGAAACCATTTTCCCTCCAAGTAATTGACACTCCCAAAAAGAACAGTAGGAAATATACTCCAATTGGGACATCATACACAAACATGTTCAAAATGCTCTTTGAGAACGGAAAAGTTCAACCTCTCGAACCAAGACCATTTGAATCACTGAAAAGGACAGACAAATATTATTGTGCATATCATCAATCAGGAGGACATACAATAGAGCAATGCTTCAAGTTTAAGGACTTGGTTCAACGTTTGATTGATGAGAAAAAGTTAGTTCGACTTCCACAAGATGCCATGATTAATGGAGTATGGGACAGTGACGATGAGGATGTGTACCTTAAAGACATTGAAGAAACTCCTCTATCAACAATGTACCCAGTAAGTGACATTTGGGACGAGGAGGATTCACCCATAGATGTCCTCACTAGGTCCGGAAGAATACAACCTCCCATTTCAACGCAACCCATACCTTCTATTCAGCAAATTCCCGTGCCTATTATAGAAGACAACGATATTGTCAAACAGCTAAAAAAGACTAAAGTAGAAATGAATGTATGGAAACTTTTAGCCACATCTCGAGAACATAGAGTCGCAGTCATGGATGCATTGGCTAAGGTAGGCATAGATTCGGACACCACTCCTGAGGGACTTGCAAACTTCCTCACGAGCGATCTCCCAAGTCCAATTAATTTGGTCACTTTTTCGGATAAAGATCTACCACCGGAAGGTGACAAACACAATAAAGCTCTAAACCTCACAGTCATATGCAAAAGAATGAATGTCCCTATGACTCTTGTGGATAACGGTTCAGCAATTAATGTGTTCCCACTTAGAACCGCAAGAATGTTAGGAATAAGAGATGAGGATTTATCCCCATCAACCCAAGGAATAAGAGCCTATGATAATTCACGTCGTCAGCATTAGGGACGATCACTATGAATGTAACTGCAGGCGCAATTGAACATGCTACTACATTTCAAGTAGTAGATATCAAGGCATCTTTTAACTTGCTATTAGGACGCCCTTGGCTACATGATTTAAAGGCCGTCCCTTCGTCTCTCCATCAACAAGTAAAAGCTATAGTTGGAGGTGTTCCAATAACCATTGATGCTTCATCTATGAGGATTAAAACAGTAGAAAATCCACTAATTAATGTGGAACACGACGAAAACGATGAAGATTTGTGGGGCTTTAGCGAAGAGGTCTCCTTAATAGAGGAAGATGAAAGGACCCCTCTTCATTATGACCTCCACTCAAACATGATAACAAATGCTATCCTAAGAAAACAAGGACACTTTCCCGGAATGACTCTAGGAAAGAAGAAAGGAGTAGCTAAACACATGGGCTTACCTGGCCTCCCTAAATTGGATACTTTCGGACTTGGTTTTGAACCAACCCTCGAAGACCTTAAACGAGCCCAGGAAAAATCAAAAGCACGAAGAAATGCCCGTATACAAAAAAAGGAAATACCCATGGATCAATATCCTCTCACTTTAAACGGGCAATTTATAAGAGAAGGAGAGGATTACTCTTGTCATAAATTTCCTGAACCTTTCGTTGTAAATGGTATAAGGCAGCCTGGATTCGAAATCTTTTTGGATTGTTGTTTCCTAGACGAGATCCCAGCCCCAACATATAAGGAAAAAGCACCCCCTTGTTTCGACTTTAATGTCATGGGACTCCTCTTTGGAAGGGAAAAGAACGAATCAAGATATGCGGAAGATAATTCTTCACTCATCCAAGTAGTTCTCCAAAGCGAAAATTTCGATCCCTCCGAACTTATCACTCCAATAGAAGATCAAGAGCGTGGATGGCGTAAGACAGTGAAGATAGTTACTATAAATGGAAAGAAGATTTCAATAACTACAGGGCAAGGACCAATATTCGAAGAGTCGTCTATAACAGATATAATTATCGATTGCCCCTCATTATCTTTGCCACTCACTAAGAGCAATTGGTTAAACAAACAATAAAGGAAAGCCCTTCTTTTATAGACACGGAAATCGGGATTGGGATTATCATAAAAATAATGTGCAAATTCTGTCAAATTAACTATGTTACCATGCACTATGTGTTTCAAAGCCGTCCCCCTCAAATCAAAAAAGTGTTCGAAATCTTTATAGTAATATTCATTGATTCTAGGCATTACCGCAAGGTCTGTGGAATAATAACCTATGATGGCCCCAAATTCTTCCGGTAAAGGACATATTTCATCATGAAAAAATCTAAAACAATGAGTATCAATATTCCAATAGTCTATGGCAGAATAAATAAAGTCAATATCAAGGCTCATCCCCTTGACTCCAAACATACCCCCCATATGAGAAAGATCTAATGCTTTTTTATCTTTAGCAGTCAAGTGACGACACCATTCATCCATGTACCCACAAAAGGTTCTTTTAGCTAAAGGCATGATTACTAGTTAATTAACTATTTAATAAGCTGGTTAAATTATGCAGTAAACGGATGATTCGGGGGCTATTTATAACTTTTTCTGCACGACAGACTTCAATTCCTGTAGGAAACAGGAAAGCGCGTCTGTCGCCAGGCGACAAAATTGTCGCGTGGCGACAGAGCCTGTCGCGTGGCGACAGGGTGGATTACGCGGCGCCAGTTGTTTCCTTAGTAGCGTCACCTATTGCGCGTAGGAAACTGTGTTTTTACGTATTTGATTTCGACTTTGACTTGGCTTATTGTTCTATTCCTCTTCTCATACCCTCAATATTATGATTTCTATTATTATTATTATTATTATTATTATTATTATTATTATATTAAAGCTTAATTTATTTTTACACTTTCCTTCATTTTCTTTTTTCTTTTTTTTTTTGGGGGAGAGAGTCGGTACTCTCCATTAATATTAAAAATGACGGAAAAATTTTGCGCAAAAATTACACTTTCTCACACACTTACATGCACGACACATTTGTTATACAATAATAGAATGTTAATAAATAATAAAATGCATATATATATACAAGTGTCTGGTACATAAGTCATATAAATACAATAGACAAAGTCCTACAAAAGTCAAACATAAAACAAACACAGGTACAACTATGGCGCTGGAGGTCGCAAGTCGCGAGGGATGCCGAATGTATCGAAAAATGTCCTACTCCGTGGAGTATGTCCATCATCGCCCCCTGAACCACTAGGCGGCGCGAACTGCAGCTCAGGACCAGGCCATCTAACCTCACCCTGAAACCCGACGGAAAGAGGCTGGGGCTGCAATGGCTGCTGGGACGACGAGCCGAACTCGTATGTCCCACCACCCATCCCACCTCGAACGGTCGGCCCGGTCGGAATGTCCTCAGGTGATGACGCCGAATCCTCTACAGTGGCAGCCTCAGAACGACCACCTCGACCACCAGAAGTAGTCCGGCGACGCCTCGAGTCGGACCTAGTAGTCTCCCTCCTAGGCTCGGGCCTCGATCGAGTGCGTGGAGAAGGAATAGGCTGCCCCTGCAAAAGTAAATCAAAGTTAGCAAGTGCAACGAAAATAAAGCCAAAAGTAGTAAAAGTAAAAGTAATACCTCCTCAGCGTCGTTGCTACGACAGGTAGCACGGTTCCGCAACCTCACAAGCTGGCTGCGAAAGGCGTCAATGCACCTGGCCATAGCCGTCACCACCTCACGAGAGAACTGCCAAAATAGCCAAAGTCAATAACAATTATAAAGCCCAACATAAGGATGGTATATAACAAGAAAAAACTACTTACTTGAGTCTGGTGACGAGGAATAGACCGCTCCACAAACTGCTCTCCCGCTGGAGCTGGCGGAATAAGCTCCTCGATCGGTCCATACGTACCCTGGTAGCGTATAGACATCCTCGGAGGGATGAACTCCCTAGGACCAGCCTGCTAAAAGTAAAAGTTAGAAAGATACTTGGGGGCTACCTAAGAAAGATAAACTAAACGAATAAAAGCATACCGCTGCCTCCTCTGAAGGGACAGGAGCCGGCGCTAGCAACGATAGCAGGTCCTCCTCATAGTTCTGCTCAAGGAGAATGTGTGATCTCCAGGGAGTACCTCGCGAAGGCCCACCAGCACGATCCCGCTGCAAGGCATCATGGAACATATGCCGAGGTGGAGGAGCGGGAATAACGAAAGTATCCAAGGAGTGTTGGATGGCCACCCTCTCCCCTAGGTAGACCACCGCGCCATATGTCCCCAGAAAGTAACGACGCTCAGCCGTATACTGCGCCGCCAGCGCAGGGATAGGAAAAGCAGCCCAAGGTCGATATACCGGGCTAGGCTCCTGAAACATCACTAAGTAAGATACTAACGCTAAAAGGTGATAAAAGAGAAAGTAAGAATTTAAAGAAAAACCTACCGTGAGGATCATCTCTCGAAGGCGTAACACCTCCGGCGGACCTCTGCGGCCTCCCCAACTAGCAGCAATGGGGAGCACGCGAGGAGAAGGCCTCGCAGGCACAAGAGAAGGGAAGTACTCGTAGAACCAAATCTATACAGAAAGTGAGAATCAGTAAAAATGGTGCTTCTAAAGCTAGAGTTAAAATCTAAATAGGGAAAAGGAGATATACCTCTACGACCCTTCAGAAACTGGAAAGGGCTATCTCTCCAGACAAGGCCTTGTGACGACAGGAGCGCCGCAAGCCCAGTAAAAAATCAGCATAGGCCATGCTGGCCCAGTCATATGTCCCGACCAACTGGAGGTCGCGAACGGCGGACAGGTAGTATATAAGTACCCTACTACCTCGATCAGGGGAAAATGTCCCTGATAGCAGAATCAGCACAAAGATGCGCACCCGCTGCTCTCGGGTAGTCGCATCATCCTCGAAAGCTGCAGCCAGCGTGCCGCGACGGATACATCGGGAACTCAGCTGTCCCGACTGAGCCTCAGCCTGGGCCCGAATAACGATCGGCCCCAATAACTCCAAAACCTCCGGCGAGTAAACGGTAACGCCAGCATCGAAAGGTAGAGGAGTAGACTGGAACTCTAGCCCCGTAATGAGACTAAAGTCAGCTGGAGTGACTGTCATCTCACCCCAGGGAAAGTGAAAAGTGTTAGTGGTGTCCCAAAAGAACTCCACCAAAGCTCGGACGACGAGGTTACCCCCATCGTATGAAAACATGGCCCGAGTGGCCTGCAGCAGAGGAGTCAACCCACATGACTCCCAAAGACGACGAAGCCCCTCATCGCGGCAGATGAAGTTGTCGTACAGGGAGATGATGGTGGAGTTACCCGAGCCATGGCTACGGGTCCTCCCACTCGCTAGACCTCGTCGGATTCTCTCCGACAGATGATGAACCGGCGCGTGAAATAGAGTGCGCTCGTCCCAATCAGGCATGACACCCAGCCCGGAAGTAGAAGGCACGTCCTCGCCCTCACTGGTGGGCTCGTCCTCTCGACGTGTGTCCCTCGACCGAGAACCGGAACCACGTCGTCTAGCCATGCTAAAGTATGTAAAAGTAATTAAGTTTAAGGCTCTACAGTATCTAAAGTTCGCCTAAGCCGCATGATACTATGTTTAAAAAAAAAAACAGAGTACGTAGTACTAAAACAGAGCAAAATCTCAAACAAGCATGGAAGTGTTTTCTTTGAGCAAATAAACAATTTCTTGCAAACATATGATGAATATTGTGACAAATTGTACAAGTAAAAGTAGTCAAAATGCAAAGAACGACTCACATTGTTCTTCACGACCTTAAGAGGTCCTACAATGGTGAATTGCTTATTTCTTCACCAAATTGGGTCAAACAAGTCTCAAAATACTCCCAAAGTAATATACAAGCATAATTAAACAAATTCAAGGCATAAAATTCAACGAGCAAAGCAAATTAAGCAAAATGATTTTCGAATTTTTCGGAAAATTCGCGGATTAGAACGCGTAATTCATCAAAAACCGAGTAGAGTTTGAGCAAAACTTACATAGATCGAGAAAATAGATGAGAAAAGCTTCGATTTGCAACAAGTTTGAGCGAATTTGGTTGAGAAATGAGCAAGAACGAGTAATTTGAAGTTTTTCGCGAAGTTTGTGAAGCAGAGCAGCGAAATGAGAAGGAAGAAGAAGACGGGTTTAAAACCCCGATTCTGTCGCCAAACGACAGACTCTGTCGCGCGGCGACAGATGCAAAAGCTCGCGACAGGCACTTCTGGTCAGCGCAGGAGCGGAGACAGAGTGCTGGGCTCTTCCTTATGGTTTTGTGGGTCCATTTTAGTAGTTTGGGTTCCTTGGTACGTCAGTTAGCCCCTTTGAGTAATTGACATGATTTAGTCAGCTTGATCAAAATGCACTGAGTGATCGACTTGATGAAAGATCGTCTCACTTTAGCTTAAAGCGCCTAAGTATTGGCTCATAATAAAGCACCGAAGTATTGGCTCATAATAAAGCACCGAAATATTGGTTCAACAAATAAGGCACCGAAATATTGGTTCAATAGATGCACCAAAGTAATGGTTTACGAAGGCAAAAGCACCAAAGTACTGGCACAAATATAAAAAACAATGATAAATAATGATATTAAGGGTCAATAGGTAAAGTGATTCTTTGGCAATGTCTCAACATAAAGGGAAATTGTTTAGCGGCGAAGTACGGTCGTGACGAGGTAGTGTCACAAATGGTGGAGATGGCGAAGCAAGGCCACCTTCGGTGGTCCCTCAAGGTAAAGAAGAGATTGTCTATAGCGGCGACATACTGTTGTGGCGACGTACGGCCACACCCAGGAGATAACGACATATAGTTATTTTCGATGATGTTCCCGAAATACTGTGGAGGATTGTCACCAAGGATATTGAAGGCGACGACATATGGTTATCTTCAAGGATGGTGTTCACAAGGTACTGTGGGTGTTGTCACAAACAACAAAAGAAGCAACAACAAGATGGTTACTTTCAGAGACGTGTGCTCGACGGTGCAAGATACGCGTTTCTTAACTCTCTTATCTGTTTAACTAATGATTGTTTTGCAGGTATCGGCGTTATAAGAATGATTTGGAATCGCAGAACGTTTTGAATCATTCTCCGTCCCTATCGATACTTTGACTCTCGTTTTTCGAAACATAAGTTTCTTCAAACTCAGTCAAAGTGGGGGCTTCTGTAGACACCCATTTGTGTCTCCCCAAAACCAAACCCAGTGATGAATGCCTTGCACGTTGTGTTATTATCGAATTAGGTGAAAGTGGTTCGAAAGTCAAGTGTTGCGGTTTAGTTTTAATTAAATTCTTCTCTCTCTGTTTTGAAAATGACTTTATTTATTTGAAAACGTCCATTTCAGTTTATTTTGGTCCATGATAAGGGTCCAATAATGGTGTAGATGGATGAGGCTCGAAAAGACCTTTCCAACGATATGTTATAAGCCCGATTCCGATGAATATTGAGGAAGTTATGGCCAAAATACTAAACTGGGCCCGGTTATTTATTTTAATACGGCCCAATGATCTAGAGGAGGGCCCATTATTACTTGTTATTCCTAAAATTATTAGGATTAATTATAGTTTTCTAGAAGTTTCTAGAAAGTTCCTTTTAATTCTAATATTGTTAGATTTAATACTTAATTATTTTTAAAAGATTTTTATTTGGAATAAAATATGGTTTTATCATCTTAAAAATATATTTTATCTTCTGTACGGATTCCGTAGATCAAGTTGATTAAAGATCGGATTCCGCGTGAAGAAAAACGCGCTAATACAGGCTGTCGCCAGACGACAAGTCTGTCGCCGCGCGACAGACCCTGTCGCGTCGTGACAGAGTTAATTCCTGGCGACAGCGTGGAGTTTTATTCCTTATCAAATTCTATGATTTTCCGGATTATTTTCATTATAAATAGCGTCCGGATTCCTGTTTTCAAAGATCATCTACAAAAATCATTCACAATCATCAACTCTTTCTCAATTCTCTCTATTCTCTCATTAAGAATTATTTAATTCTTTTCTTTCTCTCTCTTTCTAAACCAACCTTTTACAAATACAATATTCCGCATTCACAAGACTTAGAGTCTCTTAGCCAAGTTCGAAGTTGCCTTCGCCCTAGACGTGTAAGGTTGATAATTTCTGAGGGTTTGGTCCAAAACTAGTCTAAACTTTATTTAATTTGATTATTCTTTAATTATTCTTTATTGATTTTCATTGAAGTTACTAACTTGTGTATTTTGTTATTAGAAAGAGGTACGAGGCTTCAAAGTATGTAATCTTATTACTCTCTTTCAATGTAGAAAGCATGTTTATTATTGTTTTATGATTCCTAGTATCATGTTAGGATGTTATTTTATGCTTTCTAGTATCATGTTAGGATGTTATTATTGCTTTCTAATATCATGTTAGTACCATGTTAGGTTTAAAGCTTTGATCTTTATTGCTTAGTGACATGCTAGGATTTGTTATTAATCTTGTTAGTATCATGCCTAGGATCTTGCTATTATTATTAAGCTTGGTTATGCCTTATCATGCTATTATCATCGTTATTGATTTATTATGTTTCTTGATTTATATTTTATTGTTATTGCTTGATCACACCTTTTATGCTTGTTAAAGGGAATTTGTACTTGAAATCACGCTTAATAAGATAATTAATAATTTGGTTTAGGCTAATGTGATTTTAACTCAAGTGATCGCCAATAATAGTTTTATTTGTGCATTAATATTCAACCAACATAGATTAAACAGGGTAGGATTAACATAATGTTTGTATGTTATTCGAAAAGCGCACATGAATACGAGCAGAACAAAGTAGAGGCCTATTTTATAGGGCGGGTCCTTTCTTTTGTAGATTGGATTCGTACCTTCATCCCCGGACCCTGTTTGGTTCAAGACCTTATGGAGTAGTTGACGGTCCTTTGGATTGTCTTTTGGGTTTACAAGTTCCTAAAACTTGTTGGCGACTCTTTTTGCTCTTCGTCTTTCCCTTTGGAACGCCACCGTACTTTAGTGTATGATCACAGTGGGGTTCAAGTTTGGGGTTATCATAATGCTTGAAATATTCCCTACAGAGTCACAAAAGAAAGTGAGGGAGATGAGGAAAGAGTAGAAAAGCCCCAAATGAGAGTATATGACAGGCTTAAGTCGTATCACCTAATCAAAAATAATTCCTAAGTCCTCTAACTTATGCAGATAGGGAAGTAGGGTCGAATCCACAAGGAAACTAGTCTTTTTATTCCTAATTATTTAATATAATCTAAATTATTAAGTAACCAAATTGTTGTTGTGAAAAGGTATTAGACTACGGAGAATAAGTTTAAGGAGAAAATCAATAATAAAGAAGACTAGGGCATAGGTTCACCAATAAATAATACTCCGGGGTAAAGCATAATAATCAACCATCAACATTGCATAGATAACATGGATCTAACAGGCTCTCGCAATTTATTAGATCTAAGTGTTAATGAAAATAGCCTATAATATTAAATTAACATCTGCTCGATTCATCAATTTAATATTGCTATACTTTCACAAGCCATAATTGTAAAGCGTTAAAACAATTCAATCAGATTATATCATGCGATATCAATAATCAATAATCGTCAATCATCAATTAACCAGATCATAAAGGGCTCTCGCTACGTATTACGATCACAGGATTAATCTACCGGTATTAAATCTCATCTCTCGAATCTCGACTTAACCATTTATAAACTAATCTGCCTATTGACATTAGACTTAAACATCAATTCTCATCTCTCGAATCTCGAATCAATATTGTCAAACTCATGCATAAAAGATCTGCGCAAATCTAGTCACAGAGCATTAAATCAATCAATAGGAAATTAATCTAACATTGATAATTAACAACAATAAATTACCCCTTCATATTATTCATGGATCCCCACAAACCCTAGAAAGTAACTACTCAGACATAATTAAATCTGAACTAAGTAAAGCAATTAAACAAGACATGAAGAATTGAAAGGAAGAAATTACTGAATTTAATTAAGATAGAAATCGTACCGAATCGGCGGAATTACAAAGTAATTAAGAACAAAGGGAAAAGTTGAGAGAAAAGTCTAGAGAGAGAAAATACTAAGTAGAGAGAGAAGAATATAATAATAGAGTGTAGAGAAGTAAAAGAAGTGTCTAAACTTGCCTAAAAAAAATACATTAATACTAAGTAAGAATTATACGCTAAACAAAACTGATCAAAAGAAGACGAATTGCTCGCCAAATACTCGCGCCCGGTCGGGCAAGAGGCCGCCCGACCGGGCCCGCCTTTCAACTCTGAAGGTCTTCTCGCGCCTGGCCGGGCGCGTGCTCCGGGCGCGTGAACTGGTGAGGGTTGCTTCGCCCCGCCCGGCCGGGCGCGCCTCCGGGCGGCCTTGCGGATCCGGGCGAGGCTCATGGGCCTCGAGTCTTCCTCCTTGGGCCTCCGAACTTGGCCCAAGTGCCTTGTATCTCCAAAATCGAGCCCTTAGTCACCGATTTGCTTCTTCTAACCGGTCTTGGGCTATCACGAGTGGTCGTGTTCTCCTATGCTCGTAGTCGCTCCTCGAAAATCCGGGAAAATGCTCCAAATGTGCAATTTCCTACAAAACTCAAACAAAACTACAAAAACACTGGAAAACACCAATTAGTAATAAAAGTGGCTCAAAAGAGCCAAAAACACTACTAATTACGACCAAGGGACGGGGGTAAATCTCTATATAGAATGAACATATCAGTATATAAGACTCCAATTCCATTCCCTCATAGGATTGTAGAAATGAAATTGAATGAGAAGTTTTCAAATTTTCTTGAAGTCATGAGAGGACTTTAAGTGAACATCCCCTTTCTTCATGCCATGTCACAAATGCCTACGTATGCAAAGTTTTTAAAGGATCTTCTATCCAACAAGAGTAGGCTTGAAGAGAGTGCAACCATCTCCCTTCCTAAGGAGGTGAGTGCAATCATTCAAAACAAGCTTCCTCAAAAGCTTGGTGACCCGGGAAGCTATGCAATACCGGTGAAGATTGGAGATATGGAAGCTATGGATGCTTTATGTGATCTTGGGGCAAGTGTGAGCTTGATGCCCTACTCAATTGCCAAGAGTTTGAAGGTTGGAGACTTGAAGCCAGCAAGAATGTCCTTACAATTGGCCGACCGCACGATTAGGCTACCTTTGGGAATTCTTGAAGATGTGCCGGTTCAAGTTGGAAGAGTGTTTGTGCCATGTGATTTTGTGGTAATGGAAATGGAAGAAGGTACTATGGTGCCCTTAATCTTGGGAAGACCGTTTTTTAACACCGCGGGAGTGGTGATTGATATGAAGCAAGGAAGATTGACCTTGAATGTGGGAGATGAGAAAATATCATTTTCATTCCCACAAGCATTGAAAAAACCATTGTATGATGAAGTTCATAGAGTTGATACTTTGGAAAGGGACTTACAGAAGTTCCAAGAGAATTTGTTTGAAGGAGATCCTCTACAAGCTATCCTAACGGGAGGCCTAGTTGAGGAAGGTGAAGAAACAAGGGGGTATGATCTTTTGCTCAACCAACCTTTAGTCCACAACGAAATGAAAGTGGAAGTGCTTAATGTGGAGGTAAAAGAGGAGAGGACTACACCTCCTCATAAGGTTGAACTTAAACCCCTTCCTCCTTTACTTAAATATGATTTTCTTGATGATAGTGAGAGTTATCCCGTTATTGTCAATGCTAAGCTAGATGACACCTCTCTTGGGAAAATCCTAAATGTTTTAAGGGAGTATAGAGGTGTCACTGGGTACAAAATTGATGACATTAAGGGGATAAGTCCTACTATATGCATGCATAAGATTTTACTTGATGATGATCATGCTTCCTCGATTGAGCACCAAAGAAGGTTCAATCCAAATATGAAGGAAGTTGTGAAAAAAGAAGTTTTAAAACTTCTTGAGGCGGGCATAATCTACCCTATCTCCGATAGTAAGTGTGTTAGCCCGGTTCAAGTTGTGCCTAAAAAGGGAGGCATGACCATCATCAAGAATGATAAGGGTGAGACCATTTCTATGAGGTCGGTCACCGGGTGGAGGATGTGTATTGATTAATTGAATAAGTCTACCCGGAAAGACCACTTCCCACTCCCCTTCATTGATCAAATTTTGGAAAGACTAGCATCACATAGTCACTATTGTTTCTTGGATGGATACTCGGGATTCTTCCAAATCCCAATCCAACCCGAGGATCAAGAGAAGACTACATTCACATGCCCTTTTGGCACCTTTGCTTATCGAAGGATGCCATTTGGGCTTTGTAATGCACCTTCCACATTTCAAAGGTGTATGATGTCTATTTTTTCCGACATGCTTGAATCATCAATTGAAGTATTTATGGATGAATTTTCTGTTTTTGGTTCATCTTCTGACATATGCCTTTCAAATTTGATTAAAGTGTTGAAAAGATGTCAAGAGGTGAACTTAATCTTGAATTGGGAGAAATGTCATTTCATGGTAGAGGAGGGCATTGTTCTTGGTCATGTGATTTCTAGTAGGGGCATTGAAGTTGATCGTGCCAAAATTGAGGTTATTGAGCGCCTCCCACCCCCTACAAATGTGAAGGGGATAAGGAGCTTTCTTGGACACGCGGGTTTTTACCGCCGGTTCATAAAGGATTTTTCAAAAATCGCAAAGCCGCTCACTCAATTGTTGGTAAAGGATGCCCCTTTTGTGTTTACTAATGAATGTTTGCTAGCATTTGATAGGTTGAAGGAGGCATTGATTTCGGCTCCTATTATTCAACCCCCTAATTGGGAGCTTCCTTTTGAGCTCATGTGTGATGCTTCGGATTATGCCATTGGGTCCGTTCTTGGACAAAGGAAGGATAAGAAGCTCCATGATATCTACTACACTAGCAAAACATTAGATGATGCACAAAGAAATTACACTACCACGGAAAAAGAGTTTCTAGCTATTGTTCATGCAATCAAGAAGTTTAGATTTTACTTGTTGGGGTCTAAAGTCATAGTCTTCACCGACCATTCGGCCTTGAAGTACCTCTTGTCAAAGAAAGAACCGAAGCCAAGGTTGATACGGTGGGTCTTGCTCTTACAAGACTATGATATTGAGATTAGAGACAAGAAGGGTGCCGAAAATGTTGTGGCCGATCATCTTTCACGGTTGCCTATCTTTGTAGGTGATCTTGATAACTTGCCAATTGACGATTCTTTCCCAGATGATCAACTATTTGCTATTCTCCAAGCACCGGCACCATGGTTTGCGGACACTGCAAACTAATTGACTTGCTCTATTCTTCCTCCCGACCTCTCTTATCAACAAAAAAGGAAGTTTCTTCATGATGTTCGCCAATACTTTTGGGACGACCCCTTGCTTTTTAAACAAGGTGTTGATGGCCTTTTTAGAAGGTGTGTCCCAGATAATGAAATTGAAGATGTTATCACAATGTGTCACTCCTCACCTTGTGGAGGACATATGAGTTCTAACAGGACCTTGGCGAAAATATTGCAATGTGGTTTCTTTTGGCCAACAATGTTCAAAGATGTGTGGGGTGTGGTGAAAGCTTGTGATCGGTGTCAAAGAACTGGTAATATTTCAAAAAGGAATGAAATGCCTTTGAACAACATCCTTGAATTTGAAATTTTTGATGTATGGGGCATCGATTTCATGGGGCCTTTCCCGAGCTCTTTTGGGAACAAGTTCATTCTAGTGGCCGTCGATTACGTGTCAAAGTGGGTGGAAGCGGTTGCATCTCCTACTAATGATGCTAAGGTTGTGGTCAAGCTCTTCAAAAGAGTAATTTTCCCAAGGTTTGGAGTGCCCCGGGCTGTGATTAGTGATGGAGGTTCACACTTTGCAAAGCGATCCTTTCAAGCTCTCCTTGAGAAATATGGTGTGAGGCACAAGGTGTCATTAGCTTACCACCCCCAAACAAGTGGTCAAGCTGAAATTTCAAACCGGGAGATAAAAATGATTCTTGAGAAAACGGTGGATAGGTCTAGGAAAGATTGGTCTACAAAGCTTGATGATGCTCTATGGGCCTATCGCACTGCGTTCAAAACTCCTATCGGCACCACACCATACAAGCTTGTTTATGGGAAGTCATGCCACTTGCCGGTGGAACTTGAGCATTGGGCTCATTGGGCTATCAAAACATTGAATTTTGACCTTCAAAGCGCCGGTGAGAAGAGGTTGCTTGACCTCCACGCCTTGGAAGAATTAAGGTTGGATGCCTATGAGAATGCAAGGATCTACAAATAAAAGACCAAGGCTTGGTATGACAAGCATATTAGCAAAAGGGAGTTTAAGGAAGGTGACAAGGTCCTACTATTCAATTCCCGGTTCAAGTTGTTTCCGGGTAAGCTCAAGTCAAGATGGAGTGGACCTTTCACCATTAAGAAGGTATTTCCATATGGAGCGATAGAAATCTCAAATGACAATGGTGAACGGTTCAAAGTGAATGGCCAAAGGCTTAAGGCATACTTTGACGGTTTTGTACATGAGGAAGCCAAGGTTGTTCACCTTGATGAGTTTGATGTTCCCTACTTTCATTGATCCCGCAATGTCGTCAAGCTAGTGACGTTAAAAGAGCGCTTTCGGGAGGCAACCCGAGTTTCTCAACTCTCTCTCTCATAAACTATTACTTAATTTCCATCACTCTTACTATTACTAACTTTTCTCTCAATGTCTTTTGTAGGTGTTGATGAAAAGAGGAGTAAGAAAAGGTTTTTGTGAAAGTGAAGTAGTAGGCAATTTTAATAATAATAATAATAATAATAATAATGGTAATGATAGTAATTTTATTATTATTATGCCTTACTATTATTATCTAAAAAAAAAGGAATAAAGTGCAACATCAGGTCTGCACGGACGTGCAGAACATCGCACGTCCGTGCAGAATCAGGCAGGAAGTTAACACAGTGCTTCGAAGTTCAGCACGGACGTGCCAAAATCAGCACGTCCGTGCGTGTTACTAAGCACGGACGTGCACAACCCCGGCACGTCCGTGCCAAAGTAGGCAGGAACTCCACTTATTTCTGCCCGAATCGACACATCCGTGCCGATTTCAGCACGTCCGTGCGTCCCAGATTCAGCTGATAGCAGCACGGTTTAATACAAAAAAATAAAAATTTCTCACTTCTCCTCCTTCAAAACTCACGATTTTCCTCCTCTTTCTCTCTCTAAAAACCCCTCTTCTCCTCATCCTAACTCACTCAAATTCCCTCAAACACTCAATTTCTCACTCAAATTTCACAAATTTTGCAAAAATCTGCACTCCTTTTCAACAATTTCACAAACTACCATTCCTTTCATCACATTCAAACCCAAAAACCACCCAAAAATTCAAACCCTTACTTGAAAAAAAAAAATCAATTTGGGGGTTTTCTTTGGGGTTCAATTTCAAGGCAATTGGTTGAAGGAGTAAGTTCAAGGAAGCAAAAGGAAGGTTAGAAAGGTTCATTTGTGGGTTTTACACCCACGATAAGCTCGGTATAATCGTTCCTCCCTTTCACTAATTTTATGCTTGAATTCTTCAATTTTTGCATGAAATTGTTTGACAAAGTTTGTTGAAATTGGTTGTGAGTGATTGATAATTGATAATTGTCAAGGATTATTGAGTTTGAATGAATTTTGGTGTGTTTTGAGAATTGAAATTTTTGTAAGTATGGAATTAAGGAGTTGATTTTGGTGAATGAAGAACGTGCTTGTTTAGGTGGATTGTTGTGTTGATTTGTTGGATAATATTGCATGAAATTGATGAAGAATTGTTGTGGATGCACTATTGAAATGATCTTTGTTGCTTGGTGATTTACTTGTTTTAGGTGGGAGATTTAGAGCTTGGCTTGATTGTGTAGTAATTGTTGGCCTTGTTTGAGCTTTGGTTGCGTCTTAGTGGACTTAGTACCTCTTGTGTGTTTTTGTGTTGATTATTTGGTTGTGGTTTGTTTAATTGCATTGCATAAAGACCGACCATGTCTAGAAGAAATCGACCTAGAAACACGGACGCTAGGTACCGCAACCCTTCTCCTCCTCCTCCCGTTGATCCACCACAAGTGGATACAATGGGAATAATTTTCAATAACCAAACCTTTTCGAACAATTTTCTAAGAAATAGTAGGAGGAGAATTAGGCCAACGAAGTTCTACAATGAGGATGTAGCCGAGTCCCTAGGGTAGGGGAGGACATTAGAATGTTATTCGAGGGATGTGGCCTAGGTGGTTGGCTAGACTTACATGCCCCGACCTACAAGAGATTAACTCTTGAGTTCCTTTCCACCCTTCAAGTCCAACGAGATACAAACAGGAACCCCCGCCGCATTACCTTCCAACTCATGAACACCCAACAAAACATGACCATCAATAGGGTGAACCAAGCTTTTGGGTGGCCTACGAACGGAACCATTGGGGCAAAGGATAGGCCACCCCGTAGCTATAACGCGGGTGAGTTTTGGAGGAAGATCACCGGCCTCTTTAACTACAACCCAAGGACCGATAAGGCCAGGACCATCATCCACCCCGCATTTAGGATGTCACAGCGCACCATAGCGAACACGACGTTCGCTAGAGGTGACAGTTCGGGGGTAGTGTCCACTAGGGAGCTTCACTTCCTATGGCACTTGAGTATGGGTAGTTCGGCCCTAGATGTAGGGTCCTGGTTTGTAGACCACCTAGAGGATGTTGCCACCGGTCCGGTAACATCACCATAGGTGGTATGATCACTATTATTGCTGCTGCTCTTAACCTTGATTTTGCAGATCAGGAGGTTTTCCCAGGTGCGAAGCAGATTGATATGCAGTCGCTGAGGACAATGAGATGGATAGAGGACGTAGAGGGGCCGCACCCCTACCTGTGGCACGTGAGTGGCCGGTCCTACGCCTACTTCCCTGACCCGGAGTGGACCATCATCTACGACGAGACCAATTGGGTCTTTGAGAGGGACCACGATTGGGCTCCCGGCGATGAGGACGAAGAAGAGGAGCAAGAGCAAGGAGAGCAACAGCAACAACCACCACAACAACCTCCACAATAACAATTCCAACAACAATACGAGCACCAACAAGGGTACCAAGGTCAAGGCATGGGTGAGGGCAACCCACCCCTCACCTTCGAGCAGAAAATGCAGATGATGAACCAAGGGTTCAACCGGATGACCACCGAGTTCGAGACTATGAGAAAGTCTCACGAAGACATGAGGTCCTCCTACGACAACATGAGGACAAGCTTCGAGGGTCTTCGGTCGGAATTGGGTGAGTTCCGTAATATCTACCGACATTGGTACCCCGGGGGCTCAAGCTCCCAAGGAGGCCCAAGCCAATGAGTTAGTCTCTTTCTCCCCTTTCTTGTGCTTTAATTGTTTTAACATTGGGGACAATGTTTATGATAGCTTGGGGGGGGGGGGAGTCTTTATCTTTGGTTTTTATGTTGGTTCTTGTATGTGCTTGATTGGTGATTACTTTGCATGTTATTTGTTCCTTCCCCTAACATCCAAACCCCTTAACATCCAAATTTTCTCCCTTCGAAATCCAACACCCTAAATCCAAATCTCTTAATGTGTGAATACTTCTCTTCTTTCCTCTCTTTATTTAGTTGTATAGTTGTGTTTTATTTTTATGCTTAGCTTAGTTCTCCTAACTTTCTATCTTTTCTTGCTTTCTAGTAACCTAAAAAAAAAAAAATGAAAAAACGAAAACTAGCCCTTGGATGAGACTCAAATGATGATGCTTATATGATTTGCTTGCTTGACTCTTGAGTGATGAGTAAAAGTTCTTTTAGAAGGGTGTGTGCAAGAGTTGGGGTCATTTAGAGGCTTATTAATCTTGATTGCACTAGTGTATATGAAATGAAAACCGATGAATGCTCAATTGCACGTCTAGCATAGGATATTGTCAAATTTGCCCAAAGTAGGATATGTTTGAATCAAATTGCGGTCCCTTGTGCCCTTGGTGTGTCTCCCTTCCTCCCCAAAACGAAACTCTACTAGGGAATTAGTTCTATGTATATCTTGTGTAATAAGTGGCATAATAAGCCACATGTTTCGAATAAAAGAAAGAGCCGCTCACAGTTAAAAGAGGCGAGGGCAATGAAAAAAAAATAGAAAAAGAATGAGGAAGTCAAAAACTCCTCCAAATTCTCAAAGTTTTCACTTTTTCTATTCTAGAGGTCAATTTGTGGATGCCTCCCACACACTACCTATTTTGATGTTTCTTGTGTAAATTCCCGAATTAGAGCGTAGTTGAAAGGGCTTGGGGGTGCATTTTGGGAGGTGGACTTGCATTTTGAGATTTTATAACCGAAAGAGGGCTTTGCAACTTTGGAATATCTAGACGTGCTCTAATGAACTAGTAAAAGGTATAACGAAGTATCCTAGTGCAACCTTGCTTAGTTCGCCTCTCTACCCCCAACTCATGTGCACATTTGTATGAATGGTAATTCTTGAAAGTTGCTCACTTGTCTTGCTTGTGATTTGTATCCCGATGAGTTGACTTGCAATAAAAACATTGGTTTGGTGTGTTTTGACCACTTTGATGATAACGATGTGCTATGATAGTTGGTGTGGTTTGTGTGAGTTGTGGGTTAAGCTCAAGGGAAACCCTCACGAGATAAAAACTCGTCCTCTTAGGCGACTTAGGGGTTTAAATTGCTTTCACTTGTGCTAAAAGTGTTCATGGTTCTTGCCATGCGGATTTGTGTTTGTGTTTTCTCTCCTTGGTTTGATCATTAGCAAGTAATCTTTCTTCTTGGTTTGACATGTTTGTTTTGCTCGAGGACTAGCAAAAACTTAGCTTAGGGGGATTTGATAACTTGTTATTTAATATGATTTTAGGGTGATTTTGAGCCATTTTTACTCGATATATTGGCATTTTGGTTCACTTCTATCCTATTTTCGTTCAATTTTTGTGTAATCCTTGCTTCATGGGTTGTTAGTGTTTTTGTTTAGATTTTAGGTCCAAAGACGATCATTTGAGGCATATGGATGATAGACCGAGGTTAGTGACAGGCTAAAGTCGTATCACCTAATCAAATGTATTACCTAAATCCTCTAACTAAAGTAGATAGGGAAGTAGGGTCGAATCCACAGGGAAACTGGTCTTTCTACTCCTAATTAATTAATATAATCTAAATTATTAAAGTAACCAATTTGTTGTTTGTAATGTGAAATTATACTACGAAGATTAAGTTTAGGGAGAAAGTCGATAATAAGAAGGCCTAGGGTCATAGGTTCACCAATAATTAATATTCCGGGATAAAACATAACAATCAACAGTTAACATTGCACAAATAACATGATTAACAGGCTCTCGCAATTTATTAAACAACATAGATCTAACAGGCTCTCGCAATTTACTAGATCTAAGTTCCTATTGAAAATAGCCTTTAATATCAAATTAACATCTGCTCGATTCATCAATTCAATATTGCTAAACATTCACAATCAAATTACATCTGCTCGATTCATAATCTAATTGCAAAGAATTAAACAATTCAATAAGAAATTACCATGCAACATCAATAATCAATAATAACAAATTATCCCTTCATATTAATTATGGATCCCCATAAACCCTAGAAAAAGAACTACTCACACATAATTAAATCTAAACTAATCAAAGCAATAAAATAAAACATGATAGAAGGAATAAAATAAATAACTGAGATTAAGAGAAAAGAAATCGTTACCAAGGCGGCAGAATTACAATTGAGCTAAGGAACAAGAGAGAATAAAAGTCTAGAGAGAGAAAGTCTAAGTAGAGAGGGAGAGAGATAAAATCTAGAGTAAGAGAGATGAAAAAGAAGTACTAATCTTGCCTAATAAAATTACATTAATACTAAGCAAGCTTATTCGCTAAACCAAAACTAAATCGGAAAACAATCCTCCTAAAGAACTACACGCGCCCGGTTGGGCAGTGGCTCGCCCGACCGGGCCCGCCTTTTCTTCTCCTAAAGTCTTCTCGCGCCCGGCCGGGCGCGTGCTCCGGGCGCGGGCTTTGTTTCTTCGCTGCTCGCCCCGCCCGGCCGGGCGCGCCTTCGGGCGGTGCTCTGGTGGTCCGGGCGAGGCTTCTTGGGCCTCGAGGCTCTTCCTTGGGCTCTCCAACTTGGCCCAAACGCCTCGTATCTCCAAAACTGAGCCCTTAGTCACCGATTTGCTACCTCCAATCGGTCTTGGGCTATCAAAAGTGGTCGCGGTCTTCCAACGCTTGTAGATGCACCTTGAAAATCCGGGAAAATGCTCCAAGTACGCAAATTCCTACAAAACTCAAGTAAAACTACAAAAAACACTGGAAAACACAAATTAGTAATAAAAGTGGCTCGAAGGAGCCAAAAACACTACTAATTACGACCAAGGGACGGGGATAAATATATATATATAAAATGAACACATCAAACTCCCCCAAGCCAAACCTTTGCTTGTCCCTAAGCAAAGAGCTCCTCAATGAACAATAAAACATGCCTCACCCCAATATAAAAATCAAGCACAAACGATCCAAGGCAAATCAAGTGAGCATGCTTCAAAATCAACCAATCCTATCCATCTAATCACCCTTCCTCCCCAACAATTGTCAAATAGAGCAAACCACAAGAGCATATAGAATTCAAGACTAGTGCTCACACACTCAACTCTCATTTATGTGGCGAGTAAAAGATGTACTCGATCGCTCTCCATCCCAACCCCTTTAATGTGAACAATGCCCTCCCAAACTCACAACACTCGTGCGTTTGAAAAGACATACACTCAACCTAATAGTCGACTCGGAATATGTCAAGTCATAACTTGCATTGATAAACAACACTTTCACATTTACACAACTCTATGCACAAGGTCAAAAGGTCTTTAAAGCTTGTAATGTAAGGCTAGGGAAAAGGGTAGGATATATATGGGAATATGTGAGAGAAAAGCTTTGCAAAAAGGGAGCCATATCCTAATAAACCCATGACCAAATATAATGATCATACACATCTCCAACAAAACTAACTCCAACACAAATCCACCAAATATAACTCCAAATAATGTAAACAATCCCAACACTTACAAATTCACTCATAAAAATATAACAATGTAGAACTTGAGTGAACAAACAAACTTTACTATTATATTTGAAATATTTTCATTGAAACTCAACTTTACTTTCTTTCTTTTGATCAACCTTCACTTAGAACATCTGAACATTAAACACTTTTTTTTTCTTTTTTTTTTTCTAGAAGTTCACTTCTTTTTTTCATATCATCATACTTTATTTTCGAACTTCTTCTTTTTTTTCATCACACTTTTATTTTTCTCGAATATATACACAATAAAACTCATCAAAACAAAAATATGATCAAGAAAAAATAACTTCTCAAACCCACCCAAATTGTGCAAATAATGTGCACACTACAAACTCCCTCACCTCACTCACTAATAGCTCCCCCAAGCCAAGCTTGGGACTAGTAACCAATGGGGCAAATATGGCTTGTAATGTGGCTAATAAACAATAAAAAGGGCACAAGCAATGTAGGGAATATTTCAAGCATTATGATAACCCCAAACTTGAACCCCACTGTGATCATACACTAAAGTACGGTGGCTTTCCAAAGGGAAAGACAAAGAGCAAAAAGAGTCGCCAACAAGTTTTAGGAACTTGTAAACCCAAAAGACAATCCAAAAGGACCATCAACTACTCCATAAGGTCTTGAACCAAATAGGGTCCGGGGATGAGGGTACGAATCCAATCTACAAAAGAAAGGACCCGCCCTATAAAATAGGCCTCTACTTTGTTCTGCTCGTATTCATGTGCGCTTTTCGAATAACATACAAACATTATATTGATCCTACCCTGTTCATCTATGTTGGTTGAATATTAATGCACAAATAAGACTATTATTGGCGATCACTTGAATTAAAATCACATTAGCCTAAACCAAATTAATAATAATCTTATCAAGCGTGATTTCAAGTACAAATTCCCTTTAACAACCATAAAAGGTGTGATCAAGCAATAACAATAAATATATCAAGCAACATAATAATAAATCAAGAAATAATAATAACGATGATAATAACATGATAAGGCATAATAAAGCTTAATAATAATAGCAAGATCCTAGGCATGATACTAACAAGATTAGTAACAAATCCTAGCATGTCACTAAACAATAAAGATCAAAGCTTAAAACCTAACATGGTACTAACATGATATTAGAAAGAGTAAAGGCATCCTAAACATGATACTAGAAAGCATAAAAAGCAATAATAAACATGCTTTCTACATTGAAAGAGAGTAATAAGATTACATACTTTGAAGCCTCGTACCTCTTTCTAATAACAAAATACACAAGTTAGTAAACTTCAATGAAAATAATAAACAATAATTAAAGAATTAAATTGAAATCAAATTAAATAAAGTTTTAGACTAGTTTTGGACCAAACCCTCAGAAATTATCAAACCTTGCACGTCTAGGGCGAAGGCAACTTCAAACTTGGCTAGGAGACTCTAAGTCTTGTGAATGCGGAATATTGTATGTAAAAAGCTAGTTTAGAAATAGAGAGAAAGAAAGAAAAGAATTAAGGAAGAATTGATGAGAATTGATAATTGTGAATGATTTATGAAAACAGGGATTCGGACGCTATTTATAATGAAAATAATCCGGAAAAACATAGAATTTGATAAGGAATAAAACTCCACGCTTGATGGGCGTTAGAACGGTCGCTCATTCCACACTCAATCAAACACATTTATTAACAAACACCTTACAAACCAAGCATAATGACAAGTAAGAGTTCGGTCCACAAGGAACGGGATATGGTTGCTAAAGATCTTAACACTTAAGCTAATTCGAAGTCAATGGTGAATTGGGTTTCGTCAAGTAGACAAACAAACTATGGTTCTAAATCAATGGATTAAAGACACTAGGGAATGGGATCCACTCAACCAAGGCAATTAGGCAAACGGGAATAAAATAGACAAGCTATAGCAAGGACTATATGTAAAATCAACCTCATGCAATAAGAAAATGACTCACACTACTAAACTTAGATTCCTCATTAGTCTAGCAATAGATGATACATAATCCAATTACCATAAGTAATGACATACTCAATTTACACTTCCATGTCAAATTAGGCACATCATGCTATCAAGCTCCTAAGTCAAGGGTAGCTAATCCTATCATGAAGAACTAACAAGAAATCTCATATAATCAATTTAATTGCAATACAAACATCAATGTTTCTCCCATATTTGCATAACTAACCCAAAAGGTTGAGCTTCACCCAACCCCTAGCAAGAAGACTACTCACAACTCATATTTATCAACATGCAATCAACAATTAGGGTTCTAACTACTTCAATAATTGGGGGAAAGTGGTTAACGATTGAAATAACTATCATCCAATAACAAATTACCAAGAACTTAAGAAGATTTAAATGACATGCAAAAGCAAATGAAATCAGAAATTAAGTAGAAAAAGGTTGGAGAAATTACTAATTGAAGCTTGAAATTGAATAATAATGGAGGAACTTGTCTTCTACAATGATTGAGATTGAGAATTCCAAACTAATAATTGAAATCTAACTAATGATTTGAGAGTATTTATGTTTCAACAACTACAAACTAAGAGGAAGCTCTGAAAACTTGGATTGCTGCACAATTGAGCAAAAGGGGGTATTTATATGACCCTCAAATAAAAAAGACGGAGAAAACAAGAGTCGGGTACGGCTACAGGGGTGCACGGACGTGCCAGGAGTGGCACGGACGTGCAGCCTTAGTGGCACGGACGTGCCACCCTAAGCACGGCCGTGCAGAATCGGGCAGTAGCTCCAACTTAGGCCAAGTGAGATGCACGGCCGTGCATCTTCTGGCACGGACGTGCTGGCTGACTTGCACGGACGTGCTTAAGCCTTGCACGTCCGTGCCAAATTAGGCAGTGGCTTGACTTGGCTGGGACACTCCTGCACGACCGTGCAGGACATAGCACGGCCGTGCAGGGTCTTCTAAGCCCTTTTCTTCACATTCTCTTCAGTTTTGCTCCTTTGTCACGGCTTCTAAACTTGGTTTGTTATCCATATGCTTCAAATCATCGGTTTTTGGACCTGAAAACTCAACAAAAACACTAAAAACCCATGAAGCAAGGGATACACAAAAATTGAATGAAAATAGGATAGAAAGTGAACCAAAATGCTAATATTTCAAGTAAACAAGGTTCAAAAATCACCCTAAAATCGTATCAAATAACAAGTTATCAAATCCCCCCAAGCTAAGTTTTTGCTAGTCCTCGAGCAAAACAAACATGTCAAATCAAGAAGGAAGATTACTTGCTAATGATCAAACCAAGGAGAGAAAATACAAACACAAATCCGCATGGCAAGAACCATAAACACTTTTAGCACAAGTGAAAGCAATTTAAACCCCTAAGTCGCCTAAGAGGACGAGTTTTTATCTCGTGAGGGTTTCCCTTGAGCTTAACCCACAACTCACACAAACCACACCAACTAACATAGCACATTGTTGCTCTCAAAGTGGTCAAAACACACAAAACCAATATTTTTATTGCCCAAGTCAACTCATCGGGATACAAAACACAAGCAAGACAAGTGAGTAACTTTCAAGAATTACCATTCATACAAATGTGCACCTAAGTTGGGGGTAGAGAGGCGAACTAAGCAAGGTTGCACTAGGATACTTCGTTATACCTTTTACTAGTTCATTAGAGCACGTCTAGATATTCCAAAGTTGCAAAGCCCTTTTTCGGTTATAAAATCTCAAAATGCAAGTCCACCTCCCAAAATGCACTCCCAAGCCCTTTCAACTACACTCTAATTCGGGAATTTACACAAGAAACTTCAAAATAGAAAGCGTGTGGGAGGCATCCACAAATTGACCTCTAGAATAGAAAAAGTGAAAATTTTGAGGATTTTGGAGGAGTTTTATTTATTTTTTTACTTCTCCACTCTTTTCCTTTTTTTTTTTTTTTTCATTCATTGCCCTCGCCTCTTTTAACTTTGAGCGGCTCTTTCTTTTATTCGAAACATGTGGCTTATTATGCCACTTATTACACAAGATATACATAGAACTAATTCCCTAGCAGAGTTTCGTTTCGGGGAGGAAGGGAGACACACCAAGGGCACAAGGGACCGCAATTTGATTCAAACATATCCTACTTTGGGCAAATTAGACAATATCCTATGCTAGACGTGCAATTGAGCATTCATCGGTTTTCATTTCATATACACTAGTGCAATCGAGATTAATAAGCCTCTAAATGACCCCAACTCTTGCACACACCCTTCTAAAAGAACTTTACTCATCACTCAAGAGTCAAGCAAGCAAATCGTATAAGCATCGTCATTTGAGTCTCATCCAAGGGCTATTTTTCGGTTTTTTTTTTTTTTTTTTTTTTTTTTTTTTTTTTGGAGAGCTAGGAGAACTAAGCTAAGCATAAAAAAAAAAAAAAAAAAAAAAAAAAAAAAAAAAAAAAAAAAAACTAAATGAAGAGAGGAGAGAAGAAAAGTATTCACACATTAAGAGATTTGGATTTAGGGTGTTGGATTTCAAAGGGAGCAAATTTGGATGTTAAGGGGTTTGGATGTTAGTGGAAGGAACAAACAACATGCAAGGTAATCACCAATCAAGCACAAACAAGAACCAATCAACAAAACCAAAGAGAAAGACTCCCCCCCCCCCCCAAGCTATCATAAACATTGTCCCCAATGTTAAAACAATAAAAGCACAAGAAAGGGGAAAAAGAGACTAACTCATTGGTTTGGTCCTCCTTGGGAGCTTGAGCCCCCGGGGTACCAATGTCGGTAGGCATTTCGGAACTCACCCAATTCCGACCGAAGTCCTTCGAAGCTTGTCCTCATGTTGTCGTAGGAGGACCTCATATCTTCGTGAGACTTTCTCATAGTCTCAAACTCGGTGGTCATCCGGTTGAACCCTTGGTTCATCAAATGCATTTGCTGCTCGAAGGTGAAGGGTGGGTTGCCCTCACCCATGCCTTGACCTTGGTACCCTTGTTGGTACCCTTGTTGGTGATCGAATTGTTGTTGTTGTTGTTGTTGGAATTGTTGTTGTGGAGGTTGCTGCTGCTCTCCTTGCTCTTGCTCCTCTTCATCGTCTTCATCGCCGGGAGCCCAATCATGGTCTCTCTCGAAGATCCAGTTGGTCTCGTCGTAGATGAATGTCCGCTCCGGGTCGGGGAGGTAGGCGTAGGACCGGCCACTGACGTGCCACAGGTAGGGGTGTGGCCCCTCGACGTCCTCCACCCACCTCATTGTCCTAAGCGACTGCATATCGATCCGCGTCGCTCCTGGGCAAACCTGCTGATCTGCAAAATCAAGATTAAGAGCAGCAGCAATAATAGTGATCATACCACCTATGGTGATGTTACCGGACCCGGTGGCAACATCCTCTAGGTGGTCTACAAACCAGGACCCTACATCTAGGGCCGAACTACCCATACTCAAGTGCCATAGGAAGTGAAGCTCCCTAGTGGACACTACCCCCGAACTGTCACCTCTAGCGAACGTCGTGTTCGCTATGGTGCGCTGTGACAACCTAAATGCGGGGTGGATAATGGCCGTGGCCTTATCGGTCCTGGGGTTGTAGTTAAAGAGGCCGGTGATCTTCCTCCAAAACTCACCTGCGTTATAGCTACGGGGTGGCCTATCCTTTGCCCCAATGGTTCCGTTCGTAGGCCACCCGAACGCTTGGTTCACCCTATTGATGGTCATGGTATGGGTGGTGTTCATGAGTTGGAAGGTGATACGGCGGGGGTTCCTAGTTGTGTCCCGTTGGACTTGGAGGGTGGAGAGGAATTCAAGAGTTAATCTCTTGTAGGTCAAGGCATGTAAGTCTAGCCAACTACCTAGGCCACATCCCTCGAATAACATTCTAATGTCCTCCCCCACCCCTAGGGACTCGGCTACCTCCTCGCTGTAGAACTTGGTCGGCCTAATTCTCCTCCTACTATTTCTTAGAAAGTTGTTTGCAAAAGTTTCGTCATTGAAAATTATTCCCATTGTATCCACTTGTGGTGGACCAACGGGAGGAGGAGGAGAAGGGTTGCGGTACCTAGCATCCGTGTTTCTAGGTCGATTTCTTCTAGACATGGTCGGATTTATGCAGTGCAATCAAACAAACCACAACCAAATAATCAACACAATAAACACACAATAGGCACTAGGTCCACTAAACACAACCAAAGCTCAAACAAGGCCAATAATTACAACACAATCAAGCCAAGCTCTAAGTCTCCCACCTAAGACAATTGAATCACCAAGCAACAAACACTAATCCAACAACACAACCACAACAATTTAATATCAAAATTTTTGCACTAGAATCAACCAATCCAACACAACAATTTATTCAAACAAGCATGCTTTGTCATGTATAAAATCAATTCCTCAACCTCACTTACAAAAATTCAATTTTTCAAAACACACCAAAATTCATTCAAACTCTATAATACTTGGCAATTATCAATTATCAATCACTCATAACCAATTTCAACAAACTTTCATAAGCAATTTCATGCAAAAATCCAAGAATTCAAGCAAAAAAAAAAATAGTAAAAGGGAGGAACGATTATACCGAGCTTATCGTGGGTGTAAAACCCGCAAATGAACCTCTCTTGCCTTCCTTTTTGCTTGCTTGACAACCCCCTTCAACCAATTGCTTCAAATTTATCTCCCAAAGAAAACCCCAAATCAATTTTTCAAGGTTAGGGTTTGAGTATTTTGGGTGATTTTTGGGATTGAAAGTGATAAAAGGAGTAGTAGTTTGTGAATTTGTTGAAATGGAGTGAAGATTATTGTATAAAGAGTTGAATTTGGGTGAGAATTTGGGTGGGAAAGGAGAATTGAGTGAGTATGGAGAGGAGGAAGAGGAGTTCTAGAGAGAGAGGAGGAGGAGAATCGTGAGATTGAAATAAGGAGAATGAGAATTTTTTTTTTTTAGCTTAAAACCCGTGTTTACAGCAGCTGAAACAGGGTACGCACGGACGTGCCAAATTTGGCACGGACGTGCGTAATCTGGCAGTAGCAAGATAGTTACTGCCTGATTTGGCACGGACGTGCTGGGTTATGCACGTCCGTGCTGAATAGTACGCACGGACGTGCTGATTTTGGCACGTCCGTGCCTATCTTCGAAGCAATGTTTGGAGTTCCTGCCTGATTCTGCACGGACGTGCGATGTTCTGCACGTCCGTGCATACCTGATGCTGTACTTTTTTTCCTCTTCTTTTTTTTTTTTTTTTTTTTTTTTTTTTTTTGAAATATATATATAATAGTAAGGCATAATAATAATAATAAAATTATTATTATCACCATTATTATTATTATTAATAAAATTGTCTACTACTTCACTTTCACAAAAGCCTTTTCTTACTTCTCTTTTCATCAAAACCTACAAAAGACATTGAGAGAAAAGTTAGTAATAGTAAGAGTGATGGAAATTAAGTAATAGCTTATTGAGAGAGAGAGTTGAGAAACTCGGGTTGCCTCCCGGAAGCGCTCTTTTAACGTCACTAGCTTGACGACCTCCACACTTAGGAGATAAGATTACATTGAGTTGATTCTAAAACACCCACATGAGCACCCTCGTAGTAAAGCTTGAGGCGATGCCCATTCACCTTGAAAGATCTCTTGCCGTCCATATCCCACACTTCCACGGCTCCATGAGGAAACACTTCCTTGACGACAAAAGGTCCACTCCACCTTGATAAAAGTTTCCCGGAAAACAATTTCATCCTAGAGTTGTAGAGGAGTACCTTATCGCCCTTTTGAAATGCTTTCTTTTCAATGTTCCGGTCATGGCAATCCTTAGTGCGATTCTTATAGTTGCTAGCACACTCATAGACTTCCAACCTTAGCTCTTCAAGCTCATGCAAATCAAGCCATCTTTGCTCTCCCGCGCTAGCCAAGTCGAAATTAATCTTCTTGATCGCCCATTGGGTTCGGTGCTCAAGCTCCACCGGTAGATGACAAGATTTTCCATACACTAGCCGGTATGGAGTTGTGCCTATTGGGGTCTTGTACGCCGTTCTATAAGCCCATAGAGCGTCATCAAGCTTTTCCGACCAATCCTTCCTATTCTTAGCAACCGTCTTCTCGAGGATTAGCTTTATTTGACGGTTAGACACTTCCGCTTGTCCACTTGTTTGTGGATGATAGGTAAGGCCGAATATTTGGTGGACCCCGTGCTTTCTTAGCATCCTTTGAAAAGCACTATGAACAAAATGTGAACCATTGTCACTCACCACCGCCCTTGGAATACCGAATCTTGGGAATATGACTTTTTTGAACATCTTCATGACAACCTTGTAGTCATTGGTTGGGGAGGCAATGGCTTCCACCCATTTTGATACATAGTCGACCGCCAAAAGGATGTATTGATTTCCATGAGAATTTGGGAATGGCCCCATGAAATCCATACCCCATACATCAAATACCTCAAGCTCAAGAATCGGTTGTTGGGGCATCTCATTGCGCTTGGATATGTTGCCGGTTCGTTGACACCGGTCACAAGTCTTCACAAATCCCCAAGCGTCCTTGAAAATGTGAGGCCACCACAAACCGCTATGCAAGATTTTCAATGCAGTTTTGTTGGCTCCCATATGCCCTCCACATGGATCGGAATGGCACATCTTGAGCACTTCTTGCACTTGTTCATCCGGGACACACCTACGGAGCAAACCATCTACTCCTCGTTTGTAGAGAATGGGATCATCCCATACATAATGTCTTGCTTCCCTTTTTAGCTTCTTCCTTTGATTCTTGGAGAAATCGGGTGGGCATTCTCCACAAGCCAAGTAGTTCACCAAGTCGGCGAACCAAGGAAGCTCCTTTTCATTCAAAATGTAAAGCACATCATCTCTCAATTCATCACATATAGGGATTTCATCATCGCTAGCTTGCACATTCTCTAGTCGGGAAAGATGGTCCGCAACCACATTCTCGGCCCCCTTTTTATCACGGATTTCTACATCAAATTGTTGGAGAGATAAGACCCACCGAAGAAGACGTGGCTTGGATTCTTTCTTTGCAATAAGGTACCTAATGGCTGCGTGATCAGTATAAACAATAGTTTTGGAACCAATGAGGTAGTTCCAAAACTTCTCAAAAGCATGAACCACGGCAAGAAACTCTTTCTCCGTTGTGGTGTAGTTCCGTTGAGCTTCATTCAAGGTCTTAGACATGTAGTAAATCACGTGAAGCTTCTTCTCTACCCTTTGCCCCAATACTCCTCCAATCGCAACATCACTTGCATCGCACATAAGTTCAAATGGCAAATCCCATCTTGGCCCTTGCACAATTGGAGTTGAGATTAAAGCCTCCTTTAATTTGTTGAAAGCTTGGAGACACTTTTCATTAAAAATAAAGAAGGCATCCTTTTGAAGAAGAGCATTTAGGGGTCTAGCAATTTGTGAGAAATCCTTGATGAATCTTCTATAGAACCCGGCATGCCCCAAAAATGACCTTACTCCTCTCACATTGATTGGTGGCGGTAGCTTCTCTATCACTTCAACTTTGGCCTTGTCGACCTCAATCCCCTTGCTTGAAATCTTGTGACCAAGGACAATTCCCTCTTCCACCATAAAGTGGCATTTTTCCCAATTCAAAACCAAATTGACCTTCTCACATCTTGCCAAGCACTTGCCCAAGTTGGACAAACAATCCTCGAATGAAAGGCCCCCTACTGAGAAGTCATCCATGAAAACTTCCATTTCGGCTTCAAGCATGTCCCCAAAAATACTCATCATGCATCTTTGGAAGGTTGCCGGTGCGTTGCAAAGCCCGAAGGGCATCCTCCTATATGCAAAAGTTCCATAGGGACAAGTAAAAGTTGTTTTCTCTTGGTCATCCGGGTTTATAGGGATTTGAAAGAAACCCGAATAACCATCAAGAAAGCAATAATACTTGTGCTTGGTTAGTCTTTCAAGCATTTGGTCGATAAAAGGGAGAGGAAAATGATCCTTGTTGGTGGATGCATTTAGACGTCTATAGTCTATGCACATCCTCCAACCGGTCACCGTTCTAGTTGAAATGAGATCACCATTCTCATTTTCAACTACGGTCATTCCTCCCTTTTTAGGGACCACATGAACGGGGGAAACCCATCTAGAACTCGAAATGGGGAAGATGATGCCGGCATCAAAGAGTTTGGTGATTTCTTTCTTCACCACCTCCCCCATTTGAGGATTGAGTTTCCTTTGCCTCTCAATGGAAGGCTTAGCACCCTCCTCAAGTGTTATGTGGTGCATACATAAAGCGGGACTAATACCTTTGAGGTTATCTATTGTATAGCCTAAAGCACCTTGGTGGTCTCTCAAAACACCACATAACATTTGAGTTTGGCACTCATTCAAAGAAGAATTCACAATAACCGGAAAAGTTGAATTGGGGCCCAAAAACTCATACCTTAAGTGTGATGGTAGAGGTTTCAACTCTACCATTGGAACACCCTTACCTTCTCTTGAGGTAGCTACTTCTAATGCATCATGTGTTGTGATTCCCATGCACACTTGCTCATCGCTTGATTCCGTACTTCCTTCAAGCATCTCCTCATACAATGCCATCTCTTTGCTTTGGTCACCTATCTTTTCCTTGTTCAAAAGGACATTATCAAGGGCATCATTAGTAGTGAGCAAGTGCTCATGCATGGAAGTTACAATAGAATCAATAGTATCAATCATCATGCAATTATCAAGTTTAGAGCTTGGATATTTCATGCTCTCATTCAAGTCAAATTCTATTACCTCATCTCCTACTTTTAGTGAAATTTTCGCACTTTTAACATCTATTAAAGCACCCGAAGTAGCAAGAAAAGGTCTTCCTAGAATTATTGGAATGTTAACATCTTCGTCCATCTCTAACACAACAAAATCCATCGGGATTACAAACTTTCCTACCCTTAGAGGAACATCCTCTACCTTACCCTTTGGGAATTTAATAGAGCGATCGGCCAATTGTAGGGTGATGTTGGTGGGTAGAAGTTCCTCTATCCCAAGTCTTTGGTATACCGAGTATGGCATTAGGCTAACACTAGCCCCTAGGTCACACAAAGCATTATCAATTTGCATCTTGTATATTGCACATGGGATAGAAAAGTTACCGGGGTCTTTCAACTTGGGTGGCATCTTGTTCATGATAATAGCACTACAATTCTCGGTGAGATTCACCGTTTCAACCAATTCACACTTTCTCCTTCCACTCAAAATGTCTTTTAAAAACCTAGCATAATTAGGCATTTGCTTGACAGCATCGGTAAAAGGAATTGAAAGATGAATTTGCTTCAATGTCTCAAGAAACTTTCCAAATTGCACATCTAATTTGTTTCTAACAAATTTATGAGGATATGGTAGCTTTTGCAATTGTTTTGTTTCCCTCTCTTTTTCTCTTTTCTCTTGACTCTCTTTTTCACAATCATTCTCTTTTTCACATTCTTTTTCTTTCTCACATTCTTTTTCTCTTTCACTCTCTTGATTTTTCTCTTTTTCTTGCTCACAATCACTCTCAAGGGGAGGCTCACTCATGTTCACTCTATCATTGCTTTTCTTAGGAACACTCTCTTCCAACACCTTCCCACTCCTAGTAGATATGGCATTAACGGGCCTCTTAGGATCTAGTCCTTGGGGTGGAAGTTTGGAAGTGCTAGCCCCTTCCTTCAAAGCATTGGCCAATTGTGAAATTTGAGTTTCAAGCATTTTATTATGAGTCATTACTTCATTAAACTTCTTGTCACTCGCGGCCATGAAAGTGTTGAACATTTTGGTTTGACTTTCCATCATTTCCTCTAGATTAGACTTACTAGGTGGTGCTTGGGCATAATAGTTATCTTGGGGAGCTCTATTACCTCTCACATTTGAATTGGAAGCACTTTGATTAGAAAAACCTCTATTATTATTGTTGTTCCAATTATTCCTATTATTAGAGTTCCCCCCTTGGTGATATTGGCCTTGATTCCCATAATTCCCTTGATCATTATGGTTATGGTTACCATAACCACCTTGTTGGTTGTAGTTACCTTGGGGATTTTGGTCCCTTTGGTTTCTATTACCCCATTAGTTTTGGTTATGGTAATCATAATCATTTCCTCTTTGGTTATAAGCATTTCCCCCTTGTTCCCTTCGATTAGGTGGTAAATATCTTTGATTGTCATTCCTAGGTCTATTATCATAAGACAAAGCATTGACTTTTTCATTTTCATTATCATTACCCTCTTCATAATGGGATTGGGGTTGGGAATCATAATTACAAGAAGAGGTATCATGGTCATATGACCCACAATTTTCACAAAACAAACACCCATGTGGCATGTTATTAGATGTAGAAGGAGAAGAGTTAGAATTCATACCTCTCCCCTTAGATTGGGAGGGATGATCTTGTTGTGAAGTGGAAGTCTCTAGCTTTGCCTTGATAGATGTCATCTCCTTGCCAAGATTGGCTATTTGAGATGTCAAATTATTGATGGCGTTGAGGTGATCGACGGAGTAGACCGCATTCCCTCCTTTGCTTAAAGACTCCCTCTCTCCTTCTTGCCAATCCATGTGGTGTCTCACCACATCCTCAATTATCTCGATGACTTGCTCCTTCGTTTTGTTCATAATCGGTCCACCCGCTCCCGCATCCAAGCTAGTCTTTCCTTGTGGGCTCAAGCCCCCATAGAAAATTTGAAGCACTTGATATGATGGAATGCCATGATGAGGGCACTCCCTTTGATATTCTTTGTATCGTTCCCATGCCTCATATATGGTTTCACTAGCCCTTTGACGGAAGCCTTGGATCAAAGCTCTTGCTTCGGCCGTCTTCTTTTGAGAATAGAATCTCCCTAAGAAGGCCGTGGTGACCTCGTCCCAAGTTCTCAAGGAGTTAGGCCTCACCTCCTTCTCAAGCCATTCAAGAGCCCTTCCTATCAAAGAAAAAGGAAATAGCTTTAGTCTCACAAACTCTTGAGTTACCCCATTTACCTTGATTGTGTTGCAATATTTCTCGAACTCGTTCAAGTGTGCAAGAGGGCTCTCATGTTTTGCTCCACTATATTGCCTCCTTTCAATCAAATTTATCATCGCGGGCCGAATCTCGAAGTCATTGGCTTGAGTGACGGGTGGAGCAATGCCGCTTGAAGCTCTATAAGCTCCCGGAGTTCCCAACTCCTTTAAAGGTCTTGGAGGTGGTGGTTCCGCGTCACCCATTTGATCTCGATCCTCCTCGAAATTGGTCTCTCTAGTTGGGGGAGTATTGAATGGCCTAGAACTGGCTCTTTTTCTCCTTCTATAAGTTTGCTCAATCTCGGGATCGTAAGGTACCAAGATCCTGTTATGAGTTCTGCGCATACACTCTCAACAAACGCAATTAGTACCAAGGCTACAAGTGTAGCCAAAAAGAAACAATTCTTTTTGAAATTTTTATGGTTTATGGTGAACTAGACTCAAGTAATCAATTAGCAATCAACAACACTGTTCCCCGGCAACGGCGCCATTTTGATGGGCGTTAGAACGGTCGCTCATTCCACACTCAATCAAACACATTTATTAACAAACACCTTACAAACCAAGCATAATGACAAGTAAGAGTTCGGTCCACAAGGAACGGGATATGGTTGCTAAAGATCTTAACACTTAAGCTAATTCGAAGTCAATGGTGAATTGGGTTTCGTCAAGTAGACAAACAAACTATGGTTCTAAATCAATGGATTAAAGACACTAGGGAATGGGATCCACTCAACCAAGGCAATTAGGCAAACGGGAATAAAATAGACAAGCTATAGCAAGGACTATATGTAAAATCAACCTCATGCAATAAGAAAATGACTCACACTACTAAACTTAGATTCCTCATTAGTCTAGCAATAGATGATACATAATCAAATTACCATAAGTAATGACATACTCAATTTACACTTCCATGTCAAATTAGGCACATCATGCTATCAAGCTCCTAAGTCAAGGGTAGCTAATCCTATCATGAAGAACTAACAAGAAATCTCATATAATCAATTTAATTGCAATACAAACATCAATGTTTCTCCCATATTTGCATAACTAACCCAAAAGGTTGAGCTTCACCCAACCCATAGCAAGAAGACTACTCACAACTCATATTTATCAACATGCAATCAACAATTAGGGTTCTAACTACTTCAATAATTGGGGGAAAGTGGTTAACGATTGAAATAACTATCATCCAATAACAAATTACCAAGAACTTAAGAAGATTTAAATGACATGCAAAAGCAAATGAAATCAGAAATTAAGTAGAAAAAGGTTGGAGAAATTACTAATTGAAGCTTGAAATTGAATAATAATGGAGGAACTTGTCTTCTACAATGATTGAGATTGAGAATTCCAAACTAATAATTGAAATCTAACTAATGATTTGAGAGTATTTATGTTTCTACAACTACAAACTAAGAGGAAGCTCTGAAAACTTGGATTGCTGCACAATTGAGCAAAAGGGGGTATTTATATGACCCTCAAATAAAAAAGACGGAGAAAACAAGAGTCGGGTACGGCTACAGGGGCGCACGGACGTGCCAGGAGTGGCACGGACGTGCAGCCTTAGTGGCACGGCCGTGCCACCCTAAGCACGGCCGTGCAGAATCGGGCAGTAGCTCCAACTTAGGCCAAGTGAGATGCACGGCCGTGCATCTTCTGGCACGGACGTGCTGGATGACTTGCACGGACGTGCTTAAGCCTTGCACGTCCGTGCCAAATCAGGCAGTGGCTTGACTTGGCTGGGACACTCCTGCACGACCGTGCAGGACATGGCACGGCCGTGCAGGGTCTTCTAAAACCTTTTCTTCACATTCTCTTCAGTTTTGCTCCTTTGTCACGGCTTCTAAACTTGGTTTGTTATCCATATGCTTCAAATCATCGGTTTTTGGACCTAAAAACTCAACAAAAACACTAAAAACCCGTGAAGCAAGGGATACACAAAAATTGAATGAAAATAGGATAGAAAGTGAACCAAAATGCTAATATTTCAAGTAAACAAGGTTCAAAAATCACCCTAAAATCGTATCAAATAACAAGTTATCAACGCTGTCGCCAGGAATTAACTCTGTCGCGACGCGACAGGGTCTGTCGCGAGGAGGCGACAGGGTCTGTCGCGAGGAGGCGACAGGGTCTGTCGTGCGGCGACAGGGTCTGTCGTGCGGCGACAGGGTCTGTCGTGCGGCGACAGGGTCTGTCGCGTGGCGACAGCCTGTATTAGCGCGTTTTTCTTCACGCGGAATCCTATCTTTAATCAACTTGATCTACGGAATCCGTACAGAAGATAAAATATATTTTTAAGATAACAAAACGATATTTTATTCCAAATAAAAATCTATTAAAAATAATTAATTATTAAATCTAATAATATTAGAATTAAAAGGAACCTTCTAGAAACTTCTAGAAAACTATAATTAATCCTAATAGTTTTAGGAATAATAATTAACATTGGGCCCTCCTCTAGATCATTGGGCCGCATTTAAAATAATTAACCAGGCCCAGTTTAGTATTTTGGCCATAACTTCGTCAATATTCATCGGAATCGATCTTATAATATATCGTTGGAAAGATCTTTTCAAGCCCCATCCAACTACACTATTATTGGTTCAAAAATCACCCTAAAATCGTATCAAATAACAAGTTATCAACGCTGTCGCCAGGAATTAACTCTGTCGCGACGCGACAGGGTCTGTCTAGAGGCGACAGGGTCTGTCGCGCGGCGGCAGACTTGTCGTTTGGCGACAGCCTGTATTAGCGCGTTTTTCTTCACGCGGAATCCTATCTTTAATCAACTTGATCTACGGAATCCGTACAGAAGATAAAATATATTTTTAAGATAACAAAACGATATTTTATTCCAAATAAAAATCTATTAAAGATAATTAATTATTAAATCTAATAATATTAGAATTAAAAGGAACCTTCTAGAAACTTCTAGAAAACTATAATTAATCCTAATAGTTTTAGGAATAATAATTAATATTGGGCCCTCCTCTAGATCATTGGGCCGCATTTAAAATAATTAACCAGGCCCAGTTTAGTATTTTGTCCATAACTTCCTCAATATTCATCGGAATCGATCTTATAATATATCGTTGGAAAGATCTTTTCAAGCCCCATCCAACTACACTATTATTAGACCTTTATCATGGACCAAACGTAAACTGGTTCGGCTATTTTCAAATAAAATCATTTTCAAAAACAGAGAGAAAAGAATTTTATTAAAACTAAACCGCATCACTCGACTTTCAAACCACTTTCACCTAATTCGATAATAACACAACGTGAAAGGCATTCATCACTGGGTTTGGTTTTTGGGAGACACAAATGGGTGTCTACAGAAGCCCCCACTTTGACTGAGTTTGGAGAAACTTCAGTTTCGAAAAACGAGAGTCAAAGTATCGATAGGGACGGAGAATGATTCAAAACGTTCTGCGATTCCAAATCATTCTTATAACGCCGATACCTGCAAACTAATCATTAGTTAAAACAGATAAAAGAGTTAAGAAACGCGTATCTTGCACCGTCGAGCACACGTCTCTGAACGTAACCATTTGCTGTTGCTTCATATGTTGTTTGTGACAACACCCACAGTGCCTCGTGAACGCCATCGTTGAAGATAACCATATGTCGTCGTCTTCAGTATTCTTGGTAACAATCCTCCACAGTATTTCGGGAACATCGTCGAAAATAACTGTATGTCGTCATTTCCAGGTGTGGCCGTACGTCGCCACGGCAGTGCATCGCCGCTATAGAAATCTCTTCTTTACCTTGAGGGACCGTCGAAGTTGACCTTACTTCGCCATCTCCAAGATTTGTGACAACTCTCCACATCCTAGGGAACGCTGTCTATCATTGCTGCTACATCTCGAGCTTTTCCTTGAATCATGGTGACAACTTTCACAATCTTAGCGAATGTCGTCGAAGACCGCCTCATCACGAACCGCTCTTCTCAAATCTAGGTGACAACCTCCACAATCTTAGCGGGCGTTGTCGAAGATTGCTCATCTCGTGCTATCTTCTCAAATCAAGGTGACAACTTCCACAATCTTAGTGAATGTTGTCGAAGATCGCCCATCTCGTGCTATCTTCTCAAATCTAGCGATAACCTTCACAATCTTAGCGAAAGATATCAAAGACCGCTTCATCTTGAATCGTTCTTCTCAAATCTAATAATAACCTCCCCAATCATAGTGAAAGCTATTGAAGGTCGCTTCATCTTGAACCGTCCTTCTCAAATCCAAGCAATAGACTCTTTTTAATCTTAAAGCCCCCTGTTGAAGGCTTCGTCATCTCGAATCTTCAAATCTTCTTCCATCCTAGGAAATCGTCGTGAACCATTACTTTGGTGCTTGCGATGAGCCAATACTTACGCGCTTTAAGCTAAGTGAGACGATCTTTTGTCAGGTCGATCACTTATTGTGATTGTAATCGAGCCGACTACTAAATCATGTCAAATTGCTTAGAGGGGCTAACTGGCGTACCAAGGAACCCGAAATTTCTGTAAAAGGTCCGCATAATCCAATATGGGGCCACACATTCTGTCGCTGCACTGGCGCATGCCAGAAACTCTTGTCGCTGCGATATCACTCTGAACTTTCAATTTGGTTGTTTCCTTACAATCAAATCTGCTCAAATCTTTTGCAAATTAAGGCTCTTCATCTCCATATAATTTGCTCAAACTTCTCTCATCTTGAAAGAATCTCATATATCTATACTCGCGGTTTTTCGAAAAAATCCGGAAACATTCTTGCTCGCTGGAATGTACCTGCATCTATATTTTGGACTATAGGACTTTGCTTATTATTAGTATTAGTTTGTTATCTTAGGGTTGACCTAAGGCTTAGTGTTGCTTGACTTATTGATTTGACATGACTTAACTCAAATCGTTTGACACATGTGTTAGCTAGACTCCACTCGATGTGATATGACACGACATGACTCAAGGTACATGACTCGTGTATATGACTCACATGACTCAAAAAACAAAAAAAATTATGTCATCTTTGTGGAGGGTACCGACTTTTCCCGAAAAAGAAAGAAGTGAAAAAGAATCGAAGTGTTTGATGGTGCATGTTGAATGAGCTTAGGCAAATATATGCGTTCAATATTGTCCCTCAAGGTGCAAGGATTAATTCATCTTAAACTATCTCAATTGTTGACTCAATGATGAAAGTATTTGGGTAAATTAGGCGCGGAGGCTAAGCACTTCATACTTTTTGATACAATGATGATTATGAGTGATGAGTGATATGTGATATGACAAAGCATGCTTCAACATTATGTTAAGATTTCATGACAAAGGGTTCCTAACTGGAAGTCTATTTGGTCATGTATCTGTGATGTGTGTGAAAGTGACACTAAAGTTAAGCTGCAAAGGCTAACGGTGTGGAAAAGTATTATTTGATAAGAGTCAAATAATGATGACTCTTAGGCTAGGTAGGCTAATGATGTAAGGATCAAGCCCCCAAGTCTAGCTCTAAGTGAATAGGGATGAGCATTGGAGATCCCTTGATATGATCATGGTGTAAGTGTGTGAATGTGAAAATGAATGCATTTTTATTATGGCCGCACCTCAATATGAGGTTGCCTACGTATCCATTAGGAATCAGGCCAAATGTAGCTCTAGCCGAACCTCGCACAAGTGTGTGTATACCTCAAAAAGGTCTTTTAAGGGTTGTAAAGTGGTTAGGCTAAAGGTTAGAGAAGAAGGGGATAAAGGCTCAAGACTCTAGATAAGCCCCCAAGGTGTGCAACCTTGCTTTTGAATCTTTGTATTTTTTTATGCTTGAGTTTTCTCATTTTTGAGCTCTCTCTTTTTTATTTTAGCTCTATCTTTTATTTTTTTTTTGCTTTTGCATTTTTTTTATTTTTATAAGTGTGGGCAATCTCAATCATGCGGTCTATCACTCACTTGGCATTCATGTTTCTCAGGCACGGTACCGAGCACTCGATAAGAAACGCAATCTGAGACATGTTCTTATCAAAGATATTTTTATATCCAAGACATTGGAACACTTGCCCTTTTGTACACTTTTATTTATTTTTGCTTATTTTTATTTTATTTTTTTGAGATCACTCAAGCTTTCATATTTGGAACTTGCATAAGTTACACACCATCCCATCCCAAGGTTAGTAGATGTGGGTTAAAAAAATGAAAGGTCTATCGTTAGACGAGGCTCAAAGTGGTTTATCAAGAAAAGGATTATATATTTGAAGGGTGAAGATGATATGACATGGCTACAAGGGGTGCCTCAAATCATTGGTATACCTTGTGCTTAATTTGGCGTTTTTTTTTTTTAATAATGCAATGATCATATGCAAGAAATTAAAATGCTCATTTTATTAAAGGGGAACAAAATAAAATAAAAAAAAAACCTATGTAATAAATCTAAGGTAGACAAAGGGTGCCTATGCTAGACTTATCGGGGAAAGGTTTGAAAAA
This sequence comes from Chenopodium album, assembly GCF_948465745.1. Lineage (NCBI taxonomy): Eukaryota > Viridiplantae > Streptophyta > Magnoliopsida > Caryophyllales > Amaranthaceae > Chenopodium > Chenopodium album. The sequence goes on from NC_137858.1 coordinate 36,716,495, forward strand.
AGAAGAAGAAAGCATGAAATCTTAGTGAGAATCTTGCCTTGTGTTTTGTCTCATCATTACTCCTTTTTTTATTATTATTATTGTCAATCACATGACTCGAACTCGATTCAACATGCATAGATGGGAAGAGATCATGAAAGAATGAAGGGAATGATATGTGTGGAGAAAGTATATGGAGTGTAGGAAGGTGATGTAGATGAAGAAATATTGAAGAAATAGGAATAGAAAGGACCCCCACTCAAATGACGGAAAAATCGACTCATGCATGAACCTAAGACATGGTCATGGTAACCTGTACAAAGTGTGTGCTAAGACTAGTGAGTGTAGGTGAAATGTTAAGACTTGTGTCATGACCATGTGGCTAGACTATGTGACTAGACTTAAGCAAAGACTAAATTAAGACTTCACGTATGTGCATTAAACTGGACAGGCTGTGGTATTTTAGTCATAACTTTTAATCTGTGACTCTGATTGGGACGAAACCAACGCCTAATTAAAGATAAAACTCGGGGCTACAGATCCATAGGTTATACGACTCGTGGTTCTTCCTAGAACTTCGGCTATGACCAAAACAAGTTGACGCATGTGCAGTATGCGGGAATAAAAAATCCGGGTTGACTTAAAGGAACTATGACTCGACTTAAGGCTTATTCATTAGTTCAAATTAATTAATTAATTAGTTAAACAAGGTCTTTGACTCTTAGTGTATGACCATTGGACTTTAAGTGCCTAAACTCAATTAAAGACTTAACATGGTTTGAACCATTAATAAATTGATAAACTGATTAATAGACTGTGAATTAGACTCGTCGTGATGACTCGAGCAAGAAAACTGGACTGTCGCTAAAACAACAGGACTGTCGCCACTGTTTAAAGCCTGTCCCCAGACGACAAAATTGTCGCCAGGCGACAGACACTAAACTGCAGCGCCACAGTCCAAATTCCTGTGCCATTGCTGGAACATTAATCTAGACTGTTTCCAGTAATTTTACTCTAAATGGACATGCCTAAAGTCGTACTAAGTCAAATTGATTGATTTATTAGCCTTTAATTAATTCAAAATTAATTAATTAATTAGACAAAGTCCTTTTAGTCATTAGTCAATTTATTTAGTCTTAATCACAAGTCAAACAAATGGTTAACACATATATAATAAATACAAGCAAGGGTGCACAAGTAGTTCACATAGTCACAATATGATGAGTTTGCAACCTAACCATGGCTCTAGTTCTCTAAAGTTCGAGGATATGGGTTAAGTAAAAAAGGTCCATGGTTATGAATCCATATGCATTGCACACAAGCCTACCGGGAGGGTTGGAGCGAATGGACAGGATTCCGCGAGTTCGTGATGAAATCGAACTCGACTCCATGGTTTGGTGGATTCACAAACTTTGCACGTACCCAAATTTGAACTTTGCACATGATAGTGGGATATTCCATTGGGCAGGTGAAGCAGGAACCCCCAGAGGGTTATTTCCATATGTAGAACACATATGGGTTCAGAAAAGTGAGAAAAGGACTCAATCAATAAGTAAAATCAAGCCAACAATGTTAGAAATGGTCAAAGCAAGAAGGCAGACCCCTGGCTCGGTATTGGAAGAACTTGGCGCCAGACTACAGGGACTGTCGCCGCAAAAAAGCTTCTGTCGCCAAGCGACAGAACTATCGCTAGGCGACAGAAACTTTTTACGGGCGACAAGCCCTGTTTTCTAGACGCTAGTTCCTACATGCCTTGGCAAGTTTCTGTGTTCTTCGAATTTTTCAGATTTCGCATCATCTTTTCGATTCTAGTCATGAAAGACATTTCTCAAATTTCCTACGTGTAAAATTCCTATGGATTGACTCATGGGGTGCTCCCATGAGGACCTTTTAATGCATATGACAATAATGTTAATCAAATCACGCACATGAAATACTTAGAATTTTTCGAGTCTCATCCGCTCATTCTAAATAATTACCAAAATTAAATAAATTTCAGGAATATAAATAGAAATCCTCCCCAGTGGAGTCGCCAAAAAACTGTAGGGAATATTTCAAGCATTATGATAACCCCAAACTTGAACCCCACTGTGATCATACACTAAAGTACGGTGGCGTTCCAAAGGGAAAGACAAAGAGCAAAAAGAGTCGCCAACAAGTTTTAGGAACTTGTAAACCCAAAAGACAATCCAAAAGGACCATCAACTACTCCATAAGGTCTTGAACCAAATAGGGTCCGGGGATGAGGGTACGAATCCAATCTACAAAAGAAAGGACCCGCCCTATAAAATAGGCCTCTACTTTGTTCTGCTCGTATTCATGTGCGCTTTTCGAATAACATACAAACATTATATTGATCCTACCCTGTTCATCTATGTTGGTTGAATATTAATGCACAAATAAGACTATTATTGGCGATCACTTGAATTAAAATCACATTAGCCTAAACCAAATTAATAATAATCTTATTAAGCGTAATTTCAAGTACAAAATTCCCTTTAACAACCATAAAAGGTGTGATCAAGAAATAACAATAAATATATCAAGCAACATAATAATAAATCAAGAAATAATAATAACGATGATAATAACATGATAAGGCATAATAAAGCTTAATAATAATAGCAAGATCCTAGGCATGATACTAACAAGATTAGTAACAAATCCTAGCATGTCACTAAACAATAAAGATCAAAGCTTAAAACCTAACATGGTACTAACATGATATTAGAAAGAGTAAAGGCATCCTAAACATGATACTAGAAAGCATAAAAAGCAATAATAAACATGCTTTCTACATTGAAAGAGAGTAATAAGATTACATACTTTGAAGCCTCGTACCTCTTTCTAATAACAAAATACACAAGTTAGTAAACTTCAATGAAAATAATAAACAATAATTAAAGAATTAAATTGAAATCAAATTAAATAAAGTTTTAGACTAGTTTTGGACCAAACCCTCAGAAATTATCAAACCTTGCACGTCTAGGGCGAAGGCAACTTCGAACTTGGCTAGGAGACTCTAAGTCTTGTGAATGCGGAATATTGTATGTAAAAAGCTAGTTTAGAAATAGAGAGAAAGAAAGAAAAGAATTAAGGAAGAATTGATGAGAATTGATAATTGTGAATGATTTCTGAAAACAGGGATTCGGACGCTATTTATAATGAAAATAATCCGGAAAAACATAGAATTTGATAAGGAATAAAACTCCACGTTGTCGCTAGGAATTAACTCTGTCGCGACGCGACAAGGTCTGTCGCGAGGCGACAGGGTCTGTCGTGCGGCGACAGAGTCTGTCGCGTGGCGACAGACTTGTCGTTTGGCGACAGCCTGTATTAGCGCGTTTTTCTTCACGCGGAATCCGATCTTTAATCAACTTGATCTACGGAATCCGTACAGAAGATAAAATATATTTTTAAGATAACAAAACGATATTTTATTCCAAATAAAAATCTATTAAAAATAATTAATTATTAAATCTAATAATATTAGAATTAAAAGGAACCTTCTAGAAACTTCTAGAAAACTATAATTAATCCTAATAGTTTTAGGAATAATAATTAACATTGGGCCCTCCTCTAGATCATTGGGCCGCATTTAAAATAATTAACCAGGCCCAGTTTAGTATTTTGTCCATAACTTCCTCAATATTCATCGGAATCGATCTTATAATATATCGTTGGAAAGATCTTTTCAAGCCCCATCCAACTACACTATTATTGGACCTTTATCATGGACCAAACGTAAACTGGTTCGGCTATTTTCAAATAAAATCATTTTCAAAAACAGAGAGAAAAGAATTTTATTAAAACTAAACCGCATCACTCGACTTTCAAACCACTTTCACCTAATTCGATAATAACACAACGTGAAAGGCATTCATCACTGGGTTTGGTTTTGGGGAGACACAAATGGGTGTCTACATGCAACAACATGGGTAGCAAGAAGGGAACAAATGTATCTAAATAAATCTGAAGGCTACTTAAAAGAACAAATGCCTTCGTCCTCCACATGTGCATAATATTGAGTCATGAAACACTACTCATAGTTGCAAATCAATACTCAAATTCATTGACATACCAGGAACTAATCACACATTCCTAACCAAATCAACTAGTCAAGCACTATATTCACAAGTAGTTGGACAAAATTGACGCAAGTTTAGGAATCCAGGTAATTAAACTTCAAATCATGATCAACAAATCCACAATGCTCAAAATCAAATACCAAGAATCAAAACAATTTTCTCAAGTATGGGGCACAAGGAAGCATGATTTACAGTTCATTGGTTCGTATTTTTTTTATTTTTTTTTGTTTTTTTCAATTTTTTTGTATTTTTCATATAGGGAAAGCAATAAACTAATCTAAAAAGTAATAAATCTAAACTAACAAAAACACACCGAAAATAAACAAAAATAAAGAAAAAGGAAGAAGAAATAAATACCAAATCCAAAAATCTCCCCCAAGCCAAGATCAGACAATGTCCTCATTGGCTCGAAGCTAGCCCAGCTGGCTACTCATCCTCATCCTCGTCCATCCGTGTGGACCCACCTGCTCCACCACTGGAACCTGCACCATCTGCACCAAAGGAGCTACCACCAAAATAGTTAGCATGAAAAGTCCCCCCCAGCGGTCCCCCAAAAGGTATGTCCTGGCCATACCCATGGAACGAAGAATAGTCTGTGTAGATACCATGGGCAGTAGGATCTCTATCGTATCCCTGAGGTGGGGGATGGAACCAGTCTGGGTAAACAGCATCGTCGGGAATGTTACCCCGACGAGCATAATCATCATAAATGGGGTAGAGTCCCCTACCCTGGTTCCTCTCTAGGTAGCCTAGCCTCTGGTCGACAGAACCAATCATCTGTCTAAACTCGGTCTGGTTATGCTCTATGCGACCTATGGCCTGGCCAATACTCTGCAAGTCCCAGACTGGGTCAAAGTCACCATGGGGGACGGAATAGGACTGTCGGGGTGGTGAAGGTGGCTGTGAGATAGGGTCAACTACTGGCTATGGCTGGGCCTGTGCCAGCTTTGGATCCTGGCCCCTAGCATGGGCAACTAACAGAGCATAAGTGTAAGACTCTTGCCCTGGGGGAAAGGCAGTCAGGTCAGGGTTGGGCAAAGGAAAGATGGGTAGGGGTTGTTCAGTCCATGTCCTAATGCACCAATGGGTGACCTGGCTCCCGTCTACCCTCAACCACCCCAGCTCCTCAAGGTACCTAGAGGTAATGTAAGTGTCGGATCCCATGTTAGTCATGCGGTGGGGTCCACTCTCTACAAAGCCGGCCTTCTTGATGGCTATCCTAGTGATCATGCTACCAAGACGGATGGGGGTAGTGGCCTGGTTGCTGGCCGTAGCATGCCTACCTAGGTGGTGGATGATATACCGGGCTATGTTCAATTTCCCGTACCCAAACATATAATGGCCAATTACAGCTAATTCATTGGTTTGACAGTTGTGGGGTTCATACCTACCTAGGAAACAGACACCGGCAAATCTTTGCCACATTTTAGGGACGGGGTGGTGGATAGGCCTAGCACTAGCATGTTGTGCAGAAACATGAGGAATACCAGTTAAAGCAAAATAAACATCATCCATTTTAAACTCAGCATTCCATTGCCTATCTAAATCAGGTTCCAGTTCAAATAATTTACAGAATTCCACAAAAGAAAGAGTGATGTTTCTATTATTAAGCCTAAAAATTAATTTTGGTCCACTTTTATGACTTTGAATAACAAGAGAAGACAAGAATTCACAGGTTAATTCACGGTATGTCGAATAATGCATATCTACAAATTTACGCATACCAATATCATTCAAAAATCTCCTAACAAAGCCATAAATACCTAAAGCTTCTAAAGTGGGACGGTGTAACCACCATGAGGGGATTACCTCGCGTCCGTAGAGTACCTCAAGCTTTTCTCGTTTCTCCGGTGTTGCGATCTTGATCGTTGGCCACTGAGCAAGTTGAAGAGTCGGGTCATATTGTTGAGATGACCCGCTTGAACTACCCCCGAGCAAGTTTCTGCCCCTCTTTGCCGCCATTGGAAGTGGTTATCAAAAATTAATTTTTGTGGAAAATGAAAATTTTTGATATAGGAATGTAGAGGATGAAGGGAGGAGTATAAATATGTAAAGAGTTTTGGGTTTGGGTTAGAAATGGAGGAGGAATCTTAGAGAGAAGTTAGAGGAAAATATGAATTTAGAGAGAGAAAATGGCGGAGGAAAGAAGGAAAGAAGAAGAAAAGAAGAAGGAGAAGACGGTTGGTCGCGCCCGGTCGGGCGAGGCGCCGCCCGATCGGGCGATCTGAATGCTTTTTGAAATTTTCCCTCGCGCCCGGTCGGGCATATGCACTGCCCGGTCGGGCGATTTTCTTCTTCCAAGGGTCTTCACTCGCGCCCGATCGGGCGCTTCACCGCCCGGTCGGGCGCTTCACCGCCCGGTCGGGCGATTTTATTTAATTTCGAACCCTCTTCTCGCGCCCGGTCGGGCGTTCCTTCGCCCGGTCGGGCCAAATAAATGTCCGTATACGTCAACTCTCGCGCCCGGTCAGGCGAAGCTCCGCCCGGCCGGGCCCGAGAACAAGTTTAGACGTTCAACTTCCTTCAAATTTTGGCTAACTCTTTTCCTCTAATCTGTACCAAAAACTCATAAGACTCATTAAATTCCCTCTTCTCACCTCTCATAAGAACAAGAAGAAAAATAAAAATAAAAATAAAAGCAAGTAAAATACGGGTTGCCTCCCGCAAAGCGCTGGTTTATCTAGGTCCCGCACGACCTTCTTACCATCTTTGAGCTCATTTTGGAAGTGGAGTTAGGAGAGTCTCCTCCACATCTCTAATGGTAGCACCTTCATGATACACTTTCAATCTTTGGCCATTTACCTTGAACTCCTCACCCTTTTCATTCACCAACTCCACCGAACCAAATTTGTTCACCTTTGTGACAGTGAAGGGACCGGACCACCTAGATTTCAACTTTCCTGGAAAAATCTTCAATCTAGAGTTAAAAAGAAGAACCTTATCACCCGGTGCAAACTCTTTTGGTAGGATCCTCTTGTCATGCCACTTCTTGGTCTTCTCCTTGTAGATCCTTGCACTATCATATGCTGACAACCTAAACTCATCCAATTCATTGAGTTGGAGAAGTCTCTTCTTACCCGCGGCCTTAGAATCCATATTAAGCTCCTTGATTGCCCAAAAAGCTTTGTACTCCAACTCTACGGGAAGATGACATGCCTTACCATAAACTAGTCTATAAGGTGAAGTACCAATCGGTGTCTTAAATGCTGTTCGGTATGCCCAAAGTGTGTCATCAAGCTTCATACTCCAATCCTTCCTAGACTTGGCTACTACCTTCTCTAAGATCTCCTTGATTTCCCTATTAGAGACCTCAACTTGACCGCTAGTTTGGGGATGGTAACTAAGCCCGGTTCTATGATACACACCATACTTCCTAAGTAAGTTGTCCAACCGTCTCTCATGGAAGTGAGTACCCCCATCACTAATAATAGCTCGTGGAACACCAAACCTGGGAAATATAATCTTCTTGAATAGCTTGATGACTACCTTAGAGTCATTTGTTGGTGAGGCCATGGCTTCAACCCACTTGGACACATAATCTACGGCTACAAGTATGTAGCAATTCCCATTGGAAGATGGGAACGGCCCCATATAATCAATACCCCAAACATCAAAAATTTCAACTTCTAGAATCCCAGTTTGGGGCATCTCATGCCTCCGCGAAATGTTGCCAGTCCTCTGGCAAGGGTCACAAGCCTGCACAAAAGTGTTAGCATCTTTAAACATGGTAGGCCAAAAGAAGCCTGACTCGTTAATCTTAGCCACCGTTTTAGAGGGGCCATGATGTCCACCATAGGGTGAAGTGTGGCAACTTGTAAGGATGCCGTGAACCTCCCATTCGGGAACACACCTGCGAAATAGTCCATCTGCACACTCACGAAACAAAAAGGGATCATCCCAAAAATAATGTTTAACATCATAAAGGAATTTCTTTTTTTGTTGGTAGGACAAGTCAAGAGGTAGAGTACCACCCACTAAATAATTTGCAAAATCAGCATACCAGGGGTGTTGCTCTACAACTGCATATAGGTTGTCATCAGGGAATGAATCATCTATAGGAAGAAAATCCTTACCCTCATCATACCTGATACGTGACAAGTGATCTGCCACTACGTTCTCTGCTCCCTTTTTATCTCTGATTTCGATATTGAAGTCTTGGAGCAAAAGAACCCACCGGAGTAGCCTTGGCTTGGATTCCTCCTTAGCTATTAGATATTTCAAAGCTGCATGGTCAGTAAAAACAATGACTTTAGAACCAACAAGATATGATCTAAATTTTTCTAAAGCATATATAACAGCAAGAAACTCCTTTTCCGTAGTGGCATAGTTGACTTGGGCCTCATCCAAAGTTTTGCTTGCATAATAAATAACATGTAAAACTTTATCCTTCCTTTGTCCAAGCACGGCTCCTAGAGCAAAGTCACTTGCATCACACATGATCTCGAATGGAAGGTTCCAATCGGGTGCACATATGATGGGTGCCGATATCAAAGCCTGCTTAATCCTGTCAAAAGCCTCAAGACACTCGTCAGTGAAAACAAAAGGGGCATCCTTAAGCAAAAGCTGAGTTAGTGGTTTAGCAATTTTAGAAAAATCTTTGATAAAACGGCGATAAAACCCCGCATGACCCAAGAAGCTCCTAACTCCCTTAACATTAACTGGGGGAGGTAATTGCTCAATCACTGAAATCTTAGCTTTGTCTACCTGTATGCCCTTATCAGATACAATGTGACCCAAGACTACTCCCTCTGTCACCATAAAGTGACACTTCTCCCAATTTAGGACCAAATTGCATTCTTCACATCTTTTCAAGATTTTAGCAAGGTTAGTTAGACATGCATCAAATGAAGAACCATAAACACTAAAATCATCCATAAAGACTTCCATGATAGACTCTATGAACTCAGAAAAAATACTCATCATGCAACGTTGAAAGGTAGCAGGTGCATTACATAAACCAAAAGGCATCCTACGATATGCAAAAGTGCCATAAGGGCATGTAAATGTAGTCTTTTCCTGATCTTCAGGGTGGATCGGAATTTGGAAAAATCCCGAATACCCATCCAAATAGCAAAAGAACCTGTGATTAGCTAACCTCTCAAGCATTTGATCAATAAAGGGGAGAGGGAAATGGTCCTTTTTAGTGGCGACATTTAATATACGATAGTCAATACACATACGCCACCCTGTAACAGTTCTAGTGGGAATTAATTCATTTTTATCATTTTTAATCACAGTCATCCCACCCTTCTTAGGAACCACCTAAACAGGACTTACCCATTTAGAGTCAGAAATAGGATAGATAATACCTGCATCAAGTAATTTCATAACCTCTTTCTTGACTACCTTTTGCATATTAGGATTCAACCTCCTCTGGGGTTGAATACAGGGTTTGTAGTTGTCCTCTAAGTGTATCCTGTGCATACAAAAATCAGGGCTTATACCCTTAAGATCATCAATACTGTACCCTATTGCCCTTTTGTGGGTTCTGAGAACCTCTAGAAGTTGGGAAGTTTGTGGGTCATCCAGTGCAGTACTAATGATCACAGGGTACAATTTCTGCTCATCAAGGAAAACATATTTTAAATGAGAAGGGAGAGGTTTTAGTTCAGGTTTCTTCACCTCCGCAGGTTTTGATTCCTGAACTAAATTTACTACCTTTACACACTCAATAGGATCAAATTCCTCAGTAGCAAGAGCTCTTTCTATGTCATCCAGCTCCTTGCTCCATATGCTCATGTCACCTGCAGACAAATTTCCACAAAGAATTTCCTCCAAGGGGTCCCTTGCAAGAACCTGTGGTAAGCTCTCCTCACAAATATCATCCATTACATCAAGCACATCAATTAAATAACAATTTTCTTCAAGCATAGGACCTTTTAAAACTTTCCCTAAATTAAAAGTGATATGATCATCGCCAACAGAAAAGGTTAGTTTACCATTTTTTACATCAATAATGGCTCCTGCAGTGTGGAGAAAAGGTCTACCTAATATAATGGGAATTTGTGTGTCCTCAGCCATGTCTAAAACAACAAAATCAATAGGGATAAAAAATTTACCAACTCTAACAGGTACATCCTCTAAAATACTTAAGGGGTATTTAACAGAACGATCTGCCATTTGCAATGTTATATTAGTAACTTTTAAATCACCCATATTTAATTTAGCACAAACAGACGATGACATCACACTAACAGAAGCACCTAGATCACAAAATGCTTTATCAATGAAAACATTTCCAATATGACAAGGGATTGAAAAACTACCGGGATCCTTTAATTTAGGAGGAGATTTATTTTGTAAAAGAGCACTACATTCCTCAGTGAATGCTACAGTTTCTACTTCATTAAAGGCTCTTTTCCTAGTCAATATGTCTTTCATGAATTTAGCATATGCAGGAACCTAAGTAATAAGTTCTGTGAAAGGAACTGTTACCTGCAAATTTTTTACTACCTCCAAAAACTTACCAAACTGCTTATCCAACTTACTCTTCAAGTGACGGTTGGGAAAAGGTAGCTTGATAACTGGTGGTGCTTCCCTACTCTTCTCTTGGGGTGCATCCTTCCCTGAGGTTGTACCCTGCAATGAATCATCAGAAATATTAGTATCAGGAATTTTACCCTGCAGCCCTGTAGGGGAAATTGGTACAACGGAATCAGGATTAGCAATATTAATTAAATCAGGTTCATTCTCTTTAGGCATTTGGGGCCCATCGTAGTGTGAACCACTCCTTAGGGTGATTGCATTAGCATGATCCGTAGGTTGAATTCCCTGCGCTGGTAAAGCTCCCTGCTGACGAGATTGAAGGGTAGAGGACAATTGGGCTATTTAGGTGTCCATGACTTTATTATGGGTTATAATAGAGTCAATCTGTTGGTCTCTACTCTCCATATGTTTTTGCATACTGGTCAGCATTGCCCTAATTTCTGATAAAGCAGGGTCAGAAGATGTAGTAGGGGCTTGTGATGGGGGTTTTTGGTTAGCATGAGGGTGATAATATTTCTGCCGTGGAGGGGGTGCTTGTTGTGGCTGTTGTGGAGGTGGAGGATTTTGAACATTAGTGCTACGGTAAGATAGGTAGGGATGGTTCCGGTAGCCAGGATTGTAGGAATTGGAGTATGGGTTATTTTGCTTATAAGTTTGGAAAGCATGAACTTGCTCCATTGAACTCCTGCAATCTTGTTCATAATGACCTACACTTCCACAATTTTCACAAAAAGCATCATTAGCATTATTAGAAACAGCAGAAACATTAGCAACAGAATTAGGATTATTAGTAGTAAGGTTATCTAATTTCTGGCAAATAGAAGTAAGCTGAGCTTGCATAAGGGTTACTGAATCAACATGATGCTTGCCCTTATTAGCATAACCTCTAGTATTCCCATATTGGGAATTATGGATCGCCATATCTTCAATAACCTGACCTGCATCATCAACATTTAAATTCATAAATCTACCGCTAGCTGCGGAATCTAAAATTGTCCTAGATGCATTTCCTAATCCATTGTAAAAAGCTTGAATTAGCTGCCACTTTGCCAAGTTGTGGTGGGGACACTCCCTCTGCAGATCCTTGAATCTTTCCCAAGCTTCATATAATGCTTCATCTGTCTCTTGGGCAAAATTCTGGATGGCACTTCTCAATAAAGCTGTTTTCTTTGCAGGGTAATATTTATTATAAAAATTCAAAGCAAGTGTCTCCCAATTAGTAATACCAAGTGCAGCTCTATTCAAACCATTAAACCATAATTTAGCTTTTCCACATAAAGAAAAGGGAAAAAGAATCTCCCTGATTTGGTCCTGCGTTACCCCATTCTGCCTAATAGTATTGCAGTATTGACAGAAATCTGCAATGTGAAGATTAGGATCTTCACCCTTAGCTCCACTGAATTGCTTTCTTTCTATCATCGTTATGAACTGGGGCTTGATCTCGAACTGGACTCCCTCGAGATCGGGTGTAGGAGAAAGATGTGGAAAATCCGTCAGGGATGGTTGCGAATAATCACTAAGCTTGCGAGGTGGAGGTGGTGGTGGTGTACCCATCTCTAGTTCTAAATCAGAAGAGTGCTCCGAATCACTAGAAGTAGGTAATGGATTTCCAAGAATATTATTACTCCCAGAACCTGCCAGGATCTGCCTATAAAAATTCTTCTGTCTATGAAACGAGCGTTCGATCTCAGGGTCGAATGGAATGTAACCTGATCTGGAACACCTGGGCATAAACAAAGAACTAAAAAGACAGATATTAGACCTACCTCAAAGAACTAATGTCCTTTGAGGCAAAAGAAAAATAATCTAGACTACAAAAACAATTAGAAATAAAAATAAAACCGTCTCCCCGGCAACGGCGCCAAATTTTGACAGGCTAAAGTCGTATCACCTAATCAAATGTATTACCTAAATCCTCTAACTAAAGTAGATAGGGAAGTAGGGTCGAATCCACAGGGAAACTGGTCTTTCTACTCCTAATTAATTAATATAATCTAAATTATTAAAGTAACCAATTTGTTGTTTGTAATGTGAAATTATACTACGAAGATTAAGTTTAGGGAGAAAGTCGATAATAAGAAGGCTTAGGGTCATAGGTTCACCAATAATTAATATTCCGGGATAAAACATAACAATCAACAGTTAACATTGCACAAATAACATGATTAACAAGCTCTCGCAATTTATTAAACAACATAGATCTAACAGGCTCTCGCAATTTACTAGATCTAAGTTCCTATTGAAAGTAGCCTTTAATATCAAATTAACATCTGCTCGATTCATCAATTCAATATTGCTAAACATTCACAATCAAATTACATCTGCTCGATTCATAATCTAATTGCAATGAATTAAACAATTCAATAAGAAATTACCATGCAACATCAACAATCAATAATAACAAATTATCCCTTCATATTAATTATGGATCCCCATAAACCCTAGAAAAAGAACTACTCACACATAATTAAATCTAAACTAATCAAAGAAATAAAATAAAACATGATAGAAGGAATAAAATAAATAACTGAGATTAAGAGAAAAGAAATCGTTACCAAGGCGGCGGAATTACAATTGAGCTAAGGAACAAGAGAGAATAAAAGTCTAGAGAGAGAAAGTCTAAGTAGAGAGGGAAAATCTAGAGTAAGAGAGATGAAAAAGAAGTACTAATCTTGCCTAATAAAATTACATTAATACTAAGCAAGCTTATTCGCTAAACCAAAACTAAATCAGAAAACAATCCTCCTAAAGAACTACACGCGCCCGGTCGGGCAGTGGCTCGCCCGATCGGGCCCGCCTTTTCTTCCCCTAAAGTCTTCTAGCGCCCGACCGGGCGCGTGCTCCGGGCGCGGGCTTTGTTTCTTCGCTGCTCGCCCCGCCCGGCCGGGCGCGCCTTCGGGCGGTGCTCAAGTGGTCCGGGCGAGGCTTCTTGGGCCTCGAGGCTCTTCCTTGGGCTCTCCAACTTGGCTTAAACGCCTCGTATCTCCAAAACTGAGCCCTTAGTCACCGATTTACTACCTCCAATCGGTCTTGGGCTATCAAAAGTGGTCGCGGTCTTCCAACGCTTGTAGATGCTCCTCGAAAATCCGGGAAAATGCTCCAAGTACGCAAATTCCTACAAAACTCAAGTAAAACTACAAAAAACACTGGAAAACACAAATTAGTAATAATAGTGGCTCAAAGGAGCCAAAAACACTACTAATTACGACCAAGGGACGGGGATAAATATATATATAAAATGAACACATCAGTTAGAAGCCGTGACAATGGAGCAAAACCGAAGAAAATGTGAAGAGAAGGGCCTTAGAAGACCCTGCACGGCCGTGCCATGTCTTGCACGACCGTACAGGAGTCCTGCACGACCGTGCAGGAATGTCCTTGCAAATCAGAGCTACTGCCTGATTGGCTACTGCCTGATTTGGCACGGACGTGCAAGGCTTCAGCACGTCCGTGCAAGTCAGCTAGCACGTCCGTGCCAGAAGCTGCACGACCGTGCAGCTCACTTGGCCCAAGCAGATGCTACTGCCCAAATCTACACGGCCGTGCTTAGGGTGGCACGTCCGTGCCACCCATGGCACGTCCGTGCGCACCTGTAGCCGTACCCGACTCTTGTTTTCTCCGTCCTTTTTATTTGAGGGTCATATAAATACCCCCCCCCCCTTGCTCAATTGTACGGTATCGAAGTTTTGAGTGCTTCCTCTTAGTTTGTAATTGTAGAAACACAAATACTCTCAAATCATTAGTTAGATTTTAATTATTAGCTTGGAATTTTCAATCTCAATCATTGTAGAAGACAAGTTCCACCATTGTTATTCAAGTTCAAGCTTCTTGTAACATTTTTCTCACTCTTTTCCCCTATTTCTTCTTGCTTTGTTGTTAATTTTTGGTTGATTCTTGTATGTTTAGATTGTTAATTAGCTTAATTCTTAGTTTAATTATGTTCATGAGTTGTTTGAAATCCTTAATTGCTTTAATCTCCATGGATTGTGAGTAGTCTAATTTTCTAGGGTTTGGGTAAAACCCTCAATGTAGTCACTAATTACTTGTTGCATGTACTAATTTGGTACTTGTTGGGTGTTAATTAGTTGGGCTTAAGTGGTTTAATTGCTTAGTTCTTGTATATGGCCATTGCTAGAACTATTATCCAAGCTTTCTCAACGAAGGATCGAGAGATGAACTTGAGTTAGCTCCCTTATGCTTGATTGACTTGAAATGCCATGAGAATAGGAATTTCTAGTCAAGGGAATGTTTATGTCATTGTGATTATGCTTTAACACTTGTTTTATGCTTTGTAACCACGAGAGTAGGTTGTATTCATGATTCAAGTAATCCCTCTAGCTTGAGAGAGTAGTTGGGTGCTTTAGATGATTTTCCCTATTATATCCCTTATTTTACCTTGTTTGTGCATGCTAATCATGATTTGTGATGAAGTTGAGTGGTATAACCCGAGCCCTAGAATCCTCTAAATATTGTTAATTTCCCCTAACTTTAGTTGACTTGAACTAGTACTTGTTACACAAAACCAAACCAACTTTGACTTCATTTAGCTTATTTATGCGATAGTATTTCGGTGGTTGATTCAACGCCTCTCTTGGGTTCGACCCTTTCTTACCCTTGCTATTAGCTAGTGAGACCAAGATAGGACTTATTCTTTGGTAGGCTCGACGACGGCCTATCACTTAACATTAATGGTTTTGCTTGATATAGGGTTTTTTTTGAAGAATTTTTGTTTTTTTTTGTTTTGAATTATATATGTTGGGTTTTGAACGCTTGAGTTGATCTGATAAATTGTTTTGATTTTTTAGGTTTTAAGGGGATGGCGTCAAAGAGGGTGTTTAACGAGCTCAAGGATCTGCGAAAAGATCCTCCGACTTCCTGCAGTGTCGTTGTGTTGGTATACTGCTTTTTTTCTTCAATTATTAAATATAAACACACATTTTATGATCTTTGTTTTGGGTGTTTTTGTCCCTCGGGAGAGTTACAGCTCGAAGAATGGTCCTGTGCGGCCTGTACCTGCAAGACAAACGGAGACACCAGTTGGTAGGTGCTCCGCCTCCGACGATCAAGTCAATAACTTGAAAGGAGAGAAAAAGGTGCGGAAATTTAGGTGGGGATCTGCTCGAATTCCAAGCTCAGTTGTCTCTATCAAAGGGACAGTTTGTAATAAATGGAAAAACGTGCCCTCCAAAAGAGGGGAATCTCCCTATTTATAGGGTCCTTGGGAATTGTGCCCCTGATTAGGTCACAGAACCCTAATCAGTGGAGGGCTGCGCCGCATTGCGGCTTTCTCGGGATTTGGGCCTGAAGGCCGTCATTTTCCCAAGTATCTGGGATGACACGTGTCAAGCAGGGATAGGTCCACTTTGGACCATCCTGGGGCTGACACGTGTCCCCCTCTGGTTGGTCCACATGGCGGGGTAAAATTACCCTAAACATTTGCCCCTCACAGATGTGACGTGGCACGTCACGTGGCATCTGTGACACGTGTCACTTTCTGGTTGGTGGTAATTTTACCGCCAAAATTTTACTGTTCACCATCTGAGTAAATTACAGGGATACCCCGTAATTTACCCTCCTTATATAGCCGTTTACCCTCATTATTCTTGTACGTTTCACAAAAAATTTCAGAGAAAACTTAGAGAGAATCTTGAAAGAGAGAGTAGAAGTCATCCGTCAGAGTCAAGCGCAAGTTAAGAAAACTCAGCCTCATCAACACAGGCGGATCCGTCTACCTTCAGATCTCAAATCTAAAGGTACCGTCTCTGACTCTCTCAGCTCTTTTTCATTTTACCGTTTGTACATATTTCTTGCAATAAATAGATTCATCACCAACACACACGGCACAAGCTAGGTTAGAATCCAGCCGTTCACCAGGTACGGCTGAGTCTAGGACTGGTAGTGCCGTCTCAGGGTATTGGGACCACCCTCATGCTTGGATTCCGACCATTTGCGCGTCTGTGCAGGACACAATGGCTCAGAATATGCAGACGGCACAGGATCCAAATTGTAGGAGCGAAGGCTCAGGCGGCCAAACGCCTGAGGGGGAGACGTCTGGCTCAGAACACCAGACGGCTCCGGAGAGATCCCCTCCGCGTGGCCCCCCAACTCCTCCAGACTCGTTTTTGGACGAGTGCGACCAAGGCGGTGAGGAGGCCGCCTCAGCTTCTGTCTCCCAATCTGGGGAGGAGACGGGGAGCAGATTTACCGTCTCCTCTTCTGAGAGCAGCGATGATCTTCCCCCGCTTGAGGATAGCGAGGAAGAAGAGAGGAAGAAATGGAACGAGACGGACGATCCCTACAAGATCCACGTCTCCATCAAAGACAGGGACCTCATGGAAAGAGGCCTTGAAAATTTTTTGAAAGTGCACCCAATGGGAGACGGGTGGAAAATAAGGGTGCCTCCTTTAGACGGCACTATTTCTTGGGAAGACACTGAACGCAACGCCAACGGCTACTTCGGCTGTTACGAGGCGGCGCTCAAGGCTGGTCTGCGCTTCCCCCTTCACCAGGCGGTGAAGGCAATCTTGAGAGGTTACGGCCTCGGAGTCTGGCAACTTACCCCCAATTCTTGGGCAAACATTCTGGGGTATGTTACCGCCTGTGAATTCCAAGGAATTCACCCCGGCTGGGAAGCTTTTGCTAAGATGCACTATCTTAGCCGCAGCCCAGGCGGGTACAGAGCGTGGTATACTTTGACCACGTTTCCTCAATACATGATGACCTTGGATAAGGTCTCAAAATTTGATGGCTGGAAGCACAGGTTCTACCTGCTGACGGCCCTAACCAGGCGGGAGAACTGCGAGCTCCGCCAATACAATAAAAAGCCTGACCTTCTGGGTCGGAAATGTTGTCTTCCCCGGATGAGGACTTCGACAAAATAATTGAGGCTGACTTCTTCGGCCTCACAGACGCCACATTGTCAACCGGGGAGACAATAAAAGTCCCCAGAAACTGGATCCCGAAGAGCGCCTGGCTCAGGGACGAATGCTTCCTAGCCGCCTGCGGGCTAGGACACCTGTTCACCAGACGTATGCGCCTGAATACATTTCCGTCTGTAGTACTTTTGTATCGGAATCGTTTTTGATGATGTACTAATCGATTCCCTTTTTGTTTTTACAGAAGAAGCTCTGAACATGTTGCCAGAAGAGAAGATCCCTAGACGGTCCTCAACACAGATCCGCCGAGACTTGGCGGAAGCCCAGGCGAGGGAGCTCAGGACCAAGGTAAACGTCTGACTCTTTTCTAGAATATGCTTCAAAGTTTGTTTTCTTCGACTGCTAACATTAACTTGTTTATTTTCTCAGGGAGGAGAGGTGGACAAGACGTTTGAGAAAAAACTCAAACGGGCTAGGGAGGAGACCATCGCCTCTAACCCCAGCAAGTCCTCGAAGAAGGCTGCCTCCACCGCAACTCCCAACGCCCCAGGCGGGAAGACTCAAATGCGGATAGGGGGAAGGACGGAGAGGGTAAGTGGCTCTCTAGGCCTTGACCTGGCCAACCCCCTATCTGCAACCAGGGGGTTCACCACGCCTGCCAGCGGCTCTCGCCTGGCCGGCTCTGCAGGTAAGAACCCTTTTGAATCCCCGCCTGAGCTGGGATGGCCGTTGCGAGTGAAATCACACTCCCAGCAGACGTCATCCTCAAACGGTCGGAACCAAATTGGTGCTGCTTTGGTTTCACACTCTGACGATGATTGTGGTGCAGATCAATCACCCCGCTGGCCAGACGTCCAGAAGCACGCCAAGGCCATGCTGGAGGCTGTCAGCAAGCGGGATAAGGATGCTATCCCGGGGATTGAGACGTTCAATCTTGAACGTATCCTGTCCCTCCTGGCTGAGGTAAGACACTTGAACAATTTTCAATAATTTTCTCCAAGTCTTTCTCCGCCTGCAGTGCTAACCTTGTTTGCTTTTGCAGGCTCTTCTGCGGGTAGACGGGCTCAAGCGTCCTTACACCCGCAAGCGGGACGAGGTAAGACGGGTCAAGCAGGCCGCCACAGACGCCGATAATGTTGCTTTATACTCGTGTATCGTTGACGATCTTGAAACTAAAGCAACCCAAATGACACAGGCGGCCAAGATTCAAGAGCTGGAGGCGGATCTGCGGGCGGCCAAGCAGAGGGCTGAGGATGCCGAGACGGCCCAAAAATAGGCGGAGGAGGACCTCCCCAAGCTCAGGGAGGACCTCAAGAAGGCCTAGGAAGACCTTGAGAAACTTCAGGGTGTCTCTTCAGAGAACACTGATCTGAAGGGCAAGGTTGCCAAGCTAGATAAGGAGGCGGCCAAAGCTCAGGACAATTCTGAGCGACTCTGCAGGCGGATCAAAACCGCCTGGAAGCTGAGATGGCCGCCGACAGCGAGGCTATGATGAAAATCGCCTGGGCTGCCTTGTATCCCAACAAGGATTATGGCGTCTGGGCTCTGGCTTATAAATATGCTGAAGAGGTGATATACCTAAGAGAGAAAGGTGAGCCAGAGCCTGAGTCTTTCCTCGCTTGGGCCAACACTGAGCACCCAGAGCCTGAAGCCCCCGAGACTGAAGAATAAGGGGAGAAGGGCCAGGAAGGACCGTCTGCGGGGCAATAAATTCAGCGGCTGTGTGCCAACTCCTTTTTTTTTTTTCATCTGCGGCAGTATGCCAAACAACTTGCTTTTCCGGCCTGTGTGCCGAGTATATGTGTATCTTTACCGGCTGAGGAGCCGTGTTTGTCAAACAATTTCTCTTTCCCGGACGGGGTCCGGATAACAATTAATCCATCACAGCCGTTTGGCTGGGTGGAAATTCAATGAATGCACCGACTGAGTCGGTTTTTATTACTTTGCGCTTGTGTTTGCACTTCAATTTTTGCATTTTCAATTTTTGCCTAACTTATCAAAAGCATGCGGCGATTTCTGCCTTAACTTATCAAAAGTATGCGGCTGTCCTTGCCCCTGGACGGCTGTGTGGTTGGTTTCAAGTGGAGTTGGTTGATTGACTTGGGAACGTCTGATGCTGCAAAGAGCATGATACGTTTGTAAGTCAATCAATCACAGTAGTGATTGCCCCAAACCAAGTACACAGCTGTACATTAACAGGCGTTCCAGTCTCTAGCTAGACGGTGTTGACCGTCTAGGTAGGGATTGTATAGCCATTGCACAACTCTTTTGCCCCAAACGAGGATGTATGCAATTTAAAACGAAAAAACGCTAAGTAAGAACTTCAGTCGGTCGCCGACTGATGTCATTGGACATCCGGGTTCCGAAACTTGGTCGTTCCTTAGACTGTTCAGGTCAGACGGCTATGGTTGGCTGATTCAGCCGTCCAATTGTGGCCGCCTGCATTGGTACGTAGAGTAAGCAGGTTGGCTTCTCTCTGCGACGATTGCACCCGGAGGGGTGTCGCCGGACGCCTTTGTCCATGTTGGGACAGGCGAATTTATGGGAAAAGCAGCCATCCGGCCATTGGCCTCTGGTCTTGTTTGAGACCGGTTGTATAGCCACTAAGCGGTTTTGTGCTTAGCTTAATAATCTGGCCATTGGCCTCTCGTCAGACAGACGTTAATTCAATTTCCAAGTGACAAACTTAGAGAAATAAACAAGTGACTCGTCTGAACTTCAAACGGAGTACAAGACAGAAACAAAACAAAAGTGAAAACAAAAGGCAATTTCTCATTAATTTACTTCTTGTTTACAAACATTACAAATCTCAGAAGTAGTACTTTTTCAAATTGTCTACATTCCAAGTTCTAGGCAGGCGCCTGCCGTCTGGAGTTTCCAGGCGGTAAGTGCCGTCTCTTACTTCTTCATAAATCCGGTAAGGGCCTTCCCAATTTGGAGTTAGCTTTCCAAGCTCATTGGCCCTACCGGTTGCCTCCATTTTTCGTAACACTAGGTCGTCCACTTTCAAGGGACGCCTGTGTACTTTCTTGTTGTAGGCTCTTGTCATTCTCAGACGGTAAATCTCATGACGCAAGGCGGCGTTGCCCCTACGTTCTGGGAGTGAGTCCAATGCTAGGCGCATTGCCTCCCAATTTGCCTCTTCATCATAAAGCATGACTCTGAGAGTCGGCTCATAGTGCTCAATGGGCAAGACGGCTTCAGCACCGTAAACCATGAGAAATGGGGTTTCACCGGTTGCCCCCTTTGCTGTTGTCCGGATGGCCCATATGACATGGATTAATTCTTCATCCCATAAGCCACCGGCTCTTTCAATTTTCTTCTTAATGCCGTCCAAGATCAGTTTGTTGAAGGCTTCAACTTGGTCGTTTGCTTGGGGACGGCCGACTGATGCAAAACAAGTTGAGATCCCTTGATCTCCCAACCAAGTTTTTAGCTGAGGCGTCTCAAACTGAGAACCATTATCAAACACCATGGACATAGGAACCCCATACCGGGTGATGACATTCTTCCAGATGAAAGAGATGACGTCTGATGTCTTGATATTTTTTACCGCCTCAGCCTCTACCCATTTGGTAAAGTAATCCACAGCCACCAAGATGTAACGCTTTCCGCCTGGTGCAGGCGTGTAAGGACCTAAGATGTCCATGCCCCATTTTGCAAACGGGATTGGGCTGTGGATGGCCGTCAGATCAGTAGCCGGACGGTGAATAAGTTTGCCAAATATTTGGCACTTGTCACATTTCTTCACCAACTCCTTGGCGTCTGCCTCTACAGTGGGCCAAAAGTAATGTCGTCTGGCTCTGACGGCTAGGGATCTGCCGCCTATGTGGGAGGCGCAGAATCCCGAGTGCAGGTCTTCAAGAACTTCTTTCCCCTTTTCTGGGGTTACACACTTCAAAAGAGGCTTAAGAAACCCCGCCTTGAAGAGTTCTCCATTTCTCAACTCGAAGCTTGCGGCTCGCTTTTTCAGAACGGCTGCCTCCTGTGGCAAATCAGGAAGTGTACCGTCTGAGAGGTATGCCCGGATGCCATCCATCCAGGTAGAGCTTCGGTCCAGGACTCCAATGGGATCCTCATAGATACTTCTTTTTTCAAGGACTTCCCAAAAGACTGACCGAGGCGTATCATGGCAGGCGGAGGATGCAAGTTTTAACAGTGCATCCGCCTGGTTGTTATCAGACCTGGGTACTTGATTTAAATGAAACTCCTCAAGTGACCCAGCCTCCTCTTTGACCGCCTGAAGATATTTGATCATAGCCGGGTGAGTTGCCTCAAATTTTCCCTCATACTGGCTAACGACCAACTGTGAATCAGAGTAGGCGTCAATTTTTGTTGCCCCTGCCGCCTTACACATGCGGATTCCGGCTAGCAGGGCTTCATATTCCGCCTTATTGTTTGAGGCCTGAAACTTGAACCGTAGTGCATATTCATATCTGTCCCCCTCAGGAGACTCGTAGATTACGCCTGCACCACAGCCGTTCTTTGTAGAGCTCCCGTCTACATACACTTTCCAAACCTGATCAAGATTATTCGGAGCCACCGAACGGGTTATTTCAACAATGAAGTCGGCAAACGCCTGACCTTTCACTGCCTTTCTTGGTTCGTAAGTGATTTCAAGACTTTGCATTTCAATAGCCCATTTCAACATTCTGCCGGCTGACTCCAAGGTAGACATTGGGCGCTTGAGTGGCTGGTCGGTGTAAATCACCACCGGATGAGCCAAAAAGTAAGGCTTCAATTTTTTGAATGCCATGTACAAAGCAAGGCCAAATTTTTCAACCACGAGGTACCGGAGTTCAGCATTTTTTAGAACATGGCTAATGAAGTAAACCGGGAGTTGAACGCCGTCTCGCTTAACAAGGAGAACGGCATTGAGAGCATGATCTGAGACGGCCAAATACATATACAACGTCTCCCTAGGCAGAGGACTGACCAGCCTAGGCAGAGAATGCAAGTGCTCTTTTAGCTTCTGGAATGCCGTCTCAGCATCGTCTCCCCATTTAAACCTGGTCTTCTTCCTGATTGCTTGGAAGAAGTAAAGGCATTTGTCACCTGACCGGCTGAGGAACCTTCCCAAGGCAGCCAGGCAACCAGTTAATCTCTGAACTTCCTTGACAGAACGGGGTGACCTCATGTCAATTACCGCCTGTATCTTTTCGGGGTTAGCCTCTATCCCCCTTTAATCAATCAGGAATCCGAGAAACTTCCCAGACTCAACACCAAAGACGCATTTCTTGGGGTTTAACATGACCTTATGCCGCCTGAGGGTGGTGAATGTTTCTCGGAGATCAGCAAGATGATCCGTCTGTTGCTTGGATTTGACTATCATGTCATCGATGTACGCCTCCACATTCCTCCTAATTTGATTAATGAAGACCGTATTAATCATCCGTTGGAAGGTGGCAGGCGCATTCTTCAAGCCAAACGGCATCACAGTATAACAGAATAACCCCAAATCAGTGACGAAGGCCGTCTTCTCTTGATCTTTCTTCTAGAGGGGTATCTGATGGAAGCCGGAGTAGGCATCCATAAAGTTCATCAAGGCGTGACCGGCTGTAGAATTGACCAGACTGTCGATCTTCGGAAGCGGGTAACTGTCCTTTGGACACGCCTTGTTGAGGTCTGTGTAATCAACACACATACGCCAGGTCTCATTCGGTTTCTTAACAAGGACCACATTGGCCACCCAGTCGGGGAAATTACAAGGCCGAATGAACCTGGCGTCTAGCAGCTTTTTGACTTCGGCAGCTGCCGCCTGACTTCTTTCCTCGCCATGGTTTCTTTTCTTTTGCCGGATGGGCTTCTTTTTAGGATCCACGGCGAGTTTGTGGACAGCGAGGTCCAGGCTGACGCCTGACATCTCCTCTACTTCAAAGGCAAAGATGTCTTTGAATTCTTTCAGCAGAAGGTGCAAGCTTGCACCCAGAGTAGCATAAGCAACCGTCCCAACCTTCAAATTACGCTCTGGACGGCTGTCGTCCAGAACGAGATCAACATTTTCACCAGCCGGTTGGGGACGGAGCTCGTCTGACCGTTCCCCGGTCAGTGATTGCTATTTTTTCTCTTTCTTCACCTCCACCAGCAGAGGCGCTTTTCTTTTCAACCAACAGCTGGTGGGGCGGGATTGGCATCCTTGACATCATCAAGGTCTATTGGTTCCTTTTCTTGGCCGTCTGAGGCCACAGTGTCTTTAACGGCTGAGAGGTAGCACTCCCGAGCCGTCTTCTGATCCCCGTTCAGGGAACCAATAGAGCCATCATCCCGCTCATACTTGATGAGCATGAGAGACGGGATGATCACCGCCTTGGCTTCGTTGAGGGTTGGCCTACCAAGGATGATATTGTAGGCGGTCAACTCCTCCACGACCAAGAATCTGACGACAATATGTCGTCCCTGGCCTTTTTCTCCCAGCCGGATGGGCAAGTCAATTCTGCCGGCTGGGTAGACCATCCCACCCCCAAAACCAACCAAGGGGTGGGTGACCGAATGCATGCAGTTGACATTGTATTTCAACTTCTGCAGGCACCGAAGGCTGATAATGTCCGACGAGCTGCCGGTGTCAATAAGGATCCGTCCAACCAGCTGGTTGGCAACCTTACATTCAATGACGACCGGGTCGTCATGCGGATGGCGGACGTTGCCCCTGTCCTTCTCAGTTATGAGGACGTCTGGGAAGGTGGAACTGGCAGACGCCTGCTCATCATCATCATCCTTGTCCATCTTTCGAAGATGGCTCTTGGTGCCCCGGATGGTAGGGCCACCACATGAAAACCCGCCTGCTATAGTGTAGACCGGATCCTTGTCGGTATCCGAGCTACTAGTAGGCTGATGGGTAGTCTTGGGGGACTGACCCTTGTTTTTCTTCTTTGCCCCAGCTGGGGACTTAGAAATGTAGGACTTTAGAAGCCCTTTGTCAGCCAGACGGTCCAACGTCCGCTGTAGACTGAAGCAGTCATTGGTGTCATGGCCAACCTCCTCATGGAACTGGCAAAATTTATTTTTGTTCCGTGACTGGACGGAACTCTTCATTGGATTCGGCTTCTCAATAGACAGCCGGTCCTTTACCTCCATGAGGATGGAGTTGCAGTCTTTATTAAACTCGTACTTGGGGACGTACGGTTTAAACTCTCTTTTTTTCTTCTGGGACGGCTGGTCAGAATCACTAACCGCCCAGACTTCTTTTTTGTTACCCGGCTGAGCAGACCGGCTTTCTTTTTGTTTGTCAGACTTCTTGGAGTCTGACTGACTACCAGGCGTGTAGAGGTCGGTAGCTTGGATGTAGCTCTCCGCCTCCCTCAGGGCCTCCTGTAGCGTAAATGCCCCCTTTCTGACAAGGTCGAACTTAAAAGCCGACCCGTCTCTCAGACCCTTGAAAAAGTCTGTAAAAGCTACCTCGTCAGACAGTCCCTAGATCTGGATTCTGACCAAGTTGAACCTCCTGACATATGAGCGTAGCCCTTCCTTCTCACCCTGCTTAACGGTGCTCAAATCAAGGCTCGTTTTCTTAGCAGGGATGTTCATTGTGAAGTTGGTGGCAAACAAGAAGGCTAGCTTCTTGAAGCAATCAATTGAGCTGGCTGGCAAGTTGCCAAACCACTGTTGGGCAATGCCCTTCAGTGTAGCCGGAAAACATCGACACCAGGTGGCATCGTCCCAACCCTGTAAACACATAAGGTTGGTGTATGCCATCAGGTGGTCTTCTGGGTTGGTGGTACCATCATAGGTGCCCACCAACACATTCTTAACCTTGGACGGCTGAGCCGCCTCGGTTATATTCTTGGCAAACGCAGAGGGTTGTTCACCAAGTTTGAGCAGCCGGAGCTGCCAGTCCAGAGGCTGGACGGGGGTGTATGCCGCCTGTCCTCCAAAAGGAGGAGGCTGCATGAACTGTAGGCCATATTGCCCATACTGCGCCTGAGGCGCATATGGGATAGACCCAATCATCAGTTGAGGTTCGGTATTGACGGTTTTGCCGCTTGTCCGACTCTCAAGTAAGGACTGTGAGTTCCTTACAGAAGTTTCTTTGAAGCTATCTGGAAAGCTCGTAGTAGAGGCTGACTCAGACAGCTGCTGGTTTCTCCTCCGCTCGATGATGTGTCGAGCGTCGGAGGCTGTTTTCTTGCTGGTCCCCGGCTGTTCTTGCCGAGGCTGCCTCTGAGGACCAGTAGGCAGTAGAATTTTCGACCAGTCAAGTCTGGAGGCCATCCTCTCCTTCTCCCAAGAGTAGGAGACTTCTTAGCCGGCGGACTCTTGCTAGAGCCTGTCTTGTTTTTGTTGATCATGGCCTTGATTTCACCTTTGAAGGAGGTCATGAATTTCATGAGCTCATCTCGGGTGACTGGGGCTTGAACTTTGGCCTTCTGGGTTTCTCCTTCTGGCCTTCCAGAGGGGCGCCTGCTTGGGCCCGCCTGGTCGAGATTACGCTCCAATCTATCTTTGGAACGCTTATACTTTGACACGAAGGACCCATCCTTTGTGGTATAGGTCTCCACGTCATCATCATCTTCATCATCAGCTTCATCCTCAGTGACAACCTCAGGCGGAGGCTGAGGGAACGACTGAGGGATTCCAGAACCTCCCGGCTGAGGTGCCGGTTGAGGGTTTTCTCGATTTTCCGGTTGTATAACCGGCTGTAAGTTGGTAAGATTAGGAATGGGTACAGACTCTCCAACCATCTTTGAGGTACTCTCCCCACAGACGGCGCCAAATGTTTTGGGTGTTTTTGTCCCTCGAGAGAGTTACAGCTCGAAGACTGGTTCGATGCGGCCTGTACCTGCAAGACAAACGGAGACACCAGTTGGTAGGTGCTCCGCCTCCGACGATCAAGTTAGTAACTTGAAAGGAGAGAAAAAGGTGCGGAAATTTAGGTGGGGATCTGCTCGGATTCCAAGCTCAGTTGTCTCTATCAAAGGGACAGTTTGTAATAAATGGAAAAACGTGCCCTCCAAAAGAGGGGAATCTCCCTATTTATAGGGTCCTTGGGAATTGTGCCTCTGATTAGGTCACAGAACCCTAATCAGTGGTGGGCTGCGCCGCATTGTCAAGCAGGGATAGGTCCACTTTGGACCATCCTGGGGCTGACACGTGTCTCCCTCTGGTTGGTCCACATGGCGGGGTAAAATTACCCTAAACAATCTTTATAAAACTTGGCAATTATAAATTTATGATCTTATAATAGAGGCCGAATGCTTCTAAAAATGCCCCATAATAAGCACACATTTTTTGATCTTTATTGTCAAAATTTGGGAATGATTGATTGACTGAACCCCCCTATTTTTCTTCAAATTCTATGAATTTGGACCATACTTACAATTTTCTTGTCAGAATTCCCATATTCATGCTCTGTAACCCTTTGATTTTCCTTAGATTTTGTTATTTGGGTGTATCTTCAATGCCCCACTTATAATTTGATGACCCAATTGCTTGATCTAATGCAATTTGGTTTAAATTATGTTGAATTATTAAGTGGGATTAGTTTTATTTTTGAGGTACCCATTTTTTTTAATTTTCTGGATTGAATTTCAGTTTAAAATTGATTAGATTTTTCTAGGTTTGAGAAATTTGGGTCTGGATGTGATGTTTTGTTGATAATTTTTCATGCTATTAGGGTTTTGGAAGTGTGAGAAGCTACTCTATTGACTGAATTGAGGAGTAAGAAGCTGATTGTGTGTGTAAAGGTGAGCGATTTCTCAACTTAATAGGAAAATGTTATGTCTGTTTGTAGGGGTGAACGTGATCTGGTTTGGTGCGGTTTGCGTCTAAACCAAACCAAACCGCAAATACGGTTTGGTTAATTTTTCAAACCAAACTAAACCATATTAGTATTGAAACCAAACCAAACCAAACCGTAATAATGCGGTTTGGTGCGGTTTGGTTTGCGGTTTATGATGAGACGACATTTTTTCCTAAAAAATTGTCAAATATTAATAAATTTATAATAAAGTTTAAATAATTAGCCCAAAGGGATTAAATTTTACTACAAAGTTTTAATAAAAATAACAACCAACTAATCAAGTGCTAAGTGCTAACACAATAAGAGCAATATGAGTTATATGACCTATTGAATTTTAAGTATTGATATTTGAGAATGAGTATAGAGTATAGTAGTATACTGACCGTATAGTCTTCTAATGATTTTTCATGTTTTTTTTTTTTTGTTTTTTCAATTTTTTTTATAATATGTAATAACTATTTTAATTTAAATTAAAATTATATAAATATTAAAATGCGGTTTACTGGTTTACGGTTTGGTTTGGTTTATAATTTTCGAAAAACCAAACCAAACCGCAAACCATATTTCCCCAAAAATCGAAACCAAACCATATATTTCCAAACCGTAAACCAAACCAAACAGCTAAAATGCGGTTTGGTCTGGTTTGGTTACGGTCCAGACCAAATTACCCTATCTGTTTGTAATTTGGATTTTACTAGAAAATAGTTGGTAGATTGCTAGATTTATTGCTTACTTTGATTGATCTATGTAATTTTTACTAAGGTTATATGATATTGTTGCTTGTAGACAGTTGTAGTTGATTTGCTATTTACTATAGTGTTTTGTTTGGTGATTATATCAATGATAAGTGCTTTAGTAGCCTTTTGTTCTATGGAATCTCTTGGATCAAATTTTTAGATTTGGTCGATTCTTGTCATATTTATGTTATTTACATTTACATTTCATTCCTCTTTTATTCCTATTTATTATATTTGTATTTTTGTAAAAGTTGTTAATTAACTTTTTCCTGGTTTCATGCATCTTGGCTAATGGCTATGATGAACAAAACATAAGGGGGAAGAGCATGTCAAATGAATGTTGAGCATGTCAAACAAAACGCAAGAAGAGCTCACACACCATACCTCATTCATCTGCCAAAGGCCTTGATTTTGATTGGTGTAAGGTATAATGTTGTTACCACAACCTCTAATTAAGTGATTGTTAAATCTTCTATAAAATTGGTTTTTAATCACTCATTCATCTACCTTTTCTCTCCCTTCCTACTTTCTTTCTCTTTCCATTCCTATTATTGTCCTGTCAATTTCTCACTGTTTGCTCTCTTTCACGCTCTTTCATTGAAGGTCGCGTTGGGTTCTCCATGAGCTTCCTTTGTTCCATTTTAGCTGAGGTGATTATTATTGTTATTTACTTATTAAGTGTGAATTTATGGAATTCCTGATTGTGCAATTTATAAATTTCTATTCAAACTCTTGGTTTATGTTCTTTCTTTTTATCTGCTCCACTTTTTTTTTTTTTTTTTTTTTTTTTTTTTTTTTTTTTTTTTTTTTGGCTAATTTTGGTCGTTTTTTGCATTCAATTTCGTCGATTTATGTGATTGATTTTAGTCTTCTTAATTTTGTTGATTGTTCTGCAAATTTTTATTTTTAATACTTTCATGACAAATCATGTTATCTTCATCAATTTATTCTCACAAAAGTAAATTGATTTTAGTGGGTGTTGCTTAATTTTGGATTTTACTACTTTCAGATTTTGGCTTGGCACCTAATGTGTCTGTTGCTTAATACGCTATAAGGATGGAATTTTTTGTTTTGTTTTGAAATTAATCTTGGCGCTGATAGAATCCTAATTTTTTGTCTACGAGTTGAAGAAGGCAGAGCATTAATTCTCCATTAGCTTGAAGCTCTCTTTCCTCCATTATATTAAAGCAGCTTCTGAGGTATGCTGATATTTTTTTCAAAACCATCGAATATCAATTTCTCTTTTGGGTTTATCGTTAAGTTAATTGTGAGGTAAGTCAACTTTTGGTTGTTATGCTAGATTATTGAATTGTGGCTACAATTAGTGAAGCTATTAGAAATTTTAAAGGTCAATTTTGATGTTGTAATTTTGATATGTACAATTTACTTTGATATTTTGAGGCGACAAGAATTTAGTGTGGTTTTGAGGCCTCCTTAGATTATTTTGTGGTTTTTTGGGTCTTTTTTTGATGATTTTGTACATTTTGTTTGAAATTTGGTGTGTTTTGGACTTTTGATTTAGGGTTTAATTGGGGTTCTTACTTTGTTTTGAAATGTAGTCGTTTAAGGTGAGTAATGGGGATTACATCTATGTGGAGAAGCTCAAGTACTGTGACTGTCTGGGTAATGACATAGGTAATTCGTTTTTCCACTTGATTTTATGTTCAGTGATTGATAATTGTAATAGTGATAGATTATAAATTGGTGATGCATACGGTTTCCCGGTGGTGATGTGACGTGTTATGATGATGTAGAATTGTATGCTCTTGTTGTTTTAAAACTAATGTGACGTGTTATGATGATGTAGTATATAAAAGATGCAATCAAGTAATGATTTTTGCCATCCTTTTGCAATGACATGAATCCTTTTCACCTTCAATATTTATTACTTTCCTCACACCAGAAACCAATAGAGACAAATATTATGTAATGGGCAGTTATAGTCCTTTCCAAGTATAGACTAGGATAAATCCCACCCCCTACTTCTTTGTTTGATTAGAAGGTGAATTACTTTCAATATGAAATCTGCCTCCCCATTTCATCATTTCTATGATTTTAACTTCAACAAAATTATATTTTTTTATAAGGGTTGGTGGTGTATGGTTATTTTGTCGAGGACTTTAAGTACCCTCTTTGTTGGGTGAATGTTGATTGGCATTTACTAGATTTTTAACCAAAAAATTCCTATATATATATATATATATATATATATATATATATATATATATATATATGTTATTTTATTTTTAATTGTAAAAACTGTTATTTAACAACTGTAGAAATTATTTTCCCCTATTTGTTTTACTTCTCCCCCCTGCAGAGAGAGAGAGAGAGAGAGAGAGAGAGAGAGAGAGAGAGAGAGAGAGAGAGGAGAGAGAGAGAGAGATTTTGGCTTATGATAAATTGTGGATTTAAATGAAATCAAGGCCTTAGCTGATTTATATCTGGTGTTGTATAATTGTGACTTGGTGACTGAGATGGCCTGTTAGGAAGAAATTGTTGTAAACCTGTATATGTTGGAGAAATTGTTGTATTCCTGTATATGTTGGATGCAATGATCTCTTTTCAGTATTGCAGTATAGTTGAGTTGCTTTCTATTTTGCTTCGTTAGAGTGACCTTAATCTCACAAGTAGATTATGTATGCATGAATTGATGTGGAGATGGAGAAAGTGCAAAATAAGCCTTAGAGCTTACACCATCTTCATTTTCATTTTTATCAAAGTTTATTCTTAGCCTTCTAATAGATTTTGCTTGTCATGTTTTAAACTTTTGTGAGCATTATCAATATGCTCACACATGTTGAATATTAATAGTATTGTGGCTGGTATATGACCTTTTTTTTTTTTTTCCTTTACAACTTTGGACTGGCAATTCTATATCTGCCACTTACATCTGATGCACATCAAATTCTGGAGTCTGTTCTCAGGCAGAAACCAAGTAAGCCTGTTTTGGCTCCTGTGTTCATGTGATGATCCTGTTTATACAAAGCCACAGTTTTTGTTGTGTCCATGAACGTTGGATTAGGAGGGCATAAAGCTTAGCAGTGGGATTTAGTCATTGGTTATGCAAATGGGACTATGTTTTGGGGTTTTCTCCTTGATAAGTATCGTATTGGAAGGCTCTTGTTGCCTTTAGTGGAGAAATGTCAGGTATCTGGGAATTTATTGATCATCTTCCCTCTGCAATATAAATTATTGTTAGAAGTGGTTGATTTGACTATAATTGTTAGCCTCACTGGTAAGAAATGTATGTTACTTGTGAGTTAATAGGAGGTATAGGTTCCAATATACTCCGTAGCAATTACTTCAAATAGTTGACAGGGCAGGGTTGAAAGGAGATTTTAAATACTTTTTTGAAAATCGAGCTATATCTATCTATATTACTTCAAATAGTTGCTTTATCTATCTATGGCCACAA
The DNA here is from genome assembly GCF_948465745.1 of Chenopodium album. Lineage (NCBI taxonomy): Eukaryota > Viridiplantae > Streptophyta > Magnoliopsida > Caryophyllales > Amaranthaceae > Chenopodium > Chenopodium album. Next base: position 36,747,814 of record NC_137858.1, read on the forward strand.
TCGAGCTCACTTGAAAATCTGCTCAAATATTTCATTGCCTAAATAAGATGTGCTATGCTTCTGCTATCATGTAAGCTCATCCTCATGAATTTTCATTTCTTTTTAAATTCTTGCATGAGCTCGTAATCACATACCAACATATAATGGACAGAAGATAAGCTAGGTGGTTCAGAAGTGAGCAAGACATAATACAGTCTGTTAAATTATAGCATGAATTGTATGAAGATAGTTATTTGACAAATTGGAAATGCTATGAAACTAAGCTTATTCTTACAATTGTAAACTAATTTGGAGAATATAGAAATCTAAGAAATTGGAGTAATTTTAGCTTATCCTCTTCCTTTCTTGTCACAAACCCATAGAAATAATTTATGGAGGGAGTATTGTATTGAGTTTTTTGGATTTTGAAAGTTATGCTTTTGTAATTTGGTGTAATTGGATTGCGTATATCTTATAAATTGGGTGACCTTTAAAGGTTTATGTAGTTTTGTTGCTTGTTCACTCATTGAAAGTTCAGATTGCTTACTTGATCAGTTGGGTATCTTCACCCATAGTAATTTCGTATTGCAAGTTGATTTATATTCTTTCAAACTTTTTATTTTATTTATTTATTTATTTATTATTTTATTTTTTACATATCTATCTATCTACCAACCGCCTTACTAGACTATCTAATTTATACAGGTGTTGCACAACATTACATGGTTTTGGTGGACACAAAGTGCTTGTGCACATTGATTAGGAATTGATAAACTGGTATTACAATTCGCTTGATCTCCCTTTTGTTAATTGCTTATTAATCGCTTGATCACATGTCCTATAAGACTAAATATTTTGAATAGTATGTAAGAATATAATGTAGTTAACCGTAGACAATAATAACTATTTATGCTAGATCTTCAAGGACACCCACCTCGTTGTAAAACGTGTGCCAGTAAACGACAGATCTATTTGGGAAGCAATACAGTTGACAAGAAATGTTTGTTATACATGTTAGGTGATAGTTATTCTCTATATCTCATTGTTGTTTTTAAAGGATTAAGTTTAGAATCTTTTGTATAATATGGATGAGTAGGATTACTACTTTAGAAACTTCATTTTGGAGTCTTGATTCAATTTTAATGCTTTAATTTTTTGCTGGCTGCAACTCGGTTTTTATTTGCTAGCCCACTTCTCTACTGGTTTGCCTCTTACTTTGTCTTCTTCTGGAAAGAGTTGGCGATGGGCACGATTGATATGGACATGTGGTGCCTTGTACATATACTCCTTGGTAGTTTGCTTTTTTTCAAACTTCTATCCATTTCTCAAACTTCAAAATTGTGTATTTTAATGTGAGTTTACTACGAAGTAATATATTTGATATTATTTTTTTGCAAGTTTATTAATAATGTTATGTAAGTTTACTCAACACGGTTAAAGAGAAGTGTTTAAATAGTGGTTAAGTCAAAATGTTTAGCTTTGAAAAAAAAAAAGCAAAGGAAGTATTATGTAATTTCTTTTAAAATTTTATTCATCAAATTCTTATTGTTACTAATATGAAAATTGCTCTATTGTAGTACACTTTAGATTTGCCAAATTTTCAGGTTATGATGATGGATCGAAGAAATAATAGAATTATGTTAAGGTTTTACTTGTATTTATATAAATTAGCTTTTTATATTGAATTTTTGTATACATTGCCTTTACTAAGGTAATGTTGTAAACACAAGATTTGAAACATATAGAGGGTTTAGATTTCGAATGAAGGATGTTTTATAACACGTAGTATATAATAGTCTATACAAACTTTTATATTCTTCATATTGCTTTGATCAATTTATGGTGGTCAATTCTTGTTATTAAACAACAATAATTATTACACTATCCTATTAATGTTACCTTAAATGGATATGTTTTTTTTTTTTTTTTTTTTTGACAAAACCTTAAATGGATATGTTGAATATTTTTCTTGGATAATATGAGTTACAATGTACTCCCTTTGTATTTTATTATATGCTCCACTTTTCTTTTACAACCGGATGTTATTACTTGATCTATCTCCTTTTGGGATACTTTTCACAATATATTACTAATTTCTTTTATTATAGTGGACCTTCAACAATCATACTTTAATATTTTTAAATTCTCTTTCGTTCCAATTATCTTATTTTTATCTCACTTTGTTTATAATTTATATTACTTTCTACTATTTCTCTTAAAACTCTGTACATGGAGAAATGGAGCAAGTAATTAAATATGGAGTGAGTAGTTATTATGTTGCTCTATGGATGATACACATGTTATGCGATTGCAATATTTTTAAGGGGGGGGGGGGGAGAGAGAGAGAGAGAGAGCACTTAAGAAATCAAAGCAATTAGCTTAGGAAAATGTTAGAACACGTAATCTAATTACACTTTCTTAAGCTGATTTCTTACGACAATTAAGCTTAGGAGAAAGAGAGCAAAAGACCACTTAACGAAGATATATATCAGGGCAATTAGATTAGAAAAAGACTAACTAAAATGTTCAAGAGAAAGAGAGAAAGACCACTTAAGAAAATCAATTAGCTTAGGAAAATGCTAGACCACTTGATCTAATTACACTTTCTTATGCTAATTTCTTAAGAAAGATCACTTGAGAAAGAGATAGAGAGTTAAGAAAGATTATTGAAATAAAAGAGAGAGACCGTTACCACTTAAGAAAATTAGAGAAATTAATTTATAAAAAAATTTATAAATGCAAGAGAAAGAGAGAAGGAGCGAAAGAGAAAGACAAGAGAGATAAAGACCATTTAAGAACAATAGGCAATTAAATTAGGAACACACAATTAGCTTAGGAAAATAAAGGCTTACTAAAATGCTGCAGAGAGAGACCACTTAAGAAATTTACTTAAGAAATCTAGGTAATTAACTTAAGAAACTTAGTCCCCTTTTTGGTTCAAGGGATTAGGATGGAAAGAAAAGAAAAGAAATGTTTTTAATCATGTTCCCATGTTTGGTTTAATAAATGACACGAGGATCCAAAGGAAAAGGAAGGAAGTGAGAGGAAAGTATCTTACTAAAAGATTTAACATCATTTTGATCTGACATCACGCCCATGATTTTTACTTATTACATATCAAAATGATATATATAATTTTCACTAATTACATATCAAAATGATATAACATAACAAGTGATTACAAAACTTCCTTTATTTAGCACATACTCTTGAAATAGAATTAACTTCATAATAAAATACTTTTTACTAAGTATGTTCCTATTAATTTCACCTCAAACGGATACAGTGAACATTTTTGTTGGTTAGCATGAGTAGTTATTACACTGCTATATTGGATGATATACATGTTATATGTTTGAAATATTTTAAGAGGGGGGAGAGAGAGAGAGAGATCACTTAGGAAAGAGAGAGATAGACAACTTAATTAAGATGATCACTTAAGAAAATCAATTCAATTAGTTCAAGGGGAGAAAGAGACCACTTAAGAAAAATCACTTAAGAAATATCACTTAGCTAAACAACATTGATTAAAATTACCCATTACTCTTTATCTTGTTGTACGGTTAAAATCACCCATCTTCAGCTATTAGAAGGTGATAGATAAAGATCATTGTTGAATTGTTATATTGTTTGGGTGCTGCTTGCTGCTTTCCCTATTTTTGCTTTAAATTGTCATTGTCGTTGTTGTTCCTACTGTATATTGCTGCTGATGTTCTTGTTGTGGAGTATTATTTTTGCTAAATTGAAGACTATGGCAGCTCTCTCTAGCTTTAAAAACTTGGTGTTTTTTTTTTTTTTTTGGAAAACAATGATTTTATTTTTTTATTTTTTATTATTTTTTTTATTTAGTGTTATTCAAATTGTAATTTTCCCTAAGGGCACCGATGTACCCTCAATTTATATTTATGAAATTTACATAAATGTTGCACATTATGCATTATTTCATTAGCAACTCAAATTGTTGCAAATATAAGCTTTAGAACCATTAACGTATTGATCGGTTGGCTTAAACTCATATAGGTATTCAGAATTCCCATGAATTTTATTTTAAACTTCTTGTTTGGTTGACACAAAAAAGTGAAAATGAGAGCAATGTCAATTTATGGGAATTTTGACCTTTCTCAAAACATGAAAATTTACTTGCCTAAAATTAAATTTATTTCCTCCATTTCCATCAATCAAACAAGTTTGATAAATTCCAATAATTTTGATGAAGAAATTTAATTCCTACAACTTGAAATTTCATATGAATTTTCATTTCCCTAATGTACCAAACGACAACTAAAATGAAGAAATAAGGAGAATACCCAGAAGAAAATGAGAGAGTATACGTGGGAAAATTTAAAAAGGTGGGAGAATACTTTTTAGGGTGTAATTGTGTAAGGAGATGAAAGTACTTTTTAGAAACTTTTTGAAACATTACCAATTTATGTAACCAAATGTTACTAACTCCATTTCCTTATAGTTGAAACAAAGAGATATTCTGTGTGAAACATAATAAAATTCATTTGTTGCAGATTAAAAAAAAAATGAAGATAGTATTAATTAATCAATGTGATTCCATAACAATTATCAGAATATCAAATTGGTAAATAGCACCTTTAGAATAAATTTTTCAACCAAATAAGTGTTTTCTTATATATAATTTTTATATGCATATTCATAATAGATAGATTGAAAAAGAGAAAGAGAGAGTACAACCATAATAATGTGTAAGTAGAAGTTAATTATAAAAGTCACTTTTTTTAAAAAAAAAAAAGAGAAAGAAAAAGAATGAATTTTAACACTTACAATTATCATAAACTTATTAATTAATTCGTAACAAACATGTGTCAAAAGCGTTTTACTTAATATTTTTTACGAAATTGGGGGGCGCGCGCGTACCCACAACTAGTGAAAATAAAAGGAAAAAACGTTTTAGATTTTCACCAAAGGTAGTTTGGCATTTGGGGCTTGTCCCCTCTCCTGCACACAAAAAAAAAAAAAAAAAAAAAAAAAAAAAAAAAAAAAAAAAAAAAAAAAAGATAGTTTGGTATTTATAGAACTTCTCGAAAAAGTGAATTGAATAAAATGGAGGAATTGTCAACAAAAAAATTTGGAGGAAAATTATATTTTACCACCCTTAAAGCACCCTAATTTCATTTAACCACTCATTTTTTCGTTTATGATATTTAATCACTCACAAAACCGCAAAATGTTATTTTAGGTCAATTTGGACTTATGAGTTAAATTTCAACAACTTTTAATAATAGGAAATCTTTTGTATACACCCGGTTTACACTAATATTACTGTACATCGAGCAGTAAAAGGGTAACTTTTACCTAATTTTAGGGTAACTTTTTGCCTTTTTTTTTTGGTAAACTTTAAAAATAATATAATTTTTATATAAATAGACAACAAAAAAAGTTTTACAATGTAATTAAATTACATTCAATCACTAATAATTGATTTTTAGTCATTTAAAATGTAATTCTTTACTAATAAAGCATAAATAAACAAAACCAAAAAGATTCACCCGAGCTGGCGAGAATGTATAATTTTCCTCAAACTTTTCATAATTTTTATCTGTATTGGGTTACTTTATGCATATTGGGGTAACTTTTATTCATTTAAGGGGTAACTTTTAATCACGTTAGCCGATCTTTATAATGGATGTACAATAATTATTGTACACCCGATTTTTTTAAAAGTTTGTGCTGATAATAATTTTCATTTTGACGTACTTAAGGAAAAATTTTGTCTTTTTCATGCGAGATATTGTTAGAAACTTAGAATCGTCTTTATAAGTACTATCACAATATATCACTTTTAATTTTTGATTATAAATATTTAAAGTTATTACTAGTTAAGGCTTTACATTGGCAAGCTTAATAAACGAAACAGATCAAGTAAAAAACAACGAGGAAGATTTATTAAAATATAATAATATTAAAAAATCTATACCTAAAGATATTAACCGTTGAAGTTATGCATTAATGAAAATGAAAATCGAAAATGTTGCAAATAAAAGAACACTAGTGGAATTTTAAAAATAAATAATGGAATAAAATCTGTTTAATTTATGTAAGTAACGATACATATACAATAATCATGAAATATTAGGTCGATATGAAATTATAGATCATGTTTTTTTAAACTACTAACATATGGTGACAACAAATAAGCATGAAATATATATATATATATATATATATATATATATATATATATATATATATATATATATATATATATATATATATATATATATATATATATTTTGGTGCAATAAGCATGAAATATTTAACGTTGATAATAAATAACTAATGGTTTGTTTAACTTATTGAATACTGCCCACGTTTTAGTTATCGCAATCTCTGGATTATTATGTATATTTCGAAAAACTAAAATCACAGTAATTATTTAACTACAAAACCCATTTTTCTTTTAAAAAAGTTGATTAATTTTAATTTATCATCTCATTCAAAGTATTATATAATGAATTTAAAGTTGTAAATTAATTTTTTCATCTATATTTATGGATAACAATTTAAAAAAAAAAAAAACAATTTAACTAATTTAAACTCTCATTTGTGAATTTGACTTGTACAGATATTAAATATTTTAATCCTAAATAAAATTGAGATTTTTTTATTTAATTTAAGATTTCATATACTTCTTATGGGTCTTTTCCATAGATAGAATCCCTAATAACATCAAATATTTTTTTTTATTTATTTAATTTAAACCTGAAAATTTGGACGTGTACATCTCGTCGAGATACTCAATTTAAATAAATAAATAAATAAATTTCTCGAAGTTTCATAGTAATATTTCTCAACCTGCGCATCAGAGGACCCATCCGGGCAAGCGCATGCTTAGTACTTCTTTATTTTTATTTTAATAAATATTTATTATTATTACAAGTCTTTTAAATGTGAAATTCAAACCTTATTCATTAATTTGAATATTTTTTTACAAGAAATAAAATTTCATTGATAAAATATAGCCAAACGGCACTTTACAATGCAAATAGTTCTTAAGAAATTTAAACTCTCTCTCTCTCTCCAACACAAAAATATATCACCATAAAATAAAATGCGAAGTACATTGTACATTCGATCAACAATAACCTTAATACAAACTTCATCCGGAGCAATAGTTAGCACTAAAACGGCTTAAAATCCACTGATGCATAGTCGTATGGATGAAAATACCTATGTGGTACTCTAGACACTTAGAGAGATTATGAAACCCTAAATCGTCTTTCCTTGCCAGATGAACAATCACAAAAATTAATGTTCCAAGCAAGCTGCAACTATCCAATTCTAATCTTCCATAAGAGAAGAAACGAAAATCGTACTCCAAACTCCCACAAACGGAGAGAACAAACCCAAAAAATGGGAACAAAACTCTCATAAAGAGAGAGAAAGGAGAATTATTAATAACTAAACAATTAAAAACTAAGGAATCAAAGAAAATTTTGGGGCTTACCATCATCAAAGAGATGATGGCAACCCCTTGCAGCTAGAGAAAGAGTTAAGTTTTTTGTATTTTTATTTTCTTTTTTTTTATTTTTAAAGAGAGAAGGTGAGAGTAAAATTCATTGATTTGATTTTACTTACATAGTGATTGAATTTTTAATTCAAAATTAAAATGCAAATCCTTTTTAAAGTGGCTAAATTTTCCTTTTTTTTTTATTGGCTAAAAATCGATAATTTTCTATGTGGCACTTTAAAATGTTGGAAAAATTCCATAATTGAGCCAAAATGGCCAAACATTGGCATTTTAGGCCAAATTTAGTATTCCAAAGTCTAAGACACAACCCTGATATTACCCAATTGCGAACCTAGTTTGTAAAAAGTTATTAAAATATAAATACAAAAATAAGTATAATAATAACACATCATCAATTCTAACCTGTTTTGATGAATTAGATTAAGGGCCTGTTCACATTTACTGAACTGAGCTGAACTGAATTGATTGGAGCTGAACTGAACTGAGCTGAAATGAGTATTTTATGAGAGAGGGAAATTGAAAGCTGACGTGAACTGAACTGAACTGATTGGAGCTGAGCTGAGCTGAAATTAACTAAATATGAACAGGCCCTAAGCCTAATGTACCATTGAGAAAGCTTATGGAGCCTAATTGACCATTGAGAAAGCCTTTAGGGCTTACTACTACTATATTTCCATTGAATAGAAATATAGGAGGGGGGGTCAGTGGCGTGGTGGATCCAGGAGTTCTAAGCAGGGATATCATTTAGCCATTGAACAATAAGAGAAAAAAGGGTAAAAACAAGTATTATACTGCATATACACCTATAAAAGTCCTTTAATCTGATCTACCTATAGAAGGGCAAATGCTGACGGGAGGGAGCCAGGAGGAAGCTAATGATAATTGGCAAACATGGAAATGATCTTTTTTTGTTGTTGTTGTTAATCTACTACATATATTAATTACCAAGGATGACATTTTGCGTGAGTCAACCTATTATTATCTCACGATCCAAACATGATTCACTAGATGAAAGTGGATCGGGCATGGTGTTTATCCAAGTTTACCTTTCAGTAGGTTTGGGGTGCTAATGCATCCCGGACTTGTGAACTTGAAACCTTGCACCCAGCTGAATATAGTGTGAATAAATATCATCAGAATTTTTGAAGTCAAATGGGTTTGAAACATTAGTCCAGGACTCCGGGTACAGTTAGCACATAAAATTCCTTAAACTGAGGTGATGTTAAATATTGAAAGTATAATTCATACCAAAAAAAATATTGAAAGTATAATCGGATAAATCAACACAGTATTTACACCCATACAAAAACCAATGAAAACAAGAACCCATAATTACTCTTGCTATAGAGACATTTCTCTGGAGCCATACTAAGACTATTTCAACAAAAGCAACCAATGGTTAGGCATCGAGATAAGACTGGAACGGATAGACAGTATGGCTCCAAGAAAATGTCTATACAGCAAGAGTTGTATAGACATTTTCACATTCAGCAACCAATGAAAACAAAGTTGCTAGCTCATTTTCACATTGCATCTCAAAATGACCCATAAGAAATCAGATCAATGAAAACAAGAACCCATCTCCTTAGATGACCTAATAATGATACAGTAAGTATAATCAAACATGTATTCAACAAGGAAACCGAAAGCCAAAGACAGGGGAAATACCGAACTACCATTATTACTCTTTGCCTGTTGAATAACTTCTTTGAACACCCGGTGGTGCTGTTGGCATTGGGTAGCTAATATGGCATTGTGAATCATCAGCAAACTGGGGGGCAACCACATATGGAATCTGCAATGAGTATAGATAGTAAATTTCCAATGAATGCTAAGCCCGAGCACTGATCAGGAAAAGTTTTCTTTGAGAGTTTGAGAACATTTCATAGGACAAAAAAATAAAGTAAAAGAGAGAATTATGGGGAAGGTCAAGGTGTCTGCAAGGAACTTTAAGAAGTATGAATCAAATCAATCACCTGAATTGTTAAGGAGAGGAGATAAAACGGGACAAGCCCAAGCTTATGAATGTTATGATAACTAGGCTTGGCCCTTAACTCAATTCAAGCTTGGAAATTTTAATGCCAATTTCCATGTTTCAGAGGATACTGTGAGATTCTCATTGGTATTATTTATGATAATCTATATGATACTCGCAAGTCATTTAGCTCAGTTTATTTAAGTTGCACATTCGAGCAACATTCTCGAGCTGAACTATGCTCTGTTTTTCCCGGCTTATTAAATTTCAAGCTGATCTCACACAAACACCTATCCAAAAAGTTTCCAACATTTGACGTTCTGAAGCCAGTATTCTCACAAATATAGTCTTTCTAGCCAAAGAGTCCACTAATATTAATAACACAAAACCAACCTGAAGCAAAATTAATCTGACATGTATTTCTGTACAAGTGACAAGTTAGTGTCCAAGCATAAGATTCAGCCAATAAATCATAATTTTAGATTTTTTTTGCCTAAACTAAAGCTGTCATACAACACCCTACCTCACACAGTCCCTCTTTTCTTTTTGTTTCTTTTCATGTTCAACTTCTTTCTCCTCTCCTTTTTTTTTCTTCCCTGCTGCTCGCTGCTCGCTGCTCTCCCTCTCCTCTTTGATTTCTTCTGCTGCTTCACCATCATATTGCCATCATCTTCTTGTAAGCAAGCTGCTTGCGACTGTGTTTTGGGTCGTTTTTGTAAGATGTTGAATATTTGAGATTTATCGCATGGCCTCATAAAAACTTAAATTGTAGTAGTTGACAAAACTTGATTTTTAATGCCCTAGATACTACTGTATGCATTAGCATGATTCACAATATTAGAGGCTTTGGGTACACATAATTTACGAGTATAAAGATAATCACAAGATTGTTCTTTCGAATACTTATGTTGTAAACCAGATTGTGTCAAGAATGATGAAGCTTATTTTTAATGCCTTGATATTAATTTTATCATGATTTTTGCAAGGTTTAGTGCTATTAATGACTTAGGGCCTGTTCTCATTGACTGAACTCAGCTGAACTAAACTGAAATGAAATAAATATTTTATAAGAGAAGGAAATTAGGATTTCTTTGTATTTTCATATCTAGGTTTAAATAAATACCTATATCTAAAACTCATGAATTGCATGGTATATGCGGACAACTAAAAAACGACAAGTGATTGGTAGCTTGAGAGGTGCAATTCCACTGGTGAATTTTCGAGCATACGATCCAGGTTGCAAACATGGTGTTAGAATCTTACCTCCTTTCTATGTTCTAATTGATTTCCTACACTTTTATTTAAGGAAAATTTGTCTAGAAGGGACATACATGTTCACTATTTTATCTTGAAAGACCTTATATGTTTAAAGTGGTTTAAAAGGACCTTATAAGTTGATTTTGTTGTTTGGGGGGACCTTGAGGTCGGAATCCGACAATAATATTGCTTGAGAGAGAGAGTGTTTACAAATTCTTGGATGGTTTGCAAAATGAGGGGAAGGACCCTATTTATAGGCCTCCCAAGTAGCTAGAACATTCTACTCTAGAACCTTCTAACCTCCTCAAATGGAGGGTCCTAGAAGCTTACTTTTCTAGAGAGTTCTACACTATTCATCTCTACTCCTCTCTATGTACATGTTTCCGGAGTATTCCACACTATTCTAGAGTTTACAAGTATGTACAAGAGCAACCTAGAAACTTCTAGAAGCTTCCAAGACACATCCCGAGCCTTGTAGCACGTTCTGGAAGGTTCCGGACCTTTCCTCGAAATTCTGGCTGCACCATTGTGTTTATTGGGTCCAAAAACGGTGGACCACCAAGTTTGGGCTCATTTGGATTCCATTTGGTCTCCCAAATGACCCATTATTGTGTTACTGTTACTTGGGTGTTCACTAGGATTTCAGCACAAATACCATATAAAGCTCTATAGGGGAGAGGGTGCTTCCTAACACCCATGGGCAACTCCCTTGGCCCAAATTGTTGCCTAGTGCCCAAGTGACGTTGCTTGCTGCCTTAGTAGGTGTGGGACATGAGTCGTGACATGCTCCCCCACCCAAGTCTTGACGACCCCGTCAAGGCCGTCCCTCGAACTCGGAGATCTTGTCCCGAAATTGCCAAAGGTCCTCCTCTTTCTCCCATGTCGCCTCGCTGTCCGGGAGCCCTTTCCATCGGACAAGATACTCATTATAGCTTGGCACACCTCTTTTTCTAATGGCCCTCTTGGCCTCAATGACCTCGATGTCCCGAACATACGAAGTCACCACCGCTGTTGGTGCTCGGTGTGACTCACCCCTCGATGGATCTTCCTTATCTTCATGATAGGGTTTGAGCATACTCACATGGAACACCGGGTGAATTTTAAGCTTTGGTGGTAGCTCAAGCTTATAGGAGACCTTTCCCAACCTTCTTGATCACCGGGAAGGGTCCCTCGTAATTCCGCACAAGGCCCTTGTGCACCTTGCGGAAGACTTTAAATTGCTGAGGTAAGTAGGTAACCATGACCAAGTCGCCCTCCATGAACTCCAACGGGCGTCTATGTTTGTCCGCCCACTTCTTCATCTTCTTGGCGGCTTTGTTAAGATATGCCTTCGTGATGTCCAATTGCTCGTGCCACCCCTTGGCTAGCTTGTAAGCTGCTAGGCTGCTACCCGTGTAGCCCGACGCAACGGCTTGTGGAGTCAAGGGTTGTTGGCCCATGACTATCTCGAAAGGGCTTTGCTGCGTTGCCTCGGACCTTTGCAAGTTGTAAGAGAATTGGGCTATGTCCATGAACTTCGCCCAATCTCGCTGATTGACACCTACATAGTGCCTCAAATACAACTCAAGCTAGGCATTCACCCTTTCCGTTTGCCCATCTGATTGTGGGTGAAAGCTTGTTGAGAAATGAAGCCCTGACCCAAGGAGCTTGAACAACTCCGTCCAGAACTTGGCGGTGAACCTCAGGTCCCTATCACTGATTATGCTCCGCGGTAAGCCCCAATACTTCACCACATGCTTGAAGAATAGCTTAGCGGCTTGCTCCGCGGTGCAATCCTTCGGTGCCAGTATGAATGTGCCATATTTGGAAAAGCGATCCACGACCACCATTATTGAGCCACACCCATCTGACTTGGGCAAGGCCGATATGAAATCCATTGAGACGCTTTCCCAAGGCCTCTCCGGAATTGGCAATGGCTGCAATAGACTCGCCGGCACTCGTTGCTCCACCTTGTCTTGTTGGCACACAAGACAAGTCTTGACATAGACCTCCACATCATCCCGCATATGAGGCCAATAATAGATCTCCTCCAAGAGCGCCATGGTGCGTCGGATGCCTGGGTGTCCCGCCCATAGAGAATCATGACACTCCTTCAGCACATCGCGCCTAAGGTTGTCCCACTTAGGCACATAGATACGCCTTCCGACGGTGTAGAGCACCCCATCCTCTACCCAAAACCGTCGGGTCCTCCCTTCCTTGGCCAAGTCTACAAGCCCCTTGGCCATCGAGTTATGCACCAAACCATCCTTGATCCGTCCAAGGATGTTGCTAGCGACACTACTAGCAGTAGCAAAGATAGCCTTGCGGCTAAGAGCATCAGCAACCACATTGACCCTTCCTGGCTTGTACTCCATTACATAATCAAAATCGGCCAGGAAGTCTTGCCACCGAGCTTGCTTGGGGCTGAGCTTCTTCTGATTTTGAAAATAGCTTGTTGCCACATTGTCGGTCATGATGGTAAACCGACTCCCCAAGAGGTAGTGTCTCCATATTCGCAAACAATGAATGATCGCCGTCATTTCCTTATCATGCACCGGATATCTCTTCTCGGTGTCATTCAGCTTGCGAGATTCATAGGCAATTGGATGCCCTTCTTGCATGAGAACCCCTCCAATAGCAAAATCGGAGGCGTCCGTATGTAGCTCAAATGGCTTAGAGTAGTCTGGCAAGGCCAAGACAGGCTCTTCGATGACCGCTTTCCTCAAATCATCGAAGGCTGCCTGGCACTTATCATTCCAGCACCATTGCACCTTTTTCTTCAAGAGATCGGTCAGTGGTGCTGCCCGTGCTGAATAGCTCTTGATGAACCGCCTGTAATAGTTTGCAAGCCCAAGGAAAGAACGCAACTCTGAGACGTTCTTGGGCTCTTCCCATTCATTGATGGAGCGCAGCTTGTCATGCTCCATCATGATCTTCCCAGCCCTGATGCGGTGCCCTAAGAAAGACACCTCTTCTTGAGCGAACGAGCACTTCTTCCGCTTCACATAGAGCTCGTTCTCCCGGAGTACTTGGAACACCTGTCTCAAATGCTCCAAGTGGCTCATTAGATCGTCACTATACACGACGATATCGTCGAGATAGACGACGACAAATTTATCAAGAAATGGCTGGAAAATTCCATTCATCAACGTACAAAATGTGGCTGGGGCGTTGGTGAGGCCGAAAGGCATCACCAAGAATTCAAAAGACCCGTAGCGAGTGACGCACGTCGTCTTAGGCTCGTCGCCTTCGGCGATGCGCACTTGCCAATATCCCGACCTGAGATCAAGTTTCGAAAAGTACCTGGCTTTTCCTAGTCGGTCAAAGGGATCCGCGACCAGCGGGATTGGATATTTGTTCTTCACCGTTATCTTATTCAATTCCCGATAGTCGATGCACATCCGCAAGCTCCCACCATGCTTGCGTTGGAAAAGCACAGGCGCTCCAAATGGTGCTTTGGATGGCCTAATGAACCGAGCATCTAGCAACTCCTTAAGTTGCTTTCTTAGCTCCTCAAGCTCCGGTGGTGCCATCCGATAGGGTGCCATGGCTGGAGGCCTAGCCCCTGGCTCCAGCTCGATCTCATGATCAACTTCCCTTCGAGGGGGAAGCCTTTTGGGTAGCTCCGGAGGCATTACATCTTCAAACTCCTCAAGCACTCCGGCAACTTCTGTTGGAACCTCGTCCACACAAGGTTCGTCTTCGAGAAATGTAGCCAAGAATGTCTCTTAACCCTTCTTTACTCCTTTCTCTAGCTGAATGGCCGAGATCATCTTAGCCTCGACCTCCTCCCGAGTAATAGGGACGGACCATGCTCCTTGATCCTTCACGATAGTCATCGACCCGTCCCTTTCAAATGAGAACGGCCTCACCGAGTCCATGAACTCTAGACCCAACACTAAAGAGAAGTCGTCCATGTTGACGACGGTGAGGTCTACGGTGCCACTCCATTCACCCAAACAAAGAGGCACCTCCCTAGCAATGCCAAGGATAGGCACCGGTGAAGCGTTTACGGTCTTCAACGTGCCTGGCTCCTTGGTATACTTGACTCCCAATTTACTTGCCTCCTCCTTGGCAATGAAGTTGTGTGAGGCACCCGTGTCAACAAGTGCCCTTGAGGCCCTGCCATTCACCAATGCTTCAACAAACATTAGCTTTCCCTTTGGGCGGGGAAGTGTGCTTACCTTGACAACATCGCTGCACCCCTCGGCCTCGAATGTAGCTTTGACACTTCCCATAATGCGCAACGACCCCATCTGCGCTTCGTCTCCCGTAGACTCGCCACCCGAAGAGATAATGGCATTGAGCCTTTGTCGTCCTGGGCATTCTTGAACTCCAGCAAGGATTCGGCCACGGCGATGGCCTCATCAAGTGTTTGCACATTCCTCCATTCCACTTCTTGCTGGGCCCATCGTTGTAACCCTCCGATGAAATAGATCTCCGAGTTCGAGGGACGGCCTTGACGGGGTCGTCAAGACTTGGGCGGGGGAGCATGTCACGACTCATGTCCCACACCTACTAAGGCAGCAAGCAACGTCACTTGGGCACTAGGCAACAATTTGGGCCAAGGGAGTTGCCCATGGGTGCTAGGAAGCATTATAGAGCTTTATATGGTATTTGTACTGAAATCCTAGTGAACACCCAAGTAACAGTAACACAATAATGGGTCATTTGGGAGACCAAATGGAATCCAAATGAGCCCAAACTTGGTGGTCCACCGTTTTTGGACCCAATAAACACAATGGTGCAGCCAGAATTTCGACGAAAGGTCCGGAACCTTCCAGAACGTGCTACAAGGCTCGGGATGTGTCTTGGAAGCTTCTAGAAGTTTCTAGGTTGCTCTTGTACATACTTGTAAACTCTAGAGTAGTGTGGGATACTCCGGAAACATGTACATAGAGAGGACTAAAGATGAATAGTGTAGAACTGTCTAGAAAAGTAAGCTTCTAGGACCCTCCATTTGAGGAGGTTAGAAGGTTCTAGAGTAGAATGTTCTAGCTACTTGGGAGGCCTATAAATAGGGTCCTTCCCCTCATTTTCCAAACCATCCAAGCATTTGTAAACACTCTCTCTCTCAAGCAATACAAAGTTCTCTTAATCATTCTCTCACTTGTGCTTTACTTACTTACTTTAGCTTTCGTTGCCATACTTGCTATAAGCACTCGGGGTAAGCCTTGACTAGCAACTTTAGGGAAGGAAGTTAGTGGGCGCGCGTGCAAGAGACTAAGGGGATCAGTCAGCATGTGACAACGGGCGGGGCCTAAGATGGATGTCCCCAAGCCTCAAAAATACCATGGGAAGAGAGATGCTCGCGAGATCGATAACTACCTATGGGGCGTCGAGAAGTACTCCGACGCTATGCGCTAGGAAAGCGATGCTTCCAAGATCAACGCCGCCACCATGTATCTTGGATAAGATGCTATACTCTGGTGGAGACGACGAGAGCAAGACATCAAGAAGGGGAGTTGTTCCATCAACACGTGGGACGAGTTCAAGAAGGATTTCAAGAGCCAGTTCTATCCGGAGAATGCCAAGAAGCTCTCCATGATGAAGCTACATGACTTGAAGCACATCAACACCATCAAGGAGTACATCAAGCAATTTACGACGCTAATGCTTGAGATCGATGATTTGCCAGCTCATCTACTTCATCGGAGGACTTCAACGATGGGCTCAGCAAGAAGTAGAACGAAGGAATGTAACGAAGGAATGTGCAGACGCTTGCTGAGGCTATCGCTGTGGCCGAGTCCTTGCTTTTCAAAGAAGGATGACAAAGGAGGTGGGAACAAGGGAAAAGATAGGGAAGCAAAACACACCGACCGAAGTAGCAGCAGCGGCAACAATCGCTTCAAGAGGAAGGACAAGGATAAGAGCAAGGTGTCACGTGCGGACTAACTCCCCTAGTCTTATACACGTGCACCCATTAACTTACTTCCCAAAGGTTGCTAGTCAAGGCTAAACCCTAAGTATTGCTCCTAGCAAGGCAACGAAAGCTAAGTAAGTGAGAAAGTAAGAACACAAGAGAGTAAGTTAAGAGAACTTGTATTGCTTGAGAGAGACTGTTAAAAAAATGCTTGGATGGATTGCAAAATGAGGGGAAGGTCCCTATTTATAGGCCTTCCAAGTTCCTAGAAAGTTCTACTCTAGAACATTCTAACCTCCTCAAATGGAAGTCCTAAAAGATTACTTTTCTAGAGCCTTCTATACAATTCTGATTTCCTACTCTTAGTACATCATTCTGGAGTATTCTATACTACTCTAGAGTAACAAGAATGTACAAGAGCAACCTACAAAGTTCTAGAAGCTTCTAGACACATCCCGAGACTCCACGTTCTGGAATGTTCCGGACCTCTCCTCAAAAATCTGGCTGCACCATTGTCTTCGTTGGGCCCAAAACGACGGACCCCAAGTTTGACCTCATTTGGACTCCATTTGGTCCCCAAATGACCCATTATTGTGTTACCGTCAATGCTGTGTTCACCAGTATCTTAGCAACATAGCCATATAAATCTCTATAGGGGGAAGGTGCTTACTAGCACCTATAGGCATCTCCCTTGGCCCAAGTTCCTGCCTACCGCCCATGCGAACGCATTAATGCCTCTAAAGGTGTGAGACATGAGTCGTGACATGCTCCCCCACCCAAGTCTTGATAATCCCGTCAAGGCCATCCCTCAAATTCGGAGATCTTGTCCCGGAATTGCCAAAGGTCTTCCTCCTTTTCCCATGATGCTTCGCTGTCCGGGAGTCCCTTCCAACGAACAAGATACTCGTTGTAGCTAGGCACCCCTCTTCTTCTAATAGCCCTCTTGGCCTCAATGACCTCGATGTCCCGATCAAACGAAGTCACAACCGATGTTGGTGCTCAGTGTGACTCACCCCTAGATGGATCTTTCTTGTCTTAATGATAGGGTTTGAGCATACTCAAATGGAAAACCGGGTGAATTTTAAGCTTCGGTCAAGCTTGTAGGAACCTTTCCAACCTTCTTAATCACCGGGAAAGGGCCGCTCATACTTCCGCACAAGGCCTTTGTGCACCTTTTTGAAGACCTTGAATTGCTGGGGTAGCAGCTTGACCATGACTAAATCGCCTTCCGTGAACTCCAATGGATGCCTATGCTTGTCCGCCCATTTATTCATCTCTTTGATCGTCTAGGGAAAGCCAGTTACTTTTCTAAACTTGATCTTAGGTCGGGGTATTGGCAAGTACGCATCGCCGAAGTTGAGGAGCCTAAGACGACATGCGTTACTCGCTATGGGTCTTTTGAATTCTTGGTGATGCCATTCGGTCTCACCAACGCCCCGGCTTGCCATTCCTTGACAAATTCGTCGTCGTCTATCTCGACGATATTGTCGTGTATAGCGACGACCTAACAAGTCACTTGGAGCATTTGAGGCACGTGTTCCAGGTACTACGGGAGAACGAGCTGTATGTTAAACAGGAGAAATGCTCCTTTGCTCGAGAAGAGGTGTCTTTCTTGGGGCACCGCATAAGGCTGGAAAAATTATGATGGAGCATGACAAGGTGAGCTCCATCAACGAGTGAGAGGAGCCCAAGAACGTCTCGGAGTTACGCTCATTCCTTGGGCTAGCAAATTATTATCGACGATTCATCAAAAGCTACTCAGCTCGGGCAACACCATTGACGGACTTGCTAATGAAGAAGGTGCCTGGTGTTGGAGTGAGAAGTGTCAAAGGGCCTTTGATGATTTGAAGAAGACAGTCACCAATGAGCCCGTATTAGCATTGCCCGACTGCAACAAGCCGTTCGAGCTCCATACGAATGCCTCAGACTTTGTCATTGGAGGTGTGCTAATGCTAAAAGGGCATCCGATCGCCTACGAGTCGCGCAAGCAAAGTGATACCGAGAAGAGGTATCCCGTGCATGAAAAGGAGATAACGGCCATCATTCATTGCTTGCGCATTTGGAGGCACTACTTGCTTGGGAGTCGGTTTATCATCTATACCGACAACATTGCTACAAGCTACTTCCAAAACCAGGAGAAAATCAGTCCCAAGCAAGCTCGTTTGGCAAGATTTCTTGGCTGACTATGACTATGTCATGGGTTACAAGCCAGGCAAAGTTAATTTTGACGCCGATGCTCTCAGCCGAAAGGCTATGCTTGCTGCTATAAGGGCCTAGTACGGAAGTATGAAGGACCGTTCCTGGTCATAAGGAAGGTCGGGAAGTTTAGCTATAAGCTCGAGTTACTGTCAAGCATAAGATACACCCGGTGTTTCATGTTAGCCTACTCAAGCCCTACCATGGTGACAACGATTATCCTACAAGGGGCAGTCACAACAAGCGCCCACATCAGTCGTGACTTCTTTTGATCGGGACATCGAGGTGATCGAGGAAAAAAGAGTCATACGAAGAAGGGGCGTACCAAGCTACAACGAATATCTTGTCCGTTGGAAGGGTCTTCCGGATAGTGAAGCATCGTGGGAAAGAGAGGAAGACTTGGGACTAATTTTCTCCTGGTTTTGAAAGTAGCTTGTAGCAACGTTGTTGGTATAGATGATGAACCGACTCCCAAGCAAGTAGTGCCTCCAAATGCGCAGGCAATGAATGATAGCCGTCATCTCCTTTTCATGCACATGATACCTCTTCTCGGTATCATTCAGCTTGCGCAATTCGTAGGCGATCGGATGCCACTCTTGCATTAGTACCCCTCCAATGGTAAAGTTGGAGGCATCCGTATGAAGCTCGAACGGCTTGTTGTAGTCGGACAATGCTAACACGGGCTCATTGGTTACTGCCTTCTTCAAATCATCAAAGGCCCTTCGACACTTCTCACTCCAACACCATTGCACCTTCTTCTTCAGCAAGTCCGTCAATGGTGCAGCCCGAGCTGGGTAGCTTTTGATGAATCGCCGATAATAATTTGCTAGCCTTGGGCTCCTCCCACTCGTTGATGGAGCGCACCTTGTCATGCTCCATCATAATTTTTCCAGCCTTGATCGGTGCCCCGAGAAAGACACCTCTTCTTGAGCGAACGAGCATTTCTTCGATTGACATACAACTCGTTCTCCCGTAGTACCTGGAACACCTGCCTCAAATGCTCCAAGTGACTTGTTAGGTCGTCGCTATACACGACGATATCATCGAGATAGACTACAACGAATTTGTCAAGGAATGGCTAGAATATTTAGTTCATCAAAGTGCAAAATGTAGCCGGGGCGTTGGTGAGACCGAATGGCATCACCTAGAATTCCAAAGACCCATAGCGAGTAACGCATGCCGTCTTAGGCTCGTCACCTTCGGCGATGGGTACTTGCCAATACCTCGACATGGGATCAAGTTTAGAAAAGTACCCGGCTTTCCCTAAACGATCAAAGAGATCGGCGACCAACGGGATCGGATACTTGTTCTTCACAGTAATCTTGTTATGCACGTCCGCAAGCTTCCGTCGTGCCTGCTTTGGTGCTCCATAGGGTGCCTTGGATGGCCTAATAAACCCTGCCTCCAGTAGCTCTTTGAGCTTCTTCCTTAGTTCCTCCAACTTCGGTGGGGCCATCCGATATGGTGCCATGGCTGGTGGCCTTGCCCAGGCTCCAGGTCTCGATTTTATGGTTGACTTCCCTTCTAGGAGGGAGTCTCTTGGGCAGTTCCGGAGGCATAACATCCTTGAACTCTTCTAAAACTCTGAATACTTCAAGTGGAAACTCACCCCCATGAGGCTCCTCTTCCTTAAGTGTGGCCAAGAATGTCGGTTGTCCCTTCTTGACACCATTCTTCAGTTGCATTGCCGAGATTGTCTTGGCTTCCACCTCTTCTCGAGTGACTGGGATGGACCACGCCCCTTGATCTATTGCAATAGTCATCGTTCCATCCCTCTCGAATGCAAACAGTCTTACCGTGTCAAAGAATTGAAGTCCCAACAACAATGAGTAATCATCCATGTTTATCATGGTAAGATCGATGGTACCCTCCCATTCTCCCATACGAATGGGTACCTTGCTTGCTACACCATGGCCTGGGGTTGGCTTCGAATTCACCATCTTAAAGGACCCGGCCTTCTTGACGAACTTGATCCCCAACCTTGTAGCCTCTTGTAGAGCAATAAAATTGTTTGTTGCACCCGTATCAATGAGTGCCTTTGAGGCCTATCCATTCACCTTGGCCTCTACAAACATAAGAAATGGTTGCGTTCGGGGCAGCATTCTTACCTTGGCTAAGCTTACCCTTGGTGTGACCTCCGTAGCTTCTTCATGGCAATCTCCACCGCATTCTCCGGATAGAATTGCTTTTTGAAGTCGGTCTTGAACTCGTCCTATGTGTTGAGCGAGACAAGCCCCTTCTTGATGTCGGACTCCCGTCTCCTCCACCATAAGATGGCGTCATCAGCCAAATACATTGTAGCGGTGTTGATTTTCATTGCATCATCTTTAAGATGCATTGCATCGAAGTACCTCTCAATGCTCCATAGGAATTTGTCCAACTCCCTAGCATCCCTCTTACCTTGGTACTTCGGTGGTTCGGGAACCTTAATCTTAGGTCCTTCCCAAACCGTGGCACCCCCTGCCACAGCACCACGTCGGCTTGTAGAGACTCGATTTTCTCCTTCATGGAGCCCAACTCCTTCATGAAGGTGTCCTTGAGTTGAGCCAATTCTGACCGAAGAGCATCGGCCATTTGGTTGAATAGGAGCTGTGTCCCGTCCTTCATTTTCGCCGTATCCGACTCCAACTCTTGGACTAGTGTTTCAAGTCCCTCGACGTCCTCGACGCCATCAACTCTTCCCAGGAGGTCACTAACTCTGTCAGCCAATTGCCGAAGGCTATCGTGGTGATCAGCGATAGAGCACTCCAAGGAAGCCACCTTCTCTTCAAGCAATGAAGTACGACTTCCCTTCTTGCTTGTTTGTGGTTCCTCTAAGGTTGAACCAAATGTTTCCTTCGGTTGAGCCATCGTCACCTCCGCACTTCACCTCGTACCGCAACAAAGCTTAACTCCGCAACAGACCGTCCCCTACGATCACCGTTGCTCTTATACCACGTGTCACGTGCTGACTCTTTCCCCAAGTCCTTTGCACGCGTCCTACTAGAATTACCCCCGCAACTCTAGTCAAGGATCCCGCAAAGTACCTTAGTTAGGCTAAGTACGATGCTTGAAGTTAAGTGAGTAAGTTAGAGAATGGCTAAGTAAGCAAGCAAGAGAGAACTTAGAAAGATTGCGTAAAGGATGCTTTGTATTGCTTGAGAGAATTTGCAAACGTGTGGATGAATGTACAAATGAGGGGGAGGCAGCCTATTTATAGTGCTCCCCATGCCTAGAGACTTCTAGCCTAGAAAGTTCTTAACCTCCTCAAATAGAGGGTGCTAGAATAGGGCTACTCTAGAGAGTTCTACACCATTCTACTCTACTCCTCTCTATATACATTTTTCCGGAGAAATCTAGGCTACTCTAGTTTACAAAGAATGTACAAGGTTGCCCTAGAAGTTTCTAAAAGCTCCCGGAAGGCTCACGAACCTTGTAGCGCAATCTGAAATAATGTGGGGCCCATCTCCAAAATCTGACTCAACCATCATCTTCATTGGGTCCAAAAACGGTGGGCCCCCAAGTTTCAGCCTGTTTAGGCTTCATTTGAGCCCCCAAATGGCCCATTATTGTGTTACTGTCACTTTAGTATTCACTAGGAAATCAACATTGTTGCTAAATAAAGCTCTATAAGGGGGAGGTACTTCCTAGCACCCATGGGCAACTCCCTTGGCCCGATCTATTGCCTAGTGCCCAAGTGACGTTGCTTGCTGCTTTTGTGGGTGTGGGGCTTGAGTTGTGACACTGAGCTACCACCTAAGCTTAAAATTCGCTACCACCTAAGCTTAAAATTCACCTGGTGTTCCATGTGAGTATGCGCAAACCCTACCATGAAGACAAGGAAGATCCATCTAGGGGTGAGTCACACCGAGCACCAACAGTATTGTGACTTCGTTCGACGGGACATCGAGGTCATTGAGGCTAAGAGGGACATTAGAAGAAGAGGTGTGCCAAGCTACAACGAGTATCTTGTCCGTTAAAAGGGACTCCCAGACAGTGAAGCATCATGGAAAGAGATGAGGACCAATTTGAGGGACTGCCTTGACGAGGTCGTCAAGACTTAGGTGGGGGAGCATGTCACGACTCATGTCTCACACCCTTGGTAGCGTCGATGCGGTCGTATGGGCAGTAGGCAACAACTTGGGTCAAGGGAGATGCCCATGGGTGCCAGTAAGCTGCTTCTCCCTATAAAGCTTTGTATGGCACCTGTGTTGGAATTGTAGTGAACACCGCATTGACAGTAACACAATAATAAATCATTTGGGAGACCAAATGAAACCCAAATGAGCCCAAACTAGGGAGTCCACAGTTTTTGGGCCCAATAAAGACAATGGTGCAGCCAGATTTTTGAGGAGAGGTCCTAAACATTCCAGAAGTTTTGGGATACATCGGGAAGCTTCTAGGACTTTCTAGGTTGCTCCTGTACATTCTTGTAGCTCTAGAGTATTATAGAATACTCCGAAATGTTGTACATAGAGAGGACTAGAGTAGAGTTGTATTGAAGTCTCTAGAATAACCTTGTTTAGGATCCTCCACTTGAGGAGGTTAGAACTTTCTAGAATAAAACATTCTATGTACTTGGGAGGCCTATAAATAGGGACCTTCCCCTTCATTTGCAAACCATCCAATCATTTTGTAAACAGTCATTCTCAAGCAATACAAGTTCTCTTAATTTAATCTCTCTTGTGCTTACTTTAGCTTTCGTTGCCTTAACTTGCTAGGAGCAATATTCGGGGTTAAGCCTTGACTAGCAGCCTTAGGGAAGGATGTTAGGGGCGCGCGTGCACAAGACTAAGGGGGTTAGTCAGCACGTGACATTAAGCCCTACCATGAACATAAAGACTAAGGGGGTTAGTCAGCACCAACAACGGTCGTGTCATCTTTGGACCGAGACATCGAGGTCATAGAGGCTAAAAGGGTCATTCGGAGGAGGGGTGTGCCAAGCTATAATGAGTACCTTGGACAGTGAGGCGTCATGGGAAATAAGGACTTATGGCAATTTCGGGACAAGATAACCGAGTTCGAGGGACGGCCTTGATAAGGTCGTCAAAGACTTGGGTGGGGGAGCATGTCACGACTCACGTCCCCTCACCCACTAAGACAGCAGCAACGTTCATCTTAAAGAGCACCTTCATCTTAAAGAGCTTTATGGCGCTAAGGGGGTGTTTTAGCAAAATTGACAGTAACTAAATAATGGGTCTTTTAGGGGCCCAAATTAAGGTTTAGCAAAACACATGAGCATATTTATATGATCAATCATGTTTCTTAATTTTAATCTCATGATTAGCCTTGTTTGATAGTTCATATTAATGATTTGTTCGTGTTTAAAGTGCAAAGGTTTGGTACTTAATAGTCTTTAATTGTTTTTCAAGGTGATTTCAATTGATTAAACTAGGATTCAATTAAGTAATTAAAGTTTAAAAGTTTAAGTATTCAAGAAAGGTTTTTTTTATTTTTTTTATTTTTTTTATTTTATAATAAGTGTCGAGGAAAGGCTAAAAAATGTATTATAGTATTGTTTGATCACCATATGATAATCAATCAATCAAAGCCTTCATCCCATATGTGATAAGCAAGATAAACAAAAATCATACTTATGTCTACTTGTCAAAAATACAAAATAAGATACTAACCACTAAAATTGAAAAAGATTAGCAACCAATACTTAAGAGAAGGTTCTCTTATAAAGTGTTGAACAAAGAAGAGATAGTTTTAACATTGCTTTCTTGCATCTTTTTACCCTTTGCACAAAGTGCAATTATAATTAATAATCAATTTTCCTAAGACTAGCTAATCTTCATGAGTCAAGTTAATCAGGATTGG
The DNA here is from genome assembly GCF_948465745.1 of Chenopodium album. Lineage (NCBI taxonomy): Eukaryota > Viridiplantae > Streptophyta > Magnoliopsida > Caryophyllales > Amaranthaceae > Chenopodium > Chenopodium album. Next base: position 36,772,363 of record NC_137858.1, read on the forward strand.
TTACAAGGTATATTGGACTAAAGGTGGTCAAGGACACTAGTTATTTAAGGTCTAAGAGTCAATTGGATGGGGGATTTCCAATCAAGTTGTATTTGGCTTAGTAATATCACGTGTAATAATTTCAATTCATATCTCTCTTTAGTGTATGTAATTTGCATTAGCTTTGACTTTTCGACGTTAACCACCTATTTTCCGGTGTTTGACCTCAACTTGTACGGCAAATGACTTCTTATTTTCCTAAACACGTGCCATGCACGCTGAGGTTAATTGAACAAATTTTATTCATGTTGATAAAGAAAACTAATATTTAGAGTATGACACTTAAAACTCGTCACTCTTGCAATGTGAGTAACTTGGCAATGTTGAAGATCAGAAACTAGGCATATTTTATTTTATGAAGTGTAGCCGATAACATAATGAGCAAAGATAGTACCTGTGTGGCAATTCCATTATAAGATTGATCTTCCATTCCCCGGCTATTGGGGGATGTCTTTGAAGCTAATGGATCATAGCTTGACTCGCTTCCATTTAATTTATAAAGTTCAGCCCCAATTGCAGTATCAGCCTCATTGGTTTCAGATTTCACCTGCTGTAAGTATAAAGACGTTTAATTCAATCAGAATATAAGCAAAGAAATTCAGCAATGTTCGATGATACAGCAGACAAAACTAAAATAAAATAAAAAACTAAGATTACCTGAAATATTTTTCCTAGTGTTTTCAGCCCTTTTGCTCGTGCACGAAGCTCCTCTTTTTTGGCATTGCTGTCTTGAAGTACCTGGATAAGCAAAAGACATATTTGTCAAAAATAATAGTCAACTTGACCCATAGGCATACTACCAAAGTATTTAATACATAATTAGATAGGTATAGCAACCATCTGACAAACACGAGAAAGAGTCCCTTCGATGTCAACAACATTGAGCTTCCACAAAGAATCTATCATCACTTTCTTGTGAGATTCCATATAGCTTTCAAGCTCTTCCTCAGTGTAGTTACCCTCTGCATTGAGATGTCGTTTCATGTCTTCTTGTAGCTGAAATAAAGCGACAGCACCTAAGATGGCCAAAAAAAAAAAGGGAAGAGATTAATGGACACAAATAACCAAGAGGAATCTTAGAAGTGAGCTACAAATTAAAGATGATGTCATAAAGGAACAATTATCGAATGGTTTCAATTTTGCTCCAAACCGTCAAAGAAATCTCTCGACAACTCTTCTTCACACTCGGTTTTGAACGAATTGAAATCACTTAAACTGATGAAAAGGAAATTTTACTGACATAAATTGATATTTGCTGATTAAATTTGTTTTTTACGGGGCCAAGGCATTCATTAACCATCTTTCAAAAAAGGGAATCTCATTGATTCCATTTAATAAAATTGGATTAATGAGTTGAGCATTTTTTCCCCTTATTTTAACGATAAGAGAAAATCCTTTTAAAGATACAAAACAGATGAATAGAGGAGAAGGCAGTTGATTCGTCAAAAAAATTGACTATCTCACAGGCCACTCGTGGGCCTTGAATTTGAGAGTGTACTTACAAAATGAACCCTGAGCGGCGAGCTCGAGCAGAAGCTTTGATGCCCATGTTGAATGCCTAATGATGCATAATTTGAGAGTATTTAAAGGAGAGAGAGTGGTGGATGGTCCTTCACCTTGGCCGAGTATGTAATAATGGGCCCTTATAGTATATTTTGCTTTATTTAGGACTTATTATGAGGCCTCTAGGCTTACAAGGATAAAATTACCCTAGACTAGAATGGGTATGACCATTTGGTACTCAAAAAATTAGCTGGTGCACCTTCAAATGAAATACTTACCTAAAAATATGGGAATGAGTGTAACCCCATTACTCAAGCTCAGAATGGAGGACTTACCTAAAAATGTGGGAATGAGTATAACCCCATTACCAAATCCCAGCTTCAAATGGAATACCTATCCAAAAATCTAGGAATGAGCATAACCCTATAACTGAAACGCATCTTCAAATGAAGTACTTACCCAAAAATCTGGGATTGAATATGATCCCATTACCGAAACCCAACATCTAATGGAATACTTACCCAAAAATCTAGGAATGAGTATAACCCCATTACTGAAGCGAACTTTGAATGGAATCCTTACCCAAAATCTTAGTAAAGAATAAAACCCCATTTGAAGATGTACTTACCCAACAAAGATTTGGCTCGGCTAAAATCCGTTTCTCAAAATTTGAAATTCTTCGAAAATAAAAGAGCTCAAATCTAATTTTCAAATAAATTTATTTAAAGAAAAAAAGAAAAAAAAAACAAACAAACTCATATTTCAAATAGAATTGGGGTTTGCGAGCTAATTGTTTGGGTACAAAAATAGTCATACACTAAACAAACCCATTACATCGCGCTTATATGTTACTATATATAAGCCCAAATGCCTAAATAAGCCAAATACAATACGAACCCATTACATCGCACTTATATGTTACTATATGTAACCCTCTTAAGGGCCAAGGTAAAGGAGGTCACACACTTATCATTTAATAGGACCATCCACCACTCTCTCTCACCTAACTTGGGCATCGGAGGCTCCGCTCCGGGTCCCGACTCGAGTTCATTCTGCAGGTTCACACAAGACCGAAATTCGAGGCCCATGAGCCCGTAAAGGCCTAAATAATCATTTATTTTTCCAAAACAACAATAATCTTTAAACAAGTCCTAATTAGAAATTATGTTGTAGTCCTCTCCCGTCACGAACTTCATGTTCTCACAAAAGTAGAAAAAAGTTGTTTTAGCCAATTTCTTTTAATTCATTAACTACAATTAGTAAATCATAATACAAAATTAATAGCTACACTATAAGTCAACCCATACTATCAAAACCCATACAACACGGAAGGTCAATCTATAATACCAACATTAGATGCATTATGACAATACAATTGCACCCACCTCTCTCTCTTAATCAACCATAAGAAGTCAATGGGGCTTGTTGATCATTCATGCAACACCTCATCTACCGTAACCAAGACATGTAGATGCCTTTCAGGTTAACACTTAATCAAGATATAACTTACCAATACAACAGTTTTGAGTCCGTAATGTGTGATTTAGTGGCTAAAGTGTTAGTTTAGAGGGAGTTAAAATGAAATTTAAGTTCATTAACTTTATCTTCCAGGGACAAGTCTGTATCGACCTATTAAAATCAATAATCGCATTCCTAAATGTTAGGGTCCAAGTGTTTTGACACCGGATTGTGTGGTGCGCTCTTGCCTTTTGGCGATGAGAACGCAAGCCTAGTGCGAAATTGGGGCTTGTAAGCACAAAGCAACACAAGCGGACAAAGGTATTTCAAGGGAGCACGCGTCTTAATGTAACGAGTGCGAAGTCGGGGCTAGTGAAGACTGATACTTCAAGGCACGAGAGGGTCCGACAACAATGAGGGCTTCTTTAGAGGTTCTTTTGGTTTGGAAGGGATGATTTAAAACAATGCAAGCACAATATCAATAAAGGCTTAAAACAACACACAAGTTTCAAAGCAATATGCAATTGGGTAGGGAGCTTGGATTTCATTCAATCAATCACTCCCTAAAGAGCTTAAAATTAGCAATTGGAATCTAGAGGGTTTAAGCTAAGTCGGAGTAAGACTGAATATTTAGTATGTCGCTTTGGTACTTAGAGGGGGACAAGCAATGAGGTGGTGAGTTTGGATGGAAAGGACTTCACCATGAGCGAATGTTTTAAATATCTTGGATCACCCAGAAAAATGGTGACATTGATCAAGACGTGGCCTACAAGATTTAGTCGGGGTGGCTTAAGTGGAGAGTGGCCACGAGAGTGTTATGTGATCGAAGCATACCCTTACAATTTAAGGGAAAAATTCTACAGGATTTCCAGAAGACTAGTGTTGCAATATTGGGCTTTAAAGAATGAGCACATTGAAAAGAAGGTAGGTGTGGCAGGCATTGCATATAAACTAAGGAAAAATCGTGTGCGTTGGTTTGGGCATGTAACACGGAGACCCGAGGGTGCACCGGTACGAACAGTGGAAGAGTGGGACCATGGAGGGGTTAAACGAGGGAGAGGGAGACCAAAAATGACTTGGTTGGAAAGAGTTAGGAAGGAAATGAAAATATGGATTTGCATGAGGATAAGGTATTGGATCTTAAGGGATGGAGGAGGAGGATCTTTGTCGACGATAACACAAAATAATCAAATTTTGTTCATGTAGCCGACCCCACTTATGAGATTAAGGCTTTGATTGATTAATTGAAGTACTAGTGAACACTTAACACTAAAATGACAGTTACACAATAATTCTACCTACACCTTACTATACATAAAGAAAGGCTTAAAGGGCATAACATAGGGAAATTATAAGAATAGGGGAGATACATAAAAGAAAGAGGCGAACTCTAACATCCTTTCTCACTTAAGCAGTCAACGACCTCGTCGACTTACAAATTAACATCTTAACAAAAGAAAAGTGCATGTCAATCTTAAGTCGTGGCTCATTATGTTGCATTTGGAGTATTCTAGGTCTTGATGGTAGGGCTTGAGATGGCTGACGTAAAACATAGGGTCTATCTTCATCGCACTGGCGGCTGAACCTTATATGCATTATTCCTAATCCGTTTTGTGATATGGATGGGGCCTTCATACTTCTTGATGAGTCTAAACTTAAGCTATTATGGCAGAACTTTTACCATCACCCTATCACCTACATCAAATTTTAGTGGCCTTCTGTTTTGATTGGCCTACTTCTTCATTCTCCAAAAGTTCCAGCTGCTCACTCCAAGTAAGTGTTTTAATACCATTCTTTATTGAACTCACTAGCCTCGCGGCAGGAACAGTGTGTGGAAGGAGGTGTTATTGGCCTATGAGTAAATCAAATGGGCTTCTAGTGAGAAGTTTGTTGATCACGGTGAGATCCACGATGTCGCTCTATTCTCCCAAACATGAAGGCATCTTCATGGCTATGTCAAGGATAGGCATAGGTGAAGCATTGATGATCTTCTTCAATGTGCTTAACTCTAGCATATTTTAACCCTAACTTGATCGCCTCCTCCTTGGCGACGAAGTTATGCGAGGCACTCGTATTAACAAGTGCCCTAGAAGCTCATCCATTCACCAATGCTTCAACAAGCATAAGTGAACTCTTTGGGCGTGGGAGTGTACTTACCTTAACCACATCGTTGCTCCCCTCAAGACCACATCGTTGCTCCCCATCATGCCTTGTCCCCTCCCACTCACCACCCGAAACAATGTTGCGTTTGTAGTCCTTATGCTTGCCCTTGTCCGTTAAAGAAGTAGTCCTTATGCTTGCCCTTGTCCGTTAAAGAAGTAGTCCTTATGCTTGCCCTTGTCCGTTAAAGAGGAGGATGATTAACTCTTGCTATTATCTTGTCCTTCTACTCGAACCGTTTGTTGTTGTTGCTTTGATCGGTGGGTTTTCTCCCCCACCTTTTTCCTTGCTACCACCACCTTTGCCATCCTTGTTTGACTCCTTGTATTCAAGGACTCAACAACTACAATGGCTTCAGTACACATCTGTACATTCCTTCTTTCCACTTCTTGCTAAGCCCATCGTTAAAGCCCTCCAATGAAGTAAATGAGTTGGCTAACCTCTAATAGATCATTGATCTCAAGCATTCGCGTCGAAAATTGTTTGATGTACTCCTTGATTTTGCTATTGTGTTTCAAGTCACGTAGCTTCATCATGGAGACTTTCTTGACATTCACCGGACGATGGAACAAGTACCTTTTCTTAATGTCCAATTTACGTCTTCTTAATGGAACAAAGTACATAGTGGCTATAATCCCCCGTATTTTTAAATATATTATAAATAAAATTAAATTTTATTTATAATATTTATTTGTATTTTTCCGGGATTTAATTTCAAAAGTTTCTAATTATTATTGGTTTGATAACGATTTTAATACAAAGAACTTTTTATGAACCTGTCTTCTATAATTATGTCCAACAAACAAAGCCTAACCCACATTACTTAATTGTCCCATTATTTTTTTTATAAGGCTCAATACTTCTACTTACCCTACAACTATCTCTATTATAAATACCCCATAAATCCCTAACATTTTCCCCACACAAAAGCTAAGTCTTATTTTCATTCGCCATTATTTATTTAATTTTTCTATTCTTTTTCCTTTATTTTCTTTTTCTTTTTTTTTCTCTTTCTTTCCTTTTTTGTCTTTCCTACGTGAGTTCTTTAACCTTCCTGCTAACACTCCTGCCGCCAGCCACCTCCGGCGCACCCACCGCCAGACTGCAGCAACCACTGGCCGTGGCCCAACTTTCCTTCCCCCTTTGTTTTATTTACCTTGTATAAATTTTAATATATTAGTTTTGGGTTTTGATCAACGTTACCCGGAACGTAGTACGTTATGGAATATGGTACGGGAACGGGAATGCGGTACGTAGGGTATAGAGTTCCCGGATCATTTGGTTATACATGTATATAATTTGATTTCTTTGAAAAAAGAAAAAAAAAATGGAAATTAAAAGTTTAAAAGTTAAATTGATAACAAATTTTTGGATGCTATGGGTTTTTATTACGTGAAAAGTTGATAGATTTTTTTTGTTAAAAAAATCAATAAAGTTACAGCTATACTGTACTAGTTGTACTCTACTAACTAACTGGTGCAATATTAAATTATTAAGTGGAGACACAAAATACTAAGCATTAAAAAAAATTAAGAAAAAAAGAAAAGATAAAAAGAAGGGTCCACAATTTTTTTTTAATTAGGTTAAGATGTATTGCCTTCATATTTCTTCATCTTCCTCTATTAAAAACTTACATTAAACCTCAAAATTTTAAACAAAAAAAGTACAGCTGCAACACAAGAAAGAACCAGAAGGTTCCTAACTTCCTACACTCACAAATGGGTAATCCATCAAAGACGACCTGAATCGCAAACCACCACGATCCGGGACGAGTCAGTTCCGCGTTTCATGACACACGAACCAATTCGCGGAATGCGCCATTGTCCCGCGTTCCATGTATCGTTGGTTTTGGTTTTGATTTTGTAATATAAAGATTATATTTTTAGCATCAAATTCATGTTTTTGATGGTTTGAACTTATAATTTCATATAATATTTATGTTTAAATTTTCAGATTTTGTGATTATAAAACCTAGGGTTTTAATTTATTTAAATTGGGATTTTAGGGTTCTTATGATCAATTCATTTGGGGCTTTGGTTCCTTTTGGATTTCTATTGATTAATTAAGCATAAAAACATGTTTTTAATGAAATTTTAAGAAGTTTTAATCAAAGTTATATTGCAGGATTTTTGTATAAGTATTAATTTATGATTGTTTATTGTAATCTAGGAGGTAATTATTCCCTAGGAGACTTTTAAGTGATTAAAAGTGGCACAAATGATTGTTTATACGAGTTACGTACATGTCTATTTCGTTGTAAGTAGTATCGTGTTTAGGTACCAAAAGGAACGAACTTAGTTTCATGTTCAGGGAACTCTTAGGGTGAAAATTGTTTGGTTATACATTTAATTAATTTATGTGTTTATATTTATGAGACATGTTTTGGTGAATTAATTATGTTTGTATGGAATTTTCGTTGCAAACATGTTGAATTGTATTGGATTAGTTGTTTGTATGGAATGTTGATACAAGCATATTTTATTGGACTCGTTTGTTAACCATATTTGAATTATTAAGGATTTGAATTGAATGGTTTAAGTGGAATGAATTTATTAATTATTCCACGAGGTTGTTATTTATTTATTACTCAATCATGACTTGTTAGTATGTAATCACTATTATCTAATAAATTAAAAGTGAATTAATGTATAATTGTTATGTATAGTCTACTTGAATGAGTCGGCTATTATTTAAAATTGTAATCACGTAAAGTGAAACATGGATGAGTAATAAAACTCTGGAAAGCGTGCACTTCTACCGTATTGACAATTATGGATTGGGGTAGGCCGTGGCTTTCCGAGGATTGTTTGATCAACATGTCCTCTTTTCTTATGGTACTTACATTTTTATTTTATAATGAAAGTTAGATGGAATCTTAGACTAACTTTGTGAGAATGGAGTCGCGCACATTCTTGCATCACGTTAAACTTTTATTTTAAATGGTCATACGGGACCAAAATGATTTGGTGGATTGCACAACCTAGTCTATCGCTTACTCCAAATTAAATTAATTAAAGTAAATATAAAGAGTCAAGTGTTTGGAATTGATTAGTAAGTATGTTGAGTCAATTGAATAGTTTAAGTATAGAGTCTTATTAATGAATTCGTATTGTAAGTTTATTTACTTTAATTAGTTGAGCATGCTGGGTTTTGTGCATTGTAGCAGTACTTTTGTGTGCTTTCTTTTGGTCATGGCCTTTGCCTTTCAATAATCCTATGATGATCCATTTATTACACTTGTATTATTGGGGAGCAGGTTAGCTTGATGATGTGAAGTTCGGGATTTGACATACGCATTGTCAAGGGATTAGTGTGATTGGTGTGATTGAGTACTGGTGTGATTGAGAGTACTCGATTCTTGTGTTGAACTTACTAATGCTTTGCTATTCATTTATGTTTTAGATTTTGATTATTGAACGGTTTTAAATAAGGGCCTTTAAAGTTCCAATTTGCTAGGTTGCATTGATACGGATACGGGGACAAAAACGGGTTTGGGTACGGGATACAGCAAAATCAAAATTTCAAAAACGGGTATGGCTCGGATACGGCAAAACAAATCAGCAAAATAAAAAATCCATATAAAAAAAATAAATAAAAAAAAAAACCATGATCGAATTTCTTTCCAAATCCGGCTTATCAAGAGAGAGGTCCGCATACTCTAAAAATCCTATGTCTGCCATGGAACTGTATTTTCAGTTGATTTCACAGTATTATCACGTCTATTAACCGACCCACTACCCGTACTACTTTCAATTTTATGAGGCTCCATTCAACTGCACAAAGCACAATATAAAAAAAATAATAAAAAAAAATAAAAATTAAAAAAAATTAAAAATAAATCACCTACTGACATTCTCAATTAATGTCATCACTACAATTCACAACACATTATAACAAAGCAGAAAGTTGAACTAAGGGCTTGTTTGGTTCGCCTTATTTTTTACTATCTGAACTTATCTGACTTATATTGTGTGGTTGATAAATCTATTTTATATATATATTTATTCCCCGTCCCACGGTCATATTTGTGCTTATTTGAGCTCTACGGAGCTATTTTTATTACTAATATACGTTTTCTAGTGTTTTTGTAGAGTTGGTATTATTTTGTAGGAATTTGCAGATTAATGTCAATTCCCAAGCTTATTGAGCCACTATGAAAATATTAGAGACGGAGCGTATTTTATGACCATATATTTTAAGCCCAAGGCCGAGTTAGAGAAATCTAATCCGGTGATTAAGGGCTTGATACGAGTAAAGGTCCAAGATTTCACAAGTTATTATATCACGGACCAAACAAGTGAATGAATTTGGGCTAATGAGCTCTAAAAGACCAAGTCCAAGAACAAAAGGGAGGTAGAGCTATGAAGCCCAGCTCGCAGCTCAAGCTAACCGGGCCCGATCGGGAGAGGCCAGGCCCGGTCGGGCAGAGATCAGCGCAGGCTCATTTTGATTTGGGCTATTTTGATTTGGGCTTAATGTTTACTCTTATTCTCGCTTCTGAGTATTTTTCCTAGTTGGAGTTTTGTTGGGAATAGGAAACTAATAGTTGGTGGTTGACTTTTATTTATAAACGGAGTAGTAGTATTAGTATTGGGGGGGGTTTTTTACGGAGGTTTCCTTAGTTTAGTTTTAGGTTCATTAATTAGTTTTAGTTTTCTTTTCATTAGTTTAGTTTTGTTTTTGTTTTTATTAATTTTAATTTAGTTTTCTTTTCTCTTTCTCTCTCTAACTTTTCTCTCTCTCCTCTTAATTAAACTCTTAGTATTATTTTCTCTCTTGTTTCTCTCTCTACAACTCTTGGTTTAATTTCAGTTATTTATTTTCTTTCTTCTATCATGTCTTCTTTTATTGCTTTGATTAGTTTAGATTTAATTATGCTTGAGTAGTTCTCTTTCTAGGGTTTGTGGGGATCCATGAATAATATGAAGGGGTAATTTATTGTTGTTAATTATCAATGCTTAATTGATTTCCTATTGATTGATTTAATGCTCCGTGACTAGATTAGGCCTGATCTTTTATGCATGAGTTTGACAATATTGATTCGAGATTCGAGAGATGAGAATTGATGTTTAGGTCTAGATTTAATAGGCAGGTTAATCTATAAATGGTTAAGTCGAGATTCGAGAGATGAGATTTAATACCGGTAGATTAATTCTGTGATTGTAATACGTAGCGAAAGCCCTTTATAATCTGGTTAATTGATGCATTGATGATTGATTATTATATTTTACCCTGGAATATTGTTTATTGGTGAACCTATGCCCTAGACCTTTTAATATTTAATTTCTCCCTACTTTATTTTCCCTACTCATATTCTCCGTAGTATAGTCTTTAATTACAACAACATTGGTTACCTTAATAATTTAGATTAAATTAATTAATTAGGAGTAGAAAGACCAGTTTCCCTGAGGATTCGACCCTACTTCCCTATCTACTTTAGTTAGAGGACTTAGGTAATTACTTTTGATTAGGGGATACGACTTTACCCTGTCAGTGGTCAAACCAAACTTTAACCTTAAATATATGATAATCTATACGAAAAATATATATCAAGTGAGGTCTTGTTAGATTCGTATTAATGTGTATTTTATTCACATGTGATTTTCATAATTTTTTTCATTACGAAACTAAAGATATTTAGTAAAAAAAACTGCACATAAAACAATGATCTGATGATCTGCACTTATTTTTTCTGATGGGACCGTTGGAAGAACAAAATCAACGTTTGAAAGTTTAAGGGTTTTTGAGAATTGGGGGAAATCGACAGGTTTTATTTTTAAAACAAAAATGGGTTGGGCTTCATAGGAAACGTCAAAATTGGGCTTCATAGGAAATCGATACGTTTCCGATCAAGATGCTAAAAGTCCCCAAATTGCCTTGGCGTACAACTTTTGAAGGGGGCGGTTTGGGGACGTTTCCTAGGCATTCCTGATAGGCGAATCCGTGCATCAGAGCCAATTTGTAAGCTTTGACTTATTCGTTTTTTGAACTATGTCATTTCAAAGACTTATTTTTGGTTTTCCCGCTGCGATACTTTGATAAAGTCTTAACGTTTTAACACGTGGCAATAACATGCCAATGGTTCTCTACTATTTTATTTAAAGTAAGAGGTTTGAAAAAGGGAGAATTATTGGGGTGTTAGTGGCGGTGTTATTTTGAAACCATCGGTTACCAAGCGCATAGCGTCGAAGTACTTCTTAAAAGTTGCCGATCTCCCAGCGGGCTGGATGGTAACGCCCCCCATCACCGCAGCCTTCGAGAGCTGGCTCCTCCTTCAAGAGTATCAGGACCTCATTCTCCTTCTTTACAGCGAGAAGTTCCTTCGAGAACTCCTCACGTAACTTGGCAACCATACCCATCATCTTCTCCAATGATTGGCAAGAGTGTGGGCCTCCATTATGTGCTCAAGGTTCCTCATCAATCTGATTGTCAAGATCAACTACTTGATCCTTAATCAACATTGCCGATTACATCAGACAAATTGCACATGGCTGGCTCGAACTTAGTTAACTTTTCGTCGGCCTTATGCTCCATGCCTTCGGTGAGTTCAGTCAGATTCATTGAATTCCTTATTCTTACCCATCGTCCCAACACTTGCTTCCCCTTCGCAATCTACCATGCTAGCTAAGCCAACAGAACGACGCCCTAAACGATCATTGTTGTAACACCCCGTTCTATTATTTGTTTGGGGTCGGGGTGTTACAATTGTTGCTTAGATACCACGTTACCACTTGTAGACTAACTCCCTTAGTCTTAAGCACGTGCGCCCATTAACTTCCTTTCCTAAGGTTGTTAGTGAAGGCTTAACACTAAGTATGCTTATAACAAAGTATGTAACGAAAGCTTAAGTAAGATATAAACACAAAAGAGTAAGGTTAATGAGAACACTTATTGCGTAAGAATGAGAGTGTTTACAAATGCATGGATGCTACAAAAATGAAGGAGAAGACCCCTATACATATGGCTCCCCTATAGACTTCTTCTCTAGATCCATCTAACCTCCTCAAATGGAGGGTCCTAAAAGCTATCTCTTTAGAGACATCTATACAATACCCGGCTATACAATTCTTATGTAAATCATTCTGAAGTATTCTACAAGACTTTAGTAATAAGAAAATGTAAAAGATCATCTTAGAGTGTTTAAGAAGCATCCGGGCATTTCCGAACCTCCTAGCGCAATCTGGACATTTCTGGGCCGCACCTTGGAAATTCGACTTCACCATGATGTTCATTGAGTCCAATAACAGTGGGCCTAAAACGGTGGGCTACCAAGTTTAGGCTCGCTTGGGTTCTATTTGGTCCCCAAATGGCTCATTATTGTGTTAATCTCAATGCGGTGTTCACTAGTATTTGAGGTGAATAAAGCTCTATAAGGTGCTGACTAGCCCCCACATGCATCTCCCTTGGCCCAAATTGTTGCCTACCACAATGACCCTATCAAGGGTGTGGGACATGATGAGTTGTGACAAGCCGTCCCCCAAAATCGGCATCTCCATGGACTTTACTTCGGCTCTGCCTAAGTCAGAGGGTTACGGGTCTATCATGGTGGTAGTAGACTCCTTCTCAAAGTACGGGACATTCATTCCAGCACCAAAATACTCCAAAGTCAAGTAAGCTGCCAAGCTATTTTTCAAGCATGTTGTAAAGTATTGGGGCTTGCCAAGGAGTATTATAAATGACCGAGATCTGAGGTTCACCGCGAAGTTTGGATGGAGCTCTACAAACTCCTCGGTCTGTCTACATTTCTCTACAAGCTTTCACCCACAAACTGATGGGTGAATGTTTTGTTGGAGTTGTATTTACGGCACTATATGAGTGCCAATCAAGCAAATTTCATGGATATAGCCCATTTCTCCTTTAACTTGCAGCGGTCCGATGCAACATAGCAAAGTCCTTTCGAGATATTCATGGGTCAACAACCCTTACACCGCAAGCCATTGCCTCAGCCTACACGAGTAGCAGCCCGCAACCTACAAGCTTGCCAAGGGGTGGCTTCAGCAGTTGGACATCACGAAGGCATACCTTGACAAAGTCGTCAAGAAGATAAAGAGCAAGGCGGACAAACATAGACGCTTGTTGGAGTTTGAAGAATGTGACTTGGTCATGGTCAAGTTGCTACCCTTTCGGTTCAAAGTCTTCTGCAAGGTGCATAAGAACCTTGTGCGGAAGTACAAGGGTCCTTTCCCGTGTCATCAGGAAGGTTTCCATGTCAGCATGCTAAATCCCTATCATGGTGACAAGGACGATCCTAGAAGGGGCGAGCCACACCGTGCACCAACCGCAGGTGGCATCTTGTTACAATGAGGCCAAGAGGGTCAAATGAAGAAGAGGTGTGCCAAGTTACAATGAGTATCTTGTTCATTGGAAAGGACTCCTAGATAACGAGACTTCATGGGAAAAAGATGAGGACCTTTGGCAATACAAGGACAAGATAGCAGATTTTAAGGGTCGACCTTCACGAGGATCGAGGATGTCTGGGTGGGGCAGCATGTCACGACTCACGTCTCCACATCCACAAAGGCAGCAGCATCGTCACTTAGTAAATAGGCAACAATTCAGGCCAAGGGAGATGCCCATGGGTGCAAGGAAGCACCTCTCCCACGTAGAGCTGTACAGGGGATGTTTTCTTATGACAGTAATAGGAGTAACACTATATTGGCCTTTTGGCGACCCAAATGAAACCCCAAGGGGCTTAACTTGGGGGTCCACCGTTTTTGGACCCAAGGAACATGATGGTGCAGCCAGATTCCAGAATGCGCTAGGAGTCTCGAGATATGTCCGGAAGCTTCTGGATTTATCTAGGATACTCTTGTACATTCTTATAGCACTAGAATAGTATAGAACTCTATGGAATACTGTACATATGAGTTGTAATCAGAATTGTATAGAACTCTCTAGAAAGCTAGACTTCTAGGTACCTCCATTTGAGCAGGTTAGAAGGATCTAGAGAGGAAGACGCTAGACACTTGGGAGCCCTATAAATAGGGGTCTTCCCCTTCATTTTGCATCATCTAAGCATTTTTGTAAACACTCACATTCTCAAGCAATCTAAGTTCTCTTACCTTACTCTCTTCTACTTACTTTCTTTCTCACTTAATTAAGCTTTCGTTGCCTTCTTTGTTAGTGAGCCTTGACTAGCAACCTAAGGGAATGAAGTTAGTGTGCGCACGTGCATAAGACAAGGGGGATTAGCCAGCACGTGACAACATGGTATCAGCCACAATGTATTTGGTAGATAATGTAAAGCTTTAGTGGCGCACCAATTATGTCAACATCTAAGCAAAAAAATATGTCGGTGGTGGGTGGATACTAGGGAGGAATTATAAAAGGAACTCATGGCACAATTTTACCTAGAGAAGAATACTGAGTTTGTGGCCCGTACGAGGTTAGCGACCCTCTAACATAAGAGCTCTATTTGTGAATATGTGAGAAAATTCTACTTGCATGTTGGAGATCCATGACATATCAACTTCGTGCAAGGATTGAAGGATTATGACCAAAGGGAGATTTGGCGCCAGAAAATAGACACATAACTGCAACGAAGGAAAGGTTTGATGGATTACTCGTCTGCCAAGGTGTGGGGCCTCCAACTCGTCCTAATGGAACAAACCCCTTACTTGTATACTTTGTCGCGAGCCTCACACGTAGTATGAATGCCGCCAAAAAGGAGAAATTGCATCCTTTAGAAGAAACTTTCTTCAATGTCCACATAACTCGGCAAAACAGAGGACAAGGAGGAAGAGAATATCAGTGAAAAGAACCCTCAAAATTGAGTTCGGTGCACTTTATGTATGCCATGGGAACAGAAACATCACAAGATAGATTTCCATCAAATGACCTAGTGTACCCTTGAAAAGTGGTGGGTCCAGCTTTCAAGCGACTTGGGGACGTCTAAGGTACTTTTGGAGTCCCAAATACAAATTGTAGCCCAACCCTAAAGAAAAAAATAATAAATAAATAAATAAAACCTCTTCACTTACCTTTGCAATTTGGAAAACCCTAATCCTAAAAATTAAGACGACGGAGTAGAAGCAACAACCTCTATGTTTCTATTATTCTGTATTGCTAGATTTTTTTTTCTACATTTAAGTTTTTTTTTATTCACTTCTTTTTTATTCATTGGTGTGACTATGAAGGTTTTTTTTGTTTGTTTGTTTGTTTTTTTTCCCTAATTCGATTCCTACTGTAGGTTTTTGCTTTTTTTTTTCTAAATGTAATTTTAATCTTAAAGTTGTTATGTTGTGAGTTTTGTGATTACTTAACGAAAACTTTTCATAGATTTATATTTTGCTTTTTTATTTGGCATATACATGCCGTACTCGTTTTTTAGAATTTTGAATTTTGCCATATTTCGTCCCCGTACCCGTTTTTGTAAGATCCTACAAATTTTATTTTCTGGATCGGTAATGTGTTTTTGGATCATAAGATCCAAATCTGATTTCAACAACAATAAGGCCAGGGACAATTTTTTTTTTTGTACGGTGCTTACAGATAATGTATTAAGATGGTGAGGAACAAAGCAAAGGGGAGAGGAAAAATAAATTAGCAAGTAGAAACAAGAACTTTTTTTTACTTACCTGTTGCCGCTGTTACTTGAGATTTAATAACATGACCTTTGTTCCTGAACCATTCAGCAACAAAAGGTACACCAAGGTATATTGCCTTTTTTCCAAGCTCTTTAGCTGCCTGTCTTGAGTATATATAACCAATTGTGTTTAACATATCAACACCATATGCTGCAGAAGCAAGTCAAAGTTTGAATTAGAAAGATAAAAAAAAATATTTATATATACAATTCAATATTTTATATAGAAATATACACATCGACATCCACCATCTTGTACATACATAGTAGTTAGTTAAGAAAAGTAAATGCTAAGACTCTAGTTGCACAAAACTTCACATGTATCAATTATACTTTTTTTTTTAAAAAAAATAAAATAAAATAAAAAATTATTACACTTAGGGCTTGTTCTGACTCAGCTCAGCTGAACTGAAAGCTTAACTGAATATTTTATTAGAGAAGGAAATTAAGATAGGAACTAAACTTAACTTATTAGAGCTCAACTGAAACATTTTGACTAAAATTGTCTGGTTTTTAGTTATTAGAAGTGACGTCCAATGGGAGCTACACTTCAAAGAAATATATTTCAGTTTAGAAACTTGGTGACATTATGGAAAGGCACACTATGACACTAAACTTAACACTAAAAAACAAATTCTATTGATTTGGTACGAATATAAAAATGAATAGAAAAAATGTCTACACACACCTTTCAATCCTAGCCCAAATAGGCTTCAAATAAACTCAAAGCCTAAAGATAACCTCTATTAGGCCCACAAACCTCCAAACTCCATTAAATGGCCAAAGCCCGCCAAAAACCCTAATTAAAGCCCCAGATGTATAGAGTTGTTTGTTATGACAAAAGTAGGAAACAATCTTGGCAAGGGAGATACATATGGGTGTCAGCCATAAGATGGAGCAAAAACGTCCAGAATGCACCAAGAGGTTCGTGAAAATTCCGAAAGTTTCTAGAACTTTTTAGGGCAATCTTGTACATACTCAAAGTAGCTAGAATTGTATGAAACTCTATGGAAACTTGTACATAAGAGTCTTGTACATTAGAATTGTGCAAGAAAATTAGAGAGGTTAGCTTGTAGGACCCTCCATTTGAAGGGGTTAAGAATACTCTAGAAGGAAATTTCTAGGCTTAACTTGGGGGCATATAAATAGAGAGCTTCCTTGAATTTTTACATCACTCAAGCTCGTAAACACACTCTCTCTCAGTAAAACGTTTTCTTATAAACTTACCCACTTGTGCATCCATCTTTACTTCTTTACTTAAGCTTTCGTTGTCTACTTAGCTTTAAGCATCATTGAGGTTAACTATAACTACCATCCGACGTGACATACTCCTCTTTTTTGTTGTTGCTTGTTTCTTGTGGCCTTTTCTTGGTCATCAATAAATAAAAAAAATAATAAATAAATAAAAATAAAAAAAACCCTACTCGCCACATATGTAGACTTTAGGACTAACATACAACACTCAAATCTAGAAGACTCAAATATGACGTGGAACTAAACGCAAAGTCATCACTTAAACAGGTGACACTAAAACATGCACACAATAATAACTCAAGACAACATAGAACCCCACATATTAAAAATAGAATCAAGTAGAGGCTAACAAGTGAGCACTAACTCCACTTCTAGCCTTAATGTTGTTTAGCTCTTAGGAGTGAATCCCATGACACAAACCTTCCATTGCTTTCATCTAAATACCCTTTTGTACATTCAATTTTTGTAAACTAAAATGCATGACACAATTTGGTTATTGAGTATTCCAGCAAAAACGAATATCCCTAAAACCCCATTAAGAAACCAGTTCTTACATTAGACACACTAACTCACATATCACTATCAAACTCTTCTACTTTGAATTTAAATTTCTTCCGAGCTATTGTAAAACACATTTAATCCGTTCTTTTTATTTTATCTTCCTACTTGCTGATCAAATAAAATGTAGTATTAAGTAAAAAGTGAGTCCCTTTTTTTCTTTTTAGGTAGGAGGGAGAAAATTGCTTAGAAATATTAATATTTTTGTATAGTTTCATGTGGACCATGTGGTGGCGTAAGAACTAATAAAATAAAAAATATTTTCATATTTTCTTTAATATAATAGAAATAAAGCAAAAGTACAAAGGTTAAAAAAAATGGAAAAATTGAAAAGAATAATCCCACCTTCGCCCATCTGCTCAAAATAATCCCACCTTTTCGAATTCCAGAATTTTTCATTTAATTGAACAAGAACTCGATGTTTTGAGTTAAAGCTAGTTATTTGATTGATAAATATAAATTAGAAAATCTAAATCTAAATCAACTTAGTCAAAAGAACATGACTACAGAAAACTTGGGACTACTTGGACTTAGCATACTTTCGATAACAGAAATCATCATCTCAATAATGAGTCATTGAGTTACATTACATACCAGGTTTAATTCACAGCAAATAAAAGATAATATGAAACAAGTAAATACATATCAGATTTAATCCACACCAAATTAAAGATATTATGAAACTACTTCTTTGTCCCTATATATAGTGCTCATTTGTAAATTTCATAGTAATTAAGAAGATGGAGAATGATATACAAAAAGTACATTAAAAGAGATAAATACTAAAAAAATTGAGTGGACCACTAATAATAATTACATGTACAAGAATAAAGGACATGCACATGGGTGGGGGCACAAAGTTCGAGCAAAAAAATTGGGGGTTTGGGTATTTTAAGTACTCCCTCCGTGTTTTTTTAAGTGATACACTTTCCATTTCCGGCCGTGTTTTTTTAAGTGATACACTTCCTTTTTTGGCAAAAAAATACATTAAAATATTATATCTCTCTCCTCTCATGGTCCCCACCCAATCCCACTACTACTTTTTTATTATATCTTTCCTCTCACATTTATTACTTTTCAATAAACTATTAACCCCACTATCTTTCTTTAACAATTTTTTAATACTCCACTACCCCACTTACCTCTTATTTTATTTAAGTCCAGTAAATTGTCTAAAACTATGTGCCGGTCAAAGTGTATCACTTAAAAAAACACGGAGGGAGTAATAAAGACAGAAAAATACTATACTAAAATGGAAATATACTAAATGGGAACAACATTTTGGAAAACCCAAAATGGAAAGTGAGCACTATATTTAGGGACGGAGGGAGTAGTAAGAGAAATGGAAGGAAAAGAGAGAGAGAGAGAGTGAGAGAGAGAGAGAGAGAGAGAGAGAGAGAGAGAGAGAGAAACTAAGAGACTAGGTAATAAAGCGCACAGTCTTATCAATGACATTTATATGCCAGATCTCAACCCATGAAACATTGAAGCCTCATTTCAAAAGATGGGAAAAAGAATTGTGTGAGAAACGATTTGATAATAGGGGGCATGCAGGTCAAGGAACTTTCCCAAAACCAATATCCCCGGTTTTCAATTTACCGCTTTGATCTATGAAAATTAAACAATTCTTAATACTAGTACATAAAAATTGTTTATGCAGATGCGTAATTGAAGATAGAGTGATTGATGTGGTAATGAATGTAAGAAAAAAGGTGGATAAATGGAATAACGTGAAAGTGTACAAAACTTCCAGAGAAGGACAAACAAGAGAAATTGTTAAGAACATTCAAGACAGTAGGTTATTTGTGCGTGTTAAACAAAAAAAAGTCAGATCCACAACAGGGCCAAAGGCCTTCAAATCTTGCCTTGACAGTAACCCACTTATTTAAAGGAATTTAAAGACTAAGCAGGTGTTTATAAGGGGGAATGAAGCCTTCTTTCTGTAAGCATTAATAATCCAGTCTTATCACCACCTGTAAATTTGGAAAGAAGACAATCAAAAAATAGTACCTGCACTAGAAAGTCTAGAGACTTCAGCTTCAGCATTACTCTTAAAATCCTCTTTACTTCCATTCACATATTGGTTGAGTCGATCTTTTAATTTTTCTGCAAGTTTCTCTTCCCTTTCCTTTTGAATTACCTATAATCACAAGTTGTGGAGAAATTAAAATTTTTTAAACTAAACTGGTAACATGTACAAACCCGCGACAATTATCCATCATCAACGCTTAAAACAATATGGCAATCACAATCAAAGCAAGATCGCCTAACTAAACATCAGGATGCAATATCATTAATATATATTCTAACAAAGATGTAAGGACAACTACAATTGAGATGGAACTTCAGCCAGATCCAGGCCCTGTCCTACTGCAACCCAATTTAATGAAAAAGAAAATCTTATCTGAATCCAAAATACAAAAAGTTATATGTTGTATCTAATTTAAAAGATCCGACTGTGAGTATGAGTCGAAATTTAAATCGTGCATACTCCAACTCAATTCCAACAAACATAAGTGTATGCAAATGATTTAAATAACACTCCAAAATTTGACTCATTAACAATTCTTACATCATCTGGACCTTTATGATTGCATTCACATCTTTGACCACTAATATCTCTAATTATTGGTTTGAAAAGCCCAAACATGACTACATCTTTCCTAATTTAAAAATTACAAAAGATGGCCAACACTTGTATCAATAGTGTAAAAATCCAAATGTAGCACTTATTAAAAAAAATGAAGGAACTATAAAGAATTAGCTTTTGAAAATCATTAAATGTATTTAAATTAAACACTCTCTCCATTTCGTAATAATCACAACATTTTCCTTTTTCATCCGTTTCATAATAATCAGAGCATTGGATCTTAAGGAATGGAGGAGGAAGATTTATGTCGATAACTACACGGAATAATCAAATTTGGTTCATGTTAGCCGACCTCACTAATGAGATTAAGGCTTTGATTGATTGATTGATCCACTTCATAAAAATCGCAACACTTCCTTATTTAAATGGACCCAGTGCTATATTATTATTTCTCTCTCTCCTACCAACCCCCCTTACATAAATTTTTTTTTTATCTAACCAAATAACAATTAAAGATAGGAAAAATGAAAAGAATAATTCCATCTTTGCTCGATCTTCCGAAAACAATTCCACCTTCAATTTATACCGGAACAATCCCACCTTTGACCCCCATTTTCTTTTAATGAACCTTGACCGGTTGGTAACCAACTTTCTTAGGTTGCTTGCCACATGTCGATGTCTATTTGGTCTATTTTATTAAAAAAAATACAAAAAAATACTTTATCCCTGCAAAGTCCCAACCCTGGCAGCCAACTCCTTCCCTACCCAAGCCAGCCCTGCCCTCACCTTCCACGTCAAACCTGTTGAATAATTTTGAGAATTTAGACAATATACATGTTAATTAATTAATTTACTTAGGATATGGTGTTGCGAATTAATTAAATAAGATTATTAGAGCAATAACCTTGGTAAAAAGATAATACAACAATGGTGAAGAAATAGCAGCATCTTGGTTTAGAGAAGCTAGAGAGTTTGACGCTGCTCTGCTTAGTTTTCCGCCCGATCGTGGTGGTTCTCACCCGATCGGGCGCGAGAACGGAGTTAGAATTTCGCTGGGTTTATGCCCGATCGGGCCTCCACCACCCGATCGGGCGCGAGAGCGTTGGATGATCGTCACTCCATTCAGCCCGATCGGGCGGCAGCAGCCCGATCGGGCGCGAGTCAGGGCTGATTGAATGTGTGACGGTTGTCTTCATCGTTGTTGAGCAGTTTTCTCATGACTGTTGGTTACTTTGCTTTTAATATAAATATGTTCAAAAGAACATATGTTGTCAGAACCTTTTTCAAGTGGAAAAACTTGTTTCCTTATTTTCTTTCTTGAAAATACGATTGCAAGTAAACATTTGTCATCATCATAATCTCATAAATTTTGTTTTACATTTGACCACAAATATACTACACACTATTGTGGTTGTCTTCGTTGTATCTCCTGGTAATTTCGTGATACCCGGTGTGTTTAATCAGGGTCAAAATATTACTTTGGGAAACTGATTTTGATCGGCCCTCGAAGTGAAATTTGTTCAAGTTCGTTGTGGTTTTTGTGACCCGGTAATAATTTTCCAACAATCCAAAGTAATAATTTCAGCAAAAATGGCAACGGTGAAAGAATTGATGTCAAATATTCAAAAGTTGGACAAATTTGAGGGAGTTGATTTTCGTAGATGGCAGAAAAAGATGCATTTCTTCTTGACTACAATTGGGGTGGCTTATGTTCTTGCTACTCCGAAACCCGAGGAGAAGGAGGAGGAAACTTTGGATGATGCAAGGAAACGCAACAAGTGGGAGAATGACAATTATATTTTTTGTGGCCATATTCTCAATAGTATGTCTAATGAACTCTTTGATGTTTATCAGTTTAATGATTCTGCTAAGTCTCTATGGGATGAATTAGAGGCTAAATATATGGCTGAAGATGCTTCTAGCAAGAAATTTCTTGTTAGTAAATTTAACAATTACAAGCTTGTTGATACTAGGCCAATTATGGAACAGTTTCATGAAGTTCAAAGAATATTAGGAAGTCTTAGACAACATGACATAATTCTTGATGAGACCTTTATAGTGTCATCTATTATAGACAAGTTGCCTTCCTCTTGGAAAGATTTTAAGAATGGTTTAAAGCATAGAAAAGATTATGTAAACCTTGAAGGTTTGGCTACTCACATCCGGATTGAGGAAGAAATCCGGGTGCAAGAGGGAAATAAGGATGCAAATCCTAGTTCTACTACGGTAAATGTAGTGGAGGATGCCAAGCCAAAAGAGAGGAAAAGGGGTAATGACTCAAACAAAAATAAGGGCAAGAAGCCTAAAATTAGCGGTGATGGTTCTAAGTCACGTGCTTGTTGGGTTTGTGGAAAACCCGGACATTTCAAGAAAGATTGCACAATCTGGAAGAAAAAATTGAGCAAGAAGAAGGCTCAAGGTGGGGATGGCAATGGCAATGCTAGCCAATCCCAAGACAAACAAGGTAAATCTTGTGCACAAATTTCATTTAATTCATTTATGGATTATGTGTGTATGATTTCTGAAATCAATTGTGTACAGGCTGATTATTCGTGGTATATCGATTCGGGCGCATCCAGGCACGTGTGCAAGGATAGATCATTGTTCAAGACCTTCTTAAAGGTTGATGATGGAGAAATTCTCTATATGGGCAATGACTCTACAGCTAAGGTGCTTGGCAAAGGACAAGTGGAGCTAGTCTTTAGTTCGGGAAAGTCTCTTATTTTAAGAGATGTGTTGTTTGCTCCCGAACTTAGGAGGAATCTTGTATCCGGTGCGATCTTGAATCGATTAGGTTTTAAGATGGTGTTTGAGTCAGATAAATTTATTTTGTCTAAAGGAGGTCAATTTGTAGGACTTGGTTATTTGTGTAATGGTATGTTTAAGTTAAGTATTTCAAATACTTTGAATGATGTTGTGTATGTTATTAATGATAATTCTTCTCTATGGCATTTGCGACTTGGTCATGTTAATTATAAAAAGTTATATTTTATGTCTAAGCATGATTTGATACCCATGTTTGATCAAAGAATAGAGAAGTGTAAGACATGCATATTAACCAAAATCACAAGGAAACCATTTCCTAAAGTTGTTGAAAAAAATACTTCATTGCTTGATTTAGTGCATAGTGACTTGTGTGATTTTCACAACACACCTTCTTTAGGGAATAAAAAATATTTGGTAACTTTTATTGATGATTATTCAAGGTTTTGTTACATTTATTTGTTATTCTCAAAAGATGAAGCCCTTGACAAATTTAAAATCTACAAAAGTGAAGTAGAATTGCAAACCAATGAAAAGATTAAAAAGCTAAGAACCGATAAAGGAGGTGAATACTATGACCCAAGTTATTTCCAATCTTTAGGTTTAGTACATGAAACTACCGCGGCATATACACCACAACAAAATAGTGTAGCGGAAAGGAAGAATAGGACACTAGAAGAAATGGTAAATTCTATGTTGTCATATTCAGGTTTAAGTGATGGATTTTGGGGTGAAGCCGTTTTAACGGCCTGTTACGTGTTAAACCGTGTTCCCATGAAAGGGAAAGATGTTACCCCATATGAGCTATGGTATAAAAGGAAACCAAACTTGAGTCATCTCAAAGTTTGGGGTTGTAGGGCAATTGTAAAAGTGCCAGAACCTAAACGTAAAAAGTTAGGTGAAAGAGGAGTTGAATGCATTTTTATAGGATATGCGGATCATAGCAAATCCTATAGGTTCTATGTAATAGAGCAAAATGACTTTTGGTCGGTTCACACCACCATAGAATCAAGGGATGCATTGTTTGATGAAAATCGATTTTCTTCAATTCCTAGACCAAAGGATATAACTCCAAGTACCAATGCTCAAAGTTTTGATCAAGCATTGATCAAAAGGTGGATGACCAAACTCATTTAGAGGAGGCATCTACATCATCATCACAACCTAGGAGAAGTAAGAGGGCAAGGAAAGAAAAATCTTTTGGCCCGGATTTTTATGTGTACTTGGTTGAAGGATCAAGGGATGAAGTTTCAATAATACAACATCCATACATTTTTAATGTGGAAGATGATCCTTTAACATATGAAGAGGCTATGAAGTCTCGGGATGCTCCATTTTGGAAGGAAGCAATTAATGATGAGATGGATTCTATCATGGGAAATAACACTTGGGTTTTAGCTAATCTACCACCTAATTTTAAACCAATAGGGTGCAAGTGGATCTTCAAAAAGAAATTGAGGATTGATGGAACTGTTGAAAAGTTCAAGGCCCGGTTAGTGGCACAAGGTTTTACACAAAAACCTGGTATTGATTATTTTGATACATATGCACCGGTAGCTAGAATCTCAACTATTAGATTGTTAATTGCACTTGCGGCAATTAAAAATCTAGTGATCCATCAAATGGATGTCAAGACTACTTTCTTGAATGGAGATTTGGAAGAAGAGGTTTATATGCGACAACCGGAAGGGTTTGTTGAGGAAGGCCAAGAGACAAAGGTTTGCAAGTTAATTAAATCACTGTATGGGCTAAAACAAGCACCTAAGCAATGGCATCAAAAG
Source organism: Chenopodium album (assembly GCF_948465745.1). NCBI lineage: Eukaryota > Viridiplantae > Streptophyta > Magnoliopsida > Caryophyllales > Amaranthaceae > Chenopodium > Chenopodium album. The sequence goes on from NC_137858.1 coordinate 36,797,054, forward strand.
TGATGAGGTTGTGTTGTCTAATGGATTTAAGTTGAATAATTCTGACAAATGTGTATATAGCAAATTTGATGACAACGGTCAAGGTGTCATAATTTGTCTATATGTAGATGACATGTTGATCTTTGGAACGAATTTGTCACAAGTTGAGATGACAAAATCCTTCCTTAGTTCTCAGTTTTCCATGAAAGACATAGGAGAAGCGGATGTCATCTTGGGCATAAGAATAAAGAGAGAACAAGGGAAGTTGATCTTGTCACAATCTCATTGAGAAAGTGCTCAAGAAGTTTAATGTTAGTGAAAGTTCGGTTTTTCTTTATTCAACACCTATGGATCCTAGTATAAAGTTGGTGCCTAATGAAGGTAATGCAGTTTCACAACTGAAATATGCTAGAGTTATAGGATGTTTGATGTATGCCATGACAAGTACTAGGCCGAATATCGCTTATGTGGTTGGTCAATTGAGCAGGTTCACTAGTAATCCTAGTATGCTCCATTGGCAAGCGATTCGTCGTTTGTTGAAATACTTGAAGAAAACCATGGATTATGGTTTGTGCTATAGTGGATACCCTTCGGTTGTTGAAGGCTATTCGGATGCAAGTTGGATCTCAAATAGAGATCATTCATCCACAAGTGGATGGGTATTCCTATATGGGGGAGGTGCCATTTCATGGGCATCTAAGAAACAAACTTGCATTGCTGACTCTACAATGACATCGGAATTTATTGCATTATATTCTGCTGGTAAAGAAGCAGAATGGTTAAGGGATTTAATGCATGAGATACCTTTGTTGCAAAATCCAATATCGCCAATTGTGATACATTGCGATAATAATGCTACTTTGGCTAAGGCATATAGCCAAGTGTATAATGGTAAATCAAGGCATATTGGAGTGCGGCATAGCTACATCCAAGGGCTTATCAAGAATAGTGTGATCACTATTGATTATGTTCGAACGAATTTCAATCTAGCCGATTGTTTCACCAAGGCGTTGGCTAGAGACGTGAATAAAAGGATGGCAATCAATTTGGGATTGGAGCCCTAGTTAATTACCAATGAGGGAGTCTTAACTTAACGCCCAATAAGACGTTGGGTCTTAAGTTCAATAAGATTAACTTTCTTATTTGGTAATTGGGAACTTGTTTAATCATCCAAGGTAAAGTTCCGGTTTACTGTGATGAAAAGAGGTTGTTTTTAAACTTAATTGAATTCCTGATTAAATGCTTTGTCACAGGAGCATGTTGGAAGTCTACCTATATAAGTACGGAGTTTAGCCGCTTCAAGAAGCTATTTGGGCATAGTTTTGAAGTACTTATGAAAAGATAGGGACACATGGCTTTACGTGTCAAGTATAAATGTAATCAAGTAATTTATCTTGTGTGTGTAATATCTTCATGAATTCAATATGTATTGCTTTTGGTTCAATCGTTTTACGACACCGAATGGATACGGATTCTTGGAATGTGCATTGCACTAAGTGGAAGTTCAAGTCTTTGTACACTTTCATTTATGCACGAGATTGTTTTTTATGATGATGATGTTTTGCAATGTGTCTAGTTTAATTCTCAAAATGGGGGAGGATTGTTGAATAATTTTGAGAATTTAGACAATATACATGTTAATTAATTAATTTACTTAGGATATGGTGTTGTGAATTAATTAAATAAGATTATTAGAGCAATAACCTTGGTAAAAAGATAATACAACAATGGTGAAGAAATAGCAGCATCTTGGTTTAGAGAAGCTAGAGAGTTTGACGCTGCTCTGCTTAGTTTTTCGCCCGATCGTGGTGGTTCTCACCCGATCGGGCGCGAGAACGGAGTTAGAATTTTGCTGGGTTTATGCCTGATCGGGCCTCCACCACCCGATCGGGCGCGAGAGCGTTGGATGATCGTCACTCCTTTCAGCCCGATCGGGCGCGAGTCAGGGCTGATTGAATGTGTGACGGTTGTCTTCATCGTTGTTGAGCAGTTTTCTCATGACGGTTGGTTACTTTGCTTTTAATATAAATATGTTCAAAAGAACATATGTTGTCAGAACCTTTTTCAAGTGGAAAAACTTGTTTCCTTATTTTCTTTCTTGAAAAATACGATTGCAAGTAAACATTTGTCATCATCATAATCTCATAAATTTTGTTTTACATTTGACCACAAATATACTACACACTATTGTGGTTGTCTTCGTTGTATCTCCTGGTAATTTCGTGATACCCGGTGTGTTTAATCAGGGTCGAAATATTACTTTGGGAAACTGATTTTGTTCCGGCCTTGAAGTGAAATTTGTTCAAGTTCGTGACGGTTTTTGTGACCCGGTAATAATTTTCCCAACAAAACCTACCCCACCAACATCCATGTCTTTCCCCTCCCGATAGCCTTAACTTAGCCCATCCACACCTTGTATTCCACTTCCCCAGCAGCCCCACCTACACACCTATCACCGCCAACCCACCATACATTCATCGTCGCAACCCTATCACAACTACCAAAATCACCACCAATAACAATCACCAAGGACACCAACTCATCATAATCACCACCCTACCATAACCTACCACCCCATTACAATTTTGCTCTTTTTCTCTAACATTTTCTTCTTTTTTTCCGTTTTTTTTTTTTAGTGCTTTGAATATTTGATCTACGGATTTGTTCACCATTCACCATATTAAACCCCCCCCCCCCCCACCCCCCACCCCCCCCCCCCCCCAAAAAAAAAAAAAAAAAATGTTGCTGCTTTAAATCTCTGATATTTTGCTCTTTTCCTTACTTTTTCTTTTCAATTGAGATTTGTGGGCTAGTGGGATTTTGTTGTTGTCGATGGCGCATTTGATTAAACTGAGGAACCTGCCATGAAAGGAAGAGGGGAAAGGGAAGGGGAAGGTTAGATGAAGGTGATGGGGCCAATTGACTTGCCGTAGCCCCCACCCACCACCAACACAACCTCGCACCACCACTCTCTCTTCTTCCTGCCGCAGCCACACCTGAGCCCAACCAACCACGCCAGCACAGTGATTTGCACTCGACTCCACCATGGATGGCGAAGGCCTCCACCTCCGTCATCATTTTATATTTTTCTGAAAATTTCAAACTATAAAATACGACCTTTTCTGATTTTTTTTGAAAATTTCACCCCTTTGAATTAATTATAATTGTTTATGCAATTGATGTGAATTTTTTATTTTACTTTATATACAGTAACAATGAGGAGTAGAGGAGAGAGAAAGAGAAGGGAAGAGACGAAGGAGAGAGAAAAAGAAGGAAAATAGTACAGGACGCACAAAGTGTTGGGTGTTGGGTGCAGGTGGACGCACCCAATAGATTGCATTAAACTTTTCCATCTTAAAAACTCTGTGTCCAAAGGGTTCGAAATCATTCAAAATAGTAAGAGAATTTTAAAAATAAATAAATTAATAAAAATAAATAAATAAATAAATAAACAAATAAACAGTTCATAAGACACTAATTGCATAGTGGCTTACTAGCTTCCAGATGAATTGATACCCTCAACAAATTCAAAATCGTGATATTCAAAGGCAATGCTCCAACCCCCCTCATGTTTCAACTATAACAACATTTTTGCCATTTTCAAGAAATTCTAGTCTATTGAAAACGAAGGAAATTAACATGATATGTTACACAAGTGATATCAAGATATTTTTAATATAAAAATAATTCAGCCACGTATAGAAAGACTTAAACAAAAACACGGAACATACACATAGAAAGAATATATTACACAGAATGTGAATGATACCTTCATCCTTTCTTGGAGCTTTCTAGTATCTAACTCTTCTCCATCGGTGAAGAGGTCCATTGAAGCCATCGATGCCATGGCAGGCTGGCCTATGTATTCTTCAAAAAGCTCACTTCCAAAAAGCATGGCAAAGATTGCTGCGGGATCTATAATTCCGTCACTGGAGTTGAGAATAAATATTATATCAGATAAACAGAGTTTTATGATTAAGGAAAAAAAATTATCAAGAGACAAAATGTATTTCAGTTTCAAATAAAATAAGTCATAAGACCGGAAAGTTAATCGTGTTGGACATAGTGACATAGGGGAAACTAATCACAAAATTACTTTCCAACCAGAATGATTCATCATCCCTATCCAACCATAATAAACAAATAATAGCAAAGTATGATCTCCAAAGTACAATAATCCACCTTCCTGTTCTTTCTACAAAAGCTTTTATAATCAATTTACAAGTACCCTTTTTTAACCTATATATAGGATGAGTATCATAACAGATTATTCAACATGTTTCTAACCCAAACCCAAAAGTGCACAATAGTTTATACCAAAGAATTAGTCGTCCGGGTAATCGGTAATGAACACCCCTAGCAGTTTCAACGGATTTTATTCCCAAATTTCCTAAATCCAAACTGGAGACCGAAAACGTAATACCTACCGACCGAAGATTATTCAACATGTTTCTAGGACCGGACTCCAGTCCAAACTTCTTAACATGAATTTTACCTTCAACTAGGTAGTCTCCGTGTAACTGATACTTCCTCCGTTTTTATTTAGATGACTAACAATCCTAACAAGGAAATGTCACAATATTTGACCTATACAATTACCAAACTCCTTCCCATCCTAATAAAGTATTCTCTATATAATCTTCCAAACTCTAAACCACCATCCCCATAACCCAAAATCATCGGTCATCTTACCGAGCCACCACCAACCTTGCCCAAACCACCATCGATCCTACTGAACCACCACCAAGTGAGCGAACCAACCTTACTGAACCACCACCAAAACAACCACCCTTAACCTCAAAACCACCACCGAACCATCCTCCTTGCTGAATCACCACCATGGATCTTAAAACCACCACCGAACCACTCTTTCCTTAATCTTCTTTCAACAATTCAAGCCCAATTTTATGGTTAGACAAGGGTGGTGGTTGTTTGAATGAAGGTGGTGGGTTGCTACTGGTTAGATGTCGTGAAATGAGTACAATGGGTGGTAATTAATTGGTGGGACGAGGAGGTAGTTTGCAGAGTTGGAAAATTGGTGTCAGTGGTGGTGGTTTGCAAAGTTGAGAAATGGATGTCGGTGATGGACTAGTGGTGGGTGTGGCATAATGGGTTGTTTCTTTTGTTGGATTAATTACTTAATTAATGTTCTTTATTAATAAACAATGCTTTGAATGTACGCAATACACTCTCTCTCCTCTTCCTTAAAAAGCATGCCCCAGGTCATCTAGATAGAAACAGAGGAAGTATAACTTACTACATATATACAAAATTACCTATTCTAACGAAAATAATAATAATCGCAGCATACAATAAAGTAGATAAAGATTAATTATAAAACTATTCCAATTTACTTAGCCAGCATCATTTTATCCAAAAAAAAAAAAAAAAAAAAAAAAAAAAAAATCCACCACCAATAACGCACCAACAATTTGCTTGATTTTTTATATTTTATGATGAAGATGGAGGAGACAAGTTAAGTAACTATGCAAAAGAATTAAATAATATAGTGAATATAGGGTTTTTGAATTTTAATTCAATACTAGTCGTCAAACACTAGTCATATACAAATATCACTTTTTCTTTCCCAAGGTTAATTTTATTACTAGCTCCAATTTTTTTTACTTGCAACAAATGAATTTTTTATGTCTTACATAAAATACTCCTTTATAGCAAATAAACAAAAACAGAGGTAGCATTTAATGCTAGGGTCAGACTAGTCACAATAGTAATTATATCACCAAGCAAAGTATGGGAAGTTGGTTAGGTCAAGATTGAAATTGTTGGTCCTAAAAGGGCAACGGTCAGTGATGGTGGTGATGGATCGATTTTCGTAGTATGATATTTTCGTTTAAGCGTGCGCCTAATCCATGTCCTACATATAAAGCAAGCAAAACTATTTGAAATCCCCCACAAACACCGGTACCATGAGTTCTCGCTGCTTCCAATGGTCGTCTCCTCCGTCGACGGCCCATCCATGGTGTTCATTTTGGCCGTTCTCGAACGGTGGGGTTGATTTCACCACCTCTTCCTCCACCACTTATTCCTTCACCAACTCCGAATCTACTTGACTACCTTCTTTCTCCATATTAGTGGTAGAAAATCCCAGATTACTTTGAAGGTTTTGAATGATTTCCTTCGTGATTTCTTCCACCTTCTCTTCTAGTGTTTGAGATTCCTCTTTCACCACCTCTTCCTCCACCACCTCTTCATTCACCACCTCCGAATCTGCTTAACTACCTTCTTTCTCCATATTAGTGGTAGAAAATCCCAGATTATGTTGAAGGTTTTGAATGATTTCCTTCGTGATTTCTTCCACATTCTCTTTATTATGGATTAATTTTCGGCTGCTGTGAATTGAACAAGAGAATGTAATTAAGAGGTGAATGCTTGAGTATTTGATTGATTGAAGATTGAATTACAAAGGATAAACATAACTTGAGGTTATGACTCTCTTAGTAGCTTTAGGCCACAACTCTCTAATGTTTTCTCTCAAATTTCTGGATAAAAGACTAAATGCATTCACTACCTTACATATACTCAAGCTTAAAGGATACATGTGACTAACTAAGCTAAGAATGGAAAAACCATCAAATGACATAGTTGAAGAAGCTTGCTTTCTTTCCCTAATCTCCTCTTAATTAGCTTTGTCTTGTTGTGCATTGTCTCTGATCACCTTTGACCCTTGCTGCCCCTGTTTTGCGCGCCTAGAATACACCAAAAGTGGTGGTTGATGTAGCTTCTTGGAGCCGTTGAACCATTCCATGACATCACTCCCCCCTTTGAGCTTCACCTTGTCCTCGAAGTGGAAGGAGGGAAAACGCAAATTGACAGCCTCAAACTCTTCCCAAGTAGCTTCATAATCGGACAGCCCTTTCCAAGTGAGCAAAACTTCGAGCACAAACACAGAATTCTTCTTCACCACACGCACCTCGAGTAGTTCTTCCGGTTCAACCACCAATTCCAAGTCGGGGGATAGTTGTGGAGGAATGGTGGATTGACTTGGAGTGCTGCCGAGTGCTCGTTTGAGTTGGGATATGTGAAAGACAGGATGTATCTTGCAATCATTGGGCAATAACATCTTGTAAGCAACTCTGCCAATTCGCTCAAGCACTTCAAAGGGGCCGTAAAATCTGGCAGCTAGCTTCTCGAACGGCCTTTTGGCCAAGGATTTCTGTCGATATGGTTGTAGCTTAAGGAACACCTTCTCCCCAATTGCAAAACTCTCCTCCCTCCTCTGTTTGTCAGCGTTAGCCTTCATCACCTGTTGGGCTCGGTTTAAATTCATCCTTAGTTCCTCCAGAATTCCATCTCGTTCTCGCAAACTATCCTCCAAACTGCTGACCATGGTCTGACCCGTGCCCAAACGCCACAACTTCGATGGATCCCTTCCATAGACGACCTTTAATGGTGTCATCTTGGTGGAAGAATGCGGTGAGGTGTTGTATGAGTACTCCGCCCATGGAAGCCAACGAGCCCAACTTTTCGGTTGCCCTGCGATAAAGCATCGCAAATAAGTCTCAAGACTTTTGTTAACGATTTCCGTCTGTCCATCCGATTGGGGATGATAGGCTGTGCTACGACGGAGGTGGGTGCCATGCAATTAAAAAAGTTCCCTCCAGAAATTACTCATAAAAACTCGATCACGGTCAGATACAATCGATGCCGGGAACCCATGGAGTCTGACAATTTCCCGAACAAAAATATCAGCCACCTTAAGAGCATTAAAAGGATGCTTCAGCCCAATAAAATGACTATACTTCGACAGGCGATCAACAACCACTAACACGGCGTCGACTCCCCGGGATAAGGGAAGGCCCTCCACAAAATCCATGGAGATATCCTCCCACACGGCCTCGGGAATTGGCAGCGGTTGAAGTGATCCCAAGGGACTTTTTGTGATTGTTTTACTCCTTTGGCAAACATCGCATTCACGAACAAACTTGCTGACATCTCTCCTCATTCCGGCCCAAAACCAGTCGGAGGTGAGTCGGAGATAAGCTTAATCTCACCGTCGTGGCCTCCAATGGGTGAACTGTGATACTCGCGTAAAAGTGATGGAATATACTTGGAAGAGTTTGGCAGTACAACTCTGTTTTTATAGAGAAGCCTATTTCCTTCAATATGGAAGCCCTTGGGCCCTTCCTTTCCCTCCTTTAGGCCCAACATAATCTGGCCCAACCCTTAGTCCGCGTCCAACTCCTTCTCCAGTTCGGTCCAGTCCACATACTGAGAGTGGATTATTGCCCCAAGTTCGATACTCACGAACTCCTTCTCCTTCCCATTCATCTTCTCTGATTGAAGTAGTAGCCTTTCATCCTTGCGAGAGAGAGCATCAGCAACTCTATTTGCGATGTCGGGCTTGTTTTGAATCGTGAAATCAAAACCCACTAATTTTCTCAACCATCTCTGATACTCACTGCTAACCTCGCGTTGCTCCGCGAGAAACTTTAAGCTCTGTTGATCCGTTCTAATGGTGAATGAGCGGCCAAGTAGGTAGTGCCGCCATTTCGCCACCGCCAAAGAAATTGCCATCAATTCTTTTTCGTATATCGACTTCCCTCGAGCTCTAACGCCTAACACCTTGCTATAAAAGGCAATTGGCCGATTCTTTTGCATCAATACTGCACCCAGACCGAACCCCGAAGCGTCGGCTTCGACAACAAATTCTTCCCTGAAAGAGCGATGGTCATGGCCGTCTTCAGCTTCTGGAAGGCGGATGTCGCCTCATCTGACCACCCAAAGCTGTCTTTTCTCAGTTGTGAAGTGAGAGGATTGGCGATGTGCGCATATCGAGCAATGAATTTCCGATAATATCCCGTTAATCCCAAGAATCCCCTCAATTCCCTCAGATTTCGTGGTATCTCCCAATCAAGGATAGCCCGATTTTTTTCCCCATCCATTGAAACTCCCTGCTCCGAAATCACGTGCCCAAGATATGCAATTTCCTGTTTGCCAAACTCGCACTTTTTAAAATTGGCGTACAAGTGATTCTCCAGTAGCTTTTGCAAAACCAATTCTAAGTGCTCCCTGTGTTCATCACGTCCCTTACGATAAATTAAAATGTCGTCAAAAAGTACGAGCACGAACTTTCTTAAATAAGGCCGAAACACCTCATTCATAAGAGATTGGAATGTGGCCGGAGCATTTGTGAGCCCGAAAGGCATCACGAGAAACTCATAGTGCCCCTCATGCGTTCGGAAAGCCGTGTTGTGGGTGTCTTCCGGCTTAACTCGAATTTGATGATAACCCGATTTTAAGTCGAGTTTTGAGAAAACGGTAGCTCCATGTAACTCAACCAATAGCTCATCAATGACGGGAATTGGATATTTATCCGGCACGGTTTCTTTGTTGAGGGCGCGGTAATCTACACAAAACCGCCAAGATCCGTCTTTCTTCTTGACGAGCAAAACCGGACTTGAGAAAGGGCTTAAGGATGGTTTGATGATACCCGACTCGAGCATCTCTCGGATTAGCCTTTCGATTTCATCTTTCTGAATTTGGGGATATCTATAGGGCCTCACACTAATTGGATTAACACCATCCTTAAGAATAATAGAGTGCTCATGGCCTCTATTTGGGGGCAGCCCAGTAGGCATGTTGAAAACCTCATGAAACTGGCCCTATACTCCCTCCAAGTATGACGGTGGGCCGGTTGGAGTTGGGCCCAACTCCTTTGTTTCCATCTTGCTGAATTCGATCCAGTAGCCTTGTTTTTCCTTCTTAAGTACCCTCACCATAGCCTTTAGTGATACTTGTGTTTTCTCAAGGGTGGGGTCTCCGGTGAGCGTCACCGGTACACCTCCAACGGCGAACTTCATAACATGGGTTCGCCAATTCGTGACAACGGGCCCTAACTTCTCGAGCCATTGCACCCCCAAAATTACTTCGGCGCTCCCTAACGTGAGTGGAAAGAAGTCTTCGGTAATGGCGAGTCCTCCTTGCAAATCCACCTTGACCCCCTTACAAACTCCATTGCCATGGACTACGTCTCCATTCCCTAGAGAAACCGCGAACTCTCCGCCTTAAGTAATGGGGATCGCCACTTGTTTTACCAACGAAGTGGCTAGGAAATTATGAGTGGCCCCGGGGTCAATCATGACCACCACCTCACGCCCTTTTACCCCCCCCACGCAACTTCATAGTCTTCGGGTTCTGTATCCCAATGACCGAACAAAGTGAAATCCCCTTGGAATCATCTTCAGATGGAGGATCAACCTCTAATTCCGGCCCTTCATCTTCCAACTCCTCTTCCCCCTCCGCTACTGTGAGGACACTAAGCTCCTTTCTTTTGCACCGATGGCCCACTCCCCACCTCTCATCACACCGAAAGCACAACCCCTTCGCTCTCCTTTCGGCTAATTCGAATTCGGTCAGCCGTCGTGTACCTCCGGAAGTGTCCTGGGCTGACCCTTGCTGACCTCGGCCCATGTTCACGGACCCTTGTGACTCAGGTGGTTTGGGCCAACTTCGACTAGGCCCATTACTACTAGTGTTAGGTAGCCCGTAGGTCTGGATCAAGCTGCCCTTATTAATGGAAGAGTTACTCTCTAAGGCTTACAATTGAGGGTCCACTAGAATTCACTCCCTTCCAACTCACCACGGGCCTCTTCCCTTGTTGTACTCTATTTTTTTCTTCTATTCTGCTTGCCATTTCCATGGCTCTCTCTAAATTGGGTGGATTTAGGAGTCTCAATTCGGTTTTAATTTCTCGGGATAAGCCGTTAATGAATTGGCTAAACATGAGTCTCTCATGAATATCCTCCAGGGGTGCCGCCATCTCGATGTATCGCCGGCGATACTCCGCTACTGAACCCTCCTGCGACACTGCCAGCCATTGCTCGTGTAAGGTCCCTGAGTGGGATGGTCGGAACTCGTTTAGAATTCGGTGCTTGAGGTCCGGCCACCCATAGAATGGCCGCCGCTTTTGCTCCCACTGAAACCATTTCAGTGCTGCCCCATCCATCGCAACCACCGTCGCCTCCATCTTCTCCCTCTCCGTCGGGCGATAAAATTCGAAGAACATCTCCGCCCTTGCGGTCTAGTTATCGGGGTCGACACCCTCGAAGATCGGCATCTCCAGTTTCCTATGCTTCCAACTACGCCCGCCGCCCCAGTGCCACTCCTGTTCTTCGAACGGCCTGTCCACCGGAGTTCGGACCGTCTCCATCTCTGCCCGTGGGCTGTTTTCCCCTATCACCGGAACAAGTGGTGGTTGGTCGTGCCTCGCCTTCTCCAATTCCTCCTGAAGTTTGGCGATTTTTTCCCCTATCAATTGCAACTTGCGTATTCACGGTGCTTTGGAAACGGTCGAAGCGGATCTCCATCTTATTGGCAGCGGCTGTGATAGCCTCTTCTGTCTTTTTCCTCTCTTCCTTGATCTTCTTGCGTTCTTCCTCCATGGCTGCCTTGATGGCCGCCGACACCACGCGAGTAAGGTTGTCATCTTGCGGTTGTAATTTTTCTTGTAGTGTTACCATCTGAGTTGCGAGATTGGCGAGCGTCTCTTCTATGGCTGACAGCCGTTGCGAGGTGTTTGCTTCCATTTTTTTTATTACGGTCGCAGGGTGGTGGCTTCCGACACCGGCGGTCGCAGGACCACCGCTCTGATACCAAGTTGTTATGGATTAATTTTCGGCTGCTGTGAATTGAACAAGAGAATGTAATTAAGTGGTGAATGCTTGAGTATTTGATTGATTGAAGATTGAATTACAAAGGATAAACATAACTTGAGGTTATGACTCTCTTAGTAGCTTTAGGCCACAACTCTCTAATGTTTTCTCTCAAATTTCTGGATAAAAGACTAAATGCATTCACTACCTTACATATACTCAAGCTTAAAGGATACATGTGACTAACTAAGCTAAGAATGGAAAAACCATCAAATGACATAGTTGAAGAAGATTGCTTTCTTTCCTTAATCTCCTCTTAATTGGCTTTGTCTTGTTATGCATTGTCTCTGATCACCTTTGACCCTTGCTGCCCTGTTTTGCGCGCCTAGAATACACCAAAAGTGGTGGTTGATGTATCTTCTTGGAGCCGTTGAACCATTCCATGACACTCTTCTAGTGTTTGAGATTCCTCTTTTCTTTCCTCATTTGGCCGCCACAACCCAGAATATTGGAGCAACCACTTCTTCAATTCTTGCCACTCACGAAATGGTTACCATGGGTTTTCACATTCAAACAGCTGGAACACTTTGCCGCTAAGCCCAATGATGACAGCCTTCAATTATACCTCCTCATTTAACTCGAAAAATTGGAAGGAATCCTCTAATTGAAGAATCTAATCATTCAAATTTCTTCCATTAAACTCTAGAAGTTGAAGCTCGCATCGGACCCTTTGCTCTTCATTTGCTCTTCATTGGGATCTGAAATTCCATGCTCTCTCTTACTAGAGATGTGTGCATACTCTACACAAATCCATTCTTGCATCTATTGTGCCACTATTCTTTCATCAAGTTCAAATATCAATTTTTTTTTTTTATGAAATGAACAAAAATCAGTAGCTTGACCACCTACTCTGATACCAAGTGTGATGGAATGAAATCGATTACTAAGTAAAATCAATAAAACAGCAAGAATTTCTGATTTTAACTAGCAAATTAATAAAGATGAAAGCTTAAGATTAACTGATAATGGTGAAAGGGTTACAAGGATAGGTTAATAGCTTAAGGCTATCAATCTTCAAAAGTGAGTTTAGCTAACAACTCTCCAAAAGTGACTTGAACTCTCAACAAGTTTCATCCAATTTTTGCCTCCCTTATTCTTTTCCTTCCCTCTCCATTTATACTAAGGGACAATTAACCTAGCAAACAAATGTTACTAAATTACCCACATTACCCCCCTTATGTTAGTCTATTACACGTAGAAGTCAAAGCAAATTCTATTGCAAAGTACTCCCTCCGTCCCTAAATTACATTCCTCTTTCTAGCATTTATTCCTCACATAATAGAGATAAAGAGGAATGTAATTTAGGGACGGAGGGAGTAGCACATTTTGCCTCAAATATTCTTCGAGCCATTCACCCATCAATGCGTTGATAGTTTTGTTATTTAGGCAATCCTAACATATGAGGCGATGCTGATAGTTTATAGCATGCGATGCTTTCCGTGATCAACCCATCAATTCCGTTACCGAATCACCGTAAGCATTTCCGCAATCGCGATCGAAACCGTATTTTCGAACCATGTATGTAGGGGACCACATATTTCTAGGACTAGGAATTGTAAATAGTGATGGTGAGGCTCCGCAAGAAAGGGATGATAATGATGTATCACTAAATATGAGCATCATATCCTGAATGTTATAAACGAGGATCACAAGAAACCAATCAATGATGTACTGAAACGGCAAGGAGCCAAAGATATGTCTATCAATGTCAGGATATCCATAATTTCATCAACGGAGAGTTACCAAGCAAGATGGGCCTTATAGTTGAACCATTGAGTCACATGATTGGAATCAACCGCAGTAAACTTCTCCTACATCGTCAAGGATGATCTCGTCAAAATGGGATCGTGGAAGGGAAAAGTCGATTTTTTAGCTGTACAAATGGAAGACTATGAGTCTGATAATATTTTTTTCACTAAAGCAACGGTTATGGTGCTGCATTTGGGTGGTTACTACTTTGTCAAAAACTTCTACGACTAATGGTATGCTTATGCAAGTTAAAAAGGGTGTGATAACAGGATGAGCCTACCATTGTTGTTGCGCTAGTCGAAATGAAAAAAGGATGAAACTTTTTAAGTGGCCGATAAGACATTGATGTTCTATATAAGGAGTTGAGGGCTTCATTACCACGATTGCGCAATGTGGACCATGCTATTGAATTAGAATTTGGTACAAGGCATATGGGGCCATCAAGCTAAACTTCTCAAACAATTGAATGTGTAGTCTGACTGGTTACATTAAGAAATCTAAGGCTCCCTGTAGTGCTAAAAATTTGTTTAAAAGATGGTGGTTACTCAGAAGTTGGGAATATCTTGCAACAAACAATATCACGGTGAAAAACAAGTACTCAATCCCAAGGACGAATGACTTGCTTGATAGGCTACTAAGGGCTATTTATTTCATAAAGCTAGACTTTGTTTATTGTTAAGTTAGAATCAAAAGGGCAATGAGCCAATGAGCCCAAAACAACATGCGTTACACGTTATGAATTCCTTATACGGCTGCTTAGGCTAACCAATAACCCGGCAAAGTTCCATAACTTGATGAATAATGTGTTTTACACATATTAAAAAAAATGTGTAATGTCACAACATTGTAATGTATTCAACGGTTTAAAATAAATCATATAAAACACGCACTTCTAGCCTTTCAGAATTTAAGAAAGTGTAATTATTTGTAAAAAAATATAAATAAATAAAATGTGAATTTGCAAAAATGGAAATATGTTCCTTAGTTCCAAACATTACAAAACAACATACAATTCTTTTAGTTGAATTGAAGTTTCGGAACTGAAATGATGGAATTCAAATTCTAATTCTTTGTTTGGGAAACATGAGAATTTAAGATACAACCTTTGCTTAAATTATTTTCAACAATGTGACATTCACCAACATCTAGGTAAAATTTGTTTGTGAGTGGTAAAGGAAAGAGAAATAAAGTTACATGTGATGAAGAGAGAGAGAGAAAAGACAAGTAGAAAATGAAAGAAAACATTTGTTGCAAATAATTTATAATATCCATTTATGGTAAATGTTGTACATAAGCTGAAATGGAGATAGAGTATAATTTTGAATTCAACTTAATTTTGGTAATGAATAATGTTATCCTGATAATGCTTGATCTATTTTAATTAAATTGGTAAAGATAATAATAATATATAACATAAAAAAATATTAAAAAAAAAATAAGCTACTAAAATTCGCTCAAAAGTAGACATTTCTTTACCAAGAAATTAAGAAATCACATAAAAGAAGAGCAATAAATATGAAGGTTAGTGAAATAAAATTAGTGAGTTTAAGTTAATAGAGGCTTACTTAAAATATTAAAGCGATTTTGATACCGTTATTTAAGATTGAAAACAAATGAGAAGAAAAATATCAATTTCTCATACATTTGAATAAATCAAAATGAAAAGAAAAATGATAAAGATTTAAAAACTAGTACACCCCTATGTTAATTCTTTTCTTTTCTTTTCTTTATTTTTATCTTTAGTTAATTAATTTTTTAAATGTGGAGGAACATTAATAACCAACAAATCCATTAAAATAGATAAGAGAAACATTTCACCCATTATTAGCTTTCCTTAGAATATCACCTGCTAAAAAAATTCATGCATGAAAATAAAAGGCGTAGGTAGAGTAAGAACTAAGAACAATGCAAATGATCATCATAATGAAGAAAGAGTAAAGAGACTAACGCAGAAATTCCAGACTTTCCGTATGCATCATAAGCTTGACGTTGTGTTGGGTCACTCAATACCTGGTAAGCCTCTCCCAAAACCTGAATAAACAAAACTTATCAACAGTCCATGTCCAAAGTAATTACACATTTTGTTACTAGTAAAGAAGTAATTATATTGTAGAAAACATATACTTAATCCATTTCTTTTTGGTTGCATCACTTTCCTAAAACAAAAGTTTCTAATTAGTTGCATCACTTCCCTTTTTAGTTAATAAACTCTCTCTACCTCTGTCCTATCACATGGGTCTATTTTTTTTATTCTCTATCTCTCACCTCCAAAACACCTAGAATTCGCATTTTACAAAGTGATGCAACTAAAAAACAGAGGAAGTATATGCTTTTTTATTTGAACATCATTGCTTCCTTACAGCACTTTAGTGCATACGTTAATAACATTATACATTTACCTTTTGCAGTAGATAGTTATTTACTTGCACTCTACGAAGAGGTCTAAGTTTACATGGTTGTTGATCTTGTTTGATATTAAAACCTACAGCTTAATAATCTCTTGTGTCAGACGCCCTTATGTATTAACATACATTATACATCGCACATCACACAACACACAGTATTAAAAGGACCGAGGTACTAAAATCAAGTCTAATACACAACTATAATTTGTTAAGATCCAAAAATTTTCAGACATAGGTGCGGAAACATGACATGTATCAAAATCAAAATTACAGACTTCCACATATACCAACATTTAAATTTTCAAATTGTTAATGCATGTGTATACAACTACAAAGCCCAAAAGGAACAAGTAATTTATGGTTCTTGATAGAAGAAAAATGAAATATATAAGATTGACACTCTCTAACAAAAAGAGGGGTAAGGACAAAATATAATAATATCCTGAAGTTATCATAAAGCAATATCTATACAATATCAAAAAAATCAAGAACCAACCCGAACATTATACACTCGAAAATCCTACTTCCAAGAGCACCACCAAATTGCCAACAACGATCTTCCATATTTCACCAACCAGACCTTTCTTTTACCTTTCTTTTATCTTCAGTCCCAAGGTACAATAACATATTTCACACACGAAGACTGCATTCCAAATAAAGCTAATGATAAATGAAAAAGAGAAAAAAAAAAAACTCATGGATATATGAGTGTATATTGATTGACAAACTCTTCCTCCTTAAGACATAAATGACCCAGAAGATTAAAAAAGCTTAAAAGACAATAAAAGTAAAGAATAAAATTAAGCATTATGGCTTTATTTGGCATTAGTGTTTTAGGTGGCAGTTAGAAGCCGGACAAAGTCATAATATTGCTTTGAGGCAATAATAAGTCTTTGGAAAAGTGATGGTTGTAGTAGTGAGTGGTGGTTGAGAATCACACTGTGTCATATTTTAAAAAATGACGTTAAAAGGAATACTGTGCAACTCTTTGAACGGGCTTTCCTAAATGTTGTACCCTATTTGCCTAATTCCTAACTACACATTTTTCTTGTCTTACCTACACCATTGTTGATATCTGAGTACTCTCTCTCTCTCTCTCTCTCTCTCTCTCTCTCTCTCTCTCACACACACACACACACACAACTAGAGGAGTCCGCTCTTTATGAGGCTTTCAACCTTTCGAGCAAGTATTGTAGATGTGAGGCACCTTCATGGAAAAAAGGATGATTACCCTTTCCAATTTCCTCTTTGATTCTCCTTTATCCTACAATGTTTCAAAAGTTTCGAGAACCACAATATGAGTAGTAATTCATACATAATGAGTGATAGTCTAGTTGAAGCCACAACAATCTTAACTCTAATCAATTTGTTTCATATCTCAACTTCCTTCGTTCCTAAATGTTTCCCCTATTTTGACTGTACATTTATCATTGTATTACTTGGACAATACATATCTTTAGTAGCATATTCGTAAAAATAAAAGAATTAAAAAAAATTAAAATTAAAAACATAACAATTGAATATGAATAGTCTACTCATTAATACGAATCAATCAAAATTAGAAAATTTAAAGGTAACATGTGTGCCTTTTAAGTTTTCTAATTTTTTTAAAAAAAAAATAAAAATAAAAAATAAACAAAAAATTGATATAAAGTTATCTTTAAAAAAAATTGAAAAAAAAAAAAAAAGAGTCTATAAGATTGACTGCATGAAAACAATACATATAACATTTTCACTAATGCCAAATCACATTACTAAAGAAAATCAAATACCACCACTAGCCACGGGTTTGTAGCCAAAACTCAATCAATCATGAAGAATTTCCTAATCTGGTCCAAATTGAAATGTTAACGGCTTATATTCTTGTCGAAGGTATGAAGTTATAAAGATCAGGAGCCCTTATAATTTGGTAAAAGGATAACAACTTTAAAATATCATTAGGCTATTCAAATTAGATGTACTTGCCTGAAACTTCTGAGCTGCAAGGGGGTCATTAGGATTCCTATCTGGATGAACTTGCCGCGCCTACAAGCACCACAGACACATTATTACAAAGAAAAATTAATTTAAAATAAAATTAAAAAAAAATACAATATCTCTTGCCTAAGTATTCTAACACTTATAATTTAAAATTAGAGCCTGTCATGAAAAGACTTTAATTTATCTTTAATTATCTAAGGATTTTAGGTGTAAACAAGCAGTGTTAAAAATCCGATAAAATCTGTTCCTTTACCAATTAGTCAGTCCAATTGGATGAAGAAGAAAAAAAGGACTTCTTACTGCAAAGCATTGTGACTTCCTGCTTTCAAGTTCTCCTTTATGAATTGTAAGGTTTATATACAGTTGAAAGCATGCAATTCATTTGGAGCATCATTTCTCCCATTCAGCTTTTTATAATTTAAAGATACAAATTGGCTCATGAGTAAGCCTCTAATGCTTAGATTTAGCTACAAATGTGGCAACCGTCATTCTTTCGTGATTCATTCGGATCATCTCTTCTCTCTCCCATGATTCAAAAGAAGCCAGATCATGTTACAGTTAAGTACCCAAATTATTACAAGCCTTTCTTACACCCTCATCACAAATACAATATGCTCAGTTCTTAGTCTGAAACGATAAGATATCAAACAGCCGAACAATTTTTATGATTTCAGTGACACTGCATGAGTTATAAACAAATAATGCAAATATACATAAATGGAAACACATAATCAATGAAATCAACCTAACATTAATTAACCTAAATCAGAAACCTTAAACTTAGGGTAAAATAGAGGTAAATCAAAAACAAAGTTAAAAACAAAAGCAAGCAAAAGCAATTGACGATTAAATCGAGAATTATTAAAAATTACCTTATTGTAATAGGCTTTCTTAATCTGGGCTTCAGTAGCAGTAGGGCTAACCTCAAGAACATCATAAAATTCGGTTTCCTTCACCATGCTTTTTCAATTCTAAGAGAATTTGATCAATAATCTCACTAACTTCAATCAGATTTATCAACAGCAACAACTAATTTTGGGGTTTTCTGAGTACAATTGAATCCAGCTGAAACTAAAACTGCTTTTTCTCTCTCCTCTTCTATTTTTCCCGAAAGATGTGATCGATTGATCGTTCGTTGAGTTCAGAGGCTTAGGATAGATACGAAACAGTTTGTTCTTTGTTGCTACCACATTTTTATTTGCCCAAGTTTCTCTCGTTCCCTTCCTCCTTAAGGCCTTATTACACTCTTTTTACTTGTCTGTCTTGTCTCATAAGATATACGCGCTGCTACTTTGACCCCTTCTTTTTTGTCAAAGATTAGTTATTGGCAAAAATAAAATGAAATCGGCAATCGCAATTTTAAGTAGACTAGATTAGTGTCGTGCGATGCACGAAAGTAATAATCTTTTTCCATAATTAATTTGTGATATAGTAATATAAAAATGAGGCAGCTTATGTGGAATAAATAAATGCAATGTGTATTAGAAAGATGAAATAATAAGTCAAGAATTATTATTTAAAAATAGTATACAGTATATTACATTAATAATGCATGTAATTCCCAATAAGCTATACAATATAAATGTTGTATGGCTTTTGTTAAGAAAATGGAACCGTGTTCCATTAGCTCATTGTCTTTATCTTCCCTAGGATAAAGATTTCAACGAGGACAAGAAGGCAATGGTTGAACGTACTCAGAGGATAACAGCCTAGTATCAGGAGAGCTAACGAGCTTGGGGTGGGTTCGACCCACCTGTTCAGGAACTCCGAGTGCGTTCGTGAACGTGTCCAAGACGGAGGCGTAATGACCCTCCTACAAGCTTGAACACCTTCGCATGCCCCGAAAATGAAACGACGGTATACTTCATCAAAATTCCCCCAGGGAGTGCAGGATGAGACTTTCTTTCCGTAATTTGTATCATCAGTATTTTCGGTTTTTTGCCGATTAATCAGACCATTACCCCCCCCCCCCGAAGCCCCCCTTGGGGATGAAGGAACTGCAATAAGGCTGCCCCTTGCTCGCTTTCCCTACCTTTTTGGAGTTCGGGAAAGGAGCGGGGGCAGAAATAAGCAAGGGCTCGTAAAATCCAATGAGAAGAGGCTCATAACAAACATAATCCTTCCTCAACTTATTGAGACAGAACGAACTCCCAGCTTAGTCCCTTAATGTAACACCCCCGATTTACTAATTAATAATAAACAAGAATTTAAAGGAAAATTAACGACCTTTAAATAAAATTGCGGAAGCATACACCTAAATCGGAGGTATTATCGCCACACTCGACAACCTGTCAAGTGTTAAGGCTTACAAAATCCCAATAATTACAACCCAATAAATCTAAGTGAGCTATTTGTACAACTTTATAAACTCGTTATAACAAACTAATCGAAACCCTTGAGCTCCTTTAGCTATGATCACTTGATCAACCTGTTTAAACAATCTTTTCTGCTCACCATTAAGGACAAATTCCAAAATAGATCGTCGCAGGGCCACCATAAGAAAAAGACATGGCCGCAAACACAAGTAGCACAACAAAATAGCACACACGTCAGCAAAAAGCTGAGTAATCACCATATATCAGAATACAGAGTATAATAGAATAATTAATATAACCAACTCAATTAAACAATGTAGTTTGAAACTACATTACACGTATACACCTCAAGATGAGTAAAATAACTCCCTACTCTAAAAATAACCTTTATCAATCTCAACCTCGAATATTAAAACGAACTTTTACTCAATTAACTCCTCTAACCAATAAGTGTGCCACGCTCTTTGTTTTATACCTAGCCTTGGACATGAGTAATTTGAATAACAAACCAACAAGTATAAAAACTTGAATACTCCCAAAAATTAGAAAACACCTTGAACCAGACCACACACGGGCCAATTCCCAATGTAGGGGACCATAGAAAAATAAATAATAAAGATTGTACCTCATTCTTAACTCATGATCATTATCTCATTACCAAACATGCCAAGGACTAAGGTCTATAACGCCGAGCCTCAAACCAATAACAAAATAATCACTCTCAACCTTTTGATCTCATACATTGATCAAATAACCATTAACAAATTAATACATAGTATCTCAATAATGGCACGAGTACCCAAATTACACGACAATTGGATTCATAAATATCTCAACTCTTACAGGGCTAATACTAGTACC
This sequence comes from Chenopodium album, assembly GCF_948465745.1. NCBI lineage: Eukaryota > Viridiplantae > Streptophyta > Magnoliopsida > Caryophyllales > Amaranthaceae > Chenopodium > Chenopodium album. The sequence continues at coordinate 36,818,015 of NC_137858.1, forward strand.
CAAAATTAATTAATTCTCAACCCAAAATAATACTCTACATTAATAACCCTAAACCTAGATAAAAACAACACTCCCTGTAGAAACAACATTAAAACCCAAAACATAATTGTACGATCAATTATATATACAACAAAATTAATACGATACTCAAATCCAACCAAATCACATAATATTGTGCAATAATTAATCTTTAACGTACACAATTACAAATAATAAATCATACAATTCACACATAACTATACGAAATATAATACAAACAACTCCAATATAAAGATCGTGTGATTACATATAATAATTAATATGATCAAACAATTCCAAAGGGCCAAGCGTGATTACCTTTCAAGCAGTGGCGGATCTAGGAATTGGGGAATGGGGGTACGAAATTATGTTTAATAAAAAAAACAAATTACAAAATAAAAAGTAATATGTGGAGCGTAATAATTTTTTCCTAACTAATAAATTTTGAGTTAATAATTAAAATTACTATTGTATATTTGTATTAATATCTGTGTGTACTATACACCCTATCTTCCGACACTAAGACTTAAAATTAACTAATAAAATTGTGAGGAGAATTTTTTTATCTAAGAGATCTGTTATTTGTAACAGTAGGTCTCTTTGATAAAATGTACAAATCTTCTTGTGGAAAAATAAACAATATCACTTAAGAGACCTGTTTTTGTAACAGTAGCTCTCTTTGATCAAAAGTACTATTCTGAAACTCCTAGGCGTCTAGCGTGGAAGGTATATAAAAAATAACCTAAGAGACCAAATTTTGACAAAGGCGGTCTCTTTAAATTAAACAAAAAAAGGCGGGGCTGATTGGTGTTACATAACAGTACCTAAGAGACCGCCTATTACATAAAGGCGGTCTCTAAGCTTAACAGTTTTTTTTTTTCAGCAGAATGGGGGTACAGCTGTAACTCTATGTACCCCCCTGGATCCGCCAATGCTTTCAAGAGTAATAAGGCATAGTTGATAAAGTAATAAGACAGCGTTGACCAAGGCAATGAAAATTATTCCACCAATTCCCGACTAAAACTCACGCACAAAACTAGCTAATTAATTTTGATCATTGACCGAACATCATGGCGGCATAAAAAAAAATAGATACAAAGGTTACATAATAAAAGTTTGATGGAGAGGAGAATCATGATATTAGTAAAAGGCCCAAAAGACTTATTAAGAGAATTATATTGCTTACTTGATAATAGGGCTTAAAGTTTGCTTGTTCCAATGTAGAGGAACAAAACGGCAAAAGCATTAAAAAAATAATAACAATGAAGCAACATAACATGTATAACAGTAAGGGTTTATAATAGTTAATATAAATTAAATAAGAGTCCTACTAAAATTAAAATAGGGTTTTAAACCTTTCCGAACTCTAAAATAAAAATATGAGATTAGGAAAGTTATTAAATAAATAAAAATAACTATTTTTTTATAAAATATAATATATTAAATCATAAAATATTCGGGCGGGTATTACAATCTACCCTCCTTAAAACAAGTTTCGTCCTCGAAACATAAAGTAGATAAATAACTTACTTGTAGATTTAAAAGAACCAAAACAATCTTAATAAAATATATAGTTAGAGTAAATAATATTAGGGGTATTACACTTAAAGAGGAAGCTTAGTTCTTTCAAGCTTATACTCAAACGTTCGTGAGCCCGCCCCGGTCTCACTCACTTCTTAGAAAGCGGTAGCTACAATAGCTATTCCTTTCTTTAAGTATACTGTTTTTGAGGGTTTAAGCTGATGCTTGCCTTGCTTCCTTAGCTTTTCGAACTTTCCTCGTTTAAGGCCAGAACTGTTTTAGTAAACAGCTTTGTACCTCCGACCAAAGGTTCTGACAGCTTACTTGGTCTCTAAACTGATGGTACTACTAACGAAAAGACGGTCTCATACAACATTTTCTGGTAAGGGGATGAAGGCACCAGAGTGAGTAGAGGCGGCCCTCGCTAGGGGGCTATCATGCAATCGAATGATTTAATCCAATTACCACTGGTAAAATATACCATTTTTGAAATAACCACCAATTAAATTTTTTATTTCATTCTACCACCCTTTAAATATATTTAAATCACCACCATTTTTTTTCTTTCCGGTCACTTTTCTGGCCTTGGAGCCCACATAATGGCTATTAACGGCTAATGTGACCCATGTTTTCATTTTTTTTTCCCTCAATTTTTTTTTGTATAAAACAGCTTCTTACACTCCTCCACAATATTATTGAAATCATTTTTTCAAATTTTCTCAATTTTTATAAGTTTCAATTTGAATAATTTGACTAAAACAAGTGCGGTCACTTAAGTCCCAAATAGGTAAGCTTAATTCTTTTTGTCTCTTAGCAAATAATTTTGGGGTTTTCTGGAATTAGGGTTCCTCACACAAATTAATTGGGGGTTTTCTAAATTTAGGGTTTCTGATACAACTTAATGGTAAAGTATTGTGTAGAACGGACTCACATGAGACCGATCATACAAACAGGAAAAAAAAATTGGGAAAAAAAAATTTATTTGTCAGAAATTAGATAGTAATAGTCAGATATTAGATTATTAGTGTCAGAAATTAGGTAATAATGGTAAGATATTAGATTATACTTATCAGGTATTAGATTATAATTGTTATTGATATTAGATTTTAATTGTCAGATATTAGATTATAATGGTCAGATATTAGATTATAAATATCAGAAATTATATTATGATTGTCAGAAATTAGGTTATATGTATCAGTTTCCCTCAATATATATATATATATATATATATATATATATATATATATATATATATATATATATATATATATATATATGTATCATATATTAGGTTAGTTTTTCCAAAGCACAGACCTCTATTTCTCGGCCGCTAATTCCTCTGGTGTAGTACTGTACGTTTGCACGCCGACGATTTTGACAATTTCAAAACCCACCATGTAAGTTACATGGTTGTGTTTTTGATACTTGAACAAAATCGTCATGTATTTTATACTTGAACAGGAGAGAGAAAGTTGGGGTCTGTGATATTGGGTTCTTGAAATCTTGTTGAATTTAGAGAATAATGGGGGTTTGAGATAATCGAAGCTTTTTCTGGGGCAATCTGATAAGTTTTGTGGGACAATGTGCGTTAATTAAGGAAATATTATAGTAGTACCCGTTAGCTGTTACTGACTACGGCTACAGGTTAACGCACAGTTTCATTAGGCCAGAAAAGGTGGGACAGGGTCGCCGGCACCGGGGTTTGGGAGGGAGAAGGTCGCCGGCAGGAGCTTAGCATTGACAGTAGAAAGGGGATGAGAGTATGTATTATAAACCGGACTCACGTGAAACGGACTCACATAAAACCTTTTCCAATTTAATTGAGGATTTTCTGAAGTTAGGACTCAACGCAATTTAATTGGGTTTATGAAATTAGGGTTCTTGCCACAATTAAATTGGATGTTTTAATGAAATTAGGGTTCTTCAAAACTTTTGTTATAAAATTGTACTTTTGTTTTGAAATTTTATAGAAACCTTAATTCATTAGTAGTAGGAACCCTAATTGACGAAATACCCCGATTAATTTATGCAAAGAACCCTAATTAAGTAATTCCCCAATTATAATGTGCCAAGAACCCTAATTTTAACAGAGAATTGATCATATTTGATTGCAAAATTGCGCGTCTGCACTTGTGGGGGGTTCGTCTTCAAATACAACTTAGCAAAATATGTGAGACTTTGGTAGAAAATGGAGAAGAATCAACCAATTGAGTGGGAGAGCTGTTTTATAGAAAAAAATTGGGGTGAAAACATTAAAGAGTTTTAATATAGCCGTTAATAACCGTTAGTTGGGGCCCACTGACTGAAAACTCATCTTTTGAAAAAGGTGGGAATTTACTTGATTTTTTTATTTAAGGGGTTGTAAAATAAAATAAAAAATTTTAACGGGTGATTATTTCAAAAAAGGTGATTTTTACAGGTGGTAATTTGAAAATTAACCTTTTATTAATGAATTAATTTTTTTTGAATCATATTAATGAATTAATTTAGTTAAAAAAAATACTTTACAATGTACTTCCAAAAAATATAATAAGCTAAGTAGAATTTTTTTTTCTTTTTTTAAAAAAAAAAAACAAAAACAAAAAAACATCATCTATTGTAGTGATAGAAAATTAGCTTGACATATGTCCAAAATGATCGATGTAAGCATAACCTGATTTAATAATAGTTAATATTATTATATTGTATTACACAAATATTTCCAAAAAAAAAAAAAGATTTTAGAGAGGTGTAGTTTTGGAGGGGAAAAAAAGCACCAGGAACACATGTCATTCCTAGTGTCTGTTTTAGTATTATGTTATTGATTTTTATATAGCTATTAAAAAAATTCTTAACATAATTATCATCATTTTATATATAACACTAGTTTTGTGCTCGTGTGATGTCCGAGTAGTTTATTGAATTTTAAGACAAATTTTTTGATCTAAAATATACTTCCTCTAATCCAATTTTATTGCAACAATTGGACTTTTGCACTATTCATACTCTTGTTTAACCATATAATATGATTTAGACAAACTTTTAAATAAATGGATGTACAATAAAATATTGTACATATACAGTTACCCTACAATGAGCAAAAGTTACCCTATATGAATAAAATTAAGTTACCCTGATATAAATAAAAGTTACAAAGTCTTTATGCTTTATTGATAAAAGTTACCTAAAAAATTGTAAAAGTGACCATGAATATGATAAAAGTGACCCCTTGGTGTATAATAAATTAATGTACACTGGATGTATACAAAAGTTACTCTACGATTTATATGTTAAGCAAAAAATAATCCTGTTTGATCTTGTTGAATTCGTGTCATACAATACTTTCGTAATATCAACTTTTTATAAAATTTACTCTTGTGCAATTATAGACATTTAACATAAAAAATGCGCTTCAAGATGCGTAATTTCATCACTGTTGCAATATTATTACAAACAGAGGAAGTATATGTTATTTGGATTTTCTACTTATAGATTAATAATTGACAATCATACTTGTAAAATAACCACCATTAATACAATATTATTGCATCACTTTTCATACGCTAAATACATGTTCATCTTCATGATTAACATGTACCGTTCATCATGGGGGTAATATTGGAAATTAAAGCCTCCGTGGATGCCATTTATGGAGCAAGGTGTCATATGACGTGGATGGCAGTTATGACTAGGATGACGGTGTCAAATAGGAAACAAACGGAAAGTAGGTGGGGAAGTGATTATAGAAATCCAGAATTCACAAGGTTATTTTATTGTAAAAGAAATACAAAATGAATTTCTCCTAAAATCGAAATCCGTATTTCGTGTCGTACAACGGTAGGGGCGTTGTTGAAGAACTTTGTGGATCTTTCGAATAGCCTATCGATTTGAGTGTTTTCTTTTCATCTAAAAGAGTAATCCGTATTTCGTGTCATACACCGGGCGGGGCGGTGTTGAAAAACTTTGTGGATCTTTCGAAGAATTTATCGATGTAAGTGTTTGATTTGTAATTGCGCAGAATTAATTTTGTCAAATTAGGGATTGGAATGCATGTTTAATAATCCATGTCCAGATATAGTGACATATGATGTAATCGGATGGGTTTGGATGCTTAATAATCCATGTCCTGTATGCATATAATTCAGATTGAAGTCAGATTAGGTGAAAGTATGGTCGCAAATTCAGTAATTGGATCTATATGCTGTTCCAACTATTGCTAATCATGTATGCTGGTTCAATGGGTAGTAGTAATATTGTATGAGTTAAGTAGGTGAGTATACATAGATTAGATAAGGAGAATTAGTGGATAATATATGTTATAATTGAATTGGTGTTGTGTTTGTTTCACATGCGTTGAGTGTATGGTTGTTTGGTGTGGTGCAGATATTAAAACATGGGGAATCATACGAATGACTCGGGTGAAGAATCGAAAATACGGGAGGTAAGTGGAAAGGTTGTATGAGGAACAGTTTGTTGGTGAGGTTAGTATCCATTCAAGTAGCGGAAGTACAGGAGGCTAAATGATAGTATTGTAACAGGTACCTTGTCGCGGAGGGAGTAAAAAGTTAATGGATTTGCACCCAGCTTTATTTAAGGTGATAGACGCTGTATACAATGTGTACAATCAATGTTTGAGTAATGTTGCAGTAGCTTGTTGAAGTAGAGGTTTAATATGGTATTTTAATTCGTAGCACAATAGCTAAATGATGTAGTGTACTTCGTAGGACAATAGCCTGAGCCATGGTGGTCTGGTGAAGGGTAGAGGTGAAGTGGTGAGGGAGCATTCAAGAGCAATTAGTAGAGTAAGTACAAAAAATCTTTATCCTGCAAATTATTTTCAGCAAATAGAATTTATGTGTTGTATTAGTGTAGATAAAGGGAAAATATGTAGTACAAATATAGAGTTGATTTGTGTTTGTGCTGATATGTTAAATATGTAGTAAAAATGTAGTGGTAATATGTAATTGTGTTAATTTTGGTGTATTTATGGTGTTTGCAGCCACCCAATATGAATTGTCGGATACAGTCGTTTGGTCGAATATGTAAGAAATTTGATTTTAAGAGGACCAAATGGGTGAATGAGATGGGTTTTGGAGGTATTCTCCACTTGGTATCGTACTTGCATTTACCTAGGCAGTTAGCATATTGGGTGATGACTAGAATTGATCCAATAAATCGAATTTTAGTTGCCCCTAATGGGCAGGAGTTTCCAATGTCTAAGAATCAAGTGAGGTGGGTTCTTGGAACACCTGCGGGCACCAAGGCAGTGCCATGTTCTAAAAGTATGACCAATGATCAACGTGAGAAGGTGCAAAAGGTGCTTATGAAGTATGGTAGTTCATGGAAAACAAAATCTAGTAGGGGGTGTGGGAGTGTGTACACATCTATTGGTATTCCGGTAACAACGCAAATGATGGATCGTTTGGAGGCAAATTTTGAAGATGATGAAGAAGAGGAGTTCAAGACTATTTTTCTTATACTTCTCCTACACATGGTCCTGTGTCCAACGTTATCACCTCGTCTGTCTTCAGATTTACTTCCAGCTCTTAGCTGTGTGCTGGATAGTGCTGGGTATGATTGGAGTGACTTGGTGCTGAAGAAACTGATGGATAGCGTATCAAGTTTTGCCCGTCGGTTTTATGCCACAGGATATGCTAGTGGTTGCGGAGGATGTGCGATATTTGCCGTGGTAAGCTTAATTTATAGCTGTGTTACGTGTACCACGAAATAGTATGTTGGAAACCTGATTTTGAAGTCATTTTACTATGTAGATATTTTACCTAGATCGGCTAGACAGACCGCCGTTACAATGGGACGTGTTCCCGAGGTTGAAGGTGTGGAGTAAGAAAGAAATTTCCATGGCAGCGAAGGATGACAGGCTTACAAAAGGAGACTTTGGGAAGTTAGGGGTAAGGGTTTACTTATACTCTGCAAGGGTACCTATTTTTTAGTTTTATACATCGTTGGCTAATTGTTGTGACACGGTAGTTAAGAAAATCAAAATTCATGGCGTGCAGCTGATAGACGTAGCCTACGGTGAAGCTCATCAAAGGATTGCCAGGGACTTGGTGGCTCCAGGTGGAAACGTCATGATGTGGGTATGTATCTGCATTAAAAAATGATCTGTTAAATGTTATGTTGCGTTTGTAATTTAAGAACTGATATATGTGCTGATCACAGGATGTTTCAGAGATGGTGGTGTCGACCAATGGAAGACAAAGACGGCGAAAGCGGGATCGTGATGAAATTGAGATCATAAAAAGGCCAGAATGTTTCAATGACTAACATTGCATTGAAATGTGCTATATTGAGAAGAACATGTATGCTGTCATTGGAAATGATATTGTTAACAATACTGTCTCATAAACAAATGGGTGCCTTTGCCATCATGACAGCCCAACTGAAAATGTATGAAGACCGCAGTTCTGGATGGGGTGATGAATTGGGTTAAAACTGTATCAGCCCAAAACAAACGAATGTAGTTAAGTGGTTTTCAGGGTGTTGTTGTAATTTTACTGTGGTACTATATATTGGGCAGCCCAATTCTCATGTTTGAAGCTATGTGGAATCTGTGTGATGTTTAAGTTATAACGGACCTTTTATATGGGTTAGCCCAAAACACATGTTCGCTAATTCCAACGATCTGGGCAATTCAAGTTGGAATGTAAGGTTTATAATTGGTTACCCAATTCAGAAGGTAGAAGTAATTGATTTTTATTAGCGAGGCAAGAAATGTACCGGGGTGATAGATTGATAGATTGGGTTTCGGTGTTAATAACAAGGGTGATCTTAAAAATAATGGGTAATTTATGTTGTTACTTAAAATCCAGTCTTGTAAAAATAGCATTTGATCTAGTACGATTGTATTTGACTAAGAAGTTTGAGTTGTATTTGGACACTTGAGATAGTTTACTTCCAAACGAGTTGGCTTATTGACGAATTAAGAACAACGATTTTTTCGGCATCATCTGCTGTGGTGGTCCTTTTCGTAGGTACAGCAATAGGACCTTTTGCGAAAGGGAGATGTTCATGGCAATGTACAAATGCGTGAGTACATGTAAGAAGAGGGGAATAAAACTGTTTGTGCAATCATACACATTAAAAGTCTGTAGAGTAGTAGATCTCCGCTTCATGTATACAAACGACTTAGTATTATGTTATAATAAACAGCATCAAACATTTGTGAAGACGTTTTTGGGGAAAACCGGCCGGAGAAAATGGGCTTAAATATTGTTGCAGAGTCCAAAGTTGTTAATGTATCACGTCATTGGGCCAACATGCCCGAATATATTGGGCTGGACCAAGGGTAGGACGGACGGAATAGGGTGATCGTGTAGGCCCCCCAACTAATAAGACATTGATAAGTTTGTTGTTTAAGTAGTAAATGTTAATAAATATGATATGACGAATTATGAAATGACGGTTTCCTTTTGCAAATCAACAGATTTGAAATTACAAATAGCGTTACGTATTTGATTATTAATTGATTTAAATATGATCCCTCAGCTGAATTGAACTGAACTGAACTGAGATGAACTGAACTGAGTTGAACTCAGCTGCACTGAACTGAACCGAAATGAACTCAGCTGAACTGAATTGAAATGAATAAGACATTGATAAGTTCGTTGTTTAAGTTGTAAATGTTAATGATGTTGATACGACGAATTATGAAATGACGGGTGTCTTTTGCAAATACACATATTTGAAATTACAAATAGCGTTACGTATTTGTTTATCAATTGATTTCAATATGATCCCTCAGCTGGATTGAACTGAACAGAGCTGAACTGAGTTGAACTCAGCTGCACTGAACTGAACCGAAATGAACTCAGCTGAACTCAATTGAAATGAATAAGACATTGATAAGTTCGTTGTTTAAGTAGTAAATGTTAATAAATGTGATATGACGAATTATGAAATGACGGGTTCCTTTTGCAAATCAACATATTTGAAATTACAAATAGCATTACGTATTTGATTATTAATTGATTTAAATATGATCCCTCAGCTGAATTGAACTGAACTGAACTGAGCTGAACTGAACTGAGTTGAACTCAGCTGCACTGAACTGAACCGAAATGAACTCAGCTGAACTTAACAAAACCGATATGAATTCAGGTGAACTAAAGTGAAATGAATGGAACTGAACTGAACTGAACTGAACTTGAACCAAACTTAAATGAACAGAGTTGAACCGAATATTTTATTAGGGGAGAAGAAAATTAGGAGCTGAAGTGAACTGGATTGAACTGAACTGAACTGAAGTGAAGTGAACTGAAATTAACTGAACTCGTAGGAAAAACTAAACCTAATGTTACAACCGGTCACAGTGCCTCCCCAAGAGACGGAAGTATGAAATGACGGTTTGCTCTTGCAATTCTACGTATTTGAATTTACAAATAGCGTTACGTATGTGATTAATAATTGATTTCAATAAGATCCAATCCAATATACGCAACTAACTAAGCTAGATCCGTGTGCGTTGCAATTGTGAGTACTAAGGATAACTAAACCTAATGTTACAAACGGTCCAAGTGCCTCCCTCCCTAGGAGACGGAATTATGAAATGACGTTTTCATCTTGCAATTCAACATATTTGAATTTACAAATAGCGTTATGTATTTGATTATGAATTGATTTCAATATGATCCAATCCATTATACGCAACTAACTAAGCTAGATCCGTGTGCGTTGCAATTGTGAGTACGAAGGATAACTAAACCTAATGTTACAAACGGTCCAAGTGCCTCCCCTGTAGGAGACGGAGTTATGAAATGACGTTTTTTTTTGCAATTCTATATATTTGAATTTAGTAATAGCGTTATGTATTTGATTATTAATGTATTTAGTTTACTTGAAGTCTTGTGAATATAATTTCAATGACTTCATGAGGGTGTGCGTTTAAGTTAGATTTTGGTGTGTCTATTGTAATGTGAGCGTAATTATAAGCATATATGTATTTGAAGAGTATTTATTAACAGTGTTAGTTATTGTCCTTAAGTCGTGACATAGGAAATTTTTTTTTTTTTTTAAATTTGCAATACTACTTACTAATACAAATGATTTACTAATGGAATTGTATGTACATGGACGTAATTATATACTAATCGTAACACATGAAATTCAGCGTATATGTATCCCCCCATCCAACTATTTAATGTTCATGCATGCGAACATCCACGTCTTACTAGTGGGTTGTGCACTATATAAAGGGACGCCTTGGTGTGCAGACAAGTATGAATACATCCCAAAGTAGAATAGAAATGCCTCGTCGTGCCATAACACCTTGCCATACCCCCTCGTTGTTGTTTTTCGATCCCCCTAAGAGTTCACTCAGTGAAATGGATTTCACTGAGTTTGAATACTTGTTTGTTGGTGACGATGGTGAAATTTTTGCAACTCTTGCTGAGGATACTATATCTGCCCTTATTTTACACCCAGACAACACAAACAATGACTTGTTTAACTCTTTGTTCATGCGCCCTATAGACTCTGATGATGTTCCAACTCTAGCTCATTTTCCAAATATACATGACACCCACCCTATTCGTCACGAATTCCAAGTTTTTCTTCTATGGTGTTTAGGGTCCTTGCCTCCATCTAAATTCAATCCCTGTAATATGAAGCCAGCAATGCACATTCTAGACCCTAAACCCGAAATCAACTTTGATAGTCCCATGTGGCCGTTGGACATACACTCCATGAGGTTGTGCATAGGGGCTTATACCGACACATTCCAGGTATGTAGTGTACCCCCTACTCCCCATATCTTACACATGAGGGTTTTGTACAATAAACTACCTGGTAATGAGCCAGGGTATCATATGGTTGATTATACTCCATACGAAGCTCCACAGGCCGAGTACGTTATTTCTGGCCATTTTGCTTCTATCCCTAAAGAGACTGTAGTTATAACGTGGAATGTTAGGGGTTTAGGTAGATCGTCTCTTATCACAAATTTTACAATAATGTATAATAAGTACAAGCCTTTAATTGTGGTTTTGCTTGAAACTCGGCACGGGTATCAAACCGTGAAGAAGCTTGTGAGCATACTACCTGGTAACTACTCATTTGGTATATCAACCCCACGACATGGATTATGTGGGGGGGTGGTATACCTGTGGAAAGACCATCACATTTGTGTTGAACAGAAAGGTGTCTATGGTACAGGCGCTATGCTTGATCTGTACTACAAGGTTAACTACTAAACACTTGTTTAAATGTCATCATTTACAGTCATTAACAATGTTAAACCATGCTTAACATTAGTGATTTATCTTCTGCAGGGCCATCCCACTGCACGGCGCGCCCTTTTCTAACCAGCAGCAATGGGAAGATTTGTAACTCGCTAGGGCAATCCTTGAGGGCGTAGACCAAAACGAATCATTTTATGAGTTGTTAGTTTTAATTCAAAGTCATCTATGTAGCTATGGATCATGGTTCGAGTGCTGACAATGTTTAATTTGGACATGTTTGCCTAAAGACCATGTAAAAAAAAAACGATTTGGGTTAATATACGTATGCTTTACCTTGTGCTTACTTTCATTCAAATAATACTAATTTCGTTATTGAATTGGGTTATTAAGTGATTCGCCAGTACAATTATTAAAATTCAAACGCGTACAATGATAAAGCAAGCAAATAATACCCAGGAGACTAATAAAATGCTACACAACTTGGTGTTCCTCCTAGACACTGCGAGGATTGAACTGCACAATTCATTATTAACCGCACAGTATTTAAAAACATCCTCTTTTAGCTTTGCAATTTCCTCCATGAACTCGTGATTGTTGCACGTGGAGTTCCCTGGAATTTCAGTAGTTGGTCTTCCGGCATTTTGGGAAGAACCATTTTCTAATTCTTCCCATTTGAAAAATCCACAGTCTTTGTTACGATCCTATATGTTGTTAAATCAACACATAGTTAGTGTATGGAAAGGTAGTCCATTACTGGTCCTCATAACAACAAATTCATTAAAATGCTTAGTTTAACATTTACCTGCCAATAGGGGCAACCTAGGAAGGTTCGGCCGCAGTTCGGTCCTTTCCTTGCAACCGACATTTTCGCCGGGATACCATGATGGCACTCAACCTGAAGATATGATCGTCCCGTCGACCTTGTTTGTGATGGCATTTTTACAAACCTGCAAAGACAGTGCTGGCAGTTGGGGTTTTGATTTGGCCGTGACCAGTTTTTATTTCATATGGCGTTCTTCCTGTAATTCAAGCAAGAGGGTGTTATGGTCATTTACATACATATTAACTCTGTTAAAGGGTTTGTATTTTTGTGGGGTCCACTACAGTGTATAATTTTACAGGTACATCAACTGTTTATGTCTGGGATCCTAGTGTACAAGTGCTATTATCTTCGTTGGATTTTGATTACTTACATTTTGATTGTTGGTTTGTTGTAAGGTTAATTGTGGTAAAAAATGTACCATCATATACAAATAGTCCCCAGTTAAGGACATGGTAAATAAATGTAGGTACTTAATGTGCCTAATTTAACGTATTAATAAATCACGGAATGTGGTTTGTTATTGTAATATGTAGTAGAATATTTTCACTACAATATGTCTCCTTTGCCTCGTTTTGTGTATTTATTCGGATTTTAAACGTACTACACTCGCTGAAAATGAAGTAACAATTGTTATAGGAACAACACTAGAACTACTATATATATTGGTTACCTCTACATATTTGTTTATTGGGGTTTTGGCCTCATCATACCTGACCATGAAACCAAATAACAAATATTTAAAAAAATCATCATCAAATATGCCAAATTAGTGTTTACTTAAGCTGTTATTGTCGTTACGAGACAGGTACAATTAATTTGGTCATGGCAGGCATGTTACACTTGTAATGGAATGTCTAAATTATTGTATTTATTCGAGATAACTAATAACATTTAATCGACTGAGATGGTGAAAAATTATGTGTTTATTGATGCCTTGTATTCTACAACCTTTGATTAGCCAATTAGCATAATCTATGACTGAATTTACTAACGTTTAACTTAACAATACGACCCAAGGACCTTTAATTTTTTTATACATTGGTCTACCCCTCTACTCCTGAACTCCTCCCCCAGATTAGGTGAACGGCCGTACACGTGTCCACTCACGTGATGGGTAAGTATTCTACATTTATTTACCAACTGCCCTCCTGCCACATGTACAACGGGGGGGCCTACACTGAATCGTTTCACTTTTATAAAATCTTGCACAAGAAGGAAAATTGTCGTACTTCATGTGAAAGTCTATCAAATTGCTCACTTCGTAAATCATGATTAGCATCTTTGGTTTAACATTAAACAACAGGCTTATAAGTCAATGCTGTACAAATACAAATGCATGGATTAACCTATTGTGCATTTCAGTGATAAGGTTATAACTTTAATCTTATTGTAACTAATTGTAGATAGGAATGAATTTTAAGGTTAATATTATTATAACTGATCGTAGATCGAAATGCAGTATGTAAATTAGTTAGATACTAAATACACGGACGAAAATATGAGTATGTGACAATATAAACCTGAATTACTCCTCTCCCTTGACCCGTGTTAGTTTATTATATCTCATTAACGGCCCAGAAGCTTTGTAGCTTAAATCGGAAACGATATCTAATTACATTACCCGGTGAATTATTAACATAGTGTGTACATAACTATGAATTTTTTTTTAACCCTTTTGTTGTGAAATTTGAATATCTTTGAATCAAAAAAAGACCCCCAGCATAGTTCATATGTGTAGTGTTTTCAATTTATTAGAACTCCAGTGTTCATTAATTGTCTCGAACAACGAACGGTGCATAGCACTTCGAAGGGTAAGTTGTCCGATTATGACCTGTGATGTGATGGTGTGTTGACCACTTCCTTCCTCCTCCATAAACACACCTCAACCACATTTCTGTATTTCTTATATACGTCCACCTAGTCCAATTTCCTCTGAAGTTAAAGTGTTTAGAGAATTAGTTGTGCAATTAACAATTCTAATATAGGAGCATCATTGCAGAATTATATAATAACCTCTAAGTTATCTGTAGTACACGAGTACGAGTGTGAGTAACTTCAGGTGCCAAGACATGTTTAATAAAATACAATTCCAAACTTTGGCGACAGAAATTAATACTTGGGAAAAGAACCATTACTATAATTAATGATTTATCAAAGTGATCCTTTACCGTATTAGTTGTAATCAGTTGCGGAGTAATTCCAAATTTATGCATAGAAGGGAAAAGGTAGTAGTTGGGTGGTTCGCCTAAAATATACTTTCTGCAAGAAATTAATGCCGGGGCATCATTACCCCGCTGCGGAAATCCTAAACACACTGCCGTCGCCTAATAAATGTAAATTTTCATTCCCAATATTTATGGTCAGTACTGTCACACCAGAAGCGGAGTGTAATGAGTTGTCAACTATGTTCCTTACCCGTTAATAGAAATATTCCCATATATGCCCCTCTCTGTTGAATGCCATACTACTGCAACATTCTTCAAATGGTCCATAAGAAACAAAAATAAACTCAAGTTACATAATTCCATGGTAGGCCAGCATATGTGTATCCATGTGTTGAACTCTCCCGCGAGATATGGGGAGGTACGTAGGACGTTACGCAGGGTCTGAATGTTTACACATTAGGTAGTCGAAGGTAACCCGTGGCTAATGAGCGTTTGTGACGTGGGCGTCGTATGGGTTCAAGCCATGTTTGTAACCATGCCAAATACACACATACTTCACTATAAAAGTCAATGTGAGAGGTCGCATGGACGTGTTCTTTCCTTTAATACGTCATTATTGCTTAATATAGTGTATGCAGACACTATTATTGGAAAAAATCCATTTCTCAGTAATGGTGGAGTTTTTTTAATAGAAGGAGAATGGTGTAGTTCCATTTTACGTATTGACATATAGTAATACTGGTTCATGTCACTAATAGAATCCATTTCACTTATGTGCCACATAATTAAATATACAAGTTTGCAATTACGGAAATAAAAGTTAGTACTTTAAATGCGTCAATTGAAGGACTCCCCCGCGTACACATGGTTAGTTTACGATAATTGGTAATGTATACCCCTTAATATAATTATGATTTATGCATTACAAACCAATATTTGGTTTAACCAAATAGTATAATTGTAACATTTACCAGTTATGATTTTCACATACATGTACCAAATGAAGTGAGGCCTCAACAGGAAACACCTTAAAAATTATGAATTGTGAAGTACTGGCGCATTAAGCAGCACACATTGTTTATGTTGTTTTCCTAAATAAAAATGGAACAATCACAAAAGACCAAATACCCAAAACAATGTAAGTTGTAATTAGTAAAATATTTTGGGATCCATTATAAAAAGCATTTTGAGTAAAGCCGTTCGCACCTACCGTATTCGAACGGAAATTATTGGAATACTTGGTAAAATCACCTCACGTATCTAATGATCAAAATGTGAATGTTAGTCCAGTGACCATTGACCTTTTCACTTAATCGTTGTTACGTACATTTGTAAATTGCAATGTGCGTGTACTCGTGTATTATCATGTATTTGATAAAATACCACCACGTCTGCACACTTGACATTAGTTCAGTCAAAACGCATGCAGTGACTCCTATATAAATAGGGTCGCACTACATCACCTCTACACATCAAACTTTTAAAATAATTGTAGTGATATATCTCCTTCCACCATGACTAGGCAAAACAACCACCCTTTCAACCACCATAATGACCACCACGTTCCTGATTTTCCTCGCTCTTGTGGTCGTAAACGCCGCTCTCAAAGGCCTGCCCCCAAAAGTAGCTTGCGCGCACTTGCGATGCTAGCTCAAGCTGCCACCAAATATCCCATGAACTCCTCTCCTAGACACCATGCTGGTTCGTCTAGTAAACAAATCCAAAACCACGACCCTATTAGGGAGGTCATTGAGCTTGATGATAGGCAACACTCACCAAGGCAACATTCCCCTAGGCAACACTCACCTAGAATGAACCCTGATCTCAACCGTACACCTGATGAGTATGATCAGGATGAGGGTGAAATTCCTGCACCCCAACACCATTCTCCCCGTTTGCTTCGATCAATTCCCTTACGCCCACCAGTTGGTATGCCTATGTTTTACCCGTTAAGAAACCCTCATTACGGACTTCCTTTTAACTACAACGGAGGAATCCCAATCTTTCACATTAGGGTTCGTAGCACTAACCCTACAGACCTAGGTGTCCCATACACAATTGCTGGTACCGAAACACTTGGTAGAATTTACCAAGACTATGCTGATAGGGTGGACAGGAAACCGGAGGAGATTGTTATAAGGAGGCTAGGAGGGATCGTGTCCTCCACACAGACTGCCCAAGCTGCTGGGATAATGCACGGCGATGTCCTAACCGTAGAGGCTGTGGTAAAATATCTTAACCCAAATTATTTTTTCATGTTACTTGGAAAAATTTGTGTACGAATATGAATTGTATCATGTAAGAGTAATAATCATGATGTGTTCCACTAATTATTACCTAACTGTTACATATTATTTATGCTGTTCTATTTGATTTATATTACGTCCAAACAAAATAAATACAATCCTTATCATGTGTGTTTATCGTGCGATTAATGATAGTCAGAATAGGTATTTGATGCTTGGTTGGTGGGTATGACTAGGTGGTTGTTTATAAAAATTGACATACGTGATTGTTCTTGTTCATGCCTATGTATTCTACGTTGCAGATTTAATAAAGTGCTTGTTGTTGAATTTATGATTTACATGAGTGATTGTTGTTGATTTTAAGATAATTTTTGTTCTAAAATTATACAGTGCTTTATTCGCATTTTTTTCCTATGCGAGCACAAACTAAGAAATTGAAAAAACTATACATTAAATAAGTTAATTGTAAAACATTGTCCGGATAGAGGTGTCAGATAGTGGGGTAGATCGTCGAACAGTAAGTAATTACTTTTGGTATTTGGAAGAGTATGTCATGTTGTGGAACCAATGAGTTCGTGTGTTTAGTTATTTGGTCGCCCTGTCTGCTTGTGAATCTATTTGATTGAGTGGGGTTGCTCCGGAAAGTAGCTCCTTGGACGTAGAACAAGATGTATGACCCTAAACCTTATAAAAAGTAATAATCCGCATGACTAGTATGATTAGTTGTCACTATGAAAAGTCAAAGTGCCTTTACTTTACATGTATAAGACGCAGTTGACAAAAATGCCTACGTTGTTGCGTGGATCCCCCTTATGTAAGTTCCTAATCTGGCAAATAGTTTGTGATTAAAGTGGTTGGTGGAATGTATGCACATATAATCTACTCACATTAAGGTATGTTATGTTAGGAAATAATATGAACATTAATGACTTTGCTGTAATACTCAAGTTTGGGAGCTAATCAATAAGCACTTAGCTGTAGTAACTAATATTGTAGTTAACTATGTTTTGAACTGGTAACACTGTTGATGTAGGCCGTGAAAACGATGTGTATGTTTATGTCCTAATATGCATTATCTTCCATAATATATATTTACGTGGACACATATACTTATTAACTCGATCAAACTTATACAAAGGACCCGGATCACAACGTGGACACTCGTGTCAAGGTGTTCAAGATGCAGGATATTGTTTCATTTCCGGAGCGGATCAGGGTGACAGCCTTGCCTGACGACACTCTCTACACGGTGTACCAGCAATGGGGAGCTAGGAACAACCTTCATCCGCGTCAGCTATTTGGGATGTATGAGAACAAAGTCGTGACAGCACTGGACACGATCCGGGAGGTTGGTATTAAGAACGACATGCTGCTGTATGTGCTCCCAAACGACTGGCACAGGCTTTGAATGGCAATGGAGGTTGGCATGAGCGGGAATGTACACAGGCTGAAGCGTTTCCGGCTAGTTTCCCCTAAACGTTAACTTAAGTAACTTGTTACTATGTATGGTTGTTAGTTTAGTTTCTAGTAAATTCCATAGCCTTGACTTGGCTGTGAGTTGGTGTTTGGAGCGACGCTGTGGTTTGATGGTTGTGGATTTTACTTCGTACTTGTATCGGCTTGTTGTATTAAGTGGGTCGCACCCATTTTGAAGTCTTATGGGGTGACAAATTTGAATCCGTGGTATTATGTAAGGTAGCTAAGTGTATCTCACTGTATGGACAATGCATGTAGTGTTTAATTACTTAAACTATTGCTTTTACTATAAATGATAATGCATGTACTGTTTGTATAAACTTGAGTGCTTAAATACTGCTTTGATTGTACAATCGTATTATGTTTTTATGACTTTACTAGCAGCGTTATTAAAAACAAACGATTTTAACATAAAAGGCACATGCGGAATTTAGAAACAATTGCATAGTAGTAGTCTGTGGGTGGGTTTCAGTTGCGATATGTCCGTCCTTACATATTGCTACGTGGTTATGCAATTCACTAGAGTACAAACACGAAAAGAAATTGTGTCCTTTATGTGCAGGCATATGAGTTGATCTAGCACAAATATGACCCCATTATTTTGATAAAGGCTAGGCAGTCATTATCGGTGATACAGGGCTTGGGTTACGGATACAAAGGGAGAAATGTGTTGAGAAAACACATTGGCTGTTCTTATAAAGGGGGGGTGGGCTGTTGAGTTGGGTTGTGCCGAAGGTGTTTAAAGCACCATGAGTATCTGCAGCACAAAATGCCCAAAAATAGACATAATGTTGCATGGTGGGTTTCGATCAGCTGAAATTACAGAGATATGTGGAGAAGAAGGAACGGGGAAGACTCAACTGTGTTTGCAATTGATGTTAGCAGCGCAGTTGCCAGCTTATTTGGGTGGGTTGGGTGCTTCAGCCGTGTACATAAAAGGTGTTGGTGATTTTCCATGTTCAAGGTTGAATCAAATGATCCCCCACGTGTTTGGGGCGAGTACAACTGCAGAGGTCCACCCATTGGAGAAAATATTAGTTAAACAAGTGGAATCGCCTCATGATCTGGAAATGGCATTACAATGGCTGGAATCACTACTACAAAGCACATTGGGAAATATGGCTAAATATCGTGTAGTGGTTGTGGATTCTGTAGCAAGTATTTGTCGATTTCATTTCCCAAACACAAAGGCATCAATGTTGGATAGAACACGCCTTGTGACACGAGTTTCTATTGCTCTTAAGGAACTGGCACTCAGATACGATGTTGTAATCGCCTGCGTCAATGACGTTGTACAATGTCATAGGAATGCCGCATCTGGCTCCACAAATATCATTATGTCGAATGGGCGGACTGTAAGGCCGGCCCTAGGAAGAAGTTGGAGTCTTGCTGTGGGTACCAGGTTGTTCATGGACAAAAAATTCAATCACATGACCGAGGACTGGGAAAGAACAATGTCCTTGTTGGAATCAAATGTGGTTGAAGTTAATGGATGCAACTTCAGGATTACTAAGGAAGGCGTTGTTGATGGCTGAAAATGAACTAGCGTAATTTTGTTTTGTTTTTCTTGTTACCTTTTTGGTTATGCGTACATGTTATGATGCATGTAATATTCCAATTGTGTGTTTGGTAAATGCAAGATTTACGTCTTAGTGGAGTGTTAAATATGTCCACAGGCTAGATTTCGTGTACTATCTTACATCTGTGACTGATTTGGTGCTGTGAGTGCATAGTGGGTATAGACCTGTCAACCTGTGTTGGTTAATGACCATGGGAGAGGTTATTACCCGTTAACTCTATACGTAAAATCAACTTTAAGATCTTGAGAATCTAAGGCAGGTGTGTAGTCCTAGTGATTAGTGACAATATCGCGAATAGGCATCATAAAAGGCAGGAATTTGTGCTCGAATAGAGCATTGGATAGTTTCCATTGTTCAACTTTGATATTAATTATTTCAACCACCTCTCGTGGAGTCCGTTCGGTTGGAGTATAAATATGTCCTCGCACTACAAGATTTTGAACACACAACTACAAAGTCACCCTCCAAAATACGTGACAGAGTAGTAGAAAAATCAGCATGGAAGGAGAAGGAGTTTGCGGAGGGGAAATATCACGACATACGTACAAGGAGTCTTCAGTTTTCCTTGGAGCAAGGGACCGTCTGATGACTCCAAACGTAGAATCGTCAGATACTCAGGAAAGGGTTCGTACGTTTGGTGAATTGTACGGTTCAATCCCAACTTCTGAAGAAATTGAAGAGATGCTACGGGGGTTTCTTCCTTTCAACACTGTAGGCGAGGTAGGTGCCACGACCCTACCCGAGGGACACGTTACCTTAGGTAACCTTCTCTTCCTACGTTCCATCTTATCACCCACATTTTTAAGTCGCTGTCCAAGTCATTCTACAGCCAGTGTCCGGGACTATGAGTTGTACACTATTGACGAAGAGAAGGTTCCTTCAGCCCGCAACTCAGTTGGGGGGTTTAGGAAGGTATGGCAAACTGCAAAGGGTAAGATGACGAAACTATCAAGCTGGCGGGTTGTTTTCCAGGGGATGAAGAAAATGGCTTGTATGGGAAACCCCAAAATTGTCAACACTAACCACAAGGGGTGCGCTAAGCCACCAATGTAAGCCTACAAATAGGGGTGTGGGACCCAAGGGGGTGTGGATCCATTTTGTGAAATGTATCTGGTTTATGCGGATGGGGGTTGAGCTACTAGGGCCTTATAGTATAGTATAGTGTATAAGTATGGTATGTGATTCCTAAATTGCCCTTTTGGGCCGAACATTGTTGTATTTACGCCGTTATCTGTAGTGGTAAGTGTATGCTTAGATTAGTATCAATGATTAGTTTAAAATTGTAAATTTATTATTCCCACGGTGATCTATGCCCCCTAATGAAGATGTCACAGACTTTTAACTGTGTTCGTCCATTGTAACGATTACTAAATTCTCAACATCCCATATACTATTATAAGATATTCTCCTCCACCGTTTATCCCCGTCCCTTGGTCGTAATTAGTAGTGTTTTTGGCTCCTACGAGCCACTTTTATTACTAATTTGTGTTTTCCAGTGCTTTGGTAGTTTTGCTTGAGTTTTGTAGGAATTTGCGTACTTGGAGCAATTTCCCGGGTTTTTCGAGGAGCATCTACAAGTATAGGAAGACCGCGACCGCTTTCGATAGCCCAAGGCCGATTGGAGGGATCAAATCGGTGATTAAGGGCTCGGTTATGAAGATTTGAGGACTTGGGCCAAGTTCGGAGGCCCAAGAGTTGGAGATTTCGAAGCCCATGAGCATCGCCCAAGTCCACTCTCTCCGCCCGGAGGCGCGCCCGGCCGGGCGGGCCAAATCAACATGCGCCCGGTGCACGCGCCCGGCTGGGCGCGAGAAAGCTTTTGGGGAGAAAAAGGCGGGCCCGGTCGAGCGAGCCCTTGCCCGACCGGGCGCGTGTCGTTCCTCAGAGACGATTAGCTTTCCGTTTTGTTTTGTTTTAGCGTTAACTCTTGCTGAGTATTAATGTAATTCTATTAGGCAAGATTAGGATCTCTTATCATTATTTTACTCTAGTTTAGTTTTTTTTTCTCTCCCTTCTCTCTACTTAACTTTCTCTCTCTAGATTTTATTTTCTTTCCTTGTTCCTCACACTCTTGTAATTCCGCCGTCTTGGTACGATTTCTCCTTTAATTAATCTCAGTATTTTACTCTTTCCGATTTCTGTTATGTCTTGTTTAATTATTATGCTTTGTTTAGTTTTGATTATGTCCGAGTAATTTAATTCTAGGGTTTATGGGGATCCATAATTAATATGAAGGGGTAATTTATTATTATTGATTATTGACTTTGCATGATAATTTCTTATTGAATTGTTCTAATTCTTTGCAATTGGATTATGAATCGAGCAGATGTAATTTGATTGTGAATGTTTAGCAATATTGAATTGATGAATCGAGCAGATGTTAATTCGATATTAAAGGCTATTTTCAATAGGAACTTAGATCTAGTAAATTGCGAGAGCCTGTTAGATCTATGCTGGTTAATAAATTGCGAGAGCCTGTTAATCATGTTATTTGTGCAATGTTGATTGATTGATTGTTATGTTTTATCCCGGAATATTAATTATTGGTGAACCTGTGACCCTAGGCCTTCTTATATCTGATTTTCTCCCTAAACTTAATCTTCGTAGTATAGTTTCATATTATAACAACAATTTGGTTACCTTGATAATTTAGACTATATTAATTAATTAGGAGTAGAAAGACCAGTTTCCCTGTGGATTCGACCCTACTTCCCTATCTACTTTAGTTAGAGGATTTAGGTATTTCTTTTGATTAGGTGATACGACTTTACCCTGTCAAAATTTGGCGCCGTTGCCGGGGAGACGGTTTTATTTTTATTTCTAATTGTTTTTATAGTTTAGATTATTTTCTCTTTTGCCTCAAGGGACATTAGTTCTTTGAGGTAGTACTAATATCTGTTTTTTTTAGTTCTTTGTTTATGCCCAGGTGTTCCAGATCAGGTTACATTCCATTCGATCCTGAGATCGAACGCTCGTTTCATAGACAAAAGAATCTTTACAGGCAGATCTTAGCAGATTCCGGGAGTAGTGATATTCCTGGAAATCCATTACCTTCCTCTAGTGATTCGGAGCATTCTTCTGATTCAGAACTAGAGATGGGTACACCACCACCTCCACCACCTCGTAAGCTTAGCGATTATTCGCAACCATCGCTGACAGATTTTCCGCATGTTTCTCCTACGCCCGACCTCGAGGGAGTCCAGTTCGAGATCAAGCCCCAATTCATTACGATGATAGAAAGGAAGCAATTCAGTGGAGCAAAGGGTGAAGATCCTAATCTTCACATTGCAGATTTCTGTCAATACTGCAATACTATTAGGCAGAATGGGGTAACGCAGGATCAAATCAGGGAGATTCTTTTTCCCTTTTCTTTATGTGGAAAAGCTAAATTATGGTTTAATGGTTTGAATAGAGCTGCACTTGGTATTACTAACTGGGAGACTCTTGCGTTGAATTTTTATAATAAATATTACCCTGCAGAGAAAACAGCTTTATTGAGAAGCGCCATCCAGAATTTTGCCCAAGAGGCAGATGAAGCATTATATGAAGCTTGGGAAAGATTCAAGGATCTGCAGAGGGAGTGTCCCCACCACAATTTGGCGAAGTGGCAGTTGATTCAAGCTTTTTACAATGGTTTAGGAAATGCATCTAGGACAATTTTAGATTCCGCAGCTAGCGGTAGATTTATGAATTTAAATGTTGATGATGCAGGTCAGGTTATCGAAGATATGGCAATCCATAATTCCCAATATGGGAATGCTAGAGGCTTTGCTAACAAGGGCAAGCATCATGTTGATTCAGTCACTTTATTGCAAGCCCAGCTTACTTCTATTTGTCAGAAACTAGATAATCTTACTACTAACAATCCTAATTCTGTTGCTAATGTTTCTGCTGTTTCTAATAATGCTAATGATGCTTTCTGTGAAAATTGTGGAAGTGTAGGTCATTTTGAACAAGATTGCAGGAGTTCAATGGAGCAAGTTAATGCTTTTCAAACTTACAAGCAAAATAACCCATACTCCAATTCCTACAATCCTGGCTACCGGAACCATCCCTACCTATCTTACCGTAGCACCAATGTTCAAAATCCTCCACCTCCACAACAACCACAACAAGCACCCCCTCCACAGCAGAAATATTACCATCCTCATGCTAATCAGAAACCCCCATCACAGCCCCCTACTACATCTTCTGACCCTGCTTTATCAGAAATTAGGGCAATGCTGACCAACATGCAAAAACATATGGAGAGTAGAGACCAACAGATTGACTCTATTATAGCCCATAATAAAGTCATGGACACCCAAATAGCACAATTGTCCTCTACCCTTCAATCTCGTCAGCAGGGAGCTTTACCAGCGCAGGGAATGCAACCAACGGATCATGCAAATGCAATCACCCTAAGGAGTGGTTCACACTATGATGGGCCCCAAATGCCCAAAGAGGATGAACCTGAATTATCTGACATTGCTAATCCTGATTCCTTTGTACCAATTTCCCCTGCAGGGCTGCAGGGTAAAATTCCTGATGCTAATATTTTTGATGATTCATTGCAGGGTACAACCCCAGGGAAGGATGCACCCCAGGAGAAGAGTAGGGAAGCACCACCAGTTATCAAGCTACCTTTTCCCAACCGTCACTTGAAGACTAAGTTGGATAAACAGTTTGGTAAGTTTTTGGAGGTTGTTAAAAATTTGCAGGTAACAGTTCCTTTCACAGAACTTATTACTCAGGTTCCTGCATATGCTAAATTTATGAAAGACATTCTGACTAGGAAGAGGGCCTTTAATGAGGTAGAAACCGTAGCATTCACTGAGGAATGTAGTGCACTTTTACAGAATAAATCCCCTCCTAAATTAAAGGATCCCGGTAGTTTTTCTATCCCCTGTCATATTGGTAATGTCTTCATTGATAAAGCATTATGTGATCTAGGTGCTTCTGTTAGTGTAATGCCATCGTCTGTTTGTGCTAAATTAAATATGGGTGATTTAAAAGTTACTAATATAACATTGCAAATGGCAGACCGTTCTGTTAAATACCCCTTAGGTATTTTAGAGGATGTACCTGTTAGAGTTGGTAAATTTTTTATCCCCGTTGATTTTGTTGTTCTAGACATGGCTGAGGACACGCAAATTCCCATTATATTAGGTAGACCTTTTCTCCATACTGCAGGAGCCATTATTGACGTCAAAAATGGTAAACTAACCCTTTCTGTAGGCGACGATAATATCACGTTTAATTTAGGGAAAGTTTTAAAAGGTCCAATGCTTGAAGAAAATTGTTATTTGATTGATGTGCTTGAGATAATGGATGATATTTGTGAGGAAAGCTTACCACAGGTTCTTGCAAGGGACCCCTTGGAGGAAATTCTTTGTGGAAATTTGTCTGCAGGTGACATGAGCGTATGGAGCAAGGAGGTGGACGATTTAGAAAGAGCTCTTCCCACCGAGGAATCTGATCTTAATGATTGTGTGAAGGTAGTAAATTTGGTTCAGGAATCAAAACCTGCAGAGGTGAAGAAACCTGAACTAAAACCTCTCCCTTCCCATTTAAAATATGTTTTCCTTGATGAGCAGGAATTGTACCCTGTGATCATTAGTACTGCACTGGATGACCCACAAATTTCTCAACTTTTAGAGGTTCTCCGAACCCACAAAAGGGCAATAGGGTACAGTATTGATGATCTCAAGGGTATAAGCCCTGATTTTTGTATGCACAGGATACACTTAGAGGACAATTACAAGCCCTGCGTTCAACCCCAGAGGAGGTTGAATCCTAATATGCAAGAGGTAGTCAAGAAAGAGGTTATGAAGTTACTTGATGCAGGTATCATCTATCCTATTTCTGACTCTAAATGGGTAAGTCCTGTACAGGTGGTTCCTAAGAAGGGTGGGATGACTGTCGTTAAAAATGATAAAAATGAATTAATTCCCACTAGAACTGTTACAGGGTGGCGTATGTGCATTGACTATCGTAGACTAAATGTCGCCACTAAAAAGGACCACTTCCCTTTCCCCTTTATTGATCAAATGCTTGAGAGGTTAGCAAACCATAAGTTCTTTTGCTATTTGGATGGGTATTCGGGATTTTTCCAAATCCCGATCCACCCTGACGACCAGGAAAAGACTACATTTACATGCCCTTATGGCACTTTTGCATATCGTAGAATGCCTTTTGGTTTGTGTAATGCGCCTGCTACTTTTCAACGTTGCATGATGAGCATTTTTTCTGATTTCATAGAGTCTATCATGGAAGTCTTTATGGATGATTTTAGTGTTTATGGTTCCTCATTTGATGCATGTTTAATTAACCTAGCTAAAATCCTGAAAAGATGTGAAGAATGCAAATTGGGAAAAATGTCACTTTATGGTGACAGAGGGAGTAGTCTTGGGTCATATTGTATCTGATAAGGGCATACAGGTGGACAAAGCTAAAATTTCAGTGATTGAGCAATTACCTCCCCCAGTTAATGTTAAGGGAGTTAGGAGTTTCTTGGGTCATGCGGGGTTTTATCGCCGTTTTATCAAGGATTTTTCTAAAATTGCTAAACCACTAACTCAACTTTTGCTTAAGGATGCCCCTTTTGTTTTTACTGACGAGTGTCTTGAGGCTTTTGACAGGATTAAGCAGGCTTTGATATCAGCACCCATCATATGTGCTCCCGATTGGAACCTTCCATTCGAAATTATGTGTGATGCAAGTGACTATGCTCTAGGAGCCGTGCTTGGACAAAGGAAGGATAAAGTTTTGCACGCTATCTATTATGCAAGCAAAACTTTAGATGAGGCCCAAGTCAATTATGCCACCACGGAAAAGGAGTTTCTTGCTGTTATATATGCTTTAGAAAAGTTTAGATCATATCTTGTTGGTTCTAAAGTCATTGTTTTTACTGACCATGCAGCGTTGAAATATCTAATAGCTAAGGCTGAATCCAAGCCAAGGCTACTCCGGTGGGTTCTTTTGCTCCAAGATTTCAATATTGAGATAAGAGACAAAAAGGGAGCAGAGAACGTAGTGGCAGATCACTTGTCACGTATCAGGTATGATGAGGGTAAGGATTCTCTTCCTATAGATGATTCGTTCCCCGATGACAACCTGTATGCAGTAGTAGAGAATCACCCTTGGTATGCAGATTTTGCTAATTATTTGGTGGGTGGTACTCTACCTCCTGACTTATCCTACCAACAGAAAAAGAAATTCCTTTCTGATGTTAAACATTATTTTTGGGATGATCCTTTTTTGTTTCGTGAGTGTGCAGATGGATTATTTCGCAGGTGTGTTCCCGAATGGGAAGCTCACGGCGTCCTTACTAGTTGCCACACTTCACCCTATGGTGGACACCACGGCCCCTCTAGAACGGTGGCCAAGATTAACGAGTCAGGCTTCTTTTGGCCTACCATGTTTAAAGATGCTAACACTTTTGTGCAGACTTGTGACTCTTGCCAGAGGACTGGCAACATTTCGCGGAGGCATGAGATGCCCCAAACTGGGATACTTGAAGTTGAAATATTTGACGTTTGGGATATCGATTATATGGGGCCGTTCCCATCTTCCAATGGGAATTGTTACATACTTGTGGCCGTCGATTATGTGTCCAAATGGGTTGAAGCCATAGCATCACCAACAAATGACTCCAAGGTAGTCATCAAGCTATTCAAGAGAATCATATTTCCCAGGTTTGGTGTCCCACGAGCTATTATTAGTGATGGAGGTTCCCACTTCCACGAGAGACAGTTGGACAACTTACTTAAGAAGTATGGTGTATATCATAGAACCGGGCTTGGTTACCATCCCCAAACTAGCGGTCAAGTTGAGGTCTCTAATAGAGAAATCAAGGCGATTTTAGAGAAGGTAGTAGCCAAGTCTAGGAAGGACTGGAGTATGAAGTTAGATGACACACTTTGGGCATACCGAACGGCATTCAAGACACCAATTGGTACTTCACCTTATAGGCTAGTTTATGGTAAGGCATGTCATCTTCCCGTAGAATTGGAGTACAAAGCTTTTTGGGCAATCAAGGAGCTTAACATGGATTCTAAGGCCGCGGGCAAGAAGAGACTTCTCCAACTCAATGAGTTGGATGAGTTTAGATTGTCGGCCTATGACAATGCACGCATCTACAAGGAGAAGACCAAGAAGTGGCATGACAAGAGGATCCTACCAAAAGAGTTTACACCGGGTGATAAGGTCCTTCTCTTTAACTCTAGATTGAAGATTTTTCCAGGAAAGTTGAAATCTAGGTGGTCCGGTCCCTTCACTGTCACAAAAGTGAACAAATTCGGTTCGGTGGAGTTGGTGAATAACAAAGGTGAAGAGTTCAAGGTCAATGGTCAAAGACTCAAAGTGTATCATGATGGTGCTACCATTAGGGATGTGGAGGAGACTCTCCTAACTCCACTTCCTAAATGAGCTCAATGGAGGTAAAAAGGTCGTGCGGGACCTAGATAAACCAGCGCTTTGCGGGAGGCAACCCGTATTTTACTTGCTTTAGTTTTTGTTTTTCTTTCTTTTTCTTATGAGAGGAGAGAGGAGGGAATTTAATGAGTTTTATGAGTTTTTGGTACAGTTTACAGGAAAGAGTTAGTCAAATTTTGAGGAAGAAAAAAAGTTCGTCAAAACTTGCTCTCGGGCCCGGCCGGGCGGAGTTTCGCCCGATCGGGCGCGAGAGTTGACGTATACGGACTAAAAATTGGCCCGACCGGGCGGAAGGTCGCCCGACCGGGCGCGAGAAGAAGATCGAAAATCTTGAGAAATTGGCCCGACCGGGCAGTGAGACGCCCGGCCGGGCGCGAGGCGAAAGGAACCCAGGTCCCTCTGATCGCCCGATCGGGCGAAATGGCGCCCGACCGGGCGCGAGAGAGGGAGCTCATGACGAATGTGATCGCCCGATCGGGCGAAACGGCGCCCGACCGGGCGCGAGAACTGAACTGAGTGCCAATCAAGATCGCCCGACCGGGCGCCCTCTAGCCCGGCCGGGCACGCCTTCCCCACGCTTTTTTTTCTTCCCGTCTTCTTCCTCTTTTCTCATTTTATTTCTCTTCCTTCGGCTTTATCTCTCTAAAAACTCTAAATTTCCTCTGACTTCTCTCTAAGATTTCTCCTCCTTCTCTTACCCAAATCCAAAACTTTTTACATTTTCTTACTCCTCTCTTCATCCTCTACATTCCTACATAAAAAAAAATTCTACATTTCCACAAATTAAATTTTCGACTACTACCTAATGGCGGCTAAAAGGGCTCGAAATTTGCTCGGGGGTAGCTCCAGCTCGTCCCAACAGTACGATCCAGCTCTTCAACTCGCTCAGTGGCCGACGATCAAGATCGCGACGGCGGAGCAACGGGAGAAATTGGAGGTGCTCTACGGAAGAGAGGTAATTCCCTCACGGTGGTTACACCGTCCCACTTTAGAAGCTTTAGGTTTATATGGTTTTGTTAGGAGATTTTTAAACGATATTGGTATGCGTAAATTTGTAGATATGCATTATGCGACATACCGTGAATTAACTTGTGAATTTTTGTCTTCTCTTGTTATTCAAAACCATAAAAGTGGTCCAAAATTAATTTTTAGGCTTAACAATAAAAACATCACTCTTTCTTTTGTGGAATTTTGTAAATTGTTTGAACTGGAACCGGAATTAAACAGACAATGGCATGCTGAGTTTAAAATGGAGGATGTGTATTTAGCTTTGACTGGTATTCCTCATGTTTCTGCACAACATGCTAGTGCTAGGCCTATCCACCACCCCATCCCTAAAATGTGGCAAAGATTTGCCGGTGTATGTTTCCTAGGTAGAAATGAACCCCATAACTGTCAGACCAATGAACTTGCTGTGATTGGCCATTACATTTTTGGGTATGAAAGACTGAACATCGCCCGGTACATTATTCACCACCTAGGTAGGCACGCTACGGCCAGCAACCACCACACTACCCCTATCCGTCTTGGTGGCCTTATCACTAGGATAGCCATCAAGAAGGCCGGTTTTGTAGAGAGTGGACCTCATAAGATGACCAACATGGGACCCGACACCTACATGACCTCTAGGTACCTTGAGGAGCTTGGGTGGTTGCGGGTAGACGAGAACCAGGTCACCCATTGGTGCATTAGGACAGGGACTGAACAACCCTTGCCCATTTTTCCTTTGCCCAACCCAGACCTGACCGCCTTTCCACCAGGGCAAGAGTCCTACACTTACGCCCTGTTAGTTGCCCATGCTAGGGGTGAGGATCCACAGCAGGCCCAGGCTCAACCACAGCTCGTAGTTCAACCCATTCCACAGCCACCATCACCACCCCGACAGTCCCATTCCGTCCCTCACGGTGACTCTGACCCAGTTTGGGACTTGCAGAGTATTGGCCAGGCCATAGGTCGCATAGAGCAGACCCAGACCGAGTTCAGACAGATGATTGGTTCTGTCGACCAGAGGCTAGGCTACCTAGAGAGGAACCAGGGTAGGGGACTCTACCCCATTTATGATGATTATGCTCGTCGGGGCAACATTCCCGACGATGCTGTTTACCCAGACTGGTTCCAGCCCCCACCTCAGGGATATGATAGGGATCCCACTGCCCATGGTATTTACACAGACTATTCCTCGTTCCATGGGTACGGCCAGGACATTCCTTTTGGGGGACCGCCGGGGGGGACTTTTCAAGCTAACTATTTTGGTGGTAGCTCTTTTGGTGCAGATGGTGCAGGTTCCAGTGGTGGAGCAGGTGGGTCCTCTCATATGGACCAGGATGAGGATGAGTAGCCAGCTGGGCTACTTTCGAGCCAATGAGGACATTGTCCGATCTTGGCTTGGGGGAGGATTTTTGGATTTGGTATATACTTTTCTCTTTCCTTTTCTTTATTTTTGTTTATTTTTGGTGTGTTTTGTTAGTTTAGATTTATTGCTTTTTAGTTTAGTTTATTGCTTTCCTTATATGAAAAATACAAAAAAAAATTGAAAAATCAAAAAAATAAAAAATACGAACCAATGAACTGTAAATCATGCTTCCCTGTGCCCCATACTTGAGAAAAATTGTTTTGATTCTTGGTATTTGATTGTGAGCATTGTGGATTTGTTGATCATGATTTGAAGTTTAATTGCTTGGATTCCTAAACATGCGTCAATTTTGTCCAACTACTTGTGAATATAGTGCTTGACTAGTTGATTTGGTTAGGAATGCGTGATTAGTTCCTGGTATGTCAATGAATTTGAGTATTGGTTTGCAACTATGAGTAGTGTTTCATGGCTCATTATTATGCACATGTGGAGGACGAAGGCATTTGTTCTTTTAGGTAGCCTTCAGATTTATTTAGATACATTTGTTCCCTTCTTGCTACCCATGTTGTTGCCTTGACTTTTATTGTTTTTAGCCACATTACAAGCCTATTTTGCCCCATTGGTTACTAGTCCCAAGCTTGGCTTGGGGGAGCTATTAGTGAGTGAGGTGAGGGAGTTTGTAGTGTGCACATTATTTGCACAATTGGGTGGGTTTGAGAAGTTATTTGTTCTTGATCATATCTTTATTTGATGAGTTTTATTGTATATATATTTGGAAAATAAAAGTGTGATAGAAAAAAAAAGAGAAGTTCAAAAAGAAAAATAAAAAAAAAAAGAAAGTGAACTTCTAGAAAAGAAAAAAAAAAAAGAAAAAAAAAGAGCAAAAGGAAAAAAAAAGTGTTTGATGTTCAAATGTTCTAAGTGAAGGTTGATCAAAAGAAAAAAAAAATTGAGTTTCATTGTAAATATTTGAGTTTGAGTTCAAAGTTTGTTTATTCACTCTTGTTCTATATTATCATATTTTTATGAGTGAATTTTTGTAAGTATTGGGATTGATTTTT
The DNA here is from genome assembly GCF_948465745.1 of Chenopodium album. Taxonomy (NCBI): domain Eukaryota; kingdom Viridiplantae; phylum Streptophyta; class Magnoliopsida; order Caryophyllales; family Amaranthaceae; genus Chenopodium; species Chenopodium album. Next base: position 36,849,851 of record NC_137858.1, read on the forward strand.
ATGATTGGAGTATGTTTGGTGATTTATGTTGGAGTTAGTTTTGTTGGAGATGATTATGACCATTATTTTTGGTCATGTGTTTATTAGGATATGGCTCCCTTTTTGCATAGCTTTTCTCTCACATATTCCCAAATTTATCCTACCCTTTTCCCTAACCTTACATTACAAGCTTTAAAAGACCTTTTGACCTTGTGCATAGGGTTGTGTAAATATGAAAGTGTTGTTTATCAATGCAAGTTAAGACTTGACATATTCCGAGTCGACTATTAGGTTGAGTGTATGTCTTTTTAAACACACGAGTGTTGTGAGTTTGGGAGGGCATTGTTCACATTAAAGGGGTTGGGATGGAGAGCGATCGAGTACATCTTTTACTCGCCACATAAATGAGAGTTGAGTGTGTGAGCACTAGTCTTGAATTCTATATGCTCTTGTGGTTTGCTCTATTTGACAATTGTTGGGGATGAAGGGTGATTAGATGGATAAGATTGGTTGATTTTGAAGCATGTTCACTTGATTTACCTTGAATCGTTTGTGCTTGATTTTTATATTGGGGTGAGGTATGTTTTATTTGTTCATTGAGGAGCTCTTTGCTTAGGGACAAGCAAAGGTTTGGCTTGGGGGAGTTTGATGTGTTCATTTTATATATATATTTATCCCCGTCCCTTGGTCGTAATTAGTAGTGTTTTTGGCTCCTACGAGCCACTTTTATTACTAATTTGTGTTTTCCAGTGCTTTGGTAGTTTTGCTTGAGTTTTGTAGGAATTTGCGTACTTGGAGCAATTTCCCGGGTTTTTCGAGGAGCATCTACAAGTATTGGAAGACCGCGACCGCTTTCGATAGCCCAAGGCCGATTGGAGGGATCAAATCGGTGATTAAGGGCTCGGTTATGAAGATTTGAGGACTTGGGCCAAGTTCGGAGGCCCAAGAGTTGGAGATTTCGAAGCCCATGAGCATCGCCCAAGTCCACTCTCTCCGCCCGGAGGCGCGCCCGGCCGGGCGGGCCAAATCAACATGCGCCCGGTGCACGCGCCCGGCTGGGCGCGAGAAAGCTTTTGGGGAGAAAAAGGCGGGCCCGGTCGAGCGAGCCCTTGCCCGACCGGGCGCGTGTCGTTCCTCAGAGACGATTAGCTTTCCGTTTTGTTTTGTTTTAGCGTTAACTCTTGCTGAGTATTAATGTAATTCTATTAGGCAAGATTAGGATCTCTTATCATTATTTTACTCTAGTTTAGTTTTTTTTTCTCTCCCTTCTCTCTACTTAACTTTCTCTCTCTAGATTTTATTTTCTTTCCTTGTTCCTCACACTCTTGTAATTCCGCCGTCTTGGTACGATTTCTCCTTTAATTAATCTCAGTATTTTACTCTTTCCGATTTCTGTTATGTCTTGTTTAATTATTATGCTTTGTTTAGTTTTGATTATGTCCGAGTAATTTAATTCTAGGGTTTATGGGGATCCATAATTAATATGAAGGGGTAATTTATTATTATTGATTATTGACTTTGCATGATAATTTCTTATTGAATTGTTCTAATTCTTTGCAATTGGATTATGAATCGAGCAGATGTAATTTGATTGTGAATGTTTAGCAATATTGAATTGATGAATCGAGCAGATGTTAATTCGATATTAAAGGCTATTTTCAATAGGAACTTAGATCTAGTAAATTGCGAGAGCCTGTTAGATCTATGCTGGTTAATAAATTGCGAGAGCCTGTTAATCATGTTATTTGTGCAATGTTGATTGATTGATTGTTATGTTTTATCCCGGAATATTAATTATTGGTGAACCTGTGACCCTAGGCCTTCTTATATCTGATTTTCTCCCTAAACTTAATCTTCGTAGTATAGTTTCATATTATAACAACAATTTGGTTACCTTGATAATTTAGACTATATTAATTAATTAGGAGTAGAAAGACCAGTTTCCCTGTGGATTCGACCCTACTTCCCTATCTACTTTAGTTAGAGGATTTAGGTATTTCTTTTGATTAGGTGATACGACTTTACCCTGTCAGCTACGTATTGGCCTGTTCTAGCTGAGAACTTTACAGTTTAGTAGTTTTTCAACCTATGTATAAATATGGGACCGGTCCAACATTAAAAATTCCTATTTGGCCCAATTGAAACGTTTGGCCCTGGACCAAGATTTTAATGTTTTCAACCTATCTAGACATATGGGTCCATATTTAAAAATATCAATGTGGCCCATTTGCAACTTATGGACCTAGTCCAGCTGCAAACATAATATACAAATTTTTACCTAGACTCTACGGCAGGGAAAACTGCCTGCACCCCCCACCCCTCTGAGCGTGCCCCGCCCCCGCCCTTTTTCATTTATGAATTTTCTGTAAATTTTTATAATATGTTCATTTCTATATTGGTAAATGTTCATTTATAAATCATTAGATGTTCATTTTTATAATTAGGAGTTTTTGTTCAAACTAATACGAAGTACATTTTAGGAATTGAACATTTAACGAAATAAAAACGAATATTCATCAAAATAATTCTCCACTTCAAACTATGAAAAAATGAACATTATTACACGAATGACTATAAATTATTAAATACATATGAATTGAATGAGCATTTGTATTAATTAAATGAGAGTTTTTCGAAAAAAAAAACATGTTACTGATAGTATACTAATGTATAAATGAGCATTTATCAAAATGGAAATGAACATTCATCAAAAGAAAAATTTCACTACGAATTAATTTTATTAATACTTACATTCTTCCAGAATCTTTGTTTTCCTTTTCTGGAACTGTTTTCTTTGTTGTAAAAAAAAATAATAAAAAATGAAGAATGTAATTATTTGATTTACTAGTTTTTGAACAAAAATTACTAAAACTATAGTACATACTTACATGATGCATTTTCTGCAGTTGATGTTTCAATAATTGTTTTGAAATACAATCACAACAAAAATTTTTTTAGTAAAACCTAGGTTTCATACTATTTTTTGAACCAAAAATGAACAAAACCACTTATTCTTTCGAATTTCAATGCTTGTTTTGTTGAATTTTGTAGTGATTGAACAATTTTTATTGATAATTTGATAATTTGTCTCAAATTCGTAGAAATTTTGGGTTTGAAAAAGTAGATCAATGGGTTTAGAGAGAGATAATGGGTATAGAGAGAGAAAATGGGTAAGGAGAGAGAAAATGAAATGAAATGATGATTTGAATATATTTTTTTTTTTAATCTATAGGTAGTTAAATAGTGTGTACTGAAAATGGGGTTGTTGGGTTTGTTTATGCATTGTTTAGGAATGGGGGTGTAGGGATAGATAGCTACACTAGAGTCTAGGAGTATATAATTAAACATAATATGGTATTAAGGCCATCCAAAATGATTTGAGGAACAAGTCATACATTGGTTAACAACACACAAGCATTTTATCATATCAGACTTCCATCGGAATAACACACTTCCTAACAACATACATCAAAAACAAATCCATACATGCCTACACAGCATGTTCAACGCACATTTAGTCTAATACTACATTACAGCATAACAACACCGCATGAGATGCAACAACATACTTTATTATACATTCCACCTTACATGTTACTATTAAGGTGCCTTAGAGCATGGGAACCCAGTAACGAGACAATCGTCCTCAGGAACATTACCACATTGGTTGCCATCGTCACAGGGAAGATTAGCTGCAGCGGTGCCTCTGCGCCTGGCCTGGAACATACATGCCAAATTGATTAGCCCTTGCCAAACCGTTTCATTAAGCAATGCCAAACACAACAAGCACATTTCATATAATACGCAATGAAACACATAACAAGCATATTTCATTTTTTTGTCTCAAAACCAGCTTACAGGCAACTTCATAGGAGGCGGGGGTGTCCCAGTCATATCTGCACCTGCAATGTTCTCACCAACTGTCTTTTCTCCCTGCACATGCCATGTATTTAGATACAAATTTCTATACTTTAATTTGCACTCTACTACGTATTAAATAATGTATAAGCATGCATACCTGCCCCTTTTTGGCATTAGCACGTTTATAGCCAATCTTTGCCAGTCCCTTCCCCTTGTTACACGACCCTTTGGGCCTTCCTCTCCCTCTCTTCTTGGGAAGAGGGTCTGCAGGTGAGCAAATAGTCCCTTCTGACCCTTCCACTCTGGTCCCATTCATTGCATTATAAAATTCACCATCAGGGTTATGCACCGTGGATGTCGTTGCATTGTCATTGGTGTTGTTATGCTCCACTGTTGGGGCTCCTTCTTGAGGAAATGTGACTGGAATGGTCTGATCATACTTTCGCTTAGCACTACATCTTACGGCAGCTTTTACTTGGTCCAGTGTACTGATCACCGTGCGGATGGTCTCATCATCCACCATTGCAGCCTCCTGGCAGATTGGCTCAAACACGGTCATCAAATTGTTGTACCTTTTCCACACCCCGGTCTTTAAAGGATCATGCTTGGATACCTTTACACCAGTATGTTTCCTAAGCAAATCCTTTCTCCACCGACTAAGTATGTAACGTTGCGGAATCTCAACGACTTGATTAAGATCAAGAATACGAATGATGTGCCTACACATTATCCCATCTGTTTCAAATTTCCGACAATCACAACACACGGTTTTGGTTTCCGTGTGATATGTAGCTGAATAAAACCTCCTCCTACTAGTCAACACCGCTTCACTCTTCCCCTCCGGAACGATCCACACCCTATCTTCTATAAGGTACTGAATCAGATTATCTGCAACTATATTCTCCTCTCGAGGGTAACAGTACATCAGCCTACAGCATTCACTTTGCACTTCTTGAAACTTCGTGTCCGTGTATATCTTTTGAAATAGCTTTTCCACCCCAAATCCGCTGACCAACCGACGGATATATTTAGCACATTTCTCATCCGCATCTATTTCATCAGCAACTCTCTTCTCCAACGCCTTATCATACTTTTGTGGAAATTCAAAGAGCTTTGTATTCCTATTCAAAAAGCCATCAAAAAAACTGTTGATGCTCTCAACTCGCTGCGTCGTTTTCATTCCAGCCCAGAAATAGTCCCTCATAAACGATGGCACCCACATGTGACGTTCTTTGAACAGATTTCCAAGCCACTCATTGCTCTTTAGCTCATACTTTTCAATAAATTCTGCCCACCTTTTCTCAAACTCCTGGATACTAAAACTTTCATAGACCAACCCCTTGAGCACCGTCTTGAATTCTTGATACCTACAACGACACTTACAAGGTCAGCATATAACGAATACAACATTAAAGCCACTATGCAAGTTTTACCACTTACTTTTCACATTTTCCTAATTATTCTGGAAGCTTTCTCATTATATGCCATATGCACCAGCGGTGTCTGGTGCTCGGCATCACCTCCTCAAGGGGCTTCCTCATCGCAGCTGCCTGGTCTGTTAGTATGGCTTTCGGTGCTGCCCCTTTCATACATTTTAACCATTGTTGAAACACCCATTTGAAGGTATCACAATCCTCGTGAGACACAAGTGCACATCCAAGCAAAATTGATTGTCCGTGATGATTAACCCCGACAAAGTTGGCAAACGGTAAATCGTACTCGTTTGTCAAATACGTCGAATCAAAACAGACGACGTCCCCAAACTCTTCATAAGCTGCTCTACTACGAGCATCCACCCAAAGAACATCCTTCAATCGACCTTCATCATCCATCCTTTGTGCAAAATAAAAATTGTTATTTGCACCTTGCATTTCTTGGAAAAATTTCATCATCGCCACACAATCACCTCCCTCCATTAGCGACCGTCTATTTTTATACACCTCATGCTCACAGTCCTTCACAGTGAAAGGCAAAGGGTCCGAGTCCTCCATCTCCGTCGCCATGCACCCATGGATTTGCTTCACAGGTAACCCCTTCTCAAAATATTTCAATAACTTCTTCCTCACCCTAGATGTAAAGTGTTTCATCCTATACTCCTTCACAAGACGCGCATTCCCAGGAATGGGGGTGTGACCATTGTGTTCCAGTTCCACGGTCCTTATCACCCACTCCCCATCACGGTTCAAGCTAGCATATACTTTGGCAGCACACTCACATTTTTTAGACCTCCTTTTACTACGACTCAGCTCATCCTCACCCACCACTCCACCAATGACTCCACCAGAACCACTAGCGTCCATAGCTTTGGCTCTCTTTCTTTCTTCTCGTTGAGCCCTCATATCCGGTCTCCCATAGCACTCACACCTCCAAGTGGTAGATATTCGGTCCCTCACCTCACCCTTTGAATACACACCCTGCACCCTACTCACTCCAAAACCCTTTTGCTCCGCGTATTCCTTATAATACGCTTCAACATCTTCCCACTTCTTAAATATCATCCCGACCCTAGGTTCTTCCACGTAACTAACTACACTCACGTGGTTACTAGCTACAACCGATTGAACTGTCTCAAATGTTTTTACCGGTGTTACATAATCTGCCCTATCCTCAACACCTCCACCACAAGGTTCGATTACCCCCTCTACAAAAGGCACTAGCTCCCGACATTCATCTTCACTCGGATCCACGATTGTCATGACCTCTCCTTCGACACCCCTACACCCCCTCATACCACTACACCCCCTCATACCACTACCCTTATCTTGCAGTCCTAATTCACTACCCCTAGCAGCAGGAGGGCTTTGAAGACTATTTTCCATTTGCTAAAACTTACAGTATCGATGTGAAATTTTTCTACATATATATATCTACCTGTTCCAAGAACACAATCAAACCAACACTAAAACGATCAATTTTACAATAATTCCATTTTCAGTACATTACACACGTCCAAACACACACTTATGCAAGCAAGCTTTACTAATTTTACCATATAAATCATCAATACGGGCGTATTTGATTTGTCACATATGAAACAAGTACTTAGGACAATCTCCAATTAAATTAACATGTACAATCATGTAACAACATTCCAAATTACATTTCACAACTTTCACTAAACACAAACATAAATATTTATCCTCAACTACATAATCAACAACATTAACATAAATACGGCCAAGATTCACGTAACAATAATGAAATCACTTACCTTCATACACCACAGCTTCACCATACTCTATCACTTAACCATGCTCCCCGCGCTCCGATCCACCAAGACCAGTTCACCTTCCATAGCGCTATTAAGTATATGTACAACATATACGGGTGGGTATTAAACACACAACTACCACCTGTTGAAGATGCAGGCACTAAATGACTCCAACTATATTCTGAATTCTCCGTTACCTTCAATAGTTCGTGTCGTTAGTCCAGTGGCACCCTACTCAGCATTACAATTTAACATAATCTTACATCATGCTCCACATCAACAGAGTACTGTTCTTCATTTTTACGAATATGCCACAAGATTAACAAACCGCGTTCATCATAAAGATGAATGGGGGCGGCCCCCTTTTCATATATGCATGAAAGTTTTAATTTAGATGTATTATTGTATCACTTTTTATATATGGAAGTTTTAATTTAAATGTCTTACTTTCCTTTTTATTCAATAAATTCTCTTTATCTATCTCATATCACATGATACTCTTTATTTTAATTATCTCTCTCTCTCTATATATATATATATATATATCTATAACCCATATAAATATGGGAAGTTAGTAACAATAACTTTTGGTGCGATTACATTACCACCCCTGAATTCATTGAATTGCCGATTTTGCCCTTGCTTTCTCACCTACTTCCTCCCTCACCTTCTTCCCCTCTATCTTTCCATCTCAGAAGAAAAAAGGTCAGAGTATTTAGGGGAAACAATGAGAGAGAACCTAGTGAGAGAAAACTAAAACTTCAGCAACTCAAGACCACCGATCATCCCTTTCAACGATGGGGCTTCGATTCTTCTCAGAGTTTCGATCGTCACATTCATCAGGTCCGATCTCTCTTCTCTTTCTCGATTTTGTTTCAAATTTTTGGGGTTTACTTGTTCGATTGTCGTGGATTTTTGCATATATGTTCCTGTTGTTTTCGAATTTTTTGGGTTAAATCTTTGTGGGTGTATTGTGCGTAGGAAAAAGAAGAATTTCTTGAAAAACCCAGTTCTTTATTTTACAATTTTCATTGATTTAAGCATGATGATGAACTGGGTATTTCTTTTTTTAGTCAATTTTTTTTTTCTTAACAGAAATTAAAAGTGAATGGAATTGAAATAGAACATAAAAAAAAAAGATATTCTTAGTAGTTAGGAAATTGGGGTTTAATTTTAATTTAGTGGTGAATAAGTTAGTAATTTCCCCTAATTTGATTTTGAACAGAAGGAAAGAAATAGGAATTGACATGGAAGAAAGGGCTTGGAAGGTGGTCAACCTGTAGATCAGTCGAGACATCCATCTGGGATCATCCCTACTCTGCAGTATGTTTGATTGAATTTGGGTTTTTGAACCTTGATTTTGGTAGTTAGGGTTTATTTTGAGTGGAATCGTTTATAATGTGCTTCAAATTATACTGCATTTAATATTGTTGAAATTGATTGATTATATTGTATGATTAGTGCAAAACGACCTATATAATCATGCATAAGTGATACTTCAACGTTGTATCTGGATTGTAGGATGAATTATGAGTCAAAACCAGCAATAATTGGTTTAATTGCCTTATGAAATTTAAGGATTTTCAGTTTTCTCTTTCCGTCGATGATTTGTCTTTGGATTTTCTTCACGCCCTCTTCGTATGGTCTATGAGATTTATCTGTTACTTTTATTTTCTGCCCACAAATATAGTTGAAACAAACCTAGAAAGAATTTACATGATACTGTAAAACCGAGTTATTCTAATTGGTTTTGGCGACGCGGTTGCTAAGGTTCATTTATCTTTCTTGTTCTAATTGGTTCGATACTTCGATGTTCATCTCCTCGATTAGATTTTACCTTTTATATGAAGGTTGTTTTATTTATTTCTGGGCTTTCATGTAGTTTTTTTTATTGAATTCGATTTCAAATGGTTTTCTAAAGCAAAGATGTTCGGAGGAATGTTCCAGAAGAAACCAAGCAAGGAAGAAGCTCTGTCGCAGCTTCGATCCCACGAATTGATGTTCGGAGCATGGGTTGTTGCTATTCGAGTCACTCCTTATTTTCTTCAGTATTTTTCCAGAAAGAGGAGATTACTTTGGATCTTTGATTCAACCCTACCAAAATTAAGGTATTAGTCTTATAAGTTTTCAAGATATTGACTTTATTTGATTATTAATTTCACTATTTTACATTATATGGGTGTTTTAGATGTTACAAATTAAATTTTTGCAAGGAGGTAGATGGACCCAGGAGAATTTTGATGTATACTAAGATTCTGGCATTTTAATATGGGTTTGGATGTATTTTGGATATTTGAGTAAATTTCTACAGTTTATTAGGAATATTTGGATTTATTTTGGATATTTGAGAACAATCCTGCAGTGTAATAGAAATATTGATGTGTTGTGTATACAATATCTGTTTCCTTTCTCTTTCTTGTTCTTATTGGTTCAATTTTCAACCCTTCTCTTGTTCGTATTGCTAGCGATCTCACAGGTTTATCTGTCGTAGCAGTTTCAGAAAGATTGAATTACTACAGATTGGGATGCTGTTATTGATGCTGGTATATGCTCTAAAATTTGAATTTTTGTTTTTAAGTTTTAAATTTTTTTTTTTTTTTTTTTGGTTTTGTTTTGTTTTGTGAAGAACTAATTTCAATTTCTGTTGGTTCATTGGTGATTTATCCTTGATTATGTCTCTAACATTGATCAATTTTTGCTAAATTTAAAGGATTAACTAATTAGGTTCTATAAATTTTCATTTCTTGATTGAGATTTTAAGGGGTTTAGGTAGATTTTGGTACTGTTTGTAGCGTGTACATTTACCAGAAGTGTAAGTTTTTATCATTGGAGTTTAGCAATGGAACCAAGTTGCTGCCTTGATTCTGTCGCAGTAGCTTTGCATGTTTAGCATATTATGGTAATTATTGTTTTATTCTGCCAGTTTTTCATTGCATTGAAATAAGTGGTTATCTGCTGGTGAGCTTGCTTTTAGACATGAGATGCTATAGGTGATGTTTGAGGGTGTTGATTCTTGAAATTTCAATTGGAGATTAAAAATTAAAGCTAGATTTGTTAGATTAAAAAGGATGAAAATGCATTGCTCTCAACTTCTCATTGTACTTGGTTATTAGATGTAATTTTAAAATGAAAGTAGGATGTTTTGATAATTTGCCAAAGTGATGAGGATTAATGTATATGTTAAATTTTCAAATGTGTGAGTGACTAAAGTTAATTAGTTTAAATGTATTGAAGGGTTTAAATGTTTATAAAATAGATTGATGAACGAACACTAATCTCCCCAAGTTTATTCATCACTCTTAATTAACTTCTTATTTCGTATTACATGAGCCTTTTGTTGTTTTTTATTAAATGAGTTTATTACAATATACTACTCTTCTAGACTTTTTGTTCTCGAGCACTTCAATTAATTTACATCTCTGCTTGCTTACTTTATTTTCTTGATTGTATGTATTAAAAGCCTGCCAATGGCCCAATAATCATTAAAGCTTAGAGAGTAGTCATTACTTTAGGAAAATACAACTCATCACGATCACCAAACAACGTACTCATGACCCGAAATTGAATATTGTTTATGTCATTTGTCATTTATGACTTTATCTACTCCTATAACAAATAATGTGTGCTACAAAACTGACAGAAGTTTCTGAAGTGCACATAAGGAAATAGATGACTTAATGTTCCGAAGATTCCTCTTACTTGTAATCTTGTGAATAAGACGGGTTCCATGTTCTTAAAGTGTTTGAAAAGGAGGCATACTTATCTGCCTAAAGTTTGTCATAAGATAAGAGAAACATTATGACCTTTCCCATAACAAAGTTAATCTAGGAGGCATAGATAAAAAAAAGGACACCCTACTATGATTGCGTTCGCAGGTGGGCATTACCTAAATGCCAAATCTGGTTGGGGGTCTTGATGAGTTTAAGCGTACGTCTCTTCCTGTTTCTTTGACTATTTAGATTGCTCACTTATACTTCAGTTGCAACTATCTACATCAATGTTTCTGCTATTCATACTTGTTTTGTGTGTTTTTATACAGGTCTACGATCTGTGAGCAATAATGTACCCCTCGAATCTGTCAGCTAGCCATGATACAACAACTGAGTTGTAATAACTCTAAAGTTGTTGTAGTTCTCACTCGCTCGTTGTGCTTTGTTGAGTTCCAGGGGGAAAATAGGAGAAGATCGAGAGGAAGACAATCTCAGAGAAGCTCTCAAGCACTCTGCTCAAATGCTTTTGGAGCTCCAAACCTCATAATAAGTATCTGTGAGTGACTTCTTGCTTTTATGGATTTTTGCAGGATTTTTTTTTTGGTGCTTGTATGAATTTAACTGTATTTTATAATTATCCTTATTAATCTTTAGAGAAAGATTTAATTGACTTACAAATTTCTGAACATTTAGGCTTTGTTACTATAAATTAAGGAAAAAAAAATCTTTATTTTGTATAATGTAGCCATCAAGCTTACACTCTCCTTTTCTGGCAGCTCTTGCTAAATTGTTGCTTCTTCGTGTTTCTTTTGCATATCCTATATGCCTTGTTCTGTAGTAGGCTTGGGATGAAGGCATCATTGGCATTCCAGAATAATGGTTCTGAATGAATAGTGGGTTCTATGAATTGTTTTTGGGTTTATTTCTTAAGATATACTGCTTACTGTGCTTCCTCTCATCTTATGATGCTTTGCCTAATACAGTACATTTATATTTAGATTAGAGAAATTGGCTGCACATTATTCTTTTCGTCAAACATGATAGACAATGAGCTTGGTTATTGCTTATATGGGTGTTTTAGATGTTAAAAATTTAATTTTTGCTTCTAGCTTCCTTTAAGCTTGTTTTTTTTTTTTTTTTTTTTTTTTTTGGGTTGTGCTTGTATGATTGTTTACTGTTTTTTTATAAGTATATATTCTCTTCTCCTTATTATGTCAAATTTGGTTATTAATTCAAATGAGTTTGGTGAATTAGTGAGTGAATTGAATGAATTAGTATGTTGATTATTGTCTTGTTGATTTGTATCAGTTCCTCAATTTGTGGGTTGTTTAGCTCTAAGACACTCAAGAATGTTTTAAGTTTTTCCTTTTTTTTTTTTTTTTTTTTTTTTTGCATTCCTCACTTTTCCAGTATTATAGATTTTGAATTTAATATGAAAAACTCTAAAAGTTTGCACATTTTCTGAAAATGCAGCAAGTCCAAATTTGTTCAACAATGTCGATTTGTTTCCATCACATTCCTGTCAAACTTCCAGGATTCAACAACAAAAAGGTCTAGATAATTTCTTAATTGTAAGATTATTCTAAGAGTAAGCTAATAATTAGGTTGCTCAGTTTGGAAAATGATATTTGTATGGTGTCTGGATTACCCTGAATCATTTTATTTCAATACACATTTTAATCAGTTTTGCAGACTGTCTGGGTCTAGGAGGGAATTGACAATAGTCTCCATGTCGTCAGTTGCTACTGATGCGATGAAGGACGTACTTGCAGCGAATTATATACCTGCAGCTCCTATACTTATCCCTGAAGGACCGTGGCAGCAGGTTACTGATTTCCGAATTATATTTGTGTTTTCTTGTTTATCCTGAACAATGTTATCTAATTTGCAGCACATGGAATGGTACATGAATGTAGTTTACTATTTATATTATTTGTTCAAAAGTGTCACTATTTTATAAGTTCTCAAGTGTTTCATTGTACCAATTCACATGTTTATGATCGTAGTTTTTTAGGGGGCTGGGGGAGTGGGGTTAGCGAATTAGGTCATGCTGATCCTGAATATTGAGTTCAAAGGATAACAAGACAGATTCTGGCGTCTATTTCTATATCTGAAATGAAGAAAGAAAAGCTTGAAATCTCAGTGTTTAGTTTCTTTTGTAGATTTCTGGGGGAGGTACAACTGCGAAGGGATTCAAGGCTGCCGGTATTTATGGTGGTTTGAGGGCCCAAGGAGAGAAACCTCCTTACTTACAAATTTCTGAACATTTAGGCTATAATATGAATGCTATAATAATTAACTCGGTTTCTTCCTTCATTGTTTCATCATGAAGATTGGTTGGATGCTATTGTTTCTACTTTTAAGGTTTTGTTCATTTCCTTTTTTTTCGTTATATTTCCTATACCTTGATTATGAACGATGCTTTAATTTCTATCTATGCAGAAATGGAGGGTGACAAATTATTTCAGAATTTTGGGGTGGTTTCAATTCAGTTTGGTAAAAAAATTGGGATTATATTCCCATGCATCATAAAGCTAGGGTTTTATTTATTTATATATTTGATTTGGATCATTCAATCTCTAATTGATTATTTTCTATATGCAGTCTGTTGGAATATCAGCTCCAACTATTGGAAGAGTCGAGAACACTCATTATTACCATCCTAGAATTGTTGCTCCTCAGTAAATTTTCAGTTTTTTTATAAGCCCCAAATTACTATAATAATGTTGCCATGTTTTTAATAAATACGGGAAGATAGGAAGCTTGCAAAATTAAACAAATTTTTCTTATGATTATAAGACAAAGAGGGTTCTTAATTCATCTGGAATAGAGTAACAAACCTTCTTTTGATCTTATAATTTAAGTTTATATTGTGGATATTTAACCTCATGTAAAAATCCCATTTTCACTTTTTATTTTTTAAAAAAAAAATGATTTCTGCTTTGTTCGTGAAGAGAGTAAAAGGAGAAATGGGGAGATTAAATGGGATCTGAAGTGAAAAGGTTAATGGCTAGCGAAAGAGCAGTATTGAGTGAGTTCTTCGATCTCCAATGCCTTCCCTTTTTAGTATCCTTTTATTCTTTGGCAAACATCTTTTTGGTTCATTTATATTTACTCTATTTCTCAGGTGTTTTTTTTTTTTTTTTTTTGATGTTTATTTTGATGAATTTGAATTTTGAGATTTGGGTTTTGTTTATTTATAGGTATTGTTGGAATTCTGTAGAGGGGAAAAAATGAGTTTAGTTGTGCAATTTAATCCAAAATGCTCATAGTTAAATCTGGTTCACTTTTGATTTCTTAATTATCCATATTTATTTTGATTTGAGTTTCTCTATTTTGATGCGAGTATTAGTGAGCATTTGGGAAAACTATTACTCATACTATATTGATCGGTACGTAGCTAACATTAGCATTACCTTGAATTGAGAATTTGTACATGCTTATACTATGCTGAAAATTGTTATTTGTGAGCTATAATAAGAGAATTTGTACATGCTTATACTATAGCTCAAAAGATTGGTATTTTTAGTGCCGTAGATAACATGATTCTTTTGCTAAGTAATTTGGTAAAGTTTGGATTAAACAATATGTTTGATTACATTGTAATTTATTTACTTTAATAATATAGCCTCCATTGTGGATCGTTGAGTCCATTCTCGTGTATTGATGTATTTTTCTTTAGAGGGCAACTAAGTAGGAGATGAGTGGCATATGATTTCTTATAAACTATCATGGGTGCATTTTTAGAATATACCTTACTATAAAATTATGATATTTAATTTAAAGTCTCAATAATTTTTATGGAGGAATAGGAAGCTGAATCAATCACTGCAGAATTGAGTTTTTTCAGCATTATTGATATTTTTACTTATACTATTTTTGCTTTTGTTATATGATAGGACTTCTGAAGAGGTCAAGAAGATAGTAGCTACCCAAGTTCAATGCAGGTGAAGGTTGGTCATGAAAAAGGCTGTGAGTCTACTTTACGAAACTTAGGGGAAAGGAATTTGATATAGTTCATGAAGTAGCTCAAATCAAAGTACTACACATCATTCAATAGAGTATTAGAGAACTTTGTGACCGTGTCTCATTCCTGCTCCCCTTCCAATGAAAGGATTAATAATTAATGTGTTATGTATGCATTTTTCAACTCATCAAAAGAAGGTCGAGGTCTAGACCGAGTATCTGCTGGTGGAAACAATTGATTGGTTTTGTTGGGTGTTAAACTTTTAATAATAAATTATGGGTACTGGATAATTTTTGCCACTGCTTATTTTTTATTTTTTTTATTTTTTTTTTTTTTTGTTTTTTTTGTGTGAAGATAAGTAGGCAATCTATTACAGTGTTTTAGCTTAAGATAGCTTTAAAATGTCCTTAAATAGTTTCTTGCATTTGATGTTACTCAAATGGATATTCTAAGAATTTAACATTAATCGTAATTAGTGGCTATGTTTTTCCATTTGTATGAATGTACATTTTTAATTTCGTTATGTGCGAACACATTTTTCTATATAGCAACAGATGGATTAGCCAAATAGCATAAATATAACCAACCAACAAACAAGTTAAATAACCATACAAACCATCTAACTTCAATTTTTTTAAATTTGTTCATTGTTTTGTTGGATGAATCTCAATGTGTGTGCTAAGAACATTTGTAGAAGAGTATGATAATCAAGGGTCATTGTACTACCCTCGGCTTCTTATTGATGCTTAAGAGTTCTTACAAGTTATGTCGATATTTGTTCACTTTTTCTTGAGGCAATTATAAACTGATTGGTGTTTGATGAAAACATATAGTTGCAAAATTGTTACTTTTTCTCCGTAACAAGTAGTACAAGGAAATGAAAACTTAAACAAAATTCAAGGTAGGAGTAATAGATACTCAAAATTGAGAACGCAAAATTGTAGATGAGAGGATAGAGGTGAACACACCCAAAAATAACCCATTGAAAAAGGGGGGATGGAGGGAGAGGGAGGGAGGGAGAGAGTACTTATTAAGAATACTTATTAGAGTGTCATTAAGGAGAAGATGGCACTACATTTTAAAGTAGTCAAAATTACAAAAGACGAGTGAAATAACGAGAAAGCTAAAGGGAGGGGA
This sequence comes from Chenopodium album, assembly GCF_948465745.1. Classification (NCBI taxonomy): domain Eukaryota; kingdom Viridiplantae; phylum Streptophyta; class Magnoliopsida; order Caryophyllales; family Amaranthaceae; genus Chenopodium; species Chenopodium album. The sequence goes on from NC_137858.1 coordinate 36,865,716, forward strand.
AAAAAGAAATAGGAAGATAGGGGGACTAGATTTTGACAACTATATTTGGACACACTTTTTTTAAATAATTAGTAAATGTTATTAATTAAACAGCGTGATTTCGTGACAATTGAGGCATCTAATTTAATTTATTAACACCTTTAGAATAAGAGTGCGTTCTATTCACTTGATTTTTAATTATATGAACTTATTAACCCTTATTAAAATTTATTTTAGTAATAAATTGAACTTGGGTAACCCTGATAAGCTCTTATCACAACTCATTTAAACTTATTTTTTCTGAATTTATCTTATCTAAACTTATTAACCATTATATGAACTTATTTTTCTTGAAATAAGTGAAAATAAGGTAAACATAACAAGGCCTAAATTTTTCAACATTCTGATAAAAAATCATGTTAGATTCATGACTAAATGTTTTTTTTTATGTTAATACTTTTTTTTACTTAAAAGTGGAACATTATATTACATCATAGTGGGAACATCCACTTGATCAAAAGAGAGATAGTTTTGGTGCATTTTCAGCAACCAGGAGTTAAGCAAAAGCATTAAACATAACATACTAGAAACTAGGAAAGCAATAAAAAGAAGATAGTTCATGAAACTAGTACAAGCATAGCCAAAAGATCTTCCAGACAGCTCCCTACAGCCAGGGACAGCAACAAGAACTAGCAGACTCAGCAGACTAAACCATTCCCTGATCAGTAGCTTGATATTCAGGGATTTCAGCAGCATACATGTCGAAGACTTCAGGAGGAGGGAAGAAGTAGTTTTCTTTCATTCCCTTTCATACCCTTTTATGTTAATACAATCATAGTTATAGATAACTTTAGGAAGATAAAGGGTAACAGATAGGAAGGGGGAGAAGGAGTGGAAGAGACTCGAGAGAGGAGAGAAAGAGAGAGGAAGAAATAGGAGGAGATGGAGAGAAAAAAAAAAGAGGGGGGGGGATGGGAAAGGAAGAGAGGGATAGAGAGAAAAAAAGAGAGGGAGCCAGGAACGAAAAGTGATGGAAGAGAGAGAAAAAAGGGTTGGGAAAGAAAAAGAGGCCAAGAGAAAGAATAGATAGATAGACCGAATGACAATGTCAAAAGAGAAAGAAAGATAGAGGGGTTGAGATATGAAGGTGCTAAAGAGAGAGAAGGCAAGGTCACGAGAAGGGGAGAGGGGAGATGGGCTAAAAGAGAAGCGTGCTATGAAGGAGAGAAAAGGTAAAATAAAATAGAAAGAGAAAAGGCAGGACATGAGCTAAGAGTAAATTAAAGAACATGTTAGGGGATAGATAGAGAAGGGCTGGGAGAGAAGAGCCAAGAGATGGGAGAGAGGAGCCAAGAGATGGGAAAGAGGATTTAGGAGAAAGAGAGAATAAGAAAGAGAAGTTGGGAAAAAGAGAGTGAGATAGAGAGATAACGAGGGACAAGAGAGATAGAGGTGGTCAAAAGATCGAATAAAGTTAGAGTGTTAATTAGAGATAAGGGGATATGAGGAAGGGAGAGAGAGAGAGAGAGAGAGAGAGAGAGAGAGAGAGGCCAAAAGAAAGAGGGAGATAAAGAAAAGCTGAGATAGAAGGGGAGAGAGAAAGAAAGATTGATATGGGAGGAGGGGAAGGAGGCGAGAAAGTACAATCTATAGTTTTAAAAGCTTATTTTTTTTAAAAAAAAAAATGGAACAAGGACTAGTGTGTATATATATATATATATATATATATATATATATATATATATATATATATATATATATATATATATATATATATATATATATATATATATATCTCTATCCGCTCCTAAAATTGTCTAGGAGTTTGATGCATCTAATAAAAAAAGTAAGAAGTATGTAATAACGGGTTTATTTGATTTATTTTTTTCTTTTTTGGGAAGGAGAATGGGGTACAATTCTACCTCTATATACCCTTTTGGATTCGCTACTTATAATACTTCGTATAAATTATTGGTATTTTATCGAATATAGAAGTATAAACCAAAAAATTTATCTTAAAAATCTATCTAAATTTTTATTGAAAAAAATAAGACCATAATACATTTTATCCTATAAAATTTATCTAAATCTATCCAACTTTTATCCTACAAAATCTATGTAAATTTATATAAGTTTTTTATCCAATTCTAACAAAAAAAAAATATTCAAATTAAATAAATCCTACAAGTCTTATTATTGTCGCCTACGTGGCGCGACACTTGGCGAAAAGTTGTAATGTCAAGTGTCGCCGTCGTGGTCCGGCTAAAAGTTTAGCTTTATATATTAGTTATATGATATCTAATAACCCGTTCCGTTCATTCTAAATAAATGGATGAAATTCCGACTTAAATAAATAGAAGGTGGATGGTAGATGAAGCGGAGGGAATGGATCGAGTCAGATTTGACAGAGCTTTGAACCAACCGTCGCTCGATCTATCGTGTCCGCTTACTATTTGACCCATCATCCATTCGTTCAGCAGTTTAACAATGTGTAGGAGCAAAATAGTTGCATCTCTTAATTTTCTTCAGTTATTCTCTATTGACTATATTCTCAAACTCTCTCATACGAAGTACAATCAATCTCATTTATCTCTCTATTTCTCCCGTTAGCGACTTCAATGGCTCATCATAGGCGACTCTTCACCATTGAGTCCATTTAATACAACAAATAAATTCAACAATTTTGTTTTTAGTCCCACTTCTTTGAATTTACCCTTTTCAATTTATGGGTGCTTTAATATAGCCCTTCCTTCGTAAACTCCTAATATTCAGTTATATGTTAATCTGTTTGAATTTACAATTGATTTTCTATTTTTAGTGTTTAAATTTCAAATATTGTGTTCGAATTTTCAGCATTCCTGTATAAATGATAAATTTTCAATTATAAATGAAGATGTGCCAATTAATACTAAAAAAATATACTAATAATAATTAGCGTTTGGAAAATTTGCTTAAAATAATACCAACTATTAACGGTGTGTGCAAAATAATACAACCTCTACTATTTGCTTTTAACAATACACCTTTTGTACTATATGTGCAAAATAGCACGCTAGGCAACAAAGAAGACATTTTAAGGAATATTCCGTTCATATTCATTACAGTTGTATATTATTTTTATTATGATTTAATATTAAAGTATTTGTTTTCAAAAAACAATTTATGTTAATAATTTCATCCTACCCAAGTTAATAATGCTCCGCCCCTTTGTTAGGCGATCCATGGTGCTAAGGCGAGTAGGAGGGGCCCTGTTATTTCTCATCTTTTGTTTGCCGATGACAGTTTATTGTTTGCTAGAGCGAACCGCCGAGAATGCGAAGTTATAGTTGATATTCTCAACCAGTATGAAGTAGCATCCGGGCAAAAAATTAATTATGTGAAGTCGGAGGTTTCGTTTAGCAGTGGGGTAAGCGACGAACAAAAAGATGAGTTGATGGGGGTTTTGAATATGAGGCAGGTGGAGAGACATGGCAAATATCTAGGGATTCCCACGGTTGTTGGGAGGTCGAAAAAAGCCATTTTTGAGGCGCTCACCGATAGAATTTGGAAGAAGCTGCAGGGATGGAAGGAGAAGCTTCTTTCAAGAGCCAGGAAGGAGATTCTGCTCAAATCAGTCATCCAAGCCATTCCAACCTATTTAATGGGAGTTTATAAATTCCCTAGCTCGGTTACTCATAGTATTCGAACGGTTATGGCTCGCTTTTTCTGGGGTCAACGAAATGCTCAAAGGAAAATTCATTGGAAAGCTTGGGAATCAATGTGTGCTCCGAAATGTTTAGGAGGTATGGGTTTCAAAGATTTGGAGGTGTTTAATGATGCCTTGCTCGGGAAACAAGCTTGGAGGCTTACTCATAATGAAAATTCACTGCTGAGCAAAGTGTTGAAAGCCAAGTACTACCCAAACTCTTCCTTTCTCGATGCCTATTTGGGGTATGGGGGAAGCTACTCTTGGAGGAGCATTTGGAGTAGTAAAGCTCTTGTTAAAGAAGGCACTATATGGCGGATTGGGAGTGGGAAAGAGGTGGATATATGGCGAGCTCCATGGCTTGCTGACTCGGAGGGCAGGTTTATCACAAGTCAAGAAGTGGGGGGCCTATCAACTGTTAGTGATCTAATTGATGAGCATACGAGAGAGTGGAAGACTGATGTTATAGCAGAAAATTTTAATGAGCGTGATCAAAGATGTATCTTGGCAATCCCGATTAACTCTACGGTGACAACGGATATGTTAACATGGGCCTTTACTAAGGACGGTTTATACTCAGCAAAAACAGCCTATATGTTGGGAAAAGGTTGTAATCTTGATGATTTTCACCAAGCTTGGGTGGAAATTTGGGGTATGAATGTATCGCCAAAGGTTCGCCACTTTTTGTGGAGAGTATGCACGAACACTCTACCAACAAGAGTCCTGCTGAATCACCGTCATTTGATTGAAGATGTTACTTGTCCTTGGTGTGGTACTCAGGAAGAAACAAGTGCTCATGTGCTTTTTGATTGCTTTAGAGTTAAAGAACTGTGGGAGGAGAGCAAGTGTGAAGACCTGCTGATTGATAGAAGTGGGAATTGGTGTGATTTGGTTGCTAGGTGGAAAAACAAAGATGGCAAATTGAAACAGAAAGCTGCTTTTTTGATGTGGATTATATGGGGTGAACGTAATAGGAAGATCTTTGAAGGAACCATCACCCCGAATGATGTCCTTATTGCGAGATTACTTCGATCGGTTGAGGAGTTTGATTGTCATACAAAGAAAATATATAATGTTTGTCAACCGAAGGCAAAAAAGAGCCCTGCCAGGTGGGTTCCCCTGCCACTAGGAGTTGTCAAAATAAACTCTGATGCGAGTTTGGCTAAGGAAGGTTGGATAGGGATGGGAGTGGTGGCTCGAGACACCAAGGGGGAGGTGCTGTTTTCGGCTTGCAGACGAGTCAAAGCATGGTGGCCAGCTGAAATAGCAGAAGGTAAGGCACTTGTTATGGCTATAAAGCTCGCAAGAAGGCAGGGGATCAAGGAGGTCATTCTCGAATCCGATTGTGAAGTCCTCATCAAAAGGCTATCTAAGGCTGCTTTGTTTTTCTCTGATTTTGATGGTGTTCTTGAGGATATCATCTCATTGAGTAGCTATTTCTCTTCTGTTTGTTGGGCTCATGTGAGGAGGGAAGGAAATTATGTTGCTCATCATTTAGCTAGAATCATACCTTTTGGAACCGAGCAAATGTGGATTAATCATTGTCCCACGTCTATTGCTCCTTATGTACTCTCGGACACTATGTCCCTTGATTAATAAATTTTGTTCGTCGTGTTCCCTCAAAAAAAAAAGGCTAGTAAATTAATTTCACTAAAGAAAAAAATTTCTACGCTATCAAACAAAAGTAAATAGGGTATTGATATAATTAGTTTCAAAAAATGTATTAAAAACCAAAATTAACCTAATATTTCCTTTGTTTTTTATACTTACAACGCACCTTTTGACTTGCTAAGCTATTTGAAAAAATTATTAGACTATGTAATCAGACAAATTATGCTACAAGTTTTAATCGTAGGCTCGTAGCAATTTAACACTTTCTTCTTCATTTTTTAAACATAACACTTTCTTCTTATTGGTGGTAAAATTATGTTGATTAATTTGTCCGTTTTTCAAGTCTAATATCTATCTTAATTATAGTGTGTGTCATGTCAAAATAGGGTGTTATTGTGTATGTGGTAAAATTATAGTATGTATTTTGGAAAAAAAATTAATAATTGCTACCATAAAAAGAATATAATACTCCTAAATATGGATAAAATATTCCTCAAGATACCTTTTAGGATAGTTGGCATACCATTATGTATATATATTGCAGAAGGTGGTACTGTTGAAAGCAAATAATTGAGGTCGTATTATTTTGCACCCATCACTAATAATTGGGATTATTTTAAGTCAATTTTCCTTTGCTTTTTGTTTATGTGGAACTATGGTTGTTTTCATTCAATTTGCAGATTTGTTTCACATTTATATTCCATTTGATAACATGTAGCATAGGTGGTCTTAATTTTTTTAAAAAAACTGTATTATAAAGTGTATATTTGATTACGTAAAAGCAATATAATGTTATTAAAATCGTGATTCATTCGGATTGTAGAAACGTACGATTTTACAATCCCAATCCACCCAAACAATTTAAATTGTTGGTAGAATCGCTCTCCAGTATAATCGCTCATAAAATAGGTGGAATCGGATTGATTCCACGATCCTACATCGATTCTAACAATTCAACTCCTCCAAACAGTCTTATTTTCTGAAATCCATAACTTTTGATTGCAAAGTCAAAGTGGGCTTGTAATATATCATTGGAAAGTTCTTGAGGTCTACTTTCTAATATAATTTGTCCTGTACCCTTTTCATTATGTATTTTGTGTTATAGCCTAAAGATTGTTAGGGTGTCATAGTTGAACCAACTTCAGCCAATGACTTACGTATTATTCAATATAAATCACAATTAAACTTATGAAACATCAATTTTAAGATATTTTAAATTCTATCAAGCCATTCCAATTTTTGGGGCAAAATAATACATTCATGAGTTGGGCATATAAAAAACTCTTTTATAATATACATGAGTTTGTTGTAATTGTCATTTTTTAGTTATCTCTGTAAAATGAATTAACTTGACACTTTTTATTCTATTATCATTGGATTTTTTTTTTATTAGGGGAAACAATTTTAGGAGTTTGCAACATTAATTTTTCAAAATTTGTCAACAATTGTCTTGCTGCTACTAAACTGAAGGCTTGTTTTGAAAATTTGTCAGGGAAAACCTTTTAGGGCATTAACTGATTAACAGAATTGAGCTAAACTGAACTGAACTGAAATGAACTTATTGGAGCTGAACTGGATTGAATATTTTATGAGAGAAGAAAATTAAGATAAGAACTAAACTGAACTGATTGGAGCTGAACTGAAAATAAGCTGAAGTAAACATGCCTTTAAATGCCTCAATTTGTAAGAAAAAAACCTTTTAAAACATTCTTTATTAAAAAAAAAACCACGATCACTTTTCTTGTTTAATGAAACCCAGGTCATCCTTTCCGGCATTGACTCCCACTTTCTGAAGTTGACCCATTACTTTTCACCATTACTCAAAGACTATTCTCATATGCTTAGTTTTGACGAAATTAACAGGCTTACTCACATTGCCCTTTTTGCCAAATTTAAATTATTATTCTATTTTAGCTAAGTTATACTTCTACTTAAAGTTGTTTTGTATTAATTCATTGTTATATTTGTCATAGCAGTTGTAGATTCAATTTTTTTGTTCAATATTGTTATACATATTGCATAAATTTTGAAATACTCAAATGTTATACTTATACTCAACTGAAATACTCCGTACAATATAACTTTAATATGATTTATTTCACGTTTAAGAAAAATGTACGGTCCAAAAAAACTTAATGAGATGATGAGTATTTTTCTCCAATGTTATACTTATACTTTCATGCTTTGTGACTTTGTGAAGTTGTAAGTTTGATATTTCAAACTGAAGCTGGTAAGACACACACACACACTGCCTTGCAAACTGCAAAGCCTTGGCAAGAGTGCTGGACAAAAAGTCGAAAAAAAAGAAGAAAAATGTTAACGTTCAAATTCAAAATTTAAATTTACAAGTTAAATACATGTAGCTAACTTAACAAAGCTGTGACCTTACATAAAGACGTTGTGGTCCAAAACATTCAAAACAACAAATTGCTATTGGTCTGTCCTTGTTTAATAGGTCACCCACATGCCACAAGTATTGTATTTGAAGAGAGAGAGTATTATGGAAGTTACGCTCCCCATTTATTAAATAAAAACCAAACACGGCCTTATATACAAACACCAACACTCTCACTCTCACTTGTTTTCTGAACAAACAAAGAAAGAGAACCCCCAAATTGAATTCACCGCCTAAATTCAAAACCCTGATTTCGAAATAGGAAACAGTTTCTACTTTCTACTTTGTAGAGAGAGAGAGAGTAATCCCTAATTTTGTTTACAATGTCGACGCTAAAAAGTCACCGGAAAAGTTTGGGTTCGTCGGTTTCTTCGGCGTCGAAACGTCAAGCGACGAAGATTCCGGCGTCGGAAAATGTTATCGGAAACTCAAAACCCAACCCTAACAACAGGAAGCGACCTCCTCTCTCTAACTTGACCAATCAGAGTCGTCCCTCTGTTTCTTCTGTTGCCACCATTCCTCATCTCGTAAGCCTTCTTCACTTTTCTTCTTTCTAATAATCTTGGATGTTCATTCTTTCGGCTTTCTGGGTGTAGTTTGTTTCTTTCTATTTAATATGGGTTTTGTTTGTTTAATTGCAAATTTGGGCAATTCTTGTTCTCATTCTTTGTTTGATGAATTAATCATATAAATAGAAAATCTTGGCTAAAATTTGTTTATAGTCTGCTAATCAGTGAGTTTTATTTTATGAATAATGAGCAAAATTATCCGTTGAAAGGAAGCAAAATCTTGTTAATCTTCTTGTTGCAGTTTCTATATGATTTTGATTAACTGTTGAATTATAGCCTTAATTTCTGTTTAGATGCAATTGTATAATTTCTCAATTTTTATAATTCTGACTTTTTTTTTGTACACCTTTATCACTGCATAACTTAAACCATTATCATTCACCTGTGATTATAATATATATAAAGTTTATAATTTCAAACTATATGTTGAGACACATCCAACAAAATCCTAGGTGTTTTTGATTTTATTTTTTAAAGTATAAAACACACCAATTATACTTAAAGAAGAGTTTGTATAATGCAAATTTGTAAAGGGCAAAAGGTTGTACTAACAAATGTGGTTTATGTCTAATGTAGTATTATGGTTATCTGTTTTTTGTTTTGGTTTTTTAAAAGGTTGCATAAGAAAGCATTGATCTATATTCAATAGTGATTTACCAATAGTCTTGTGTTATGAAGACTAAACCCTGGAATTATGTAACTTTTGCAATTCGATTATGAAATTAGAAATTGAAACCGTGTTATTGTGGCATGATTTTTTACTTAAGAATTTTGCTTTGTTATCTTGATTTTTTTTTTTTTTTTTTTTTTTTTCATATGTATAAATTTCTCTTAGGTGAGGTTAATTGTCTAGCTAGAACTTTGTTGTGGCTGATTATATGGCATTTGCTTTAAATATACCTTGCTAATTGATTTTTACATTGATTCTTGTTTCATAAGCCTCTACAGTTCTAAATTGAAGCCTGTTCCTTCCAACTAATGTTTACTATAGGGTGTTTATCCATCTAAGAATTGTCTTTTGTCAAAATTATGCTACTGTTTTGATTTATTCTAATTTTTGTGATTAGAAGAATACTTTATTGTATATTTGTAGGGAGCTCTTTTGTGTTACCAGTGATGTTTTAATAGTCATTGCTATTTACATAGCTATGCTGTGGTATAAACTACAACAGTTGAAATGTACTAGTTTTATTATAATGATTGATGTTATTTCATATTTGAAGGTACCATGTGCTACTTCAAAAAATATAAAGGCTAAAAAAGGATATGCAACGAGCTTCAACAGTACAAACTTTCCGGGGAGTAACTTGCCGGCTTTGCTCACGAAAAAACCCAATGTCGCGGCTTCATCAAAGACATCTTTGCCCAGAAATGATGTCGTGGAGGTTTACAGGCATAATTCGCCGAGATTATCTCATGTGGGTATTCCATCAGCTTCGAGTAGGATGGATATTTCTCCAAGTCGATCAGATGCAGATTCTGTTTCTATGGAAGATTCAATGTCCACATGTGATTCAGTTAAAAGCCCAGAATTTGAGTATTTGGATGAGAGTGAATCAGCCTTGCTAGGCTCCATTCCAAGAAAAACATCTGAAAGCCTTCACATTGATGACAAATTGGAAATAGCAGGTTTATTATTTTACCTTCAGTTGCTATTTCACATTATTGAATTTGACACTTATATAGTCTTGGTGCTCAGTAGATGTTATGGTATCTTTTAGTGTTGATTAAAACAATTAGTCTTTTGATGATTTCTGTATATTGATGTTTAATTGATTGTTTTTTAGACTTTTGTCTAGCTGTATATGATTCTCATGTTCAATGTTGCTTTTGCAGGGAATTATTGTAAGAGAGAAATACTTTCGGAAATGGATTTGGACAAAGTTGTTGATGTTGATGACAAGTACATGGATCCTCAGTTTTGTGCAACCATAGCTTGTGATATTTACAAGCATTTGCGTGCATCCGAGGTTTGACATTCCCCTATTTTTCTTTAGCTTGCTGATTCTTTTCCCTGCCCCCCATTCCTATCCACTGATTCAGCTCCATGCCTCATCTTTTACTCTCTTTTAATTGCATTAATTTCCTTGTTTTTCAGACATTGAAAAGACCTGCAACAGACTTCATAGAGAAGATTCAGAAAGACATTAATGCCAGTATGCGTGCCATACTCGTTGACTGGCTTGTAGAGGTAGCTTAGTATACTTAACTGTTTTTTTTTTCTTTTTTAAATGAAAATCAGAACATAATGTTAAAGAATTGTAAATATAAATGTCTAGTTTCATTCAGTAAAGAGTACTCTTAAACTGAATTATATTTCTTGGTGCAATAATTATCGCAGGTTGCTGAAGAATACAGGCTTGTCCCCGACACCCTATATTTGACTGTTAACTACATAGATAGATATCTTTCTGGCAATACTATTAACCGGCAACGCTTGCAGTTGCTGGGTGTGGCATGCATGATGATTGCATCGTAAGTTATTTAATTTTCCACTTGGGTTTTAATTTTTTTTTCTTTCTGTGTATGTTTGCCCAAGAAAATTTATTGAAGTGATGACTGAATGGCTTCTGCAGAAAATATGAGGAGATATGTGCACCCCAGGTGGAGGAATTCTGTTACATTACTGACAACACATATCTTAAGGAGGAGGTTTGGGCTCTAACCACTATGTTTTCACTCATTGCAATCTGAGAAGTACCTTAATTTACATGACTTATACTTATCAAATAAATTTGCTTTTCAAAAGGTTTTGGAAATGGAGGCTACGGTGTTGAACTTCCTGAAATTTGAAATGACTGCTCCGACCACAAAATGTTTCTTAAGGTAGACAAGGATATTTTTTTATTGACTGATCTTATGACTATCTGTAATTTTGGTTTGGGTAGTTTAAGTCAACATTGACATCCCATTGCTGCTAATTTTTTTTCTTTATTTGACTTGACATTAGGCGATTCGTCCGTTCTGCTCAAGTGATGAGTGAGGTATGTGTGAATGTCATTTTGTATCCATTTATGCTTTATGTATCTTTCCTTAGTTTATTTTATTGGATCTCATTGTAGACACCTATTTGTTAGCAGCTTACGCACTCTTTATACTGAATTTTTCTTATCGTTTTTCTCCCTTAAAGGCTCCATCAATGCAGTTAGAGTGCCTGTCAAACTATGTTGCTGAATTATCCCTCTTGGATTACAGCATGCTTCAGTATGCCCCGTCACTGACTGCTGCTTCAGCAGTTTTTTTGGCCAAGTACATACTCAGTCCGTCTCATAGACCTTGGGTATGTTATTGGATTTTGTTGGACTGTGTATTCCATCCTAGCTTCTTAGAAAATATGGCGTTATAATATCTTTTTATTGAATATTTGCAGAACTCCACTTTGCTACATTACACACTTTACAAACCTTCTGATTTACACGAATGCGTGAAAGCTCTTCATCAGCTTTGCTTGAGCAGCCACAGCTCTAATTTGTCAGCAATCAGAGAAAAGTACAGCCATCATAAGGTATTAACTTTATTTAATTTATCATCATATCATATCCAGAAGGATTTTTTTCTTCTCCGTATTCATTTGAAATCACATCATTTCTTTCTACTTGAAGAGAGTGCTTCAATTTTTTTTAGGCAAGATCAGAGGTATTTCTGTAGCTATCAAACAAAAGCTAGTGAATATTAAATGCTTAGACATGAATCAAAGTTCAATGAGTTTAGTATTGAAATTATTTAACTCAGTATTGAAATCATATGCACTCTTTTCACTCTCAGTCTTAATAAATAATGATTAAAACAATAGGAACAAATTTACTCTACTAGTTCAGTTTGTTTTTCGTATTAATGTGGTGTAGTGTGCTTTGTAAAGTGGTGCGTTATGTTGTTATGTTAGTCAAGAGAGTTAGAAACTGATCCATTTCATATAAATTTCTTTTGTATCAGTACAAATTTGTGGCGAAGAAGAACTGCCCTCCCTCAATACCCTCAGAGTACTTCAGCAATTAAGGATATCAGTGGGCTGTTGGCATGAGCAGAAATAAATTGCTCCATTGCTTGTATGTAGGCTACTGGTTCTGGCTCTGGGAGATTCTTGTTTGATCTCTCAATGTCCATGGCCATGTTGATGCATTGCAGCAGCTATTCTGCACTTTGCAGGCTGGCTTCTTGCCAGCCTCTTGTCATGTTCTCTCCCTTACAATCATGTATAAAATCTCTTTTTGAGCAACTTTCTTATTTGCCCCTCTGCTTCTCCTCTCTCTCAGCGTGCTTGCGTATTACAATTCGAGGTTTTTTTGGAATAAACAAACAATAACGAGAGCTAACATATCAAAATAGACAATTGAGAGATGAGTTTTATAAAAAATTTAATTTTTAATATATGACGTTTTAGATAGTTAATCCGGTGGTTAATGTTGTCCATTCAAAACGAGAACAATATCCCCTACTATTCTACTAATGCTTTTCATTTTAAAACGAGGACAATATCCCCTTCTTCACTTTTAACCCCTAGCCACGCGGAGAGGCAGAAGAAGTATATGGCCTTACCAAAAGTAGGAAATGAATTTAGTTGTTAAATATACTGGGCATAATCTCTAAACAGGAAGGTATCTTTGCATGATAACCTTCGATTTCTGTAGTAAGTTGCTTAATAAGGAACCTAATGGAAGAGAATAGGATACCTAAAGTCTAATAATCAAGTACTGGTTTTCACTTATTAGTATTCAACTATTCATCATAGTGCTTATTCGAACTACTACGTATAAAGCAATACTTGACCCCAAACATGAAGTGGTGTTTTGATCAATTAGAATTTATTCTCATTTTGGCAAGGATGGCTTGGTAGGAATTCCGTATTTATCAAGAATTATTGAAAAGTGTTGTTCTATACGGGTACGTAGTATCTAACCTTTTTAACATTTACTATTATATACTTTCTTCGTTTCTATTTAGTTGACACGTTCAATTTAGGCACATATATAAAGAAGTGGGGAGAAAATAAAGCAAATGGGGAGGGGGGGTTAGACTAGTAAATGCAAAGTATAACATTTATCCAAAAAGAAAACATGTAAACTAAAAATAAACTTCCAAAAAAGGAATAAGTGTCAACTAAAAAAAAAAAAAAAAAGAAATCATATATCGCTATCTTCATACCCCTTAATATAAGAGAACCAAAGAACCAAATCAAATTGATTGAAGTATCTCAAATTTATTCATCCATCTAGGACATGTTCACATTTATTGAACTGAGCTGAACGGAATTGAACTGAACTGAACTGAAATGAATATTTTATGAGAGAAGGAAATTAGGATTTGACTAAACTGAACTGAACTGAAATTAAGCTGAAGTGAACAGTCTCTTATTTTGCACACACTTTGTTTTGGTTTTTGTTTACTAGTGCTGGAGTTAAAGTGGCATCCAAATTTTATCCTATATATCAAATATTTGTTACTTGATCTATATTACTTGAGGGATAATATTTATATTTTTTTGGAAAGTAAATAATATAATAATTACTCATTGAGAGTCGGTCAAACCTAAAATCTTAAGTGATAAAGATACCTAATACTATATATATTGCATCAGTTGTAGTTAAATAGACGTACAATTTCACATAGAAATATTCCACAAAACTGAGCTTATCTTTCATTAGAGGTCTTAGACTCTGTGTTTACTGTTTAGGGGTGTGACAACCATTGAGAACTCTGGTACTCTCCCATATATTTTGTACATGTATTATTTCCTATAACTAGAAATATTGATCCATCCATAAGAGTTTTACTTTTGGATACTTCCATCAATGTCACCAATATTTGTCAAGATTCTAGTGATAACAATCTAAAGCACATCGCCCACAAAGAGTCTTGCATACAACGAGTTTTATATTAGCTTATGTTCGGGTCCAATTTAGTCTAATTGGGCCTGATCCATAAATGATTCAATTATAAGCCCAAGGTCAAAGGTTCAACTCTCCACTCAATGTCAAGTCAAGGTCAATCTCAAGGCCCAGTCAACGTGGCAAGCCCACTTGGCTCTAGGCCTATTCCTCCTCATGTGCAAAGGTATAAAAGCCTTCAATTGTCTCATTTTACATTTATTCACATCAAGCCTCAAGCAATTAATTCTCTTACATAGCTTTCTTTCTACACATTGTACTGACTTCGGCATTAGAGGGGCCTTCCTCGACACAACCCCCGAGGCTAGTTTACGTGTGTTTGCTGTGCAGGAAATCCTCGGCCGCGCCCATCATTACTTGGACCGAGCCCTGTCTTCAGCCACTTTAGAAGGACCTTGCCGAAGGTCCCATTGTTTTAACCGAAACAACTTAATTTAAAACGAGTTTTCCAAGAGTGACAACAAAAGTGAGAAAAAAAAATGTCTTGAAAACTTTTTTATATTTAGGACAAATTTTTATAATTAATACATTCCGCCTCGTCCTGGACCATCGCAAGGAAAACTAAACTTTTATATTATTGAAAGAGGATTTTATTTGTCATGAATCATGATGGTACTACATGATACAATTTACGAGTGATTTTGCACACACAAACTTAGTTAAACATTTAAACATTATCCTATAGTTGGCTGATAATTACATCTTACATTAATTTCCATAAAAAAAATTCAAACCAAACACATTATTTTAGAGAGTTAAGTATAAAACAAGGGACTCAATCTTTGCAAAATGTGGGAAAAGGGGACTATTTATTTTATAGAGAGAAAAGGGACCGGATACTCATGAATTTGTGTTCAGTTTCCTCACTCACTCTTTGGATTTAATTTTCTGCACCATCAAGTATGGAGAATTTTTCGCCATCCTATATAGCTAACAGAAGTGGGTACTCATGACTGCGGTAGGCGGAAGTCAACACATAAGTCCAATACGAAAACATGCTGTCATAAACTCATAATAGTCAATTAGTCATGTTGTATTACGGAATATTACGTAAGCAGTACGTACTTTATAATTTTTTAAATTTTTATAAAAATAATGACAGGGAGGAGTCTGTTACTTTCAAGATATTCATTGGTGTGAATGTGTGATTTTATTTCGCAAGACAAATTTACATGAATGTTTAAGACAATAGGCGTATTGATTTTGATTGCCAATTAATTAACTCAAAAATAATAGTTCTCTATCTGTAAATGAATTAATCATATATTTATGACACAATTTACATGTTTTAATTAATTCTGTATAAATAGAATATATATAATTCTTGTGTATCTTAAGTCAAAATCATTTATGATACTCAAAATTATAATACTGAAAATCAATAATATATCACTATACAGTCTACTTCCTTCGTGGATCATTGGATTGGAAATTTCACTACCCGTAGCATATTTGCGCATCATGACATCAAGTGGAGTACCCGCACTTTGCAAAGAAGTTATTAATGTTAGGATTCGATGTAGATGATACCTACTATTCTTTAGAATTTTGTTTTAGAATATGATTTAAACTATTAAGAGGTGCACAGGTGCCTTCATCCCCTTAGGTTCCTTCAAGGCCTCAACCCAATTGCCCAACTTTTATGTGAATTTAATTTATTTCCTCTAATAATTGCATTATCTTAACTTAAAAATACGACTAATTAAAATTTTATTCGAACTAGTATTATTTTGTATGATTTTATATGAGCTTGTTTGAAATTATAAAAGAGCCGACCCCAGTCAATTCCCCAGATTAACGAATTTGTTTATCTGGGGGTATAATTGTCTTTTCAAGTAGCAATGGAGGGGTATATGCGTCTTTTCATGTAGTAGTTGAGGGGTACATGTGTAATTTCCTCACTATACAGTAAAAGCAAAAAGCAAACAGTAACTAATCAGTACTTGAACATTACTTAATAAATGACCCTGCTTTTTACAAAAATGCCATCAGATTAACAAAAATTCGTTTATGTGGCAGATTAACTTGTATTTTCCCATTATAAAACTAAACATGTTTAATTTTTATTTTATTTTTTTATTTTGAACTCTTCTATCTATAAAAAAGAAACTTATTTTATCTGAACCAACTAAGGGACTGTTCTCTTACGTTGAAATTCAGTTCAGTTCAGTTCAGCTCCTAATTTCCTTCTCTTATAAAATATTCATTTCAGTTCGGTTCAGTTCATTTCAGTTCAATTCAGCTGAGTTCAGTCAATGAGAACAAGTCCTAATTAATATATTCCCATTAATCCCTTTACATTAGGTTTTTTTTTTTTAAAATCAAATTAACAATTAATAAACGACATTAATTTATCTCAAAATTATGTGTCATAATCAGTGAACATAGCTAATGAGGTGGAGAAAATATCTTATATTCTCTAATTAATATTTCACATGTTTAAGCTTGTATTATTATTATTATTATTTACTTTTGTAACATGTTGCATGTATTATTAAAGGGATGGTCTGAAGTGGTGAGGTATTAATTATTAAATTATGTTAGAGATAATATCGTGAAAATATATGTGTGAGACAAATTAGGGAGAAGAGAGAATAGAATGACTTCTTTTTTATTCATTAATAGGTAGAGTATTTATACAAAACCTAAGAATATAAGATAGGAAACAATCTTCCTAAAAGATATACTTAAATAATTAGACCTAAATATATTATTCTTCTAATAAGATCAATACGGACACATATATTTTTGATATTATCTCTAACAAATTAAGAGGGGCATAAGAATAAATACAAAAAATAGATTTATAAATAATGTCGGATGTACCCAATAATTTGTAGTTCGGCCTAGAGTGGCAGTTGGTTGGAATAATTAATAGTCAAAATACGCGGCTCTAACCCACTTGTTCACACTCTCCTCTTATACTAGTATAAAGTTTCGATTCTTACGCCACCACAATCAAACCTAAACTACTGCTGCTGCTACTTCAATTTCCGATTTTTAGTTGTTGAATTCTATTTCAAACAAAATTACAAGTAGTTACAGTATTATTTATATATTTTGAGAAAACTTGCTATACTGTATCAAATTGGAAGCATGGGGGTAAGCAAGCAGCAAAGCCAGGCCTTCGATATAGGTGTCGATGTTGCCCCTCAAAACGCCTCCAAAGCATTTGATGATGATGGCCGTGTCAAGAGAACAGGTTAATTTTGTATTTTTTGATTTCGTTCTCCTTAATTTACATAAGATAAGATGATAAGTATTTTTATTTTACCTTATTATATAGGTGGATAGTACATTAGTACTCAGTATGTTGTTTGTTGTTTGTAAGAATTGTAACAATCATAGTGATTGAGATTGAATATTAATAGGGTTAAATTTTGCAGGGACTATGTGGACGGCAAGTTCCCATATAATAACGGCTGTGATTGGGTCAGGAGTGTTGTCCTTGGCTTGGGCTACGGCCCAGCTTGGATGGATTGCTGGCCCAATTGTCATGATATTGTTCTCAATTGTCACTTACTACACTTCTGTTCTCCTTTCCGATTGCTACCGATCCGGTGATCCTGTCTCCGGCAAGAGAAATTATACTTACATGGATGCCGTTCAGGCTAATCTTGGTATTTTTTCTTTTTTATTTTAAACCCACCTGCCCTTCAATTAATCATAATACTACTTTCGTTATATACTTTTTAACTAAGATGCCATGTGCGTGGATACATATATTAATAAAAAAAAATAAAAAGATAAAAAGAAATTAGGTGGGTTTATTAGAAGAGACAAAGAAATATATGGGTGGGTGTAAGACTTACATAAATAAAGTAACAAGGATAGTATGAACTATGAAATACGGTAGATATAGTGAAAGATGAACAAACAAAGTTAAAAAGATTGAAAAAAATAGTACTATGTATAAGCAAATTTTCAAGTTAATCTGATTTTCTGTTTGCATTGCGTTGTAGGTGGGCTTCAAGTGAAAATATGTGGATTAATTCAGTACTTAAATCTCTTTGGAGTTGCAATAGGTTATACAATAGCAGCCTCGATCAGCATGACGTAAGTCTTTATTTTCATCACATTTAGCTTATCTTATGAAATACACGTATACACCAAGACCAATTTATAAACATCATTAAAGGGTATCATCATATGAGTTGAAGGTTGTACAGTTTATCTCCTTGATATGCATATTAATTACTCTCTAGTCTCTTGGATGGTACATGTAATGTTGTTGATAACATGTATTAACGCGGGCTTTTATGCTGTTACATATATATACATAGGGCTATAAAAAGGTCTAATTGCTTCCATCAGCAAGGCGAGAAAGCCAAGTGCAACATATCAGCAAATCCTTACATGATCCTCTTTGGAGTTGCTGAGATATTCTTCTCCCAAATTCCAGATTTTGATCAAATATGGTGGCTATCAATTGTTGCAGCAGTCATGTCTTTCACTTATTCTACCATTGGTCTTGGTCTTGGTATCGCTAAAGTGGCTGGTAATGCAACAAATCATTTTTTTCAACTATCTTTTTAACCGTTCACTTTTTCTAGTAGACTACATTCCTTTCTTTCTTCAGCAAAAAAAAAAAAAAAAAAAAAAAAAAAAAAAAAAAAAAAAAAAAGCAGAAGTAGCCGTTCATTCTTGACTTTTCCTTTTTTAATTGTCAACATAATCTTGTTTTTATTCTTATTCTTATATTCTGTGTATATGCGATTGAATTAACAGTAAATGGGAAAATCAAGGGCTCTTTGACTGGTATTAGTGTTGGTGTGGTTACGGAAACTGATAAAGTATGGAGAAGCTTCCAAGCACTTGGTGATATAGCATTTGCCTATTCATACTCTATGATTCTCATTGAAATTCAGGTGCTTAATTAATCATGCTTAGCTTCCTTGGTAACGTAGTCATTCGTAATTCGATTTTAGTTACATGGTGTACTGTATTGGTAATTGTGTAGGACACAGTAAGGTCACCCCCAGCAGAATCAAAGACAATGAGGAAGGCTACACTAATAAGTGTTGCAGTAACAACGGTATTCTACCTGTTATGTGGGTGCTTTGGCTATGCAGCATTCGGGGACTTGTCACCCGGGAACCTGCTAACCGGGTTTGGATTCTACAACCCATTTTGGCTAGTAGACATAGCCAATGCTGCCATTGTAATCCATCTCGTTGGTGCCTACCAAGTTTACTGTCAGCCTCTCTACGCTTTCATTGAGAAAATAGCCAGTGAGACCTTCCCTGATAGTGACTTCATCACCAAGGATATCAAAATTCCACTTCCTGGTGGTTACAAACCTTACAACCTTAATCTCTTCAGGCTAGTTTGGAGGACTGTGTTCGTGATCATTACCACCGTAATCTCAATGCTCTTACCCTTCTTCAACGACGTGGTGGGATTACTTGGAGCACTCGGGTTTTGGCCCTTGACTGTGTATTTCCCTGTAGAAATGTACATTTCCCAGAAGAAGATACCCAAATGGACTACTAAATGGATTTCTCTTCAGATTCTAAGTGCTGCTTGCCTCATTATCTCCATCGCCGCTGCTGCTGGATCTATCGCCGGGGTGGTTAGTGATCTTAAGACTTATAAGCCTTTCAAGACCACTTACTGATTCTAATTGTTTTACTAAATGCTAACAAGATGGATAGGAGGAGTTGGGAGGAATAGGCATCATCGCTCAAAACAGAGGGCTCTGTAGTTGCTGCTTTTGTTGATTATTGTATGTAGGCTTTATCTTACAACTCCATGGATGGTGCATCACCCTTTTCATTTATAGGTCTAAATCCCATTTTACTGATCCACCTTCATTAGAAGAGTGACAGATTGGGAATCAGAGGGTGACAAAACTGACAATTGAACACAATGGCCATTGAGTATAAACTGGTTAACTGGTGTTGGGGGTCAAATGACCCACTTAAAAATTAGCTTGTGGATATCACAACTTGTTTTGTACAACTTGTTTGCATATTTTGATACTTTATTCATACTAATGTGGTAACGGCTTGCTACTTGCTAGTGGCATAACATCGCCATGCTACTCCAGTACATGATGAACATTGTACATCTTAATGCATATTATCCACTCGAACCTATAATTATGCTACAAACTCTACATTTAACCAATATACTTGGCACATGATATCTTCAAAATACAATTCACAAATTAAGAGCACATGATCATTAGTTCATTACATCCAAAATGCATCAGCAGTTGGATGTCATGCATCAGAACTTAAATAGAAAATAAAACCTAATTAAATGAAAGTTACTAGTGTCCATAGAGGCACTTTGTAGAGCTGGAACAACTGTCAAACAGCAGCTAGAGCTACTTAGCAAAATGATCAGACCATATGTCAATAAAAGGGAGTTGTGAATGGTAGACATATCTTTGAACAAATTATCATCTGATCAACATAGACAAAAGTATCAAGCCATCAACCATCAGGATTTTGTGATACTGCCCTTCCTCTTTTTGTGTTTGCTTGGACATTCCTTATCAGATGATGAGTTGCTCCTAGTTTCTCCCGAATCTGATTCCAATGTAGCCTTCTCCTCACATTGCGAGATAAGTTCATCTGGCTCGGGAAAACTAACAAGGTTTACATGCCGTGAAATCTTCCCAGCTAGCCAAAAAAAAAAAAAAAAAAAAAATCTAAGTTAGTGGAAAATTAAATGAGGAATAATATGACATTAATGACAATATGGTTCATTGCTTGGAATATTATTTGGAAAATAGGAATTATAAAATGAGCAATTGTTAACGAGTTGGTGACACATACCAACTTTTGTTCCAGTTAGGCCAGGTATAAAAACAGTTATATCGGATACTGGGGCTGGAAAGTTGACCATGCTATAAACTTTACCTGCATGCACACCATTAATATATAAGCATCAATGCATCATATCAAATCTCAAATGCAAGCTACATTTTTATGAGCTTTTAGTAGTATTACCAGATTTTGTCTTCATGCTACCAATTGGTCCATCTTCATTGTCAAGATCAAAAGATGCTGTTTGACCTTCAAAATCATCAAGGCACTGCACAAGTAATAAGAAATAAATACATTTAAATTCAGAAATACAAATACATAAGCAAATACTCAAAGATGAAAAATGTTCGATCTTTTTTGAAAATTAGTCCTGTAAGTTAAGCTGGCCAAAAAAATGGGAGTTATATTTGAACTCTACGAAATTCTTCAGTTGGGACACAACAACTAGCAAGAACATATATCAAGACCTTAGACAACAAGTTCATGCATGCCACAAAGGTTGCTAAGAATGTAAATCCTTGCTAATAATAAAGTGATTTAAATTGGTGTAGTAGCATAGAAGTCGAATGTTAAAGTTCGTAGACAAGACTAATTCCATTCAACAAGGGCTAAGTGCCAATGCTTCACCTGGAATCTCACCAATGGGAACAATTGTAATGGTGGGAATTTTACAATCTCCACTACAAGTTACCTAGACTTTTACAGCAAGAATGGGACTTCAACAATACACATGTATCATATACCTACATTCAGTGCTATTCATACACAGTTAAGGCTATTATACCCCACAGTACGCAGACAGAAAAGTGCATCCTCCTACGGGATATACCCAAATAAGAAATTCTATCTACAAAGATGAAAACTAGTTCACCCCAGCACAAGCTGAAGACCTCACATAATTCTCATAAGGGTTATTAGTTAGCAAAGCCTTTAACATCAATTAACCAAACCTTCATGTTCTGTATGGAAATGTGGGCATCCAACAACCTTATGAGCAACTCGTTAGAAAAGCACGAGTACACGACTGACCTAAGCACAAGGTGAAAGTGAACCGCAACTCCCCCCCCCAAAAAAAAGAGTATCATAATAAGGTTTGTAATGAGGAACAAACAAATAATATACGTAGCATATCAGTCTCAAACATTGGGATATTAGATAACCTAATACCCCAATAGCTGAAATAGAAAAACTGTAGAGGACCTTTTTAAAGAAAAAGCAAATATATAAATAAATAAATAAAGCAATCTAGCACCAGTATATTTAATGCATGTTTTTATGGGAGACGGACAAGGACATGGAAGAGACCAAGATAGAATGACACTAAGAGAAGCTTTAATACTAAAAATCAAATGCTTAACCCAGTAAACCCAGACATAATTCAACCTAGGTGATTTAAACTGGTGTAGTAGCATAGAAGTGTATGTTAAAGTTCGTAGACAAGATTAATTCAATTCAATTTACAGAAGAAAGGTAATTCAGAAATAAAAACTAAGGAAGATGAAGAGATTACTTGGTCAGGAGGGAGTTGCATTAGCCAAAGCTCAGTGTTATCATCCACCTCAATATCCAAAAGTGGCTCTTGCAAGCATAGCTCATAACCAGGAGGAGGTGTGTAGCCAATATCATCAGATTCTGATTCAGACACTGAATTTTCCACCACCAGATTATCGATATTCTTTATTTCTCCGTCTTTACCATCATCTTCGTCAGACACTGAGTTTTCCACCACCAGATTATCAATGACCTTTATTTCATCTTCTTCCTTAACATCTTCGTCGGCCTCCGAATCTTCCGCCACCAGATTATCAATGTCTTTTATTTTTCTGTCTTCTTTAACATCTTCGTCAGCCTCTGAATCTTCCACCACCATATTATCAATGTCCTTTGTTTCTTCGTCACCATCAACATCTTCGTCAGACACTGAATTTTCCACCACCAGATTATGAATGTCCTTTATTTCTTCGTCTTCTTTAACATCTTCGTCAGCCTCTGAATCTTCCACCACCATATTATCGATATCCTTTATTTCATGGTCTTCTTCATCATCATTGTCGGACACTGAGTTTTCTGCAACCAGATTGTGTATATCATCCTTATTAACTTCACCTTGTTCAACATCTTCATCAGTTGTATTAGCCGCAACTTCATCACAAGTGGTTAGGAGATTGGCAGGACAATGAGTACTTGTAGTGATGAAGTGATCATCAGGCATCTTACCAGCCTTCGATGTCGTGTCATCACCCTCCATTATATTATTAAGATTTAGAGAAGTGTAGTAGGATAATGCAAGTATAATTTATAAGCAGCAATTGAAGCTTTGATCAATATTTTAAAACAAGGGAAGCTTAAGAGTATATAACTCAGTTTAGTTAATTTCAATAACATCGCTGTTTTTCAATGCTCTCTACTTACGAAGTATAGTTTTTTACTTTTCTATGCACATCAAATATTATTCCTTCTATTTTTATACTCCCAAATAAAAATAATAACTAGTTTAATGAACTCTATTTTTAATTTAATATATTTCTTTCAAATGTGATCACTTTACCCTTCATTAACTTTTGGACTTTTATATTTATACTTGTATTTTATTTTTATAAACAAGTAAGTACATATTATACGAGATGTAACATATCGTACCCGTAACCCATGTCTTCTTATTTGGGATAGATGTTTTTCTATACCTGTACTTGTGTATGTAGTTATGTACCCAATCTCACACAACCTGTATTTGTACAAATTTGAGGATTTTTTTTCTTTTTATTAATAAAATGAGTCATAACTTTATTTAATTATTTACTCCGTATATATTTTGTTCATTTGCATAATGGGTATAGATGAAAGTAAGCTCCTAAATCATTTGTATATCCCATTCACGAATGACTTTTCATTACATTTAGTAAAACTAAATGAACTAAGGACACAGTACAACCCAATTACACTCCAAATATTCATGTGGAGTCTAATATAAGTCGTTTTTAGAGTGTCACACATATGGGAATTCTAAAATTTCTAGTGTCCTTTATATCTTCCATTATTCTACATCTTCCATTATTCTACGAAGTTTACATTCATATAGTTGGATTTCTTGGATAATGAGTAATATTTACAGCAATAACGGTAGATCATACATTATATTGTTCTTATTTATTGTCCCGGGAGCAGAGAAATGTACTCTTTAATTCTTTATTCTTTTTGAAAAACAGAGAAATGTACTTTGACATATAACTACCAAGTACTCCCTCCGTCTCTAAATTACATTCCTCCTTTCTATTTTTGGTATTCCAAAATTACATTCCTCCTTTCTATTTTTGGTAAGTTTTTTTAGTAAATCAACTCTCTTTTTCTGTTTTATATTTAATGTTTTCTCACTCATCCTTACCTAATGTCACTCATAATCCTTGTGCCAAATTACAATGAATATGATTGGTTAAATTTTTTTAATTAGGAGCATGTGATTGGTCCTTTTTTTTGCAAAGGATTGATAACTTGTCATGAGTAATAACTAATCTATCTTTGTACTTCCCATTGCATTATCT
Organism: Chenopodium album; assembly: GCF_948465745.1. NCBI lineage: Eukaryota > Viridiplantae > Streptophyta > Magnoliopsida > Caryophyllales > Amaranthaceae > Chenopodium > Chenopodium album. The sequence continues at coordinate 36,890,155 of NC_137858.1, forward strand.
AATTATTGTTATTTGTCTTATTCTTCCCTCCTTAATTCCCGTGTAAATTTTCAAAGAGGAATGTAATTTAGGGACGGATGGAGTAGTAATTATTACTCCATATTACTCAGTATTTAAAAGTGATTACATTTGATTAATAACACAATAAACCAATGTGTTTTTTATTTTTATTTTGTTTTTGTTAGGAAAAGGATGGCGCCTCCAATGTTTAATTACAGTATAAGGAACAAACATGTATCGCTAATGCCTTTACTATCTTAGGTCCTGTGTGGTAAAAGTAGCGGTAGCGGGTAGTTTTTAGCGGTCGAGTAGCGGGTAACTGTTAAGGTAGCGAGTAGCGGTCAATTAGTAGTGAGTAGAGGTTTGCTGTCAGAATAACGGTTGATAGTATGAGTGTTTGGCAAAAGTAGCGGTTGCAATACCAAAATATATCAAAATTCATATAAACATTGTTTTAAAATTAATGAAAATTTGCCAAACGCTACCCGCTATTTCTAAACGCTACTATTTTTAACGTTTGAGAAAAGCTACCTAAACGCTACCTCTATCGCTAACCGCTACAAAAATCGCTACCTTGCCAAACACTCTAAAAATTTTTCTAAGTGTTTTGACTAGTCAAAATGCTAACCGCTACCTCCAATGCTACCACCAAACTACTCCCTGAGTGATTTTTTTTTTTTTTTTGTTAAAAAAAACCTACTCTTCTATCTGTGCATTTCCATTTTTTTCCATCATAAATTAATACAGTACTTTGTATTAACATATTTATTTGACATACTATTCCCTCCGTTTTTTACTCCCTCCATCCCTAAATTACATTCCTCTTTGGAAATTTACACGGGAATTAAGGAGGGAAGAATAAGACAAATAACAATAATTAGATAATGCAATGGGAAGTACAAATATAGAATAGTTATTACTCATGACATGTCATCAATCCTTTGCGAAAAAAAAGGACCAATCACATGCTCCTAATTGAAATTGTTTAACCAATCATATTCATTGTAATTTGGCACAAGGATTATGAGTGAGATTAGGAAAGGATGAGTGAGAAAACATTAAATATAAAACAGAAAAAGAGAGTTGATTTACTAAAAAAAACTTACCAAAAATAGAAAGGAGGAATGTAATTTAGGGACGGAGGGAGTAAAACTTGCTCCACTTTCCTTTTACGGCCATTTTTAAATACTTGCTTCATTTCTTTTTTTGGAAAGCTTTTACAATATTTAATTCAATTCTCATACTTAGTGGATCCAACATAATACTCTCTCTCCTCCTATTCTTCCACTACTTTTGCTTTTTACTATTTTTTATTCTCTCAACTACCCCACTACCTCCATATTTTAATACTTTCTCCAGTTTCTTCTAAAATTCCGCGCATGGAGAAATGGAGCAAGTATTTAAAAACGGAGGGAGTATTTTCTTGGTGATTTTATTTTTCTGATAGTATTATTTTACAGAGTATAAAAATATTAGGGGCCGTTTGGTTGGGGGTATTCATTAAAGGGAATGGGAATCAACTGACCCGATTTCCTTTGTTGTTGTTTGTTAGACACTTTCTTTCATTCCCTTTACCCCCTCCATTACCCTAAATCCTTCTAACTTCATTCCCCACCCCCTAGACTTTTCCATTCCCTTTTCTTAGCCACCCCTCCACCACCCAACTGCCACCAGTCACACCTCCCCCACCACCCAACTGCCACCAGTCACACCTCCACCGCCCCTTCCCGACAACCACCGCACCTTCCCCGACCACCGCCGCCCCTAAAAACCTTCCCCCACTTCACAAATAACTCTTCGTCGCCACCACCTTAACTTTCCAGCCACCGCCCAAAACCCTTCCCCCCCCCCCTCGAAAACCCTAGAATTATAGATCTCCTCCTCCCTGTAAACACCGTCGGCCACCCTCGAGGGTGGTTGGAGAGCTAGGAGACGGTTATACAAGGAGAGGGGAATTGATTCTAGGGTTTTTGCGGGGCTGGGGAAGGATTTACGGGGGAGGCCAAAGCTGTCTAAGGGCGGAGCGAGGGGCAGGGTAGCGGCGGCGAAGGGCAGGGGATGTGCGGCAAGTGGTGGAGGGGGGGGGGGCGCTGGATTGTGGCCGGAGAAGGTGGGAAGTGAAGAAATTAGGTGGTTGTGTGGTGGTGGGATTGATAATAGTGTTTACTTTGTTTTCAAAACAAACTACATAGAAAATTTTGGGTAACTTCATTCCATTCTCCTACATTCCCTTTGTTCATTCCATTTCGGTTCCCCATCGCGAACCAAACGGCCCCTTAGTGTTTGTTTAAACCAAAAGTAGTACGTTAACTTCGCTTATGTTCCTTTCCCCAAGGAATTGGACTTGACTTGATTAAATAAAATGAGAGTCTATCTATCTTTCCAAAAAAAAAAAAAAAAAAAGTCTTGGAATAGTAATGCTTTGGGGAAAGGAACATCTTAACACCTCCAAGTTAGGGATGTCAGTGGGGTGGGTCAAGTAGGAGACCCGCCTCATCCCCGCCCCAGTGGGGCGGGGATGGGTCTCGGTTTGGCGGGTGGTGGGACGGGAATGGGGATAAAAACCATACCTGCCATGGGTGATGGGGTGGGGGTGGATTTTAAGTTGTACCCGCCCCATCCCCGCCCCGCCCCACTTCGTACCCGCCCCATCCCCACCTCATACCCACATCTATACATCTTTTAAAGCAAAATTACATACTTTTATACTATTTATAAAATAATTACGTGAAATACAATATTAAATACAATACTTTGTACGACACTTATATTATAACACAAAAATGTGTGTAGAATGTTTTATTTTATAATTCGTATTAATTATGTAGGATTGTGTATTTGAGATACGAAGATTAGGTGGATCTTGGGTGGGGATTAGGCGGGGATGGATATCCAAGTGGGGGGCGGGGCGGGGATGGTTTGGGAGTTGTACCCGGTGGGGCGGGGATGGGGATGAAAATTGGACCCGCCGCGGGGATGGGGATGGGGATGAAAATATTAGGTGGGGATGGGGATGGGAATGCCAACATCCGCCCCGCCCCGCCCCATTGACATCCCTACTCCAAGTATGAGTAATACGAGCTTATGTCAAAAAAAGTCGTTTCCAAAAAAAAAAAAAAAAAAAAAAAAAAAAAAAAAAACTTACGTCAAAATAATTATGAATTTAGCACCTCCAAGTAGAGTCAAATGTACAAATTTGTCTTGGCATAGTTTCACTGAATACGGACAGACCACCACTATGATGTAAAATAATGTGCAAAATATGGCTCTGAAGACACAGCACTACAGCAGGAGAGCTAGATAAACAAGCCCCCAAGAACAACTGATTGCTCAAGCGACTCCAATAGCATATACAAACTGATAACACTGTGGCAAAAGATCCACTAGCAAAGCAGGAACAGCTTGTAAAACCCCTTTGACATGCATAAAGGCAACACCTTAAGACTCGCTTCACCTTGCTATCGTAGAAGTATAACATCAGAGAAATTTAAAATGACATCTGCAAAACAACCCCATATACTCAATTTGCAGGAAGATAAACAATCTACAGAAAAACATAGGATCATAGGATGTGACCCTAGAGCAATGATAAAAGACATCTTAAATTAGATATCAGGAGTGTTCTTGGTTTCCTGTTTTGAGTTTTTTTTTTTTCTTCATCTTCTTTTGAGTAAACCTAGTTAACCCACAACTGGTTTGTTATCACCCATAATGCCACAAGACCACAGCTACTATAAACATGTCCTTTTAAGGATACAAGTAATTATATACTACTCTTTTGCAATTATTTCAAATTGATTTTTGTATTGAAGGTACAGCATTTTCAAATTTAACATTATACTTCGTATGCCTTAATAATATGTGTGTAATTGAGAATAGGCAATGTGGCAAATTCTGAGAGAAATTCTCATTATAAATGCAAAAAATTTCCGTTTTGGCAGTTCCACATTACCTGCATCACTTCTTTAATGCAAAGTATTTATGTTGCAATACATCTCTACCACTTAAAATTGATGACCAATCAACTTTTGTAAGTTCGTTGTACACACTCGATATCTTCTAATTACATGGGTAATGTTGTCAATGTTTACCTCTTTCTTGATTACTTATCACTCACTCCCCTTTCTTGATTTCTTTATGTTCCATAAGTCAGCCAAATCTCTATAAACTTAGCTTTGGTAGAAGTTGAACCATGTGTATTCTACTAAACGTTCAAAATCTACAACTACAAGCCAATCTCCTTAACAGGGGCCACCTCTTTATGAAAGGTGAGTTCTGCTTCCCTGCTGCGAGGGTAAGATACAGTAGTAAACTAGTAATGGCTTGTAGTTGTAGATTTTGAACTTAATCTACAACTACAAGTCATTACTACTATATCTAATATTCGATTTATTTTTCATTTAAGTCGTAATGTTTAAAACAATAGGGAAGCTTTTTTTAATTTGTACACGAAGTTGACTTTACACATTCAACTTGGGATAGATTTCAATTTTAACATAGTAATCCTATTATATTCTCAATATATTAAAAAATAAATAAATAAATAAATAAACAAAAAAAAAAACTAATAATTTAAAAGGTGGAAGAGAATATCCAACATACCCCAGTAAACCGCTGCCTTCCCATGTTCGAGGAGTTATATACAAGCTTGTTAACACACCCTGCCTCATAACCACCACAGATGTAGCAGTACCTTGATTTTTCTGAACTTCAGAAGCAAGCCTGGGTAGTAAGTTCTCCCCAGATTCTACACTTCCGAATTTCACCATCTGATCCCCAAGCTGCAAACCATCTTCTGCTGCAGGAGATGCCTCAGCTATTTCATCTACCATTGCAAAAGGGATTCCGCAAGTTGTATCAGCGTTTGCAGGACTAACAGTATTACTCATGTCAACATCATCTGTCCATAGAGATACACAGCCATTAGATAGGGAAGATACCAGATTATCTCTCTCTTTGTAAGTTTCTTCAATAAAAAAGGACTTCATACTTGTGATGGAATGGAATCAAGTAGTAACACATCAGATGGAAATAGTAAGTTCATATTTTCATTTCAAACCTATACAGGTGCAGCCTGAAGCAAATGTTCTACTACCATGGGAACAACTATAGAATTGGGTGTGGTTATTAACAATTAACAAGTCACACAAAAAACAAATGAAAGTTGATTCCCCTGGATTCCAAAGCATCTTCCTTCTTACTTTTTGCATTTTTGATTTAGACCTATTCTCAATCCTCACTACCCAACATCTCTATTTCTCTCCTCCCACACCAAAACCATCCCCTTCACTTTCTTCCTATGTTCCAGCAATCCCCACTATCCTTCAACCACAAACCTAAACCCAGCCCCCTCCCTCTTCTCATTGCTTCAGTTCCTGTTCCCCAATCCCCATCAAAGGAGCTCCACCACGATTTTTCCAGAAACAACACTCCAGCCACCAGCAAGGTTGAGAAAGAGGGAGAGACGGTAGCAAGAAAAATCTAGCCATCAATGAAGAGTGGATACTGGAGAAGTAGAGAGAGGTTTGAGGATTGGTAGTTTATTGAGTAGAAGAGCTAATGGTTTGGAATCAGTAAGTTTGCCAAGAAAGAAAGTAGGGGTATGGTAGTTCGCCAGGGATGGGAGTAAGGGAATCGGCTAATGGTTTAGACTTAAGACAGGTCGTTGGTGGGTAATGCAGGAGAGAAGGGGCCATGGAGGCGAAAGGATGTCTCTTTTCTCTGCTTATATGCCATTGGATGGTCGGTGCAAGGCCAGAAATTGGAACACATTGATTCTGCTCGTTCCTGTTCTTCGCCCAAAGAAAAAAAAAACCAGTAGTGGAGCTGTGAAATGGGCATCTAATAAGAGTTACGATGCCGGTTGCAGGCATCGTGGTGACTAACAAATTGAAAATTATTTACTTGATCATTGTAACATACTTCCTCTGTGATTATTTTCTTGACTAAAGTAAAAACAGAATGGAGGATGTACAAGTTTTGGACAGCTTATAAAGTAAATATAGTATAAGTAAGACTTTGCATCGGTCCAAAACCCTAAGCCAGAATCCTAACTTTTCTTAGACCGGAGACCGGAACAGTATAATTCCGAACCTGATATGGTTGTTGACTGTTCTGAACTTGATAGTTCCAATCTGGTACGGTTTTAAATCGATTGGACCTGTTAGGGTTTTTATTTTAATTTTTTTGTGTGATTCATCTTGTTTTATTACAAAAAATAACATACAAACAGCGACTATAATATTGAAATCAAGCTTAAATTACCAGGGCACTTATTTGTAGTCTAGTTTCCATTAAATCCAAATCTTGGTAAATTAGCATCATTCTACACATAAGCGCACCCATAAATTTACAACATTCATATAAAATCAAAACTACCCCCAAATCTGCAAAAAACTTTCCCCCAAAAAATCTCAAAAATCGCATATTACACAAAGTCAAACCCATCAATTATAAATGTAAGCAATAATTAACTGAATAAGCAAGTAGATAACTCAATTGGTTAGACAACAACTAGTTGAAGACCTTTTATGGTTGACCAACATCGCCTCCTTTTTCTTTTACATCAACCTAATTGACGATGACGAAGCAAAACTTCTAAGTTACTAGATTGCAAGAAGAGACAACAAAAGACATAGAGCAAGAAAGAGGATGGAGCCAAGAAGAAGGTTGTACCAGGCTATCAAGTAATAGCTAGAGGAAAGTGAATGAGGGAACAGAAACGAAATTGGAGCTTTAAGGGGACCATAAATGACTTAAAGAGTTAAACTGTTAAAGTGCCTTAATCCACTTGCCATATAAACTGTTAAAGTATGGGCTTTTGCATTGAACTTCCGGAAATCAATCTGGTTCAGTCCATTCAAGTCGAATTTTTTTATGCACAACCTCAAGCATGAGTAATTTAACCTTATAAGTGGATTAAAAAGTATTAACACTTAATAGTTCCACAAAAGATAAAAGAGCCTGAAATGGCTGATATATTTATCATGATCTTACAAATTAAAAAAATAAATAAATAAATAAAAACAACTTGTATAGGAGTACCAAAGAGCAGAAAAGTCTGGATACTGAAGATTCCTGGAAATAATAAGGACCTATAAGCATATCCAGATAACTAATATTCGCACATCATCAGCCATCCTAGAAAGTTGTATATTTACCATCATTAAATCTTTTTTTTTTTTTAAAGCGTGATAATCATTTAATTTGGCAATTAATGGTAATCTCCAAAGTTCAATTCAAATATCAAAATGCACACAGCTAACAAAAAATTCATCATCCAAAACTGTCATTTGATTAAAATGTATAATATCCAAGTAACAAGTAAAAATAAATAAATTAATCATAAAATAAAACATTATAAAAATTGCTCTACCTGAATCCATGGTGGTTGAAACCTTAGGTCCCAGTTTCGCAGCATGTAAAAGTTGTATATTTTGACTGATTTTCTCTGTGAGATTTTTATGGTCAATTCTAAGCTCTGCATATAAGATAAATAAATAAAGAAAGAAAAAGTCAGTCCAAAATATAGAATTAAAAGGTTTGTGTATGACTTAAGACACAATAAATTCTACAAATGAAAATTGACACATATAAAATCTCATAAATCATCCATTAAAAATGTGTCACAAGTTACAGCTCTCAAGAGTCCCTTTACATAGGATAAAGTGAAAAACTACCACAAATCCTCTATACATCTATCTTAATTGTTAAAAGGGTACCATACGAGAAATAAAATTTTAAACTAATAATTTTTTAAAATTCAATTTGATAAGCATAAACCCACATATTCGCACAGTTTTTACATTGAACAAGTATTTTTAAGATAGATGTATTGTAAAGCTATTTCTTAAGATCACCCAAGCCCTTTCCCGTTCTCTGATTCTCTCCCACAAAGAGGCACCACCACTGCCACTGCAAAACAACCACTCCCCGTCTCCCCCTCTAATCTCCTACCCATGGACAACCCCCCCCCCCCCCAATCCTCAAGTAGCTGCATCATCTCCACCTCTGCATTTTAATCCCTCTCCTCCATGTTCTAGCACATTGGAATGGTGTGAAGCAAATCAAAATCAGAGGAGACGCAAGTGAAGGATATCAAGCTACTCATCGATCAAAATTCACTACTATATGAGTTGAAATAATTGCAATACTTCCCTCTCCCTACCATATAGCTATAATAGTACAAGATAAATAATTAGAGGAGAGAAGTAGAAAACTTATTATTCTTCACTCCCCTCACTTCTATACTGGTCCTTTGGCCACCACTCTCCAGAAATATGGTATCTACTACAGCAGGCCAAGTAAGCAGAAGCAAAATCAAAAGTGACTTCATTGGGGCTAATAGAGTTCAGTAATTGTGGTAGCAAAATAGAAGAGTGTTTTTAAAAGACCATTCACTTTGCCAAGATGGAACCAACAAAATTACTACAAACACTTAGATACCACAAATGAAAGCATTCAAAGACATAAACAAAAGCAATGGATCAACTGACTCTAAATTTGTGTCAAAAAAATACATCTGCCAGCAAAAAAATAAAAGAAAAAGAAAAAAGAAAAACTCCTCAATTTGATTTCATCTTCGAATACATATTTTCTTTACAGCTTCCAGGGAAAGAAACATGCATTAAGAGGATCTTTGGACCTCCAATTGACAAAGGTTGTGAAAGTTATAACTTTCGATCACGTATATACTTCTGCTATGCTTTGTTTTTACTAGCAACCAAGTATAATGGCTCACAAACCAAGGAGCATTAGATAGAAGGTAAGGACATGTGGTCCCCTTTATTAGCTTAGCTTAATTATCTACCTTACCCAAATACATTCCCCTGCCAGAAAACCAGCACCCATCCCTCAACTCTACCATGCATACACCACCCCAACCTACCTTCTTCCTCATAAGTAAAACTGTAAAAACCCTGGTCCATTACCACTCTTGGTAACCACCATTATCTATCGTGAAACTCCCAAACATCATCATCGCTCTTGTCCTCATCCTCACCAGACTGAGAGGACAAAGAAAGTGATGAAGAGATAAGGGAAAGGAAGAGTGCAGCAGGTGGAATTCAATTCAACCACCCAATTGTTGGTTGGGTGTAAGTGAAAGAGAAGTGTAATGGTTTAGGATATAGCAGTGGTGGTTGGGAATTTCCAGTTGATTAGGAGATAAAGGGGAGAGTAAAGGTAGTTATGAGATTTGGGTAGGTACCCAAATTGGTAATGGGACTTTTCAAATATTTCAAATAGTTGGTCGTTTAAGGGATGAAATGTACTGACCCCGTAAAAAACTTAACAGAAATAGTTTGGTCGCAACTAGTAATACAGAGGAAGTATATTGCAAAAAGTAATCTGATGTTTAACATAAATGGTGTTGATGAAACTTAGCCTAGTAGTAGTTTAAAAAGTATCCTCTCAAAGGGCATAGCTAGTTAGTTTACATGCCACGAACACCTCCACCAACCTTTACTTGGTATGATCTTTATAGCATGATATACTATCCTAGATGTATAATAACAACAACAATAAATCAAGTATCTTACCAGCTAGACGCTGACGGTCTGCTCGAACAGCAGGAATATTAATGTCTGCACGAGGGAAACCCTGAAAGAGTTGCCATATGTAAACAAACCAATGTAAAGAGATTATCCAGTGCAAATTCAAAAAATCAAGATAGTCAAAGCGAATAGCATGTAAATCATATAATTTGAGCATTACTTGTAATTTAAAACATATAATTTTGAATGTTTATACCAACTTGAGAATCAATGCACCCAATTATCTTAAAAGGAAGTTGAAATCATATACCCTATGTAAATTTCATTAACATCTAGTACAATCAAAATAAGAAAGATACACAAAGTAAGGGTTTATAATAGAATTGGCATGAAAAACCTCAAATCAAATTGTGGAAATTGAGCCAAAAAATCAATTGGTTTACAGAATCATAACACAAAAAAGAGTGTAATAAGAATAAATTAATAGATACCTCAGAGTCGACAAGGTTGGCAGATAGACCAGGACCTCCATCCTGGCAAAGACGGTGGATAATTGCGTTGATTTCAGATTCCATGGCATCCCTTTCATCCATTAGCGACGTAGTTTCTGCCTTCAAGTTCGTCGCAACCATTGTTAAACGCCTAAGCTTTACTCCCTTAACAACCTTCTTTATTTTCAGTGTTGCTGCTTACGATTGATTCCGGCCAATACACTGGATGGAGAAATCTACAAAAACGCAGTGGGTAATATTTTCCCTCCTGCCACGCACAGTTTTGCAAATAATTACTCCCTCGTCTCTTTTTTACATTTCTCTTTGTAAAATTACACGGGAATTAAGTAACTAAGAATAAAACAAGTGAAATGCTAAATACCGCCGTCCAAATTTATCGCCACCGCCATCATTTCGAGCAAACTTACAATTTTGCCCTTATTAAACCCAAATCCATTTTTCAGCCTTATTTTTTTTCTCTATCCTCAAACACCAACCACTCACCTTTCTTACCACACGACCACCACATATTTGAGAATTATCGGAAAGCAATTGGCGGCGAGCTCGGGCATCGGTGGCGACTTCGACGGCAGATTGGGTGGAAAGGAGGTAAGTAGTTTCCAATTTGTTTTTTTTTTTAATGTAATAGGTGGCTGGTAACTGAATTTGACCTCCGGTTACCGTGGACGGTAACCGAATTTGACCTCCGGTTGACCGTGGTAACCGGATTTGACCTCCGGTTGACCGTGGTGACCGGAGCCCAAAACCGGTTACCGTGGAGCCGCGGTTGACCCCCGATTCTTTTTTCGTCGAGCCACCTCGATCACCATCCATTTCTCGTCGACTTTCGTTGTTGTTGTAGCTGTCCGGTGTAGAAGGTGGTGGTTGTCACGGTTTTGGTTGATGGGCTAATGTTAGAGAATGAAATGGAAAAAAAAAGTTAATAAGGGCAAAATCGTCAGTTTGCTTGAAATGATGGCGGTGGCGATAAATTTGGACGGCGGTATTTAACAGCCCCCTAAAACAAATAACAATCAAACAAAACACAATGGGAAATATAAAACATTAAATAACGTCTTTGAGTAAAACAAAGATATATTAATATTTAATGATATCATGTCATCAATCCTTTGCAAAAAAAAAAGGACCAATAACATACTCCTATTGGAAAATTAAGAACCAATCATATTCGTCTAAATTTAGGCACAAGGATTGATGAAAGAGGAGTGAGAAAATAAGAGTGAGCATTAATTACAAAATTGAAAAAGAGGGATAATTTGAGATATTTGGAAAAAAAAATACTTACTAAAAAAGGAAAGGAAAAATATAATTTTAGAATACCCAAAAAGGAAAGCAGGAATGCAAAAAAGGGACGGAAGGAGTACATAATTACTCCCTCCGTCCCAATTTGGGACGTTGGGGTGGACACATAAGAACGTTACAAATGGATCCATTAGAATATTTGTTTATTATATAAAATCACTAGTTTTTTTGGCCCGGGCGATGCCCCGGGTCGTTGTTTGTATATAAAAAATTATAACAAAATATAATGAAACATATTGTTGGTTTTATAAAAATAATATCATTTTTTAATTTTTTTTTAAATATAATTGAAAATCAAAATTCGTTATTTAATATGCAGCATCTTAAATGTTATATTGTATCAGTTTGTTTTATTTGTTAAAGGGATTTTTTTTATCATTCAACTGTCATTATAAATTCCTTCGAGTAAACATATTTTGTGGTTAAAAAGAAAAAAAAACCTTTAAAATTGCTTTGCATGGTTATATATTTTTATTAACTATAACCTATATGAATTATGGTTGGGTAAATGAAAGAAATAAAATTAATTTTGCAATCATATTATTGTTAAAATATACACATATAAGTTTACAATTAAAATTTTAAAATTTATGAATATGAGTAACTCTTTTTAATACAACTTTATCATCATAAGATGTCATCGGATTGGTGGTTAGTTAAAGTTTAATATTAATGAATAAGAGTTTATGAGTTCAAATATTCATGCTAATAAATCATAAATTTTAAAGGGAAAACATTGATGTATGACTAATGATAGTGGGTGACATGGCGACACGTGGCAAGATTGGTGACACGTGGCAAGATTACAATCCTTGCCATTGAGTTTTAATATATATATTGATTTGCCTCAAAGTAATAAAGGAGGTGTTTGACAAATGACTTTTTGCCTATCTTTTGGCTTTTTAGTTTGGTCAAACAGCCAAAAAATATGTTTGGCTATTGACTTTTTTTGTTGGATTTCCGGTTAAAGTTGAAAACCCATTACGAGTAGCTTTTTCTATTGACTTTTGGCTTGTTGGCCCTATTTGGTGGTAACATTTTAGATAGCGGTTAGCGTTTGGACCAAGTTAAAACAGTAGTAGGAAAAACATTTTAGTTAGCAACGGTCGAATGGTGGTGCTACTGTGCTAGTGATTGTGTGGTGGTCGGCTGGCAAAGCTAAGGGTCGTACGGTGGTGCAGCAAGTGGTACTAGTGGTGGTGATAGAGGGGAGAGAAAGGGGGTTTGTGGCTTAACGTTGTTAAGATTCCGTTAGACCAAAAAGACACTAATACCAAATTGAGAAATATACAAGTTTCTCATGCATGTATTCTCTCATTTAAAAAATGCTCTCTCTCTCTAGCTTTCATTTTCTCTCTCAAGGGTCATCAAGGAACACCCTCCTTGCTTAGGCAAGGGGGCCTTGGGAACCTTTGTTAGAGTTTTTGTTAGCTTTCTTTCTCAAATTGTTTTCTTTTTACAGGTATTCGGTCGTCGAGTTTTCTTCTTGTTCTGTCCTGTCCTGTTCCTCGTTCCCTTCTCTTGTTTTCTTGGTTTTTTCAGTTTCTTTTCATGAGTTCTCATACTGGTCCGCAGCAGGATGTGCATGAGGCAATCACTGCTTGTACTGATTCAGTTTCTAAGGCTAGTAGTGATTTCAATCTTATTAGCTCTGTCGACATTGTTATCGAAAAAGGAGGTTAGTGGCTAGAATAGATGGAATTCAATTGCTTTATCTAAAAAGTATTCTACTTTTCTTGTTCAATTAGAAAAAGATTTACTTTTTGAATTGAATCATATTTATAATATTGAAAGAATTATTTATGCTCAAAAATCGGGGCTTGATTGGAGAAAAAATGGAGATTGTAATACCAAATATTTCCACATGATTGCTAATATTAAGAAAACTAGAGGAAAGATTTTATCTTTACAAGATCAAGATGGTATTTGGATAAATGATTTGGTTGTTTTAAAAGATATGGCTAGAACCTATTTTCAAAATATTTTTAAGAGTGTGGATATTGATCCTGATTTGATGAGTAGTTATCAATTTCCAAAGCTTAACTCTGCCTGTTCTGATCCAAGCTTTCATCTGCCTCCTTATAAAGAGGAAATGAAGTCGATTCTTTTTCAGATGGACCCTATCAAATCCCCGGGACCAGATGGTCTCCAACCTATTTTTCTTCAACATCACTGGGAGTATCTAGGTGACTGTATTAGTAGTTTTATTGCTAACTGTTTTATAAATGGGTCTATTCCTAGTGCCATTAATGATTCTTACATTTCTCTCATTCCCAAGTGTGATTGCCCTAGTGCTATGAAAGATTTCAGGCCAATAGGATTATGCAACTCTATTTATAAGCTAATCACTAAATGCATAGCTAATCGGTTAAAACCAATTATGGATGACCTTATAAGCCCTTTTCAATCTAGCTTCATTCCCAATAGGTCTATCGAGGAAAATATTATTATCATTAAAGAAGTTGCTCATCATTTTAATAAAGCCTCTAGTAAAGCCAACCTAATGGCTCTTAAAATTGATCTTTCTAAGGCTTTTGACTGTTTAGAATGGAGTTTTATTAAAGATACCCTTCTAAGTATTAATCTCCCTTCTAATATAGTTAATCTTATTTTGAGTTGTATATGCACCCCGAAGATTTCCCTTCTTTGGAATGGGGAAATTACTGAATCTTTTTCTCCATCTCGGGGAATAAGACAAGGTGACCCCCTTTCCCCGTATATTTTTGTCCTATGTCTTGATCGCCTTTCTTGTATGATTCAGGATAGAGTTGATAAAGGTGATTGGAAACCAATGAAAATTGCTAAAAATATAAATATTTCTCACCTTTTCTACGCTGATGATGTTTTTCTTTTCGGAAAAGCTACCTCTAATAATATAGCCACTATGATGGAAGTCCTTGATCAATTTAAGTCAATATCGGGTCTTTCCATTAATATTTAAAAGTCTTCTGCTATCTTCCCTAAGAAAATGAATCATAATGTGAGAAATTCTATTTGTAATATTTGTAATATTGCTAATACTACAAATTTTGGTAAATACCTAGGAATTATTATTTCCCATAAGAGGCTTAATAGTTTAGATTACTTTCCTCTATTGGATAAAACTTGTGCTAAAATTAAAGGTTAGCAAGCCAAACTTTTGAACATGGCCGGAAGATGCACTCTAATTAAATCTGTCTTAAGTTCTTATCCTGTTTATGCTATGCAAACTAACATTTTACCTATCAATGTCATTAATGATTTGCAGAAAAAATGCAAACAATTTCTTTGGAATAGGGTTAACCGTACTAAATACATCCCTAGAGCCAATTGGAAAGTTGTTTGTGATCCTATGGCTAAGGGATGTTTAGGTATTAGCGATCTTAGAAGATGGAATATTTCTTTCATGGCTAAACTCGGATGGAAAATTCTAACTCAAAATAATAAATTGTGGATAGATATTCTAAAAAACAAATATCTAAAATATTCTAATTTCATGGATTATAACCCTAAGCCTACTAATTCGGTTATTTGGAAAGATATCTTAGCTGGAAGGGAGGTTCTTAAGAAAGGAGTTATTATAAACATAGGAGATGGGAAAGATACTTCTCTTTGGTTCCACCATTGGATTGGTGAGTGTCCCCTATATCAAATTCCTAACTTTCATATTCCTAATTCTAAAGCCCATTGGCGTGTCTCAGATATCATTAGGAATAATCAATGGTGTTTGGATAGTGTTGAACATCTCCTTCCTCCTTCTTTGATCCCCTTAATCCTAGCCTATCCCCTTCTTAAACTTGTTCAAGTTTCAGATAGATTAAAATGGACTCTCCACCATTCTGGAAAGTTTAATATTAAATCTGCTTATAATAGTACTACCCCTCCCTTTAACCTTAACACCTCATTTCTTTCTTCTTTTGCTTGGAAAAATATGTGGAAGATTAGAGTTCCTTATAAATACAAAATGCTCCTTTGGAACCTAATTAGAGACATTCTTCCTGTTGGTAGTACCCTCAAAAAGAAAATGAACTTCCTAGATCCTATGTGTATGCGTTGTGAAGCTCCTTTGGAGGATACTATTCATCTTTTTAGGGATTGTCCTAACTCTTCAGCTTTCTAGTCTTTAGTGTTTGCAAAATTTAAGTCTTTAAATGTGGATTTACATCGTTTTTACAATACCAACTTAACTGATTGGTTACATTTTAATCTTTCTTTTTCTAATTCTTGGAAAAAAGTTTTTACAGTAGCTATTTGGCATATTTGGAACACTAGGAATATGGATATTTTTGAACAAAAGATGCTTTTCATTAATTCTACTTTTAACAAATTTTATGTGGATTACATCTTCTGTTTGAGAATGAATCAGGCTGCTGGTAGAGACTCTCCCTCATCTTCAATTACTCAGGTCCCTAGACTTTGGGCACCTCCTCACAGTGGCTCTTATAAGCTTAATACTGATGGGAGCTGGATTAGTGTGGATAATGCTGGTGGAGGGGGTGTGATCAGGTGTGCAAAAGGGATTTGGTTTGCTGGATTTGCTGCTAAATTCAATGCCTTAACTGCTGCCTCTGCTGAACTCCTAGCAATTAGGGAGGGACTACTGCTTGCCTGGGATAAGAATTTGAGAAACTTGGAGCTTGAGACTAATGCTGACAGCTTATCCAAGATGCTTAAGGATCCTAAGTCTTTTGAGGATGGTGATTTAGGCAACATTATACGTGATGTTGCTGATCTTTTGAATAGGGATTGGACTGTTACTGTGTTCCATGCTAATCGTTGTGTTAACTTTGTAGCTGATAAGTTGGCCTTTATGGGAAGGACTAAGTACAAGACGGGTGAGGTGGTTCCTTTCTCCTATCCTCCACCTGAAGTCTATCAGACCTATGCTGCTGAAATACCTCCAGAGACAGCAACTTAGAACCATCCTACAGCTGCTAACTCCTCATGCTGCTATCAACAATACCAACTATGTTGCTGCTTACTATCTTTATGCTTTTATGTATCTGTTTCTAGTTTCTACTCTCTGTAATAGCTTAAGCTCTTTTGCCTCAGAGTGTTCTCACAAACTATCTGAGTATAGTACTACTGCTATGCTGCTGGTTATGAACAGCAGATCTGTTTTGCCTAATCTGATGATTTATATCATCAGATTTATCATGATATAATACAAGTATGCTCCCTTTTGTGTTAAAAAAAGTATTCTCTCATTTAGTAAGATAACGTTTCATGTAGTAGTTTGTGGTACATATAGCATTTAGGTAATTTTTGTCAAATGTCAAAAAACTAGCGTTTAAAAGGCAAAGGATAACTTTTGACACATTTTGTTTACTTTTTAAATATTATGCATGTATTTTTTTTAATTGTATTTTAACATTTCAATCGTTATATTTGCTAAACATTCATACCATTAACTGTTACATTGACAGATATGACAACTACCCTTCACCCAATACTAATTGACAACTACTCGTTACTCTAACAACTAGGGGTGAGCATGGGACGGGGACCTGTACCGTTAGTACCAACGGTTGGGGTAACCGATAACCAATTTCACCAAAAGTGATACCCATAAACCGAACCGATAAGTTCGGGTACCCAGACTTCGGTACTCGGATTTTCGGATCGATTTTCGGGTACCCAATAAAATATTTGATGAGTCTATTTTATATATATTTTATTCCCTGTCCCACGGTCATATTTGTGCTTATTTGAGCTTTGCGGAGCTATTTATTACTAATATACGTTTTCTAGTGTTTTTGTAGAGTTGGTATTATTTTGTAGGAATTTGCAGATTTATGATAATTCCCGAACTTATTGAGCCACTACAAAGTCATTGGAGATTGATCGTATTAATGACCGTTCATATGGAGCCCAAAACCGAGTTAAAGGAATTTAATCCGGTGATTAAGGGCTCGATATATAAAGAGGTCCAAAATTTCCCACACAAATTACGGACCAAACAAGAGGAGAAATGGGCAACAAAAGAAGCCACAAAGCCCAACTCGCAGCTCCAGTTGACCGGGCCCGATCAGGCGAGCTAGCCCAGTTGGGCGAACATCTTCAGCATCAAGCTATTCACTTAGTGGGCCTGCGAATTATTGGGCTTGCTTACTCAGTTTTCACTAACCAGAGGAGTAGTAGCTTTAGTTTTGTTAGGCGGTGATTAATTTGTTAGAATTAGGATTTCTAAGATATTCTAGTTTTCTTGTCAGACTTTTGGTAGGAATCCTAGGATTTATTTTTTGCTTAGTTATCTTTTATTAGGATTAATTTTAGCATTACTCATAATACTTCATCCGTTAACTATTATTTTCAACAAAGAGGGTGTTTGCGGACTCCTAGGCAAAATTTGTTTGTGAGTGTAAAATGGAGAGAGAAAAAGTCGGGTGCATATATGTGATGAGGGGAGAGATAGAGAGAAATGATGATAACCTAAAAAAGAAAGAAAAATATTTGTTGCACATAATAGTTAGCATCCATTTATAATATGTGTTGCAAATAATAGTTAACGGAGGAAGTATATAAGCTTTTGACTTTGAACTTTCCGAAGGCTTTTTATTAGGTAGTTTTAGTTATAGTTTTAGCTTCTAGATTTTGTTCTTAACTTGTTTAGCTTTTTCTCTTTATCTAATTATATTTCTTATTGCTTTTAATTATGCTTTATTTAATTGTTTTGTTTAGTATAGTTTTAATTATGTTTGAGTAGATTCCTTTCTAGGGTTTGTGGGGATTCAATAAATAATTTATGATTGTTGATTGTCAATGCTTAATTAATTTCCTATTGATTGATTTAATGCTATGCAATTAGATTAGGCCTGGTTTAATCGTATGAGTTTCGCAATATTGATTCGAGATTCGAGAGATGAGAATTAATGTTTAGGCTTAGCTTCAATAGGCGGACTAATTTATAAATGGTTAGGTCGAGATTCGAGAGATGAGATTTAATACTGGTAAATTAACTCTGTGATTGTAATACGTAGCGAAAGCCCTTTATGATCTGATTAATTGTTGCATTGATGGTTGATTGTTATGTTTTACCCTGGAATATTGTTTATTAGTGAACCTATGCCCTAGGTCTTTTATTCATTGATTTCCTCCTACTTTAATCTCTCCCTATTTTTATTCTTCATAGTATAATTCCTTTAAACAACAACTTTTGGTTACTTAATAATTTATATTATAATAATTAATTAGGAATAGAAAGACTTGTTTCCCTGTGGATTCGACCATACTTCCCTATTAGCATTAGTTAGAGGATTTAGGAATTACTTTTGATTAGTAGATACGACTTTAGCTTGTCAATATCCAATAGTGATAATTAATCTTAATAATGTAGTTATTATAATATTATTCACACTAATTAACAACGATATCACATGATCTTTACCAAAATATTAATAATATTACTAGTCATTAGTATTATAAAGTAATTGTAAATTAAAGTAAGAGTTTAGATTTTGGGAAAACAGATATAAGTAGGAAAATAACAAAAAAATTGCTTTTCGGATCAGATCGGGTAGCAATTAATTTTAAAATGACACCCAATAACCATTTCGATAACAAACTATCGGAACGGGTACCCGAACTGTTAAGGTTATTGGATGGGGTACCCTAATTTTTGGAATGGTTACGGAACGGGTTTTCGAGTTTTCGATTATTTGGGTAGTTTTGCTAAGCCCTACTAACAACTACTTGCTACTCAACCGCTAAAAGTTACCCGCTACCACTAATTTTTCCAAATAAGACCGTTGACTCACCTTTTTCACTAATAAATGACTAACAACTACAGCTGTCAAAACCTGACCCGACCCGAAATACCGACCCTAACCCGACCTATTAACCGACCTGTCTGAACCCGAAAAAATGGTGACCCGAACCCGACCAAACCCGTCTTGAAACCAACCCTAAACCCGAGTTGACCCGAGCATTTGAGACCCGAACTCGAACGTTAACCGACCTAAAGACTACCCGACCCGAATTAATGTAACCCGTAAATTATTGACCTGAACAGAACTCGACCTGAATCGAAATTGACCCAAACCCATTTTAACCCGTCAAAACCCGAATTCAATCCGACTTGTTCCTAACCCGACCCGAATTCAACGCGACCTGTTCCTAACCCGACCCGAATTCAACCCGACCTGTTCCTAACCCGACCCAAATTTAACCCGACTCAAATTTCAACCCGACCTGTTACAAACCCGACCCGAATCAACCCGACTTGTTATTGACCCGACCCAAATTCAACCCGACTTGTTATTGAATCATTATGTCTAGGTCTTTATCTCATGTTGGTATTGGAACGGAAATTGAATCCTAACTCTATTCCTTCTATTTTTCACTTTGAATTTTAAGAGGTTAGTTTTACAGCATGTTTTTAGGGATGATTTTAAGGGACGAAACATGTTTTTCGCAAATTATTGACTTGAACCGAACCCGACTCGAACCTGAGAATGACCTGACTTGATTATAACCCGCAAATTATTGACTTGAACCGAACCTGACTTGAACCTGAGAATGACCCGACCTGATTATAACCCGTAAATAATTGACTTGAACCGAACCCGACTCTAACCTGAGAACGACCCTAACTCGTTTAAACCCGTAAAGACCCGAATTTAACCTGACCTATTTTTCACCCAACCCGAATGTAACCCGACCTTTTACTAACCCAAACCCGATAAGATGTATGACTGGACGTGACCCGACTCATACGACTAACTTACAAGGCCAATAACTAAAGCTAACATTCGTTTGCCAAACAACCCCAAAATGGAACTTCATTCTTGAAGAAATACTCCGTAATCTATACTCTATACTAATCTATTAAAAGGCGTTTCTAAAAACGTCTCTACGCCACGTAGAACCCCCTCATTATGCCACGTCACTAGACCTCTTGAAAGAGAGATTATTGTGTAACCATCTAGGCTAATAGCTAATTATGTTTAAATGTTGCACACTAAATAATATAATACTTTAAAAGTATTGAAGCTGCACAACTATAAAAGTAGTATCCCGGAGAACGTTCGGGCTACTCACTAGTTAATTGTTTAAACGGGAACAAAGAAAAAAAAAAAAATTAAAAAAAAGCTTTAGTTTGATTTCCGGTAGAGCAAAGTCAGGAATAAGCCATTTCCGTGGGAGAAACATTGCAATGGTTGCGGCAGTTTTGAAAGAGGTGGATGGACAATCTCAATGAACCAGAACCAGAACCAGAGCTTGGAGACTTCCTCTTTCATTTTCCAGAGAAATTGAAATTGACACTCTCTCTACCGTCCGTCAATTTCCGTGGATCAAAGTAAGTGAAACTGTTGAATTGCTGCATTCTAGCTTCGAAGATGTCGGGTGAAAGAGATGATGGCGATCAGGATCATGTGCTGCTACTGAGATCGACCGTCGAAGAAGACGCCGGTGAAGGTGTCGGTGCCGGCGGAGGCATCAGCAATATGATATCTAAACTGAAAGCACCAATGATCAATCTAGATCGCGGAGGAAGTGGTCGGCGCCTAAACATGAGCAGCCGAGAGAGTTGGACTCAAATTGGGGACGAGGAAGATCCCGCTGCCTCCTCTTCCTCTTCTCCTCCTCATCGTCGTCGTCATCATCTTGATCCCGACTCTCAATTTGGTGGAGAAGCCCTCGGCGATCCTCCAGAATGGGCTTTGCTTCTCATTGGCTGCCTTCTCGGCCTCACTACCGGCCTTTGTGTTGCTGCTTTTAACCGCGGGGTACTCACTCCTTCATTCTATTCATACTTTATAAATATAGGTTGAATTGTATCATTACTCTCACTTTTAACTTTTAATTGCCTACTATACATTGTTAATTGAGCTATTTGTTCCTATGTCTTAATCAATGGCTAATGTGTGTTGTTGGTCTTGAATTACTTTTTAAATTGATTCTATTGCCCTGGGTTCATAGAATGGAAAAATTATGTTTGTGTTTTTTAACTACATTGACATTGCATAAAGGCTGAGGCTAGCTAGTTTATCTTTGTGCATCCAGATCATTAATTGGCTGAGTAACTATCCTACCGTTGTTTACCAATTTGTCATCCCGTGTACGTGCATAGGTGCATGTCATTCATGAATGGGCTTGGGCTGGTACTCCAAATGAAGGCGCTGCTTGGCTTCGCTTACAAAGACTTGCTGATACTTGGCATCGTGTACTTTTGATACCAGTCACTGGTGGTGTTATTGTAGGTATGATGCATGGTTTGCTTGAGATATTGGAGCAGATTAAACCCTCCGGAACCTCAAAATCTCCGCAAAGACAAGGTTTTAATGTGCTTGGCGGAGTATTACCCACAATAAAAGCCATTCAAGCAGCAGTCACACTAGGCACTGGATGTTCCTTAGGTCCTGAGGGTCCTAGTGTGGATATCGGAAAGTCGTGTGCCCATGGATGCTATATAATGATGGAAAATAATAGAGAAAGAAAGATTGCTCTTGTTGCAGCCGGTGCAGCTGCTGGAATTGCTTCAGGTACTGAACTCTTTGTGTGGCTCTCATTTTATAGGCATGTTTCATCTTCTGCATGCATACTTATGTTTATGTGCACTTGATCTTGCTTTTCACTGCTCATCTAAGCTGTATTATTATAGTTTGTTTACTTGTCTGATTTTACCGTGCATTATGGCACACACAAACTCTCTCAGTCTTTTACCCTGTCTATCCTTTATGGTTTTGATGATGTTTTTCATTTTGCTGATCCACAAAATCCTAAATTTGGTGACGGCTAGGATCTTGTGTAAATTCATTATTTATTGAAAAAGGAAAATTACAGAGAAGGATGACAAGGACTCCTTAAAAAAAGACAATCTCATTTAAAACCATACTTGCCATTCATAAAACTCTGGAAGCATGTCCTGGCATAATGAGGAGTGGCAGGACCATAGTCATTTCAGATTGAGACAATGGCATGATCTTTTTTTATCCAGGAAGGTCCATGGTGTGATATGCATTGATGTCTGCCACCATGATACTGTGAAACTTCTGTGGCTGTCACAATAAAATATTGTCTCACTCTAGGAGAGATTTGGTTGAGCTTAAGTTCAGTGATTGTTTTTCTTTCCTTCTCTCTCCCTGTCTCAATATTTATCTCCCTTCAATCATACGGATGGAGAAGAAATAAGTGGAAAAACAATGCATAGAAAAGGGCATAGAATGATTTAGGATAGGAATATTTGTTAATAATAAGCCTACGTTTGGCCGATCTTCTCAAAATTAGTCAAACTTTTAATTAACTCAAAATAAGTTCAACTTTTGGGGGTATATCCAAAAATGAGTATCGGTTATATAATTTACCATGACACGTGTCATAATATCATTGGTTTGGGTTTTCAATTTTACCTCAAAAATTAATAATAATAAATTTTAATTCTTTTTATCTAATTAAATATTTTTAATAACCCATTCTCTCCCCTTATTCACCTGCCACCGCACACATTCTTTCTCCTCCCTCCACCACCCTTTTCACACCCTCTCCTATTCTCCTCTTTGTGCCACCTTATGAACACTAGGCCACAAGACCTAGATTTGCATCACCAAAAACCATGAGTTTCTCATTCTGCAGCAGCCATGGTGTCATGGTCCTAGAAATCTGACACTGGATCGTGCCGCGTGCTCTTGTCTTTTGGCGACAAGGACGCATGCCTAGAGCGAAAAAGGTTCGCGAGCACACAACACACGGACCAAATGTATCTTAAGGAAGCACTCGTCAACGGGCGCGGAGTCGGGGCTTGTGACGACCGATACTTCGAAGCGGGCACAAGTGGGATCGACAATGATAAAGGCGTCTTTTGAGGGTCTCTTGGTTTGGTGTGGATGCTTTAAAACAAGGCAAACACAATATCTATAAAGACTTAAATCAACACATAAGTCTTAAAGTAATAAGTAACTGGGTAAGGAACTTTGATTCATTCAACCATTCGCTCCTTAAAGAGCTTTATATTAAATACATAGAGAATGGCTAGCTATGTTACTTGGAATCGGATGAAGTGTCCAATCAGTCACGGGTGTCCAAGTATCGGACTCGCCCATTTTCTTGAAAAAAATTGTGTTTTTAGTTGAAAATGAAGTGTCTAAGTGTCGGTGTCGGTCGACACGGACACGTGAAGTAAATGAAAGAGTCCGAGTAACATAGGTTGCTAGTGAACGCCGAAACTACAGTTTCACAATAATTCTCCCTAGAGTCTAGAAAGACTTAAAAGGCAATACCTAATGGAAATACAAGGAAAAGGGAAGGGGGATACATCAAGAAAGAGGCGGATTCTAACACATGGGTACCCGAGTCAGGATAATATACTTCCTCCGTTCCAAATTAGATGACATAGTTTGACTTTGTGCAATATTTACATAAATTGGCCTCAACATCCTAAATTCCTAATAGCTTGGAGCACCACGAACTTTGACTAGTATCCGGCATACCACCAACTATTGATTAGGGTACAATGCATGCCATTAATGGGTAATTTTTGACACTCAAATTGAGACATTTTTATAACTAAAAGGTAATTAGTGGCACACGTTACCCAATCTGTAGTTAGTATTGCGCCAGATCTAGTCAAAGTTTGGGGTGGTGACCCAAGCTATAGTTCAGGCTAAATTTGCCTTTTTCTTGAAGGATCTTTCCTGCCTTCTTCCCTACTGTAGATAGCACTATTTCTTTGCTTTCTATAAATCGAAAAGACTTAGGGATTAAAACCCCAAACAGTTCATTTGCTTTATATGAACTCTTTTCAGTTCAATCAATTTATGTTTTGTATTGAACATATTAAGTTATTATTACACCTGTATAGTTATGTTGTTATCATTAATCCTTCTGCTTTAAAGGTGTTATTTTTCCTGTTAATGTTGCTCTTCCTTTTCCAAATTTAAAATTTCTACATGTAATCCCTTTGTCTATATTTCATATAACTGTGGTAGCTGTGCTGCGGTCTTTCAAGTAGTCTAATTTCATCCATTATTTTTCTTGGACAGGTTTCAATGCAGCAGTTGCTGGTTGTTTCTTTGCTATTGAGACGGTATTAAGACCTCTTCGTGCCGAAAATTCACCTCCGTTTACAACTGCAATGATAATATTAGCTTCTGTTATTTCATCAACCGTGTCAAACGAATTGCTAGGGAATAAATCAGCTTTTACAGTACCATCGTATGATTTGAAATCGGCAGCAGGTATTGATTTCTCTTACTATCACTTACTAAACACCAATATTCACTCGGACTCGAGTACATTTCCAAGTGTCCGACTCGGCTATTTTGTGAAATTTTTTTATGATTTTGAACTAAAATGAAGTGTCCAATTGTCGAGGGTCCAACACGGATACTTGAGGTAAAATGAAGAGTCTAAGTAACAAAGTTGTTTGACATACCTATTAGTTTTAAATAAAGCACAGTTTAGTACAGAATCACTCTCATATTAAGTAAATTAAGTTAAGACATAAAGTGTTGCTTATTGTAACAAACATGTAAAGATGAGATACTATTAGGAATATGAGAAAATATATTAAGGAAATTCTGATTCATACCACTATCATATTTTCCCAGGGATACACTCTTGAAATTTTGCCTTCCCTCTAGCTTGGTCTTTTTCCCAACTGTGACTCGTTAATAACTATTAAATTAAGTTAACTAATTAATTAAAGAAAAGACTGTAATACCACTTTAAACATCTAATGTCTTGATTTGCATGTCAAAAATCGTTTGGTTAAAGTTTTAGGGTCATTTTAGTTCTTAAGAGTCCAAATCGACCTCAAAATTAGCAAAAAAAAAAAAAAAAAAATTTCTCGTATGCGTGTCAATAAATGTCTCGTATGCATGTTAAGAAATGTCTCGATTTGCATGCTAAATTTTTTTCGTTATAATAAGGCTATTTTGTTTTTTACCACCTCACAAAAACACGAAAATCTCTTTTACCACCTCCCAAAAAAAGTATTTTACTTTACCACCTCATAAAAAACACGAATATAGGTTTTACCACCACTTAACTGATTCCGTTTAAGAATTCGTTAAGTGGGCCCATAAAGCCACGTGTCGTGCTATTATTGGCCAAAAAAAGAAAAAAATAAAAAAAAAAGAAAAAAAAATTAAAAAACTCTAAAGCTACCCAGCCACCGCCACAGCGCCACCACCACGCCACCACCTAACCCACAACTACCCCCCGAACCTACCACTGGCGGCGCAACTCCACCCCCTCCCTCTTCCAACCCACCTGAACGCCCCCTTCCATCTCCCGCAACCGCAATCGACCCAAAAACCACCAACCCACAACCCTCAATGACCACGAATCCCCCCAAAATAGCCACGATTTCGGCCACAAATGGCCGAAATCGGCCGGTTAAGGCCACTCAGCCTTAAAACCGGCCGATTTCGGCCATTTGTGGCCGAAATCGTGACCGTATTAGGGAAGGAGGGTTTTGGGTTTGGTGGTTTTTGGGGGTGTTACGGTTGCGGGAAAGGGAGGGGGAGGGTTTAGGTGGGTTGGGGCTGGTGGTGCGACGCAGGTGGTGGTTTCGGGGAGTGCTGTGGTGAGTTGGGGGGGAAGGCGGCGGTGGCGCGGGGGTGGTGCCGCGGTGGTGGCCGGAGTAGTTTTAGGTTTTTTTTTGTTTTTTTTTTTAATTTCTCTTTTTTTTTTAACAAATAAAATGCTGACACGTGTTACTGTGGGCCACACTTAACGGAATTTTTGGATGGAAACCGTTAAGTGGTGGTAAAACCTATATTCGTGTTTTTTATGAGGTGGTAAAGTAAAATACTTTTTTTGGGAGGTGGTAAAAGAGATTTTCGTGTTTTTGTGAGGTGGTAAAAAACAAAATTTCCTTATAATAATTGTCCAGGTAAGGCTTTAGGGGTCAATTTGGCCTTTTATGGGTCTAAATTGAGCTTGAAATTGACAAAAAATAACGGAAATGTCTCATTTTGCATGTTATAATATTTCTTAATTTTTTTGTCATGACACGCAAAATGAGACATTTATATTAGTTTTTTGTCAGTTTCAAAGCCCGACTTAGGCCCATAAATGGCCAAAATGACCCATAAAACCTTAACCAAACAGTTATTATCATGAATGAAAATAACGACACGCAAATCGAAACATTTCTTTACATGCATACGAGTGACTTGCGTTATTTTTTTTCTAATTTTGAGGTCAATTTTGATCCTTAAAGCTTAAAATGATTTTCAAAACATTAATTGAATAATTTTTGACACACAAATCGAGACATTAGATGTTTCAAGGGGTATTATAGTCTTTTTCTTAATTAGTTAATTTGCAAGTTATTATTAGTCACAGTTGAGATAAAGACCAAACCACATGTGTATTAGTGGGAAGACAAATATTCAGAAGTGTATTAATGGGAGAAACTCAATACCACACCACAGTAGTACCAATGAGATTTTCATTGTGATATATTTTCCATATAGACCTTTGATAGTATTTAAGGTGATTGTATATCTTAGTGATATCCTAAGATAAAATTAAGTTAAGTGATATTAGAATATTATCTTGTGGGAAGTTGTTAGGTGTTATGATTGTTTCTTAATAGATGAGATTGACTAGGGTATCCCTTGTATAATTGGTTGCTGATTATACAATAATGTGAGAAGCTAAAGTGCTAATTTGTAAGCCTTTTTACCCTAAACTTGTTTCCTGGTAATATTTTTTCATATATTTTTAATAGAGAGCAAAAGAGTATTTGGGTTTGAAGTTTCTAATTTTTAGGGTTTATTTGGTGGTGATTCTGAGTTAAAAAGACAATGGAAAACGTAGAGTATGGGTGGCATATTGGTGGTTTTTGCAGTGTTTGAAATAAAGAAGAAAATGAAGATAATAGTTGTTAAACCCTTCTCTTCTTTATTGATTATCACAATTCTTGGTTTGGTTGTGAAATGAGTATTACCCCCTCCGTTTTTAAATACTTGCTCTATTTCTCCATGCGTGGAGTTTTAGGAGAAATTGGAGAAAGTAGTAAAATATGGAGGTTAATGGGGTTAGTGGAAGGTAAATTAGAAGAGAGAGAATCTAAAGTTAATACAATATAATTCTATTGGGTCCCCGAGAGAAATGAATTAAATATTGTAAAAGCTTTCCAAATAAAGAAATGGAGCAAGTATGTAAAAACGGTCGGAATGAAAAGTGGAGCAAGTATTTAAAAATGGAGGGAGTAAAAATTTAAATAATTGTTGGTAAAGTGGGAGTTTTAATGATGTAATATGGAGGAAGGAGAGGTAAGAAGGGTGCTTGGAGCCTCCATGGGAGGAAGGGAAGAGAAAGCTATGATTTATTTTTAATTTTCCTTCATTACGTTTTGTTTTTGATGTTTGGAATTATGCGAGGTTTTTAAGGAATTGTATAAAGTAGAGGTATATTGTTCTTAGTTCAATGATTGGATGTACATTTTCATTAAAATAACGAATATTGTACATCTGGGTGAAGAAAGTAAAAAGAAAAGCAAGGTTGTAGACGGAGGAGAGAGAAAATAATAAGTCTTGGAAACCAATTAAAATATTGCAAATGGTACAATTGCACATGGAAAATTAAGGACAATAGAGTATTTAATTTGCATAGCAAGGAAAAATTTGTCCAAAATTAATAACTAAAAATGAAAGATCCTAAAAGTAAAAAACAAAGTGGAAGTGTGAAACACCCTAACTAGAAGCATAAAAAGGGAACAGAGGTAGTATTTATCAAATTAGTGAATCTAGGTCATGGAAGTTACAAGTAACAAAGGGTCACATAGTTTATTAATAAAAGGGTGTCATTTTTGAAAAAAAAAAAAAAAATTCACCATATGGAAGTTCTCAAAATACAAGGTCACCATGTAACATATCTTGATTTTTTCTCCTGTTACCTTTAGCTTAGTTCTACTCTAAGCTCGAACTTAATTACCCATCCATATTACTGCTTAATTGTTTTAATTTCTACTAAGGGCATAGAAATAATAAACAAAATTTGCTCTCATTTCTCACCCATTAATCATAGCATGGCATCCATCACAAAGTCACATTTGGTTTTCCCTTTATAAAGCAAGGAACCAATTATTCTTGTATTAATAAGATCGATGAGGAGATAGATTTATGTATTGGTTCATCAGCAAGTGAACATTTGTTAGCATAGAAACCCTAACAAGTCCTACACAATTAGCGGAGCCTAAAGACACATGGTAGGCTTCGAGTTCGTGCTGTGATTATACTCAAAGTAATGCCATATACAAGTAAGAGAATGGCCTAGCTAGAAGTCACACGACCTTTTAGGTTAGTAGAACACATGTCCAAGTACATGGGATTTGTGGCAAGGTACACAACCGTATACATTAGTAATGTAGTTTGACGTGGTTTTGGGGGTTTCCTTGCAAGCTACAATGTTTCTTAGTTTGAGTTGGTTTTGAATACTTAAATAATCACGTTCCCATTTTATCTAAATTAGTATTAGGAAGATAGTATGTAGTTTCTTATCAAAATTTTTATTTGAGACTTAGTTTAGGCCTTTAAGGTTAAAATATATTAACTTGAAGGAGATATAGGTCCATATTTATAGAAAGGGTCTTGGCTTTTCTTTTTGCTAAGGAGAAATACACTCTTAGGCTACTAGGTTAGAGTTTTTAAGAGGTGTGAGTTGTAATTTAAGGGTTGCTGTGAGGGTTTTTAATATTATAAATTAATTAATGATGGTTTGTGTTTTTCTACCTTGCTAGTTTGTGAAGGGTGCTTTCCATGTGAAATTATGTTTCCATTGTTTTTTATTTATCATACCTTGAATTTTTTTATATCATCTTGTTTATTGATTGTGTTTCCATTTCCACTATTGCTAAAAAACCTTGTCATAAAGATTTTATTGTTATTTTCTTAACAAGATCAATCCACAAACTCCAAAGTTGTCTTATTTCTTAACATATCGATTTGCCCTGCGTGGCTCATTACTCATTTGTCTAGTGCTTTCACATCCTCAATAATCATGTCATCTATTTCTCAACCGATGTCCCCACTTATTTCATTGCACTTATTTCATTGCTCTTCACCAATTTTCCTGCTTTAATCTGTATTTTCGACATATGTCAGAATAGTATGGTGCTATGGCCCCAATTTCTCTTTCTTAGTTTGGATTTTCTGCTTGCGTCATTGTAGTATGGTTTTCAATTGTAGGATGATTAAAATTTTGGAAGCTTTAAAAAATAAAATGGTGGGAGATTAAATTAGGTTTAAATTAGGAAAATTGAAAACACATGTATATCATGTTCAATGTTTTAAATTCCTTGATTTATGGTAAATGATCATTCTCTTTGCAACAGATTTAATTGTTTAAAATTTACATTAAATTTTATAATTGGGGATAAAGTTTTAAAACTTTAAAGTTGGGGCAAAATATAAAATATAGCTTAAATTTGGGGTTCAGATTACCAAAATCTAGCACTAAGGTGTTTATAACGAGGCATAATGGGTGTACTCAAGGTTTATTAGGTTTGAAATCGTTGGATAAAATTTGATCGAATCTGTAATAAGATAGAGCACCAAAACAGAAACAATGTAAAAGATGTCTGCTGACAAAGTCTAAAGTAGTTGTTGAAAAATCTTCCAATAAAGAAAAATGTGTAGAAATTGCATATATAAAGAGATTCGTCTTGTACCTATACCTCATAAAATGTACTGGAATTCTTATCAAACCTGTGGTGTGTTGGCCGGTGAGATTTTAAGAACCGTATTACAATAATTAGTGTATATGAGATTTGGAACCATGACATTGAAGGAGATTAAAAGTTCCACTTTTTACATATTAACAACTCAATTATATTCTTATATTATCTTGGAAATGCTATTTTATTACATAATGAGGCCTCCATATTTACAGAATTACAGGCCATTGTGTGATCAATGGTCACATAGACTGCACATGCCAATAGCCTTACATGAGTTAATACATTTTCCACCTAAACAGCATCCATAGTGGATATTCTTATGATGTTCATGATGATGATGCCATAAAGTGTCAGAAATGCCGCATAATGGTGATTGATATTGATAAATTTGACTTCATTGTTCATTATCACAATGCTTTCCATATGTGACTAATGGTAAAATTAATATTCTATAGATTTCTCTTATTGCTTTTTGATTCTTTCGCTGTATTTATCTTGATATTGCCTCAATTGAGAAGGGGCAGATTGCTAACATCTAGACCGCAGACCCCATATTACCATTATAGGCGATGGTGGTGTTTGTGTCATCTTAACTTTCAGATGCTATAGCTACCTTTTTATGTTCTTTTTACCTTTGGTCTTGTAGGAAATACGTAGAAGAGTTTGGAAAATCGTAGGCTTTAATAGTGAAATTTGTTGCTTCTGTGCAGAACTGCCATTGTACTTGATTTTGGGTATGCTATGTGGTGTTGTTAGTGTAGTTTTCACGCGCTTAGTAGCTTGGTATACTAAGTTCTTTGAGTTCATCAAGGAAAAGTTTGGCCTGCCTTCTGTTGTATGTCCTGCATTAGGTGGTTTAGGGGTAGGGATCATAGCCCTCAAATATCCTGGAATTTTGTATTGGGGCTTCACAAATGTTGACGAAATTCTCCACACTGGGAAAAGTGCTTCAGCACCTGGAATCTGGCTATTGGCTCAATTAGCAGCAGCAAAGGTTGTAGCGACAGCTCTGTGTAAAGGATCTGGGCTTGTAGGTGGCCTCTATGCACCAAGCTTGATGATTGGTGCTGCTGTTGGTGCTGTTTTTGGAGGTTCAGCTGCTGAACTGATTAATTCAGCTTTACCAGGAAACACTGCTGTTGCCCAGCCTCAGGCTTATGCTCTGGTAAGTGGTAAATTGCACTTCGACTGGGATGCAATATCATTTTGATGTTGCTATGATTTTTGTTTTCCATAAAACTGACATAGTCCACATTGCAGGTTGGAATGGCTGCTACATTAGCTTCTGTTTGTTCAGTACCCTTGACGTCTGTTTTACTTCTTTTTGAATTGACTAAAGATTACAGGATATTGCTTCCACTCATGGTAAAGCTCTTAATCTTTGCTTTCTTGAGACTGGTTTCGTGTTCTTTAAACATAAATACATGATGTTATGCTCAGGTATGCCAGTGCTCACCTACAGCTTACTGATGCCATATTTCTTGGTTTAAATCATATCCTTTCTTTTTAGATTTATAGCCAACAATTATATAAACTACTTTGTGACTCTATTCATGAGATTTACATCCTAATTTTTGTCTCTGCTTTGGATGTTTCATTACCATTTCATATAACAAATTTCTGTGATCCCCCTCCCCCCTTTTGCTCTTCTGCTAGGCTTGTAGTTTATCTAAAAATAGATTTATTTTAAAGCTTTTGGACTTCTAGATTCTAGTTGTGTTTCCTTTTTCCAATAAGCTACTTTGCTACTTTATTCATGAGACTTACCTCTTAATTTTTGTCTCTGCTTCGGATGTTTCAATATTATTTCAGGGGGGGGGGGGGGGGGGGGTGGGGGCTACAGGAATTTATTACTTGAAATAATATTATTTTTTTTTGCTCTTCTGCTTGGTTCTGAGGTTTTTTTTTTTTTTTAGAATACATTTATCTGAATGCTTGTGAAGTTATAGATTCTAGTTGTGTCTCCTTTGTTCAATAAATTTCAGTTGGACATGAAAGGGGAATGTCATCCCTGCATAATATAAAGGCTAATAACTAAAACTGTCCTGTTGACAAACCTAATATTTTTCTTGATATCTGAATGTCTTAAACCTTGTTGTGATTCAACCTTAACCCTTTTGCCCGTATAATGAGGTGCATTTGCCCTTTCCCGATAGATTCAATATATTTTGTATTTAAGTGGTGAGCTTCAGTATTTTTTTTTTCTTTCTACATGCATCTGATTGTATACCATTCCTCATCATAGGGGGCTGTTGGTTTGGCAATATGGGTTCCTTCTGTTGCAAATCAAGGAAATGAAACTGAGTCAACTGACTCAAGGAATCCAACAAGAGGCTATTCTTTTGTTTCTCCTCGAGATGATGCTGAGGACCCCGACAAGGGAACTGGAGATCATTTAGAGCTCTCTGTCATGAAAGATTCTCACTTTCTTAGATCAATCGATGAAGAAGTATCTCTAGATGGTTTGAAGGTTAACTTTTTTTTCGTTGCTTGATGGTGGCTATTCTTTTTCTAATTACTATTGATTGCTGTATTCATTTTCATTTTTAACTGGGCTTGATATTGCAAACTTGATTTATCAGGTATCCCATGCTATGTCAAAGAACTATTTGAAGGTTGGCCTGGACACAACTTTGAGAGATGCAATGAAATATATGCGTGAAAATCAGCAGAATTGTGCCCTAGTAGTTGATGATAAGAATCTACTGGAGGGTATCTTGACGAGTGGTGATATTGAAAGCTGTTTGTCTAAAAATTCTGGCAACAGCAAGTCTGCACAACATGATGTATGTGATATTTATGGCCTGTTTCATCTGTGTTTATTGATCTATGGAACTGAATTTAAATTCACATTGGTTATTGATGTGGTGGTGATGCAGCTGTTCTCTGTTTTGCCTATCAAGCATCCTTATGGATCCTTGGTTTTTCTTTTCCTTCTATTCTTTTACCTTTGGTTTATTCCATCTATTCCTTTTAGTCATGAGATGCGAGTCAATATAATTTATTATATGGTTGAGTCTTATGTTATCTGTATCTGTGAAACATGGAAATTGCTGAAGGGGTAGTGCTCCACTATGTCTGAAATGTGTTGGGTAGTTGGGTACACACCTGTGAAAAACAATGCTTTCAAAAATATTATAGGAACTCTAAGGAGTCTGACATAAAGCTTCTTCCCTCTTAACTGGTTTGACGAGATGCTCAATATAATGCTCAAGCATCAAAAACTCAATGGCAGGGCAGTATTTTCTGTCGAAGTAGGAAAAAAAGATCTTGTTTTTCCCCTTCAAATGTTTCAAAATTTGTTTCTTGATTGTATGTTTGCAAGAATTACCATATCTGCGTTTGAATGTTTCAGTATCCATTTCTGCAATCCTTGCCATTTCCTTGTTTCTTAGACTATGTAGAGGAGTCTTGCAGGAGTAAGGGATTTGGTAGCTTTCCGCACATTTTCTATTGGCTTCTTGTGAATCATGCATGACATCTATTTGTGGAATATTAACAGGTGTATGCATGTCCAGTTTATTCTGTCTGTACTCGTGGAATGAGCTACCGGGGTATGGAGCGTGGTGTTTTGACTTGCTATCCGGATACCGACTTAGTGACAGCCAAGGATCTAATGGAGGCTAAGGGTATTGGGCAGTTACCAGTTGTTATGAGAGGTGGAGACTCCCGAGAAGAAAGAAGACGAAGAATTGTAGCTGTCCTTCATTATGATTCTATTTCAAGCTATCTCAGGTATGTAGGCTCTCCATGTTTCATTTTTTCATACTGATTTTTCCTACTATCATTACATTTTAGTGGCTGCTGCTATGTAGGAATTTCACTGATCTACTCCCTACGTCCCTGCAACGAACTACGTGGTGCGATAATAAATAGATTAGAAGGAAGGTTGTTTGATTGATTGATGGTAGCTAAAAGCTTGCGTGAAAGATAACAATGGCTTTAGGCCATTACTCTCCAAAAGTTTCTTACAATTTTCTGCTTACCTTCTCTACTATTGTCTCACCTATTTATACTACTACAACTCATACATAATTGGACAAAACGCCTTAATTGCTAATTTACTACAATTTGTCAACAAGCTAGAGTTACCACAGTTAATAAGCTAATACTCCAAAAGTGTCTCCTGCTGCAATCAGAGGACCGTTGCTTGTGTTGGTGTTGGTGGAGTGCCCTGCTTCCCCTGCTGTTCCTGTCCCCTCCTTGGCCTTCTGCTGTACACCAAAATAGGTGGAGCTTGTGGGTGTATTGCAATACCGGCCCCCAAAAGAGCCACCTTGTCCTCAAGGTGGAAGCTCGGAAATTGCTCCTTGACTGCTACGGCATCCTCCCATGTAGCCTCAAATGCTGGAACACCCAGCCACTTGATTAACACCTCAACTCGACCCTGCTGCCCATTCTTGCGCCTAACATCCAACACCTCCTCTGGTTCAACCACCATCTCCAACTCCGGGGTCAATTGTGTGGGGATAGTGGGAGAAACAGGAACATCATCAACAGCGCGCTTCAATTGAGAAACGTGAAAAATTGGGTGAATGCGACATTGCTCCGGCATAATAACTTGTATGCAACTTGACCCACACGTTGCACCACCTCATAGGGTCCATAGAAGCGGGCCGCTAGCTTCTCAAAAGGCCTCCTAGCCAAAGACCGCTGTCGGTAGGGTTGTAATTTGAGAAAAACAAAGTCCCCCACATGAAATTCTTCATCCCTACGCCTACCATCCGCATTACTCTTCGTAATCTGTTGAGCACGCACCAAATTGAGCTTCAATTCATCCAATATCAAGTCCCTTTCTTGCAGCAACTCCTCCACGGTGCCCACCGAAGTCTGTCCTGCTCCCACCCGAATCAATTTGGGAGGCTCTCTACCGTAAACCGCCATAAAAGGAGTAATCAGGGTGGCGGAGTGAGGGGTAGTGTTGTACGAATATTCGGCCCACGGCAGCCACTTTGCCCAAGACTTGGGTTGACCCCCCGCGAAGCAACGGAGATACGTTTCCAGCCGCTTGTTTACCACCTTCGTCTGTCCGTCGGTCTGGGGGTGGTAGGAAGTGCTGCGCTTCAAATCAGTCCCCTGCATCCGAAATAACTCTCTCCAAAAAATGCTCAAAAACACTATCCCGGTCCGATACAATGTTGGCCGGAATTCCATGAAGTCGGACCACTTCCTTAACGAACACCTCCGCCACCGTATACGCCGAGAAAGGATGCTTGAGCCCAATAAAATGGGCGTACTTCGACAATCTATCGACCACCACAAATATGGTGTCCACTCCCTTCGATCGGGGCAAACCTTCTACGAAATCCATACTTATATCCTCCCATATTTTCTCGTGGATGGGCAGCGGTTGCAACAACCCCGCCGGAGTTTGTTGAGAGTGTTTGTTCCTTTGACAAATTGAGCAGCTTCGAATATATTGCATCACATCCTTCCTCATTCCACTCCAAAACCAATCCGCTTCGATTTTCAAATAGGTCTTAGTCTCACCGACGTGTCCTCCCTCCGGTGAGTCGTGATAGACTCGAAATAGGGTAGTTTTGTGCACCGAATTCCTTGGAATTACGACCCGACCCTTGTATAGCAACTGACGATTGTCCACAGTATAACCACGGGGTCCTTGTCCGTTCTCGACTTCCGCCATTAATTTCTGAATTTCTCCACTTTTCGCGATCTCCTCCTTCAAAGCATCCCAGTTTACCAATTGTGTGGCCACAATCGCATTACATTCCCCACCATTCTCATCCTCGCCACGCCTCGACAGGGCGTCGGCCACCCTATTGGCCACCCCGGGTTTGTATTGAAGTTCAAATTCAAACCCCACCAATTTCCGAACCCACTTCTGAAATTCCATCCCAATTTCCCGCTGCTGTGTTATGTATTTGAGACTCTGCTGATCGCTTCGGATTACAAACTTTCGACCCAATAAATAGTGCTTCCACTTCTCCACGGCGAGGCAAACTGCCATCAACTCTTTCTCATAGATCGATTTTCCTT
Organism: Chenopodium album; assembly: GCF_948465745.1. Taxonomy (NCBI): domain Eukaryota; kingdom Viridiplantae; phylum Streptophyta; class Magnoliopsida; order Caryophyllales; family Amaranthaceae; genus Chenopodium; species Chenopodium album. Next base: position 36,926,070 of record NC_137858.1, read on the forward strand.
GTCCCCTAGGGCCGAGCACCTTACTAAAGAAAGCCACCGGCTTCCCACCTTGCATCAATACCGCTCCGAGGCCATACCCCGAAGCATCCGATTCCACAACAAATTCCTTCGAAAAATCGGGCATGATGAGTACGGGTGCCGAGATCATCGCTTGCTTCAAGGCGTTAAACGCCTCGTCGGCGGCCGGAGTCCACCCGAAACAATCTTTCTTGAGTTGCTCTGTTAATGGCCTTGCTATATGAGCATAATGATGAATGAATTTCCTGTAGTATCCCGTCAAACCCAAAAACCCCCTCAAATCTCTGATGGACTTCGGTGTGGGCCAAGAGATCATTGAGCCCACCTTCTCTTGGTCTACAGCAACTCCCTCCTTAGAGATTATGTGGCCCAAGTAAGCTACTTTGGGCTTCCCAAATTCACATTTTTTTTAAATTGGCAAACAGTGAGTTCTCTTTAAGGGTGGCTAAGACTAACTTCACGTGAGCAATATGTTCCTCTTCACTAACACTATACACCAAAATGTCATCAAAGAAAACAAGGACGAATTTACGTAAAAAGGGTCGGAATACCTCATTCATGAGAGCTTGGAAAGTCGCCGGAGCGTTAGTGAGACCGAAAGGCATGACAAGAAATTCGTAATGCCCCTCGTGAGTCCGGAAAGCGGTCTTGTGGGTGTCCTCCGGTCTAACTAATATTTGGTGGTAGCCGGCGGCCTTGAGATCAAGCTTTGAAAATACCCTTGCTCCATGTAACTCATCTAGCAACTCATCGATTACCGGGATGGGATATTTATCGGGGACGGTCTCCTTGTTGAGGGCCCGGTAATCCACACAAAATCTCCATGATCCATCATTTTTCTTAACCAAAAGCACCGGACTTGAGAAGGGACTCGTGGACGGCCTTATGATACCCGCTTGCAACATCTCCCCGATGAGCTTTTCGATCTCATCTTTTTGGAATTGTGGGTATCGATAGGGCCGAACACTAATGGGGTTAGTCCCTTCCTTAAGCACTATAGAGTGTTCATGTCCCCTTGTTGGGGGTATCCTGCAAGAATTCTGGAGGCCCATTGATTTTCGGCCCATCTTCAATGGGGCAGCCCACTTGCTTCTCCAACTTGTTCATTTCCACTAGTATGCCTCCCTCCTCCTTCCTCAATGTTCTAATCATGGCGTTAAGGGTAATTCCCGACTTAGTCAAGCTTGGATCCCCCCTAATTACCATGGTCTTCCCATTCACGGAGAAGCTCATTTCTTGCAACTTCCAATTAGTGAGAACAGTTCCTAACTTCTCGAGCCATTGTATTCCCATGATCACATCCGAGTTTCCCAACTTAAGAGGTAAGAAATCCTCCTCTACCACTATTCCCTCTCCCAACTCCACGCATACTCCTCTACATTGCCCCTTCCCTTTGATATTCTCCCCATTCCCAAGTGACACCCCAAAATTAGTGTCACCCGATACTATTAACCCAAGATACTCCACGGTGTGCAAAGATATGAAATTATGGGTGGCCCCCGGGTCGATCATGACCACCACCGAATGCCCCTTGATTTTTCCTCTAAGCCTCATCGTCTTTGGGTTAGATAACCCGATAATTGAGTTCATAGACACGGCGACCGGGTTCTCATCAACTTCCAACTCCGGTGCCTCCATCACCGCAAAGTCCCCTCCATCCTCACCTTCTTCCTCCTCTACTAACAACACACTAAGCCCCTTAGCTCCACAAACATGGGTAGGTCCGGTCCACCTTCCATCACACTTAAAACAAAGGCCTTTTGCTCTTTTCTCTTGTATTTCCCGCTCAGTCAGTCTTCTCACACTTCCACTAAACTGAGAGGAGTTTGGGTACGGTCGGTTTGGGTAAGAATTTGTGGGTTGGTTTACAGAGGCTAGGGAGTTTTGTGAGGATTCGCTGGGTTGGTTACTGTGGGTTGGGCCAGTAGGAATTGGGCCGGAGGTTCGGGCTGGTTGGGTGTTGTAAGTGGGGTTGGGCTGATTTGTGGGTTGATAAGGTTGGTTGGATCCAGACCCTAATATGGTGGTGGCTGGGCTCCGGTTAAAATAGGAGTAGGGTCCGGGTTTGGTAAACACTCCACCCGACTTCTTGAACCCGGCGACCCGATTTCTTTCCTCGACCCGCACCGCCAAATCCATTGCTTCATCCAAAGTCATCGGATTCAACATTCGAATTTCAGCCTTCACTTCTTCCAATGTTCTCTGGAATGTCGGGAAGAGGCGCCGCCTTCTCTATAAAAAGCCTCCGGTACTCCACTACCGTGGTGGTTTGTTGCACCGCCAGCCATTGCTCGTGCAGCGAGCCAGCGTTAATCGGTCGGAATTGGTTCAACACCCGTAACTTCAAGTCTTCCCAAAGCACCACCGGTCGGCGACGGTGTTCCCATTGGTACCACCGGAGCGCGTCCCCATCAAACGCCACGACAGCCGCCTGTATTTTCTCGGCCTCCGACAGTTGATAGAACTGAAAAAATTGCTCTCCTCTCAAGATCCACCCGTCTGGGTCATTTCCGTCGAACGTGGGCATGTCCAACTTACGGAATTTCCAGTTGTTGCTATTCACCTGGTTGTTCTCGTGGTGGCGAAATGCACCACCCAACCTTGCCTCCCAATTGCCAAAGCGAAGGCCATTGAAAGCCCCTGTTCCGATTGGAGTGTCTTGGCAACCCCCTGCCCCGTGCGGAGGCTGCTCCACCTCTTCTTCCGCCCCATGTGGTGGCGCCTGCTGACTCCCCAGTCCCTTCAGGGTGTTTCGAATCTCGTCTAGAACCTTATCTTGTCGGCTCATCGTCATATTCACTTGTTGGGTTATGTCTTGACGGAATCGATCCATTTTTCCCTCCAACGATTGCCTCGCCTTATCAATGGATTCATCTTGCTTCTTCAAGAGTGTGTGCTGAAGCGAGTTTTCCCCTTCACCGAGCTTTTCGAAGATTTCCTCCACCCTTTCTTCTAGCGCCGTCACCCGCTCCGGCGTCACCGTTAACGGAGTCGGCGGCATCCCTGCTCTGATACCAAGTGCAACGAACTACTTGGTGCGATAATAAATAGATTAGAAGGAAGGTTGTTTGATTGATTGATGGTAGCTAAAAGCTTGCGTGAAAGATAACAATGGCTTTAGGCCATTACTCTCCAAAAGTTTCTTACAATTTTCTGCTTACCTTCTCTACTATTGTCTCACCTATTTATACTACTACAACTCATACATAATTGGACAAAACGCCTTAATTGCTAATTTACTACAATTTGTCAACAAGCTAGAGTTACCACAGTTAATAAGCTAATACTCCAAAAGTGTCTCCTGCTGCAATCAGAGGACCGTTGCTTGTGTTGGTGTTGGTGGAGTGCCCTGCTTCCCCTGCTGTTCCTGTCCCCTCCTTGGCCTTCTGCTGTACACCAAAATAGGTGGAGCTTGTGGGTGTATTGCAGTCCCCAAATAAAGTTGTCAATTTTCCACAAAATGTTTGTCTCCAAATATAGTTCCCTTTATGAATTGGCCCATGTAATTAATACATTTTGTAATTCAATAATAAATAAAAATATAAAAGCCTTCAGCTGACCACAAACTCTTTTTTTTTTTTTTTTAACCTTACCAACAATAACCCACTATTTTTTTCTCCATGTGATATTGAAGATAAATAAATAAAAAAAGAAAACTTAACTATAGCAGTTAACTTCCTTTTTTTTATTCACCTTTATTAACAACGCCCCTGCAATTTTTTCTCCTAACTTGTGCCCAAGAAAATTGGGAACTTTTTTGTGGATGGGTGAAGTTTAGCATTTTCTTATTAGGTATTGTTAAACTGAAGCCAATTTAATGGAACCTTGAATCCCGGTACTATATGAGCTACTATTTGACGGGCCCTTTCCTCTATTTAGGTCTTTTAACTGGGATCATCTTCTTGTGTTCATAATTTGATTTAACGTACTCTCACTGCACATTGCTACGAAAACTGAGTCAATGTAAATGATTTTCCTTTATTTCTGATTGGTAATTGATTATTGGAAAGTTATGTGCTATTCCAAACATTTTTTTTTTCCCTGTGTGTATGACTGGAATTCTTATAAGTTTTCACTTGCATGAGAGGAATCAATCCCACTTAATTGTTTTTGTTCCAAACTTTACACTTGTGAATGAAGTTTACTCTTTTGGACATGGGTGATACTACCTTCGTAATTTTTTTTACGTTCATTCTATTCCGAGTCCTTTCTATGGCTCCCCTGAGTAGATGCCAAATGAGCTGCAGATTTATGGGGTGGAACTTGGTTGTCAATTTTGGGCTTTGCTGTGTTAGCGTCTGAAACATAAATTTCACTGAGTTGCATCTGAGAAGTGAAAGACTATGAAATTGTTTGGTTACTGAATTAGAGCTGCATGTTTGTAGGTGCGTGCTGGATAAATTATCTTGTAATAAATTACTCCTGATATTTCTGTTTCCTATAAATTGATTTGGTTAGGAAGGATTTGTATGGAAAAGAGTGTAAATCCAGTGCGGGTCATTTTTTTTAATAATTTGCTATTGGTAAAAGCTTTTTGCTCGACTGCAATTAGAGATGAAATCAAGTTTTAGTACTTACTATGCAGAGCAGGCCATAAGAGTTTTCCACCTGATGTGTTATGTGCATTATAAGGCAAGCTGTATAGGCAAACAACTGTCTCATTGACAATTCCATTGAAACCCCCACACATATACACTGCTGACTTAAGGTCGTATCTGGTATAATATGGTTGAGAATGTGCTGCTGTTGCATATCACTTTCATAGTAGACACTAGACAGGCCTCATACCCAACATCATCATCATCATCATTTGTATGTTTCTTTATGCTTGTTAGTATTTCATGGACATGGTTTATTTTAATCTTGTTTCCAATCCTAATACTGTTATTTACATCACATTGAACGTCAACCATCATCTGCAGAGAAGAGCTTGCACATCAGAGACCACATCAGCGAGGGGAAGCTGGTCATCATGGAGAAGTGGTTGTCAATGGTCACTAATGGTGAATAAGGTGCTATTTTAATCTGCAGAATCCGAAGCTCAGTGCAAACTGATGATCTTGAGCAGAAGAGAATCATCAGTGAGTTGAACTCTCATGACTAACCTTGGGAAGTAAATTTCTACAAGTAAATTTTAGCTCAAGTGAGACAGAGTATATAGAACTGTTGCCACAACTATGGTATTGATAGATGTATAAAATATGTAGGTATCTTTTGTCCGTCTTTCTAAAACACGTCCCCTTATCTGTTATTTTATGCTTTTAGACATACAATTAAGGTATCTCCCCCAAGTTGAATGCCTAATGAGTTTTGATATGATAATTGAAAAGAGAATGTAAGGGCTATCACAAGTTTACAAGCATCTATGAACATAGGAAAAGACACTAAAGTCCCACATTAGCCGGTCAATTAGCTCTGTGGTATGTTTTCAAAGAATCATGTCTAACTGGGTCCGACTATCTTTGATGTTGCGACTCCTGTGAGCTTGTTTTTTGTTGGGAAAGATGCACACACGATACAGAAAATACAAGTGGAAGCAGAATGTGATCACTTTCCCGATGTGTTGTCAAGAATGGGCAAATAACACCAATCTTAAGTAAGCAATATTTGGACAGCAATGAAGCTATGTAAAAGAGCCCGCAAATGCAAGAAATTAAAGCACTCAAAATATTTATGTGGAATACCTCAATATGGGTAAAAACCACGAGCACCGTAAGCCGTCACTAATCCCTTCCACTAATCAACAACAATAATAAGTGGATACAAAACACAATTGTCTTCCCTAATTAACACTAGTGGCACATACAATCATCAAGCAACAAGCTTGACAAAATATATACCATAAACATCACTCACAAGTGGTAAAATTACAAAATAAAGGAGTTTGGGCTCTAGACTTAATACCGACTTAGAGAGCACAAAACAATAATCCAACTGTTGGATATGAAGGTTGGGATGGCAGGAATCTTATGTCAAAATTTGAGGTCGATCGGGCAAGGTTTGACCTTCCAATCGAGCAAAACAAGCTGGCTACTTCAAGGAGAAAACACCACAAACTCTCTCTGCTTTCTCTCTTCTTTTGTGTGTGTGTATTCTGGTTCTAACCGCTGCTCTAGATGTTTCTACAACAGTTCTCACTAGGAATGGCAACAGATCGGACTCGGGTCGGACTATGTAAGATCCGACTCCGATCCGCCACACAATCGGAGCTAAAATCCGAATCCAGCTCCGAATCCGACTTCGAGTAGTTGAGATCTGAATCCGCCTCCTATAACTTACACAACCTCCGACTCCGACCCGAATTCGAATTGTTAATAATAGAAATTTTTTCACTTTTTTTTTAAATTTTTTTTATTTTTGTGTATTCAAATGATTTAACTCTACGATCTACATGTTGAACGAACTTTCAATAATTTTAGATCTACAAATGGGAACACTTTGCGAATGGACCGGTAATTGGAACCAGTAAATTAAATGCATAGCTAGTTAAATATACACAAAATCAACTTTGGGTCTTCAAATTGATAGGAGATGAAAGAAATCAAGCAATGAAAAAGAATTATTTAAAGGGATTTAAAAGGCAGATTTTTAAACAAGAGAAAATTTGAGGAGAGAGAAATTTGAGTAGAAGAGGAGAAGGTTTTAGACTTTAGAGAATCAGAGTAGCAGAGGAAAGAAGGAAAAAGGGGCGAATGTATCTAGAAAGGGTTTTGGGCTTTGGGCTTTAGGTTTTGGCTATTTAAATATTTTTTTGACACATTGGCTATTTAAATATAAAAATTGCAGTAACACTTTAAAAACTACTTCGTAAAATTGTATTGGGGGGGGGGGGGGGTTGGACTCGGATTCGGATTGGGTCCATCGGACCTCAAGTAAGATCCAAATCCGATCCGAATCCAATCGGATTCGAACTTTATTAATCGGACTCGGATTTGGATTTTTCCTTTTCGGGGATCTAATTTTTTTTCTTCTATTCGGATCGGACTCGGATCGAATTCGGATTGAATTGCCATCCCTAGTTCTCACTAAAGAAATAAAAGCCTTATGACTCCAAGTCATCACATGAGCTCACAAAAGCCCACATGGAATACTTACGTACATAGCCCATAAAGAAAAAAAAAGGGTTCTTCTTCCGGAATACCTAATAATTTTGGAGGGGTGTGTGTTTTTTTTCTTGACATAGTGGAAATTCTTGAGCTACTTTAATATTTAAATTAACCATTATGAAGTATATGGATTTGCACGGGATGAAGCATTGGATCGTAAGGGATAGAGAGAAAGGTTTTTGTCGATGATTACACAGAATAATCAAATTTGATTCATGTAGCTGACCCCACTTATGGGAATAAGGCCTTTATTGATTGATAGATTGATTTGTTTTCCAAAAGAGAAAAAGAATTATATTTGTATACAAAATTAGGTTAGTCCTCCTGCACGATTGATACTACCTTTGTTTTCTTTGTTGTCTTACTACCTCCGTTACCATTATATGCAACATTTTCCAAAAACGGATGTTACATATTATCTGTAACAAATCAAAAGTTTTTTTTTATATTTTTTTTTTTATTTTATTTTAATTTTTTTATTTTTTCATAGCAACTTTAAAATTGAAATTACCAACAAACCCTTACTAAAATACAATTAACACATTAAATCATACTTCGTATTTTATTAACTTATTAACCTAACTTAATCATCCATCATCACAACCATAACCCATATTATTTCTCCTCCCTAAAAGCATCTACCACCAACACCACCACGCTCTCTCTCTCTCACAATCACCACCACTTTTCTCTCTCTTTTATCACAACCATCACACCACCACCACCGTCCCCCCTTCCTCATTAGAGTCGCATGCACTTTCTTATCCCCTCATTAGTGTTGCCACCACTTTCTCCTCTCCATGTTACATTCGTCTTCACCTTCACTTCCCTTGTTAAAGTTTTCGCCCTTCCTTGAATTGAGCTTGAAAACTCATATCTAAAGAAAAAATGATGAAAGATAGGAGGAAAGGTGCGGTGGTGTTACAGGTTAACTTCACGGTGTGGATGCAAGTTGGGTGGGGGTTTTAGATCTTAGTGTTGGTGAGAGGCTGGGTTTTTGGTAGGTAAGAGGTTGTGGGTCTTTGGATCTTGGTGGTAGTGGGGTGGGTTGGTATGGTGGTTTTGGTGGTTAGAGTGGTGTGAGTGTGGTGGTTGTTGTTTGCGATTGTTGTGGCTGGTTGTGCGTGGGGTGTGAGTGTGGTGGTGTTAGTGTGTTGGCTGATACTCAGGCACTGCATTTCATCCATAGTTAGCTCAGTAAATTCTTCAACCTTTTGCTTATTAAAAAAGCTTGGGTAAAACCAAAAGCAAAGTCCAATAGTTGAATCAAACAAATGTAAAGTCAAACTAAATTCAAACAAAGTCAAACCTACAACTTGGAACCATTGTAGATCCTTTCAAAATCAAACGAATATTTAAAACCAATGTGTTAGTCTCATCAAACAATAACAATAAGCCAAATAATAAATAACAAACACATAATCTAATAGAAACTAGAATAAGAATCGCTCTATGCTCAATCCCCAACATGAATTTGCTACATTATTATTGAGCACTAATACTCTTGGAACCTCTAAAATGGGCTTTGTGTTCGCTCAATCCCCAACATAAAGACAATGCCAAACATACACACAATTGACAATCAGCAATGCTGATTTTATAAGTGTAAGAGAAAGCACCCTAACATGCATATATACAACCTAGAATTAACCAACTTACCTTTAGCCCTGAGTTGAACATACGACCAATAGACATTAAACACAAGAAAATTTATTTATTTACTTGATTATGCATTATTGAATGAGTCTCCCTCCTCAACCTGCTACATAAAAGGGGTATTAACATGAGAGCTTATCATGCTAGTATAAAACCTGGGCACACAAGGTATTCTCTTCTTTCCAAATCTCATTACTCCTTTCATAGGTGATACTTTCAACAATACCTTGTCTCCAACTTCCTACTCATCCTCTCTACGATTCAAGTCTACGTAGATCCTTTGACGATCCTATGCCGCTTTGATTTTAGCTTGAGTTTCCTTGACCAGTTCTATTGTATCTTTAATTATTTGAAGCCCTAAAATAATCGTTTCACTTATATATATATATTGTTTCAACATGCAGGGCTACGACAATTCCTCCCATACAATGCCTCAAATGGTGCATGCCATGCCAATAGGCCATTACTTACATGTGTTGGAGTTTGGTCTTCCATGGTAATCATCCTTTTTATTAAACTCCAAGTTTGTTGCTTCAAAATAACCAAGTGTTCCATATAGACAATATAAAAACCCCTATTTTGCTAATGATCGAGATAGTCATTGCCTTAATTGAATTCTTGTCTACACTCAATGTATGTATCGTTGGTACTTGTCTATATTCAATGTTTCGACGTCTCCTTTCTTATGGAAAAAACTTCATTGATTGATATCATTTTCCTCAATTTTTGCTAGTCGTATATGGTGATTGGTTACCTTCCATATATTCAATGTTTCGACGTCTCCTTTCTTATGGCAAAAACTTCATTGATTGATATCATTTTCCTCAATTTTTGCTAGTCGTATATGGTGATTGATTACCTTCCATTTTGGACTTAAAATTGCTACTATATAAGTTGACCTTCTCTTCCCTAGTAGATAGAGAAATGACAATGGATTTTTCTTCTCAAAATTAAAACAAACATTATATCCTTCTTTGTTTGGGCAATTGTTCATAGTGCTCTCAACCTATCTCATCGTAGTACACCAAGGAGATAGAGTCGTGTATCCTTGGAGGTCGATTGCTATGAGTCCGTGTGTACATTATTATGAGGCAAATTTGACTTTAGGGAAGTAATACTATGCCACGCCACGATTACTATGAGTCCGTGTGTATATTCATTGCTATTAGTCATAATTCCAACATGTAATACCCCATATATTTTTTGGAAATAATTCCTAATTAATTAATAATTAATTAATTTCTAAAAAAGGTATTTCGATAATTTATTTTTTTTACTTGATTTTGGAGACAAAATAATATTTGAATTTTGGTGCTAAAAATTATTTTGAACTCGGTTATTATTTTGATAAGATTAATTTAAAGTTTAGAAAGAAATAGAACAAGGAAGGTTACGAAAAGTACAACAACTATAAGTATTAAGGAAAAATTTTACCAAGTGGGTGAGAAAAGTGCAATTTTAAACAAGTTTTTAACAATATGAGTCATTAATTGAGGCAATAAAGTGTTTTAATTGGATCAACTTGTTGGGAATTTAAGAAAACTTAATTAAGAGCCTAACAAGTTGGCCCCAAAGGAGAAGTTAAGGGGGATTAGGATTAGTAATGAAAGTTTTGGTAAATAAGTATTTTTGGTTTTAAAAGGGGGATATAAATACCCCAAAACCCCAAGAGTTTCGCAATCTAAAATCATATTGTTAGATTTCATAAAACCTCAAAAGTTTTCCTCCTATTTTCTCTATACTTTTTTCTTCTCTTTTTCCTTCTCCTTCACACGCCTCTCTTTATCTCCTATGCCCTCACGTCCGCCGACCACCGACACCACCACCATCACCGGCGATCACCAGTAAGTCACAGGCGACCACCGAAAACAGTCGTGCTCCACCCGTCCTCTCTCGTCCTCCCCTTTTTTCGATATGAAAGTATATAGAAAACTCTTTCTTTATCCTAATTTAATTGTAGTTGTTTTAATTAATTTGAAGCATTATTTTGATTTTGTTTAGGTAAGCATTATTTTGATTTTGTTTAGGTATAATTGATTTTGGGTATTTGATGTTGTTAATTCATTCCTATATTTTTCAGATTTTAATTTAATCAAAAACCCCAATTTACAAACCCTAGAATTTTGGAATTAAATTTTTATGGTCAGGGTTTGATCTTTGGTTGTTGTGGCTGTTAAATTAATGATTTAAACATGTTTCTATTGAGTTTTAATCCCTCAATTAATGCCGGTATTTAATTATACACAGTATTCAAAGCCCTCCACAAATCCTTTCTATCTTCCAAAGTATGCATACCATAAAAAAGGGTACACATGCAGTGAAAAGAGCTGTTCTTAGAGGCAACATAGAGGTGAATAAACTGCAGATGAACCTGACAAATAGTAACATCATCCCCCTAATAAAGTAGTGGGTGTCCACTAACGGCTATTCCTGGCTCGGCTCCGATAACACAATTCTGGGAGGAGTCGGTAGTTGGGCACTGGATCCTTTCGAACCTGGAGAACGTGTGACACTGGGTCGGAGTTTGGCTGGTCGCCCCTCTAGTTGAAGTATCAGGCCCTTTTTTCGTTACTTTTTTTATTATTGTGTTAGAGTTTGATTACCCAAAAAAGGGAATAAGGTTTTAATGATTTAAATATAATTTCCTAGTCTAATAGTGATGTTTTATATTAAATAAGCATGCTGGAATTTTATTTAAGTCATAAAAACTTAGTCTTTTTGAAAGGATTTAAAGTACCCACTTAAGAAAAAGGTTTTACGAGTTTTAAACCATTAAGTTGGGTTAATTAGTAAGGTTTAAAGTGTATTATAGTTGCTGGAAATTTGTGAGAATAATGGATTAATTATAGTTATGTATTCTTATTTGTAGGAAGCTTGAGCTAGGTGATTTCTAGCGTGTGGCCGAGTTTAGGCACTATTCAAGGTACGTTTGCGCATAAGAATATTTGTGTATGACTAGCATCATGCCAGGATTGTAGAGTATGTTTCAAGTGATGGATTAGTAGCTTGTTTGGTTGATTATATGCTTGGAATTGATGTTGGTTGAGCATGAATTATTATGCAAGCATGTGAATATGTTATGTGAGACATGGTACAAGTTGAATATGTATGAATCATGGAAGTATGTTTTATTTTCAAGTATCAAGAAAGCATGAATTTAATAAGCTAAGCTTATGTATGTTTAATAGAGCTAAAGTTAGAATTATTGAGCATGATTCATGAATTTATTTCTCATCCATGTATTATTGGAGTTGAGTCAAGAAGTTATTTATTTATTTACTAACTCATGTAAGTTGAGTTTAAGCCAAGGAAGCTTAGAAGTGCATCTTATGCACTAAGGTAGTAATCGTGCAATTTTGTGCAAAAAACTAGGCAAGGAACCTTAACTAAAATAAATAGTATGTGCTCACTAATTAATTCAAGAATGAATTGGAAGTATGTATTGATTGTTATTATGTTTGTTATTGATTGATTGGTTGGAGTCATCACAAGTTAAATTGGTAAATCACGTAAAGTGTAAGAAGATACGCACCAAAACTCTTGGAACGTATACACCTTGATTATGAACACATGGGGGGAGTTATGTGACTTTATATTTGATCATAGCTTCTACAGGGGTACAAGACGCTGTACTTTCTTTTATTATTAATGCGCTGGAATTCCGTCAAGGTGACATAGTAGGTGCCAATTGGGGTAGCTTCCTGATTGGAAGCTCCATATTTAATGTGCTATTATTAAGGAAGGAAATACATTCGATGCGTAATCCAAAATTATTATTTAATAATTAATATTGTTAGTTATGAGTCAAAGATAAGTAAACTTGTGATTGTATGGCGAGCCTGTTTTAATTGTTTTTTTCATTGGTGCTAGAATATTCATGTTAGTGTGGCGCACATGTACTTAGCTTTTACTGATTCGTACTTTTGTGTTTGTGTTTGGCTTTCCTTTAGATTAACCCTACTATGACCCATTTATATGGGGAGTAGAGGGGTTGAGATAAAGAGAAAGCGACAGGTACTTGAAGCATGAAGAGTATGAAGGGAATGAGTGTAGAGAGTTACTTGTTATGCTTTCTTAGTTTTATATCTTGAATTATTGGTCTATTGTTTATGGACTAACATTGTTATATTTATCTCTAAGTTGGTTTTAAAAGGCCATGTTTTAATTGGTTCCAACTTGTAAACTATTTATTTTACTTTGTTTTTGAGGTTGTGAACTCAAGTTTTATTTTGAAAGTTGGTTTTAATTTTAGACTTCTACTGTGTGACTTTGAAAATAACCTTAGCCGTTATCACGACAGCGATAATATTTTGGATATTTCCTAAAATGAGTTTTATTCAAATTAGAAAGTGTATTTTAAAAGATGGAAATTTCCAGGGTATAACAAACATAACGACATCAACAAATCAATTAACAGATTAGGGGTTTTCAAGATGTCATGTTGGAGAGTTACAACATCGAGTCTGGCCCACTAGATGCATTGTACCTAAAGCACAACAAAAGCTCTAGATGTTTGGAGTTTCTCCTTCAACGGTCAAGTTAGTACCAGAGTGAAGGATGTAATAATTTGAAAGTAAAAGCTGAGTAATAAGTGTAATAACCGTGTAATAATTGCTTAATATTGAATGCTCCCACTATTCATAAATGTACAATTATTTATAGTGTTGTGGGAGTGTGTGCCCCCTTAGGTACTTTTAACCTAGGTAAATGGGTTGCACCGTTTTTACGGCTCCTCGGGTTTAGGCTTGAAAGTCGCTTTTTCTCTATTGCTGACTGGTCAAAGAATAGGGGTTAAGTGCATTAAGGGTTGCCCTTTTAGTGTCTATGCTTCTTGGCATATTGGAAAGGTTGCCATTTTGGGTAGAGAGTGTGTACTCAGCACACTTGTAAAGGAAATATGAAGAAAAATAGACAATTGAAAGCCAGGTGGGTTACTCAACAATTTCTTATTGTCTTCTAATCAAGACCCCATTGGCCCGGTAAGGAAATTAGGGACTACATTTAGAGGGTTTTTATGATTTTAGTGACTATTGTATTGAATTACAAGGTCAAGTATGCAGCACATAAGCTGTTACATGGATCTATGCATGAGCATTACCATAAAGTGGGAGGGTACTTAGCTTCTTTGCAAACGACCAGCCTTGGGAGTCACACTGAGTTAGTGACTATCATGATAAAGTTGCTTGCATCAATGTTCCAAAGGTTGTTCATGTGTTTTGAGAGAATGGCTAAAGGGTGGAAAGAAGGTTGCAAGAAAGTGTTAGCTATTGATACATGCATGCTTTTTGAATTTGTTCTTTGTCCAAGGCTTCAATCTAAGATCAATAAGGAGAACGACAAGACTGCTATATGTGAAGTCATCCCCTCTATAGATAATTTGTTCAATATGGCATACTACCTTGATCAGCTAGTTGTTGACTTGGAAGCAAGAAGTTGTACCTGTAGGAAATGGGATATGCTAGGCATTACATGCTGTCATGTAGTGGCCTGAATGTTTTTCTAGAATAAAGAAGTTGAACACTTTCTAGACCCTTGTTACATTAGGAAAATTTATTGAAAAGCCTATTCAAATACTAAATTCAACTCTAGCCCTGTATTTTACTTAGTATTGGCATGTTGGATTCTAGATTTATAATGCCACTTGCTATATTCTTGGTATGTGTGACAGGATAAAGTCGTATCACCTAATCAAAAGTAATTCCTAAGTCCTCTAACTAAAGCAGATAGGGAAGTGGGGTCGAATCTACAGGGAAACATCATTATTTTATTCCCAATAAATTAATATAATCTAAATTACCAAGTAACCAGTGTGATTTTATATGAATAAAACTAAGGAATATAATTAAACTAAAGCAATTAAAGTAAGAGAATATTAATAAACTAAAGCCTAGGGCGTATTCACTAATAAACACTAGGCAAAAAAATGAATTAGCCTCCGGTTCAAAACCCCCCTATGCCACCGGTTTTGAACCGATGGTCATTTGGGGGGTGGCAATAACCCCAAGCAAGGCCACCGGTTCAAAACCGGTGGCAAAAAGGCTTATTGCCACCGGTTAACCGGTGGTAATAATTATTATAGCCACCGGTTAACCGGTGGCAATTTAAGTGCGCGCCTATTTTTTTTTGGTGGAAAACTGACATTTGCCACCGGTTAGCCGGTGGCAATAATAGGGATATATAATTTTTTTTTCTTCGTTTTTCCTGCAATTATTCCTGCAATAATTCTGCTATAATATTCTGCCATATTATTTCTATAAATTCTGCCATAATATAATTATATATAACAAGAATTATAAATATATATTTAGACATTAATAATTAAAAACCAAATGCAATACAATAAATAAAGTATCATATACATAAATACAAACAATAAATAAAGTAGTCTAAAAGTTAATTAACAAAGTTTAAATTCAAAATGATGTAAATTTAAAAATTGAAGGTGATGAAAGATGCCAACATGTCTCGAACTTCATTAAGGTCCTTGCTTGTTAACGGATCTCCCTATTGCACCTTGCAAAACTTGGAATATATATAAATTATGTTAGAATTAATTAGTTAAGTTAAACATGCGTAAATAAATATGCAAAAAATTAAATACTTAGGTCAAAACGGTGTAAAAGAAGGCCTAAATGACTTCTACTTTGTCCATTTTCTACATTTTTAACTAATGAGCTAGTTCTTTCTCATAACATGTCAATTATACTTAGTTTTTGGTGGATAAGCCTTGAAATCACCTAAAAAGAGCATTTTACTAAGTTTTAGGATGCATTTTCATCCTAAATGGCCTAAATAAGTCCTAAATGACTTCTACTTTGCCCGTTTTCTACATTTTATAACTAATGAGCTAGTTCTTTCTCATAACATGTCAATTATACTTAGTTTTAGGTGCTTAAGCCTTGAAATCACAAAAAAAGAGCAACTTACTAAGTTTAAGGACGCATTTTCATCCTAAATAGCCTAAATAAGTCCTAAATGACTTCTACTTTTCCCATTTTCTACATTTTTTAACTAATGAGCTAGTTCTTTCTCAAAACATGTCAATTATACTTAGTTTTTGGTGCCTAAGCCTTGAAATCACATAAAAAGAGCAACTTACTAAGTTTTAGGACGCATTTTCATCCTAAACGACCTAAATAAGGCCTAAATGACTTCTACTTTGCCCATTTTCTACATTTTTTAACTAATGAGCTAGTTCTTTCTCATAACGTGTCAATTATACTTATTTTTAGTTGGATAAGCCCTGAAATCATAGAAAAAGAGCAACTTACTAAGTGTAAGGATGCATTTTCATCCTAAATGGCCTAAATAAGTCCTAAATGACTTCTACTTTACCCATTTTCTACATTTGTTAACTAATGAGCTAGTTCTTTCTCATAACATGTCAATTATACTTAGTTTTAGGATGCTAAGCCTTGAAATCACATAAAAAGAGTGACTTACGAGGTTTTAGGACGCATTTCCATACTAAATGGCCTAAATAAGGCCTAAATGACTTCTACTTTGCCCATTTTCTACATTTGTTAACTAATGAGCTAGTTCTTTCTCATAAAATGTCAATTATACTTAGTTTTAGGTGGCTAAGCCTTGAAATCACATAAAAAGAGCAACTTACTAAGTTTTAGGACGCATTTTTCTCCTAAATGGCCTAAATAAGGCCTAAATGACCTCTACTTTGCCCATTTTCTACATTTTTTAACTAATGAGCTAGTTATTTCTCATAACATGTCAATTATACTTAGTTTTTGGTGGCTAAGCCTTGAAATCACCTAAAAAGAGTAACTTACGAGGTTTTAGGACGCATTTCCATACTAAATGGCCTAAATAAGGCTTAAAGGACTTCTACTTTGCCCATTTTCTACATTTTTTAACTACTAAGCTAGTTCTTTCTCATAACTTGTCAATTATACTTACTTTTAGGTGGCTAAGCCTTGAAATCACATAAAAAGAGCAACTTACTAGGTTTGAGGACGCATTTTCATACTAAATGGCCCAAATAAGGTCTAAATGACTTCTACCTTGCCCATTTTCTACATTTGTTAACTAATGAGCTAGTTCTTTCTCATAACATGTCAATTATACTTAGTTTTTGATGGCTAAGCCTTGAAATCACATAAAAAAGCGCATTTTACTAGGTTTTAGGTCGTACCTCATCAAGATGTATAGTGTTGGTACAATGAGTCGCTATGTCAAGCATGAATCTCATCACGTATAATCCACAATCAACTCCATTATCTTTTTGTGGGCACTAGCATAGGAACAAATCAAATGAATCAAACATCACATAAAATCCACAATATATTGTTTTAGCAATGTTTATTAAGATAATCACAATATGATGTGGCATTACCATAGGTGATTTCCATGTAGGACCCTGTGGAGCACGACCATGTATTTTCTTCATAATACTATAGGAAAGTAAATTCAAATTTGATTAGTTTGACTACTAAATGAGTTAGCTTAAGATAATCACCACTAGGTAGCTATATTTACTTTTGTAGTACAGATATCACGAGGTACTTCTTTGTTGATCGAGCTGAATCAAGGTGAAAGATTGTGTTATTAGCAGGACAAATCACCATGAGGAACCAATGAAACCTACATAAATTCACAATACACAAACAAATCAATAATTAGGGTACAACATATAATTCAAATGTAGAAAGAATTGAATTACACATGGTTAAACGTACTCCTCATAACATGGGGCGAGTATGAACTCGTCTCCCGCACGCATTGATTCCCTAATACTATGATTAACATAATACATCACCTCAGGGGAGTTGTGTAAGATTCTAGTCTCGGATGTCTGTTTGGGGCATAACCACCCAACTTTACCAGGGGAATTAGTGTCACTTAAGTGCTCCCGTAGTGCTCTGCGTGCATGGACAATGAAAAATTGATTAACATATGAAGGATAAACAACACTAATATGAATAACATAATTAATTTAAGTGGCATGTGCCCGTACCTCATGAATATTTGAATGAGAGAAATTTTAAGCATTGAACCTCTTAAAAATTCCTTCACATATTGTTTGTTTAACCATGCACTTGCATCCTCATCATAGTGGAACATTGCCTTAGGTAGTGCAAATTCAGTGGGATCGTTAGGCAAATGACTAACATGATTGTGTAGAAAAGTTAAATCCTTATTGAGCGATTGAAGGACATTGTCTCCAACAAGTAAGGTAGGTTGCATGGCTGAACCTTTCGAGGAATTCTTTTTCGACACTTGTTCACTCTTCGACCCTTGTTCACTCATCTTCTTTGTAGGTTGATCAACGCTTTTAGGCTTCTCCACCTTCCTTCTCTTTGATGTTTGGCCTTTTTTCAAAATCTAATCAAACAAAGATAATTGAGGATAAAAAATTCTTGGCCGGGGGTTGAGCACCTGCCGAGGCTGCTGCGGCCCAGGCAACACCTACCGACAAGAGACGTGCATTTTTTATTTATTTTAACAGAAAAAGATAGTGTGCGCATGTAGATTTGTTATTTAGAACATCAAAAAAAATATTACCTCGTTGATCAACCTTACCCAAGCACGTGGCCATTGCACATAGCTACCTTTTGCTTGCCAAAGTAGAGTAATCCCATCATCCATTATAGGCACCGGTAGTGGGATGTTTTCGAACCCAGCAATGTAAGAATTGATCCCGACTGAGTAATGTTGTGGCCTAAGCGATTGGAACTGGACCGTATCACCGGTCGTCGCTTGTGCACTACCATACGCCACCAACTGCAACTCTCCACTATTTGATAGCCCCGGGGCTAGAAGTGTACACTCGGTGTCTACCTACACCATTAACGAAATTCACTTGTAAAAACAGAAATTATCAAAAAAATGGTCTTTTCCTACACAATTGATCATGTAACGAAATTCACTATATTAAAACTAATATATTATCCTAAATTCACCTCTAAATCTGGAAATTCATGGGGTGTTGGATTATGAAGCTCCCTTGAGTCCGCATGTGTGGGAGTAACAACCTGCAATAGTTATTCAATAATGCCACATTAGATCTCACGAAACTCACTATGCCAAAACTAATAGATTGAAAACTACCTCATGTATCTCATCTTCTCCTTGTCCTTTTGGGTGACTACTTGAGTCGACCGGTGTAGTCGAGGGGAACGGCAAGGGTAAGTATTTGCTTCGCCCAAGCATTGAATTCGCCTACTAACTCATTGCGTACTTGTTCCTTGATGGATGCCACCTTGGCATCCAAGTCATCCGGTGAGTTAACACTTGCTCGAGATCTTCCTAATTTTGTGTGTTCTGACCCATCACCTTTTCCCATCCTAGCAACGTCCCTCCCATACCTACTACCCGGCCTGGATGGTAGGGCTTTCCCAAAGCCAAGGTGTACGGGTCTTTCTCTATAGTCGGGACCAGCTTGCCTTCAACAACTTCTGTAGTGTACTCAAGCTGTAGCATAAGAAAAAATGTTAACATGAATACATATAATGTTTTTGTATGGTAAAGTTATGCAAAAGTTTCAAATAGCTTACAAGTTTATCAGCCACTTTTTTTCCGGTTCCTTGATGACCCATTTTCCGATTTCCTTATCAAAGGAATGTAGAGAACAAATGAAATCGCCAGCATGACTAACCAACGTAGTGATCGTGGAGTTGGCGGGTTCTTTGGATGACCCTTGAAGCAAAGTGGGGTATATACCCTCCTTCATCCAAGTTTGCCTCCATTCACCAAATGTCTTGGCCCCCGTACGATGGAGGTACTCCTTCTGCAATGCATTTGCCATGTTTTTCTCTCGAAGTTCCTACATAAATAGAAATGTTAGCATCATTACTGCAAAAAGAGTCAATATATTATACAATTCTCATTAGATTTACTAGTTCTCACAATTGCTTTTTCTTTTTTGACTTTTTTGAATAACAAAGTCTTTCCACTCGTCCTCCGTCACGCTTAGCCATATTTTCCACGGTGGTTCTTGTTCCTCAACATCTTCCTCATTTCCACCTTCACCACCCTTCCCCTTGGAAGCTTTCTTCTTGTGTTTCTTCTTCTTATATATCCATCCATTGGTCAAGTGGGTCTTGAAGCCTCTGAATCTCTCCGCTATTAAAGAATCAAACACCCTTCTCTTCTCGGGATCATTTGGAATATTAAACAGCTTCTGCAATCACAAATACAAGCAATTATTATTTTAAATTCACAAACAACCATTTAGTGAAAGTATTTGTAATTGTGTAAATGTGCATTTAAACAAAACACTTGCCCTGGTATCATCCCAAAATGTTTGAATCAAGCCTGGTGGTACTTGCCGCCAACTAAGTGTAATGGGGATTTTGCGCGAACACATGCCAACCGGTGGCCTTTATCATTATTACCACGGGTTTGGTTTGAACCGGTGGCAATGTGGGTTTTCCTCATCCCGCCCATTTATTAAGCCACCGGTTTTCAAAAATCGGTGGCCATTGACCGGTGCCTTTTTTAATTTTTCTACTAGTGAAATAATATCCCAAGATGAAGGACAACAATCAATTATCAATGCATAAATTAACCAAATTATAAATGGCTTTCGCTGCTACGTATTACAATCACAGAATTAACTTAGCGGTATTAAATCGCATCTCTTAAATCTTGACTTAACCATTTATAAATTAACCTGGCTATTAAAACTAAGCCTAAACATCAATTCTCATTTGTTGAATCTCGAATCAATATTGGAAAGTCATACAATCAAACCAAGTCTAATCTAATTGAATAGCATTAAATCAATCATTAGGAAATTAATCTAAAACATTAACAATCAACAATAATACAATCAATCATCCCTTCATATTATTTACGGATCCCAATGAACTAACTATTCACACATAATTAAATCTAAACTAATCAAAGCAATTAAGGAAGACATAATTAATAAAAGCAATAAAATTACTAAAAATAAAAAGGAAGAAGTTTGTTACCGAAATAAAGGGAATATAGGAATTGCATAAAATCAAAGAATCTTGAGAGGACAAATTTCTAGAATATCTTAAAACCAAAAATCTGGAATTGAACTAATGAAAGACGTCCTAATATCACTAAACAAAAGAATTTAACTAAATAAGCATTTTCTAAATTAAACGGAAACAAAATCAACTCCTAAGTCTTGAAGAAACACACGACCGGTAGGGCTCGCCTCTAGATTCTATCTTACTCTATCTCCCTCTCCCGGTTGGGTAAGCCTCGGGGACTGCTTGCGGCTATCTCTTCTTCTCACCCTGTAGGGCGAGCTCACCCCGGGCAACATATTTGCCTCGACGTTGGGTTCCCCTTCAACCATATCTTCCTGCCCCACTTTAAATTCCAACCCAGCTTGCTAGAGAAGTTGCAAGTATTTGGTTCTTCTTAATACTATACTTCCTCCGTTTTCTTTTACTTGCAACACTTCCCTAAAAAGGAAATGTCACAATACTTGCAACACACTATAAAAGGAAAGTTACTTTAGGAAAAAAACTATACTATTTCCCTTATTTAAAGCACATGGCCTACTAAATTACACTCCTAACAACCACTCATCCCATTTTAAAGTGTATTATATCATGTGAACCCCACATTTCTTAAATACCGTGAAAAAGTGTGTGTTGCATCTAAAAGAAAACGGAGGAAGTATTTATTATGGATCATTATCATGGAGATGAGTTGTTCATTCTTTTTTGTTGTAATTGTATGTTGCTAGATTTGATAAATGATCTTTCGGCTAGTCAATTAGTCCAAAGCCCAATAGAATGGATTCCATAAGGTCACACACAAGGGTTATGGATTGAACAAAGTATGAAGCTCATTCATGGCCTCATGATGTTATGACAAGCCACATAAGTAGTAAGGCTAGAGTAGTATGGATTGGATTATGAGTTTGGGCTTCACATGGACTCTAATTATATACTTCCTCCGTTTTATTAATATTGCAACAATGGAATTTTTGCACTATTCATCACTCTTATTTGACCATATAATATGATTTATACGTTAAGCAAAATATAGTCATGTGGGATCTTGTTGGATTCGTCTCATAAAACAATTTCACGATATCAACTCTTTATAATTTTTACTCTTACACAATTATAGATATTTAGCAAATAAAATGTGCTTTGGGATGCGTAATTTCCTCCTTGTTGCAATATTAATAGAACTGAGGAATTATAAGATATATAAACAGAGGCCTTGCCTAGGTTATGTATGTAATTAACGCCCCATTTAAAACAGAAGGCGAGACATTAGCTGAAATAACATTGATACGATAATGTCACTCTAAAGGTTACTAAAAACTAAAGGAACCGAATAAATAACTGAACTAAAAATAGTCAAGAGAAAGAAATCTCAAATGATCAAAGAAAACTTTCAATGAGACAGAACAACCTCAAACCCGACTATTCCAAAAAGAGATGTAGAGATAACAAACGACGATATAACTACAAGGAAACAAACTAAACACTCTGCTCTCAGCCCAGACTCAACAAATGCTACTCTTCACCTACAAATAACATTTATGTTCCACAATTAGTGGGGAGTAACTAGCAATTCTCCCAAAACTTGTGGAAACACAAAGCTAAGCATAAGCAGGCATATAAATAATAAACACATATATACATATCAAACAAAAACTTAATAGTATAGACAAGATAAACATGATGAGATACATAGATAGGAATACATGTTAAAACATGCAACATGATTACAATATAAAAACAAACATGTATATTGAACAATGTAAATATATTACCACAAAATTTCAGAGTGAGAATAATAATAGTACTAGGGGTGAGCAAAAAATCAGGGTACTCTGAATCGGAATCGGAACCTGTTGGGAACTGCAAGTTCCGAAACCGGAACCTGTACAAAAGGTTCCGGGTAGCAAATTGGGGAACCTGTTGCAACAAGTTCCGGTTCAGGTTCTCAATTTTTGGAACCAGAATCTGTAGGTTACCTTGTAACCTAATAAAAGTATCACTTACTTTCAAATAATACACCAATTCTTACTTAATTTTTAAATAATGAATATCAAAATCACAATTATAAAAATATATATTATAAATTTGTTAGACAACTACTATTAGTTTGTTTTATTTACGAATTGTAAACATTATAAATAGTGACCAACTAGTTTTTTATTAAAAAATCTGCAAAAAGTTAGTAAGCCTACTATAAGACAGGGTACCCTGAATCGGAACCAGAACCTGTAGGTTCTCGTTCCGGTTCCCAATTTCCAAGAACCTGTTCAACAGGTTCCGGTTCCCATTTTGAGGAACCTTGTTGTAACAGGTTCAGGTTCCGATTCCTGAAATTTTAACAGGGTACCCTATTATGCTCACCCCTAATTAGCACCCAAAACAGAACAACAAACTCATATAAACAATAATTAACACTTTTTATTCTTTAAAAAGCTCAAGAAAAATTCATGACCTGACTTATGAAGACCTTCTGAAAGTAGTAAAAATTTTAGGAATTTTAACTTTTCGAAACTGATTCATAGTGAGGCAAGCATTTAAAAAATGAACGCTGGTGAATCCCGGAGCCCACCATTAAGTTTTGTCAGGGCGAACCTACATAAATTTTGCAACTGTTTATGTCTGAAAATGGCCAAACTCCCAGTTTTCCTACTCGAATTCCGTAGCCCGAGTAGTTCTGGACGACAACAATTAATAACCTAGTAAATTACATCTCGAATCCCGCTGCCCAAGATATAGGGCGGGTCCTTTCTTTTGTAGATTGGATTCGTACCCTCATCCCCGAACCCTATTTGGTTCAAGACCTTATGGAGTTGACGATCTCCTGGATCGTTAAGGGGTGTAACCTCCACCTCGTGATTCGTTTACAAGTTCCTAAAACTTGTTGGCGACTCTTTTGCTCTCTTTTCCTTCCCTTCGGAAGCCACCATACTTTAGTGTATGATCACAGTGGGGTTCAAGCTTGGGGTTAGAAATTGGTTACTTTAATAATTTAGATTATATTAATTGATTAGAAATAGGAAGACTTGTTTTCCCTGTGGATGCGACCTTACTTCCCTATCTACTTTAGTTAGAAGACTTAGGCAATTACTTTTGATTAGGTGATACGACTTTAGCCTGTCAAAATTTGGCGCCGTTGCCGGGGAAAACGGTTTTTTTTTTTTTTATTTTGATTGTTTTGTAGTCTAGATTATTTTCTTTCGTCCTAGAGAGCGTTAGTTATTTGGGACAGCTCTCATATTTGTCGTCTAGTTCTTTGTTTATGCCCAGGTGTTCCAGATCAGGTTATGTTCCATTCGATCTTGAGATCGAGCTCTCTTTCCATAGGCAAAAAAAATTTATACAGGCAAATACTGGCGAGTTCCGGTGGTGATATTCCTAGAGACCCTCCATCTGACTCTAGTGATTCAGAAACTTCATCAGAATCTTCTACAGAACTAGAATTAGAGATGCCGGGAGAACCACCTAAAAAGCTCAGCGATTATTCGCAGCCATCTTTGGCGCATTTTCCCCACCTTTCTTCTACGCCAGATCTCGAGGGAGTTAAGTTCGAGATCAAGCCCCAGTTCATCACGATGATAGAAAGGAAGCAATTTAGTGGAGCTAAGGGTGAAGACCCTAATCTTCACATTGCCGACTAATGTCAATACTGTAATACTATAAGGCAAGCTGGGGTCACGCAAGACCAAATAAGGGAGATTCTTTTTCCTTTCTCTCTATGTGGAAAAGCTAAATTGTGGTTTAATGGTTTAAATAGAAATGCACTTGGCATTACTAATTAGGAGACTCTTGCTTTGAATTTTTACAATAAGTATTATCCTTCAGAGAAAACAACTCTATTGAGAAGCGCAATTCAGAATTTCGCCCAAGAGCCAGATGTAGCGCTATATGAGGCTTGGGAGAGATTCAAAGATCTGCAGAGAGAGTGCCCCCATCATAATTTAGCACAGTGGCAGTTGATACAAGCTTTCTACAATGGGATTGGAAATTCCTCTAGAATAATTTTGGATTCTGCAGCTAATGGGAGGTTTATGAACCTCAATGTTGATGATGCAGGTCAGGTTATCGAAGATATGGCGATCCACAATTCCCAATATGGGAACCCTAAAGGTTTTGCAAACAAGGGAAAACACCACGTCGATTCAGTATCCTTTTTGCAAGCTTAATTAACCTCTATTTATCAGAAATTAGATAATCTCAGTACTACTAATTCTAATGTAGCTAATGTTTCTGCAATTGATAACAATTCTAATGATGCTTTTTGTGGAAATTGTGGAATTGTAGGTCATTGGGAACAAGAGTGCAGGAGTTCCATGGAGCACGTTAATGCTTTTCAATCCATCAAGTAAAATAACCCATACTCCAATACCTATAATCCCGGGTATAGGAACTATCCTTACCTTTCCTACCGGAGTACTAATGTGCAAAACCCCACACCTCCACCTCCACAACAATCACAACAACCATCACCACCACCACATTAGAAATACTACCATCCCAATGCTGGCCAGAAAGACCAACCACAAACTCCTTCACTACCTTCCGACCCAGCCTTATCAGAAATTAGAGCGATGTTAACTAGTATGCAAAAGCATATGGAGAGTAGAGACTCACAAATTGACTCAATTGTAGCCCACAATAAAGTCATAGATACTCAAATTGCACAGTTAGCCGCTGCTCTCCAAGTTCGCCCGCAGGGAGCCCTACCATCTCAACTAGTCCAATCCACAGATCAGGCGTTTGCAAACACCCTCAGGAGTGGTTCACACTATGACGGGCCTCCTATGCCCAAGGACGATGAACCTGTTTTAACAGAAATTGCTAATCCCGATTCCTTTATACCAAAGGATATTAATCCTAGCCCTGTAGGGCTAAAGGGTAGTATTAACATTCCTGATGTTAGTTTGCAGGGTAAAACTCTAGGGAAGGTTGTAACGCAAGACAAGAGTAATGATGTGCAACAACCAATTATCAAACTACCATTCCCAAATTGCCATTTAAAGAGTAAAGTGGATAAGCAGTTTGGTAAATTCCTGGAAATAGTGAAGGATTTGCAGGTAACAGTTCCATTCACAGAATTAATTACACAAATACCTGCATATGCAAAATTCATGAAAGAAATATTGACTAGGAAAAGGTCCATTAGTGAGGTGGAGACTATCGCTTTCACTGCAGAATGTAGTGCCGTACTAAAAAATAAATCTCCACCCAAATTAAAAGACCCTGGTATTTTTTCTATCCCTTGTCATATTGGAAATCTAATGATTGATAGTGATGTGAATCAAGAGGGCAATTATTCTGAAGAGCCAATTACATTGATTGTGAGTCCAATAGGGTTCGAACTTGGAGGGAAAAGTCAAGATTGGGTCACTTGCTTGGTGATCAAGGAAAGAAGTGAAAAGCGGTGACGCGCGTGTCAGCAGGGGCGGCGCTTGAGGTGGGTTGGTGGCGGCGACATGAAATGGAAGAAATTTTAAACTTAGTTTTTTTTAGAGTTTTGCTTGCAAGTTTTTACCTTTCACTTGAAAAGGTTTTTCTTGGTTTAAGCACTTAGGAATAAGTTTATTTTCTATTATTTAGTTGCTATAAAAATCCTAAGTATATTAGGAAAGTTTTTAGTTAATTAGAGGTTGTTTAGGATTAGTTTTTCTATTCTAATTAGAAGTAGTTTCCTATTTTGTTAGGATACTTGGGGGGCAAGGTTAGGGGTTTGTCCTAATCCTTGTAGGGATGGAATTAGCTTATTTTTAGTCTATAAATAAGGGATTTTCGTGGCGTTTAGAGTCATAGAAAATCAGATTAATTTAATAAACTTGTTTAGCTTTGTTTAAACACTTTCTTGCTATTTGTCAATTCAAGGAGTTGTCTTGATTATTAGAACGTGCAATTCTTTAGTCTAGGAGTATTATAAAGTTTTGTTCATCAAAGTATCTAGTTCTAGGAGTAGTCTAGATAATTTGATTAGGCATTGGATTTGTTCCAGGAGTGGTCGAATTCAAGGTCATATCCGGTTCGTTTGTATTCAATCTTACAGAAATCCTTCAAGGTTGGATCTTTATTTCAAGATTGTGGGTTTTCTAAAAACTTGATTAACAAGGGGTTAGGATCCACATCATATAATGCAGTGTGTAATTTGGGTGCTAGTGTCAGAGTCATGCCATTATGTGTGTGTTCAAAGCTAAAAATGAGTAAATTAAAATCTACTAATATTACTCTGCAAATGGCTGATCGTTCTTCTAAATACCCCATAGGCATATTAGAGGATGTCCCTGTTAGAGTGGGTAAATTTTATATACGTGTTGACTTTGTTGTTCTTGATATGGTTGAGGATTTGCAAACTCCAATTTGCAAACTCCAATTATTTTGGGTAGACCTTTCCTTAATAATGCAGGAGCAATTATTGATGTGAAATGTGGTAAATTGTCACTATCAATAGGGGACGATAATTTTTTTTTTTATCTAAATAGTACCCCTAAAAGCCCCATGCTAGAGTAGAAGTGTTATAAAATTGGTGCGGTTGATAATTGTTCTAATAAGCCCCAAGCTCTTGTTAAAGATCCCTTGGAGGCGGTATCATGTGTTGCATCTTCTACATGTATAACTAATCGATGGAAAGAGAAAATGGACGCAATAGAGAGAACCGTATACTGTGAAGGCCAAGTCTTGGTTTTGAAGATGAGAAGGTGGAGACAAATACACAAGTTGCGAAAACTGAGCCTATAGTGAGAGTTCCACCGGACCGTGTTGTAATAGCTCAACCAAGTGACAAATTGAGGCAATTAACGGTCAAAAAGGGTTCTCAACCGAACAATAGCAAAGAACCACCAGTTCAAGCCAATGAGGATCTACCCGATAGGGTGAATTGGAGCCTTACAAGATGTATTAGGAAGCCGAGTTGCGGACTAAAGATTGCTCGATTGGGTGAGGACCCACCCGACCAAGAGATAGGCTAAAGGTCTTAACTTCTCGACATGTGGTAAGAGGGTCGTGCGGGACCTAGAAAAACCAGCGCTTTGCGGGAGGCAACCTGTATTTTCTTGCTTTTAGTCTTCTTTCTTTTTCTTATGAGAGGAGAGAGGAGGGAGTTTAACGAGTTTATTGAGTTGTACAGGTTGAGAAAGAGTTAGTCAAATTTGGAGAAAAAGTGAAATAGTCTTACGTCAAATAGGTGGCCTCGAGCCCGATCGGGCGATGCTCGCCCGATCGGGCGCGAGAGTGAAGGAAGAAAAATTGGTGATTTCACCCGATCGGGCCCGAGATTTGACGTGTATGGAGATTTTGATCGCTCGATCGGGCGAGATGGCGCCCGATCGGGTGCGAGAGAAGAAGAAATTTCGGGTTATAGATCGCCCGATCGGGCGAAGGGCGCCCGACCGGGCGCGAGAGCAAGAAAATTTTAATTATCCAAACCGCGCGATCGGGCAGTGTGGCGCCCGATCGGGCGCGAGCTTCAACAATGAAAAGTCGGCCTTCTTCTTCTTCTTCTTTCTTCTTTTTCTCATTTTCCCATCTTTCCTCCATACTTTCTCTCACTAAGCCTCCATTTTTCTCTAACTTCTCTCTAAGTTTCCCTCTCCATCTTTTACCCAAATCCAATAATTCTTACATATTTTTAATCCTCTCTTCACCCTCTACATTTCCATATTAAATTTGCCCAATTTCAATCAATTATTTTCACACCCATTTTTCTATTATGGCTACAAAGAGGTCCCGGTCGATTTTTGGGCGAGGTTCCAGTTAAAGGGAGTAGTATGACCCGGATTTGTAGCTTCCACAGTGGCCAACAATTCGAATTGCTACTCCGGAGCAAAAAGAACGGTTAGAACACCTTTGCGGGCGTGATTTAATTCCTTCACGGTGGTTACACCGTCCTACCCTTGAATCTTACGGTTTATATGATTTTCTTAAACGTTTTTTGAACGATATAGGAATGAGAAAATTTGTTGACATGCATTATCCTACATATCGTGAATTAACGTGTGAATTTTTGTCCTCTTTGAAAGTTGTAAATAGTAGAAATGGGCCGAACTTATTTTTTTAGGTTGAACAATAGGAATATTAGTTTATGTTGAATTTTGTAAATTATTTGATTTGAACTTTGAATTACCTCATCAATGGCATGTTGATTATAAAATGGGTGATATCTATCATGTTCTTACTGGTTTACCGACCCCCGACCCCCAACATGCTAGTACGAAACCTATCCATCACCCTGTCCCAAAAATCTGGCAAAGATTTGCAGGATTGTGTTTTCTTGGTAGGAACGAGCTCCATAACGCCCAAACCAACGAACTAGTTGTTATTGGAAACTATGTGTATGTGTTTGTAAACTGAACATAGGAAGATACATCATCCACCATTTGAGTAAACATGCCACATCCAGTACCCAGTCTAGTACCCCTATTCGTTTAGGAGGCCTGATCACTAGGATAGCAGTTAAAAAGGCCAGTTTTGTTGAAAGTGGACCCCACTAGATGACTAACTATGGGCCGGATACCTATATGACTGCTAGGTACTTTGAGGAGTTGGGTTGGGTACGATTAGATGGCGAGCAGACCCCCCATTGGTGTATTAGGACAGGGACTGAGCAACCATTGCCTATTTTTCCCTTACCTAGTCCTGATTTGACCGCTTTTCCCCCCTGGCAAGTATCCTACACTTATGATATCCTTATCGCCCATGCCCGAGGGAAAGCACCTCCCGTTCCACCACCATAGCCACCACCCGAGCCCGAGCCTATAGTGATCCCATCACCACCCTAAATGTCCAACTCCATCCCCCATGGTGACTTTGATCCAGTTTGGGATCTCCAGAGCATAGGTCAGACATTAGGCCGTATTGAGAATTCCCTCATAGAACTTGGGAGGACGGTAGGCTCCATTGACCATAGGCTAGGGTACCTTGAAAGGAACCAGGGTAGAGCCCTTTACCCTATGTATGATGACTATGCTCATTGGGGCAAAATTCCCGACGATGCTATCTACCCTGACTGGTTTCAGCCTCCACCCCAGGGATACGATAGGGATCCCACTGCCCATGGTATTTATACTGACTACTCTTCCCTCCATGGGTACGACCAGGACATTCCTTTTGGGGGATCGGGGGGGGGGGGGGAGTTTTCATGCTAACTATTTTGGTGGTAGCTCTTCTAGTGCAAGTGGTGCAGGTAGCAGCGGAGGAGGAGGATTCGCCTAGATGGATGAGGATGATGAGGATTAGCCGAGCTGGGCTAGTTCCCGAGCCAATGAGGACATTGTCTGATTCTGGCTTGGGGGAGATTTTGGATTTAGTATCTTTCTTTTTCCCTTTTTCTTTTATTTTTGGAGTGCTTTCTTATTATAGTTTTATTGCTTTCTAGTGTAGTTTTATCGCTTTCCTATATGAAAAATACAAAAACAATTGAAAAATTTAAAAAATAAAAAAATACGATCCAATGAATTATAAATTATGCTTCCCTGTGCCCCATACTTGAGAAAATTTGTTTTGATTCTTGGTATATGATGATGAGCATTGTGGATTTGTTGGTCATGATTTGAAGATTAATTGCTTGGAACCTTAACTTGCGTCAATTTTGTCCAACTACTTGTGAATATAGTGCTTGAGTAGTTGATTTGGTTTGGAATGTGTGTTAGTTCCTGGTATGTCAATGAATTTGAGTATTGGTTTGCAACTATGAGTAGTGTTTCATGGCTCACTATTATGCACATGTGGAGGACGAAGGCGTTCATTTTTTTAGGTAGCCTTCAGATGATTTAGATACATTTGTTCCCTTCTTGCTACCCATGTTGTTGCCTTGACTTTTTATTGGTTATTAGCCACATTACAAGCCATGATTTCCCCGTTAGTTACTAGTCCCAAGCTTGGCTTGGGGGAGCTATTAGTGAGTGAGGTGAAGGAGTTTGTAGTGTGCTTATTATTTGCACAATTTGAGTGGGTTTTGAGAAGTTATTTGTTCTTGATCATAGTTTATTTTTGATGTGTTTGAAAGTTGAATTTTCTTTAAAAAAATAAAGTATGATGATATGAAAAAAAAAGAGAAAAAAAAAAAGAAGTTTAAGAAAAAAATAGAAAAAAAAATGTTGAAAAAAGTGAACTTTAAAAGAAAAAAAAGAAAGAAAAGAGCAAAAAGGAAAAAAAATTGTCATATGTTCAAATGTTCTAAATGAAGGTTGATCAAAAGAAAAAGAAGGAAAAAAATTGAGTTTCAATGAAAATATTTCAAGTTGATAGTAAAGTTTGTTTTTCACTCAAGCTCTACATTTTTATATTTTTATGAGTGAAATTGTAAGTGTTGGGATTGTTTGATATGTTTGGAGTTGTATTTGGTGGATTTTTGTTGGAGTTGGTTATGTTGGAGATGTTGATCATTATTTATTTTTGATCATGCGTTTTATTAGGATTTGGCTCCCTTTAAGCATAGCTTTTCTCTCACATATTCCCAAGTATATCCTACCCTTTACCCTAGCCTTACATTACAAGCTTTAAAGACCTTCCGACCTTGTGCATAGAGTTGTGCGGATATGAAAGTGTTGTTTATCAATGCAAGTTATGACTTGACATATTCCGAGTCGACTATTAGGTTGAGTGTATGTCTTTATGAACACACAAGTGTTGTGAGTTTGGGAGGGCATTGTTCACAATAAAGGGGTGGTTGGAGAGCGATCGAGTACCATCTTTTACTCGCCACATAAATGAGAGTTGTGTGTGTGAGCACTAGTCTTGAATTCTATATGCTCATGTGGTTTGCTCTATTTGACAATTGTTGGGGAGGATGAGTGATTGGATGAATGAGATTAATTGATATTGAAGCATGTTTATTAGATTTGCCTTGAATCGTTTGTACTTGATTTGATTGCTTGAGGTGAGGCATGTTTTATATATTCATTGATGAGCTCTTTGCTTAGGGACAAGCAAATATTTGGCTTGGGGGAGTTTGATATGTCTAATTTATATAGTATTTTACCCCCGTCCCTTGGTCATAATTAGTAGTTTTTTGGCTCTTTAGAGCCACTTTTATTACTAATATGTTTCTTCTAGTGTTTAGTAGTTTTAGTTGACTTTTGTGGGGAATTGCACTTTTGGAGCATTTTCCCGGGATTTTATGGAGCAACTACGGACATTGGAGATGCACGGCCACCCTTCGTAGCCCAAGGCCGGTTAGAGTCATCGAACCGGTGATTAAGGGCTCGATAATTGAGATCCCGAGGTAAATGGACCGAGTATTTAAGACCCAAGGAGGATATTTGATTTGGGCCGGAGTAACGAGCCCAAATGAGGAGTCTATTATGCCCCAAGTGGCCTTTCCCGACCAAGAGAGCTCCCGCCCGAAGGCACGCCCGACCGGGCGAGGCGGAGTATATGTAGCATCTGCTGGCGCCCGATCTCGCGCCAGGCCGGGGGCGAGAAATGAAACTTCGAAGAAAAGACGGGCCCGATCGGTCGCGTGTCTTTGTTAGATGTTTTAATCGTCGTTTAAGTTTGTTTTAGTTTAGGATTCTTGCTTACCATAAATACTTTCCGTTAAGCAAGCTTAGGATATCTTTTTTTTACTCTTTCTTACTTTTCTCTTAGATTTTCTCTCTCTACTTAGTTTAATTTCTTTCTCTACACTTTATACTTTGTTCTTGCTCAACTCTTAATTCCGATTACTTTGGTAACGATTTCTTTTCTCTTAATCTCAGTTATTTATTTTATTTCTTCGATCATGTCTTATTTTATTGCTTTGATTAGTTTAGATTTAATTATGCGTGAGTAGTTTTCTTTCTAGGGTTTATGGGGATCCATAAATAATAGGAAGGGGTAATTTATTGTTGTTAATTACCAATGCTAGATTAATTTCCTATTGATTGATTTAATGCTCTGTGACTAGATTAGGACTGATCTTTTATGCATGAGTTTGTCAATATTGATTCAAGATTCGAGAGATAAAAATTAATGTTTAGGTCTAATTTCAATAGGCAGATTAGTTTATAAATGGCTAAGTCGAGATTCGAGAGCTGAGATTTAATACCGGTAGATTAATTATGTGACCATAATACGTAGCGAGAGCCCTTTATGACCTGGTTAATTGAAGCATTGGTGATTGACTATTATTCATTATTGATATTGCATGATAACTTCTTATTGGATCGTTTTAACGCTTTACAATTATGGCTTGTAAAAGTATAGCAATGTTGAATTGATGAATCGAGCAGATGTTGATTTAATATTAAAGGCTATTTTCAATAAGAGCTTATATCTAATAAATTGCGAGAGCCTGTTAGATCTATGTTGATTTGTAAATTGCGAGAGCATGTTAATCATGTTATTTATGCAATGTTAATGATTGATTGTTATGTTTTACCCTGGAGTATTATTTATTGGTGAACCTGTGCCCTAGGTCTTTAATTCATTGATTTTTCTTAATCCTTTATTCTTCCCTACTTTTGCTCTGCGTAGTTTAGTTCCCCTTTTTATAATAACAATTGGTTACTTTAATAATTTAGATTATATTAATTGATTAGAAATAGGAAGACTTGTTTTCCCTGTGGATTCGACCCTACTTCCCTATCTACTTTAGTTAGAGGACTTAGGCAATTACTTTTGATTAGGTGATACGAGCCTGTCAGCGGATGACCTTCGAAAGGTTGCTACAAGCGGAATGATGTCTAGTAATGGAAGAGAACACACCGAACAAGCTCAGGGATTGTTTGCAAACAGAGGAAGGACTAATGAAAGAGGGCGAGGCAAGGGAGGAAAGTTTAGATCAAAATCTAGACCTCTTTTGGAAAGGCCATGTTTCAAATGTGGCGAGCTTGGTCATTTTAAAGCTAATTTCCCAAATAAGAGGGTATTATAAAAGAAGAACAACAACGACAACTCTAAAGTAAAACAACATGAAAAACAAGAAGCTAGTTTTGTCTCAAATGACGAGGATGATTATTGTTATTCAGTTTCAGAACAATGCAATGAGATATCCGGTAAATGGATGCTTGACTCAAGTGCATCACACCATATGTGCCCAAACAAGAAGTGGTTTACAACTTACCAGAGTTTGGATGGTGACACTGTTTTGATGGGAAACGATCACACTTGTAAGACTATTGGGGTAGAACCTATACGAGTCAAGATCATGATGGAACAATAATAACCTTGAAGGATGTGAGACGTATCCCAGATTTGCTAAAGAACCTTATTTCTCTTGGGTTATTAGAGAAAAATCGTTGCAAAATAGTCTTGGAGAATAGAGTTTTAAAAGTTATTCGTGGTTCCTTGGTAGTGATGAAGGGAATTTGTCACGGTAATCTTTATCCTCTTTTGGGGACAACTGTTACAGGTGATTTAGTAGTTGGAATTAGTGGAAGTAAAGACCAAATAGAATGCACGAGGATATGGCACATGCGCCTTGGGCATATGTCGGAAAAGGGTCTATCATTGCTTAGTGGACAAGGTTTGTTGAAGAACATAAAGAAGCCACAAATGGAATTTTGTGAGCATTGTGTGTATGGAAAAGCACACAGGGTGAAGTTCACTACAAGCAAGAACAAGAGTAGAAGATTGTTAGACTATGTGCATACAGATGTTTGGGGTCCGGCAAAAGTTGCTTCCAAAGGCGGTTCTAGGTATTTTGTTACATTTGTTGATGATCATTCTAGATATGCTTGGATTTGTTTTTTTCTTAAGCATAAGAATGAGGTATTCGAAATTTTCAAGCGGTGGAGAGCAATGGTTGAGAACAGAACAGGTCGAAAGCTAAAAACTGTAAGGTCTGATAATGGTACCGAATACACAGAAGGAGCTTTTGTGATCAGGAAGGCATTGTGAGACACTGGACGGTCAGAGACACACCGCAACCAAACGGAGTTGCGGAAAGACTGAATCGTACACTACTTGAGAAGGCAAAGAATGGTGGGCGGAGTCGGTTGCTACAGCTTGTTATATAGTAAATCGATCCCCACATTCTTATTTAGATGGTGACACGCCTTATAGGGTGTGGTCAGGGGAACATGCAGATTACACGAGACTTAGAGTCTTTGGGTGCACGACTTATTGTCATGTTAAGGATAATAATGAAAGAGCCAAGAAAGCAATCTTTTTGGGGCATCCAAAAGGGGTTCAAGGCTATCGTCTTTGGAGTGTAGAAGATTCTAAATTTGTAATTAGCGGGGATGTGACCTTTGATGAAAGATCTATGGTAGATTTATCGAAAGCTATGGTGCCTAATGATGGTGATGTCGAAATAACTACAAATACTCAAGTGGTGGAGATGGAATCTAGAAACCAATAAGATTCTAGTCATGTTCAGGTGGAGCATACTGGTGTTTCTTAAGATGAGGAGGAGGATGATCTGGATCATGAGATTCAACAGGAAAATGCACATGTACTACAATAGTAGCAACAGGATTATTTGGCATCCACTAAGCCAAAGAGGAATTATAAATTAATTCAGAAGTTTGGGTCAGACAAACCTCCGAGGCATTGCAGGCAGGTAAACTAGGTAGAATATGCACTCTCGGTGGAGGATGATGAGCTAGTCACCTTCAAACAAGTTGTCAAAGACAAGGATAGCGAGAGTTGGTTGGTTGCTATGGAAGAAGAGATGAAATCTCTTCATAAAAACAAGACATGGGAAGTAGTCCCATTGCCCGTGGGAAAGACTGCTATAGGTTGTAAGTGGGTGTATAAAAGAAAAGAGGATCCTTCCAAGTTAGATAGAATAAGGTATAAGGCTAGGTTAGTGGCAAAGGGATTTGCAAAGAAAGAAGGTCTTGATTACAATGAGATATTTTCTCCAGTGGTAAAGAATACTTCTATTCGGGTGCTACTGAGTCTTGTAGCTCATGGAGATCTTGACCTGAAACAACTCGATGTGAAGATGACCTTCTTACACAGTGACTAGGATGAGGAAATCTATATGTATCAATCTGAGGGATTTAAGGTTGAGGGTAAAAAGAATCAGGTATGTCACTTGAGGAAATCACTTTATGGATTAAAGCAATCTCCTCGACAATGGTACAAGGGATTTGATTCTTTTATGTTAAAACAAGGTTTTACCAGAAGTAATTACGATTGTTGTGTATACATTCGCAAAATTCGTGGAGGTGATTATATTTATCTCCTACTGTATGTAGACGACATGTTTATTGCTTCAAAAAGCAAGGTGGAGATAGATAGGTTAAAAACTCAACTCGGTGAAGAGTTCGAGACTAAAGACTTGGGCGCTGCAAATACAATACTGGGTATGGAGATTAGAAGAGAGAGATCAAGCCGAAAATTGTTCTTGAGCCAAAAAGGCTACATTGAGCGAGTTATAGAAAGGTTTGGAATGAAAGGTGTTAAGTCAATGGTGACTCCATTGGCTCCACATTTTAGGCTCTCTGGTAAACAATCTCCCACTATAGCGGAAGATAAGGCATACATGGATAATGTAACTTATGCTAGTGCAGTTAGAAGTTTGATATACGCCATGGTGTGTACATGTCCAGACATTTCACAAGCAGTCAATGTTGTCAGTAGGTTCATGGCGAACCCAGGTAAAGCACACTGGGAAGCAGTGAATGGTTATTACGGTACTTGAAAGGTACCACGGACACAGGTTTATGCTTTGGTGGAGATACATGGCAAATAAATGGCTTTGTTGACTCTGATTATGCCGGTGATCTAGATAGAAGACGATCTACTACTGGTTATGTGTTTAAAATACATGGTGCTCTAGTTTGTAAGCGATCAATGTTACAATCTCCGGTGGCTTTATCTACGACAAAAGCCGAGTATATGGCTTTGGCAGAAGGAGTAAAGGAAGCATTGTGGTTGTAGGGACTTCTAGATGATTTGGGGTTAAAGCAAGATAGTGTGAATCTAAATTGTGATAGCCAAAGTTCTATTCACTTGGCTAAGAACCAAACATATAGATGTCAGGTATCATTTTGTACGGGATGTCATAGAGGAAGGTAGTATTTCTCTTACGAAGGTGCATACAAATGAGAATCATGCAGACATGTTAACCAAAGTTGTGTCAGGAAGCAAGTTCCAACACTGTTTGGAATTGCTAAATACTGTCCCATGTTAGACATTACATGGAGAAATAATTGGAACTATGATTGGTTTGATCCCAGTCGAGGGTACGTAGGCAGTCATTGTAAAATGGTGCAACCGGATGCATATTACGCAATTTGTTCGTCCAAAATTTGAATGTTTTTTAAATTATGAATGAGGTGGAGAATTGTGGGAATATATGTGGACATAATTAATTCCTAAATTAATTATGGCTAATTTAAGAAGGATTAATTTAAGAGGAGAGAAAATGATGGCATGCAGAATGGTAGGATGAAAGCAAATGTTTCATTGTTTTCTTTAGTAATAGAATCTATTTAGAGCATGTAAGACCTTATAAATTGTTTAGGTTGTAATGCAGTTATTAATTAATTCAATCATTATTATTCACGTCAAAAGTTTTAGCATTAAGAAATATTTTTTTTTTCTTCTTATATTTGTTATTTCCTTCATAGTGGTTATTTTATCTATCCCAAATATTGTTTAGCTTTGTGAGGTATCAGTTTCATATTATCTAGTAGAAGCCACATTTCCGCTGCAAGAGCTCTAACAAATGGATAGCAAGAAAAATCAGATTAGAAGAGACGAAAAGATCGTAATTTGAATTCGCCCGAGCCACTCCAAAGTCACGCCTCTTGTTAGCCTTGATTGATGATGTTATAGGGTGTTTGAGTTCTTGAATAAGATGGTGAAATATAGCAACAAGGACCCACAAAAATCCCTTGATGAATACAAGAAAATTTTAGGGAATTTGAGAGGAGAAAAGTGATGCGTAAGTGTTGGGAATATGCATCCCAAGTCCCACATGGAAGAAATAAGGAGGAGGAGAGCTCCTTATTAATGGGATGTTCACATACTTGGGTTGTGCCTAAAAACAAATCCGTGCGGGCTTGGTCGGCCAAAAGCGGACAATATCATACTAGTGGGTTTGTGAACGTGCACAACGACCCTAACAATTGGTATTAGAGCTAACGGTTCGGCGGGGACAATACGGGCATTATGTGTGGGATGGTTCCCTCATGTGTCCTCGAAGTTTGGTGATCTGGTGAGCCTATGTATCGAAAGTCTTCTTGTGTGTGTTCAGCTGTGTAGTCCGGAGGTTGCCCTAAGATTGGTGGTGGTGATAGGCTAAAGTCTTATCACCTGATCAAAAGTAATTCCAAAAACCACTAAGTAATAATAGATAGGGAAGTAGGGTCGAATCCACAGGGAAACAAGTCTTTCTATTCCTAATTAATTATTATAATCTAAATTATTCAAGTAACCAATAATTGTTTAAAGGAATATTACTATGAAGAATAAAAGTAGGGAGAGATATAAGTAGGAGAAATCAATTTATAAAAGACCTAGGGCATAGGTTCACCAATAAATAATACTCCAGGGTAAAACATAATAATCAACAATTAACATTGCATAAATAACATAGATCTAACAGGCTCTCACAATTTACTAGATCTAAGTTCCTACTGAAAATAGCCTTTAATATCAAATTAACATCTGCTTGATTCATAATTCTGTTGTAATGTGTTAAAATAATTCAATAAGAAATTATCATGCAATATCATTAATCAATAATAGTCAATTATCAATGCATCAATTAACAGATCATAAAGGGCTTTCGCTACGTATTATAATCTCATAATTAATCCACCGGTATTAAATCTCATCTCTCGAATCTCGACTTAACCATTTATAAATTAATCTGCCCATTGAAACTAAGCCTAAACATCAATTCTCATCTCTTGAATCTCGAATCAATATTGCTAAACTCATACAAATTAGATCTGGCCAAATCTAATTGCATAACATTAAATCAATCAATGGAAAATTATTCAAGCATTGACAATTAACAATAATAAATTACCCCTTCATATTATTTGTGGATCCCCATAACCCTAGAAAGAGAACTACTCACACGTAATTAAATCTAAACTAAACAAAACAATTAAACAAGTCATAGTGAAAGAAAGAAAATAAATAACTGAGATTAAAGGAGAAGAAATCGTTACCAAAGTTAAAGGAAACAAGAGATGGAATTAAACCAAGAGTTGTAGAGAGAGAAAATAGTACTAAGGGTTTAAGAGGAGAGATAAAGACAAAAGTTAGAGAGAGAAAGTGTAACACCCCATATTTTTGAACTAATAATTTTGAATTATTATGTGTATAATGTTGTTTTCTATTCAAATCATAACACTTTTAATTTATGATTGATAAGAGTGTAAAACTAATTTGAAATATTACTTGTTAATTATTTATTTACGGTTTTTAGTTGAGCCGGTTGAGGCAAATTATACCGGTTGCTTTTATGGCCTGAACCAATTTTCGGTGTTTGGGCTATAACCTAGGAGGTGTTGGGCTGATTTTGGCGTGGGATTGGAGTAGTATACAAGTATTTGAATTGGTTTTTGAAAGTTAGATATTGGATTCTTTCATTTAACTCTTTAATTGCCAAGATTAATGCTCCCCTTAATTCTTGCCTTCAATTTATATTCTTTTGCCTCTTATAACTCCCAAACCCATTATAATTGCTGCCCTCATTAAGAAAATAATCATCAATTTCTTTTTCCATTGACCATGGGAATCAATCCTCAAAAGTTTTTGCACTCTTCCTTCTTTCACCTCCATATTACATCTCCTTCTTTGTTAACGCGGGCCTGGGCCGCACCCGCAAACCAAGAGGGAGAGTTCACTTCACAAGTCCAAAGGTGGGTTCCATCCCAAAACCATATGGCAATAGGAGGAGTAGCCCCTTAGCCTTATAAAGTGATTAACTCTCTCATCTTGAACAAATGTGGGACTCTTACATGTGTTACTTGGTGGGATATAATTCAACACTCCCCCTCACATGTAAGGTCCCTTTAACTCAAGGATCACTTGATCCAATTCAATTTGGCCCAGAATACTTAATGTCATTAAAGGTCCCAAACTTGGGCCTGACAATATACTCAAGCCATTAGAGGTCCCAAACCGTGGGCCTGACTCTGATACCATGTTAACGCGGGCCTGGACCGCACCCGCAAACCAAGAGGGAGAGTTCACTTCACAAGTCCAAAGGGGGGTTCCATCCCAAAATCATATGGCAATAGGAGGAGTAGCCCCTTAGCCTTATAAAGTGATTAACTCTCTCATCTTAAACCAATGTGGGACTCTTACATGTGTTACTTAGTGGGATATACTTCAACATTCTTCCTCAATTCTTGTGAGATTGTTGCTGGGTTTCATTGTTGCAAGGATCATCATATTTTCCCTCTCAATTTGGCTGTGAAAATAAGTAAGTTTAATGGGTTTAACCCTTCCCTTCTCGCCTCCCTCTTGTATGGTTTGTTATACATACATCTTCTTATTTGAATCTTGTTTGTATAGGTTTTCAAGTTCATCAAGAGGACTAGTTTGTATTGAATTCTTCTTGTTTCTTGGGTTTTATCGGAAGTGTATCGAGGTAACTAGCATTATTCCATTACTCTAGAAATCATGGTTGGGTATTAAGACAAGATTAGATGCCTCTAGGATTAGTCGTTTGAGTTTTTGGTTGCTGTTTCTGTCTGAATCTGATTTCCACAAGAACTCGGACCTGAGATTCTGATACTCCTATCGGCAAGCTGAGAACCTACACAATGAGAAGAAGTTAGCTAACCCCAGGGTGGTCCGGGGATAACCACTCCGATGACAAAGTCAGAAAGTGTTTAAGAGAAGAGGATAAGTAAGAGAGAGAAAGTAGAGAGAGGGAGAGAGAGAGAGAGTAATTCATGTCCTCATTAATGAGGTCTTACCTACTATTTATAATGATCCACCTTGACAGGTGGCTCTCATCCATGCAAAGCCTCCTGTGCCAAGTGTCGAGCTTCTGTTGCCACGTGCCGAATTCCGACAAGCCGATATGTCTGCTTTCTGGCGCATGTCGGCGCCTTCTCACAATTGTTCAAAGTTTAGTCACGTGCTTTTACAAGATATCGGTCATACCCAGATATCATCCCATACAATTAGCCTCCCAAGTGAGGACGCATGATCATACATCATCGTTCTCAGTTAATGTAGCCAATAAACTTAACCTAACTAGACAAATTTTGGGTTCCATTTCTCATTTTTCAAACTTTACCTTATGTTGGAAGTTTCATGTGATAACGTTTCTTGTACTCTGTCAAGCACTGTGTATTAACAAAACTTTATTGCTGACCTTGCCGTTGCTGCAGTTCGTTATACCCACTTGGCTTATACTCAAACACTGCATCGGATGAAGCTTGAGGACACCTCAGAGACTCACATTTTGTGCTGAGAAGATTTGCCTCTATTTTTAAGCTCTATATTCTTTTGCTGAGGAGATTTATTTTAATTTATTATTATTAATTTTTGTTGTAACTTTCACGACAACTTTTGTATAGTTTTATAATCCAATATTGTATCCATTTGCATTATCTTTGGCATTAGCTTTTAAATTTATACTTTTTATACCTCCTCGACGCATTACTTTGTTAAATTCTAGTGACTCCTTTTGTTCCCCCCCAAGTGACCTTGTGTGCCGATAGCAGACAAGGTCTACTTGTTACAGAATATATGAGAGCGAAAAACTCCGTTTTCCCCCCAAGTGACCTTGTGTGCCGATAGCAGACAAGGTCTACTTGTTACAAAATATATGGGAGCGAAAAACTCCGTTTTCCCCCCAAGTGACCTTGTGTGCCGATAGCAGACAAGGTCTACTTGTTACAAAATATATGGGAGCGAAAACTCCGTTTTCCCCCCCAAGTGACCTTGTGTGCCAACAGTAGACAAGGTCTACTTGTTACAAAATATATGGGAGCGAAAAACTCCGTTTTTCCCCCCCAAGTGACCTTGTGTGCTGACAGCAGACAAGGTCTACTTGTTACAATATGGAAGCGTAACCCACCCCCTTTTTTTTTTTGAAGCGGGAAAATTAGTACACGTGTCGTAAATCCTACCGCTACTTTTTGAAATTAGTTGTCGATTCAGGGCCGTTGGATTTCTGAACCGCCTTTCACCTCAACTGACTTTTCAGTTTCTTCTTTTAGATCAAAATTCCGCCATTTTTCATTTCATTTCTCATTTTTCCAAAGCTTTTTCTCAGTTTCAATTGTTCTTCAACAAAAGGTTTACTTTTCTGACTTTTCTCGATTTCGGTCTACGCTTCTCAGTATATTCGGCGTGCTTTTCTTCTTCGTCACTTCTCACCTTTAAGTTCATCGTATCAACGACTTTCGTCGAAGGTATTGCCGCTCCCTAACCTCTTAATTTTGCATGTTTGTTTTATTTTCTCATTTTTGAATTAAATGTCTGAAGATAGTGTCGAAGAGAATTTCCCTAACCTTAGTACTGCTAGGCGTCATTTAATTAGACAATCCCTAGGCAAATAAACCGGTAGTAACCAGGGTAATTCATCTTCCCTTTCTGATAATATTGATTATCCATTTGAGACGTTATCTTCTGAAGAAGAGAAACGTGCCTTTATGCTACATAGGACTATTGCCCACCACGAACGTGCCTATTATCCCACTAACCCTGATATTCCTGCCGATACTGAAATTCTTGACGTCGAGCCTGTTAGTGTCCGTTATCAATTACGCAGCTTTGCTGGGAAACGCTATTTTAATCAATACGGCACTAACGTTGGCAATATAGGTATAAACACCATGCCAAGGGTAAAGAGAACCAGTTACCAGCCTCGAGCTGCTGCCCGTGAGGCTGCTGAGGCCGCCAAAGCAGCTAAGGCAGCTGAATCCAGCAAAAGACCTGGGCAAGGTCAGGTTGTGAGTTCTTCCGAAGAAGAACCAGTGGCTGATATCCCTGCAAACCCTCAGGAAGGCCCGTCATCCCCAGTTCATGATTCAGCCGTCAACTCGGTTTTAGGAGATGACGAGACTCAAGAAGGTAGTATCAACAATGAGAGCAGGGAGGACA
Organism: Chenopodium album; assembly: GCF_948465745.1. NCBI lineage: Eukaryota > Viridiplantae > Streptophyta > Magnoliopsida > Caryophyllales > Amaranthaceae > Chenopodium > Chenopodium album. Next base: position 36,968,749 of record NC_137858.1, read on the forward strand.
TTGTTGACATGACAGCAGAGGTTATCCAGGAAGAGAACCTGGACGAGTGCTATAACTCCGAAACTGACGGAGCTGAATTCCGACAACCTATTACCCTTGCCAGAGATGGAAAAGTGGCCAAGGCAAAAATAAATGACGATTTTTGGAAAACGGCAATTGAAAAAGATTACTGCCATCGTGCTCAGAAATTTTTCAACTTACCTGACGGGTATGAGCTGTCAATTCCCCCTTCTGGAGCCTCGATATTAGATTGCCCAGCAGGTTCCGTGGCCGTTTATATGAAGCATTTAGACTTCGGCCTTCGCTTTCCTCTACATCCCTTTGTGGCAAAAATCCTGAAGGCCTGGAACGTCTGTTTAGTTCAGGTTACTCCTCCCACTATTCGGGCCGTTATTGCCACCATCTGGGTCATGCTATATCGAAACTATCCCCTAACCCTTAACGTTTTTAGACGACTGATTACTCTGAAAAGAGACGGTCAGTCAGATGGGTTGTGGTCCTTGTATACCCAACCTCACAAATATACCGTCCACCCCAAACTGACAAGCTGCAAGGGCTGGCAAGTGAGGTTCTTTTTCATGTCGATTCCTGAGGACTTTCCTCTAAGAAGAACCTTTTACCAGCCTCACCCTCGTTTTGACTCGATTCCCGAGAGGGATCTCGGTAAACATGAAGAGAGAGCAAGGTCCGCATAGTTCCTAAGGTGTGGGTGCCGAATGTGAGTTACATTCTGGGCAACGCGCCGTTGTCTCGTGTCGGTCTCTGTTGGACTGACCATTATGGTACTGTTTATTTTATTGAATTTTTCTTCCTTCTTTTTCTTTTTTTTTTTAAAAAAATTATCTGTACCTAGCTGATTGAACTTACATTCTTTGCTCTCAGGTATTGACAAGTTGGACAACAGGAAACTCGGCTTATCTTCCGACGGGAGAAGAGTTCTCAAACGTTACCCTAAAGCTTCAAGCCCCTACGATACTCTTGCTACCGTTTGCGGCCGTGCTCCAGCTATCAGTGCCAAAAGAAGAGCTGAGATCATGGCCGATGACAATGCCAAGAAGAGAAAGACGACATCTTTGGCCAATCGGCGAGGTGGAATTGTGATCTCCAGCCCTAGGCAATCTGAAGGGCGTGGTGGGAAGAAGAAGGACCAATCGGAGTCCGAGAAGACTCCACCCATCACCAAAACTAAGAGCCGTGAGGCCATTGTGAAGAAGGTTGTTCAGGGGATTGAGATCGAAGATCTCACTTCTGCCGAGTCCCCTCGTCAGCTTCAGCCAACCGTGACAGTTGCCCCTACTATGGTTGGCTCTGATTCAAGCATTCCGGCCCTGACGTATCGATCCAATCAATGGATTGAACGAGTCTCTGGAAGGTTTCCAGACGAAGTTCTAAAAGGCTTCGCCGTCCCTGCTGGTCATTCCGGAGACCGTTGGCAACCCAACATGGATGTCGGCCGGAATGAGTCTATGATTACCGATGACCCAATGCAAGGTGGGAATCTCGGTTATCGGCTTTTAAGCAATCTTACTCTGCCGATGGACAGGCCTGCTGGTCCAATCGGCCCCATTGCTGCTACTTACATGCATAACATGATGAAGGTACCCTAACCCTTCCTTTATATATTTTTGCATTTGGTGTACGGCTTCGATATAGACTTATTCTATTTATCCTTTTCTTAAGTGTTCATATACTTTGTCATATATATTTTATTGTATCTTTTTTTTTTTAGGCTGTCATGTCTGGTACAGAGCTCGTTGAGATGTACCGTTATTATCAGGAGAAACATCATCAGGCCTCTTCCAGCCAAAGTGCCATGCAGGAAATCATCAGCAATGCCGAAAGAGCCTTAGATGACTTGAAGAAAATAAAAGAGAAAGATGACAAGGAGATGTCGGAGCTGAAGGTTAAGGCGGAGAAGGTTGCCAGTCTTGAGCTAGAGGTGCAGAGTCCGAAGACTCAGATCACCGAGAAGAATAAGGCCATTGAGCGCCTTCCCTCGGTTGAAAAAGATCTCCGGGATGCCAGAGTTAAAATTAAGAGTCTTGAAGAAAAGGCTCAAAAAATGGAAGCTGACAAACCTGGTATTCGTCAGAGAGCGGTTGGCCGTTATATAGCTTCCAATGAGTTCTGCTCCAAGCTCCAAGATCGTTTCGATGGAGGTTGGACGGCTGCTCAGTGATGTGTCGCCCACGCTGCCGGTTGGAAGAAGGAAGATTGGGCTAAGGTTGAAAAGGCTTTCAACGAGGAAGCCTACAAGATCCCTTCCGGCTTCGAGGCACAGCAATTCTCTGAAGAGGACTTGTACAATCTGGTGCCAAGTGCTGATGACGGCCCCAAAGATCCCAGCATTTTGGATTCCCCAGTGCCTGAGAATGCACAAGCTTGAAGGGGCGGGCAGTCATCACCGACATCTTCTTGTGGGTCTTGTATCATTGGACCTTATCAGTTATAACTCTCCTTTTATCGTCTTTTGTATGTTTCAACATTTATTTTGACAATGCTGTTTTATCGGCATATACCTCTTTTTTGTGGTGATGCCTGTCGATTGTCAACTCTGTTGTTGTGTAAACTTAACTTATTTTCATTATATTCTGTCATTTATCAGTTGTTTACAAATTTAAGCATCTCTTATCATACTAATTAGGGATAAAATACATAAAGCAATTCACAAAAAATAGGGATTTACTTGACACCCAGCAGAGAGTTGTCTGATATTTGACAACTTCCAGCAATTATCAAACTTGACAATATCATAATCATACTACAACGGCCTTAACAACTATCACGTAAAAATTACCAAAGCATGATATCTATCTCATTTAAAAGTTACGTAAAAATTATCAAAGCGTGATATCATTTAAAAATTATCAAAGCATGATATCTATCTCATTCCTTACTCCCCCCAGTGTACATAGTTTGTATTAGAACTATGTATACTAAGTAATAACCATCTGTTGCTGGTCCGGATTATAACATTGGTCACCTGCTGCTTTGTTGTTTTAGCCAGTTAGGTACCCTCTCGGCGATCACTTTCTGAGCTACGCCTCATATCGGCGTATACTCGAATTGATTTTGCCGGTATTATATTTTGAACCAGCAACCTCGTGAGTTAACGTATACAACTGATCAGGTCGTATATCTATTAACTTCACGGAAGCGGTTTTGAGCTGTCCATCCCATTTAACGTTGTTCTGTTAAATGGAGGATGCCTATTTCCAACACATATTGTCTGAATATTTCTTCATTCATCACTGATACCCTTTTTGATATCAGCTTCACATGAAAATTGTACATTACACATGGTATTTCTTCAACACAGCCGAGTTCCATACATTCTTCAGGGGTGCCCCATCCAATGTTTCTAGATAAAACAATCCTTGGATGACGACATCTCTAATCCGATAAGGTCCTTCCCAACTTGCAGTCAGCTTTCCATCTTCATTTCCCTTACCGGTTTCCGCTGTTCTTCGCAGTACCAGATCTCCCACACTTAACGGCCGATGAGATACTCTTCTGTTATAGGCCCTTGACATTCTTTCCTTAAATGCAGCTGACTTAACTACTGCTTTTTCTCTGAGCTCTGGCAAGAAGTCTAACTGTTGTCGGAGGAGTAAATCATTTTGGTCTTCACAGTAATGCTGAATCCTGAATGTCGGCAACCCAACTTCTGCTGGTATGACTGCTTCTGTTCCAAAAACTAAAGTATAAGGTGATTCACCTGTGGCCTCTCTAATTGTTGTCCTGTTTGCCCACAATATCTCTGGTATCAAATCTGCCCACAAACCCTTTGCATCTTCGATCTTCTTTTTAATTGCCGTTATTATTTGCTTATTTGCTGCTTCTGCCTGGCCGTTAGACTGTGGGTGGCATACTGCTGCATAAGCAAATTTCACCTTGTACATCGTTAAGAGATCTTTGACTGGCTTAAAATCAAATTGGGTTCCATGATCAAAAACCATCGCCATCGGCAACCCAAACCTTGTGAAGATGCTTTTCCATATAAACTTCTTCACTTCTGATGCCGTTATCTTCGCTACCGGTTCTGCCTCAATCCATTTTGTGAAGTAGTCAATCCCCACTATCAGAAATTTTCTTCCACCCGTGGCCGATGGGAACGGGCCTACTATATCCATTCCCCATTGGGCAAAAGGGATTGGATTTAATATCGGAGTCAGGTCGTTAGGGGGCAAGTTGATAACTGGGGCAAACTTTTGACACCTCTCGCATTTTTTAACATAAGCTATTGCATCTGCATTCATTGTCGGCTAGTAGTATCCCCTTCTCATTGCTTCTCTGGACAAGGCTCTTGCTCCGAGATGGTTACCACAACTACCCTCATGCAATTCTTCTAACAATCTTGCTGACTCAAAGTCCGTTATACACCTTTGCAATGGCAGTGAAACCCCCTTTTGTATAACTGGCCTTGGTACATGACAAACCACACACTATCTTTCCTCAATCTTTTCAACTCCCCCTTATCCATCGGCCCTGCACCATGAATGAGGTATGCTAGTATTTTATCATACCACTGGTCCCCAACATCAACACACAGAACTTCTGCCGACACAACATCTATGCTTCTCTGCTTTAAAATCTCCACCATGACCGTCCTTTCCAAGTCATTAAAACTTGAACTTGCTAATCTTGCCAGCGCATCTGCTTGAGCATTTTTCAATCTCGGAACCAATTTGATCTCAAAGTATTGCAACTGCGCTGCTAACTGCTTCATCTTCTCCAAATACTTTACCATTGCCGGCTCTCGAGTTTCATACTCTCCACTGAATTGACTTGATACCAGCTGAGAATCAGTTGTTAAAACCAGCCGTTTTGCCTCTGCCGCTATTGACAACTGCATTCCAGCTACTGCAGCTTCGTACTCGGCTTCATTATTTGTTGCCTTGAACTTAAACTTCATGGCATATTCAAACATTTTCCCGTCTGGGGCCGTTATCACAATTCCAGCCCCTGCCCCCGTTGCTGTAGCTGAACCATCAATTGATACCTGCCATGTTCCCAATTCTTCCTCTTCATCGGTGTATGTGGTTTCAACAATGAAATCCAATAATGCTTGAGCCTTAATTGATGTTCTAGGCTTGTAGCTTATTTCATACTCCGACAACTCAACTGCCCATGCCAGTAATCTACCAGATGTATCCATTTTATGCAGTGATTTCTCTAAGGGGTGATTGGTTAGCACCTCCATTGGATATGCATCGAAGTAAGGCCTCAACTTCCTAGCTGCCACTACTACTGCTAACGTCATTTTCTCTATCACTGGATATCTGCGCTCTGCCGCATTCAATACATGACTGACAAAGTATATCGGCTGCTGTCGCTTCTTCCTTTCCACTAACAAAACGGCTGCCACCGTTTTTGGCGATGCCGAGATATATAATTGCAACACTTCTCCCTTCTCGGGCCTGGCAATTGTGGGAAGAGATCTAAGATGATTCCTTACTACTTCCAGGGCATCACTTTGTTCCTTTCCCCACTCGAATGCCTTATTCTTTCTTAGTATCATGAAAAACGGAAGTGCCTTATCAGCTGACTTGCTGATAAATCTGGTTAATCCTGCCAGTCAGTCTCTGTATATCACGAATGGTTTTTGGTTGTTTCATTTGAAGTACCGCATTCACCTTATCTGGATTTGCATCTATTCCCCGTTCACTGACCATAAAGCCCAAAAACTTCCCTGATCTAACCCCAAACACGCACTTCTCCGGATTCAGCTTCATCTGGTATTTCCTTAACGTCTCAAATGTTTCCCTCAGATCCGCTATATGGTCCCCTTTTTCTTTACTTTTCACTATCGTATCATCCACATACGCCTCAACATTCCGACCTTTCTGCTTCTTAAATATCTTGTCCACCAACTTCTGAAAGTTGTCCCTGCATTTTTCAACCCAAATGGCATTGCCTTATAACAGTACACACCGACATCTGTTATAAAAGCCGTTTTATTCCTGTCAGCCTTATGCATGCTGACCTGATGATATCCTGAGAACGCATCCAGAAAACTAAGCATTGCATGACCAGAGGTTGAGTCTACCAGCCTGTCTATCCGGGGTAATGGGTAGCAATCCTTAGGGCAAGCTTTATTTAAATCTGTAAAATCCACACACATTCGCCACTTCCCTGTCGGCTTTCTCACCATTACTACATTAGCCAACCATTCGGGATATGTACAAGGCTCAATGAACCCTGCCGCTAAGAGCTTATTCACCTCAGCCTGGATTGCTTCTATTTTTCAGTTGAGAAATTGCGTTTCTTTTGCCTTATTGGTCTGAATTTTCTATCAACATTCAGCTTATGTTCCATCACCTCTGGATGTATTCCTGGCATCTCACTTGCCGAAAACGCAAAGACATCTGCATTCTCTCGCAGTAGGCTTATCAAATTACATCTTGTATCCACATCCATATCAGCCCCAACCTTCACTGTTCTACTTGGATTGCCCGGTTGCAATTCAACCTGGACAGTTTCTCCCCCTGGTAACAGCCTTGGTGTTTCCTCAGGCCTTGCATCAAAGTTTTTCATAGTTAAATCCTGAACTGTCGGCTTACCTTCCCTTATCGGATTACATGGTATCGTAGCACTACCAACTGGATTCTTCAAAGCTGTCACATAGCAGGCTTTTGACATAACCTGACCCCCATACACCTTCTCTACAGCTCCTAAGTTCGACACATAAGCTATTGCCAGATGGTAAGTTGATACAACGGCCTGCATATCATGTATTATCGGTCTGCCGATAATTGCGTTGTAAGCTGACTTAACATCCACCACCAGAAACTCTGCCATCACATCTCTTGCCTGTGGCCCATCACCCAGCCTTACCGGTAACACAATACTCCCTTCTGGCCTTACAGTCGACCCATTAAACCCGATTACAGGATATGATACCGGTTTCAGGTATTGCCTTCCTATATTCATCTCATTGAAAGCTTGCATAAACAACACATTTGCTGAACTACCTCCATCTACCAGCACTCTTTTGATGTCAGCCCCATTTATCTTGGTTATTAGGACTAACGGATCATCATGCGGGAACACTACACCCCGTGCATCTTCTTTCGTGAACACTACCTGGGGTATTGACGCTGGCCGAGGACGGTTGTCTACATCCAAATCACAAACTAGATGACGGTGCTCAGCCAAATGCTTCTTTGCTCCACTAATTGTCCCTCCATGAATTGGTCCCCCCGTTATCACATCTACCCTTCCAGTAGACAACGGCGGTATTCCTACATCCCCTTGTCGGACTATTCCTCCTTGCGCCCTTTCAGGCCTTGCCTCTTAACTGCTTGTGCCGGTTGCTGATTCCTACCTGCATTCAACCGGTATTGTGTTAAATGCCCTTTTCTGATCAATTCCTCAATGTTGTCCTTCAATTGCGTACACTCCTCCGTATAATGCCCCACATCTCTATGGAACATACAATACTTCTTCACATCCCTTGGCCTTGCCTTCATGGGAATCGGCCTTGACCAATCCTCTCTGTTCTGATTTACTGAGTAGATTGCTGCCCTTGGTGTATTTAGTGGAGTGTAGGTGCTATATCTCATTGGCAGCCTTGTCGGTCTGGAATCTTGCCGGCTTCCTCCTCCCCTTCCCGGGGCAGGAGCTCTCGGCCTACTTCCTCCAGACGATGTCCCTTCATACTGACTTTGCCCCTTTCCGGCAACGACATGTCTACTACTTGTCTTCATTAATTCTTCACTCTTTATGTAATCATGAGCTTTGCTAAACGCCGCTGCTAATGTCGGCAAATTTTTCCTTGTAAGGTACCGTTTGAAATCAGAATCAACCAAGCCATTCATTAAAGCCATCACAGCTATTTCTTGTTGCAGTTTTGGGATGGTGTTTGCCTCATTGTTAAATCGCCTAATGTAATCCCTCAAAGATTCATCTGGTTTCTGCTCCACGGCCATCAATTCTCCAGTGGTTCTCTGCCTCACACTGTTGCTGACATACTGACCCACAAACATCTCAGTCAATCTTTCAAAACTATCTACCGACCCAACTTCAAGGTTGTTAAACCAATCGGCTGCAGCCCCAATCAAAGTAGTCGGAAAGACCTTACACCAGACTGCATCCGAGTTGGTATACAGCATCATGTGCCCCTCATAGGACGTTATGAATCTTGCCGGATCCCCTCTTCCATCATACCTACAAGTCGGCATTTTCACCTTTTCCATTGGCTGGTCCAAAATATGCTGGGCAAACGGGGACGCCCTTAACTGTACCACTGTTCGCACTGCCTGCCCATCTACCTGCGAACTTCTCTGCTGCTGGGTTCTGGTACTCACGGTGCGACTTGAGGATTGTTCAACCCGCCGTGACATTGTGTGCGATCTTATCGGCGATTCATGTCGGGATCTCCTCGGCGAGTTCATCAACTGATTGTGTTGCTCCTCCAGGTTACGGTGCGGTGCTCCTCTATCGGCCTGAGCGGCCCCCCTTTCAGCCTGTGCCGCCTCAGCCTCCTTTCTCTTCCTACTCATTGCACTCATCACCCTTGCTGCCGTTTCCAATTCATCTGGCGTGAATGCCGCCATAGGATCTTCTGCCTCCCCTCCACCTGCGGGGGAGGTTATCGGCATGTGAAACTGGTTACCCTCTAAGGTATGGGTTTCATCCACTATTTCCACCTGAGGTTGTTCTACTGGTATTTCATTGTTTCCGGCCATGATTATCGTTGTTATATATATGTTTTGTGTGAGGTTCTTAGGCGATAGAAGTGATCAATGCCCCCTCCTTCTAGCGCCAAATTGTTTCTGTCTGAATCTGATTTCCACAAGAACTCGGACCTGAGATTCTGATACTCCTATCGGCAAGCTGAGAACCTACACAATGAGAAGAAGTTAGCTAACCCCGGGGTGGTCCGGGGATAACCACTCCGATGACAAAGTCAGAAAGTGTTTAAGAGAAGAGGATAAGTAAGAGAGAGAAAGTAGAGACAGAGAGAGAGTAATTCATGTCCTCATTAATGAGGTCTTATCTACTATTTATAATGATCCACCTTGACAGGTGGCTCTCATCCATGCAAAGCCTCCTGTGCCAAGTGTCGAGCTTCTGTTGCCATGTGTCGAATTCCGACAAGCCGATATGTCTGCTTTCTGGCGCATATCGGCGCCTTCTCACAATTGTTCAAAGTTTAGTCACGTGCTTTTACAGGATATCGGTCATACCCAGATATCATCCCATACAGTTGCGGTTTCAATTAAACTTGTAGTTTGTTTTGATGGAGTGATTTGCATGAGTTATAGCAGTTGTAGATCATGTATTTTCTTCTTTATTATCATGACTATATGTATATATTGTTGTTTGATCATGTTCAATTACAAATGAAATTTTGGTTGAAAACCTGTGACTTGTTCTCGTTTTGTTTCGGTTGAGCATGAATAATTGGTGAACTTTGATGTTAATGTGTGCTGCCATTTTGGTTTATGCGTGGGTTACTAGACACTTTCTTTTACAAGATAAATTTCATGGCCTTGTTGACTTGTTAAAATTCCAAAAAGCAAGTAAATTAGTCTGTTGTATATACTTACATTATTTTGGTCCAAGATTTATTTCTCATGTCATATTATTGTTGCTACTGCAAGTCTTAGAGTATTATCATGATTATTTTTATGCGTAGTACTCATGTTAAGACTGTTAGTTTCGTCATTAGCCAACAGTATAATCATGGGTAAATTTTTTGATTGAGCAAAAAAATAATGATGGTTCTGCATGATTGGTGTTGGACGCATATTATTGGTACTACTCTAAATTAATTAGGAAAAATTGATTCTAATAATCCCACCTTTGGCTAGTTCGCTGTTAATAATCCCACCTTTGAATTATTATTTAATAATCCCACCTTTATAGGAGATTTTCTTTTATTGGTCCCTGACCTGTTGGCCGGTTTTAATAAGTTAATATGCCACGTGTCATTTTATAATTGGTTAAATTTTTTTCTTTTAGAAAGTTAAAAACTAAAAAAATATTAAAAAAAAAAAACACCAGCCACCCTCATCCACCGTGAACCCTTAACCCTCACCCTAGCCTCACCAAAAACTGGCCGACCACCACCCTAAACCCCCCGTAAACGGCCGGCCGGAACCCCCTAATACCAAAACCCACCCATCCGATCAAAAGGCAACCACGAAATCACCCTCTAAAACAAATCCCAACCTCGAAACCACCATAACCACCACCTTGAAAAACACCATAACCCGCCGAAAACCTCCTCTCACCGCCAAAAAACCGCCGAAAAGTCCCTCTAGCCACCGAAACTCCAGCCTAAGACATCCCCTTATGCTATTTAAGGTATTTTCTTTTTCTTTTTTTTTTTTAATTTTTTTTCTTAATTAATTGACATTAATGGTTAGTTTTGCTGTGTGGGGTTGGGAATAGGAGTCCGGCGTTCCGGCGATGGAGATGCGGTCATCGGATTCTGGCGGTAGGGATGGGCGTTCCTGCGGTGGGGATGGGGAGGAGGGACTGCGGAGGTTGGGGGTTAGGGTGGTTGGGTTGGGGGTTGGCTGGGTATTTTTACAAGAATATTTTTTTATTAGAATTTTTTTAAAGGTTTTTGGTTTTTCTTTTTGGCCAATTATTTGGTGACATGTGTCACTCAACTTAAAAAACAAAATAGTTTACCTAATGTATAGGTTACCGGTCACTAAGGACCAATAGAAGAAGATCTCTTATAAAGGTGGGATTATTAAATAATAATTTAAAGGTAGGATTATTAAAAGTAAATCGGGTAAAGGTGGGATTATTAAAATCAATTTTTCCAATTAATTAAAGAAATGTTCATGCTTAGTTAATTGAGTGAGGTGTTTAAACTGTACCTTGAGTAATTTAATTTAAATTAGTTTTATCTATTATTGATAGAGTTGAGGTAATTTCTATCTATTTTCATGAATTGGTACAGTGATACTATGAACAGGTAGCAAATGTTAGTTTAAATTGTGAGTGTCTATGGGTTTGAAAAATGGTTTTAAAGTGTTAAATAAGTTGTCGACGTCATTGTGCTTTAAAGTAGAATAACACTTTTTTAGCACCGCTTCGCCAAGGGTTGTGTACGGAGTGTATTGTGATATTTCATTATAATTAGCTTCGTACCCGAATCCAGACAATAAGAGTGACCCCTTGGTACGATATATGAGTTATTTTATATATTTTGAAAAATTTTGAAGTTAAACTCTTTGGAAGGGCTTTTTGTTGAATTTTGGTCTTAGAAGTAAAGACCTGCAATACTTTAAATTTGGGTTGATGATCTTTAAATGTGTTTAAATGATTTTTAAGAAGTATGTTTATAAATTTTATATATTTTGTGAGTGTAAGACAACCATTGGGCTGCGGAATTCAATGGTTGGAACATGCCAACATCTTGGGCTGCGGAATTCGAGATGTATTTTCTAGGTTAATTGTTGTCGTCCGGAACTACTTGGGCTGCGGAATTCGAGTAGGAAAACTGGGAATTTGGCCATTCTCAAATGCAGACGGCTGCGGAATCGTCTGTAGGTTCGCCCTGACAAACCTTTGACGGTGGGCTGCAGATTTCACCGGCGTTCATATTTTATATGCTTGCCTCACTATAAATCTTATTTTCAGAAGGGTTAAAATTTATTTATTTTAAAGATACTATTGTTTTGGGAAGGGACCTTTACAAGTGTTAATTATCGTCTATATAAGTTACTATTTGTTTTGAGTTGCTATATTCAATTCTAAATTCTTGTGGTAACATTTTTCTTACGTTGTTATATTTACATGCTTGATCTGTATTATAATCATGATTCCATGTTTTATTTTATTTTTTTCCCTCGAGTTTAACTGGTAATTATTATTTGAGTTGATGTTCCCGCATGTTGTTAAGTTTTGTGCTAGTGTCTAAGCTTTTCTGTATTTAGCTTTGTATTTCTACAAGTACTGGGAGAACTGCTAGTTACTCCCCACTGATTGTGGAACCTTAATGTTATTTGCAGGTGAAGAGTAGTTCCTGTTGAGTCTAGGCTGAGAGCAGAGTGTTTACTTTATTTCTTAGCAGTTTTATAGACTTGCTTTAGTTATCTTTGGACCTTCTCTTTTGGGATTATCAGATTTGAGGATTTTTTTCCCTCGTTGGAATTGTTTATCGTTCATTTGGGATTTCTTTCACTTTACTTTATTTATCTCAGATATTTTAATCATTTTCTTTATTTTGGTAACCTTTAGAGTGACATTTTCGTCTCGACGTTATTTCTGCTAACGTCATGCCTTATGTTTTAGATGGGGTGTTACAGAAAGGGAGAAAGAGTAAGAGAGAGTAGAAAAGAATACTAAACTTGCTTAACAAAAGCGTACTTATATTAAACTAACAAATCCTAAGCTTAAACAAACTTAAACGACGCTAAAGCTACTCTTCATAAACACGCACCCAATCGGGCAGAGCACTGCCCGATCGGGCCCGCTTTTTTTCTCGGGGCTTCTCTTCTCGCGCCCGGTCGGGTGCGCCTTCGGGCGAAGGGATGTTGTGGTATTAGTTCTTCTCTGCCCGGTCGGGCACGCCTTCGGGTGGAGACCCTTGCACCGGGCGGTGACACTTCGGGCTACTTGGACTTCTCGTCTGGGCTCATAACTTGGCCTAAACCAAATATCCTCCTTGGGGCTTTAAATCACTTGGTCCAACGCCTCGTCTTCACATAAGTCGAGCCCTTAATCACCGGCTTGATGACTCTAACCGATCTTGGGCTAAAAAAGATGGTCGTGCTCCTCCAATGCTCGTAGTTGCTCCATAAAATCTCGGGAAAATCTCCAAAAGTGCAATCCCCTACAAAAGTCAACCAAAACTACGCAAACACTAGAAAACACCAATTAGTAATAAAAGTGGCTCTAAAGAGCCAAAAGCACTACTAATTATGACCAGGGGATGGGGGTAAAATACTCTATAAAATAGACATATCAGGTGGTTGCCCTGTAATTCGTTAGCGGAGCGTGTGGGCATGTTGTCCAATGGGCATAGTCCGGTGTATGGTGGTTCATGGCTGGGTGGACCCTGTAACTCATGGGGATTGAGTGGGTATATGTGGCCGAGAGCGAACCGTGGTAACTGATTGTGTAATCAAGCAACGGGGATGGGCTAGTAGCAGATTGAGGCTATTATTCGAGGGGAGGCCATGAGTTTTTGGTCCTTGGTCTGAGGGGTGGATGTAATACCCCGTATTTTTAAGCCACTCACTTATTATTAACTATGGATTATTTTTCCGAAATATTTTATTATTATAAAAAAGGAAAAATTGTCAAAAATAATACAACCTTCAGCGGTCCGCCAAAAACAAGTCGAACTTTTGATTATTTCAGAATAATACAACCTTTTGTAGGTATCCGCTTTAAACGAGTATGACCGGTTAGTGACCTAATTAACAAGTTACTGAGACACGTGTCATAATCTTATTGGTTTGACAATTTAAATTAATTTTTTATTTAATGTTTTTAATTTAATCTAATTTTATTATTATATTTATATATCTATCTATTATTACTTAAAAAAAACCACCCACCTCCACCTCCACCACCAGCCAACCCCCTTCCCCTTCCCCGACGACCCGCCTGACCTCCGGCGCCGGACCCATGTCTCCTCCCCCGTCGCCGGTACCGTCCCCCTCCCCACCGTGTGGTGTTGCCCTTTCTCTCTTCCCCAAAAAACAACCATCCCCGAAACCTTCCACCCACACAAAACCACCTAAATCCCATCCCTCCCCGTCGAAAAACCTTAAACAGACCTCCTTAGTGTTTAGGGTAAAAATACCCCAAGTACGTGGCCCAATCTCATAGTGACACGTGGCCCAATAAGAAGGCGACACGTGGCCCTATGAGAGGGCGACACGTGTCCTCCTGATATGGTGACACGTGTCAGCTGCCTTCAGTACACAATACAACGTCAGAAAGAGAAACAGACCTTTATTACATCAGGCCCAAATCCCGAGGAAAACCTAGAAAGCCGTAAAACGGCGCCCCCCATGACACGTGGCGGTCCCTGATTGCGCAGCCAATCGAAACACGGAATTCTAGGGTACAAACCCTAGAGCGGCACATGTTCCCACCCCTATAAATACCCCAATCATTTATGATGGGAGGGGTGGATTGTGACATAACATAAAAATAGAGCATTAAAGAGCTCCAACTTCTCTCTACTTTCTCTCTCTAGCTTTTCCGATTTCCGATCTCTAACTTGATCGTCGGAGGCGAATATTCCAATAAACGGAATATTCGTTGTTTTGCAGGTGTCCGAGTCTCGTTGCTTGGAGAACGTGATCAGTATCCGAGGAGTTCACAAAAAACCCCGAAACATTTGGCGCCGTCTGTGGGGATACTCGTCCGTTATGGCAATAGATGGTCAGACACCTAATTCTGGTCCTCGTCAAGGTGAGGATGGATATGTAGAAGACTTACATACAACCATACATTCTAGCAATCCTTTGACTGCCTCATTTCAAGAGGCCGAACAACCTCCTGTTACCCCAGCTACCCTAATGGCCGAGCTGACTAAGCTTCTCCAAGAATTGGCCTCCAACCAACAAAAAGGGGGAGGAGGTACTTCCAAGAAAACACACACAAAGACCAATGCAACTGATGCTGGTAATACTCCATTCCGTCGTCCGCATGGAAGGTTTTCCCGAGTCCCACGGACCAATCTCTCTAGTCTGTTGGCGAAAACACAGTCGGCTGGGGGGAGGGGCAGACAGCCAAAAAGAGTTGGGACTGAGCCGTCACAGCGTTTCAAGGACGCAAGGGATTACATTCGGCACAAGCAAAGGGAGAGGGCCGCATATTCTGACACGGCCTCTACCCCTACCATGCCGGATGAAGTCTCCAACCAATCTTTCTCTCAATATACCAACACGGCCGTCTCCAGCAGAAGCCAGGCTGCTCACACTGTTACTCCCGTTCCAGTTCAGCCATCACAATATCAGCCCCCTCAAGTTCTCAATGGGTTGATACAGCCAACTCCTCAGGTCTTTGGGCAGTATGGGCCGTATGGCCAGGTGTTCGGCCAGGCCCCCTACCTGGTTGGAACGTCCGCGCAGCCTCAGCCCATCGACTGGCAGATGCGTTTGTTGAATTTGGGAGATATGGCGCCTCCGTTTTCGCAAGACATACTAACGTCCCCTCAACCAGCAAAAGTGAAGAGCGTACTAGTGGGTGCCTATGATGGTACGGGCAACCCAGAGGAACATATTACCTCGTACAGGAATTTGATGTACTTGCAAAGTGTAGACGATGCTACATGGTGCAGATGCTTCCCGGCCACTCTTAAGGGAGTGGCCCAGGATTGGTTTAACAGCCTTCCGGCCGGATGCATAAATTGCTTTACTACCCTCTGTTTGTTGTTTGTGGGAAATTTCTCATACAACATCCCACCAAGAAAGACAAGTCTCAACTTGGCAACAATTGTCCAAGGAAAGAATGAAGGACTACGCTCGTACGTCCAAAGATTTAACCAAGAAAAAACCCAAATTCACAATCTCCCGGACGAAATGGCATACTCAGAATTTCTCCGGGGATTAAGGCATAATGGTTTTAAGATTGATTTGGTAAGAAAAAAGATTCGGTCGTACGCAGGTGTATTGCGGGAAGCCGAAGCCTATATTGAGGCCGCGGACTTTTGTTCGCTCACCAAATCGGAACAGCCGGCCAAGGGGGCTGAGAAGAAGCAATCTTCTCAGCACGACTCGGCCGGTCGAAAGAAAGAAGGAAACAAAAGAAAAGAAATCTGGGTAGCTGATGACAAGCAACCCAAGTCAAAGAAAAGCAAGACGTACGAGCCTCAGTATGAGTTCAACAAGGATGGCTACTCCATTTTGATGGAGATAAAAGACAAGTTTGAGTTTGAGAAGCCTCGGCCTTTGAGAGGCTCGGCCCAGTACAGAAACAAGAACAAGTATTGTCATTACCACAAGGATGTGGGTCATGACACGAACAATTGTATCAATCTGAAGAGGCTGTTGGATAAGTTGGCCGACAAGGGTCTGTTGAAACCCTATGTGACAAAGTCCAAGTTCACCTACAAACGGACAGACAACACGTCCGAGAAAAAGCAACAAAGTGATAAGAAAAATGACAAAGAGGATGATGGGAATAGCACTGATTCAGGTTTTGTGGTCGTGATATCAGGAGGCTTTGCTTTAGGCGGCCCAACCATGAAAGGAATCAAGCAGGATGCTCGAAATTTGTCAAATGTTTGAAACTCAAGGGCTTTGACATTATGTTTGAACCAAGAAAGGCAATCAAGGGGCAAGCTTTTGCGGATTTCTTGGCTGAAATGACACGGCCTGACCTTCAGTCGGCCGGGGACCGGGTTTGGAAAGTGTTTGTGGATGGTAGTGCAACAGCGACCGGGTGTGGTGCTGGTATTATATGTGAATCTCCTGAAGGAGACAAGTATGAGTATGCATTGAGATTTCAGTTCCAAGCGTCAAACAATGAAGCTGAGTACGAAGCATTGTTGGCCAGCCTAAGGATGTGTAAAGCGGCCGGGGCAACCAAAGTTGAAGTATGTTCGGACTCCCGGCTAAAAGTCCACCAAGTCAATGGTGGCTTCGAAGCTAGGGAGCCGGCCATGATGAAGTACATGCAGTTAGTAAAGGATGAGGCCGAGTGCCTAGAACATTTCTCTCTCAGATAAGTTCCTCGTTCAGAAAATCATCAAGCGGACGCGCTCTCCAAATTGGCTTCCTCGGCATCATGTGATACTCCAAGATCAGTGTTTTGGGAAGTAAAAGAGAGAAGGAGTATTGATGCCGAGCCCGTTCAGATAATAGATAGAAGTTTAACCTGGATGGACGGAATTATTTCCTATCTGAGGGATGGAATACTTCCGGACGACCCAAAAGAGAGTTGGCTAATGAAGAGGAGAGCGGCCTGGTTCGAGATGAAGGATGGGGAACTATTCAAAAAAGCTTTTGTCAAGCCTTATCTTAAATGCATAACTCCTTAAAGAGGGCATGATGTGTTGGACGACCTTCACCAGGGACATTGTGGCTCACATATTGGAGGACGAGCCTTAGCTGAAAAAGCGACACATTTGGGTTATTACTGGCCGAGCTTGAATACAGACGCCATGCAAATGGTGAAAAAATGTGACAAGTGCCAGAGGTTTTCAACCCTTATTCATCGTCCAGCAAATAGTCTATCAGCCATCAGCAGTTCGCTTCCTTTTGCTAAATGGGGCATGGACATTTTGGGGCCGTATACACCTGCATCCGGCCAGAGACGATATGTACTGGTGGCGGTGGACTACTTCACTAAATGGGTTGAAGCTGAGGCCGTTCGGGGCATTAAATGGACGGATGTGTCAGCCTTCATTTGGAAAAGCATAATCACTCGGTATGGGGTGCCTCAGTCAATGGTATTCGACAACGGACCTCAGTTCGAGATGCGCCAACTCAAGGAATGGTTGGGGGACCAAGGCATAACTTATTGCTTTGCCTTAGTCGGCCGACCACAAGCCAATGGTCAAGTTGAGGCCAATAACAAGTTGATCTCAAATGGAACCAAGCACAAGCTTGAAAAGGCTGGCGGCCTATGGGCAGATGAGTTGGTTAATGTGCTATGGTCCATACAGACAACAGCAAAGTGTTTAACAGGGGAGACTCCATTCTTTTTGGTCTATGGAGCTGAGGCTGTACTCCCAATTAAAATGTACGAGCCCACTTTGCGGGTAATGCTTTATGATGAATCAGCCAATTGGGAGGCCATGAAGACCGCTCTAGACTTTCTTCCAGAAGCTAGGGGCAATGCGGCGCTTAGGCATGAAATATATCGCTTAAGGATGACAAGGGCATATAACCGTCGAGTGTCTAAGCGGCCGCTAAAAATGGGGGATCTAGTGTTGAGGAAAATGGAAGCTGTTGGCCGTGCCAATGAAGACGGCAAGTTGACTCCAAATTGGGAGGGGCCGTACCGAATCAGGGAAGAAGTCCGAGACGACACATATCGCCTTGAAGCAATTAATGGTCGTCAGATCCCACGGACATGGAACACTGACAATCTGAAGAAATATCATGTTTAAGTTTTTCTCTTTAAGTACTTAGCCAAAAAGTTGTGTATACAGCTAGGTCTACTGACCGAGCCATGTAATCAAAGCCATACGGCCACAACAATGTAACTTTGACAAATTAATGAAAAAGTCGAGCATTGTTGAACTATTTTGCTATTTTACTTATTTTTATTTGCATATTATGATTTGTGATGAAAGGCCGAGTGAAATCACTTACTAAGTTGCTTCCAACATAGCAACACGGCTTATCAAAATCTTACTGAGTGGCCGAAGAAAAAAAGGAAGCAAGATTGCTTCCAAAGAAGCAACTCGGCCACAAACAAAAAAAAAAAAAAAAAAAAAAAAAAAAAAAAAAAAAAAAAAAAAACTGACTTAATTCAGAGAACAATGCGTCCGCTTCAATTCAAGGCGGACGATTGAGGCAAGGTATTCTGAACTTGTTTAAAACAAGTGTCCTTTACAAATAGGGCAAGGGCATACCTAGGCATTTAGCCCGGCCGAGCAAGGAATATCTAAGTTGAGATAATACTTAGGATTTCTAGGGTACGTCCAAGCGATAGTTTCAACGGACGACTCTTACAAAGAAAGATAAACGGCCAATTAAATTGATTCGGTGCTTCACCTAGTCCAAGGGCAATCATTACTATGATTTGATTAACTTGCTAGTTGTCATACCCTTTAAGGCATAAAAACTACCAAGTTAATCAAACCTCTTAGAGAATGGACTAGGCGAACACCGAATAAAGGGGCATACCCCTAGGATCGTACGAAAGAGCATAATATTGAGACGTACGAAAAGCATTTAAAAAGCACAACATTGCAAAAATTGCTAAGTATGAAACAGAATTATAGAACCGCTCAAAAAGCGGACAAAATTTTCATTGATGAGGCCGCTCAAAAGGCGGCCAGAAAGTTTTACAATACCGCTCTAATAGGCGACTTCAAATCAAAAATAAAAAGGAAAAATTACAATGAAAGCTAAGGAAAGCTGATAAAAGAAAAAGCTTGGAAGCTGAGCAGACGGCTGCTGGAGGACCTGAGCTCTACTTAGCCGTATTATCTTTGGCAGGCTCCTCCGCACCCTTGGCGTCCTTGACCAGGGTGGCACCGTCGTCTGCCTCCTCCTCCTCATCCTCTCCTTCTCCCTCATCCTCTCCAGACTCGGGAGAAGTAACTACCAGCTCTGGAGGAGGCAGGCCGGCCCTCTTTGCCTCTTCCCTGAGGCAGACGTAGTTCAGCCGCTTCTTGAAACGCTCCTCGTAGTAAGCGGCCTCACCATCATCCACCATCAACTCGAAGGCATCGAAGAAATATTCCTTAAGCCTATCTTCGGCATTCTGCTCAATGCGGACGATGTCCTCCGCTCTGGGCGGCCGAGGAGCTTTAAGCTGCTCAGCGTAGTCCGAAACGGACTTCTTCAAGGCCTCAACCTCGGCCCTCAGCGCGTCCGCTTCGTCCAAAGCAGACTTAAGGTTGGTCTGGGCCAACTTCAGCTCACTCTTCAAGGCCTCAGACACCTCGAAGCCCAGCCTCTACTTCTCTTTTTCCAGGACGACCTCGTCCCTTTCAACCCTCATGACCTCCCTGGCCAAGGACTCTTCTTGAAGTGCCTTGCCCAGTTTGACCAGGTCTTCTGTTTGCCGCGCCACCTTGTCGGCCAGCGCGGTTATT
This sequence comes from Chenopodium album, assembly GCF_948465745.1. Taxonomy (NCBI): domain Eukaryota; kingdom Viridiplantae; phylum Streptophyta; class Magnoliopsida; order Caryophyllales; family Amaranthaceae; genus Chenopodium; species Chenopodium album. The sequence goes on from NC_137858.1 coordinate 36,988,451, forward strand.
TGGGTCTCAAAATGCACCCGTTGGACGGCGGCTGTCCCAGTCACAGCATCCTCGGCCTTTCTTATTTCAAGCCAAGCTTGTTTCAACCGCTCGTTCTCTTTATCCTTCCAGTCAAGGAAGGCGTTCAAGCGAAGGAAAAGCTGCGGACAGAAGAAGGAAAATTAGTCAAATAACAAGAAAATACGCTAAGTGTTAGAAAGGAAAAAGTAATGAAATGGAAACGTACCTCGGCACTACAATTAAGCATGGGGCCGAGGAACCCCTTATTTATTCCCCGCAGCTTGTCTCGCTGCGCTTGGGGAACTGCGCGGACCATGGCCTCGCGCATTGCTTTCCTGTCCGCGCCAGTAAGTGACTGGCCGGGCAGCCTCATCTGCAACTCCTCTGAGATATCTGTGGACCACCGTGCAAAAAGAGTTAGCCAAAATTTTCAAGTACAAATAAAATGTACAAGAATAAAGAAGAGGGACTAACCAGTGGAGAAGATTTGGAGGAGAGAGATTGATGGGAGGGGGCGGCAAAGAGGCGTCCCCCTCGTTCCCTGAACGGCCAGCAACGTCACTGGCCGACTGACTGGCATTCAACCAGTCAGATTTTTTGACTAACTCGACATGCGGAGTCGAGATGGGGCCGGTCGTTTTTTCCGGGGACGACTTACCCCCATCGTCCAAAGGGACGGACGCATCATGGACCTGATCAGCAACAGGGTCCATGGACTTGGAGGCCTCGCTTTGTACCAGCCGAGGTTGATCTCCTTTAGACTGCGTTGGAGCAGTCTGCGACTTTGTCTTGGCCGCGGATTTTTAAGGCGTCTTGGTTGCGACCGTCTTCCTCCTTTTGGATGCGTTCGCATCAGGAGTGGACGAAGTCGGCTGCTTCCTTCTTGCCTTCGGAGTGGAGGAAGACTGTCAAAATACAAGCAAAGTTGTTAGAAAAATTGTACAAGGCAAAGAACATGTCAGCGTCCGTGTGAATTGGAGAAGGAGCTTCCTTCCAACATGCCTGAACGGACGAAATGTGTCCGTGCAAACTTGGGAAGATGGGTTCTCTCAATACAGCAGGACGGACAATGAGAAAAGAAAGACTCAAAAATAAACTAAGTATTTACCTCCTTGAGTTGCTCGTACATCTTGAAACGAGCCTTGTAGCGAGCGATGTCCACCTCGGACATCTCCACTTCCCCCTTCGGTGCCGGGTCAAGCATAGCGTACGCCTCCGCTGCAAAAAAGAAGACAAAGTGTTAGAATATTTTTCTAAATAAAATCTATGTATGTACAAGAAGTTTATATATCTAAGCGTCCACCTTGGGGTATGTTCTGGTATAGGCCGTACGCAGACATGAAAGTGGTGTCCCTAAGCCAACTGGATAAAGGAACCCAGTGGCGAGGAACACGTTCAGTTTTGTTACCCCGCATGACCCTATTGACCTTGAAGTATTCAAGTTGGTATTCTTGGCTTGGATGGACGGGCGGTTTGTCAGGCTTGTGATCCCTGCGTCCGAGTTGAATAGGTTCTGGACGGCACCTATTCATGCGAAGATTGAACTCCGCGTCTTTAGTCTTGACGCGGTAGAAACAGTGCTTCCAGTCCTTCCACTTGCTGACACGGTCGACCACTACCATGTAGTCTCTGGTCGCACTCAAGACGAGCCAACCATCCGTGTCCTTCTCCAGACGTGTTAGTGAGTGCATCTCACTAAAAACAGCAAAGTCAGGCTTGAAGCCTTTGCAGATGCACGTCACCAAATACCCAAATACATTCAACCAACTGTTTGGCGTCAGTTGGAAGAGGCCAATGTTGTATTCGTCCAGCACTGTCCGGACGAAAGGATGAAGAGGGAAGCGAAGCCCCACGTACAAGGCGGCCCTATAAACGCAAAAAGCCCTTTTGCGCGGCTTCTCATCATCCCAGGTAGCCACAGCAATGGCTTTCCTAGGGACTTGTATTTCGAATCCCTCCCCCAAATGGAGGGACTCTTTGTACTTCTCAAATTTGTGGCCCAAGAACTTTAGGGCCGTCTCTCCCACCGTACAGGCGTACGGGTCTCTAAAATTATCTATGTTGGCGACGTTCTCTTCGGCCGCCGCCTCGCCTTCGGCCGTCTCACCTTCGGCCTCTTTCTCAACTTCTTCTTCTTCCACCAAGTGAGAAGGAGCACTACCAAACTCTGAGGACAGCACCCTGTCAAGGTCTGCCGCCTCGGTCGAGCTCCGACCTCTGGAGCTGAGTACGCCTATGGGGGAAGAGGCCTCTTCTTCAACTAAGGGACGCTTGCCCTTATCCTTGGCAGCGGCCGCCTCATTTCCCGAAGGAGGGGCGCTGCGAATAGGCAGAACAGACGGCTCTCTAATTGAGATTCCCGTCCTTGGCCTGTCTGTTCTGCCCTGTTGGAGCAGAGATTGGGAAGATGCAAGGACGAACGAACCAGCAGCGTCCTCCCCAGGTCAGGAAGGATGGTCTTGGCAAGCTACCAGCTCGGCCTCATCCATGACTGAGCTGGCAAATTGAGGGAACCTAAGTTCCGGAATTGGAATGGACAAGGCGCCTTGAGCTTGTTGGCGTTCCTCGAAAGAAGATGTGACCTCCACGGCCAAGTGATGAGAGCCAGTGGAGGCGGTCGTTGTTTGTGTGGTGGAGGTAGTCTCCACCTCCATTGTACTTGGATTACTAGGGTCATAAGGGACCCTAGGGTGAACCAGACTACCGTCTGGGTTCCTGGCCGCATGACGCTCGCGCGTACGCATTGTTCTAGCCATTGCCTGTGGGGACAGAGAAGAATAAGTGGGGGTGAGTACGTACGCACTAGACAACTAGACTCACTCTAAGGAGGAGACAACTCTTCTCCGTCCACTCTAGACTCCTCAGTCCCAGGCGAACGGCCGGCCTCATGAGGAGAGTCGGACGAAGCCGAGTATGGATCCAGAATTGAAGTAAAGAAAAAACACAAGTAAAAGTAAAAGAGAAAAATGTAGACAGCCTACCTTTGTACGTTCCGAAAACTTTGAAAGTGTTCTTGGTGTTCTTGAAGATTGACCGGAAAACTCAAAAAATGCCCGGAAAACTCAAACTCACGGCGGCGCTCTTGAAGATTAAGGGGGAAATCACTCTCTCACTAAAATGCTCTGACTTCTCTCTAGAATTCACAATTGGGTAAAGTGTGAAAATGAGAATTCACTTCCCATATTTATAGAATGAATCTATGGGGGCAAAATGGTAAAACCACTTTTCCCGCCTAAACATTCAAACGGTAACTCCTTTCGAAATTACTCGAAGAAAGAGACGGTTGACGTTAGGGTTCCGTTAACTTATGAGGAAATCCAGACGGACAATTGACGGCACGTCAAAGTGAATTGAATCACAACTTCAAGAGATTTACACCTTCAACACTTAGTCTCCAGAACTCTCAAAATATCTAAAGAGGGAAATGCGTCCGCCTAGTTCCCAGACGTTTAGTCCAAAGGGAGATTTCAGACGTACGCAGCATGGTGGGAGTACCAGAGAGTACGCATGAAAACAAGGACGCCCAATCCATTTCAAATGCAGTGGACGCTCTGGGTAGCTAGGAAATAAGCTCCTCCCAGAGTATGAGAACGTCCAGACCAAAATAGGAGGACGTCCATTCCAACTGCTGTGGCCGCTCTGGGTAGCTAGGAGATAAGCTCCTCCTAGAGTATGAGAACGTCCAGACCAAAATAGGAGGACGTCCAATCCAACTGTTGTGGCCGCTCTGGGTAGCTAGGAGATAAGCTCCTCCCAGAGTATGAGGACGTCCAGTCCAAAGTATGGACGTCCAAATGAGCAAGAAGACAAGCTCACTCCAGACTATGAGGACGTCTAGAGCAGAATATATGGACATCCAGGTAGCAAAAAGAACTTTGAGTCCAAAGTATATGGACATCCAGGGCAGATGGGAGGTAAACCCAACCCAGAGTACATGGACGTCCAGATGGAAGATCAGAGGAGGCGGCCAGTAAGTGTACGAGCCACCCCCTCTAAGGGGCAAATGTTTAGGGTAAAAATACCCCAAGTACGTGGCCCAATCTCATAGTGACACGTGGCCCAATAAGAAGGCGACACGTGGCCCTATGAGAGGGCGACACGTGTCCTCCTGATAGGGTGACACGTGTCAGCTGCCTTCAGTACACAATACAACGTCAGAAAGAGAAACAGGCCTTTATTACATCAGGCCCAAATCTCGAGGAAAACCTAGAAAGCCGTAAAACGGCGCCCCCCCATGACACGTAGCGGTCCCTGATTGCGCAGCCAATCGCGTCATGGAATTCTAGGGTACAAACCCTAGAGGGCCACATGTTTCCATCCCTATAAATACCCCAATCATTTATAATGGGAGGGGTGGATTGTGACATAACATAAAAATAGAGCATTAAAGAGCTCCAACTTCTCTCTACTTTCTCTCTCTAGCTTTTCCGATTTCCGATCTCTAACTTGATCGTCGGAGGCGAATATTCCGATAAACGGAATATTCGTTGTTTTGCAGGTGTCCGAGTCTCGTTTCCTGGAGAACGTGATCAGTATCCGAGGAGTTCACAAAAAACCCCGAAACATTTGGCGCCGTCTGTGGGGATACTCGTCCGTTATGGCAATAGATGGTCAGACACCTAATTCTGGTCCTCGTCAAGGTGAGGATGGATATGTAGAAGACTTACATACAACCATACATTCTAGAAATCCTTTGACTGCCTCATTTCAAGAGGCCGAACAACCTCCTGTTACCCCAGCTACCCTAATGGTCGAGCTGACTAAGCTTCGCCAAGAGTTGGCCTCCAACCAACAAAAAGGGGGGAGGAGGTACTTCCAAGAAAACACACAACAAGACCAATGCAACTGATGCTGGTAATACTCCATTCCGTCGTCCGCATGGAAGGTCTCCCCGAGTCCCACGGACCAATCTCTCTAGTCTGTTGGCGAAAACACAGTCGGCTAGGGGGAGGGATAGGTTTCAGGTGGTTATCAGTATCCGAGGAGTTCACAAAAAACCCCGAAACACTTAGGATTCCGCTTAGGGTTTTTCAAGGGTAAGGGATAGGTTTCAGGTGGTTATCGGTGGATTTAGGTAGTGAGGGGAGATCTGAGCGCCGAGAAGAGAGAGGGGGGGTTTCGGTGGTTTTATGGGGAAGAGAGAAAGGGGGCGGGGGATAGGATCGACACCGACACCGGTAGAGGGGAGATCTAGGCGCGGCCGGCGCCGGGGACTGGGTTGGCATTTCTCCGAGGGAAGGGAAGGTCGCCGGGGAAGGGGTGGCTGGTGCCTGGTGGTGGAGGAGGTTTTTTTTTAGATTTTAATTTTGTTAATTATTAATTAATCATAATTAAAGTTTTAATTAAGAGTAAATTAGATTTTTAAACGAATTTAATGAAAAAAATATAAATATTTAACCGGTTATTAAGGTTGTAGGTAACCTAACTCGTTTAAAGCGGATACCCACAAAGGTTGTATTATTCTGAAATAATTAAAAGGTCGACTTGTTTTTGGCGGACTGCTGAAAGGTTGTATTATTTTTGACAATTTTTCCTATAAAAAAATATTTATATGATTTTATGAAGATGATTTTTTTTTATATAAAGGTTTTAATTATAAGAGTTAAGTTAAAATTTGTCGTATCCAAATCAAATTTTCAATCGTTAATACTTTGTACCCGATTCAGACGACAAAGTACCAAATTCATTTTTTTTTACACAAGTTCAATTCATGTGTGTTGTACTTGGTACCAAATTCATTTTTTTTTACACAAGTTCAATTCATTTGTCGTCTGTTGTACAAATTTCCTTCCTCTAACAACTGATCGGACGCGACTTCGCCGGATCGGGCAAATCCTCCTTGGTTTGAAGTGGGGATTCTTTACTACTACTTGCAAGGGGCACCTCCATGGCCTTAATTTGCCATGGTTCTCCACTTTACTGAGCCATTGCAACTAGATTAGGTGGAACTCTCACTACGGGCTCAGTTTTCGAAACCTGCTCACTTTTTGCCACTTTCTCATCTTCAAAGCCAAGCCCTTCACAGTATAGGGCTCTTTCTATTACATCCACTTCCTCTTTCCATGTATTGGTTTTTCCTACAAAAGATGCAACACAAGATACTGCCTCTAAGGGATCTTAGCAAGAGCTTGGAGCTTATTGGAACAATTATTAATCACATCAATACTAAAACACTTCTCCTCTGTCATGGGGCTTTTAGGGGAATTATTCAAATTAAAAATATTATTATCATCTCCTACTAATAGTATCAATTTTCCACTTTTCACATCTATAATTGCCCCTGTAGAATGAAGGATCGGTCTACCCATAATAATTGGAGTTTGCAAATCTTCCTCCATATCAAAAACAACAAAATCAATAGGTGTATAATATTTACCTACTCTAACAGGAACATCTTCTAAAACACCTAAAGGGTATTTAAGAGAACGGTCCGCCATTTGCAGAGTAATATTGGTAGCTTTTAATTTAGCCATATTTAGCTTAGAGCACACAGACGATGGCAAAACACTAACACTAGCACCTTAATCACATAATGCTTTATCAATCATCAAATTACCTATATGGTAAAGGATAGAAATACTACCCAGATCTTTTAGTTTAGGTGGAGATTTACTTTGTAGTACGACACTGCATTCTGCAATAAAAGCGATTGTCTCTTGATAAGTGCATAATATACCATATTTTTAGTCCCTGATATTAGTCTTATAATCGTTTTCTATTATTTATTGTATGAATTTAGTCCATTTAATATTTATAGTTCTTATTTTATGTTAGTATTTTATTTTATAACTATTTTATAATAAGTGATACTTAATATTATGTTGTGTATTTTTGGTAGGAAAATAAAAGGAGTATTAATTGGACTTGGAAGAATGAAGCCCATATGTACTACTCCAACAATCCAAGTATCACGTGCCAAATCAAGAGGCAAAGAAAACAAAATGAAAAGAAAAAAAAAGGATAAGAAGAAAAGGAGTAAAGATGCGTGGTACAGGGGAAATTAGCAACCTAACATTATCAAATCTCATCCCCAAAACAAGAGTTGCTATTCTCCTCCGAAATTCACGAGAAGTCATGAAGAAGATTAAGTTTTATCCTGCTCTACAATTCTATTCCTTCAAACCCAGAAAACCTAGGTTGTTTTCGGTTATAAAAAACCCCCTATTATTCCCTCTAAAACACACACAACTACAACAAAAAGAAATCATAGACTAAATCGGGTTTCGATCGAGTTCGTGATTGAGCAACTGGACGAGGAGACCGCCATTGGAGGAGGGCTTAGTCTCAAACCCAAGGTAGAACGAGAGCCACGACAATTCGCGGGGTCGAATCCGGGTCTTGTACGGAGTTCTTGGGCATATAATTCATAAGTTCTTCTCGTACTTATTGTTCTCAATTGCTATTCTTTCAATATGATTCAGTTCTTTGTCAGATTTACATTGTTAGTATGATAGATTAGTTTGTTTAGATATTATTGTCTACTTTGAGTAATTTAGCAATTCAATTGTTATTTGGACTTGCTTATGTCTCATTGATTAAATTACGATTATACATATTACTAGTGAGTGTATGATTGTTAATTATTGTTAACTATGTGGTTTGGCTTAGTCTAGACTGTATAGTCAAGTAAATCCTAATTTATCCTAAGTCTGCGATTATGGTTTTGGTATAAATTAGAAAGTGAGTTCAATCTGATTATTTTAAGCATTTACATGATTAGAGTAATTAGGACTAATGATGTCTCCTAGATATTAATGCTCCCAATATTAATTAAGGCAAGTTGCGACTATATTTGTGTTAATTAAGTTGGTTTAGAATCGATTTCGGCTTAGTTCAAAATTGGTTTAAAATAAGGGAAGACGGGGAGCCTTTGTTACCAAAGTCTCTACAATTAGTCTAATAATATCAATTAACTAGTTCCTTAAATTCGACTATCTATTGTATTAATGCTTAAATCTGGCAAAGGTGAGAGTTAAATCGATCAGTTGTGTCGTCTATTGTAAATAGTAGATTAGTATTTTTAGTATTTTTTAGTTTAGTTACTAGTTTCATTTAAACCCCCCAATCTCATGTAAATAGTGTAAATAATATTTGTATGTGCATGTAGTTATTGTACGAGTTACTTGAGTATAGTAGATTAACAATCTCTCCGTGGGATCGACCCTTTCTTACCCTTTTACTAGTTGTTAATATTTTTGAAGGTCTAAGTTAGGAAATTAATGAATTAATATTATACGGTAAACGACACGTATCATCTCTACCTCACTAATAAATCTTTTCCTAGTCGAGATTTCTTTCATGAATTTAGCATATGGAGGAATTTGTGTAATTAATTCTGTGAAAGGAACTGTTACCTGCAAATCTTTCAACATTTCCAATAACTTACCAAAGTACTTATCCAACTTACGCTTTAAGTGTCTATTAGGGAATGGAAGTTTAATAATTTTCTTTGGTACACTATTGTTCTTGTCATGAGTTGCAACCTTCTCTAGAGTTGTACCCTGCAATGTATCATCAGAAACATTACCCTGGAGGCCTGCAGGGCTAGTGTTAAGATCATTAGGTATAACAGAATCAATATTAGCAATTTTCATTAAAATAAGTTCATCACTTCTAGGCATAGGATGCTCATCATAGTTTGAACCACTCCTCAGGGTAATTGCAAAAGCTTGATCTGTAGGTTGTACTGGCATGATGGTAGGGCTCCCTGCTGGCGGGCTTGTAGAGTAGAGGAAATCTGCGTAATTTGATTATCCATGATTTCATAATGAGCTAAGATTGAATCAATTTGAGCATCCCTACTTTCCATGTGCTTTTGCATATTTCCTAGCATTGCTCTAATTTCTGACAAGGCAAGATCAATAGATGAAAGAGGAGTTTGTGGTTGGGTTTTCTGGCAGAGTTAAGAGTGGTAATATTTATGTTGTGCTTGTGCTTGTGCTTGTTGTTGTGGTTGTTGTGGAGGTGGAGGATTTTGCACATTGGTGCTCCGATAAGAAAGATATGAATAGTTCCGGAGCCCTGTATTATAGGTGTTGGAGTATGGGTCATTCTGCCTATAGGATTGGAAGGCATTAACTTGCTCCACAAGACTCCTACAGTTATGTTCCCAATGACCTACAATTCCACAATTTTCACAAAAAGCATCGTTAGAATTATTAGTAACAGCAGAAACATTAGCTACAGTAGTAGGAATAACAGTACTAAGATTATCTAATTTCTGGCGAATTGATGTCAATTGAGCTTGCACAAAAGTTACAAAATCGACACTATGTTTCCTTTTGCTTGCAAAGACTCATGGATTCCCATTTTGAAATTGTGAATCGCCATATCTTCGATAACCCGACCTGCATCATCAACATTAAGATTCATAAACCTCCCACTAGGGGCAGAATCTAGAATTGTTTTAGATGAATTTCTAATCCCATTGTAGAAAGCTTGGATCAACTACCACTGTGCTAGATTATGATGGGGACATTGTCTCTGCTGACCCTTAAATCTTTTCCAAGCCTCATATAAAGTTTCATCTGCCCCTTGGGTAAAGTTTTGTATTTCACTTTTCAATAAAGATGTCCTATCTGCAGGGTAATATTTGTTATAAAAATTCAAATAAAGAGTCTCCTAATCTGTGATACCAAGTGAAGTTCTATTCAAACAATTAAACCGCAATTTAGCTTTTCTGCATAAAGAAAAGGGAAAAAGAATCCTTGATTTAGTATTAACAGAAATCTGCAATATGAAGATTTGGGTCTTCACCCTTAGCTCCACTAAATTGCTTTCTTTCGATCATCATTATGAACTGGGGTTTGATCTCGAGTTGCACTCCCTCAAGCTCTGGAGTAGGAGAAAGGTGTGGAAACTCCGTTAGGGACGGCTGCAAATAATCGTTGAGCTTTTTAGGTGGATTTTGTGTCATCTTTGATTCAGGTTCTGAAGAAACTTCCAAATCACTAGAATCAGATGGAGGGTCCCTAAGAATATCACCCCTAAGAATCCTCCAGTATTTTCCTGTATTAATTCTTTTGTCTATGAAAAGAGCGCTCGATCTCAGGATCAAATGGAATGTAACCTGATCTGGAACACCTGGGCATAAACAAAGGACTAGACGACAAATATGAGAAATGTCCCAAAGAACTCACGTTCTCTGGTACGAAAGAGAATCATCTAGACTACAAAAACAATCAGAAATAAAAATAAAATCATTTTCCTGGTAACGACGCCAAATTTTGACAGGCTAAAGTCGTATCACCTAATAAAAAATAATTCCTAAGTCCTCTAACTACGTAGATAGAGAAGAAGGGTCGAACCACTTGGAAACAAGTCAGTTTATTCCTAATTAATTAAAGCAATCTAAACTATTAGTAACCAAATTATTATTATTAAAAGGGAACTAAACTACTAAGATTAAGAATAGGGAGAATCAAGGAATAAAAGCCTATGGCATAGGTTGACCAATAAATAATACTACAGGGTAAAACAGAACAATCAATCATCAATGCATCAATGAATCGGATCATAAAGGGCTATTGCTACGTATTACAATCATAGAATTAATCTACCGGTATTAAATCGCATCTCTCGAATTTTGACTTAACCATTTATAAATTAACTTACCTATTGAAACTAAGCCTAAAGATCAATTCTCATCTCTCGAATCTCGAATTAATATTACTTAAACTCATACAAATTAAATCTGCGCAAATCTAATTGCATAGCTTAGGAATTTTTCGAAACACTAGAAAACGCATATTAGTAATAAAAATAGCTCAGTAGAGCAAAAAATACTCCTAAATATGACCAAGGGACGGGGGTAAAACACTATATACAATAGACATGTCAATGTGAAAGGTGGAAGATATTTACCTAGAAATAATTGCTCCTTTGACCCATCTCATATTTAAATTGGACCAGGCATGCCAAGAAAGAGTAGGATTAAGGAACCCTTTTAGATCCCTAAGAAACCAAGCTCATAACAAAGACTAGTATCTAAATGTCCAGTTATGTTTATAAGTCCAAGGGGAATAACAAAAGGAGTTGCCCTAGTAAGGATACAGTAGAGACCCCCACTAAACCACCTACAAAAAGAATAGAGGGATACCTAGAAAAGATGGACAGTAAGTCTAAACACATGTTTTTACATTAGAATTTGCACCTGCACACCATTCCATCTCTTCACAACCCACACAACTTGGGAAAGGAGGAAGAGCTATTAGAGAAGGAAGAAGTGTAAAAGGTGGACAAAAACCTTAATAAGTGAAAGGATAATCTGAAGCTGATAATGCAGGTGTAGAATTATATCAAGTAGGAAAAAGTTCAAGTTCAGCACAACCTGAACTTTAGTATTCAAATTTAGGCAGAGGAAGGGGTGGTAGGGTCAAAGGTAAGGGAAGGCTATCAAGTTCCAAGAGGGTTTGGAGTTTCCATTGGTGATGATTGGTCTATACAACCAATGTAAGTACCACTATCCAACACTGTGATTTATAATTTAACATTCTCTAGTATGACTGCCCACAATTGTATACATGTAACATGTTCGTGGAAAATTTTTAAGGGAGCTCACAGGTACAAGAAGTAGCATCAAGAACAACAGACCATTGAGTGAGCAAGCCATAAATTTCATTATTGACGTTCAATCAAGTCAACAATTAACCCTGCATTACCCAACTCAGTATTATTTTAGAATTTTTATATGTATGAAACAATCAAGCCCTACTTATTTTGTGTATGAACCTACTAAGTAACTCTATTTATTTTGAAAGCACTAAATGTAGCACCAACTTGTAGATTTGGTTGATTATTTTAGACTTTGCTACTTTGGTTGCCTTTTGTTGCTAATTAATCTACTAAGTTTATGATATGATTCCTACAATGTATTCATTAGTATAATTTTTATTTCATTGCATAAAAAAGTCACAAGTTACATACAAAAATGCTAAATATTAAAAGCATGTATTTTATATTTGATCACCTTGAGTATTAACACGGGTAGGGGTTATGTCAATTTATATTTGATCATATATAGCTTCATTGTACTTTCTTTCATTATTAATGCGCTAAAATTCCATCACAAGTGTGACATAGTAGGTGCCAATTAGGATAACTCTCTAATTGGAAGCTCAATATTTTAAATGGGCTATTTTTAAGGAAGGAAACTCGTTCGATGCATAATCCAAAGCTATTTCTTATCAATTAATATTGTTAGTTATAAGTCAAAGGTAATTTGACTTGTGAGTTGTATGGCGAGCATGTTTTAATTATTTCATGTTAGGATGATCATGTTAGTGTGGTGCATATGCATGCATGTACTCAGCTTTTGCTGATTCGTACTTTTGTATTTGTGTTTGGCTTTCCTTTGAATTGGCCCTACTATGACCCATTTATATGGTGAGTAGAGGGGTTGAAATAAAGAGAAAGTGACATGTACTTGAAGCATGAAGAGCATGAAGGGAATGAGTCTAGAGAGTTATCTATTATGCTTTCTTAGTTTTATATTTTGAATTGTTGATTTATTATTCATGGACTAATATTGTGATGTTTTATTCTAAGTTGCTTTTAAAAGGGCCATTTTATATTAGTTCTAACTTGGGAATGTTTTACTTAACTTATGTTTTGAGGTTGTGAACTCAAGTCATCTACTTTGAAAATTAAGTTGGTTTTTAGTCTTTGATTTCCGCCATATGACTTTGAAAATAGACTTAGCCGTTATCACGGTGGCGGTAATACTTTGGATATTTCCTAAAATGAGTTATATGTATATTAAATTAAAGAGTATTTTAAAAGAAGGGAATTTCCAAGTTATTACAAAATTTTTCAACCGTTGAGTACTAGACCTCTACATTTCGAAGAATGTTGCTAACGAAAATAGGCTGGGAGCTAATTGTCGTCTCTCTCAGCTAGGAGAACGTCACTAAGAGAATGATCTGAGACGACCAAATACCTATAGAGCGTCTCCTTTGCCAAACGACTAACAAGCCTTGGCAAGGAGTGCAAATGTTCTTTCAATTTCTAAAATGCCGCCTCAACATCATTTCCCCATTGAAACATGGTTTTCTTTCTGATGCTAAAAAGAAATAGAAGCATTTGTCACATGAACGACCGAGGAATCTCTCCAATATTGCTAGGCAACTGGTTAGTTTTTGTACTTCTCTGATAGTGCGGAGTGACTTCATGTCAATGTCTGTCTGTACCTTCTCAAGATTTGCCTCTATCCCTCTTTTATCAATCAAAAATCCGAGTAACTTCCCAAACCCAACACCAAAGACAAACATTTTGGAATTAAGCATGACCTTGTGCCGCTTGATTGTGGTGAAGTCTTCTCGTAGGTCAGCAAGGTCATCCATCTGTAGCTTGGATTTGACTATCATGTCATCATTGTACACCTCAACATTCCTACCAATTTGGTTAATGAAAACCGCATTAATCATGCGTTGGAATGTAGTAGGTGCATTTTTCAAGCCAAACGTCATCACCATAAAACTGAATAACACTCGTGATCAGTGACAAAAGTCGTCTTCTCTTGATCTTTCTTCCACAAGGGTATCTGATGAAAGCCAAAATAGGCATCCATAAAACTTAACATGGCATGTTCGGCTATAGAGTCAACCGGATTGTCGATCTTTGGAAGTGGATAACTATTCTTCACACATGCCTTATTCACATCAGTGTAATCTACACACATGCACCAGGTCCCATTTGGCTTTTTGACCAGAACAACATTGGCCACCCAGTCGGGGTAGTGACATAGCCAAATGAACCCGACATCCAACAACTTCTTGACTTTGGCAGCTGCCGCCTTACTTTTCTCCTCACTGTGATTCCTTTTCTTTTTCCTAACAAGCCTTTTGTTTAGGTCAATGGCGAGTTTGTGGAAAACTAGATTCGGACTAATGTCGGGCATCTCTTCCACCTCAAACGCAAAGTTTTTATTGAATTCTTTCAACAGATTTTGTAAGTCTGCCCCAAATTTAGCAAAGGCAACCGTCTCCATCTTAACAACTCGTTCCGAACGTGTCTCATCTAGAACAATATCAATGTGCTCTCCAACCGATTAGGGACGGAGTTCATCTGATCGTACCCTAATCAGTAATTGATATTTTCTCCCCTTTCCCTTTTTCTCGTTCTTTGACCCGTCATCCCATAGTTGGGAGTCCCAGTCAAGATCCTACCATGGCCGAAATTGATGAGTAGTTGAGGGAAACCCGAGCAGAGCTAAGAGCAAATAGGGAGCAAAATCTGAAGCTCTAGAGCAAATCTCAATCTCATTAGGAATCCTTGGAGAAATTAAACAAGGAGCTTGAATCAGTCAAGAGCAACAAGAAAAGAAAGTTCAAAACCAGTGGCATTCCCATTTCTCCCTAATTTCATTCGACCTATCTTTAATTACCTATCTTTAATTACCTAGAGCATGACACATATAGGCTTCATTCGAAGCGTGCCTACGTAAGCATGTTCAGAATATGCTTGGCACTCATAGGAAGTGGGAATTGACACTTATACAATTAAGGACAAGGAGCCGCCAACAAATTTTAAGGAATTTATAAACCGTTCACGGATCATTTAAGGAAACCACGATTAAGGGACAACGAAAGGCAACAACGATTGACCCATGAAGGTTACACCCCACCCCATGCATAATCCATGAGATTACTAACTCAATATGGTTTGAAACCACAAAAGGAGGATCGAAGATGATGGTACGAAGTGAGTCATGGAGTTACATTCGCGTGTATTGGCCTCTACTCGATTCTTATTGTGAAAAATATTTCCTGCGCTGTCAAAGGCATACAAACAAATATTCAATTTGCTCTAAACTATTATTAGGCTAAAATGGTTGAATATTGATGCACATATAATTCTATAATATTTGTGATCACTTCAATTAAATAACAAGATTAAAAAGGAACCTAAACCGGTCATCCAATTTATCTTAACAGGTGTTATATACAATTACATATTCCCTTTAAACATGCAATATGGTGATCAATAATAACGATAGAATAAACATTAAAATTGGAAGCAAGTTAACAATAAATCGTGAGTCAAATCAAATAATAATAATAATAATAATAATAATAATAATAATAATAGCTAATCATGATACTAGCAAGAAGAATAAAAATAAGAGTAATTAAGTGAATTAAATACTCATGTTCCGTGTTTCTTTGAATTGCTACATCATGAATAAATTGTTAGTAACTTCAATAAAAATATAAATTGAATTGAAATTCAACTTAATAAAAAATAGAGTTGACTTGGTCATAACCCTCAGTTAATTCTACCTTTCACGCCTTGGTTTAAAGTATGGAACTTCGGGTGTTATATGGACTCCAAGGAGTGCTTAAGGGAGGTATGATGAGAGAATAGGGAAGGCTAGTATATAGGCTAAAGCATCAGAGTGAAAGAGAGAATGTTTTAATGCCCCGAAACTAATGAAATCAACCTCAGCTCGTATTTATGGTGAAAATGTAAGGAGTGAAGCACGGAACCCTAGAATTGATGGCGCCGCTAAACAAAGCCCTAGAAATTGGCTGCGTCACGACAGAAATTGTCGTGTCACGTCAATATCTGTCGTGTCACGGTATTTTTATAGTGGCTCGGTAATTTCCAGCTTTTACGCATTTTAGTGAAAGGGTGTTTAGTGTTTTGCTCATATATTCTTTGTTTTAAATCAGAATTGGGCTTATGGTATACCGTTTGAAAGCTTATTTCAAAGCTTATCCAATCAAATAATATTTGGATCAAAATTATAGTTCCACAAAATCAGTTTAGCTTGGTTTTGTGATGTGGACACGGAAGTTATGGTTTGGGGAAATGGGCTAAGAATTGGGTTGGTTTATAAAATGTACTGGATTGAATATGGGTTTAATTACTACAAAGATTAAATACTTGACCCAACCAATAATGGTGGTGAAAGGTTATTTAACATTAGGTTTTGTTTTGGGGAGACATTTTTAGGTGTCAACAACACCCTATCTGAAAATAAACTTGTAGGTGAAAAGTGGTCTAAAAGATCACTTATATGCCTTTTATACCCCTATATGAGTGTTCTAATTGCATGAACAAGATCCCCCACCCTTGTCTTCTTACAAGTGTGCTTGAGTGCGTGTTTTAGGTTGCTTCGGAACGATGATTTGCAAGCTAACGCGAGCCACTTGAAGACCAAGACTTGAGGTGCAATTTGGAGCTTTTGAGGAGGACATCTAGAGAATTTGTGCTCCAAGGCAGAGAGTTTGGAGCGGTCGCTCTGCCCTATAGTAGCGGCCGCTCCACTCCATATTCACTATTCTAGCAGATTACATGGAGCGACCGCTCCTCAGTTAGGAGCGCTGATGGGTGTCATAAATGGAACCCATTTGACGAGTATTTAGGTTGTTTTTACCTTATTTTCATAGCTTTCTTTCTTAATAAATGCTTAGTTTCATGCATTCTCTCTTTATTTTACCATTTCTCTCTTATTTTGTGTTTTTATGCATTTTGATGGTTTTTCTAGTGTTTTCCCCTTTATTTACTCTCTTTTTGTGGTTGTAGGTATTGTACAAGGTTCCGGTCTTGATATTGGTGGTTTACTAAGGTGGAAGATGCTTTTGGAGCAAGCGCGTGGCAATAGGAAATCTCGAGATGTAAGGAAGTGGATTCTCCAAGTTCTAACTCTTGCGCTCTCAACCCGCCTTCTCATGAAAATGCGGTGTTGAACCCGCCATCAATTCCATTTTAATCTACCATTCTTAGTGTCCATCATCATCATACTACGCGTACACTCGAAGGCCCATTAGCGAACGCACTGAGCATCGAAGACGTCGAAGTAACCCGAAAGAGCGCGGGCGCGCAAACACCCTCATAGGCACACAACCCTCGCACGTGGGTGCGCAGCCCTGCTTGCTCGGTCATTCCTTTCGTGGTTGCGGTTTCTCTCGTCTTCTACTTTCGGCAACCTATAAATATTATTTTGAAACCCGATTTTTGTAACAAGTTGTAGTGAAAGTTTTGATCATAATTTTAGCTTAGTTAAGAGTTTCTCTCTCTAGTTTTAGGGTTAGTTTAGGAGTATTTTGTAGAGAGAGAAAGTGAGAGATTTCAATGGTGATTTGAGAGATTGATTATATAAGTGTGACAATTGTATTGAAGATCTTCTCTACTATCAATGAGCATTTCTAACTCTATCTCATTTTATTGCTTTGATTAAATTCTTGTTTGTTTGGTTTGATTTTGATGTTTGATTCTTGATTAGTGTAATTGTTCTTCATATTTTGTTGCTTCTTGATTTCTTTAGTTGTTTGTTGATTTGATGATGATGCTTGAGTAGTTCTTTGGCTATGGATTGGGTGAAACTTGTATGATTGATTAATTGTGGTTAATTTGGAAAATGTGTTGATTTATGGTTGAGATTAAAGTGATTAATGTAAGTTTGTATGTGTGTAATTTGATTTGGCCGAGAATTATGCTAGATCACATTGTGGTTTCCAATGATACGGACCATTGATTTAGGAATTGCAATTGTTAATTGGTTTGGATTGTGATTCTCCTAGTTTGTTATTCGTAGAGACCACTAGTTTAACTTTTAGGAGATAACTCTTTGATTTCAATTGATAGCTCTTATTATTAGTGTTCATAGCCATTAATTGGCATGTTCTTCCCAAGTAGTTGCAATTGTCATGATTACTTGTTGATCCTACATTCCCTAATGTTTCATTTGTTTGATTCTTTGTTTTAGTAGTTATTAGTGTTATCTCTTTACCGTCTTGGCTTTGACTTAGCTTAGGCGCATATTGAAAGCACTTGAACATAACCATTCTTAGTGGTTCGACCCTTGACTTACCTCTATACTTGTATTAGGTTTGTTAAGTGATTACTAATTTTGTTTGGCTTAGAGAGGATTAATCAACGACCTAGTTTGAGTGTTTTTGATTGCTTGAGCCCAGGTCTTTGTAGATACTTTTCTTTTATTTGATTTTTGTTTGTTTTATTAAAAACAAATGGCATGTCTGTCATTGCCTCAATATGACAATGAGTCTTTTTGTTAATATTTCAATAGACTTGAGAGAGTTTTGGACTATAATCGTTGCAGTCTTTGGGAGGCTTGTGAGATTTGTTATTTTGGTTTGAATGAGCAAACTAGGAATGAAGTTGAATGTATTCATAATGGTAAATTTAGAACATTGTCAATTGATGATGCTTGGGATTTTTAAGTTTGGTTTACTTGGGATGTCAATAATAGGGGTAATCATGATTCTAATTTTGATGTTACATGTGTTGATTCTTCTAATATTAGCATGAATTTCCATGATTTGTCATGATCCCATTAGTGAACCTAGAACAAATGCTTCCAATTCTATTTCCCCTTTTGTTCATGATGATGAGGTGCATGCTCAAGTAGATGCTAATGGTGTGTTTCAATTTTCTTCATTATTTCCCATGCCTTCTTGTGATGATGTGCTTTATTTTGTTAATAACGAATCTCATGAGTTTGATTGTGCCCCCACTGCCTAATGCAGGTGATGTATATGCTCATGTTTATAATGATGATGATCCTACCTTTGGTTGTGGCTCTTGTTTTACACTTGATCCTCAATCCTCTTCACCTTTTTATTCTCCAAATTCTTATGATGAGTCTCTAATCCCTTATAGCCAAATTGATGAATCTTTGAGAGAGTTTGAG
Source organism: Chenopodium album (assembly GCF_948465745.1). Classification (NCBI taxonomy): domain Eukaryota; kingdom Viridiplantae; phylum Streptophyta; class Magnoliopsida; order Caryophyllales; family Amaranthaceae; genus Chenopodium; species Chenopodium album. Next base: position 37,007,106 of record NC_137858.1, read on the forward strand.
ATGAATCCTAACCTAAGGCCCTTGGAGAGACAAATGATGGAAACTTTAAGGAGCCAATTATAGATGATTAGAGAGCGTGAGGATGTTTTTAATGAAGAATCGAAAAGAAAAGAAAAGTTGGAAAGTCAATTGTCATGCTTGATGCTTGTTTGTGTAAAATCCCGATTTAATGTTTGTGTTGAGGATGACGATGATGATTTAATTACCAACCAAGAGAGTGTGAGGATCCCATTGGTGAGAATAAGAGTGGTGGTGAAGGACTTGAGAATGAAGAGAATGTTGATTTTGAATATCCTAACCCTCCTTCCCATCTTGATGAGTCGTAAGTGCATGATTGTGATTCTTCTATCCATGAGTATTTGGACTCATTTGAGGTTATGTCCAATATGTTCTTTAAGAGTCAAATGAAAACTCATAGCCTTTTAAGTGAGTTCATTGAGAATGCTTCATAGGAGAGAGATGAGTTTTAAATGAATTTGCATCCATTCATGCATGGTTTTGAGACTTTGAGCTTTAAGGATGTTGAGGGAGTTGGATTTTTGAGGGACATGGTGATCATGAGTGTTCTTCTTTTGAGGATTCTATGATTGATTTGCAGGCTCTTATTAGTGATTTGAGGTATGGTGGTGAGGAAGAGTTCAACTGTGAAACCATAGCCCCTATTCCCTCCTCTTATGTCCTTTTTTCAAGCAATTTCAACCATATCCCCTACACTCCTATATCCCTCCCTTCCTTTGTTGATTAGCCTATTAGGGACCTGTAGGGAATATTTCAAGCATTAAGATCCCAAACTTGAACCCCACTGTGATCATACACTAAAGTATGGTGGCGTTCCAAAGGGAAAGAAAAAAGAGCAAAAGAGTCGCCAACAAGTTTTAGGAACTTGTAAACCCAAAAGACAATCCAAAAGGACCATCAACTCCATAAGGTCTTGAACCAAACAGGGTTCAGGGATGAGGGTACGAATCCAATCTACAAAATAAAGGACCCGCCCTATAAAATAGGCCTCTACTTTGTTCTGCTCGTATTCATGTGCGCTTTTCGAATAACATACAAACATTATATTAAACCTACCCTGTTTATGTATGTTGGTTGAATATTAATGCACAAATAAAACTATTATTGGCGATCACTTGAGTTAAAATCACATTAGCCTAAACCAAATTAATAATTATCTTATTAAGCATGATTTCAAGTACAAATTCCCTTTAGCAAGCATAAAAGGCGTGATCAAGCAATAACAATAAATATAAATAATACCAAGAAACATAAATAATAAACAATAAGCATGATAACGATGATAATAACATGATAAGGCATAATAAAGCTTAATAATAATAGCAAGATCCTAGGCATGATACTAACAAGATTAATAACAAATCCTAGCATGTCACTAAGCAATATAGATCAAATCTTTAAACCTAACATGGCACTAACATGATATTAGAAAGAGTAAAAGCACCCTAAACATGATACTAGAAAGCATTAAAAACATCCTAACATAGCATTAAAAACATCCTAAGATATGGCCGAAATAGTAAAAGGGTGTCAGTTTTGGATAAAGTTTCGTATATCTTTAATATCTTTTTCGTTTATAGCTCGGAATTAATATTATAATATATCATTGGAAAGATAATTTCAAGATCTATCCAACCATATAAAATTTGGATAAAAAATATGAGGCACGAAAAATAATATATGACTATCTTTGAACATCTTTAAATTCAAATAGAATTAGGAAAGTTTTTTTAAAGAAGGAAAGTTTATATTCAAATCAAATTCTATGATCTTATCTTTTCAAAAAAGGATAATTAAGATATTTTAGAAACTTATAGAAGATTCTAATCAATCCTAATTAGTTTAGGAATAGGATTAAACCTTTGGACCCTCCACATGATCATTGGGTCGTAGGTAAAATCCGGTTTGGCCCAGTTTAGTATTTTGGCCATAACTTCCTCATTATTCATCGGAATTGGGATTATAATATATCATTGGAAAGGTCTTTCAAAGCCCCATCCAACTACACCATTATTGGACCCTTATCATGGACCAAACTAAACTGGATTGGACGTTTTCATAAAATAGAGTGGGTTTTTGAAAACAGAAAGAAGGATTTTAATAAAAACTAACCGCAACACTTGACTTTTCCACACTTTTACCTCATTCGATTATGGTTCGTCGTGAAAGGTATTCATCACTGAGTTTGGTTTTGGGGAGACACAAATGGGTGTCTACAGGACCCCATTGTCTATGATGATTTATATGTGCCTCATTCGTCCCCTATTGAGGAAAATGGTGATATTGCCTCCCAAAAATATCTTGAGGAGAGTTTTCCTTCTTCTTCTTCTTCTTCTTCTTCTTCTTCTTCTTCCTTTTCTTATTTTGTTGAATTTTCTTTTGATTCTTCTTCTTTTTCTTGGCATCTCTCTCTTCATTTGCGTGCACTAACCTTGTTACACGTACTCTTCTCGTTATTTGCCTACCTTCTATCTTATGAAATGTGTAGTAGTGCATTTGACAAGCTCTTTCGATCGTTGCAATAGTATTTGTTTAGGGTATTTTTACCCTAGACAAGTGGACCAATGAGGAGGTGCCACGTGTCAGAGGCTGGCAGGTCACCCTTGACCAATCCCCAGCTGACACGTGGCCTCTCCAGATACTTTCGTAGAATTGCGGCCTTCAAGGGCCCAATTCCCCAAAATCCGCTATTTGGCGGCGCAGCCCATCAGTCCTAGGGAGGGGCACTTTTCCCAATGACCCTATAAATAGGGAGATATTCCCCCAATTTGGGGGAAATTCAGAAATTTACTATCATTTATTACATCCTACTTTCTCTCTCATCAGAGAACTCCTGAGCTTGGAATCCAAGCAGATCCCCACCTAAATTTCTGCACTTTTTATTCTCCTTCAAGTTACTAACTTGAGCGTTGGAGGCGGAGCACCACCCAACCGGTGTCTTCGTTGATTTTGCAGGTACAGAGCCAGAAGGACCAATCTTCGAGTTGTAACTCTCCCAAAGGACAAAAACACCCAAAACATTATTTACTAGAGCAGTCAAGCTTGGACCTTAAGTAAGTCTTTCCCGGGAAGTAACCCGTGTTTTAGTGCTTTCATTTTCTTTTCTTTTTAGAATAGATTTTCTCTCATGTAAATGTTTGTGTGCCCTTTTGCTTGGTATATGACTTGATATACTTTGATGCATTGGTTTGAATCAAGAATCAAGGAAGTTTGACTCCGATCCTATTCTTACTAGCATATGGAAAAAAATAAGATTCAATTCTAAAGGAAAGTTTCTTTGAAAGGTTTAATTGGATCATTTGCGAGTATTTAAACCCACCTTATATCCGGTAATATCAATGAGAATTTCTAACTGTATCTTATTTTATTGCTTTGTTTAAATTCATGTTTGTTTGGTTTGATTTTGATGTTTGATTCTTTATTAGTGTAATTGTTCTTCATATTTTGTTGCTTCTTGATTTCTTTAATTTTTTGCTGATTAGATGATGATGGTTGAGTAGTTCTTTGGCTAGGGATTGGGTTAAACTTGTTTGATTGATTAATTTGGGAATTGTGTTGATTGATTGCTGAGATTAAAGTGATTAATGTAAGTTTGCATGTGTGTAATTTTATTAAGCCTTGAGAAGTATGCTAGATTGCATTGTGGTTTCTAATGATACATACCATTGATTTAGGAATTGCAATTGTCAATTAGTTTGGATTGTGATTCTCCTAGTTTGTAATTCGTAGAGACCACTAGTGTCACGATTGGGAGATAGCTCTTTGATTCCAATTAATAACTCTTATTAGACATCTTCACAACCATTGATTGGCATGTTATTCCCAAGTTGTTGTAATTTTCATGATTACTTGTTGATCTCCATTCCCCTAGTGTTATGGTAGTTGTTAGTTTTACCTCTTTACCCTCTTGACTTTGACTTAGCTTAGGCGCATATTGAAAGCACTTAAACATAACCGTTTATAGTGGTTCGACCCTTAACTTACCTCTATACTTGTATTTAGGTTTGTTATGTGATTATAAATTTTGTTTGGCTCAGGGAAAATTACTCAAAGACCTAGTTTTCCCCTCGTCTAGAGCGATCGCTCCACATTTATGAAGCGCCTGCTTTGATAGCTCGGTTTTATGCCGCTTTTTACCCTATTTATCTAGGTTTTTAAGGGTTTTAAGGAGGGGTAAATACCATTTTGAATGTAATTAGCCATTCTATTGTGATTTTTAGCTCTAATTTATAGAGAGAAATATCCTTAGTTTAGCTTTTTAGAGAGAGTGTGTGGATTTCTCCATTGTTTATCTTGGATTTTGAAGAATAAGCTTAATCAACCTCTTTTCTCTTTATGTTGTTATTTAATTTTGCTTAGTTTGCATTTGTTTTGTTGATTACTCATTAATCATGTCTTTGCTTGTTGATTTCATGATTAACTTGTTACTTGCCATGATTAATGAGTAATTCTTTAGCTAAGGGTGTGGGGATGATGTAGTTTGAATTTGTTCATGCTTTTGGTTTGGAATTCAATTTTATTGTGTTTAAAGCCTTTACTTGCTTGATGTTCTTCGGTATTCGTGCAAAGTGCACGTTGTTAGTTGATTGAGGGTGAATTTATGCTAGGTGATGCGATAGTTGAACTAGCTAGATTCATTTGTATCGATTGTTATTTGATTGCCCCTTCTAGTATATGGTTTAATGTGACAACATAGAGGCTATGTTAGGAGAAGCCAATTTACCCCTAAGATCTCAAGATTGGATATAAAATTGATATTCTAACACAAAGCCGATATTGTTCGTCTTGCCTTCCATTAATCATGTCTTTGTGCCGAATGTTTAGTTTACGATTAATTTGTTTTCATGTCTATGAATTCTCAAGTGTTGAGTGCTTTAAAGTTGTGCTTAATGAATTCTCTCGATCCCATTAGCATGCTACTAATGATCCTCTTGAAAGAATTTTGTTTAATGATTCTAAGATAGGTATTCAGAAGGAAGACATGCATGAGGATTTACTTGAGGAAAGCAAATAGGAGTGCAAAGATGAGAGGCTTCTAAAATACTAAAATACGATTTGGTCAGGTTTGGTTATGGCCCTAGCTTCAACTAATAAGGCCGATATCCCAATAGATAACCCAATAGATAACCCAATCTCTCGTGGATCTTGGTGATTGTTGGGTTGTAGTGGTGTTGTTCGTATTGATTAAATCTCTGTTACGGAAGAAATGCATGATTAAGAGTTATAGTTAATGTGGGTCGTGCCTTTAAGGTCAATTTTTTGTGAAGAAGAGGTTAACACAGTCATTGGCATCCCTAATAATTTGCATGTATTTTGCGTGAAATGTGAGTGTTATGAGAGTTGTGAGCATCCATTCGGTTCACGGGTGTTAGAAATACGTACTACTTATGAGTCTTATGAGGAGAAACCTAATCATATTACTATATTACCATACTACTTATGCAATAGACCATTACAGTAATTAGTGGCATCCTATGACTTTGACGAAAGAAATCCAACCAAGTAGCATGAGGATTTCGTTGAAGTTTGAATTTGTACATGACTGTTTGTGTAAAGCAAGATCTGCAACAATTAAGCTACTCTTTGTGAGAATGGAAGAAATTACTGCCTATTGTTTTAGCGTCATCGATAATCAGGTGTTGAGCATGACCGTATTGTTAGTAGTACTGCAATTGTTTAGAAGCAGATCTTGCAGTTTAAGTGTCGTCTTGAGGAGCATGACCGTATTGAGGAGGATTATAAAGTATTAGATTGGCGTCTTCTTCTTCAAGCTACTCTTTAATAAATTTAATTATAGCCTTCAATAAAATAAAATTATAGCCTTATAAAATTATAGCACTAGTTCTTATGACACGAGTTCTGCAACGAGCTTAGAAATACATTAAGATTTCTGAAAATGTAATTAGAAGCCTTAAATAAAATTTAATTATGGCCTTGAATATGGTAGGAAGATATAACAATAATGGTATGTAGAACCAGATGGTATTTGAAAAAATATATATGTGTTATCAAAGGAGGAGAGCTAATTAATACCATATAATTAAAATAAAAAAAATTAAAAAAAAAAAAAAAAAGTTGTATGTCAACAATGGGAATCGAACCTATGATGTGCACATATGTAATAACAAGCCTCAACCACCAGAGCAACCCACAAGTATATAGTACATGTCGCATATAATAAATATACATAGTATAATAAATATACATAGTATTAATATGACAGAGGGAAATTGCGGTTTGTAAGCAATACTAGAAAACGAAATTTTTAAATTGTCATAAAATACAAAATACAAAGCCCCTTAGGTCAAGTGAATACTCGTTTTCATACGAAAAAATCGAGATCTACGAGAATACGGCATTTCGGAGGGCAAAAATAGCATATTTCCCTACTTTTGAGTAGAATCCCGAGGGTACGGTAAACTCGAGAAGGCATAAATCCTAGCACGAGTGTCGGATTGGGGTGATTTTTTTTTTGAAAATCCTTATCTCCAAGAGTACTAAGCAGGCGTCTGCCCGGATAGTTTACCCGATACCCCAGTTAAGAGATATTACCCTTAAACTTCGGGGACTTGTAAATTTGTCCTCGGGTGTCCGATCGGGGCGAATTTTTTTTTGAAATTGGGTGTTTCGACGAGATCTACACCGCCCA